>NC_083407.1:59837438-62237438 GCF_020745735.1 Hemiscyllium ocellatum | reverse complement strand
GTTTGGATCCGCTGACCAAGTGTTTCAGTTTCTGTTGTAGTTCTTTGGCCAGTTTGTATGATGGTGTCCCTGGTAGTGATACTATGAGTCTGAGTGGGATGTCTGGTTTGTATACTTTAGGTAGTCCATAGAATCTGGAGATGTTGCTTTCCGGTTTCATTCTTTGTAGGTCAGCTTTGGTTATCTGTCCGTTTTTTTGTAGATTCCTTAGTGTGTTATTTATTCTATTGGTGAGTTGTGGTGTGGGGTCAAATTCCTTCATTTGGTAGGTGTTGGTATCTGCGAGTAGTTGTTGTGCTTTTTGCATATAATCTGATTTATCTAGGATGACCGTCATTCTGCCTTTATCTGCTGGTAGTATGATTATGTTCTCATCGTTTCTTAGTGCTTTCAGTGCTTCCCTCTTCTTGGTGTTGAGGTTATGTGTTTGTCTTTTCCTTATCATCATAGGTACGACCGTTTGTCTCACTGTTTGTTGTGTCTCTTCTGTCAGTCCATTGTTCCTGAGTGTGCATTCCAGTGCTGCTAGGAAGTCTGCTGTCTTGGCATCCCTGTGGTTGTAGTTGAGTCCCTTGGCCAGTATTGTTCTTTCCATGTCTGTGAGCTGTTTGTGGGAGAGGTTTTTAACCCAGGTGTGTGTTGTAGTGTCCTCTTTGTTGTGTGTTAGTTTGGCCATTTTTTCTTTTAGTGCTGTTTTTTTTGCGGTGTGTTGTCCTGTTCTGTCATATAGTGACAGCCTGTTCTATGGCCCGGGTCCATTCACGATTAGTGGTTTTTGAAATTAACGACTTTTGGCGCGCAATTTCTTGTTTGTATTTCGCACAAACCTTGATTATTTATCAAACCCCCAGGACTAACTGTGGCCCACCTGACTGACTCAGCAAGACAGTCCTGACTGACCCACAGCCCTCGTTCTGGACTAATGTCTCAACAGCACCCTTGACTGACCTACCTTTTAGTCCAAACTACTTACACATGCCTTGCAGGGCTGACTGTGCCCCAGTCACTAGACAGGAAGGACAAAGATCTCTGGTATGAGCATCTGCCAGTCCTGTGGACTGTAAATGGACAAACCCTTTGACTAACTGTTGCAGTATCCTTGACTGACAGTAAGTTTAAAAAAAAGGATAGTTGCCATACTCCCATGGGTTGCTCTGTCATGAGAGAGATGGTTGGTTCAGGTCATTCTGCTATAACATGCATTTCATCAGCGCTAATTAGCTATAATGCGATTGACTAATTGTGGACGTTGTTTGGATAAAGCAAACTTTCTACTGAATGGGTATAGCGATTTTCTATTAACGATCTTCTACAGCGCGACTTTCTATAGCGGTTTTCTATAGCATAAGGTTGCAGAGGACACAACTATCGCGTTATAGCAGAACAACCTGTGATGGTTTAACCTGAGGGTTGCCATACCCCATGTAAGGGGAGAGCTTGAGAAGGAGGGACATTCATGGTAACCTTAGCTGTTATGAGAGTTGAACACATACAGTTGGTGTCACACTGCATAGCAAACCAGCCATCCAGCCAACTGAGCTAACTACCTCCATACCCCTGGTTGATTTTAGCACCTCTTCAACCCACTAAGTACTGCTCCCTTTTGCTTTTCACACATCACTATTTATTTAAAGCAAATGCAATATTTTTGTCCTGTCAGCTGCTGGCATATGCTGCAGATTTGACACTGATGTAGTGTGATGCCATACAGCAACATGAGCACCCCCCCCCGCCCCATCTGACTAATAGATTGACTGTTCGGTGTTCCCCACTGTCACTAGTTGTCTGTGTCTCCTGCACTGAAAAGCAAGTTAAATTGCAGAGTCTGGAAGCCTATAACAGAGCACTAAAGACCCTGTGTGTTAAGAAATCAATGTGACTCACACAGAGACTGAGAGCCTATAATTCACTGCTAAAGTCAGTTTGACCTAAGAAAGCAATATGAAGCAGATGGACCTGGCAGATTCTAAGAAAGCTTTAAAGAGAAAGAGTGCTGAGAAAGCAGGCTGACTCAAAATAAGATTGATATGGCCATGTCAGTGCAGGAGCATCTTGTGCAGATGCATTAGATATATGTCTGTTCTTGTGTGCAAGGCAAACTGGATGAAGCGTCCAAGTTAAAGGAGGCTATCAGCCTCAAAGTTAGGTGTTGAAGGGCTGAATTGGCTTGTGAATTGGTATGAGACCGGGCATGAGAATGTGCTAAGGCTGGTGTGGAAGAAGGGTTCAAGAGGAAGGTGGATATGGGTCATGCAGGGATGTTGTTCAGAAGAAGCAGTTGCATAATAGCCAAGATTGGCATTTGGCAAGCTGCAACCAATAGGCATCCATTCAGATATGCATATCAGGGATTTGGGCCATCTAGCTTTTGAGTTGAGGATCAGAGAGTTGGAAACAGTACATAAACAGGGTCAGTTGGGGCTTTAATTAAAGCATGTGCAAGGAAATAAGGTAGTTGTCACTAAATGACAAAATTCTGAAGTCATGATTTACAGTTTGAGTAAAAATCTGAAAAAAATTCTTCTTTGACCTCAAGAATCTGACTTTTTCATTCTCACTCTATTTTGTCACGTCTTGTCATTACTCTCACAACACCTAGAAGGAGAAATTCTGTCCACTATCTGTCAATGGGAAATCAGCTAGCCTTAAAACCATTTTCAATATTTGTACTTGGAATGAGAGTGATACTTGCAAGACACTATTTATTGTCTATTGCTAATTGCTGTTTGCATTAGGAGTCAATCAAATGCCTCAATTGAGACAATTTTCCTATCCCTGTCTCCCCCTTTTCTGGGTGCCAAACTCTTCCCCTCCACCTTAGCTTCTTCCAATCTTCTTTCTCCCTCGAGCTGGGATCTAATTGCCACCACTTCTCCCACTCCAGTCCCACTTACCATCTCTTCCTAAGTCATGATTTCCCCCAATCCAGGCCACATCCCCTGAAACCTTTTGTATGGAAACAGAACATGCACTTTAAAGTGGTGCAAAGCACACCATATGCTGGTGTCAGCAAACACAACTTAAATTATAAGAAGTTAAACCATGATTACGTGATTAGAGTTTTTGAACTCAAGCCTGATCCACTTTGAATAAGAGCATGGATGATTAAGACAAGACTTAACTTCACTGAGTTTCGCTCATTGTCTGGGCATAGTTTAAACTCATGTTCTTTAAATTGTTGATCCAGTTTTATAATTTCTAGGTTATTTTACGTGTTCTCTCACATACAGGAAGTCTGTTGTCGTAAGAGCGTGGGGTCTAAATCAAAAAGTAAGGTCAGACCTGTCATTTTTCCTGTACCATTCATGGGTACATTCATGCTAAAGTAAAAAAAATTTAAAAATTTTATATTGGAAAGCAACATACTATTTTTCCCATAGGAAGTCATGATCATTGGTGGTTCTCACTCCTTGCTCCAAATTCTGATAGCCGGTTGGCTGGTAAGATTCTCAAATTCCAATGTCTCTATATCGTATATAGACTTAGAAATGCTTACAGCGCATAGAGGCCATTCAACCCATCAGGTCCATCCCAGTCATCAATTATCTGATGACATTAATCCCATTTTCTAACTCTTGCTACGGCAACACAAATATCTTTATACTGCTGAAATGTTACCAGAGTTTCTGACTTAACCATCCTTTCAGGCAGTGTGTTCTAGATTCTTGCCATCTTCTAGGTGAAAACAATGCTCCTCAACTCTCTTAGAACATAGAACATAGAAAAATACAACGCAGTACAGGCCCTTTGTCCCTCGATGTTGCGCTGATCCAAGCCCATCTAACCTACACGAGCCCACTTTCCTCCATATGCCTATCCAATGCCCGTTTAAATGCCCATAAAGAGGGAGAGTCCACCACTGTTACTGGCAGGGCATTCCATGAACTCACGACTCGCTGAGTAAAGAATCTACCCCTAACATCTGTCCTATACCTACCACCCCTTAATTTAAAGCTATGCCCCCTCGTAATATCTGACTCCATACGTGGAAAAAGGTTCTCATGGTCAACCCTATCTAAACCCCTAATCATTGTGTACACCTCTATCAAGTCACCCCAAACCTTCTTTTCTCCAATGAAAACAGCCCCAAGTGCCTCAGCCTTTCCTCATACGATCTTCCTACCATACCAGGCAACATCCTGGTAAACCTCCTCTGCACCCGTTCCAGTGCCTCCACATCCTTTCTATAGTATGGCGACCAAAACTGCACACAATACTCCAGATGCGGCCGCACCAAAGTCTTATACAACTGCAATATGACCTCAGGACTCCGGAACTCAATTCCTTTACCAATAAAAGCCAGTACGCCATATGCC
The DNA here is from genome assembly GCF_020745735.1 of Hemiscyllium ocellatum. NCBI lineage: Eukaryota > Metazoa > Chordata > Chondrichthyes > Orectolobiformes > Hemiscylliidae > Hemiscyllium > Hemiscyllium ocellatum. The sequence goes on along the minus strand of NC_083407.1, from coordinate 62,233,122 downwards.
TTCTTCACAGCACTATTTACCTGGGTGGCAACTTTCAGAGATCTGTGTACATGGACACCAAGATCCCTCTGCTCATCCACACTACCAAGTATCCGACCATTAGCCCAGTACTCCATTTTCTTGTTATTCTTACCAAAGTGAATCACTTCACACTTAGCTACATTGAACTCCATTTGCCACCTTTCTGCCCAGCTCTGCAGCTTATCTATATCCCGCTGTAACCTGCCACATCCTTCCTCACCTTCAACAACTCCACCGACTTTCGTATCATCCGCAAACTTGCTCGCCCAACCTTCTAGCCCCTCCTCCAGGTCATTTATCAAAATGACAAACAGATCCTTGTGGAACACCGCTGGAACTGCACTCCAAGATGAACCTTTACCATCAACTACTACCCTCTGTCTTCTTCCAGACAGCCAATTCCTAATCCAAACCTCCAACTCCCCCTCAATGCCATACCTCCGTATTTTTTGCAGTAGCCTACCATGGGGAACCTTATCAAATGCCTTACTAAAATCCATATACACCACATCTACCGCTTTACCCTCGTCCACCTCCTTAGTCACCTTCTCAAAGAATTCAATAAGGTTTGTGAGGCACGACCTGCCCTTCACAAAACCATGCTGACTATCCTTGATCACATTATTCCTATCCAGATGTTCATAAATCCTATCCCTTACAATTCTCTCTAAGACTTTGCCCACAACAGAGGTAAGACTCACCGGCCTATAGTTACTAGGGTTATCCCTACTCCCCTTCTTGAACAAGGGAACCACATTTGCTATCCTCCAGTCCTCTGGCACTATTCCTGTAGATAACGAGGACATAAAAATCAAGGCCAACGGCTCTGCAATCTCCTCCCTTGCTTCCCAGAGAATCCTAGGATAAATGCCATCAGGCCCACGGGATTTAACTACAGTCACCCTTTCCAGAATTTCCAACACCTCTTCCCTACATATCTCAAAGCCATCCATTCTAATTAATTGTGACTCAATATTCACATCGGCAACAATGTCCTGTTCCTGAGTGAATACTGATGAAAAGTATTCATTCAGCATCTCCCCAATTTCTTCAGCCTCCACATGCAACTTTCCACTACGATCTTTGACGGGACCTATTCCTACCCTAGTCATCCTTTTATTCCTGACATACCTATGGAAAGCCTTTGGGTTTTCCCTAATCCTACCAACCAAGGACTTCTCATGTCCCCTTCTTGCTGCTCTTAGATCTCTCTTTAGATCCTTCCTGGCTACCTTATAACTCTCAATCGCCCCAATTGAACCTTCACGCCTCATCTTTACATAGGCCGCCCTCTTCCCTTTAACAAGGGATTCCAATTCCTTATAAACCACCGCGCTCTCACACGACTCTTTCCTCCCTGCCTGACAGGTACATACTTATCAAGGACACTCAGTAGTGAACAAGCTCCACATATCAATTGCACCCTTCCCTTGAAGCCTACTTTTCCAAGCCACGCATCCTAAGTCATGCCTCACCGCATCATAATTTCCCTGTCCCCAGCTATAACTCTTGCCCTGTAGTGCACACTTATCCCTCTCCATCACTAGAGTAAAAGTCACTGAATTGTGGTCACTGTCCCCAAAGTGCTCACCTACCTCCAATTCTAACACCTGGCCTGGTTCATTACCCAGAACCAAATTCAGTATGGGCTCACCTCTTGTTGGCTTGTCTACATATTGTGTCAGGAAACCCTCCTGCACACGTTGGACAAACACCGACCCATCTAACGTACTCGAGCTATAGCTTTCCCAGTCAATATCTGGAAAGTTAAAGTCCCCCATAACAACCTCTCCTGCGCGCCTTTATAGGAAAACAACTTACCCAGGTAAGCTTGCGCTACACCAGCTTCCGGGTCCGCTCCGCGCTTTTTAAAAAAAAAATTCAAATTTAAACCGTTAAACAAACATCACCGAGCCTTCAAGCAGCCACTGCCAAACAGCCGTTACCTGCTCTGCTGAGAGATTGAGGCCAAGGCCTTGAAGCTGCGCGCCTTTATAGGGGAAAAAAGAAATCAACTTACCCAGGTAAGCTTGCGCTACACCAGCTTCCGGGTCCGCTCCGCGCATTTTCAAAATAAAATTCAAATTTAAACCATTAAACAAACGTCACCGAGCCTTCAAGCAGCCACTGCCAAACAGCCCTTACCTGCTCTGCTGAGAGAGTGAGGCCGAGGCCTTGAAGCTGCGTGCCTTTATAGGGGGGAAAAAACAACTTACCCAGGTAAGCTTGCGCTACCTCTTCTTGGCCTTCTACCTCTTAAGTCAAATCTGTGCACCCTAGTTATTGACCCTTCTACAAATGAAAAAAGTGCTGTCTATTCTGCCTATTATTGTATGCACCTCTACTGGTCTCTTCTCAACTTTTGCAGCTACAAGGAAACCACCCAAGTCCATACAACATTTCATGAAAGCTCAGACCCTCAGCCTGGGAAGCAAACCTTCACTGCACCTCTCTAGTGCAGTCATGTCCTTCTTATAATGTAGTAAACAGAACTGTGCGGGGTACTCAAATTGTGGTCTAACTAGTGTTTTATACAGTTCCAGCATAAACTTCTTGTTTTCTCTGCCTGAGCTAATCTTATGGACCTGCCCTGCCCTACCTCACACCTTTCTGGGTTCAATTTCATTTGCCACTGTTCTGCCCACCTGTAGTTTATGACTAAATTCCTCATGATGTACCACACCATTGACTTGTATGTCATTTGATGGCACCTTCTCTAGTTAAGTCCAGACATTAGCACTCAGCCCTCCAAAACCCCATTGGAAACAGGCTTTCAGTCATAGAAACATCCTACTACCTTCATCATCTGCTTCCTGACAGATCATTTTGCCTTGGATCCCATGGAGTCTTATTTTCTTGAGCAGTTTGCCATGAGGAACCTTATCGAAACATTGCTAAAGTCTATGGAGACCAAATCAAATGTATTACGCTCGTCAACGCTCTTGGTTGTGTTCTCAAACAATTCAGTCAAATTTGTCGAACGTAACCTTCCCTTTAAAAATGCATACTGATTAATCCCATATATCTCCAAGTGTAACTCTATTCAGTTCCTTAGAATTCTTTCCAATAATGTCTCCACACTGAGTTTAGACTGACTGGACTGTAAATTCCTGGTCTATCCCTACTTGCCATTTCTAATAAAGGAACAACACTAGCAGTGCTATAACACTTATTTCCCTGGAAACCCCTGTTTATCTGCCTGCAACTTCTGGATAGTTTTTCTGGAGCATGTCAGTGTTTATGCTGGCAATGAGCTTCGCATTCAACCTAGATTTTCACCTGCAACACCACCAGTATTTGAAAAGCAAATCTAGTCCAAGAATGAGCTTTCACCTTAACACCCCAATTCCAAATTCTTTGCCATGACTGTGCATCATCCAATTTCATTTTCACATCTCCTCCCAGTTTTTGATCTTCTGTTTGATTTACTGTTACATTGCTGCCTGGGCCTCTCTCCTTTTCTTCCTTCAATGTTCCAGCAGTTTTAGGATTTGCTTCCTCCTGGGACGCAATTATCTGAGAAAGTGCTCAGTTGGAGCATTCGTTATATTCATCCGTTCCCTACTGGAGTCATTCACTAGTAGATATTACAATATGATATTGAGGCTCACTGGTGTACTCATAGTATTCCCCTTCTCCACAGTATGCCACACCCAGTGTGTGGGCATATGCTGGAAATTTTAAAGTTTAGGGTGGTGCTAAAACCATACACATCATAATGCCTAGCTGATTTGGACAGACATTCTCTACACCCAAGCAGCAAGCCATGTCATTGAGTGTGGGGAGATCTTTATTACAGGAAAATGTTTGAATCTATAATTAAGGAAGAAATAGCAAGACATCTGGATAGAAATTGTCCTATCGGTCAGATGCAGCAAGGGTTCATGACAGGCAGGGCAAGCTTAACCAATTTACTGAAATTCTTTTGAGAATATTATGAGCATTGTGGACAACTGTGGAACCAGTGGATATGATCTATCTGGATTTCCAGAAGGCATTCAACAAGATGCCACACAACAGATACTGCATAAGATTAAATAAGCACAGCGTTATGGGTATTAACATGGATAGAAGATTGGTTAACCAATAGAAAGCAAATAGTGGGGATAAATAGGTGTTTTATGGTTGGCAGTCAGTAGCTAATTGTGTGCCACAGGGATCAATGCTGGGACTATTTACACTTTACATAGACGATATAGAGATGCGGACCATGTGTCGTGTATCAAAGTTCGCAGATGACACAAGATGATTAGATTATATTAGATTAGATTAGATTCTCTACAGTATAGTGGTAGAGCAGAATGTGCAGAGGACACTGAAAGTCTGCAGAGGGATATAGATATGTGAAGTGAGTGGACAAGGGTCTGGCAGATGGAATACAATGTTGATAAATGTGAGGTTATCCATTTTGGTAGGAATAACAGCAAAATGGGCTGTTATTTAAATGGTGAAAAATTGCAGCATGCTGCTGTGCAGAGAGACCTGGGTGTGCTTGTACAGAAATTACAAAATGTTGGTTGGCAGGTGCAGTTGGTTGTTAAGGGAAATGGAGTATTGTCCTTTATTGCTAAAGGGATGGAATGTAAAAACAGCGAGGTTATGCAGCGCCTGGAGTACTATGTACAGTTTTGGTCTCCTTACTTGTGAACAGATGTACTGGCATTGGAGGGGTGCAGAGGAGGTTCACTGGGTTGATGCTGGAGTTGGGAGGATTGGCTTATGAGGAGAGATTGAGTAGACTGGAATTATACTCATTGGAATTTAGATGAATGAGCGGGATCTTAGAAATATAAAATTATGAAGAGAATAGTTAAGATAGAAGCAGGGAGGTTATTTCATCTGGCAGTTGAAACTAGTACTAGGGGACAAAGCCTCAAAATAAGGGGGAGCAGATTTAGGATTGAGCTGAGGAGGAACTTCTTCACCCAAAGCTTGTGAATCAGTGGAATTCCCTGCCCAGTGAAGGACTTGAGGCTACCTCATTGATTGCATTTCTGGACTTTGGATTGTGCCAGTCTACACTCTTGATTGAGGACAACTCTTTACACAGGAAGACCAATAAGTTTCAGGCAGATCAAACAGCATCTTTCACCGAATTGATGGTCTTCCAAGTGCAGTCAATGTTTGTCTCAGTGTGCATCCCAGAGACATTACAGAAGGAAATGTGTGACACTGCTTTCTCCCTTGTTGCTGCTTTGAGGGCAACATGAAATAGCACAGAGAGACTGGGGATAAATGAGGGATCTGATTGGTAGTGCCTTTCTCATCGCCAACCAAGCTACAATTTGGTGCTGTTCTAGTGATGAGGCATTTTGCCTAATAGTTTTGACAGTTTGCTCAGAGTACCAGCTGACAGGGTCAAAATTCTCCTTTTCCCATAACATTTTAAGGACATTACCTATTGATCACTGCCTAATGGCCTTTGTGGTCAAAGTTGTTGTCCTTTGCAAATTTCTCCATGATGGACAGGTGGTATAGAATGATACAACCACTTGGAGTGTTTTCAGACGAGACCAGGCCCATCCTTTGAATTGCTTCCTTTTAAACTTCTGTATGAGAGTTTGCAATTTAAAAATGACTTGAACTTCATTCACCATTGTGTTAGTGTGTTTTAGCTTGAATTACCCAAAAATACAAATCTTTAAATCTAAGTAATTTACCCCAGTCCCATAGTTTAACTGCAAGATTTTAGATTGATCATCAAGTCTCGCCAAATTTCTTTTTTTTTAACTTTGGAATTCAAAACACCTAAAATGTTTGTCACTAAAATCATGAGGGACATGGATAGGATAATTAGACAAGGTCTTTTCCCTGGGGTGGGGGAGTCCAGAATTCGAGGGCATAGGTTTAGGGTGAGAGGGAAAGGTCTAAAAGAGACCTAAGGAACAACGTTTTCACACAGAGGGTGGTACATGTATGGAATGAGCTGCCAGGGGAATTGGTGGAGGCTAGTACAATTGCAACATTTGAAAGACATCTGGATGGGTATATGAATGGGAAGGGTTTGGAGTGATATGAGCCAGGTGCTGGCAGCTGGGACTAGATTGGGTTGGGATATCTGTTCGGCATGAACGACTTGGACCGAAGGGTCTGTTTCCTGCTGTACATCACTATGATTCTATAATTAGCGGCATACAAAATCAGATGAATTAAAATACAGTTTGAGAACAGCAGCAGGATGCAGAATCTTCAAATCCTAAAACTTTGCAGCATGTTTTTTAATCCCAAAATGGAAGGATTCTTCTCCCTTTTTTATGGTTGCTCTTGAGTGGTCTTCTGCAAATACCAAAAAAAAGTGAAAAATTCCAACAGCAAGAGCAAAGTGGCAGCATGAAACCAATGATAGGTCAGATGCCATGTAAGTTTTTTTTTAACTATATACTGGAAAAGAAAATAGAAACTTGAAAACACTACTTAATGATGCATTGAAGTTTGAAACAGAAGATTTTGCATCATTAATATATTTACAATGACTTTTGCTTTTGAACATTTGATTAAAGTAATGAGATTAATTGCATTTTGTTCTCTCTTTGACATTCTATATTTAGTTCTCATTTATGAACCTGAAAATCCAGAGGCCCAGCAATTCAAAATACTTCTAGACATGAAAATACAGTTAGGTAAGCTGGGTGAAATTTATTTGACATCTTTTTCCAAGTAGGACTGAATGGCATTGTTTTGTGAGGAGCACTGTGTTATGTGAAATTCTGTACCAAAGGATACACATTTTTTCTGATAGTGACATTTCACCACAAAAGCATTACGTGACATCTTTTAATTTTTGTTTTGCTTGTTTGAATTGCCTTGAAAGAAAGTAATTTATATTTTTATGAGGAAAAATATTATTTGATTAAGTTTTTGCATATTTTAATTAGTTTGCAGAAACTAATACATTATGTTTTGCTGTGTAGAATTCGTAACTGGCTACTAAATTTTAAAAAGATTTTTTCAATTTTAAATAATCACACCATTCTTGCAATCCGGTTATTTAAGCTTATTCTTTTAAGGAAAGTGCATTGAATTTAGAAATAGTCTCCCATAATGTTAAAGTAGATGTTTTCGAAAGGATAAATGTTGACAAAAAAAATCACATGTTCTGTCTGGAAGAATAGAATTAAATTCTTCCAATATAATGTGCTAGATCAAGACCTATATGGCTCAACATAAGATTGTTGGAGCAATATTCTGATGGTGTTCTGATCTTAATAAGTGGGATAGTGTCTGAATCAATCGTTAGATGAGATCATTTCATGCAATACAATAACTTGTGTAACCTTGACAATCAAGTTGTTTATTTTTTAAAATCCTTACTGAAGTATGACCTGAATTATGTTTTATAATTGTCCTAACAATATGTTATTAGAAATTTGGAATGAAAGTGTTTTTTAATTCAAATGTATTTGTGAAAATGTGGGTCTGGCCTCTATGTGACACTCAATCTACAGGAATGTGATTGACTTTTATTTGTCTTCTGACATGGCCCAGGAAGCTCCTCCTTTGTATCAAGGTGCTATAAAAAAACTAAAATAATATAAAACTGTATGGACCAACTTGCATTGACCTAGGCTGAAGACATATTTGCCTGTCAACCCACAACCCCATCTCATTTGTGTCTGGGGATTTATGCCAAAATATAGACTAGTCAAACAACACCTGATAGAGTCATACTCAATGTTCCCTCTAATCGTTTTCTGTGCTGCGCAGACATCCCAGGTCCATGTGCAGCAGCGACTTTCAAAACTGGTTTTCAATGCTCAGACCGACATCAGAACACCATGTGGAGAGCATCTGAGAGATTGTGCAGCTTAGAGGTCACATAGTCATATTTACAAGGTTCATAGTCTCAGTCTTGACTCTTCAATAATCGCCTCTGGTTATGTCCTGTTTCACTGACAAGACAGATCAACCAGGTTGCATTGATTCAGTGGTATACAGTTGGGAGCGCGTGATTGTCCTCCATCAGCTCCATTGGCTGATGAACAAATGTCCTTCCTCCACCTGGAGGAAACATTGAAAGTAGAAATGTTCAGAGTCACAGTCTGGGGATATGCAGTGAGCCATTCAAACTGAGATGAGGAAGAATTCCTTTGCTTAAAGGGTAGTGAACTTGTGGAATTCTCCACTACAGAAGGCTGCAAAGACCAAATCACAATCTATTTAAGAAATAACCAGATAGACATTGGAGGCTAAAGGTGTCAAGGGTATGGAGAAAGAGCAGGAAATAGAGTAATTTTGGAGAGATGTTCTTAATTTAGAGTATCAGCTATGATCTTGTGGAATTGCTGGAGCAGGCTTAAAGGGCCACATGGTTTGCTGCTGCTCCTCTTTTTTGTGTTTTTATAGAGTGTAATCTGTGTGGGAATATCAATGTCAAAAAATATGATTTTTTTGGTAGCACTGATACTGACAAGACTCAGTCTGCAGCAGCTGATAAGAAAACCATGAGGGAACTTTCTTCACCTTGTCCTAATCAATCCATCTATCACAGTGCAAAATATTTATTCGTTGGAGTGACCAATGAACAATCTTGAAAAAATCCCTCGATGTTGTTGTGTGGCACTATCTGTGCCAAATGGGATCGACTCACAACAGATCTAGCAGCTCAAAACTGGGAATCAATAAGGCACTGTGAATGATCCACAGGATAGAATTCCAACATGATCAACCATCTACAGCAGATTCTTCACTTTACCATTATCCTCAAGTCAGAAAATCTATCCCATTTCAGTGAGGAATATAGAAGAGCATGCCAGAAGCTGCTACCGGTTGTATCTAAACTGGAAATCAAGCAAAGCTACAATACATACATGCTGAAGAGCAGCAACAGTACGCTGTAACCTAAACTATCCCACAAGCAATGGATCAGATCAAAACTCAGCAGTACCTCTTTAGTTATGAATGGTCATGAACAATTAACAATAATTCATTGCGTCAGCAATCTCATCAATCTTACACATCAGTCTCAGTTTTGAATGTGTGTTTCTACCTTATAGAGAACATTTTTGATTCTGTATGACAGAGAGCTTCAAGGATTACTTGGTCTTTATATTTGATCTTGCCTGCATGCTGGCCTTTATGTTTTTCTCCAGGTCCTTGTAATTTGGCAGGTAATAGAGTCATTGAATCATAGAGATGTGCCAGCACGGAAACAGACCCTTCGGTCCAATTGTCCATGCCAGCTAGATATCCCAACCTAATCTAGTCCCATTTGCCAGCACTTGGCCCATATCCCGCTAAACCCTTCCTATTCAAATACCCATCCAAATGCCTCTTAAATGTTGCAAATGTACCAGCCGATACCACTTCCTCTGGCAGCTCATTCCACACATATACCACCCTCTGCGTGAAAACGGTGTCCCTTAGGTCTCTTTTAGACCTTTCCCTCTCACCCTAAACCTATGCCCTCGAGTTCTGGATTCCCCCACCCCAGGGAAAAAGACTTTGTCTACTTATCCTATCCATATCCCTCATGATTTTATAAACCTCTATAAGGTCACCCCTGTGCCTCCGATGGCCTGGGGAATACAGCCCCAGCCTATTCAGCCTCTCCCTATAGCTCAAATCCTGCAACCCTGGCAACATCCTTGTAAATCTTTTCTGAACCCTTTCAAGTTTCACAACATCTTTCCGATAGGAAGGAGACCAGAATTACATGCAATATTCCAACAGTGGCTGTACAGCCGCAACATGACCTCCCAACTCCTGTACTCAATACTCTGACTAATAAAGAAAAGCATACCAAATGCCTTCTTCACTATCCTATCCATGTGCTAATTTATTTTCAAGGAACTATGAACCTGCACTCCAAGGTCTCTTTATTCAGTAATGCTCCCTACGACCTTACCATTAAGTGTATATGTCCCGCTAATATTTACTTTCCCAAAATGCAACACCTCACATTTATCTAAATTAAACTCTATCTGCCACTCTTCAGCCCATTGGCTCATCTGATTAAGATCCTGTTGTAATCTGAGGTAACCTTCTTTGCTGTCTACTACACCTTCAGTTTTGGTGTCATCTGCAAACTTACTAACTGTGACTCCAACTGTGATTCAAATCATTTATATAACTGACGAAAAGTAGTGGACCGATCCTTGTGGCACTCCACTGGTCACAGGCCTTCAGTCTGAAAAACAACCCTTCACCACCACCCTCTGTCTTCTACCTTTGAGCCAGTTCTGTATCCAAATGGTTAGTTCTCCCTGTATTCCATGAAATCTAACCTTGCTGACCAGTCTCCCAAGGAGAACCTTGTCGAACACTGTGAGAAACGAAGCTCACTCACTTCAATAATTTCAGTCCAAGACAAGATCTGAATCAATAGTGTCGTTTATTACGCTCTGGCAAGAGGGGTGTGGTGTCCACTGTCCACAAGGCAGTCACACACGCACACACACACCCCGAATTTAACGAGTACACAATATTTATAAGACCATAAGACATAAGAGTGGAAGTAAGGCCATTCGGCACATTGAGTCCACTCCGCCATTCAATCATGGCTGATAGGCATTTCAACTCCACTTACCAGCGTTCTCCCCGTAGCCCTTAATTCCTCGAGACAACAAGAATCTATCAATCTCTGCCTTGAAGACATTTAGCGTCCCGGCCTCCACTGCACTCCGTGGCAATGAATTCCACAGGCCCACCACCCTCTGGCTGAAGAAATGTCTCCGCATTTCTGTTCTGAATTGACCCCCTCTAATTCCAAGGCTGTGTCCACGGGTCCTAGTCTCCTCGCCTAATGGAAACATTTTCCTAGTGTCCACCCTTTCCAAGCCATGTATTATCTTGTACATCTCTATTAAGTCTCCCCTTAATCTTCTAAACTCCAATGAATACAATCCCAGGATCCTCAGCCGTTCCTCATATGTTAGACCTACCATTCCAGGGATCATCCGTGTGAATCTCCGCTGGACACGTTCCAGTGCCAGTATGTCCTTCCTGAGGTGTGGGGACCAAAACTGGACACAGTACTCTAAATGGGGCCTAACCAGAGCTTTATAAAGTCTCAGTAGCACATCTCTGCTTTTCTATTCCAACCCTCTTGAGATAAGTGACAACATTGCATTCGCTTTCTTAATCACGGACTCAACCTGCATGTTTACTTTTAGAGAATCCAATTATGTATTAGAGAATTTTGTATTTCATTTCTCTTCCCTCCTCCCATTGCTCCTCCCCTGTTTACATCTGTTTCTAATCTAAACCCGGCTGTTTATCTCTGAACTCATCCGGCCTGGTGTGAGTCCATTTACCTTGCATAAACAATTATGATTGCAGAAGTAACACTGCTTTATTTATATCCCACAAACACCTTACTGAAGTGCATATTGATCACATCCACCACTCAGCCCTCCTCAATCCTCTTTGTTACTTCTTCAAAAACCTCTACCAAGTTCGTGAGACATGATTTCCAATGCACAAAGCCATGTTGACTATCCTTAATTGGTCCTTGCCTTTCCAAATACATGTAAATCCTGTCCCTCAGGATTCCCTCCAACAACTTGCCCACCACCGACGTCAGGCTCACTGGTCTATAGTTCCTTGGCTTATCCTTACCACCAGTAGTGGCACCACATTAGCCATCCTCCAATCTTCCGGCACCTCACCTGTGACTATAGATGATACTAATATTTCAGCAAGGGTCCCAGCAATCACTTCCCTAGCTTCCCACAGAGTTCTAGGATGCACCTGATCAGGTCCTGGGGATGTATCCATCATTTCAAGACATCCATCACTTGCTTCTCTGTAATATGGAGATTTTTCAAGATGCCACCATCTATTTCCCACCATTCTATATGTTCCATGTACTTCTCCACAGTAAAGACTGATTCAAAATGCTCGTTTAGTAAGTCTCCCATCTCCTGCAGCTGCACACAAAGTTCGCCGTGCTGAGCTTTGGGGGGCCCTATTCTCTCCCTAGTTACCCTTTTGTCCTTAATGTATTTGTAAAAAACCTTAGTTGCAATTTAATTTGTGCAAATCATTTCAGGTGACTCAATAAAACTGACACTCTAAAAATATATGGGGATGTCTAACTACTTCCAGTTTAAAACTCCAATTCTTGTTCTCAGTATTGTTTATTTCTCCTAGGAAAGATTTGATCTGACCTTGTGGTTTTCACTTCTTGAATATAGTATTGTTTTAAGGATTTCCCCTTCTGTTCTTCTGGTTAGCTTCATTTTAAAACAATGAACAAGGCTGCTTTAAAAAGACTTACTTTCCACAGTGGTGATAATCTGCTTCCCTGCTGGAAATTCTTCACATTTTTTAGCTTGTCCCCACCATACTGGATACATTTTGAAACTGTGGTCAGTATGTTTGTTTCCATTTTGAAAAGCTGAGGTTTTTATGCACTATCTCCCTGTTACCTACAACCTGAATTGTTCATTATTGTTTTCCTCTGGAGCAAAAGCTTGAATCTGTTTCCTGAGATTGTTTGCCTCACAAAATAAAGTGATTTCTCCAGAGTTAAAATGTCCTTCGTCTACAAAAAGTCTAACAAGATCGCACCTGCAGCCCAAACTATGATCTGGTTGTAAATCAGTTCTGCCTTCAACCTTTCAGGAGTATACTTCTCAGCCAGTCTATAAAAATTAATAAAAGGTGAATCCATGCTTTCATCTCGTCTTTGCTTTCAACTATTTACCCGGGCCCTTTCAATAACTAAATTCTAATAAGCACTAATATGAGTTGACCTCCACCTCCAATAAAACCCCATCACCAGGGATATATTTCCCTCTCCATCCCTTTCTGCCTTCCGCAAAGACCGTTCCCTCCGTGACTACCTGGTCAGGTCCCCCCCCCCCCCCCACAACCCACCCTCCCATCTTGGCGCCTTCCCCTGCCACCGCAGGAACTGTAAAACCTGTGCCCACACCTCCTCCCTCACCTCTATCCAAGGCCCTAAAGGAGCCTTCCACATCCATCAAAGTTTTACCTGCACATCCACTAATATCATTTATTGTATCAGTTGCTCCCGATGCTGTCTCCTCTACATTGGGGAGACTGGGCGCCTCCTAGCAGAGCGCTTTAGGGAACATCTCCGGGCCACCTGCACCAATCAACCACACCACCCCGTGGCCCAACATTTCAACTCCCCCTCCCACTCTGCTGAGGACATGGAGGTCCTGGGCCTCGTTCACCACTGTTCAGACGCCTGGAGGAAGAACGCCTCAACTTCCGCCTCGGAACACTTCAACCCCAGGGCATCAATATGGACTTCAACAGTTTCCTCATTTCCCCTTCCCCCACCTCACCCTAGTTCCAAACTTCCAGCTCAGCACTGTCCCCATGACTTGTCCGGACTTGTCCTACCTGCCTGTCTCCTTTTCCACCTATCCACTCCACCCTCTCCTCCCTGACCTATCACCTTCATCTCCTCCCCCACTCACCCATTGTATTCTATGCTACTTTCTCCCCATCCCCACCATCCTCTAGCTTACCTCTCCACGCTTCAGGCTCACTGCCTTTATTCCTGATAAAGGGCTTTTGCCCGAAATGTCGATTTCACTGCACTTTCGATGCTGCCTGAACTGCTGTGCTCTTCCAGCACCACTAATCCAGAATCTGGTTTCCAGCATCTGCAGTCAATGTTTTTACCTCACCTATAGTAACTGTTCATAGGAAGCTGTAACCTCACCACCGGCCCTTCCATGTTAGTACATTGTTTGTAAAAATGCCCCAGCAGAAAGTAATGTACCGATCTAGCCATTCAGAAGCAGGTCTGGTCTCCTGATTGCCTGGAATGTTTCTGAAAATGATAGGTTAGCTTTGAGGCTTCTTCTGAACAATGGAACTGTTCCTGCATTTGCTACAGTCTGCCCTACTACTCAGGGTTTCAGATCGTTGCTTATTGCTGTCCAGTTTCCAGATCTTTTTTTAAAATAGTTTGCTGCTGATACAAGTTTGATGTCTTAGTTAGTCTGCAGCACCTTTCCAGTTTTACTTTGTCACCCCTCTCCACTACACACACACACATATATGCCACCCCCCGCCGGCCGCCACCCCGGGGTCATGAGATAGTTTTCAACTGTTGGCTTTGTTGAATCTTGTTGCCTTTCCCACTGCCATAATGTTTTATTGTACATTCCAGGTTTGTGATTTTTCTTGGTATCCCAGAGGTATGCTGTTTGAGTCCATGGCTTTTTTATGTAACAATTGTTTATTAACAGTTGAAGCTCATAAACATTTCATTCACAGAGAACTTCTTCCCTTCCTGATCTTGCTACCACCTTGTTTAATGCTGATATCATCATTATGCCATCATCATACATATTTCTGATATTAACCCTATTACTGTACAATATTTAGCACAGAGGAAAATAGTTGTAGGTTTGGAGAACAATCAACACCAACAATCTTCTCAAGGGTGATTCGACTTGCTGTTACCAGCAACATGTCCATCCCTTGAACAAACTTGTATTCCAATTCCAAAGTGTAGCGTGAAATTATTGTAATGGTAGTGGAGCTATTGGTCAAATTAACAGGAAGCTTTGCTTCTTAAGTTTTATGACACTAACATTTAAGATATGATTTTGAGATTTTTGCTTTTCTCATCAACTTGTGCAGAGATGTTCTAACATACTTCTAGAGCAGATGGGATTTGAACCTGCACATCCTGGCTTATAGATAGGGACTGTGCCACTACATCACAATAGCCTTCTTGATTTTGAGAGAGTAAATATTGGATGAAGCATAAAACAGGTGTTGATTAAGTCCCATCAGTTTATAGTTGGGTTGGTTAGGTTGAAATTGCCCAATACTTGATCTTTTTGTATTTTTTCCCTGTTTATCTTTTTCCTTCTCAGAATCTGTGCCTGTTATCTCTCTCTTTCACAGTCTAGTAAATAGTAGATGGTTGCCTCTCCGTTTCTGAGGCTAGATCTTTTCTGAATCATTCTCACTCCAGCTTCCTGTCATCCTCCCCGACTTCCTTTCCAATCCAATGCCTAAGTGATGTGATTTGCTGTTCATTGTAGTTTCTTCCAACACGCTAATTCAATGTAACTGAAGTTTGAGGCTTAATATTGAGAGTGCCTCAGACTCCACATCGTATTGACCAGGTGTGGAGATCATAGCCAATCACCCCCAGCCCAATACCTAAACTTGGATGCATACAAGTTTTTATGTCCTTTAAAATCAGCCACACTGATAAAATATGCTGATACAGAAAAAAAGCATGGAGTAGTGAATTCAAAGAAAGTTAGCAGTGCCACCTGGTGTAAGAGAGTTGAAAGCTAGGCACAAAAAAGAGTTGTGATTATGTGATCTGTTAAAAGTATTATTATTTGGTATTAAACGAAAAAAGTTATAAATACTCAGGCTGTGTCATCTACAGTAAAATACTGTTTGCTCGCAAAGTTTTGTATCAAAGATCCTCAGGACAAGAATATATTAGTGAATGATTTATTGTCACATGTATTTTACAATGAAATATGATAAAGTACAGTGGAAAGCTTGTCACCACAAACTGGCACCATTTGATAGTTTAAGAATAAAGGAAAATGAAAAGATGTAGCTAAAAGAGAAGTCCACCTACATATGAATTCTGAGCTGGCTCAGGACCATCACCACTTTGCTAGTCCCAACAATATTAAAGATGAACAGCATTGATAAAAGAGGAGTTGAGAGACAATTGCAAATGAATGATGTGCGTGTGTTCACAGAAAGTTGAAGTTTACAAGCTCTGAACGACATGTTGGGAAACAGAAGCCAATAGAATGGATGTGGAAAGAAATGGGGTATGAGAGAAAACGTGAATGAGATACTGAAATTGCACGATCATCCATGATCACATTGAATGGCAGTGCAGTCTTGAAGGGCTGAATGGCCTACTCCACCTATTTTCTATGTTTCTATGAGTTGTGGGAAGTCATGTCAGATTGGCTCCTTGAAGTAGTCATACCATCAGAGGCATTGAACCAGTTCATTCCAAGTAACAAAGCAGCTAATTTCCAGAATTAAATTCGCAATTGGGGGCCATTTTAAAGTGTTACTGTCATCCTCCCAGTATTGAATAAGTCTCCTGCCTGTGAAGAGGCCCCCAGCAGACTCCCACTCTCTGCCTTGGGGGAGAGGAAAAAGATTTCTGAAGAAAGGATGGGATGTGGGCAGATTTTCCCTGGAGGGATTTCTGAAATGCACCACTTAGCCCTGTGATTCTTAAAATTACTTGAAATTACTATCGACCCCACGTCCTGCCTGTCTTGGCAATCATTGCCTCTCACAGTGACACTGCTAGCTGGATGGGGGCCGCAGACCATTTAATTAGTTGCCATTTGGAAAATGTGGCCCAACACAGTGCAACAGAAACAACAGTTGCCTTTGCAAAATACCAGTGACCCACATGAGCACGCGTGCACATACATATCCACACGCGCACACACATACTCGTACGCGTGTGAAAAGAAAGAACAGTTGATGAACCATTAACCTGGCAAACAAGTGGCAACAAAGGTCAGGTGGTATAATAAAAGAGAAATAAAAAGTATATGCAAAACATAGGCCGAAATTTATTGAAATGCACTAACTTGTAGTGAGAAGAGAGTCAGAGACATTTAAGGGATATTTAAGCAACTACTGGACAAGCACATGGACAGCAGTAAATTGAGGGGTGTGTAGGTTAGGTTGATCTTAGATTAAGATAAATCTTGGCACAACATTGTGGGCTGAAGGGCCTGTACTTTGTTGCACTGTTCTAGGTTTTGAGCTGTAGCAAGCTGAGAAACCATTTGCTTTTTCAGTCTTATGGGCATGTTTCACATTTCATTAAACCTCCTTGCTAAAATTTCCAACCTGGGTCAGCTACAGTGTTCCAATGAAGCTCAATGCAAGCTGGAGGAAGAACATCATATTTTCTCCTTAGGAAACTTTGTAGCCTCTAGGACTGAATAGTGAACTTCAAATATTTACAGTATAACCTCTGACTCCAGTTTTCTTACATTTCCCAATCTTCCCCGGCCAAAACGTGTTTTTGTCTCATAACTTTACTCTCAGCAGAATGGATCCATTTTCTCCTTTTCATGCCTTCATTTGCACTCATTTTGAGTCTCTTTCCTTTACCACCATTATCACTCCCTTTGTCTTTTTTATCTGGACACCCTTAAAATTTGTTTCACTTGCTTCTCTTCCCCCTCTGTAAATAGCATAAAAAACACTTCATTCAGTTCCAAAGAATTCAAAACATTTACTCTGTTTTGCTGTCTCCACAGATAGTGTCAGACCTGCTGAGTTTCTCCAGCACGTTCTGTTTTTATTTATGTTTAATTAGTAGGCTTTGTGATGGCTCTTTATCTCTGCCATGGCATTAGCATCCCTCTTTTGGGTTATTTGGCCAATCTTAGCAGAAATGCCTCCTGAACTGTCGATTCGTAGTTTGAAAATTTAAACAAGTAATTCAGTGTGAATTAACTCAACATTTTCAACAATTGGCAAATGGGTTCCTGAGCTATATGGAATTCTCCATGGTCAATAAGACAAAAGCATAGGTACACATTGTTCAAAGAAATTGACAGGATGCCAAATAATGAAATTTTACAGATGCTGCCCTGCCTACATGAAGAGTTTGTGCTCACAGGAATTGATGTGGCATCTGGATTTTACTGCCTTGAAACATGATTTGCAACTTTTTGAAGTTATTAACTCACTCTTCCAATGTTTTCAGCTCGCATGGCTACATAAGAAAACTTAATGCAGTTTTAATATGGATGCCTTGTTGGGAACAGTAGGTGCAGTACACCAATAGCAGCTACATCCAGATCCACACCAAAAGCAGTAGTAGCAGGAACAGAAAAAACACCAGAAATATTTACTTCCTGTGCAGCTCCATGTCATTGATAGGATTGGTTAGCTCAGTTGGCTGGAAAACTGGTTTGCAATGCAGAGTAATGCCACCATGTGGTTCACTTATCTCACTGGCTGAGGTTACCATGAAGGTGTTTCCTTCGCAATCTCTCCCCTTCCCTGAGACATGGTGACCTCAGGTTAAACTACTGCTAGTCATCTCTCTTTCTAATGAGAGCTACCTTACTTTATACATGGAAGAGAAAGTGGATACTGCTCCAATTTGAAGGAGGTTTACTACACATTTATACCAGAGGATCTGCTTCCTCAGTAAATTAAAGCAATAGGGTGCCTCAAGAAACACATTTTCACAGCAGATCATTGCTGACATCTACATGCTTCACAAACAGCACTTTCTTCCAAGAAAGCCAGGTAGACACATATTACTCGAGAATGTCAA
Organism: Hemiscyllium ocellatum; assembly: GCF_020745735.1. Taxonomy (NCBI): domain Eukaryota; kingdom Metazoa; phylum Chordata; class Chondrichthyes; order Orectolobiformes; family Hemiscylliidae; genus Hemiscyllium; species Hemiscyllium ocellatum. Next base: position 62,214,860 of record NC_083407.1, on the reverse strand, counting down.
GGCTTTCAAGTAGCTCCTTCCAGGGAACTGTTGGTGACATCTCCAACTAATCTAAGAACGTGGAAGCATATGGCAGTCCAATCCCAAATGCTGCATGTTACTATCAAAATGGAATCTATGATGCTACAGATTAGAGGCTAGGTAAATGGGAAAGTTGAATAATTAAATTCATTGAAATAAACGTTAGCATTACTATTGTTATACACACCATGTAATTTCTCCTGTGCAACAATTGATTTTGCTTCTGTTTCCAATTACTCCAAAGTGGTGCAGCACCTTAAGGTTTCAGCAGAGCTGAAAGTAGGTAATTAATTCCACTACTCTGAAGATCAGCTGTCTGGGGCTGACATCCTCTCAATTTTAGAGCCTGTAAGGGATCTGCCAAAGATTGTCGTACCTGTAACTTTATAGGGGCTTACAGCACCATTTTAACATGAGGCAGCATATGGGACTCGGTTTGACAGGCGGGTGGGGTGAGTGTTAATGCATAGAAAGAATAAGAACTGTAAGTACCATGAGCAAAATCCACACTTCCAGGTATCTTTTCTCTATTTTGTTTCTTCTGGCACAATTGGTCATACCAACTTGCAAAGTGCTGGAATGCACTTTGCCATATTTCAATGAGACACTGAGCCACCAAGGTGAACCTTCCCTCAGTCCTTTGTAAACAGACAGATCGGATGAGCAGGCCATATCTGAGGCCCAGCAGCACTCTTTGGCCTATGACTGAGCCTCAATGCAGGTGACAACTTTTCTAGGGAGGTGGATATTAGGACTTTAGCTACATGACACTTGTGCTAGAAAACTTCTCCAATGTCTTCTACTCTGGAAATGCTGACACAAACTGAATCTTGTATTAGTTGAATATTTTCAGGAGGAGAGATTATTGTAGGGTTACACAGAATTTATCTGCATACTGTGATTCAACCTTGCAGGAGGCTGCAAAGATTTACTACTGACAACCTCATCAGGACAGCTCTCTCGGGCAGGACGCCATGAGAGTACCCTGTAAAGAATAGTAGTATTTTAAAATATAATGTTTCATCACAGATGCTTGTCCATCAGTATGAAGGGGGAGCCCCTCCATATGCTAGTGTACAATTGCAACTGTTGCCCTCTGGCATCTACAACTCTGGTGTGAGTGGGATAAAGCCTCCTGCCTGAAGAGTACTTCCACGGAGCTGGCATGCTCAGCATTCAGTGACGATACAATCCTTCAGCAGAAATTTCCCTTTTCACCCACCTCATTTAGACCATAATTGATAATTAGCAGCTGTCTAACACTGCCAGGTAGGTAGCTGCTGTCATTGTTCACCTGCCTCTGAAAAATCTGATGTCCCCATCTACAAATTTAATCATGATTCCAATATCATCCATGTTTCACAGTACTGGTCCACAATTTACCTTTTGTGATGGACCCCCGAGGCTCAATATCCACATCCAGCTGAGCATTGTTTGGAATACTCTGCACTTTATGACAGTATTCTACATTGCTATCTCTTCCAACAGTGACTGTTCCTGTTCGCACCTGATGTACATCTCACCATGTAACAACACAGCTGCCCCTAGTCTAGTACTCACCAAAGTATGTGTATCTGCATTGATTAAGATTATACGTGGGGTATGCGATGTGTGCCCAGAGCACGTTTACCTTTTTCTGAGAACCCCTCAGCATCCTATCAGTTACAACTTCATTGTCACCAATGATGGACCTTTGAGAGATAAAGGGCAAGATTTGGTCCTGCAATGGGGAAAAGGTTTAGAGTCTAGAAAGTGCATATCATAAAATTTAAGTTCATGGTGACATCAATTTGGCATGAGTGACTGCTAAGTTGCCTTCTCTAATTCTACTGGGTCATTGGACAGCTGAGATATCTGTGTTGCTAATGTCTAGTGTCTCTGTTGTCCTATCAATCTCCAAATGTGCTCTTCAATTGTAATCAGGTTTGATACAGCTACAGATCCATTCCTACTTCTCTATTCCTGGATTTATGTACTCTCTTCTTGCAATGAGAAAAAGCAGAGAATTCAGAGGTGTAGTGTTTAGAGAGGAAGAATAATTACATCAATAGAAAGTGTTTGTGAGGGATGTATACAAAGTGGCAAAAGCATGATAGCAGCTGTAAGTGTTGGTTGGCAGTTGGAATGGAGATTTGCAGCAGTATCCAGAAAGAAAAGAATATCTGAAGCTGTAAGATGTATTAGTCAGTGATGTGCATGGGAATGTTGGGCAAGTCAGAGAATGGTGGCTGATACCTAGAATTAGTATGCCAGTCACCCTTCATAATCTAATAATGTCTTTAGTCCTTTTTAGTACACTGTACTAATGTCCTTGGCACATAATCCCTGCTACTGACAGCCATAGCTACTTCCGGCTATACTTTGTCAATGTAACTGGCATATTCCTCCCATTCTGAGGGGAAAAAAAACTGCACATCCCTGTGGACTCTCATTGTCTCCAGCATAGGGCAGCACGGTGGCACAGTGGTTAGCACTGCTGCCTCACAGCGCCAGGGACCTGGGTTCAATTCCCGCCTCAGGCGACTGACTGTGTGGAGTTTGCACGTTCTCCCCGTGTCTGCGTGGGTTTCCACCGGGTGCTCCGGTTTCCTCCCACAGTCCAAAGATGTGCGGGTCAGGTGAATTGGCCATGCTAAATTCCCCGTAGTGTTAGGTAAGGGGTATATGTAGGGGTATGGGTGGGTTGCGCTTCGGCGGGTCGGTGTGGACTTGTTGGGCCGAAGGGCCTGTTTCCACACTGTAAGTAATCTAAGTATGACCTCCATGGAATAACGTCTTGTATCTTCCCAGGGCTGACATCTTGCATCTTCCTTCCATTTCTTCACTTGCAAGTTCACTAAAGTATTGCTCCGGCCATTCTGGCTCCTTCTGGTGTCCCGTAAAAATAAAGTCTTGTTCATGCTCACACTCTGTTCAGAAACCTGGAAATGGGATGGTAATGTTTTTGCTGAATTAAACAATCAGGAATTTGCCAACTCATCAACTTCTAACCCTTCCAATAAACTTCCCCATCTTGTTTGTAAGCATGTTTCAAAAACATTCCATCCATGTGAAATAACTCAATAGATGCTGATAACTGGTCATCTAGCTCAGAGTGATGGGAAGTCTGATAGACCTGGTTTGGTCTGTCAGCCAGGGCTCCTTGATTGGATCAGATTAACAGCCCCAATCAGGGAACTCATTCTATAAGGCTCACCGGGCTGACCTCATTACAGTCACTACACTATGGATCCCACTGAGCAAAGGAAACACGAGGAGAGAGTGAGAGTCCGTAAAGCAATGACAGCCTATTAAAACTTTTAAAAGAGCACATTTACACAGTAAAACTTTTTTAAGCTGATTTTTTAAAAAATACTTTGGGTTACCTTGCACCCATTCCAAGTATCTAAGCTATCGATGCAGAAGACCAAAAAATTTGCTCCATACACAATTTTGAGGCTTCATCTACTTGGCCATATTAATGTTTAGCTGACCTTTAGGAGTTGTATAGTCACAATCAGTTTGAATATCAGTTGGAAAAAATAATATTAAGGTCAGCTTTATAGACAATTGTAAACATAATTAACTCAGTAATGAAACAATGATATCAGGATGAGTGAGTGATGCATTGTCTATGGAAATCTGGCAGATTCGTTTTCTGGAAGTTGCCAACCCACCCATTTTGTAACAGTGGAAGTTATTATAGGCATTATCCACTAATGGGTTTACTGATGGCATCCACATCTTAAGGTAGACATAAGTTATTGACTCTGACATTCTGTGAAAGCTAATTACAACATGGAAGTGTTGACATGTCACCCACTGTTTTTACTTTTGATGAAACAAGTACCGTATACTGCTTCTCTGAATGTAGAAGGAGACATGTTTCCTGAGAGAAAGTGAGGACTGCAGACGCTGGAGATCAGAGCTGAAAAATGGCAGATACATTTTCTGGAAGTTGCAAACCCACCCATAGACAATGCATCACTCACCCATCCTGATATCATTGTTTCATTACTGAGTTAATTATGTTTGCAATTGCCTATAAAGCTGACCTCTATTATTATTTCCAACGGAAGTCCAAGGTGCATCCTCTTTAGTGCAGTCACATTCTTCCTATAATGCAGTGACCAGAACTACACACAACTACTACAGTTATGGCCTAATCAGTGTCTTATACAGCTCCATAATAACCTCCCTGTTTTTATATTCAACTTATAGAAGCAGGTATTCCATATACCTTCTTAAAAAACCATCCATCTGTCCTGTTGCCTTCAAGGACCTGAGGACATGCACACCAAGGTCCCTCTGGTCCTGTGTACTTGATAGGAATCTATCATGTATTGTGTGTTCCTTTGCCTCATTAGTCCCCCCAAATGCACCACCTCACAATTTTCAAATTAAATTCCTTTTGAAACTGTTTTGCCTATTGGACCCCATCTTCCTGTGTTTGAGACTTTCCTCGTCACTACTTACCACACTGCCAATTTTTCAATAACCTGTGAACTTGTTGATCAAAGTTCCTACCTTTGTATCTGGATCATTAATGTACAGTACAAACAGCAATGGCCCCTGCACCAAATCCTGCAGACACAAGCTTCCAGTCATCAAAATAACCTTAGACCATCACGTCTGCCACTAACCACTAAGGCAATTATGGATTCAATTTGTCAAACTGTTCTTGCTGTCTTGACAAGTTGCCCATGTGTGACCTTGTCAAAAGCCTTACTAAGGCCCACTTGACGACATCGACTACAGTATCCTCATTTACACGTTATCTTCACAAAAAACTCAATCAAACCTGTCAGACATAATCCTCTCCTGACAAAGCTATACTGACTATCCTTGATTAATCCTTTCCACTCCATGTGGTATTTTATTCTGTTCCTCAGAATTTTTTCTGTCTATCCCTGATGTTAGTCTCACTTCTTTTTATCCTTACCACCCTTTCCCAAGGTCAGAGAAGATTTGAAAATTAATGTTAGGAGCACTGCAGTGTACTCCCTTGCCTCCTTCAGTAGCCTGGTTTACATCTCATCTGGGCCTGGGGGCCTGCTAAAACCAGTAATAACTCCTCCCTCTCAATTGTAATTTTCTATAAATACAGATGCAAGGTACCATCCGTACCTTGCAGCTCCACACGGTTTTTAAGTAACCTTCTACACTATGAACACCCCTCTCGGGCTTCCAGTGTTTGAACCCTCTACCATATGCTCCCCCTTGTTTCTTTATCCAATCCAGTACATAAGTCATGGTAGTCTAAACCTGTTAGTCCGACCCTTCACTTTTACCAGAATATGTTGGCCCTGCACTCTTGCCATTTCCTTTTTGAAAGACTCCCCACTGCTCTGATATAGATTTTCCTACAATTCGCTGCTCACAGTCTACTTTGACCAGTTGTTGTCTAATTATATTAAAACCTACTTTTCCTCAAATCAAAACCTTAATTTCTGATCCACCATTTTAATTTCCCAAGACTACAATGTCTTGCTGAGTTATGGTCATTATCACCAAAACACTCCCCCACTGCATTTTGAACATATGCCTGGCTTCATTCCCTAAAACTGGATTCAGCAGCTCCCCATCGTGTAGGACATGCTGGCTTAAAAAGCTTTTCTGCATATGTTTTAAGAATTCTGCTTTCTGTAAGCTTTTCACACTTGGCCAATTCCCGTTAATATTGAAGACGTTTAAATCCACTGTTATTATTATTCGCCTATTATTTTTTACACTTGTTTGAAATATGCTCACATATCTGTCCTTCTATCTGTCCCTGATCATTTGGGGCTTATAGTACATTCCATAATGTGATTGCCTCCCTTTTTAGTTTTAGATTCTATCCATATGGCCTCAATTGAGGTATCTGGTAAGAAAGAATTCCTCTTATTGCAGTAATTGACACTTCAATCAATATTGCAACATCATCTCTTCTTTTACCTCCTCCATATCTTGTTTGAAGATCTTTAACCCTGGAACATTGAGCTGCCAGTACTACCTCTCACTCATACATATCCCCATAATAGCTGTGTGTTAATCACTACCCTCAGCATATGTCAGGCGTAGACAGCTGAGAACAAGTGAATCCCCAGAGCAGTCTAAGGGTAGTAGGAATATACTTAAGAGGGAGATCAGGAGGGAGAAAAAGGGGACATGAGGTTGCTTCGGCAAACAGGGTTAAGGAGAATCCAAAGAGATTCTATAAGTACATTAAGTGCAAAAGTGTAATGAGGGAGAGAATAGGGTTCCTGAAAGATCAATGTAGCCATTTATGTGTAAAACCACAGGAGATGGATGAGATAATAAATGAACATTTCATGTCAGAAATACTGTAGAAAAGGACATGGAAGCTGGGGAACTTGAGGAAATGTTTGGTGATGCCTTGAAAGGAGTTTGTATTACAGAAAAGGATGTGCTGCAGGTCTTAAAAACCAAAAACGATAGATAAATCCCCATGACCCGTTTGGATGTTTCCCAGAATTGCATGGGAAGTTAGGGAAGCGATTGTTGAGCCCCTTGCTGAGATAGTTGTTTCATCGACAGCCAGGGGTGAGGTGACGGCAGACTGCAGGTTAGCTAATGTAGTGCCATTATTGAAGAAAGGCTGTAAGGAAAAGCCAGGGAGCTATAAACTGGTGATCCTTACTGTTGGGTAAGTTGTTAATGCGATTTTGAAGGACAGGATTTACATGCCTTTGGAAAGGCAAGGACTGATTAGGGATAATTAACAGGGCTTTGTGCATGGGAAATTGTGTTTCACTAACTTGATTGAGTTTCTTGAAGAAGTGATAAGAAGATTGATGAAGGCAGAGTGGTAGAGGTTCTCTATATGGACTTCAGGAAAGTGTTCAACAAGATTCCACATGGTAGACTAGTTAGTAAGGTTATATCACATGGGATCTGGGGGAACTAGCCATTTGGATACAAAATTGGTTTGAAGGAAGGAGACAGGGTGATGATAGAGGTTTGCCTTTTGGACTGGGAGCCTGTGACAAGCAGTGTGCCACAGGGATCGGTGCTGGGCCCCCCGTTCTTTGTCATTTATATAAATGATTTGCAGGTTAATATAGGAGGCATGCTTATTAAGTTTGCAGATGACACCAAAATAGGTGGTGTAATGGAATCTCAGAGTACAATGGGATCTTGATCAGATGGGGCAATGGGCAGAGGAGTGGCAGATGCCGTTTAATTTAGGTAAATGTGAGGTATTGCGTTTTGTTAAGGCAAACTAGGGCAGGGCTTATACATTTAGTAGGAAGGTTAGAGTGGTGCTGGAAAAGGACAGCAGGTCAGGCAGCATCCAAGGAGCAGGAAAATCAATGTTTCAAGCAGGAGCACTTCATCAGGAGTCCTTCATTTAATGGTAAGGCCCGGGGGAGTGTTGCCAAACAAAGAGACCTAGGGATGCAGGTGCACAGATCCCTGAAAGTGGAATTGCAGGTAGACAGGGTGGTAAAGGCGTTTTGCACCCTTGTCTTCATTATTCAGAACGCTGAGTTTAGGAGTTGGGGCATCATGTTGCAGCTGTACAGGAAATTGGAGAGTCCACTTTTAGAATACTTCATACAATTCTGGTCATCCTTCTATAGGAAGGATATTGTTAAACTGAGATGGTGCAGAAAAGATTTACAAAGATATTGCAGGGACTGGAGGGTTTGATTTATAGGAAGAGGCTGAATAGCCTGGAGCTTTTTACCCTGGAGCATTGGATGCTGAGAAATGACCTTATAGAAGCTTTTAAAATCATGAGAGACATGGATAGGGCGAATAACCAAGGTCTTTTTCCTAGTGTGGGGGAGTCCAAAACCAAAGGGCACAGGTTTAAGGTGAGAGGGAAAAGATTAAAAACGACCTGAGGAGTAGCTTTTTCACATGGAGGGTGATGCACATATGTAATGAGCTGCCAGAGGAATATAACATTTAAAAGGTATCTGGATGAGTTTATGATTAGAAAGAGTTTAGAGGAATATGGGCCAAATGCTGATAAATGGGACTAGGTGCAATTGGGATGTCTGGTCGGCGTGACAAGTTGGATCGAAGGATCTGTATCTGTGCTGTATGTGACTCTATGACTCTATCTGCTCTACTCACAAGACCCCTGCCATTGAAATGTATGTAATCAGACTGTGTGGTTCTCCCGTGTGCCCTAACTTGATTATATATGCTCTGTTTCCAGACTGAGTTGGATTTCCTTCAGCATTTGTATGCACATCATCCATTATTGTACCTCCACTCCCTATCCCAACTCTGTGCCAGGTTAGTTTAAGTTTCCATCTACAGTACTAGCAACTCCCCAAACTCAATCCTGCAAGAGCATTAGTGAAGTTTCAGGAATCCATCATACTTGTCCAAGTCTCACCTTCCTGAGAAACGAATCAAATAATCTGGGAATCCAAAGCCGTCCCTCCTGAGCCACATGCTCATCAGCTGTGTCTGTTTATCCCTATACTCATCAGTACATGGCACCAAAAACAATCCAGAGATTATAACCTTTGAGGATCATGCTTTTCAATCTACTATCTAGCTCCTAAATTCTTGTTGCAGGATCTCCCCATTCTTTTTCTCCCATTGTCATTGATAGCAACGTGTACCATGACCTCTGACTGTTCACCCTCCCCCTTCAGAATCTCCTTCAGCTATTCAGTGGCATTCTTGAATATCCAGGATGACAACACACCACACTGGAGTCTGCAGCCATAGAAAACACCTGTGTTTACCCCTCGACAGAGAATCTCCTGCCACTGTTGTTCTTATTTTTCTCTGGTTCCCTTGTGTAGCTGTGCTGGACTCCCAAACCATCACTCTCATCATTTTCCAACACAGAAAATATTGATTGGGATGCACGCTGGGGCTTTCCCGACTACTGCCTCCCTTCTTCTGACTTGTACTTACTCATTCCTTCCCTGACTGCACTTCCTCAGACTGTGGGGTGACCATATCTAAAATGTGCTGTTGATGTAACCCCTGCCATCTCGCTCATGCATTGCAGTGCCTCCAGCTGAGGCTTGGGGTCTGAAATTTGGCATTCAAGCTGGTCAAACTAATGGCACTTCAAAGACTTCCCACATACTGCAGGCTGCACAACACATGACTAAACATCCCTTTCATACCTTCAGTTAATTTTCTCTTCAGCAAGATTTAAGCCAAGAAAAAGTAATATTTGAGTTTCTTGTATGGTTAAGGTCACACAGGTCTGATTCTACTCACCATTGGAAAGTAGGTGAAAGGTCCTGGGACAACCCCAGAACATGCTCCCATGCAACTCCAACTCTTCTCACTCTGCAAATTAAGTGAAACATCCCAGGTCTTGCCCTGTCTTTATTCACAGCCCTGAATATGTTCCCATGGAAGTCCCCCTCACCCGCTTTGTGATTCTAAGACCTCAGTCATGATTTTCTGACCAACAGCCAAAATGTGGGGCAGGTGACTTTAGCAGTGATGTACTTTCCACCCCAACTACCATGCCCAAGAAAGCTCACTAGATCATGGTCCATTGAGCTGGGTTAGTTCTGACTGGCATGCTTCTTATTCTATCACAGACATTAACAATGGAGTCCTGCCTTGCCTGGTCAATTAGATGGTTGTTTTTTTTTGAATAATAAATACTGTCAGTCAAGATGTAGTCTTCAGGATCCAATGGCAAAAATGTAAGTTATTTTCTTTTGCTTCTCACAGGATGGAGGCACAGGAGAGGCGTGGTCAATAGGTTTAGAAACAAAGGCATGGGGAAGTCATCTTCTGCCTCACAATCATGCCTCCAATTGTCCCAGACTGGGGCAAATTGTCCTCCCTCAACCCAGTCGGGAACATAGAACATTGAACAAGGAACAGTACAGGCCCTTCGGCCCTCGATGTTGTGCTGGCCTTTTATCCTACTCTAAGATCAAACTAACGTACATACTCTTCATTTTACTAACTTCCAAGTACCTATGCAAGAGTTGCTTAAAAGTCCCTAATGTATCTGACTCTATTACCACTGCTGGCAGTGCATTTCATGCACCCATCACTCTCTGTGTAAAGAACCTACCTCTAATGTCACCCTTTAAAATTCCTCCAATCACTTTAAAATTATGCATCTTCATGATAGCCATTTCCGTCCTGGGAAAAAGTCTCTGGCTATACACCCTATCTATGCCTCTCATCGTCTTGTACACCTCTATCAAGTCACATCTCATCCTTCTTCACTCCAATGACAAAAGCCCTAGCTTCCTCAACCTTTCTTTATAAGACATGACCTCCAGTCCAGACAGCATTCTGGTAAATCTCCTCTGCACATCCTCTAAAGCTTCCACATCCTTCTGATAATGAGGTGATCAGAACTGAACACAATATTCCAAGTGTGGTCTAACCAGGGCTTTATAGTGCTGCAGTATAATATCGTGGCTTTTAAACTCAATCCTCCTGCTAATGAAGGTCAGCACACCATATGCCTCCTTAACAAGCCTATCAACTTGGGTGGCAACTTTGAGGGATCTATGAACGTGGACCTCAAGATCCCTGTGTTCCTCCACACTGCCGAGAATCCTGCCTCTAGCCCTGTAATCTGCATTCAAATTCGACCATCCAAAATGAATCACTTCACAATTTTCCAGGTTGAGCTTCATCTGCCATTTCTCAGCCCAGTTCTGCATCCTGTCAGTGTGCCATTGCAACCTACAACAGCCCTCCACATTATCCACAACTCCACCGATCTTTGTGCCATCTGCAAACCTGCTAACCCAGCCTTCCCCTTCCTCATCCAAGTCATTCATAAAAATCAAGAAAGAGCAGAAGTCCCAGAACTGATCCTTGCGGAACACCACTGGTCACCGTACTCCAGGCTGGATACTTTCCATCAATTACCACCCTCTATCTTCAATGGGCCAGCTAATTCTGTATCCAGACAGACACATTTCCCTGTATTCCATGCCCCCTTGCTTTTTGAATGAGCCTACAATGGGGAACCTTATCAAGCACCTTGCTAAAATCCATATACACCACATTAATTGCTGGAATTCAATGAGGCATGGCCTGCTCCTCTCAAAGCCAAGCTGGCTATCTTTAATCAAATTATGTTCTTCCAAATAGTGATTAATCCTGTCTCCCAGAATCCTCTCCAATAATTTGCCTACCACTGATGTAAGACTGACTGGTCTGTAATTCCCAAGCTTATCCCAATCCCTTTCTTGAACAAGAGAATAACATTTACCAGCCTCCAATCATCTGGTATTACTCCAGTCGACAGTGAGGATGCAAATACCATTGCCTAAGGTGCAACAATCTCTTCCCTTGCTTCCCGTAATAACCTAGGGTATACCCCGTCTGGCCCAGGGAACTTATCCTCATGTTTTTCAAAATTTTCAGCATATCCCCCTTCTTAACGTCAATCTATTTGAAAATATCAGCCTGTTTCACGCTGTCCTTACAAACAACAAGGTCCCTCTCACTAATGAATACTGAAGCAAAGTGTTAATTCCAGACCTCCCCGCCTCCTCCAACTCCAAGCACAAGTTCCCTCCACTATCCCTGATCAGCCCTACCCTCACTCTGACCATCCTCTTGTTCCTCACATATGTGCAGAACGCCTTGGGGTTTTCTTTAATCCTACCCACCAACGCTTTTTCATGCCTCCTTCTAGCTCTCCTAAGTCCATATTCAGTTTTTTCCTGTCAACTTAAAATCTATCTCGAGCCCTGTCTGATCCTTGCTAAGTACCTTAAGTAAGCTTCCTTCTTCCTTTTCACTAGATGTTCCGTATCACTTGTCATCCAAGGTTTCTTCACCCTCCCATCCTTTCCTTGTTTCAATGGGACAAACATATCCAGCACTTGCAGCAAGTGCTCCCGAAGCAACCTCCACATTTCTGTTGTGCATTCCCTGAAAATATCTGTTCTCAATTTATGCGTCACAATTCCTGCTTAATAGCACTGTAATTCCCCTTCCTGGAATTAAATACTTTCCCATGCCATCTGCTCCTGTACCTCTCCATGATTGTAGTAAAGGTCAGAGGATGGTGATCGCTATCACTGAAAAATGCTTTCCCACTGAGAGATCTGACACCTGACCTGATATGTTGCCAAGCACCAAATCCCATATGGCCTCCCCTCTATTCGGTGCATCTACATGTTGAGTCAGGAATCATTCCTGGGCACCTGACAAAATCTGCTCCATCCAAACTGTTTTCACTAAGGAGGTTCCAATCAATATTAGGGAATTTGAAGTCACCCATGACAACAACTCTGTTACTTCAGCACATTTCCAAAACCTGCCTCCCAATCTGCATCTCTGTGTGTCTGTTACTATTTGGGGGTCTATAGAAAACTCCCAATAAAGTGACTGCTTCTTTCCTGTTTCTGACTTATATCCATACTGACTCAAGAGACAAACCCTCCTTGACGACCTCCCTTTCAGCAGCTGTGATATTATAGCAATGCCACTTCCCCACCTCTTTTACCTCTCTTCATATTCCCTGTTGAAACATCTAAACACTGGAACATCCAACAACTATTCCTGATCCTGTGATATCCAAATCTCCGTAATGGCCATAACATCATATCTATACTGATCTATGCTCTAAGTTCATCACCCTTGTTCCTGACACTTCTTGTGTTAAAATAGACACACATTAGCCCAACACTCTGACTGCAACTTTGCCCTATCAACTGTCTCTCCTTCCTGACAGACTCTCTGCACGCTGTACCTGCCTGTTCACCAGCTACCCTCTCCTCTAATCCGTAGCTCCCATTCCCATCCCCCTGCCAAATTAGTTTAAACTCTCCCGAACAGCTCTAGCAAACCTTCTGCCTAGGATATTGGTACCCTTCCAGTTCAGGTGCAACCCATCTTTCTTGTACAGATCCCACCTTCCCCAGAAAATATTCCAATGATCCACAAATCTGAGGCCCTCCCTCCTACACCAACTCTGCAACTATATGTTCAGCTGCACCCACTCTCTGTTCATAGCCTCACTAGCCTGTGGCACCAGTAGCAATCCTGTGATTACTACTCTGCTCATCCTGTCTTTTAGTTTTCAACCTAACTCCCTATATATACTTTTCAGGTCCTCAGTCCTTTTCCTAGCTATGTTATTGGTACCAATGCATACCACAACTTCTGGCTGCTCACGCTCCCTCTTCAGAATCCTGTAGACCCAATACACGATATCCCTGACGCTGGGATCGGATTCCCACTTAGGAAATCAGCTACTTTTCTAGCATGTTGAGAAGACATGTTATCAGGAGGTGGTGAGTTGAAGTGCTTAAGTGACTATTAATTTACCATTTAAGGACCTTAAATAATGGTGCATTGAGAAAGTGCCAATGAACCCACCTCACACAGCTCTTAATTGGTGGGGTCGTGAGAAGGTTAAGTATCTCTCCAGAGTGAACTCACCCAATAACTTCCCCTTTTTGCCACTCCTCTTGCCACCTCCAGAGAAGGGATAATTCTGCCCCAAAGAACCAAAGGTTAGGACCTGGGACAAGACAAAGCACTGAGCAAAACACCAGTCAAATGACACTTTCATTTTTATCAAGTGATTTGTTCGACTATTACTAATAGTTCATAAAAACCAAAAAAACTGAGTATTCTGTAAATCTAGAAACAAAAACAGAAATTGTTGGAAAAGCTCAGCCGGTCTGGCAACATCTGTGGAGAGAAATCAGAATTAACATTTCAGATCAAATGACCCTTTCTCAGAACCCTCCGTGTTCACTTGATTTCTCTGCACAGATGCTGCCAGACTTGCAGAGCTTTTTCAGCAATTTCTGTTTTTATTACTAAAGTTTTTTTTGTTGAAATCTTAATTGTGTTAACAGAGCATTCTTTTTGGCCATACTCTAATAAGATACAGATTATGAATCTGAAACATGTTTTTCATTCACATTAGTGTTATTGGGCAGTTAATATTACACACTGCAAGCTATGTAATTAGGTAAAGCTGTGTCAATTCTTAACCTTCACCTAAGGTGGAGGCTAAAGCATATGTCTGCCGTTAAGTGTAATGCTTTAGCTATATGTGTTCTTCAATTTGATTTTAATATGTAGCTTCAGTAATCCAGCTGTGACCTTCAGTTTGTCAAATTGATGGAAATCTACCTTTAACACAGCACACAACACATTCTACTTTTTATAAGTTCTACTCCTGGGTTTTTACTTGCTTGCCACAGTGTTTTGTGTAGTCCTGCTCCCAATATTTATATTTTGTGCTGCTGTTTTCAAGTACAGGTTAGCTGACCGTGTTAACTCTTGCTTTCTGTTGGTTTAAACTGTGGATTTCCTATTTGTTTTTAGCCCCAGTTTTTGTTGTTGTGTTTTTTAAATGCAAATCTCAACCACCTTTTTAACAGATTTGGGTAGTGTATTGCTTTCAGTGACATTAAAATGTCTTCTGTTTTGGATTAAAACATATGACAAGTATTTCTGTTTTCTTCTAAATACCAATATTAATTTGCTTCACATTTGATATTATGTACTCCCATATTTCTATCTTTAATCATCCAACTGCCATGCTTTATTAATTGTTCTCCTATTTTCTTTGTTCTTTTATTTTTGGCTTCACTCCTAGTTATTTTTAATAGATTTTCATAAATACTTGAAGTTCCCAAAATGTGGATCCCCAGTTTTTACAATCATATATGGGGATGGAACAGGAGCCAAGGCCAGAGCCTTCACCTGCTTCGTATAAAGTCAGATTTTGCCATGAGCTGAATTTTCCCAGTGAACTGGTAATATGATGGGGAAAGCATCCAAACGAGAGCTGCAGGAGCTTCAACACTATGGCTGTCTACTGTGTAGCCAATTGAACCATTATAAGAGCAATTAAAAATATTTCCTGCAGTCCACTGACATTTCTCCCACATCAACTGGACCTGCCACCTCATCAGGAGACCATCAAATAAATCCTGATGGTCATCAAGTGAGTTCACAGGAAAGAGGTACTGGTTAATGAGCGACTCTGTACGTAAGTCACCAGTGTTGGAATAACCTGCCAACCACTTGTGTGTTCAAGGGCATCTCAGCATTGAGACTTCTATTTCATTCTGTAGCCTGAATAAATGGCCGCCTCTAGCCGTAGCTTTGTTGTTGTGGGCCTTCTGATTGGGTTAGAATCCTCAACAGGATGATGGCCCGGGAAGCGGCCTCTTAATTTGCACCACCACTAAAATGCTGCCCTGGAGTCTCTTTGCCTACCAGTGCAAAACCAGCACCTTCTCTTGGGCTCAGCAGTGGAACTATCCTTTGCAAAATTCTCTCCCCTCACAAGGATGCAGTGCATTATTATTGTTGTTGAGACCAGGAATACAGAGGATTATCCCAAAGGATAGGGCCGGGCAATATTTTGTTCGGTAATCAAATTCCAGGTATTCAAGTGTCAGATAACATCGTTTAGCCAAGCATTGGGGCCTTGCAATCTTGCCAGATAATCTGATACTTGGATAATCGAATGCCAGATAATTACTAGGATGCCAAAGAGGGAAAAAAATGGAATTTTAAAAAAATTACTTAGAGCTCCTGGAGACACTTCAGATTTCTTCCTCAGGATACTAAGCACAACTTTTTAAAAAAAAAACTCATTCATATGGATGTGGATGATGCTAGCCAGGTCAACGTTTTTTGCCCAACCCTAATTGCCCTTAATAAGATCAAGAAGGTGCTGCCTTCTTAAACAGTTACAGTCCTTTTGGTGTGGGTATACCCAAAATGTCATCATGGAGGAAGTTTCAGGATTTTGAATGCAGTGACACTGAGGAAACAGCAAAATGTTTCCAAGTTAAGGTCAAAAGAGGCTTGGAGGCAAATTTACAGGTGGTGGTGTTCCCTTATATCTGGTGCCCTCGTCCTTCTAGGTGGATTTGGGGGTGTTGTCGAAGGAGCCTTAATTATTATCTTCAGTGTGTCTTATAAATGGTAAATACTGTGCTGCTAGTGGAAAGAATGGAATTTTGTGGATGTGGTGCCAATCAAGCAAACGAGGAGAAAGTGAGAACTGCACATGCTAGAGATTAGAGTTGAGAGTGTGGTGCTGGAAAAGCACAGCAGTCAGGCAGCATCCGTGGAGCAGGCGAATCGACTTTCGGGCACACTGTTTTGTCCTGGATGGTGACAAATTTCTTGACTGCTGTTGGATCTGTACTGATCAAGGAAAGTGGGGTAATCCGTCAGTGTCACTTGTGCTTTGTAAATGGTAGACAGGCTTTGGGGTATCAAGAGGTGAGTTACTTGCTGCAGGATTCCTAGTCCCTGACCTGCTCTTTTAGCCACAGTATTTATGTGACTAGTCCAATCCAAATTTTGGTCAACCGTACTCTTCAGGATGCTGAAAATTGAGGTTTCAGTGCTTGTTATCCGTTGAACATCAAGGACGATAGCCAGATTCTAGTTTTTGGAAATGGTCAATGCTTGACACTTTTGTGGTGCAAATGTTACTTGCCAGTTGTCAGCCCAAGTCTGGATATTGTTCAGGTCTTGCTCTATTTAGACATAGACTATTACAGTATGTGAGGAGTCACAAATGGTGCTGAACATTGTGCAGTTAGCAGCAAGCGTCCCCACTTCTGACCTTATGACAAAGGGAAGGTCATTGATGAAGCAGCTGAAGGGGTTGGGTCTTGAGCACCACCCTGAAAAACTCCTGCAGAAATGTCCAGGACTTGAGATGATCGACCTCCAACAACCACAACTACCATCAGTTATGATTCTAACCAACAGAGAGCCTTCCCCTTGATTCTCACTGATAGTTTTGTGAAGACTGCAGCGCAATTTGCAGCCTTTAGGAGTAGTCAAGCATACCCAGTGGTAGAGACACTCAGTACTCAGGTGTCCCAGACTGGTGTGCCCTGGAATTAAATGTAATATCCCTACAAATGTTGCTTCCTTGATTTTTCTTTCTCTTCCCTCTCCCCACTCATTGTCTTCATCATAATAACCCAAACTCCTGCTCAGAACTTATTCCACTAAAATAGTGTGTGGTTTGCACTCATCTGTAGCACATTTTCAAAATTCCCATTTCCTTTGGGAAATTTTCAATATTTAATCTATCACTCAATGTTTTTCCACTGATTTACCAGCAACAATTTTATTTATAAATGCCACAATTAATTTCTGCAGAGCCCAAATGTTTCCTTCCTTTACCTCTGTACTGCACCTTATTTTTCAATCACTGTTCATTCCTAACTTAATCCTGCATCAATCACATGTCTAATTTTTACACTTGCATGAAAAGCACAGAACTGAATTTTGCCAAGTTTTGGTTAAGTGTCATTTTCATGACGTGTTATGGAGGGATTCCCTTCACGGGCCATAATGATTTTCTTTCCTGCAAGCTTCCACTGCTCACTTCATTATTTATGCATCCAGGCTCTACTGCACCCTGCACAAATCAAATGGTCACATAGGCAGAAATGCTCGACCCACCTTGGCCTTCAACTGCATTGCAAGGTAGGAACTACCATTCAGAATATTCTGCTTAACAGTTATTGCAGAGGAGATGGCTGAGAAAGGGAGGTTGGCACTGCAGTTCGTAGCCAAGATCCTGAAGGCCCTGGTGAACAGGATAGTGACCCTTATTCTCCACACTGCCAAAGGAGGCTACAGCCCCAGGTGCTGCCGGTCTGGATTGAGATGGCTATCCAGATCAGTGCAGTATACCTGATAAGAGACACCCAGTAATAGAGAATATTCATCCTTCTACACTGTGCAAGTTTAAGTGCCACCACCTTCTTCCCACAACCTCTCACTCACTGTAACTCTGCCATTGCACACATGTCCAAGGCTACTGCTGTCACAGTTACATGCAGCATCTCCAGTTCATGCCCTCATCCCTCCTTTATCCTTGAGGCACTGATCCTTCCTGCCATCTGTATTTCCTACTCACTCACCAGAACACCTCAACACCTTTTCTGTTCCTGCATTCTTAGCAATTCTTCCAGCCACTTTCATCTCAGAAAATTCCTCTTTATGCCAGGGTCATAGTGATTTGCGATGCCCATAATGTAGTACCCAGTGCCCTCCCATGCAATATCAGATCCCACTCTTAGATTAGGAGATGCCCCCCCTTCACACTCATTATCCCCTCTGTGACCCAATGCAATGGTTCCAATCCCCACACTTGAGTTTCCCACTTTCTGCCAGATTTACCAAGGTCAAGCTCTTGGATTCAGATGAGGAAAGAAAAAGGGAAAAGTCAAAAAGTAACAGTAGGTATATGTAAGATTTAGGAAACTGAAAATAGGCAGTGCCCACAAAAAATACAAAGATAGAAGGACAGAACTTAGATAAGGAAGTAGGAGGGCTTAAAGAGGCCATGATTAAAGAGGCCATGGGGATTAAGGAAAATCCCAAGGTGCTTTGTACATATATAAAGAACAAGTGGGTAACTAGAGAAAGGGTAGGTCCCCTCAAGGACAAAGGAAAGAATTAATGCATGGAGTCCGAGGTGGGTGAGGTTCTAAACAAATGTTTTGCATTGGTCACAAAGGAGAAGGACATGGTGGGTGGTAAGTCTCAGGAGGGGTATGTTGATATTCTAGGGCATGTCAATTTTTAAAAAATGTGGTATTGGACATTTTGAAAAGCGTTAAGATAGACCAGTCCCCATGATCTGATGGAATCTATCTCATGGTGCTGAGGGAAGCAGGTGAGGAAATTGCTGGAGCCTTTTTCAAAATCTTTGTAGTCTCTTTAGTTGCAGGAGAGTTCTCAGAGGATGGAGAATTGCCAACATTGATCCTTTGTTTAAGAAGGGCAACAGGGATCATCTGGGAAATTACAAGCTGGTGAGCCTTACATCAGTGGTAGGGAAATTATTGGAGAAGATTGTGAGGGATAGAATTTACTCACATTTGGAAACATACAAACTTATTAGCAATGGACAGCATGCTTTGTGTGGGGAAAGTCAGGTCTCACAAACTTAACTGAGTTTTTTGAGGAAGTGTGAAAGATAATTGATGAAGGCAGGATGGTAGATGTTGTCTATGTAGACTTTAGCAAGGTCCCTGTGGCAGACTGATACAAAAGATGAAGTCACATGGAATCCATGGTGAGCTAGTAAGCTAGATACAGAACTGGCTTAGTCATAAAATACACACTAACGGTGGAAACATGTTTTTCTGACTGGAGATCAGTAACAAATAGTATTTTGCTAGGATCAGTGCTGGGACCCCTGTTGTTTATAATATATATAAATGATTTGGAAGGGAATGAAGATAGCCTGATCAAAATGTTTGCGAATGACACAAAGATTGGAGAAAGCTACAGATAGTGAGGAGGATTGCCAGAGGAAACAGCAGGGATATAGAGGATATAGATAGGCTGGAGTCTTGGGCAGAAAAATAGCAGATGGTGTTTAATCCAGACAAATGTGAGGTGATGCATTTTTGAAGAACAATTGCAGGAAGTAAGTATACAGTAAATGGCAGACTCCTTAGTAACATCAACATACAGAGGGATCTAGGCGTACAGATCCATAGTTCCCTGAAAGTAACAACACAAATGGAAAAAATGGTCAAGAAGGCATATGGCATGCTTGCCTTCATCGGTCAGGACATAAGTATAAAAATTGCAAGTTATGTTGCGGCTGTACAGAACTTTAGTTAGGCCTAATTTGGAATATTACATACAGTTTTGGTTGCCTCATTACCAGAACGATGTGTAGGCTTTGGAAAAGGTACAGAAACAGTTTACCAGGATGTTGCCTGGTTTGGAGAGTATTAGCTATGAGGAGAGATTGGACAACCTTGTTTTGTTTTCAATTGAACATCAAAGGACGAGAGACAAACCGATAGATGTTTACAAAATTATGAGAGGCGTGAACAAAATGGATATTCAGAGACTTTTTCCCAGAGTGGAAATGTCAATTACAAGGGTCAAAGGTTTACGGTAAAAGGAGAAAAATTTAAAGAAAATGTAAGAAGCCATTTTTTTTTGACACCGAGGTTTGCAAATGCCTGGAACGGGCTGTCAGAGGAGGTGATGCAGGTGGATACAATAGGAACTTTTAAGAGGCATTTTGACAGAAAAATGAACGGACAGGGAATAGAGTGATACAGACCTTGGGCAGGTAAAAGGCTTTTAGTTTAGAAAGGCATCACGTATTGGTGAGTCTTAATGAGGCAAAGCACCTGTTCCTGTGCTATGCTGTTCTTTGTTCTTTGAGCTAATGCCCTTGACTGAATGCAGAGCCTGACTCATTGTAGTCCCCCCTGACTCAGTGAAGGACTTATGTTTTCAGACATACAAATTTGGTTGAAGCACTTGCAGTATGTTTGCCATGTAAATTGTTGGCACATGCTGTCGCTATGACATTGGCATAGCAGAGGGGCAACATGTCGACCCCTTTGACTTTTCAATGATGGCAACCATGACAACCTGTCCGGCTTTCTGTTTGCCTTAAGATTCAAAGGAAGGCAAAGATGCTGTGAACATTCAAGTAGATGAGCTGTAAGAAATTTATTCTTTTTATAATTTGCATGTTGATCTATAATGACAAAGCTCCATTGTGACATCTAGCTCTCCTTCACTCATCAAACAATATATCTTCTTATTCTGCATTTACAACACAATGGAAAATCAGTTATCTATCTATTTGTAGTCACTTGTTAGTACAAAACCTGAATATTGTTGAAAAAAGGGACACACTATCAAAGCTTTTCAACTTGCCCTTTATCAGGTTGAATTCTTCCGATTTGTCCTAATGGTCGCAAGATGTAAAGCTTCAGCAAAATATATTTTTCTTCAACAATAACTGATTTGTATGTTCCTATCATACTCTTTGAGGTGAATCTGTCTCACTGAAAGGTTTTAGTTCACATTTCTCTCCATTCAATTTGATCTGTTACTTGTCTACCATTTCCATCTACCTAGCCTGTAGAATCCCTGCAGTGCACATAGAGGCTATTTGGCTGATTGAGTCTCCACCCACCCTCCAAAGAGCATCCTATCCACACCACCCCATTCCTGTAACCTCACATTTACCATGGCTTATCCACCATGTCCCTGGACACTACATGTGAGAGAATTGGTGAATACATCAGTTATGGACATGCCTGAAGGAGATCCAACATCACTCCAAGGTTCAGATATTCTTCCCTGAAAGTTCTCCAGGCAGTGAGAGCATGAGGAGCTCAGCAGCCCCATACCTGGCCACACTGCCAAAACAGAGTCAGTGACTTGATGTGTTTCAGGCTGATGAATGCAATGTATAATATTACATTTTCAGCCTTAAATATGAATAAAGATGAATATAGGCTTGGAGAATGAGTTTCCCACTCACTTAGTGAAGTTGCCTTAGTTGAGATACAAGTTAGTCTCTCTGTTTAAGGCAAGTCTCAGGCAAAGGAAACTTCATTCCTCAGCACCCCATATTGCTTAGTCTCAGCAATATTCTCAGTCTAGAACAAGGCTGCAGAAGGGAGGCATTGGTGTCATGATAATGTCACTGGGCTAGGAATTCACAGCCTCAGGCTAATGTTTTGCTCACATGTTCAAATCTCAAAATTGCAGTTGGTAAATTTGAATTCAATAATATTCTGAAATGAAGAACTAACCTAAAGGTGTAATCACTATCAATTATTGTTGGAAAAATAACCTATCTTTTTCTCTAATGTGTTTTAGGGAGGGAAATCTGCCACCTTCCCTGGGTCAGCCTACATGTGATTCCAGACCTACAGTAATGTGTTTGACTCTTAACTGCTGTCTGGCTAATTAGGGAGGGCAATAAATGCTTGCCTAACTAGTGATGCCTACATCCTATAAAAATGAATACTAAAAATAATTTGACAGTCGAAAAATAACATAGCAC
Source organism: Hemiscyllium ocellatum (assembly GCF_020745735.1). NCBI lineage: Eukaryota > Metazoa > Chordata > Chondrichthyes > Orectolobiformes > Hemiscylliidae > Hemiscyllium > Hemiscyllium ocellatum. The sequence goes on along the minus strand of NC_083407.1, from coordinate 62,193,085 downwards.
TTGGAACTGATGGGAATCTCTGCTGAAATTCTGAAACAAGTCAGAGATAACCTCCTGACACAGTTACACGTTATCATATTCTTTACTTGGGAAGATATGCACATTTTGGGTAGCTTGGGGACACTGTGATTGTTTGTGTATTCAAGAAGGGAAAGAAGACTAATTGCATTATCTAGAGAGGACCTGCGCTGGCATCTGCCATCTGGAAGGCAAGGATCCTCCTCAGCCACCACCTCCTTTTGGCACAGTTTCAGTTTTTATATGTATGTCGACAACACTCAGCTCTACAACACCACCAGTTCTCTGGACACTTTTGCTCTTGTTAAATTATCAGACTTCTTATCTGACATCCAGTACTGAAGAGGCAGAAACTTCCTCCAAATAAAGAGTGGGAAGACTGAAACCATTCTTTTGGATCCCAGTTCCAACTGTTCTCTTGCTATGGATTCCATCCATCTCACTGGTAACAGTCTGCAATTAGGTCAGGTTGTTGGCAGTTGTGGTGCCATATTTGATCCTGAACTTCCAAGCTCATTTTTATACTGTTGCTAAGACCTGTTTCTCCTTCCTTCCAGAAGCACGCTATTTCCCACTTGCTCTCACTTTCCACCCTACCAGCTTCCCTATTCAAAGGATCATCTTCCACTATTTCTTCCATTCCAGCATGATACCATCACAAAGACATCTTTCCCTCCCTTCCCTGTCAGCATTCAGAAGGGACCATTCCCTAAATTACACCCTGATTCCTCTTTTTCACCTACAACACCTCATGCCTTTACCATGGTATATTGAACTGTAACACTAGCTCTTTTATCACCTCATTGTGTAATGCCCCAACCACTCCTTCAAGATGAAGCAGTGATTTACTGGTAGTTCTTTCAATCTAGTCTACTGAATGCTGTATTTACTGCTCACAGTGTGACCTCCTCTAAATTAGGGAGACCAAACACATATTGGGTGACTGCTTTGTGGAACACTTCACAAGTCACTGAACATAACTCAGATCTTCTGGTCATTTGTCACTTTAGTGTACTATCTCGCTCTCATTCTTATATTTGTGTCTTTGTCTGCTGCAGTGTTACAATAAAGCCCAAAGCAAGCTGAACTATCAACACCTTCCAGCCTTCTGGAGTCAATATTGAGTTCAGGAACTTCAGGCATGTTTCATCTGCCTGCCCCCAATACTCATTGCTGGAATCTGGTTTTCTTGATTTTGGTTTCAGCAGAGTTGACCTAAATTTTTCCATTTACTGTTAGGAGTAGATGTTAGTTGAAGTACTAACCAGCAGAATGATGTACAGCCTCTTTACTAGTACTTAGTAATATTTTAAGTGACAATCAGCTGTTTACAAGTAGTTGTTCTCCACATTGGTTTCAATTTCTTATCAAGGGGACATCTTTAGCTAAACCAGTATTTCAGCTTAAGATTCCATCATGGTCATCTTTAGTGTGTATAATATTCACCAAAGATTGCTCCCATATTTATGACTGGCCTATTTTGTTTGTTCTACCTCACATAGATAATTAGTTTATTGAAAAATCAACATGACAGAAGGGGCCAAATTGTAATAGTGATAGAAATGAAATATGTAATCATTATTCATAACAGTTATAAACAATCATTAATAATAAAGTGTAAGATAAAATGATTGCAGAGTAATGAATATTTAATTGTACAAATAATTACAATATTATGGGTGTGTTGTAGTTTTGCTATCTATTTTACACTTTTTCCCTGCTTTGCCAATGCATTCAAAAAAGTATATTTGCAGTAAGTATACATTTGGCTAATAGTAACTGAATTCACACCTTACTTTTAGATGAAGCTGCATCAATTCATCAAAATGAAGAAGATGACACTGAGAGTGACAGTAGTGATGAAGATAAGGAAAGCAGTAATGAAGACAGTGATGAAAGTGAAAGCTCAGACGAGGAGTCTAATGACTCATCTGGAAGTGAAGAAAGTACATAATTTTGGTTTCGATAAAAAGTATGTCTCTTTAAAAACAGCAAGTTTACCACCATTTTCTTTTAAAAATAGCAAATTTTGCCACTATTTCCTTTTTCTCAGCAACAGCTACAGAGTTAAAATTAACTCTTAAAAAATTAGAAACATCATTAGATTATTACAGAATATAGAAGGAACCCTAAAAAACAAAGATTTATTTCATTTCAACTTATTTAGCCCTTCAGCTTTGTTAAATATCCAAGATCTCTCTTACCTCTGCATTTTAGTAGACAGTGTTGACTCTATCAACTCATCATGTTTAAGATTCTATTCCAGTTGTCTAGAATTTAAGTCCTGCTTCCATCCTAAACATCCTTCCGTGTATATTTGCAGAAATTGAACAAAAATCAAAACAAATGAAAGTATAATGTATAAGTTACCTCTTGCCGTTACAAGATAGGTTTAGTAGGTTATTTAGCTTAAGTCATTTGATTGACTCCTTCCACTTCAGAATTTAACATCGTTCTGTAATTCAATGTTCTCTCACTATTACTATGCCTTTCTAGGGAGGATTCTTCACAACACAAAAGTCAAACCTAATTCTTGGGCTTTAGAATAATATCCATAATTTTATTTCTAATTATCCTTCTTTCACGCAAAACTACAGAAACTTCAGAAAGCCAGTGAAGCCTAAGCAGCATTTTATATGAATTACAGTGGATTTTGAGACAAAAACATTTATTGTAAGTTTACTTTATTCATATGAAGAGTGCATCATAACTGTCTATGATTCATCCACATATGGTCAATTTGTATGTAATCTCGACTTATGCAGGGTCTCCAATTCTTTAGAAATATGTCTTTCAAAGTTTCCTCAATATCCACATGGAAAGACATCCTACGCCTTTTGGGTGTAAGATGGCGAATTAACAAAAATTTGTTCGTCACAAAATTATTTAACTGAATAAATACTGAGTAGGAATGGTATGTTTGCTCAATTTCTACAGTTCTGAAAGCCCCTGATTTTCAGCTTTACCCTTAATCCTACCAAACACGTGTCCTTCCTCAAATACACTCTGCTCCTGAAGCTCACTAATTATTAATCCCTAAACACATGCACTACTTACCTAACGTACACACCTTTTTTTCTCACCAATCATGCAGTTTCACATGTGCACACATTCATATAAATTTTCTATTATGAATACAACATTATTGAAATAATATTCTGGAATATGTGAAGTGGATATTCCAGAATATCCAGAAGTGCTGATTTTAAGCCTGAAAAACATGCAGCGACCCAAGTACACAGACAAATGTGGAATCTGATTAAGAGCAAGGAGAGTGCAACTCTGTTCAATTTCGAGCAGCCATTCTTACAAATGCTCTGGCTCTGTTTTGTCTTGTCGTTGTATCACAATGATGAATGCTAATAATGTTAGGAAAGTCACTTTGGAGGAATTATTAAGGCCAACAGTATGGACTGTTCGAATTAATATCAGCAGAGGTATAGCTATTAACCCGAGCAACTTCAGCAGTTAGTGTCTCTTCAATTCAGTGAATGTTACTTTACCTCCCTGCAGAATCTGGCTAAATAAATCTCCATTGGATTCTCCAATGTGACGCTATTAGAACAATATTCAGTATAAAAAGGACATATTAAAATATTTATGTGTGTGTGCATGCATGTATGTATGTACAATGTGCATGTGTGTATGTAATGTGGTAATCCACAAACAAGCTAAAAAATGTCTTGGAACTATTCTATTGGTCAGTTACATTTACACATTATAATTTGAAAGTTTCAAGATTAATTATGATTTTTAGCCTTTATGAAAACTAAAATATATGTATCCCAAGTCCTTGTATGTCATTTTCCAATGAATATCTTTTGAAAGTTGTAATGTAACGGTTTTAAGTTTGTTTGTGATTACAGCAGAATCCTTTGGTTTTATCCAGAGTGAACGCTAAAAAGGTTTGTAATAACTGGGAAGTTGTTTACGTGCAATGAAACTAAGCAAATATCTTGCATCATTCATGTTATTAGCAACATTGAATTGCATGAGTATGTCTTAAATTTCCTATCTGTGGCACCAAGGTACATAGTGACATTAATGAATACTTTCCATTTAAGGTCTATCATGTCACAATTATCTAATTTTTTTTCACTCAAACAGAAACATACTGTACCAGCTGGTTTAGTTTCCAAAAGCTAAAATCTGGTTTTCCCTCTGTGCTTGAGTTGATTTATTTATCAGGGTCAATTGACTTGTATTCAGGCAAGACCAAATGCTCTGTTTTCATATAGAGGGAAAAAGTATGTAATTCAGCTTTGTACAGTGTAAATAAACTCTTGTATTTTCTGATGCATATGCTATGTAAATTATGTACGAAATTCTCTGGAATTTATTATTGCTGCTGACCACTACAGACAAGACAATCTTATCCACATTCCTAACTAAAGATTAATCAATTCTAGGCAAATGAAGACTATGCAGGCCCAGTATCTATGTGACTCATTAGTGAAAAATGCTTTTGGATTGAGAACTGGAATGTTTCAGTATATTTGTAAGAAGCAGTTAGTTGGTATGAGGAACTGCCTTATCAAGACTGTGTGTCATGGTGTATTTTATTCCAATATTTTACTGTTTCGTTTGTAGTTCATGATGTATCTTTTTATTGGGGGAAGTATGGCAATTGTACAAAACTTGTGATATCAAATTATCCACATATTATAAACTTTGAATTTATTTTCCATTGAATACCATTAAATTTGAGCCAGGTTTGGGGAGCAGTCAGTCTCATTGTACCTGTTTTACACTATCACCAAAGTTTTTTTTCAGAAAGGGGAACTGGGTGATGCGGTGATGCAATGGGTGACCATCTTTGTGACTTGGTTATAAATGCCATGTATCATTGGTGGTTGAAACTGTCTCCTTATCCTGAATGTAAGCACCCAACATTTGGGAAGTCATGACCACATTTCAGAACAAATCATAGAAACAAAATAAAATCACGATGACAAGTAGAAAAAACTTTTGAGAAATTAAAACTGCATGATTTTCTTGAATCCAACAGATTCAACAGATAGAGCTTGTCCTTCAATCTAACACCAGATGCTAATACAGAGAGCTGTTCCATTTGTTTCAGGAGGCAGTCACACTTCATAGATTAAGTATCACAAATTCGGTCCGTGGCCAGGGACAGCAGGGTGTGACTGCAAGTGAAGCAGATAGAGAGATCCTGTATTCAGGAACGGAGGAGCCTCAGCTCTTGACCTTGTCCAACAGGTACAAGGTACTTGCTCCCTGTGTGGATGAGGGACAGAGCTGTAGGGAAGATGAGCCATGGTACAAGAGGCCATTCAAGGGAAGGGGGCAAAAAGTCAAGTGGTAGTTGTAGGGGATTCTATCATAGGGAATAGATAGCATTATTTGTAAGCAGGATCAAGAGTCCGTCATGGTATGTTGCCTGCCTGATGCCAGGGTGAGGGATATCTCTGACTGGCTTGAAAGGATATTGGACAGGGAGGAGGAGGATCCAGTTGTTATGATCCATGTCAGGACAAGCAACATAGGCAAGACAAGGAACAAGAACTTGTTTAGGGATTATTAGGAACTAGGAACTAAATTAAAGAACACGTCCTCAAGGGTTATAATCTCCGGATTACTACCTGAGCCACATGGAAATTGGGATCAATGTTCTAGTGAAAAGAATAAATAGGATGAGCAACAGGACTTTAAACTAGAAAGTGAGGGGGAATGGAAGGGTAAAATCCAAGAAGTGTAATGACCAATGGAAACAAAGCAGCAGGTTAATATCTGTGGAGGTGGATTCAACTGCATAGAAAAGTGTGAAAAAATGAAAAAAAAGGATAACTTAGGAGCGGCTATTAAAGTCTCCAGAACACAATACAGGACAGAGTGTTTGGAAAGCGTTCAGAATCAAACTTCAAGTACACTGGATAAAGGGATGACAGTGAGAAGAGGGATGGTAAATACAGGATTGAAGGTGTATCTGGATGCATGCAGTACACAGAATAAGGTAAGTGAGCTCGTGATGCAGATTGAAATTGGCAGGTATGATGTGGTGGGCATCATGGAGATTTGACTGCAAGGGGATCAGGACTAGGAGCTAAATTTCCATGGAGAGGCATCCTATCAAAAAATCAGGCAGGTGGGCAGAGGGGGTGGGTTTGCCTTATTAGTAAGTAATGGAATTAAATCAATAGCAAGAAATGATATAGGGTCAGATGATGTAAAATTTATGTGGGTAGAGTTAAGGAATGGCAAAGGTAAAAAACCATAATGGGAGTTATGTGCAGGCCTCTAAACAGTAGTCAGGATGTGGGGCACGAGATACATCAGGAGATAGAAATGGAATGTAATAAAGATGAGCTTACAGTGATCATGGGAGATTTCAATATGCAGATGGACGAGGAAAATCAGGTTGGTATGGATTGCAAAAAAGGGAATTTGTGGAATGTATAAGAAATGGCTTTTTGGAGCAGCTTCTGGTGGAGCTCACTAAGGAACAGACAGTTTTGGATTTAGTGATGTGCAATAAAGCAGACTTGATAAGGGAACTTAAGGTGAAGGAATCCTTAAGAGGCAGTGACCCATAAGTTGAGAGAATTTACTCTGCAATTTGAGAGGGAGAAGGTGGAATCAGATGCAACAATATTACGGTTAAATAAAGGCAGCTACAGAGGCACGAGGGAGGAGCTGACCAGAATTCACTGGAAGAGGAGCTGAGCAGCAAAGATAGTGGAATAGCAATGACAGGAATTTCTGGAAGTAGCTCAGGAGACACAGCAAAAATTTATCCCTTGGAAAAAGAGGATGCTAAAAGGAGGACGAGGCAACCATGGCTGACAAGGAATGTCAGGGACAGTGTAAAAGAGAAAGCATATAATGTGGCAAAGGGCAGTGGGAAAGACCAACAGAGGACAATGAAAAAAGAAATAAGGAGGGAGAAGATTAAATATGAGGGTAAGCTAGCCAATAATATAAAATAATATTGCAAGAATTTATTTAGATATATAAAAGGCAAAAGAGAGGCAAAAGTGGACATTGGGCCATTGGAAAATTATGCTGGAGAAGTAGTAATCGGGAACAAAGAAATGGTGGAAGAACTGAACATGTACTTTGTGTCACTCTTCCCAAAAATTCAAGAGGGTTAGAGGGGCAGAGGTGGCCATTACCAAGGCGATGGTGCTATAAAAATTGAAAGGTCTGAAGTTGAATAAATAACTTGGACCAGATGGACAACACCCAAGCATTCTGTACAAGATAACTGAAGAGATAGTGGAGACATCAGTGATGATCTTCCAGGAATCACTGGAGTTAGAGAGGGTCACAGAGGACTAGAAAATCACTAATGTAATCATTCTGTTTAAAAAGGGAGTAAGGCAAAAGATGGGAAATTACAAGTCCATTAGCCTGACCTTGGTCATGGGTAAGATTTTGAAATCCATTGTGATGGATGAGATTTCTAAATACTTGGAAGTGTAAGGTAAAACAGGGTAAAGTCAGCACGGTTTCATCAAGGGAAGGTTATGCCTGACAAACCTGTTTGAGTTCTTCAAGGAGGTAACAGGCAGGTTAGAACAATGTTAGCTGGACTTCCAGAAGGCCTTTGACAAAGTGCCGCACAGGAGTTTGTTGGATAAGTGCCCACTGGGTTAGAGGCAAGACACTGGCATGGATAGAAAATTGGCTGTCTGGCAAGAAGCAGAGAGTGGAACAAAAGGGTCTTTCTCAGGATGTCAGCGGTGACAAGTGGTGTTCCACAAGACTCCGTGTTGATTTGATTAGATTCCCTACAGTGTGGAAACAGGCCCTTCGGCCCAACTAGTCCACACTGACCCTCCAAAGATCAACCCACCCAGATCCATTCCCCTATACCTAACACTACGGGAAATTTAGCATGGCCAATTCACCTAACCTGCACATCTTTGGACTGTTGGAGGAAACCGGAGGAAACCCACACAGACACGGGGAGAATGTGCAAACTCCAGTTGCCCAAGGTGGGAATTCAATCCGGGTCCTGGCGCTGTGAGGCAACAGTGCTAACCACTGAACCACCATGCTGCCCTGGGACCATAACTTTTCATTTTATTTATTAATGATCTAGATGAAGGAACTGAGAGCATTCTGGCTAAGTTTGTAGATGATACAAAAATAGATAGAGGGACAGGCAGTATTGAGTAGGCAGAGATGCTGCAGAAGGACTTAGGTTAGGAGCGTGGACAAAAAAGTGGCAGTTGGAATACAACATGGGAAAGTATGAGGTCATGCACTTTGGTGGGAAAAATAGAAGCATAGACATTTCCAAATAGGGAGAAAATTCAGAAGTCTGAAGTGCAAAGTGACTTGGGAGTCCTAGTTCAGAACTCTCTTAAGGGAAACTTGCAGGTTGAGTCAGTAGTTGGAAAGGCATATACAATATGAGCAAGCAAATGTACAAGCAGGGACATACTCTGAGGTGTAATAAGGCTCTGGTCAGACCACATTAAGAGTTTTGTGAGCAATTTTGGGTCCTATACCTCAGGAAGGATGTATTGGCCCTGGAGCGGGTCCAAAGAACGTTCACTAGAATGACCCCAGGAATAAAATGCTTAACATATGAGGAACATTTGAGGACTTTGATACTCAATGGAATTTAGAAGGATGGGCAGGGATCTAATTCAATCTTACAGAATACTGAATGGTCAGGACAGTGATGTTGTAAAGACATTTCTATTAGCAGGAGAGCCTAGGACCTGAGGGCACAGCTTTAGAATAAAGGGAAGACACTTCAGAACAAAAATTAGGAAAAATTTCTTCAGCAAGAGTGGTGAATCTATGAAACTCCTTGCCACAGAAGGCTGTGGAGGCCAGGTCATTGAGTATATTTAAGACAAAAATAGATAGGTTCTTGATTGTCAAGGGGATCTAAGGTTACAAGGAGAAAGCGAGACAAGGGGGTGGAGAAACTTATCAGCCATGTTCGAATGGCAGAGCAGACTCAATGGACCCAATGGGCCAATTTCTGCTCCAATGTGTTATGGTCTTACGATGAGTGAGGAGCACCAAGTGACTGTGAGTGAATGTTCATATTAGAGTGATCATATCATAAGGTTTAGATTAGCATTGCAGAAGAGTGAGGAACAATCCAATTTGAACAAAGGCTAATTTCAATGCAACAGAAAGGGATCTAACCTAGGTCAAATGCAACCAAACAATTTCAGCAAATGTTTTAACACAACAATGGGTGATCATTAAGAAGACGTTTCAGGTTCAGGCTAGGTACATTCAAATAGGTTGAAAAAGAAAGTGAATGAAAGTCAGGGCTTCTTAGATGAAGAAAGGTTTGATGAAAATAAATATGCAAATAAAGCCTTCATGCAAGAATCTCAGGGGAACGTAGCACGAACAGCCAAGTTTCTGAGATTGGCTCTAATGCAATGAGGAGTACATCGGCTTCCAAGAGATCAACTGTGTTAGGGGACTCTCTAGTCCGAGGTACAGAGAGACATTTCAGTGGCCAGCAGCGTAAAATCAGAATGGTGTGTTGTTTCTCTGGTGCCAGGATCAAGGATGTCTTAGAGAGGATGCAGAATGTTCTCAAGGGGGAGAGGGGCCAGCAAGGGGTCATTGTCCACATTGGAACCAATGACATATGAAGAGAAAAGGTTGAGATTCTGAAGGGAGGTTACAGAGAGTTAGGCAGGAATTTAAAAAGGAGGTCCTCGAGAGTAGTAATATCTGGATTACTCCTGGTGCCACGATCTATGGAGGGCAGGAATAGAAGGATAGAGCAGATGAATGCATGGCTGAGGAGCTGGTGTATGGGAGAAGGATTCACATTTTTGAATCATTGGAATCTCTTTAGGAGTAGAAGTGACCTGTACAAGAAGGGTGGATTGACCCTAAATTGAAAGGGGGCTAATATACTGGTAGGGAGATTAGCTAGAGCTGCTCAGGAGGATTTAAACTAGGAAGGTGGGGACCCAGGGAGTCAAACAGAGCAGGAAGAGACAAAGTAGGACTAGTAAATTATTTCAATGCAAGGGAAGGCAGATGAACTCAGGACATGGTTAGGAACATGGGACTGGGATATCATAGCAATTACAGAAACATGGCTCAGGGATGGGCAGGACTAGCAGCTTAATCTTCCAGGATACAAATGCTAAAGAAGGATAGAAAGGGAGGCAAGAGAGGCAGGGAGATGGTATTTTTGATAAGTGATAGCATTACAGCTGTACTGAAGGAGGATACTCCTAGAAATACATCCAGGCAAGTTATTTGGGTGGAACTGAGAAATAAGAAAGGGATAATCACCTTATTTGGACTGTATTATAGAGGCCCTAATAGTATGCAGGAAATTGAGAAATAAATTTGTAAGAAGATTGCAGTTATCTGCAAGAATAATAAGGTGGTTCTGGTAGGGGATTTTAATTTTCAAAACATAGACATAAGTGTTAAGGGTTTGGATGAAGAGGAATTTGTTAAGTGTGTACAAGAAAATTTTCTGATTCAGTATGTGGATGTACCTACTAGAGAAGGTGCAAAACTTAACCTACACTTGGGAAATAAGGCAGGGCAGGTGACTGAGGTGTCAGTGGGGGAGCACTTTGGGGGCCAGCGACCATAATTCTATTAGATTTAAAATAGTGATGGAAAAGGATAGACCAGATCTAAAAGTTGAAATTCTAAATTGGAGAAAGGCCAATTTTGACAAGATTAGGCAAGAACTTTCAAAAGCTGATTGGGGGCAAATGTTCGCAGGTAAAGAGACAGTTGGAAAATGGGAAGCCTTCAGAAATGAGATAACGAGAATCCAGAGAAAGTATATTCCTGATACGGTGAAAGGAAAGGCTGGTAGGTACAGGGAATGCTGGATGACTAAAGAAATTGAGGGTTTGGTTAGGAAAAAGAAGGAAGCATATGTAAGGTACAGACAGGATAGATCGAGTGAATCCTTAGAAAAGTATAAAAGCAGTAGAGTCATAGAGATGTACAGCATGGAAACAGACCCTTCGGTCCAACCCTTCCATGCTGACCAGATATCCCAACCCAATCTAGTCCCACCTGCTAGCACCTAGCTCATATCCCTCCAAACCCTTCCTATTCATATACCCATCCAAATGCCTCTTAAATGTTGCAATTGTACCAGCCTCCACTACTTCCTCTGGTAGCTCGTTCCATACATGTACCACCCTCTGCGTGAAAAAGTTGCCCCTTAGGTCTCTCTTATATCTTGCCCCTCTCACCCTAAATATATGCCTCTAGTTCTGGACTCCCCGACCCCAGGGAAAAGACTTTGTCTATTTATCCTATCCATGCCCCTCATAATTTTGTAAACCTCTATAAGGTCACCCCTCAACATCTAACACTCCAGGGAGAACAGCCCCAGCCTGTACAGCCTCTCCCTGTAGCTCAGATCCTCCAACCCTGGCAACATCTTTGTAAATCTTTTCTGAACCCTTTCAAGTTTCACAACATCTTTCCAATAGGAAGGAAACCAGCATTGCATGCAATATTCCTACAGTGGCCTAACCGATATCCTGTACAGCTGCAACATGACCTCCCAACTCCTGTACTCAATACTCTGACCAATAAAGGAAAGCATACCAAATGCCTTCTTCACTATCGTATCTACCTGCGACTTCACTTTCAAGGAGCTATGAACCTGCACTCCAAGGTCTCTTTCTTCAGCAACACTCCCAAGGACCTTACCATTAAGTGTATAAGTCCTGCTAAGATTGCTTTCCCAAAATGCAGCACCCCGCATTTATCTGAATTAAACTCCATCTGCCACTTCTCAGCCCTTGGCCCATCTGGTCTAGATCCTGTTGTAATCTGAGGTAGCCAACTTCGCTGTCCACTACACCTCCAATTTTGGTGTCATCTGCAAACTTACTAATTGTACCTCTTATGCTCGCATCCAAATCATTTATGTAAATGACAAAAAGTATAAGGCCCAGCACCGATCCTTGTTGCACTCTACTGGTTACAGGCCTCCAATCTGAAAAACAACCCTCCACCACCACCTTCTATCTTCTACCTTTGAGCCAGTTCTGTATCCAAATGGCTAGTTCTCCCTGTATTCTGTGAGATCTAACCTTGCTAATCAGACTCCAATGGGGAACCTTGTCAAACACCTTACTGAAATCCATATAGATTAAATCTACTGCTCTGCACTCATCAATCCTCTTTGTTATTTCTTCAAAAAACTCAATCAAGTTTGTGAGACATAATTTCCCATCCACAAAGCCATGTTGACTATCCCAAATCAGTCCTTGCCTTTCCAAGTACATGTACATTCTGTCCCTCAGGATTCCCTCCAACAACTTGCCCACTACCGAGGTCAGGCTCACTGGTCTATAGTTCCCTGGCTTGTCCTTATTGCCCTTCTTAAACAATGGCATCACGTTTGCCAACCTCCAGTCTTCTGGCACCTCACCTGTGACTATCAATGTTACAAATATCTCAGCAAGAGGCCCAGCAATCACTTCTCTAGCTTCCCACAGAGTTCTCAGGTACACCTGATCAGGTCCTGGGGATTTATCCACGTTTAACCGTTTCAAGACATCCAGCACTTCCTCATGTCACCATCTATTTCCCTACAGTCTATATCTTCCATATCCTTTTCCACAGCAAAAACTGATGCAAAATATTCATTTAGTATCTCCCCCATTTTCTGTGGCTCCACACAAAGGCTGCCTTGCTGATCTTTGAGGGGCCCTATTCTCTCCCGAGTTACCCTTTTATCCTTAATATATTTGTAAAAACCCTTTGAATTCTCCTTAACTCTATTTGCCAAAGCTATCTCATGTCGCCGTTTTGCCCTCCTGATTTCCCTCTTAAGTATATTCCTACAGACTGGATTCTGGGTAATCCAAGATGGAGGACAGGAAAACTTTCTGGCTGTAAGAGCTGCTCCTTTTTTTGAGGTATTTTAGGTGTTGGAGGTGATTTCCTCGAATTCCGTGAGCAGCAATTACTGTTTTATATGCTGTTGCATTGTTTTGGAACGTTATATAAAAAAAGTCAAAACAACAGCGGTTTAAAAGGGAGAAGAGCAGACAAAGGAAGCACATGGTGAGGTCATTGCAGGAGAGAGAGAGAGAAAGAGAGAACCTGCACAGTTGCTACCTTTCCTGTTTGAATTTGTGTATCAAGTTTTGCATTTTCTCGAGTAGGTACATCCACATACTGAATCAGAAAATTGTCTTGTACACACTTCAGAAATTCCTCTCCATCTAAACCTTCAACACTATGGCAGTTCCAGTCGATGTTTGGAAAGTTAAAATCCCCTACCATAACTACCCCATTATTCTTACAGATAGCTGAGACCTCCTTACAAGTTTGTTTCTCAATTTCCCTCTGGCTATTGGGGGATCTATAATACAATCCCAATAAGGAGATCATCCCTTTCTTATTTCTCGGTTCCCCACCCAAGTAACTTCCCTGGATGTATTTCCGGGAATATCCTTCCTCAGCACAGCTGTAATGCTATCCCTTATCAAAAATGCCACTCCCTCCTCTCTTGCCTCCCTTTCTACCTTCCTGTGGGATTTGTATCCTGGAACATTAAGTTGCCAGTCCTGCCCATCCCTGAGCCATGTTTACGTAATTGCTATGATATCCCAGTCCCATGTTCCTCACCAAGCCCTAAGTTCATCTGCCTTCCCTACTAGGCCCCTTGCATTAAAATAAATGCAGTTTAATTTGTCCCTGCCTGCCCGGACTGTTTGACTCACTTCTGTTCTCAGATGTACCCATCTCAGATCGATCTCTTTCCTCATTATCTCCCTGGGTACCAACCCCCTACCTTACTAGTTTAAATCCTCCCAAGCAGTTCTAGCAAATTTCCCTGCCAGTATATTAGTCCCCTTCCAATTTAGGTGCAATCTGCCCTTCTTGTACAGGTCACTTCTACCCCAAAAGAGATTCCGATGATGCAAAAATATGAATCCTTCTCCCATACATCAGCTCCTCAGCCATGCATTCACCTGCTCTATCCTCCTATTTCTGCCCTCACTAGCTCGTAGCACTGGAAATAATCCAGATACTATTACCCTTGATACTATTACTCCTTTTTAAATTTCTGCCTAACTCTCTATAATCTCCCTTCAGAATCTCAATCTTTTCCCTCCCAATATCGTTGGTTCCGATGTGGACAATGACCTCCTGCTGGCCCCTCTCCCCAATGAGAACATTCTGCACCCTCTCTGAGACATCCTTGATCCTGGCACCAGGGTAGCAACACATCATTCTGCTTTTTCTCTGCTGGCCACAGAAACGCCTGTCTGTACCTCTGACTACAGAAACCCTAACACAATTGATCTCTTGGAAGCCGACGTACCCCTCGTTGCATTACAGCCAGTCTCAATACCAGAAACTTGGCTGTTCGTGCTACATTCCCCTGAGAATCCATCACCCCCTACATTTTCCAAAACAGCATACCTGTTTGAAATGAGTATATCCACAAAAGACTCCTGCACTAGCTGCCTACCTCTCTTACTCTTCCTGGAGTTAACCCATCTATGTGACTGTATCTGAGACTTTCCCCGCTTCCTATAACTGCCATCCATCACATACTATTGGCTGTTGCAAATTCTTCATCGCTTCTATCTGTCTCTCCAACTGAGCCACTCAATCTGATAAGATTCACATCCAGCAGCATTTATGGCAGATATAATCCGCAGTAACCCTTAAACTCTCTTTAAACTCCCACATTTGACTGCAAAGGCCATTTTTGCTCCTTCACAATGTACAGACCCAGAAAATAACACTGTCTTATTCCTCTACAAACACTGCCCCAGGTTAAATTTATAGCTATGGCTTATATTTTAAGGTCAATCAAGAGACTTACCTCCAAAAAACATATAATCAAGAAAGAATCCACTATATTCACTATGACAGCCTTTCTCTTGGACAGCCTTAAAACAACAATTAACTTATCTGATTCTGTGCTGTGAACTTCGCCCAACAGTTCCACCAAGATTAGCTGTGAATTTCACTGTTTGTTAATTTTCCCAGATGCACTCTGATATCGAGCGATACACAAATTCAAACAGCAAAGGTGGTAACTGTGCAGGTTCTCTCTTTCTCTCTCTCTCCTGCACTGTCCTCACCATGTGCTTCCTTTGTCTGCTCTTCTCCCTTTTAAACTGCTGTTGTTTTGACTTTTTTTTCCAAAGTTCCAGAACAATGCAACAACATATAAAGCAGTAATTGCTGCTCCTGGAATTCGAGGAAATCACCTCCAACACCTAAAATACCTCAAAAAAGGAGCAGCTGTTATTGCCAGAAACTTTTCCCGTCCTCCATCTTGGATTACCCAGAATCCAGACTGTTGGAGTATTCTTAAGAGGGAAATCAGGAGGGCAAAAAGGGGACATGAGATAACTTTGGCAAATAGAATTAAGGAGAATCCAAAGAGATTGTATAAATACATTAAGGACAAAAGGGTAACTAGGGAGAGAATATGCCCTTCAAAGATCAGCAAGGCAGCCTTTGTGTGGAGCCACAGAAAATGGGGGAGATACTGAACGAGTATTTTGCATCAGTATTTACTGTGGAAAAGGACATGGAAGATATAGACTATAGGGAAATAGATGGTGACATCTTGTAAAATGTCTAGGTTACAGATGACGAAGTGCTGGATGTCTTGAAACGCATGAAGGTGGATAAATCCCTAGGACCTGATCAGATGTACACAAGAACTCTGTGGGAAGCGAGGGAAGTGATTGCTGGACCTCTTGCTGAGATATTTGTGTCATCGATAGTCACGTGTGAGGTGCCGGAAGACTGGAGGTTGGCTAACATGGTGCCACTGTTTAAGAAGGGCGATAAGGACAAGCCAGGGAACTATAGACCAGTGAGCCTGACCTCGGTAGTGGGCAAGTTGTTGGAGAGAATCCTAAGGGACAGGATGTGCATGTATTTGGAAAGGCAAGGACTGATTAGGGATAATCAACATGGCTTTGTGCATGGGAAATCATGTCTCACAAACTTGATTGAGTTTTTTGAAGACGTAACAAAGAGGATTGATGGGAACAGAGTGGTAGATGTGATCCATATGGACTTCAGTAAGGCATTCAACAAGGTTCCCCATTGGAGACTGGTTAGCCAGGATAGATCTCATGGAATACAGGGGGAACTAGCCATTTAGATACAGAACTGGCTCAAAAGTAGAAGACAGAGAATGGTGGTGGAGGGTTGTTTTTCAGACTGGAGGTCAGTGACTAGTGGTGTGCCATAAGGATCGGTGCTACTTTTTGTCATTTATATAAATGATTTGGATGTGAGCATAAGGTATAGTTAGTAAGTTTGCAGATGATACCAAACTTGGAGGTGTAGTGGACAGCGAAGAAATTATCTTAGATTACAACAGGATCTTGATCAGATGGACTAATGGGCTAAGAAGTGGCAGATGGAGTTTAATTCAGATAAATGCAAGGTGCTGCATTTTGGGAAAGCAAATCTTAGCAGGACTTATACACTTAATGGTAAGGTCCGAGGGAGTGTTGCTGAAGAAAGAGACCTTGGAGTGCAGGTTCATAGCTCCTTGAAAGTGGAGTCGCAGGTAGATAGGATAGTGAAGAAGGTATTTGGATGCTTTCCTTTATTGGTCAGAGTATTGAGTACAGGAGTTGGGAGGTCATGTTGCAGCTATACAGGACATTGATTAGACCACTGTTGGAATATTGCATGCAGTTCTGGTCTCCTTCCTATTGGAAAGATGTTGTGAAACTTGAATGGGTTCAGAAAAGATTTACAAGGATGTTGCCAGGGTTGGAGGATTTGAGCTAGAGGGAGTGACTGAACAGGCTGGGGCTTTTTTCCCTGAAGTGTTAGAGGCTGAGGGGTGACCTTATAGAGGTTTACAAAATTATGAGGGGCATGGATAGGATAAATAGACAAAATCTTTTCCCTGGGGTCAGGGAGTCCAGAACTAGAGGGCATAGGTTTAAAGTGAGAGGGGAAAGATATAAAAGAGACCTAAGGGGCAACTTTTTCACGCAGAGGGTGGTACGTGTATAGAATGAGCTGCCAGAGGATATGGTGGAGGCTGTTACAATTGCAACATTTAAGAGGCATTGGATAGTATTTGAATAGGAAGGGTTTGAAGACATGTGGGCTGGGCGCTGGCAGGTGGGACTAGATTGGATTGGGATATCTGGTCGGCATGGACACGTTGGACCGAAGGTTCTATTTCCGTGCTGTACATCTCTATGACTCTATAACAAAGTGCAAATTATTGAGATATATGGTGAAGAAGAAACTATGACTGGCAAAAAGAGAATTAGAATAGAATGGCAGCTAATGTGAAAGGGAGCTCCAAATTATTCTAGGGGAAGGAAGAACTTAGAGGTCAGAAAGAGCCTACTAGGGTATTAAGAGGGTGATATATGATTGGCAGCATAGCGTGACGTTGGAAACTGTGAGAAATTTGTATCAGCGTATACTAAGGAAAAAGATATTGACAGCAAAGTTCCCAGCAAAGATTTTCAATAACAAGTGTTTATCTGCATTCTATTTCTTCTATGGAAGTCTGTGCACTAACACTTCAGCGGTCAGTTTGTTTCCTCCGCACCAACCCATATCGTGGTCAATCTGGTCATGGTGCGGAGCTGTGCCCAAAGGGAAAATTGGGACCACATTAGTTTTCACACATCACAATCCAACTCAACCCTACACATACCCATGTCTACATTGTCGGTGGATCCTCTGAAAATGTTATAAAAGAAAGTTACAATGGCTTTCCTCTTAAAATGATGAAGAAAAACTTGCTGCCCCACTCTCAGAACATTAGAATTAGCCACCCAGGGAGCAATCATTGGTTCAAGAGAATCTTTGGCTCAGTTCAATGAGAAAGTAATTAACAATTTCAAGAACTGAGTATTGCATTCCACAGACAACAGCAGCCTCAGGTCTGGTAGCTTGGTATTCTTGCGCTCTCAGACTATTATAAACCGTGACGTTTTCTGGAAACCACAGGCAAGCCAACGTCTGTTAACGTTAGTTCTCCCATGAAATGGGATTCTCTGCACTCTCACTGAAATTATTCACATTAGACATGTATTGAAATCCGGTCCGGTACTCATGACGGGATTATGCCTGAAACATCGATTTTCCTGCTCCTCGGATGCTGCCTGACCTGCTGTGCTTTTCCAGCAACACTCTTAACTCTGACCTCCAGCATCTGCAGTCCTCACTTTCTCCCGGTTATCCTGATATCAGCTTAAGAAATACAATCTTATTGAAGACAACAATGGACATGATAGACTGGCAGATTATTGTTAAATAAAATATTAGAGTTGCGAAACCTTTGAAATTTCAATGAATTGGTATTTATTGAGATACATTGCAATATCTTTACAACTTTAGAGATTGTAATGTAGTCCAACAATTACGCTGCTCCTTCAAAATGTAGGTAAAGTGCTCAAGGCTTACAAGTTACAATACATAAATATTGCTGGACATTGATACTCGTGCTGGTATTTAAAAGAGCTTTGAACTGATAACCTCGATTTGATAAGTGATTAGAATTTCATTCCAGGTTTGCAGAATGTAATGATGGGCGATACAAGTAGCTCCCTTAGTTGGGCGAGAGCAATTGGTTTAACCGGAATACCAATTCCATCAAAAACGCTTTTGTAATTATCAATATTTTCAAACTATATTTAGCAATACACACACTGCTGTTTGCAATAGTAAAGGTCGCAGTATTGTCTGTAGTTGATGAAATGTAATTAAAATGCGAGACGATTCGCTATCAAAATTTATTATTCCATTGAATGTAAGGACTAATGTTTTAAAATGGAGTTACAATCTCCACTTCGGTGTTGTCTATATACAATATTGTTTAAAACGCTGAAAGCGTATTTTCCTATAGTAATTTACTCCTCCCCAATGCCCAACACTCGTGAGTTCTAGCGTCTCAATTTCTTATGTTTAATTTTCCGATATCAGTTTGTTCCGGTTTCAATGCATCAGCGATGGTTTACATTCTGTGTGAAGCGACAAATCTGTTAGAATTTCCCGAACTTCCTAATTTTCTCAATTAAAATTCATATACTTAAATATTTTCTCATTTGCTTTCTGCCAGTGAATTCCATAGTCTTTGCTTCAGTGTCTCGCCGCGAGATAATTGTAATAGTTGTGCAGCGAAACATGTAAATGTAGCATTTGTGTAATGGAATCGTTCATTTGCAAATTCAAAGTTTGCATCATGGACCTATCCGACTCTGAGTGGTGTGGCAGTTTACTCCTTATCTGATTTTTTTTCCTTGGAGTATTAAAAGCGCCCTTCATTAACCTCAATTTGAAAAAGTCAACATGAAATAATAATTATATTCCTCAGTAAAACAAACATAGACTGGCAATACCATGTTGCGAAGTATTTGTATAAATTTGGGACAATAACAGGTGTCACGACTGGAACTTTCGCTATCCATCTTGTCTTGGTTTATTCCTTTGTCACATGGTCATTAATCCTGCCTTTTCATGCCTCCTCAATCATGTAGGTGTGTGGGGTAGAGTGGTGTTAATGGCTGGAGGAGAGGGGATTGTAATAGTCTGCATGTAGTCATACAGCCTGTTTTTCGTTTGCTGCCGATTTAGGAAACATTTTCTAATGTCTGCTACAACGTATTACACCGTGTCTTGCGTAAATCGTCGAATGAAATTGCATTTCTCATCTAACTCATCTTTTCTTGGTAATAGTTTATATTGCAGCCTTCTACATCAGTGTGCCACATGCCTCCCATGGTAACTGAGTTCGGAATCCACTGTTAGACAGCCCCTCCCGCTCCTAGCCATTGCCGCCTTTCTCATTTCTTCCCAATGTCACCCTGTCACTCTGCTATTCGCGCTCGATTCTTCGTCACTTCATTGCAATTGAAATTCTGACCAATTATTCTTACCACTCTTAATTTTTTCCTTCGTGTCTGAGCCCGCCCCTCTTTTCACCGCTGTTTAAAACATAACGCCCTGCTTTAAAAAGTCGTAATTTGCCGTCAACAAGTTCACAACTCAGAATGTGTCCTTACATTTTTTTCCCCGTAAACTGAAAGTGGAAAGAAGTGGAATAAAGAGACCTGTACTCTAGGTGTCTTTTCATGGTGCACCTCACTATCGGTTTGACGAGCTGCGGCGCCCTCTGCTGCTCAGTCTTGCTCTCTGTTTACTACAGTTCCCGAAAACAATGGTCACAAAGCAATTGCAAACCAACCTACAATGTCCGGCATTTAATTTTTAATGACACCTCAAATGGACATGAACATGGGGGTTGAGGGGGTGGGGGGGATGCAAAAAAGACTTACTTTATTTTTAATTCTATCTGGTTATGTGTGAAATGCAATGGATGTACGTCGATCGAGAGCTTCCTTAAGAAGTAAGATTCGCGCCTCCAACAAAGAATCGATTGAACAGAATCATAGTTTGAAATCTGTGTTTCAAAGTCTGCCATTTAGGATGCTTTCGTGTCAGAAATTCTGGAATCTGCAGCTAAAAAGTAAATCTATTGTTAGATACTCCAACCTTGCTGAGTCGCACCTGCTCTCCATGATCAGAATTCGGAAACAAGGACTCAAACCCTGAAGGCACCAAGCGATACCTGCTGAAAAGTCACGTCACTCCAGAGGAACGGGAGCGGGCGGTAGATTTCTGCAGACAACACAACCTGGTCAATCTTGTCATAACACGTTTTGGAGTAGAGGAGGTGATGTGTGAGTCATTCGCGCGTCGTGTCAGAGAAACGGACGATCCACACTTTTAAAACAGCAAATCAAACGTACTTCTGAAAAAAAAGGTCATGCTGAACGGAATTTTTGTACTCTATTTATATTCAGACGTCGTTTCCCTTGGAGTATTAAAAGCGCCCTTCATGCTGACAAAAACTTGCATGTAAGGATCTAATTTAGTTGTCGGGAGTCAGATGGTCGAGTCTGCTACCTGGGCGTCTACACAAGACGGTAAGGTCCTCGTCATCGTTCACCTGAAACATACCATTTTATTAGAGACTACCTTCTTCTGTACCAGTCATTTTGATCATGTTCACTGCCAACTTTCCCGTGTCCCTGTGCATTCATGGAATTATAGTTTTGGAAGTTTAAAATCCCAGCGGGTAAGTGAAACCGGTCTTAGAGAGAAAAAAAATGGAAACGTCCGACAGCATTGAACTTGAATGTGAAGCACATTGTGTCCCGATGCCATCGAGTGCTCCAAACATTGTCAGTGTGAATTACAACCTTGAGTAATCACTGTATGGAAGCTCGCTTGTATTATGGATTTTGTTCTATTTCTGGATGGATAGTTGCAATTTTAATTATATATAATTGTGTTATCAAAGGGGATTTGTGCTTTGCGTCATATCTATTCTTTTCATTTAAAGATTTCCACCCCAAAGACTCTCACTGACCAGTACACTCCTTATTTTGTACTTTGGTCAAATCGTTTTGGACAATATAAGAATCACGTTCAGTGTAACAATGCTGTCTGGCCCCGGTCGCTGTGGTTGGTTAATTCATCAATATTTTTGCATAAACTGATACAAATTGACAATGACCATTACTCTATTGTTGACTGACAATTGTTGTAATCTATGTGGGGGAGATGGTACTGCCCTACTGAAACGCTTACCGTTCAAATGCATATTGTAGGTTGCCTAGCGGTGAAAGCAAAGGCAACAGAAATTATTCCAGTCGATGCAGTTCATGTGATCTTTGGTCTGCGTTAGAACTGGTAAACAGGTTGTTTGATATCTTTCCACCTTTACCGATTGCTGTTTGCGATTACGCGAGACATGCCGGTGCCAGCGCGATCCACCTTCCACCAGAGCACGACAGCGCCCTGAATGCTAATAAAGTGAAATGTTTGAAAACGCACGACCGTCCTCAAAGCCCATTGCTCTCACACACGCAAGCACACAGACAAGCGGGCTTAAAGCAAAACTAACAAGGCTGTCCTGTTATTCTTTTCCTTACAGAAGCCAGTGCCCTTACGTTGAAAAGACAGGATTCGAAGGAAGACGTCAGCCCCAGTTAACCGAGGACCTCGCGTCTGTCAGAACCGATGGCATCTTCAGCTCCTTCATCTTCGAGCGCGAGTCAAGACTCCAACTCAACAAATTTACGGCCGGCGGACAGAAACACAAGTAAGCCATTGCCGCCTCATTTTTAGACAACAAACGACGATGACTGTACAATCTAACGGTTATTCTGTGGACAGAAAGTACTCCCAGGAAAATAATAGATGAATTAAAGTGCACGCTAACTCCCGCTAAGCGGTGTTAAATCACCAGTGCCGTTACCTAGTTAAAATGTATCACAATGGGGTCCTTTACCGAGCCAGACCTGTTAAAGTGCTGATAGTTTATTCAATTGTATTTTTTCTTTGTTTACAACAGCTGGAAGCTGCAATTCTTTTCACACCCGGGGAAGTAAGCCTACAGCTGTATGTAAAATAAGTCTTTTAAGCAATAATTTCATCGCGGTTTAGCAATTTATGAAATGCACTTCCCTCATTATCGCAACAAACACTTTTAGTACAGTGGCTGAGTGCACATGTAATTATAGGAGAAAGCGAAGGCGCATGATGCCGCTAATTGTAGCTCTTATGAACTCGCTAATAGCTGCGACGGTACAGAGCGAACGAAAGTGAGCTATTGACCTGGCACGGATGAGAATGGCGCTGATGGATCTAATCAGTTTACTACACTGCCTCAACAATTTTGACATCAGGTACAAAAAAAATAGTCGAAGACATAATCGACACTGACAAAGAAAAACTTATCAGAAATAAAGACGGGCATTCCGATCATTACACGTGTAATGTCCCTGCCCTCAAGGCGTTCAGACGCTTCCAGGCGCAATTATTCTTTCCATCTGCCAAGACGGACAGGCTAACCGAGAATGCGTTTTTATTTCTGACAGTCCATTTTCAAACTTTAGAATCATACTGCCCCACTTTGATGACTTCAATGTCTTCATGCTTTCTTACACATACATGTATATGTTGATGCGTGTATATTACGCATATAACATATACATGTATTAAAATGGTGTAGTCGTGAAATTCACACGTTCGTGCTTGTCCTTGGGAAAACGATTGTGTAGGAATAACTCCGGCACACGGGTTATGGTTTAGCCCAATTTAATTCTACTTGGCAAAGCCAGATTTGAAAGGAAATGTACAATGTAAAGCATATAAATGTGTTTTACAACTCAATTAATAGGGAAGTGAGTTAATAAATGCTCATTTCGGTGTAGCAAATTTAATAGTCAGGAAATATGAGCGTACAGGGCGTGTATTTTTGTGCTTTCGCCTGTAATTGTGTTTCATATTTGTCCGAGCCCTACATCATTAGTTCATGGCGTGTTTGATCTCCTAGTCACTGACCTGAGGCACATTTGTCTGTCAGGTTTTTTTTGCGCGCAAGTGTCATAAAGAGGCTTACCCAGACTCACAAAAATCGACAAAAAGGACAGAGATTGGGGATGCAGCTGTCCTTACCTCGCTAAAAAAGAAACAATGACCGAAAATCAGCTGCGCAGCTTCGACTTTTGCACTGCCCAGAATATCAAAAATAACATTTTTTGGTAACTAATCCCAGATTTGGAACATGAATCGTAATGATTAGTCAACATAGATAAAGGGATAACCTTCTCTCGACGATATACTCATGACGTCTATGGGTGTAACCAACTGAAATTTGTAATTACCATTTTTCTTTGGATAATACTATCTAAATATATCTTCCGCCAAATTAAATCCGTAGTTTCAAAGATTCTTCCCATTCCAATCTCTAAAAAGTTGACAAGTACCTTAACATACTGTAAATTTCTCCAAGTATGGTTTCTAGAATAAATCTACCTCACGTGCCTTGGTATTTTAACATTTCAAGCATTTTTTAAAAATCTCTTTTTTTTAATAGGAGGCTATTGCACAGGCTTTGTGACACTATTAGTGTTCATTCGAACCACAAGCCGGGCTGTAGATCTGTTAGACCAGGCAGAGACACTCAAATTGCTGTTTCATTCAACCGTTAAGATTAAGCAAAACATATACCCTTCTATTGCACTTTCGATATTATTAATTAACATAAACGATACAAACGTGTGCTTACGGTAGGCAGACCACATGGACGGCATTTTGTGTAGGAATTGAAGTGTCTCGTGTTTATAAAGGTCGTCACTCAATATATTTCATTCTCGAGTGTATAATGGACACAATGATCCCTGTAATCCACGACGCAGAACTGATCAGAAGCCTTACTGCCGTATGAATTGGTCAGATTACGAAATAAACAGTTGCAGAAATCATTAATATGCAAAAATGACTGCAATCCTGCTTTAATATATAAATATGGCTGGATATTTGTAAAAACGATTGATGTGAAATGCTTAGACTCGTGTAAAACAGTATAATATTTACTGGTTGACTTCCAGCCAAGCAGATCCGAGCTAGTCAAATACCATTTTTCAGCTAATTAATTTCTGGGACACTCTTCCGACCTCATTTCACGCCAGTTTGTTTTAAGCTTCCAATTTCCCAAAAGTGTGCCAACATTTATTAGGTATTCAATCCTCGGACGAACTGATTATTCTATTTAGAATTTAAAGAAACATTCAAAACAGAATACCAGAGAATCCTTGCCCCGTATTAATACTAGAGCCACCGTCATTAATTATTCAAGTGTGTCAATCCCTGGCTGCAATAGTGCAGGAATTTCTGACTGCTTCATGTGGAGTTTGGATTTTCATCTATTAGAAAACATTGTCAGGTCTCCCGCGTAGTATTAATTACTGCATTTCGGGAAGATGTTGCGTTTCGGAGGACACCTAGGATACTATGCAAACACACTGTTCAAATTTCCTTTCTTTGGGTTTTAGAAGTTTTATGAGCGCGATTTATTAGTTTATGTGTATAGTTATCTGAATAGAAGTGTAATGCAGTCACGGAACGTACTTAAATGGTTAGATGTAGAGACTCTACGAGAGGATACACTCTGGGGGTGTGTGTTCACCGTTTTTTTCATTGTTCCCGTTCCAGCTTATGACACTTGGTGTGGAGTTGCTCACGGATGTACAAGAAAACTTGGTCTGAAGATCTGCGGTATGTTCTTGCATATTTTAGATTAAAATGTACTGGCCTATAAAACGTCATTGATTAATCTAAATATCTATCGGGGCAAGCCGATACACGTGCAACCTGATTCCGCCCAGCATGGGTCAATCCCCTAACTTGCTTCAATGGTCATCCTTAATGTTACACCAATGTCTTTATTATAAAAATAATTCAATATAAAATCGGCGGATCGCCAATGTTTCTCACCTTTTAAAAATATATATTATATATATTAAAAATATATATATTTTATATATAAAACATATATATATATAACACAATGGCATAACTGGTGAATTCTTTAAGATGTAGTATAGATAGAATACGCGATGAGGAATATCCAATGCAGCAACGAACGTGTCCTAACTTTGCTCTAGTTTTCAATATTATATACGGATCGTATAAGGAAGCCACCAACACGGAATGACATGGAGAGCTGATAATTATTTTACATCATGCATGTTTTGGTGGGTAACGGCGTTGTCTACGGTAGATTAGAATGGAAATGCTAAAATAACTTTTTGAGCAAATGTCATTGGAAACAGAGGCAGTTCTTTGCACGGCTGACTCAATGCAATCATTTATTTCGCGCTTTTCACACTCTGGGCGTTCCAAAAGGCATAGCAACCGATGGTTTTTTTTAGTGACTTAACTGTAAATGTACTCATTTGTGGCTTATAGACAAATACCGTAAGGGTTAGTCCTGATGAAGGGCTTTTGACCGAAATGTCGATTTCCCTACTCCTCAGATGCTGTCTGGCCTGCTGTGCTTTTCCAGCACCACTCTAACCTAGACCCTAATTTCCTCTGCAGTGCTCACTTTTGTCTTCCATGAAAACATGTTTGGTGGTGATGGTTAAAGACAAAAATCCCTGCTTTTTAAAAAAAAAATGGTTTGGGATCTTTTCGGATCAACTTGCACTCCTTTTAATGTCTGATCATGGGGGGGAAAATGAGGCAATGTAGCACTTTCTAGGTACTGCACTCAAATCCGAGTCCCGGGTCAAATATGCTAGTTAATACTGCAACCGATTTAATAGGTTTGTCAAGACTTTAAAAGGCTTGATCATATACAATAGAAATTTCAGAAAAAATGGGTAAAATACCTTTAACAAGACATAGGTGAGTAGCTGGATGAATGATAACTTTGGTCATCTCACATTGATAACTTTGTGCGTCGAACGCCTTTTCGTCTTAAGACTGCTTTCACTTATCTTTTCTTTGCTGCGTTTTTTTCTTGCTGCATCAAGTGAAATACCGAAAAAAATATAGTTTCAAGTGAAATATGGTTGACTTCTGCCCCTGAATGATATGAACGAGATTCTCTTCATTCATTCTACTTTTTTTATTACAGAGATCTGTTTCAAAGAGGAATAGGTTTATTAAATAATTAGGTCTGACGCCATAAATAATCATGTCTTCTGTCTTACATTGCAATCCAGTTGCTTTGTGGTGGACTGCGAAGACATGGATTAATGCTTTTGAATGCCCTTCCGTAAAAAAAACTCAGGTGGTTTTAAAAAGTCACTTCAGTCGCTCGTTGGCTCCTCCTACTGGATGGAACAAGTTTAACACTTGCAACTTGAGGAAGTTTTGGAACTTGGGTATCAGCTAAAGGTTAAAACAAACTCAAAATGGTGCGATCTAAACACTGGTTATTAAAATAAAGCCTTACTGAACTTTGTAATAAGTACTATGAATCCCGTAGAGTTCGCATTCCGACCCGGAGCAAGTGTTACTTAAGTGCCCGGAGTGAGCACTTAAGAATTTCTTAAATTACTGTAACTGCTAGATAATTCCAAATTACCAATTCCACGCATTCATATTTTTTCACAGAAAACAACAGTATTTTACAACAATTATATACGAGTCATATACGACAATGCTGCTTTCGTAATCCAACTGTCTCCACTGACAAAAGACTCAGTTTTCGATCTAAACACTATTGGATTAGATACTCCTGTCAATTTGAAAACGTTTCATCCGCCTCGGTTTCGGAGCTTTGCTAAGTGTGACTTTGTGCTAACCAATTACGATAATTTTACAGTGGGAAGGAGATGTTGTTTTCACCATGAGCAAATCTCAACAAACCGAAAATGAATTTTAAACACCTTGATGAATCTCGTGCAATTAATACCTAAGCAGTAAATTTAACCATGTTCTGACTATGGGGAAATCGGATTGCTTTCACTGGGAACAGTTAAACTCTGTCTAGATTGCGTTTTTTTATATTATTTCTTTAACAACTCAAGGTCTGGGGTATCGGCTATCTGTTGAACCCTGGGAAATTCTCCCAACTAAACGTCACAGATCTTTGCCCCCTCTCAGTTCTGAACGCTTCTTTGCTGGCATCATTCTATTACCCTGCGTGCGATGTTATGGAGCTATCTATTTGGAATTTCAATTTTCCTGATCAGGTTTTCAGATTGAACTGTTGCTGTTCCATCCCAAGATCACAGGTGTAATTCCAGGGGTACCTATCTCCCAGTCTTCCATGATAACTGCACATTCTTAATGGCTCCAGATTCTAGAAACACAGACAGAAGAAGGTCCTTTGGCCCATCGCGTCTACACCGGTAAAACTGACCCTGAATCTACACTATTCCCACTCCCCAGCACTTGGCCTATTGCTTTGAATCTTATGTCACTCGATTTCTCATCTAAGCACTTTGTAAAAGGCAGTACATTCCAGATCCGCCCCCACCCACATCCCGCTCCGTGACTTTATTGCCCTCACATTCCCTGTAGACCTGTCTTTCACCTTAGAGTTATACCCCCTCATTAGTGACCCATCATCTAGGGGGAACAGCTACTTTCTACTCACCCTGTCCATGCCCCTCATATTCGGACACATCTTTATCAGGTTGCTCCTCCAACTTCTTTGGTCCAAAGAGAACAGCCTGAGTTTATCCAGCTCCATAACTGAAATGTTCAATCCCAGGTAACATCCTGCTGAATCTCCTCGACATCCTCTCCAATGCAGTCATGTCCTTCCTATAATGTGGTGACCAGAAATGCACACAGTACTACAGCTGTGGCCTAACTAAAGTTTTGTACAGCTCTCACATGACCTCCCGACTCTTTTATAATCTATGCCACCACTGATATCGGCAAGGTTCCCATGTGTATTCTTAACCGGCCTATTAACGTATCCAGCTGCCCTCAGGGATCTATGGACAATCGTCCCAAGATCCCTTTGTTCCACTGAGCCTCTTAGAGACTTGTCATTCATCATTCTTAATATTTATGATACAATCGGCGTGAAAACATAATTAATTCTTCGGTATCCCTTAATTGCAAAAACAAAGCGTTGACCGTTTTGGGCTGATGATGCATGACATTTATCTTGTTGATCCCACAATTTCCCTTGACTCTCCATTTCAGCGGCACCAAATGCACTATTACTTTATTGTGTAAAATTTGCACCCGAGAATGAAACATTTTACTCATGAGCAAAATGAATTCGGCCACTAAACGGGTTACTGATGGCACAGATTAACGGTGAAGGGGCTCTGGCTCTGGGAGTAAGGACAGTGAAAGGAAGCTCGCAGACTGCTCCATCTGGCGGCAGGATATGGCGTTACTTCAACAGTTTCGAACTACAGGTAATACATAACAAGTTGGATCTCCACCAGCTCCAAACTTTGCATTGCAAGTCTGGAATATACACGTGAGCAGATCACTCAGTCTGTTTTGAGTGAGTTAATACAGTCGCTGCGGAAGGGAAATAGATTTTTGTTGTTTTGTGGTCCACATCCGAAGATGCCAGTTCAGAAAATAATTTTGTATCCTCTCGGACATTAAATTGCTGCTGGATTTTAATGCGCAGCCTTGGATCAGGCAGTGTAAACAGAGTTAAGGTTTCACAAGATGCCCCCGTTATGCTGTTAAATGGCGAAAACTCCTATAAATATCTAAATGTGAAATATTCTATTTACTGAGATAATCACTCTTCCAGATCAGTGATCACTGTTTCGGAGACGGGATGGATTAAATGTTACGAACAGAAATGAAATGTTATTGCCGAGAAGAATGAAAAAAAGGTGCTTTTATCGTGGGTTTGCAGTCCCTCACTTCTTATCTGGCCAAGAACCGCCTTCCCCCAGGGAACAGATTAATGGAAAGCTTATTAAAAATCTATTCGTCACCTTGCTGGTTTCTGAGATAGCGCCATCAGCAAGCGCGACCTCCCCAAATTACTAGATAAATGCAGTCTAGCCTGGACAACCTATGAAGAGCAGCACTGGTTCGTGTAGGGTTACTTGTTAGGTTAATATTTCTCAACAAAAGGCTGGCACCTTTAAGACAAATGATTTCTATAAAATATGGCCTTTCTTTAGAAAAACACACAAAACTAGCGGAGGCTGGTGAGCACTGTGTGTGAATCGTTACATGTGGGAAACTTACAGCTCACATAAACGACATTTGAAATTCTGCACACACGTTCCAAAGGATTGACTCGCAGTTACCTCGCGAACATTATTAGCCCTCACCAGCAGAGAGAAGGCTGTTTACAAAGGAAACAGTTCTCCTGGCTCGTCAGCCGAACGTTTCACACAAGAAATACTTTTTTTCACGTTGCTGACTGGTCAAATGCCAGCGGTTCAAACCCGAATAGACAATCAGCTTCTGCCGGACTCGCTGAATACCAGGCCCGGGGTTAAGTGAGAACAGCACTCACTCTGATTCAGCGAGCTCTGATCAAAACCGGGCCAGAGGCAAAGATGGAATATATATAAAAAAAAATTCCTGGCGATGGCCCGGTATTCCCATCGTTTCGACAACGTTAAAGTTGCCCAATTTAAAATGATTTTGATACAATGTTAATCACTCTTAAAGTTCAGATTAAAGACTTTATTTGAACAGGGCCAAGACAGTAATGATGTTTGTGGCTGGAACTAGTAATTGTAGCGAAAATTATCTCCAACTCTAATGGAACTATATCAGCAATTCAGTCGTGCAATGATCTAGATAGGAAATGAATCTCGAGATGTCGAGATTTACATTAGATATAGTTAGCACGTTTCAGTAAGCTTTCATCCATCATTACTCCCTTCATTTTGATAGATTGGAAACTTTAGCCGGAGGCTTTTTCCGGATCGTGTATTTCTTTCTTCCAGAGACTGCTTCTGGCCGTCCAATGTGTCGGGTTTATTTAGCAAGAATTTACCAGTGCACTAAATAACGAATATTTGTTTTTTTGCATGGTTGGTTTTGTGCTGACGACATCGTGACCGCCCCCTCCCACAGGCAAATACTCATAAATTCTCTGTTGGGGGTCACAGCGCATCTCTAATAAGCAAACTCTTCCCACTTGCTACACATTATCTGACTAGCAATCCTTGTAAACGACACGACAACAACACAATATGTTTGGAAGCGGAAAGAGACCATTTCTGACCGGTCTTTCTTGCAACAACATAGGTTTTTTGCAAAGGACCAACAGCATCGAGGATAAAAGCAGGAACGTAAATTCTATGAAAGATCGTCAATCCTCCAGGAATCTGAATACCAGCGAAAACAGCGAAAGGGACTCGATATTCAGGCGCACGGAGACGGATTTTTCCAATCTCTACGCCAGAGGTAAGTTCTGAATAATAGAGAATGACTTTGGCGAAAGCTTGCAAAAAATATTCGATTCGTGTACAATGGAAACGGACTAGTTATTCAATCCCTAGGGCAGCATGCTTACATTGCTCAATGCACTCTATGAATCTCTAGTTATTTGACATGTTACCATATTTGTAGAAAAAGATAAGAAAAGGATGCTGCCAGACCTGCTGAGTCAATCCAGCAGTTTCTGTGTTTTTTTTAATTTCAGATCTTCAGCATCCGCAGCTCTTTGTTTTATTGTTCCGAAAATCTAGTTCCGTTAAGAGCTATTTCTGAAATTTGTGTTTGTTGAATGCGTTACTCTTTAACACTGGGTGGCATCACTGCATTTTAAAATGTTTGTACTTTTAACAGTGGAATGGATTTTGTTCTTGAGTGAACGGTACAGTGTGCAGCACTTCGCTGGTTTGTATGTTTCATTGAACCAATGAACATCACAATGTTGTTTTCATGCTGTATATGGTAAACTACGTGTAACATCTCTGCAATATGTTCCTTCTCAGACTTGTTACCAGCAAAAAATGGAGAAGAGCAGACCACCCAATTCCTTTTGGAAGTGGTCGACATTCTCCTCAATTACATCAAGAAAACTTTCGATAGGTCCACGAAAGTACTCGACTTCCATCATCCCCATCAGCTCCTGGAGGGAATAGAAGGTTTCAACCTGGAGCTTTCAGACAATCCTGAATCTCTAGAGCAGATTTTGGTGGACTGCAGGGACACACTCAAATATGGCGTTCGTACAGGTAAAGTTCACAATCTCACAACACCCTTCAAGGTTAAAACCACGTTTTTGTTCACAAATTGCCAAAAATCTCAATTTCTTTATATCAGTTTTTTTTTGCCTTTTCTTGGTTGAATAGAAAATGCCCACAGTTCCTTACAAAGTGTATAATAAGAGGTTCGTGGTTGTGCTGTATAGACCATTTTGAATTCCTCATGGGCCGGCGTTGCTATTGAGTGGTATTTCATTTATCGTGTTCTGAGTGATGGGAGTGAGGTTTATTCTATTCCAGACATAGATCTTAACATAGTTCCATCATCTGAAAATGCAACCTATACATCTACATTGTCAAATGGATGAACATACAATGTGTGCAAGTTGGGACCTGTTAGGGTGTTCTGTTTCAATTCCAGTAGCTCTTAATTTATCGCAAATCGGTGGAACAGAAAGGTTATAGCCTGGGTGTCAGTGAGATAAGTACCTTGCTGCTGAAGTTTGCCATAACTTACTGACCTACTTAGCTCCAAGGAGCAGAGTCAATCTCGTGTGTCGAGACGTGATTAATTTCTAGCTGTTGACTACGGCCTGACTTTTTTTTATACCACCAGATCTAAAGACAGTAGGAACAATAAAACTGACTAGAATATAATACAGTACCTTATTTCCTACCGACTGAATAGAAGTGATTTGTGAAAT
Source organism: Hemiscyllium ocellatum (assembly GCF_020745735.1). Classification (NCBI taxonomy): domain Eukaryota; kingdom Metazoa; phylum Chordata; class Chondrichthyes; order Orectolobiformes; family Hemiscylliidae; genus Hemiscyllium; species Hemiscyllium ocellatum. Next base: position 62,160,978 of record NC_083407.1, on the reverse strand, counting down.
CAGAACTGAATAACAGAAATCATTGTAATCCTTTCCATAAACAACCTTGGTCAATTTGGATACGGCCATGCACGATATTCATATCAAACATTTCACCTTCATTTTCATCTAATATTGGGCTGCGATCGTGATCAAATCGAAAGGCAATTATTTTTCGCTGAGTGTCTGCTCCAGACGTTGCCAATTCATTTAAAACATGAACTTATGGAGAACACGTTCGAATCTGGCCATTCCGCCTACTCGCGGTCAGGAGTGAGGGTCACCGTTCTTCGGGCTGGTGAATAATTGGTTATTCACAGATCCCCATTGACATAATCCCGTACAGTTACATCCTCCTCATTCCGGAACTCATCTCGTTGTAATTAATTTAACGCAGTCAACCGTTTGACTGATCATAACAGGGAGGTGATGCACACAAGCCGCTGGCAGGATCCTGGTCTGAAAGATGCCAGAGAGAAGGTACCATCGAGTTCGGTGGGGTTCTCCATGTCTAACCAGGTCGGTTAGGATCTCACGGCCAAATTTCCAGTTCAGTTTTCAGCTAGTCGCTTCTGAAAGCGGCATCTAATGCAACTCTGACAGTAGCCTGACACCGGGGTGGAAGTGCTGCCTCTTTAAAACAAAACATAAAATTCCCGTTCTGCACACAACCAGGGCCACAGCCATGATGCAGGACCTATTAGTTACTACTGCGAATATAAATACATGCATAACATCGAGTAGTTACCCAGGAAGATGCAAACATCGGATGCTAGTGTGTGATCCTCAAACTGACGGGTGTGAATCATCTTGTGGAATATTACACCCCTCCCCCCATTTCTACACACTTAAGGAGAGCAATGTCGATATTGATTTGGATTAAAATGAGGCTCCTACACAAAGTGTATTCCTGTGTCCGTGATCCTGGAACATTTGGTGCTGTCATTCAGAGCTAGTGGCAGAAAGGAATGATCTTGTGTGCTGGACCTGTTTCATGCGCCGTGCTATTGTTTCCTGACAATTCCCCATCTCCAATCCAGCATTTCCAAATTATCTGAAGAAAGGAAAACGCTGTTCTTGTCGATCTTCACAATACTGGCTACTAAATAAATCACTCCCTCGGTTTATTATTTTTACGTAGAGCATAAACCCAGTCAGTGCATTTCACCCCTTCTCATCAAGAGTCAGTGGACCCGAAATGTAAACTCTGTTTTCTCTCCTCAGATGCTGCTAGACTTGCTGAGTTTTTTTCGGCAGTTTTTGTTCTTGTTTCTGATTTCCAACATCCGCAGTTCTTTGTTTGCTCGGTGTGTTTCAAACTGCGAATAGTTCACGTCACTTTTCCCCCCACACACTACAAGTCGCCGTTGCTAATTAGCTCCAGTCATAACACTCCAACCAACACAATCAACCGAACGGACTGAATTAATTCTTTATAACCATCACTTGTGCTAAACGATTAAGCTACAAATGAAGCTTCATGTATATTGGCAGGAAAACCACGATTTTACCCTCGTTTCCCCATATTGATATTAAGACTCGGCAGTTTTCATCATTGATAAATACTGCAAGAAATATATTATAAAGTGAAACGTTCTCATTTAATCTTGAGTTGGAGAGGGCTGACGTATTGCCAGTGCATTGAAATTTAAATTTTTCAAGTTCTTACTGTGTGTTTATATTTCTAAGCAAATGCAATCAGCCTCAGAGCTGGATAGTTGTTTTTACAGATTGTTTACGAGGACTTTGTCAATATTGTGCCCCAGTCCAGGTTTCAGTGAAAATCGGAGGTGGCTGCCGCAGTCTATTGATTCGTGTCATTAAAGGCCAATGAACGAAATGTGCGTTTAATGAAAAGCCATCTTCGAAAATAATTTAATGCAAAAACAGATTTTTTTTCATTGTACACTAAGCCACTGACCTAGAAATGCAGGAGTCCTGTCAATCAAAATAGAAAAAGAAGGTTCAGAATTTGACTTTGTCCGCACCCTTTTCCTTTCTGCCGAAATGTGGATTCTCACTCAGCACAGCGCTGATTTGAACAGTTATCCTGTTTGGACAAACCTTTCACCAATGCACTCTTAAGTAAAGCGCAAGATTGAACGTGAATGTGACAGACACAATGGTTTGCAGTGACCATTTCCCAGTAATCGCGAGTGGCTGAGTTTCTGACTATCTGTTCGAGTTTTCAATACCCAATCACTTTGTAGGCCGCCGTCTTCGCCAGGTCCCCTTGTTCGGACAAAGAAAGACCGAGCTTCCAGACTCTTAAAACATTTCATTAGCGTGTAACGTTCACCAAACACGACATGCTGCTAGTGTAACGGAGTGGCTAATTGCCGGAAATACTTTTTAATCAATTAATGTTTTATTCCCGAACGGATTTCAAAAGTATACCTTTCATTTAGCATATTGTAAAAAAAATCGTGACATTTAGTGAGTCATTTAGAAAACCTGTTCACTGTTAAGGGGTACAACAGAGAACAGCCACTCCAGAACCCGGTTAAGGGCAATCCCAACAAAACTATCCGCTGGTCTCTCAGATCAGTTAAACACAGTCGCTTCCCTTTGGCGAGGTAGCCGCTTCCGATCCTCGCCAACTCATCCCCAAGTTTCAGATTTGGGACGCTTTTGTGCGCGAATAAAGTGAACAAATCAGCGAGACGAAGAGAGAGAGAGAGAGTACATTTACCGCACCTAAAGCGCTAGATGTATATTTACCCCGAGCGACCTTTTGGAATGAATGCTTCCCGCTCGTAAATGTCTGTCCAGATGCAGAAATACCGGGTGAATTGATGTCGATTTCACTGCAGGTCGTTTCTGTATAAAGGCAATGTATGAGTGTTACCCAAGGTTAGTGAGAAGCAATCAGTTCCAGGCATAAACTTAGATCCAATAGAAAATGGACTGAAACATTTGAACGGATTAGACGCTGGGGTCTGCACCTTTTGATGCTACATTGTTTTTTTCCCCTTCCCGCAGGGCACCCTCGCTTCTTCAACCAACTCTCATCTGGTCTTGACATTATCGGCTTGGCTGGAGAGTGGCTCACGTCAACAGCTAACACTAACATGTAAGTTCGAGAATGCACTTCATTCCACTTTATTATTAAGGACAGCATCACAAAGGAAAATGCATCCTATTCGGACATGTCTCCATGAGAGTTTTTCACAGCTCATCAGATTTGAATGAGGTTACCCAGAGGGATTTGAAGCCACCCAGTCCTCCTCCACAGTGGCGCAGACTGCCCCGAGGGCAATTTTCCTGGACACATGATTAACTTCAACATAAAATTCTCATATCATTTAGAAATTGGAAATAACCCAGCCCCAGAGTTTAGAAGTGCAATGACGAACTTGCGGCTGTTTATTTACTTCGTACACTAGAGAGCGCTCTCGGGCAGGTTGCTGGGCCACAGAGTGAAACTGGCAGAAAACAAAGCATTCTACAAAAAAATAGTCCTTTTAAGAAAATGCGATGATAGGGTATGTAAAATATGTGAAACACGATAAGATAAGTACAAAGCATTGACGTTATCTGATGTCACATATGAACACGTCTCGAATATTAACCCAAACAAACAGGACAGGCCTGGGCATTTCATTGGGGCATTAGACAGATTCCCAAGTCCCTCAGTACAGTGGTCATTGCATTAGTGTAACACAGAGTAAATCACACATATTTGTAAAAACTTCAATACTTAAATACACATTACGACATCAGCACAAGTTGGAATGAATTCAAATTGAAGAGCAAACGTAATATCGATATGCCTGAAAGTTGTTAGTGCTGAGAGTAATCGAATGCATTCAGAGTACGGGGGGAAGGGGTTGGTGTAGAACAGCGCCGAGCGACCAGGATCCACGAGTCTGGAGCATAATTGTTAAATCAGCGTTCTGTGACAGTGAAGTGAGTCTGATCCTCACTGAAATGTAGTAGCATGGGAGCTGTGTGAAGGTGAGTTTTGAAATATCCACAAAGCTCCGTTCTCTCAGCATTCCATTGAATTGTTTGAAGGTTCTCATGGGGCACAGCATTTCGCCCCGGTACTATAAAAATACAACATCTCACAGAACCCTTCCATTTCCGGGCTGCTGGCTTTGTGTGCTGCAAGCGCTCCAGTCCCAAATGGCCTATTTTAAACCCTACATCCCGTGTGACATGAAAAAAAGACTATATTCTCTTGGAACTTTATTCACCTCTACACTGACTTTATCCCCTTCACCTCTAGTATTTTTCTTCGTGGGTCTGATAGTTCTTTCGCTGATATTTGTCAATGTCATACTCATTGGTCCTTTAAATTCCATTTTACTCTGACTTCTGCTGTCCATGTCCCATTCAACAGATTCTCTTTTTTTTATTTTGCTCATCTCCATTGATACCTTGTCTCCCAATGCACTGAAATTGATATTTTCTCAGTATGTATTCTCACAGAACAGAATATTTTACTGCATATTCTCCCCAACTTTAGTATTGTGGCACTGTGGCTCAGTGGTTAGCAGGGACCCCTGTTCAATTCCTCCCAGTGTCTGTGTGAGTTTGCTCTGGTTTCATCCCACAATCCAAAGCTGTGCATGTCAGGTGAATTGGCCACGCTAAATTGCCCATAGTGTTAGGTACAATAGTCAGGGGTAAATGTCGGGGAATTGGTATGGGTGGGTTACTCTTGGAGGATCATTGTGGGCTTGTAGGGTGGAAGGGCCTGTTTCCATACTGGAGGGAATGTAATCTCCACTAAATCAATGTCTTCAGTCCTCTTTCTGTGGTTTTTATGAGGACTGCATTTGCTGACATGCAGGAGCATGCACAGTTATAGGAATGTTGACATCAGCAGACATATACATTTTATGTACAGCCCTATACCATTTTCTCTAGAACATTTAGGCACTTACAGTCATAGAGTCATACAGCAGAGAAGCATACCTTTTGGTCCGCCATATTTGTGTTGACCAGACATCCCAATCTGACCTCATTCTATTTGCCAGCATTTGGCCTATGACCCTGTAGACCCTTCCTATATGCTCTTCCAAATGCCCTTTTAATTGTTGTAATTGTACCCCCCTCCAGCACTTCCTCTGGCAGCTCATTCTGCATGACTTGAATCTTGGAATTCTCAATGTTTCGAAGAATCTTAATGGCTCTTTTATGTGCATTTTTAAAAGCCTCATATAAACCTATATTTTTGACCATGCTTTTGGTCTCCTCTCATGTCTTTAATTGTTAGGAAACTGCTCATCATGCATTAGGCAACTTAGGATGTTTTATTATATTATAGTTCTACAGAAATGAAAGTATTACTGTCTTGGCAGTATTGACTCAAATCACTGTACATTAAAGCACCTACCAATCCATTCTTTGAAAGAATTAGGCTAACATGTGATTTTCTTCTCAAGGTGTACACTGCATTTTTCATTCACATCTGCAGTGGATATCTTTAAAGGCTGAGTATTTCCCTCTCTTTGGTTATTTGGTAATCATCATTTATAATTACATTTGACATTTATTGATTGCCATGGATTACAGAAACAAAACTGCCCTTGGGGAATCATCACCTAGATAATTTTACGTGACTGATTGTTTTTGGATCTTTGCAATCCAGTTCAATATTCTTAATTATCTTTGCTGGCTGCCTGTCTATATTTATTCTGTTCAGTGAATGGTCTGTGAGTTCAAATAACGGGCATTCCACATTATTTACAATGACATGTTTACGAATGATATATCATGGTGTTGAACCTTTTTTAAAATAAAATTAATTGGATTTTGCTAGATAAATGGCAGTTATGCCTATATTTCACAGTTAGGAGAAAGTATTGCATTGTCATCTAAATATTTGTACCTGAGAATAATTTTGATCTATTACTTATAAATGAATGACATTCAACCTTTCATCAAAAGCATTATGATTAAAAATGAGGTGGTTGCTCAGAAGTGTAATCACACATGATGCTTTATCTCACAGGTTTACATATGAAATAGCACCAGTTTTTGTCCTAATGGAACAAATCACACTGAAGAAAATGCGAGAGATAATTGGTTGGCCCAATGGGGATGGTGATGGAATCTTTTCACCTGGTAGGTTATATTATCCATTTAGTTCAGTAGGATTTTCAATCTATAACCATATAACGACACAAAACTGATTCTTCTGTCAAGCCAGTGAAAGCAAACATGCAATTTCAGGTTCAGCAAAAAAATCCAACTTGAAAATTATTTTTCAGTTTTTGTATCCTTACTTGTATGATGCTGTTATGCATTAGCAAAGCGACAATTCAATACAAATGTTTAATTAAGAAATGCACGTGAAATATAAACAGGAACTCTAAATTTAATAGCTTAGGCAACATGTTGTAAATTAAAGCTTAGGATATCACTCTCTTCCATTGAAATAGATTTTTTTGCAATTTTTAAAACTGTCTCTCCTATAGACATCCAATAAAAAAGATCTGGATTTTTAATATTAAATGACAGAAGCTCAATATCATGAAAACTTTGTTCTTTTATGCCTGTAATATTGTTTTGTTTTTCTGATGTCATTACTAGGATGTTTCAGCATCAACACAAATATGTTGTTTCACATTGATTTCCTGAGACTGTAGGATACCCTCAGAAATCATAGCTAAATAAGTGTCAGAAAATGTGAAAATTCTTTGATGATTACGTCTTGTATCGTCTCTGTTGTGAGACAGTTTGAAAACCTTATTTGCTCTTAGGCTTGCCTATTTTCCATTTTAAAGTTAATCATGCTATTATTCCATTGTGAATGCAGGGCAGTGCTGTGTGCAGGTAGCACTAATTGCTCCATTCAAAAGAATGCTTTTCAATAGGGTTACATTTCAAACAAGTCCACAACTTTAACCATTAAATTCTGAAAACCCATTCAGATGAAAAGTAAATATTTAAAGATTAAAAATGAAATCTAGAAAATCTAGCTTTACAAAAAAATTTGATTCCTGTGTCCCATTTGTATTTGATTTTGTATTTCAACTAATTGTAATATTAGGTTAGGCTTATGGTTACAATTACAGGTTAAGTTAACTTCAGGCTTTAGTCCTGGCCTAAGAGAGATAATGACTATAAACACAGAAATCAGTTGTCAACAATAACTGTACCTTTCCATATGAATGAAAATAGATGGGATTTTTAGCAGGTGCTATAGCAGAAATCATTGAGCTGCTAGTATATGTTGAATTTATGGTTTCAAGCAGCAACTAATGGAACATTTTTGAAAAAGTACTTGTAAAAGTACTCCTGCTAAATTTATTTCTTTTTAGGAGGGGCTATATCAAACATGTATAGCATAATGGCAGCTCGCTACAAGTATTTCCCAGATGTTAAAGCCAAAGGGATGATAGCAGCTCCTAAACTGATTCTGTTCACATCAGAAAATGTAAGTTGTCTGATTCTTCAGATTTATTATTGATTATTTATTTCTTCAAGTTTACACGTATTTTCTAATATTAGTAATTTTGCACATATTTGTTTTTTACAGAGTCATTATTCAATAAAGAAGGCTGGGGCTGCCCTTGGTTTTGGAACAGACAATGTGATTTTATTAAAATGCGATGAAAGGTAAAATTCAGTATAAAGCCACAGAGTTGATTTCAAATGTACACATGTTAATGATCTGAAAATTATGATGCTATTATCTGCTGATTTTCCAACCATGAAAATTATAAATTTTATACGTTTTTTTCCTATAATGATTACAGAGGAAAAGTAATGCCATCAGATCTGGAAGCAAAAATTATTGAAGTTAAACAAAAGGTATGTGTCCATGTTTAATTCCAATAATCTAGGTGACTGTAACTTACATTAGAAGAGATTGTGTTTTGTTATTGTTAATGCAATTTCTAATGCCCAATTATTTATTATAGAAATCCTTGGTCTGGATTTAAAATGTTGTTCACTGGCATATCAAAAAAACTTCCATGTCTTTACAGGGTTATATTCCAATTTATGTTAATGCAACTGCAGGAAATACAGTATATGGTGCATTTGACCCCATTGAAGAAATTGCCGATATATGTGCTAAGTATAATCTTTGGCTCCATGTTGATGTAAGTTATGTTTTTCCATTTTAACTCTATCATTCATCTAACATATTAATGGAAAAACTGTACCAGTAATCATGTTTTCACTTACTTGCAGGCTGCATGGGGAGGTGGACTTCTGATGTCCAGAAAGCATCGCCATAAACTGAATGGTGTTGAACGGTAAATGCTGCACTCTTTAAGAATATGTATTGGTTGACTATTGTAATACTTATGGAATCCATCTATAGTTGAACATATTCCTAGAGAGTTCAACTTGATTTCCCACCTCGAACTGCCCCACCTAGTAAAACAGCCTCTTAGCTCAACTCCAGTACTTTCATCACCAATAAATACCAGTAAATGTTCACAGAAAATGAAAAGTTCACAATTTTCTTTACTAGCCCTGTTATGTTTGGCCTGCGTATTTACAAAATATGCAGGAGAGTCCATGGGGAGTTAACAACCCTTGTGGAAAAAGTAAAAATAAAAATGTTTTTTTTTGTAAATGGCTCACTGCCCATGTGAGAATTCTTTCAAATTTACTTTTCTTTGTTGTTCTCTGTTCTTCTCTGTGTTTCTCTTTATGTTTGTCATTTCTGTATCCACTTCACATAAAACAAAGAAACCAACTAATCAACCAACTAAATATAAACATCACATTTACACTTACGTGAGGAATAAGAGAATGGCCAAAGAAAGAGCAGGGCCGATCAGGGATAGCATAGAGAATTTGTGTGTGGAGTCTGAGGAAGTAAGGGAAGCCCTAAATGAGTTTTTTGCTTCTGTCTTTACGAAAGAAACGAACTTTGTAGTGAATGAAACCTTTGAAGAGCAGATGTGCATATTGAAATGGATAGAGATAGAGGAAGCTGATGTGCTGAAAATTTTGTCAAACATTAAAATTGACAAGTTGCCAGGCCCGGACCAGATTTGTCCTCGGCTGCTTTGGGAAATGAGAAATGCAATTGGTTCGCCACTTGCGAAGATCTTTTCATCCTCGCTCTCCACTGGAGTCGTACTGAGGACTGGAGAGAGGCAAATGTAATTCCTCTCTTCAAGAAAGGAAATAGGGAAATCCCCGGCAATTATAGACCAGTAAGTCTCACGTCTGTCGTCTACAAGGTGTTAGAAAGGATTCTGAGGGATAGGATTTATGACCATCTGGAAGAGCATGGATTGATTAAATGCAGTCAACACGGCTTTGTGAGGGGCAGGTCATGCCTCACAAACCTTATCGAGTTCTTTGAGGATGTAACTAGAAACATTGATGAGGGTTGACCTGTGGATGTGGTGTATTTGGACTTCAGCAAGACATTTGATAAGGTTCCCCATGGTAGGCTCATTCAGAAGGTCAGGAGGAATGGGATACAGGGGAACTTAGCTGTCTGGATACAGAATTGGCTGGCCAACACAAGACAGCGAGTGATAGTAGAAGGAAAATATTCTGCCTGGAAGTCTGTGGTGAGTGATGTTCCACAGGGCTTGGCCTCTACTGTTTGTAATTTTTATTAATGACTTGGATGAGGGGATTGAAGGATGGATCAGCAAATTTGCAGATGACACAAAGGTTGGAGGTATTGTTGACAGTATAGAGGGCTGTTGTAGGCTGCAGTGGGACATTGACAGGATGCAGAGATGGGCTGAAAGGAGGCAGATGGAGTTCAACCTGGATAAATGCGAGGTGATGCATTTTGGAAGGTCGAATTTGAAAGCTGAGTACAGTATTAAGGATAGGATTCTTTGTGGATGCTTTGGAGAGGGTTCAGAGGAGGTTTATGAGGATGTTGCCTAGACTGGAGGGCTTATCTTATGAAGAGAGGTTGACTGAGCTTGGACCTTTTATCATTGGAGAAAAGGAGGAGGAGAGGGGACCTAATTGAGGGATACAAGATAATGGGAGGCATAGATAGAGTCGATAGCCAGAGACTATTTCCCAGGGCAGAAATGACTAACACGAGGGGTCATAGTCTTAAGCCAGTTGGAGGAAAGTATAGAGGGGATGTCAGAGGCGCACTCTTTACACAGAGAGTTGTGAGAGCATGGAATGCGTTGCCAGCAGCAGTTGTGGAAGCAAGGTCATTGGGGACATTTAAGAGACTACTGGGCATGCATATCGTCACAGAAATTTGAGGGTACATACATGAGGATCAGTGGTCGGCACAACATCGTGGACTGAAGGGCCTGTTCTGTGCTGTACTGTTCTGTGTTCTATGTTCTATGTTCTATCTTGGGTTGAATAGCTGTTCTCTGAGTCGCAAATTTTCTCTGACCCAATGAGTTACAACATATTGAAAAGAAAGCAAATAGGTGGTTCATCTGTTAAACCAATGTGATAAATGATATTGGTTATACTTCATTTAAAAGGAAAACATCGTTTTGACCATATATTGATGACACCAATTTCAAATATAGCAAAAAAAAAGAGCTAGAGAAATTCAGCAGGTCTGGCAGACTCTGTGGAGAGAGAAGCAGAGTCAATGTTTCATGACTCTTCAGAATGTTCAGCTCTCAGACTTAGTTCTGAAGAAGTCAAATCTGTTTCTCTTTTCACAGATGCTGTCAGATCTATTGAGTTTCTCCAGCATTTCTGTTTTTATTTTAGATTTCCAATAACTACAGTATTTCATTCTATTTTTAAACATAGCTGTTTCCAGATCATATTATACTGTATTGATTGATCTTTACTTAGCACCTAACCATTAATACCATCATGCTGTATGGACCAATTAAAATGATAGCAAATAATGCTGAACTTGTTTGATCATGCTTTAAGCATATGTGACATAATTACAGAATGACTTTTCTTCAAGGGCCAATTCAGTCACTTGGAATCCCCACAAGATGATGGGAGTTTTGTTGCAGTGTTCAGCAATTCTTGTCCGAGAAAAGGTATCTACTTGAATTATTTTTCATAATGTAGATATTATGAGCTTTCTTTGAGTTCAATTGTTACAACACAGTAAGGATGGTTTAGCTTCCTTTACAACACAATTCTGCACATGTATTCAGTTCTAAAACCAACATTATTAACTATCTTGGCAAATGGTATGAATTGCAAAGATTGTCATTTATGTTTCACTTTAAATTTCTTTAAGAGTACCTTTGTCTCATCATCCAGAAGTAACATAATTCTAAATCTTATGAAGGGGAATATTTGTAATAAATTAAGTATCATACAACTCCTTCTATTTCTATGTCTGTTCAAAACTCCTGGCTGGACTCCTATGAGAAAATGTTTTGTGCAACATTTTCAAGTTCTGTTCTTGTGACTTGAAGGTGGGGCACTGCCTTAATTTGAGTGGAACTTTGTATGACAGAGGAAACTCTCCACTGTTTTACTAATTAACCTTTCACTGATGGGCATGGTTTTGTATAATAACCTACCCGTGGGCAAGAATCATAAATTTCAATCCAGTTAAGTTTTTGGTCTCAGATTTCCCAACATTTTTTAGAGTTTTAGATTAAAATTTATCTCTCGACCCACAATATTCAGACACATGCTCAGAAGCTTTACATATTTACGTGGGTTAATAATTAGTATGTTGGATGATCCAGTTGCTTGGTCTAGTTTTGCACTAGAATTTGGATTTGAAACTAGCCCAAGCTGATGAATGTCCCTTCCAGGCTAATGATACCCCGATGGAACTGAGTTTGAATATAGAATCACAGCACAAAACACCAAAAATAAAATTTCATATGGATATTGTTCTGATGTTGATATGGAGCCAATTTTCATCTACTTCAGACATTAACTACAACTAACTTGTTCGTATTTGGTAAACACATTGTACACTGAATGTGCTTTCATTCATCTTTTGAGCACTGAAAAAGTGTAACAATAACTGTGATTTTGGAAAAGGTTTGTAGCTCAGGTTGTGGATCAGGTTGTAAGTTTGTTCTCTGAGCTGGTAGATGTGTCCTCAGACATTTCATCACCATGCTAGGTAGCATAATCAGTGAGCCTCTGACGAAGCGCTAGTGTCTTTCCACTCCTGGCAATTCTAAACCTTTCATCTTTGCTTCTTATCATTACTTTTGACTTATTTCCATATCAGTAATGCGCAATATTTGCTCAAGATTGTGGGCACTCTTGTCTTTTTCACCTGTCGCAATGATAGTCAAATTCCAATTAAGACTCAGATTATGGTTTATATGATATGCTTTCATCATGGTTCCAACTCCAAAACATAACATAGAAGGTCTTTCTTTTGCCCACTATGTTTAGATTCAGGATCAAAGTGTGAAGTAGATTTATGGCAAACAAGTTAATGAGTTAAAAATATAAAGAGAAACAACTTACATTGACAGCTATTTATTAATACACAAAGGTGAGAGATGGCTTAATGCTAAGCACTTGCTTTGCTTACATCTTTTAAACAGGTACTTGGATTAAGAAGCAGATATTGGGTGAACTTAGTAATATTAGGTATGAACATACAAAATTTGGCTGATTGCAAGTAATCCTACAGGGTTATTTCACCTTTCTAAAGACAGATTGTTCATCAACTAACTCATGGGAAAACAGTGAAGTTTGAGACAAAAACGGCTGAATGGCATTATATGGAGTTTAGGTGTTTGCCTCGTGGGGTCCGGGCCAATGCACCTCAAACTAGTGAAACCACAGTTTGTTGGAAAATGGTACAAAGCCAGGACAATGGTGGAAATATGGCAGTGGATTTCATGCTCCCCGTCTACCTTTCTACCATCTACCTGCCTGTCTCTGAACAATCTGAAAGTTTACAGTGGGAGTAACGAGAGGAACAACTAATGGCCACTAGGACTGCAGGCCACCACTACCTTCAGTGGGGGAGGCCCACACCATTTGTGAAGCCCAGCAGTTTTAGTTGCACACACTGATGTCAGGTAAGTAGGAGGACTTCTTTTGCAGGTCTTTTGGGCCATCAAAATCACTTCTACCCTCTGCTTAGCCTCTTGAAATAGGCCTACCTCCACCGTTTCACCAATGTTTGAGATCTTTACACTTAATAACCTTTTGCCTTCATAGTCACAAGCAAACCACTGACATGTACATTCCCTTTCCTAGATCAGCAGTGTCACACATTCTCCTTAGTAGCAAGGCATTGGTAGATCATAACATTGAGCCTTTCCTCAATGCAGCAGGTACTGAAAAAACATGCATTGGTGTTTGATTGTCTTCTATTTTAATGGTAGACTATGAATATACCAATCCTACTAAGAATCTGGCTCTTAAACCAGCAATAATTTTATTTAAGCAAAACAAATAAATTGAAAATTAACAACGTGATATAGCAAATTATACACTTTGATATTATTCTTGATATACAATACAATAAACAATCCTTCCACTTTATCTCCAAATGTAAAGCATAAACAAGCTCACTTGACAATGAAGTTCAATCTGACCCATAAGGTAGCACAGATTTAAGATACACAGTTCATCTGTTACTACATTTCAGTGCCTTCCTCAAACACTTATCAAATAGCAATCACACAAAGTAGCTAGGATTCAACTTAGGCTTTTGGTTCAATTGATTTAATTGTTAAGATGGAGGATCCAGAAGAGTAATTCTCTTCAGACAGTGTTTCTGCTGAATGATTATGGCAGAATGTGTGTACTAAAAATCTGTGCAGAGGTACTTGAAATGACCGATTTCCATTATATATAGAAAATTGAGTGACTAATTATAATAATTCAGAATGTCTATGTACTCAATAGATATCCACAGATGAATGCACCAGATGGCTGCTATGTGCTGTATAGTTTAAGTTACGCCGGTCAATTAGAAATTAGTGAATAATTATATTTCTACCGCAGAAAAAGAGAGCATTGGATGCAACTAAATTTGTAAATTCACCATTTCTGTACCTGTTGGTCTTTGTCCCAATTATAAAAAGTGTAATTGAAAGAAATTATCAGAGAAGTTCTGACCACTTTAGTATGTTTGACTTTTTACAAATGCAATATATTTTGGTAAGATTTTAACTTAGGAACAGTGTGAGGTGGGGTGAAAATTCATTCGGAGTTTAATTTAAATATTTGTGTGAACATCAAACACCGTACATGATTTTTTTTCTAGCCTCAACTGTCAGAATTGCTTTTTTTCTGCTTTCTCCTTACAAGCACCTCCTGCATTGGAAACAATCAACCAAAGCAGTAGAGGAATTACTTAAAAAAAAATACAAAAGGTTTCTTTTAATTCACAAAATTATTTGATTCAGCTCCAACATATGAAGCAATGGGCCAGATGTTGCTCTCACTAGTGAACAAATGACACCAACCTGTTCATCTTGTTTATGTTTGCTCGCAGATTTTCTAAGGGGCTTTGCATTCAAATATCCTGTACATTAAAGAACCAAAATGACGCAACACTGTCTGCAGGAAATCTAGGACCTTTATGTAACAGGATAAGCAATTGTGCATCTCCTTAAATAATCAGGATTGAAGAATCATCAAGTGTTAGAATCATACAGCATGGAAAAAGACCCTTCGGTCCCACAGTTGCACGCTGACCAGACATCCCAATCTGACCTAATCCCATTAGCCAGCATTTGGCCTACATCCCTCTAAACCTTTCCTACTCATATATCCCTTTGGATGCCTTTTAAATACTGTAATTGCACCCACCTCCACCACTTCCTCTGGCAGCTTGTTCCATACACACATCACATGAGAAATTTATCCTTCAGGTCCTTTTTAAATTTTTCCCCTTTTACCTTAAACCTCTGCCTTCTAGTCCTGAATAAGCAATGCAGAGTCTGAACCAGGATGTCTCTGTTAGAATATTCAATTCAATGTTACATTAGGTGTTCAAATTGAATGAAGAGCAGGAAAGGGAAGTTGGATTAAGGAATTGAGGTAGGAGAGATAGTAAAAAAAATTTAATTTTTGTTATTTGTTAAACTCCAATTTAGCTCTGAAGGAATGAGACTCCATATCTGTAAGAGTTAATTTACAATTCCAAAGAAGCTATTGGTAGAACTTAAAACTTATTATGCATTTAAAAAATAAAGTTTTCAGGACTGGATAAACCCTAACATTTTCTGGAATATTTAGCAGGTATATAATTACAAGTGTATGAGGTGATCTAAATAGATTTTCAGATTCATTGCCTAGGTTACTCAGCCATGTCGGGAAACCCTGCTTCAGGCTGTACGCTGCTGATACCTTGTTTGTAACTTCGTTGGTATGGAACATTTTTTATTCAACCTGTGCAGAGATATTATTATACACCTCTGGGGAAGGTGGGAATTGAACCCAGACATAGGAACGCCACCACTGCGCCACAAGAATTCCATTAGTTTGAGAGTTAGTATTTTTATGTGTATCAGGTATGGATCACTTGGCATTTGTCTTGGCTCTAAAAACAGAAGAATATGGTTTCAAGTTCCATTCCAGAACATAAGTATTTCAGAAAAAAGTGCAATATTGAAGAGAAGCTGCATTGTTGTTTGGATTTAACATTAGACCATTGTTGTGGCTGAGTAGAAAAGATCCCAACTGTATAATTTCAAACGGCAGGGTATTAGCCTTGATATCATGACCAATATTTATTTTTCAATCAACAATCCAAAAAACGATAATATGTGAAAAGATGTTAATAGATTGTAAATTTATTATATTGCAGCAGTGACTAATTTAAAAAATGACTTCACAATGTCTTAGGACTTCCTATGGTCATTCAAGGCTCTATGGAAATTCTTATCAATCTTTATTTCCATACTGCTGTGATCCATTCCCCAACTTGCACTCTCTGTAATCCTGAGATCATCCAAATGCTATTGCCTTATGTTTGAACGTGCACCATGATCTCTGATCTCACTGATTTTCATTAGTTCCTGATCAGGCATTGCTTTGAAATAAAAAAACGTTCTTTATAATCAAAGCATTCCAAGGTCTTGCTCCTTCCCTTCTCTGTAATTTGGCCAAGCCCGACAACCCTCCAAGGTCTCGACTTTCCTCTAATTCAGCCATGTCTGCTTTCCTGATTCAGTTGCTCCAGTATTGGTGGCTGAGCTTCCAGCTGTATAAGCCAATGCACTGAGCTTTCCTCCTCAATACTGTCTCCTCCTCTCTCTTCATTTACGTGATTCTTCATAATCTAATTTTTGCACCAGGTTTTTGGCTACCTATTCTAATACCTTCTTACATGACTTTGTGTCCAATTTTGCAAAGTACTTTCAGATGTTTTGCTAGTTTAGAAGTCCCATACAAAGGGATCAAAGAATATGGTGGGAAAGTGGGAACAAAATACTGAGCTGGATGATAAACCATGATCAGATTGAATGGTTTACCAGACTCAAAGGGCCAAATGGCCTACTCCTGCTCCTATTTTCTATATTTCTACATTTCTAAATAAAAGTCAAAGCTGAGGAAGTATCAACATCCAGAGTTGAATTGAAGAGGGTGCAAATTAATTAGACATGCAGCCCTATTATAATATTAAGGAAACACCCACCTTTCTGGTATCATATTGATTGCCCGCCTGTATCCCCTGCTCTGCCTCCAGTAAAAGTGGAAGAGGGCTGATTGGAAATGGGTTGGATTTGGATTCAAACTTTAACCTCCCACTTGAAATAAATCTGCCTGCTTCTTTGTTGTTCAAGTTCTCCTTGTGTTTTACATGAGGATTCTTCAATTTGATTGGTTGAAGAACCTTACCAGTACTAATTTGTGCATGCTATCAATATCCTGTGGGGGGGGGCATCACAAAGAGTATGATGCCCAATGACAGAGAGTTGTCATCCAAATCCCATGGAATTTCAAGGACCAAGCACCATACTTTTGCCACTGATTATAAAATATAGGCCATTGCATTTGGTTCAAAGTATAAGTTTACATATGTAGCCAAAGTTATAATTTTGTTTTAATGCAGAGTAGCAATGAATATAGAAGGTAAATCAAAATAAAACTGACAAGTAACTTAATAAACTTTTGATGTCTGTTTCAAGTCATAATTCCTAGATTGGTTGTATTTCCTGTGAAAGTTCTAACCTTACTTCTAATTGTTTTTAAACATTTCAACCAAAGTGATAGTTACACAACTCTTTTCATGAAGTTACAAATTAGCTGTTTGGCATGGAAGTACAAGCATAATGGAACCTTTGATTATTCTGATGCTCCTAGGCCCAACAGTAGAATATTGGGATTTAGGTCAGGGTCAAATTGGGTCCTAGTCCCAGTCAGCTGACAGTAATTCTCCCTCAATTGGCCAATTGATGGCCAGGGGGTCTATTTAACAATGAATTAAGAAGAGTAAGCAGGATCTATAATAGGTTCTCCAATATGAATGGAACTGCAGCCACTACTGTAGTTAAGGGACAGAGCCTTTGTTGTGAGGCATCCTTTCAGCAACTTGAAAAAAAAATTGAATTAGAACATGGCCACAAGACCCACCAATGTGGACGGGACGTCCATTCAGAAAGTGGCTCCTACTAGGCACATGAGGTGAGCTTCCAAAACTATCTGGAGCACTGGTCTGGTCAAGGACCTGTTGGAAGATAGCCCTTCTAACTCTGATCCTACTTTCAAGAACATGGTAAACTGGCAAGGCTGATGGCGAAGTGAGTTCATACGCTAGCCCGACAATGGGGTGAAAATTCTGCCCTAAGTAAAAATAAACTCAGATTAAAGTGCTAAAATTGGTAGGCTAAACTTAATGTGTGGAGTTATTATGGCTGTTAAAATCTAATTAAGGTCTAAATTGAAAGTATCAAGTCATGGTAAACGGTATTACCGCTGGGAATAAGAACTGACTGTTAAAGCTAGTGTTAGCAATAATAATGCTGAAAAGAGTGGAAAATACATTTTTGATGGGGTAGAAATGGCTGGCTGATTAAAAAGTGGTTCTTCATGCAAAGAAATTAACAGCACTCAGGGCAGAATTCTCTTCTCAGCAGGACCAGCGAGAGAAAAATCAGGCACTCAGCACTCTCACTGTTACCCTGCCATGAGATGCCACTTCTATGATTTCCCACTAGAACTGAGATCAGGAGTATAATACATTCATGCAAATAATTGTGGCCATTTTATAATTAGATGCAAATGATGATAATGCACGATTTCTGTCACTTGCACGTTAATAATGCTAAGAACTAGGAATGCTGTGCACACATCCTATCCTAAGGTTGCAATGAGCTGCAAAGAGGATTTCAAGCTTCTGTAGCGAATTTGTCCAGTGCTACATTAGTGATAGTGCAAAGTAAGGCTCAAACTTTAAAATAAAAGTTATTTTAAGTTTTGACACTTTTGGTGACTTTGCCAGCTGTGCACGGTATTGTGTTTCTGCACCTTTCAGATGTTTCAGCTATGCTAGACTCCGTCAAATTCATTCAAACGGTCCTGACCCTGAGAAAGTGGCTACGGTCAGAGATGGCAGTGGTGTGAGAGGGCTATGGTCTACCCAAGTTATATGCCATTGTTTCCAAGAAGAAATTCCATCTGCACATTCTTAAATCATCCAGGAAGGTGATAGGTTTACATGACTGTATTGCAATGCAGGAAACTGTAAGACCGGAAATGGGTTGAATTTGGTATTTTTGGAAAATGTGATGACTGCTGTGTGGTTTTTCTGCTGAAACAGCAAAGCTAAAAATAGAAGTAGTATTGGGATTTTATAAACTTTCAATAAGTTATCTGTAACTAAATGAACTGTTCATTTTTTTGTTACCTGAAAAATAAAGTGAGAAGTTAAGCATGAAATTGACAGATAGTAAAATCTACAATATATTATAATTAAACATGGGAAATTAAAACAACATTCTATTTGCCAAAAATCTTAGCTTAGACTTACTGCTGGAAATACGAAAGAGAGCTTGTAGATGTATTCAAATGAAAATGACAGGACTTTGTCACATTATTTCAGCTCTCGAATATCAGATAGTATTAGAACTCCACAATATGACAGGCAGTATGATCACGGCAGTAAATTTAGCCTGTGAAATTTAATGCATGCCTCATGTGAGTGTCATAATTATTTTACTTTAGCCATCATACTTTAGATGTCACGCTTCATTATATTTTCTGATTAATTGTAAAAATGCTACCAGAAGTCTGATAGCTTTTAAAAATTATTTTCAGGAAATGAGCATCAATGCCTGCCATTTATTGCCCGTCCGTATTTGACCTGAGAATCTTTTCCTGAAACATTTTGTGTACCAGTTTGATTCAAATGTGTGCGCTGCTATAGGTCGTTAAGAATGAAACACGTTGGTATATGACTGGAGTCACAGGGAGGGGAGACAAATTTCCTTTTCTTAACTGAGCCAATTGAGACTTTAGACCCAATGCCCATTATGGACACACTTCCTGATCCCAAATTTAGATTTTAAAATCCAGTTTCACTTTTCAAACTGCAATGCAGTGATACGAAACCTTGTAGATTATTAGTCCAGTAACATAACCCCTCAGCTATTGTACTTATGTTAAAACATTTGCAGATAATTTCTGTATGTTACCCATATTTATTCCTGAAACACTTTCCCGTCACACTTTGTTGAAAACCTCTTTAAAAGCAATGCCATGGGAAATAAGCTACGACATATTGTGCAGAGCAAAGATTTACTGTGACCCTCTAACCTTGTAGCATTCTAACAAGTTTGTCTTTGTCTACTTGCTATCCTTAAACCATAGTTTCTATATTTATCTCCCTTTCTGTCCTCTTTACAGGGCATGTTGTATCAAATTGAGGTGCTACTTAATCTTGTTTCATAGCTTTTGCTGCTAATATTGTGATTCCCGCTACCAAACCTTTTCAGCTGGGAGCACAGCTCTGATCCCATTATTAGTCCTGCTGTCCCAAGTTAGACTTTAGCTCCAATGTCCCACATTCCAAACTATCCTCCCACCACTTTCTAAATTACAAGCTCTATGTTCTAAGCATGAATGAGGATTAGCTTTGAGTTGTTTCAATTCATTCAGCACTGTAAGAAATCATTTATCTTTTAAAAGAATTCAACTAAAAGCAGGAAAAAAACCCAAAGGACTGTGGATGCTTAAATCAGAAACCAAAGCAGAAATTGCTGGAAAAGCTCAGCAGGTCTGACAGCATCTGAGAAGAGAAATCAGAGTTGGCATTTCAGGTCCACAGAATTGGACCTGAAACATTAACTCTGATTTCTCGTCAATGATTCAGGTCCAGTTCTGTGGAAGGGTCATGGGATCTGAAACGTTAACTCCTCTCAAATGCTGCCAGACCTGCTGAGCTTTCCCAGCAACTTCTGTTTTTGTGTCAACTAAAAGCAGTTTCCTCATCATAACTGATTGCAACCATTTTAGCTCTCCTTCTCCCCCTCTCCAAAACCACAGGAGTAATTGGCAGATGATTAGATGTTTGAAAAAAAAAGACAATGCCCAATTGCTGGTTTAGCTTTGTCTCCCAAGATGAACCTTAACTCACTGGTCTATAGTTTCCAAGATTTTACTTCAATCCTCATTCAGCATGAGGACATAAGATTTAGGAGGAGGAGGAAGCCAGTTGGATCCTTGGAACAGTTCTGCCATTCAATGAGATAATAGATGATTTGCTTGAGGTCTTATCTCCACTTCTCTGCCTGTCCCCTGCTGCTTTTGACTGACTTGTCAATCAAAATTTGTGTAATAGCCTTAAATATATTCAATGACCCAAGCTCCACTGCTTATGAAAAAGAGTATTCCAAAGGATAACAACCCTAAAAGTAGAAATTCTCTTCAGTTCCATCTTAAATGGGAATCACCTTATTTTTAAACTGTGCCCCATGGTTCTGCACCATTACAAGGAAAATTCTTCTCATCATCTATGCAGACAAGCCCATCAGAATTTTATATATATCAATAAGGTCATTGAATATTTTTCTAAATTTCAAGGAGTATGGGTGCAATCTGTTCAATCTTTCCTCATAAGACAAGCCCCTCATCCCAGGAATTGGTCTAATGAACCTTCTCTGAACTGTTTCCAAGTCAAATATATCCCTCCGTAAGTAGGTGACCAAAGATGCACCAAGTACACTGTATGTATGATTTCATCAATGTCTAGTACAGCTGTAATAAGACTTCCCTCCTTTTATATATTATCACTCTTCCAATAAAGGCTAATGTTCCATTTACCTTCCTAATTATTTGCCGTGCACACATACTGACATTTTGTGATTGGTGTATAAGGATATCTGCACACACTGCATTGATGCATTTTATAGTGGTTTTACATTTAAATTATGTTCTGTTTTTCTATTCTTCCTATTAAAATGAATAACCTCTTTGTTTTTCCACATTATACTCCATCTGCCAAATTTGTGGCCACTCATTTAGCCTATCCATGCCCTTTGGAAAACTCTTTGGATTTTCAAACCGGTCAGCAATATTGGCAACAATAAAGTCAGTCCTTCATTTCAATCATAAATATAGTTTGTAAATAATTGAGGCCCCAGCACTGATTCCTGTGACACTCCATTAGTTACAGTTTGTCATGGTGAAAATGAGCTGACTCTCTGTTTCCTATTAGGTAGCCAGTCCTCCACCCCCGCTGTTATTTAGTCTCCATTACCATAAGGTCTTATCTTATGTAATAACGCTTTTTCAGCACATTATCAAATTCCTTTAGGAAATCCAAATGCACTGTCTACTCCTTGTCCTTTGTCCGGTCTGATTTCTATATTGTTAATGGACTCTAATACACTTGTCAAATTATATTTCTCTTCCACAACTGACATTGATTCTGCCTGATTTCTTTCTAAAAAAGGCTACCCCATTTGCCATTTCCCAGTCATCAGGACTACTCAGGACACAGCAGGCTATTTTTGTTATATCAGTGTGCCACGTACTTGCACTATTTTTTCACTCTCCAGGAAAAGCTTAAATCTGAATTTGATGTCCTCTTTGCCATGAAATTAATTAATTTGGCAAATGCCATTTCCTTTGAGAGCTGCAAACAATCTATCTGAGTTTAATACTTGTTTGTTTCTTGAGGTAAAGATTAAATATCCTTTCTTAATCTGTCCAATTCTTCAGTCATGTCCTTATTATTATTTATAATCTTATTGCATCTTCTATTGGTGTTAATTGTTCCATAACTTAACTGTAATTCCTAATGTCAGCAAACTTTCATGGACTTGATTATTTTGAATGTTTTCTGCAACTCTGCTTTCTGAGATCATTTCAGCAAGCCAAACACCTTTATTTTGTAAACCATAAGTGCTTCTGAACTTAACTGTTCCAGAAAGTAAATACTTAGACTTCCAAGCCAAAAGGACAAGGCAGCATTGAAGGTAAGGAGGTTGATGTTACGAGACAGTGAGGTCTGCAGGTGCTGGAGGTCAGAGTTGAGATTATGTTGCTGGAAAGCACAGCAGGTCAGGTAGCAACCGAGGAGCAGGAAAATTGACGTTTTGGGCCAGAGCCCTTCATCAGGAATGAGGATAACGATAGCCAGACTGTGCAAGGAAAGACAGAGTATACAAGCATTAAGAAAAAAGAGCAATTAGGTTTAAAAGGAGATAAATAATAACAAACCAAACCTAATGGTTCTTATTTAAATGTGCATAGCATTTGAAACAAAATAAATGAAATAATAGCACAAAGAGATTGTGAATATAATCTGTAATAATTACAGAGATATATTTGCAAGGTGACCAAAGCTGGGAACTCAAATTTAGTGGCATTTGAATTTTCAAAAGGATATGCGGGAAGGAAATGGTGGTGGAATAACCTTATTAATGCAAAGATGGGATAAGTACAATAGCAAATCATGACCTATGATCATATTAGGTAGAATGCAAATGGTTGGCAGTAAGAAATAACAACAGGAAGAACAAATTGGTGGGAGTAATCTGTAAGTCCCTGAAAAGCAACTGTTTTAGAAAAGAGAATAAATCATGATTTAACAAGAGGAAGTAGAAAAGACACTACGTTAATCATATGTGACTTTAATCATCATCTTGCAAAGACAGTCAGAAGGAAGAGTTCATAGATTGTATTCAGGACAGTTTCCTAGGAAAATATGTTGAAGCTATTTTTGATCTTGTAATATGTAACGAGGCAGGTTTAATAAATCGCCTCAGGGTTAGAGATCCCCCGAGGAACAGTGACCATGGCATGATTGATTTCAACATACAGCATGAGAGTGAGAAACTTGGATTGCAAACAACTCTGCTAAAATTAAATAAGTGTAATTACATAGGATAAGGACGGAGTTGGATGAAGTGAAATGGGAAAGGAATTAGCAGAAAAGCGAAACAATGTCAGACATTTAAGTATATAATTCCTGACTCACAACAAAGATATATCCTAGTGACATGCAAAAATTGTCAGAAGGGGTAAACTGATCACAGTTAACCAAGGAAGTTAAGAATAGTATCAAACTGAAGAAAACACAAACGATGTGGCAAAAATTAGTGGTAAACCAAAGGATTGGGAAACTTCTTAAAACCAACAAAAGATGGACAAAAAAAAATTAAGGAGGGAGACCACAAGGGCAAACTTGCAAACAACTTATAAATAGAAAGAACTTCTTTAAAATATATATAAAGAGCTAAGTGAACATAAGCCCTTTATAGAAGGAGGCTGATGAAATAATAGTGGGGAAATAGGAAATGGCATAAGAGCCGAATAAATGCATAATATCTGTCTTCACGATATTAACCATTAATAGCACTGCAAACATATCAAATTATCAAGGGTTTAAATGTCGGGGTAGAGTGACAAAGTAATCAAGAATGATAACTACCTCTAAAGAAAAAGTGCTAGCGAATCTAATGTGCTGAAGAACAATAATTTCCCTGGATATGATGGGATGCATCCTAGGATTTTAAAGGAAGTAACTACAGAAATAATGGATGCATTGGTAGTAATTTTCCAAGAGTCCTTAGATTCTGGAAAAGTCTCAGAGGACTAGATTGCCATGTATTATACTTATTCAAAAAGGGAGACACAAGCATAGGTAACTATTGTCATTGTGAAAATGTTAGTGTCAATTATAAAGGAAGTATTAGTAAAACATTTAGAAATGCACAATCTAATTAAACAGGCTTAGCATGGCTTCATGAAGCCTGACAAGTTTATTACAGTTCTTTGAAGAAGTAGCAAGTAGGATAACTAAAGGGGAACCTGTAGGTATAATATATTTGGATTTATGAAAACATTCAATAAGGTACCACACATTAAACTACTAAATAAGATGAGTCCATGTTATTTGGGGTAGTATACTAATGTGGATAGGAGATCGGCTAACTAGTAGAATACAGAATTGGGTAAATAGGGACACTTCAGGATAGCAATAGATAACTATTGGAACCCCACAGCAATTAGTGCCGGGGCCACATTATTTACAATACTTATTAATGAATTGGATTGTGGAACTGAATGTAATATCATTAAGTTTGCATGTGACACAAATGGCCAGTAGTCAGGTTGATACAAAATGTCTTGACAAGGATATAAACAGATTGAGTCAGTAGGCAAAAGCTTTGCAGATGGAATATATTGTGGAAAAAATTGAGGTTATGCAATTTGGCAGGATGGATATAAGAACTGAATATTATTTAAATGGGGAAAGATAGCAGACAGCTGCAGCACAGTCTGATTTGGTGGTTCTTATGCATCAATCACAAAAAGTTAGCATTCAGGTCCGACAAGTAATAGGGAAAATCAATGGAATGTTGACCTTTACTTCAAAGGGAATTGAGTATAAACATACAGAAGTCTTACTAAAGCTATCCAAGACACCTGGAATACTGTGAAATGTTTTGGTCCCTCTATCTAAGGCAACATATACAGACATTGTAGACAGTCCAGGAAAGGTTCACAAGATTAATCCCAGGTACGGAGGGTTTTATGTATGAGGACTGATTGAGTGGGTTGAATCTGTACCCAGTGGAGTTTAGAAGAATGAGAGGAGTCCTCATTGAAACTTTAAGATACTAAGGAACTTGATGGGGTAAATGTAAGATATTGTTTTCCCTTTATGGGACAATCTAGGACCTGAGGGCATGATCTCAGTTGGGAGTTGCCCATTTAAGGAAAGGATAAGGAAGAGTTTCTTCTCTCATAGAGCAGTGAATCAGCAGAATTTGTTACTGCAGAGAGCTCTCTAGGCTGGGTGATTGAGTATATTCATGGCTGAGGTAACCAGATTTTTAATCAGTAAGGGAATTGATAGCTTTGTGAATAAGGTAGGAAAGTGGAGTTGAGGATTATCAGATCAACCATGATTTCGTTATATGAGGGAGAAGACTTGATGGACCAAATGGCTGCCTGCTGCCCTTACATCTTGTGGTATTTTGGTCTAGAACAGTGTTGAACAGCAGAGTCTCTTATTTCATAAGGAAGTTTTCAACTGATAATAACGACCTTGGTCTTGTTTGTTTCCACAATTTCTCTGAATAGTCTCCCTTTGGAAGGCTATGTTCATCAATGGAAGTAATGAGTGAGAAGAGATGAAGATGAATGGGGATCCTGTAGATGTAATATGTCAGTACTTCCAGAAGGCCTTTGATAAGGTGCCGCACAAAAGGTTAATTCATAAGGTTGGATCATATGGGATTGGGGGAATTTGTTAGCTTGGATAGATGACTGGCTGATGGACAAAGACAGAGAGTCAGCATAAAGGTTTTTTTTCTGGTTGGCAAGAAGTAACTAGTGGGGTGCCACAAGGTTCAGCACAGTGGCTCAGTGATTAAAACTGCTGCCTCACAGCAGCAGGGACTTGAGTTCGAATCCAGCCTTGGGTGACTGTCTATGTAGAGTTTACATTTTCTCCCCTTGTCTGCATGGGTTTCCTCCAGTTGCACAGGTTTCCTCCCAAGGTCCTTGATGTGCTAAATTGCCTATAATGTCCAGGGATATGTGGGCTAGGTGGATTACCGTGGAATTTGCAAGGTTACAGGGATAGGATATGGGTCTGGGTGGTTTTGATGGGCCAAACAGCCTGCTTCCACACTGGAGGGATTCTGTGATTCTGTGATGACTTGGAAACAGGGATAGAGGCTCTATAGCTAAATTTGTGGATGACACAAAATAAGCAGTGAGGAAGTAAGAACCTTACAACTGGATGTAGATATGTTAGGAGAGTGGGCCAAAAGGTGACAGATGGAATTTAACGTGGATAAATGTGAGAACATGTATTATGATCAGAAAAATGGGAAGGCAATCTATTATCTAAATGGGGAGAGACCTCGAAATGCTGTGATGCAGAGGGATCTGAGTATCTCATTCATGAGTCACAGAAAGCATGCAGGTACAGTAGACAATGAAGAAAGTCAATAGAACATTGCCTTTAATAGCTGAAAGAATAGAATATAGAGATAACAAAGTATTGTTTCAGCTAGGAGAAAGTGTGGACTGCAGATGCTGGAGATATTGTTGCAGCTATACAAGAGACCGAACCTGGGGTAATGTGCACAGGTTTGATCCCCTTTTTTGAGAAGAGATGTGGAGGCAGTTCAGAGGAGGTTCACTAGATTGATCCCAGAGATGAAGGGTTTGTCATATGAAGAGAGATTGAACAGTTTAGGCCTATGCTCTCAGGAATTTAAAAGAATGAGGGGAGATCAAATTGCGATAGTCAAGATGATAAAAGGAATGGGTGAAAAAGACATGGAGTGAATGCTTCCTCTTGTGGGAAATTCTGGTACGAGAGGTCATAGTCTTAGAATAAGGGGTAGCAAATTTAAAATAGAGTTGAGGAGAAACTACTTCTCCCAAAGGGTTGTGAATCTGTGGAATTTGCTAACCCAAAGTATGCTGGATACTGGGGCAGTGAGTAAATTTAAGGAGGAGTTAGACAGATTTTTAATTGCTAACGGGTTGAAGAGAAATGGATAGAAGGCAGGAAAATGGGGGCAAAGAGCATATCAGCCATAATCGAATGGTGGAGTAGACTTGATGGGCCAAATGGCGGGCAGCATGGTGGCACAGTGGTTAGCACTGCTGCCTCACAGCACCAGAGACCTGGGTTCAATACCTGCCTCAGGCAACTGTCTGTGTGGAGTTTGCACATGGTTCCCGCGTCTGTGCGGGTTTGCTCTGGTTTCCTCCCACAGTCCAAAAATGTGCAGGTTAGGTGAATTGGCCATGCTAAATTGCCCGTAGTGTTAGGTGAAGGGGTAAATGCAGGGGAATGGGTCTGGTGGGTTGCTGTTTGGAGGGTCGGTATGGACTTATTGGGCCGAAGGGCCTGTTTCAACACTGTAAGTAATCTAATCTGAACTTATGAACACATCAACTGGAGATAATTATAATGAATGAAGAGAAATAATAGTGGCTATGTTATCCAAATGATCCTGATCTAGATAGTTTGTCACGTGTCCTTTAATAGTCTGAGTGCATCCTATGTTTTACCTGTTTTACTATTATTCCTCTTATTATTTTTAAACTTCCTAATTTTTTCAATCTAACTTAAAAAAGAATCCTAAATGCATAGCATTCTGAATGATTACATTTTTGTTATGGTAACATGGAGTAAGATCAGTTATTTTTTGTTCACAGGGTATTCTCCAAGGATGCAATCAGATGTGTGCGGGCTATTTGTTCCAGCAAGATAAACAGTACGATGTTTCCTATGATACGGGAGATAAAGCAATACAGTGCGGCCGTCATGTGGACATTTTCAAGTTTTGGTTGATGTGGAAGGCGAAGGTACAGTAACCGGGGCTGAAGTCTTTTATTACCAGCTTGACATGTTACATATACCTGGTTGTCTGACTTTATGGAGAAAGTGAGGTTTGCAGATGCTGGAGATCAGAGCTGAAAATGTGTTGCTGGAAAAGCGCAGCAGGTCAGGCAGCATCCAAGGAGCAGGAGAATCGACGTTTCGGGCATGAGCCCTTCTTCAGGAATGAGGAGAGTGTGCCAAGCAGGCTAAGATAAAAGGTAGGGAGGAGGGACTTGAGGGAGGGGTGTTGGAAATGCGATAGGTGGAAGGAGGTTAAGGTGAAGGTGATAGGCCGGAGTGGGGGTGGGGCCGGAGAGGTCAGGAAGAAGATTGCAGGTTAGGAAGGTGGTGCTGAGTTTGAGGGTTGGGACAGAACCCCACTGATCCTCATCTACCACCCCACCAACCTCCATATACATCATATCATCCGTCGTCTTTTCCGCCACCTCCAAACGGACCCCACCACCAGGGATATATTTCTCTCCCCTCCCCTATCAGCGTTCTGAAAAGACCACTCTCTCTGTGACTCCCTTGTCAGGTCCACACCCCCCACCAACCCAACCTCCACTCCCGGCACCTTCCCCTGCAACCGCAAGAAATGCAAAACTTGCGCCCACACCTCCTCCCTTACTTCCCTCCAAGGCCCCAAGGGATCCTTCCATATTCGCCACAAATTCACCTGCACCTCCACACACATCATTTACTGCATCCGCTGCACCCGATGTGGCCTCCTCTACATTGGGGAGACAGGCCACTTACTTGCGGAACGTTTCAGAGAACACCTCTGGAACACCCGGACCAACCAACCCAACCACCCCGTGGCTCAACACTTCAACTGCACCTCCCACTCCACCGAGGACATGCAGGTCCTTGGACTCCTCCATCGCCAGACCATAGCAATACGACGGCTAGAGGAAGAGCGCCTCATCTTCTGCCTAGGAACCCTCCAACCACAAGGGATGAACTCAGATTTCTCCAGTTTTCTCATTTCCCCTCCCCACACCTTGTCTCGGTCCCAACCCTCGAACTCAGCACCATCTTCCTAACCTGCAATCTTCTTCCTGACCTCTTCGCCCCCACCCCCACTCTGGCCTATCACCCTCACTTTAACCACCTTCCACCTATCGCATTTCCAACGCCCCTCCCCCAAGTCCCTCCTCCCTACCTTTTATCTTAGCCTGCTTGGCACACTCTCCTCATTCCTGAAGAAGGGCTCATTCCCAAAACGTTGATTCTCCTGCTCCTTGGATGCTGCCTGACCTGCTGCGCTTTTCCAGCAACACATTTTCTATCTGACTTTATGGTTGGGTGGTTAGTTTGAACTAAAATTGAAAAGAGAAAGCCAAAATCCCAATATGCAACAAATGAGAGGTTAGATAAATGAAACAGATGTAACTTACTGAACTCCACCAAGACAAACTATGAAGGATAGGAATTCTGGGTCTGTGCTTATGAATTCAGAAATGTCCATGGATCTGTTTGAAGAGATTTGGACTAGGGAACACTGGTTAGAATTTCTAACCCCTGAAATTTTGGCTATAATTAGAGGCAGATTTCTGTTTAGAACCATTAAGTTTTAAATTATTTTGAATACATATTGCCACGTTTCCTGAATTTGAGCTTGTGATTTTAGTTTCAGTTATGGTTAAAAGTGAGCTATGCATTAACTTGGGTCATATGTTGTTTGCAGGTATTTTTTTTTCTTATTAAATGTCAATATCACCATTGGATGGTGCTTCTGTAAAGACTGCCAGTCCCACACAGAACATTCTGGAAAATCATCTCTTACAGGTTTGCAGCATAGTATCAGAAGAGGTTGCCTTGGCAACAAATGTGATCTCGTTACAGCACTGCAGAACATTAGAAATATTTGCTATAGTGGAATTGGCTATCTGATGGTTATGTGCACAAGTACCAAACATTGCTTCCTGCACCTTGACTGTGAAATTAAAGGTGGGGTACATCACCCTTAATGCATATGACTATGAAGGTCTGAATACTTAATCATTAAACAGCTACTAGTACAAATTTTAAAATAATGTAATTACAATTTTTAAAAAATATAAATCTACACGATTTGTTTTAGAATCCCAATTCCCTTAAAATCTTTATAGTAATCCACAGTCTCAGTTTAAACAATCAGGAGAGTGTAAAAGATTTACTTCAAAGTTTTGTGATGATTTCCGGATAGAAAATATGGAGCCTGTATTCTTCTGAGCTTCTCTGATCAAGAGTAGGGGCAGATGAACCATGTGCCAAAAACAGGAGAGAAAACATAAAGGTTTACAGCAACTATAACTGTCACAAACTCTGGAACCTCTCTGCCACTGTTCAAAAGAGTTAATTGCTTTTCAAAACCTAGAATACAGAGAGAAGTGGAAAGGAGTTATAGTATTGAGAGGCCGGTCCAACAGTTTTGTAATGGTGGGAACAAGTGGTTAGGAACGTTAATAAGTAGACAGATGTAAAGTTTTAACAATATAGGGAAAAGAGCTGCTTGGAATTGATCTTTGTAAGAGGGTAACTTTCAGGGCATAGACTACCCTGGAATAGTGTGAAATTGGTAAAAGGAAGTATTAGAGTGTGGAGGCACTGGGCTGAGTGTGGCAGATACAAGTGTATTGTGAAAGCATTGCTGGGTGTGAAAGTATTTAATGGATATTAAGGTGGAATAGCAGAGACAGTTCTGGAACAAGAAGCATGAGGTACTGGTCACAAGATGCAGAGGTATTTGGGATGGGAGTTGAAGTATCCAGAATAACTGATGAGAGAAATTTCACAATATTTAGAGCATGGAAAGTACCATGCAAGTAACTCTGTTAGATTTGTTTGAATCAGAATAAAAAGGCTATAGGATTCTTTAGTGACAGGATTCTTAAAAGTGCAAAGGGCTTTAGATTGATCACATGCTCTATTTACCATTAAATACAACACATTTCAAGAAAACATATAATTTCTTCAACATGCAGCTACAATGTAATGTCCCATACCACATCATGCATTTAAATGTTCATTTTATTTTGAGTCATTTTGTTAAGAATAGAACTATTAAAATATAGAAAGCAAATATGTACCTTGCTGCTGGTGATAAATTCCTGTTAGCTACAACTGATGCTAGCTGTGTGGTTCTCCAGCATTCCAGTAAAACCAAGATATAATACAACTTTTTTGGATACCAGAAATGAGCATGTTGTTCAAATATGAAAAGCAGGTTTAAAGTGTCTCAGTAGCTCTGGTGGCTAAGGCATTAGGGAGTTGAACAATAATTTAGGTTGAGAGCTGAATGCTGCAAAACTTTCCTTTGGAAAGGGGGCTTATATAGTATAAAAGCAAGGTAACAGAAAGCAATGAGGGAGGAGTGAATACTTCCAGAGGAACAAAAAGTTGTTGAAGAGAATCCTTAGCTCATCCAGAGCCATCATATTTGGAATATCTTTCTTCAGAGTTCTTCATCTTTCTTCGGCCTTCTCAATTTCATGAACATTGCATTTCAACCTAGAATCCAGAATATTCACAATCTCCTGGGCAACCATTTAAACAAATGCAACATACTGATTACATGTAACAAGGCATGTATTTTTGCAGCTATAAACAGTTACAGGACCATTGAAAGAAACATGTGAACTTCAGCATGTTGGGGGAGGTTTGCTAGTGCTCTTTGGGAGGGTTTAAACTAACTCCGCGGGGGCATGGGAACCAGGACTGTAGCTTTAGGGTACAGGACCTTGAGTGTAGGGAGGTTAGGAATAATGCAGTGATCTCTAAGGAGGGTGCCTGTAACCAGAAAGGTGGATTGAAGTGTGTATACTTCAATGCCAGAAGTATAAGGAATAAGGTAGGTGAACTTGCAGCGTGGGTTGGTACCTGGGACTTCGATGTTGTGGCCATTACAGAGACGTGGGTAGAACAGGGACAAGAATGGCTGTTGCACGTTCCAGGGTTCAAATGTTTTAGTAGGATCAGACATGGGGGTAAAAAAGGGGGAGGCGTGGCATTACTTGTCAAAGATAGTATCACAGCAGTGGAATGGACGATGGAAGAGGACTTGCCATCTGAGGTAGTTTGGACTGAGGTTAGAAATAGGAAAGGTGAGGTCACCCTGTTAGGTGTTTTCTACAGGCCTCCTAATAGTCCTAGAGAAGTAGAGGATAATATTGCGAGGATGATTCAGGAAAAGAGTGAAGGTAGCAGGGTGGTTGTTATGGGGGACTTTAACTTCCCAGATATTGACTGGGAGAGCTATAGCTCGAGTTCATTAGATGGGTCGGTGTTTGTACAATGTGTGCAGGAGGGTTTCCTGACACAATATGTCGACAGGCCAACAAGAGGGGAGGCTATATTGGATTTGGTTCTAGGTAATGAACCAGGCCAGGTGTTAGACTTGGAGGTAGGTGAGCACTTCGGGGACAGTGACCACAACTCGGTGACTTTTACTTTAGTGATGGAGAGGGATAATCGTGCGCCGCAGGGCAAGAGCTATAGCTGGGGGCAGGGAAATTATGATGCAGTGAGGCATGACTTAGGATGTGTGGATTGGAAAAACAGGCTTCAAGAGAAGAACACTAATGAGATGTGGGGATTGTTCAAGGAGCAGCTACTGCGTGTCCTCGATAGGTATGTACCAGTCAGGCATGGTGTAAAGGGCCTTGTGAGGCAGCCGTGGTTTAGTAAGGAATTGGAGTCCCTTGTGAAAGGGAAGAAGGCGGCATATGTAAAGATGAGGCGTGAAGGTTCAGTAGGGGCGATTGAGAGTTATAAGGTAGCCAGGAAGGAGCTAAAGAGGGAGCTAAGAGAAGCGAGAAGGGGACATGAAAAGTCTTTAGCTGGTAGGATTAGGGAAAACCCAAAGGCTTTCTATAGGTATGTCAAGAATAAAAGGATGACTAGGGTAGGTATCGGTCCAGTCAAGGATAGTAGTGGGAAGTTGTGTGTGGAGGCGGAGGAGATTGGAGAGACATTAAATCAGTACTTTTCATCAGTATTCACTCAGGAACAGGACACTGTTGCTGATGTGAATATGGAATCACAAATAATTAGAATGGATGCCCTGGAAATATGCAGGGAAGAGGTTTTGGGAATATTGGAAAGGATGAATATAGATAAGTCTCCTGGGCCTGATGGCATTTACCCCAGGATCCTATGGGAAGCTAGGGAGGAGATAGCAGAGCCATTGGCCTGGATTTTTATGTCGTCATTGTCAACGGGAATAGTACCAGAGGACTGGAGGATAGCGAATGTGGTCCCATTGTTCAAGAAAGGGAGTAGGGATAGCCCTAGTAACTATAGGCCAGTGAGTCTGACTTCAGTGGTGGGCAAAGTCTTAGAGAGAATGGTAAGGGATAAGATTTATGAACATCTGGGTAGGAATAACGTGATCAGGGATAGCCAGCATGGTTTTGTGAAGGGCAGGTCGTGCCTCACAAACCTTATTGAGTTCTTTGAGAAGGTGACTAAGGAAGTGGATGAGGGTAAAGCAGTAGATGTGTATATGGATTTTAGTAAGGCGTTCGATAAGGTTCCCCATGGTAGGCTAATGCTAAAACTTCGGAGGTATGGCATTGAGGATACATTAGAGGTTTGGATTAGGAATTGGCTGGCTGGAAGGAGACAGAGGGTAGTAGTTGATGGATTATGTTCATCTTGGAGCGCAGTTACTAGCGGTGTACCACAAGGATCTGTTTTGGGACCATTGCTTTTTGTTATCTTTATAAATGATCTAGAGGAAGGGCGCTGGCTTTAGCTCAGCAGTTACTTCGATTTCACTCAAATCCTTCTGGCCGCGAGTTCGCGTCCAGTTAACTACGGCCGCTGCCCGGCGTTTTCTTCCTTCGGTAACTTGGCTTGTTTACCCCACCGGGAAATCGACACACTTTTAAGTGGGCAGCACGGTGGCACAGTGGTTAGCACTGCTGCCTCACAGCGCCTGTAGACCCGGGTTCAATTCCCGACTCAGGCGACTGACTGTGTGGAGTTTGCACATTCTCCCCGTGTCTGCGTGGGTTTCCTCCGGGTGCTCCGGTTTCCTCCCACAGTCCAAAGATGTGCGGGTCAGGTGAATTGGACAAGCTAAATTGCCCGTAGTGTTAGGTAAGGGGTAAATGTATGGGTGGGTTGTGCTTCGGCGGGTCGGTGTGGACTTGTTGGGCCGAAGGGCCTGTTTCCACACTGTAAGTCTAATCTAATCTAAGACTTGAAAGCTGGGTAAGCAAGTTTGCGGATGACACAAAAGTCGGTGGAGTTGTGGATAGTGAGGAAGGAAGTGGTAGGTTACAGCGGGATATAGATAAGTTGCAGAGCTGGGCGGAAATGTGGCAAATGGAATTCAATGTAGCTAAGTGCGAAGTCGTTCACTTTGGTAGGAATAACAAGATGATGGATTACTGGGCTAATGGTAGGCTACTTGGTAGTGTGGATGAGCAGAGGGATCTTGGTGTCCATGTACACAGATCTCTGAAAGTTGCCACCCAGGTAAATAGTGCTGTGAGGAAGGCATATGGTGTACTGGGCTTTATTGGCAGAGGAATTGAGTTCCGGAGTCCTGAGGTCATGTTGCAGTTGTATAAGACTCTGGTGAGGCCTCATCTGGAGTATTGTGTGCAGTTTTGGTCGCCATACTATAGGAAGGATGTGGAAGCTTTAGAACGAGTGCAGAGGAGGTTTACCAGGATGTTGCCTGGAATGGTAGGAAAATCTTATGAGGAAAGGCTGAGGCACTTGGGGCTGTTCTCATTGGAGAAGAGAAGGTTTAGGGGAGATCTGATAGAAGTGTATAAGATGATTAGGGGTTTAGATAGGGTAGATACTAAGAACCTTTTACCGCTAATGGAGTCAGGTGTTACTAGGGGACATAGCTTTAAATTAAGGGGTGGTAGGTATAGGACAGATGTTAGGGGTAGATTCTTCACACAGCGGGTTGTGAGTTCATGGAATGCCCTGCCCGTATCAGTGGTGAACTCTCCTTCTTTATGGTCATTTAAGCGGGCATTGGATAGGCATTTGGAAGTTATTGGGCTAGTATAGGTTAGGTAGGATTCGGTCGGCGCAACATCGAGGGCCGAAGGGCCTGTACTGCGCTGTATCCTTCTATGTTCTATGTTCTATGTTCAGCAGCTTAGGTTATTTCTTGTCCTCAATTATTATAATATCTGATCACTGTGGTTGTCTTGGTGCCACTGTCTAATTTTCTCCTAAGTTCAATATGCGATTTTCAGTTTCTTGTGATTGTGATGTCCTATCCCGATATACAAATTCTGGGAAGAAGTAGATGAGTGTGCATCTCCAGAGTGTTTAGTAGGAAGCTTCTCTTACCAGATAAGGGAATTGGCCTGTTGACCTGTTATTATGCATAACAGAGTGATCTGGTGAGCACTTTTCTGTAGGATTCATACTGGACATTGGCTTTCCAAAGAGAGCGATTGGTACCAATAAGACTTGTTGTTCTCCCCAACTGTTTGCCGATTTGGTCCAAACCAGGAAATTTATTCTTGTCAAGAGAATCTGCATGGAAAGACAAGGTGCTCTTCCTGCTGTCTGAATTGGAGTTGTTCCATGTTGTACTGTTGGAAGCTGCTGGGTGGCTTGTATTGGAGTAAGACCATGTGGTGTTGCACTTACCAAGTTCCTGCAGTTGGCCAGATGCTGTACAGGAAGAGAGGTTTTTTCCTACAACTGCTTGGGGGGTAATGCTCTGCAGGTTTTAAAAATCAAATCTGGATCCACCAATTCTTCTGTTAAGGCTGACATCACCTATCCTCTGTTTAGCAGCATAAAGTTTATCTTATTCCACAATTACCCCCTCCCTCATTCTTTTAGCCAGGATGCTTTACACCTGGCAAAGATCATACTTCCACAACCTGGAAATACAGGAGTCTGATTGACCACCTCTCTCTTTTCCTTTCTTTGTAATATTGCATCCAGATGAGAACAAAAAGCAGAAAAGTTAATGTAGCAGAAGCAGTTAACTGTTTGCAGTGAGGTTCACAATGCTTTCCAGCAAAAAAATGGCCGAGTAACAGAATTATGAACCTACACCTAGCATGTCTCTTCTTACCTCCATTTCTGTTTTGCCCTCAACATGAGTGCACCTATTCAGAGGCCTGATATTGTCTGAAACACTATCCATGAGTGCTCAGCAATGGAACATCTCAGCAATAGGGTAACAATGCAACTAAGGTATTAACAGGAGAGAATAAAATCATAATGCCAGATGTTGCTACCAAGGCAGAAAAACTGTCAGTTGCACGTGAAAGATGAGAGTATATAAGTGGCTGTGGATGGTAGCAAACACGAAGGGCAAAATCTTATCAGACTCAGCTGATGAGATGATTGGTAGAACAGCTGGGGTACTTGGTGAGGACTGTAGAGTCACAGAGATGTACAGCAGGGAAACAGACCCTTCGGTCCAACCTGTCCATGCCGACCAGATATCCCAACCCAATCTAGTCCCACCTGCCAGCACCTGGCCCATATCCATATCCCTCCAAACCCTTTCTATTCATGTACCTATCCAGATTCCTTTTAAATATTGCAAAATGTTGTACTAGTCTCCGCCACTTCCTCTGGCAGCTCTTTCCATACACGTACCACCCTCTGCATGAAAAAGTTACCCCTTAGGTCACTCATATCTTTCCCCTCTCACCCTAAACCTTTGCCCTCTTATTCTGGATTCCACCACCCCAGGGAAGAGTGGTTGTCTATTTATCCTATCCATGCCCCTCATGATGTTATAAACCACTCTAAGGTCACTCCTCGGCTTCCGATACTCCAGGGAAAACAGCCTCAGCCTATTCAACCTCTCCCTATAGCTCAAATCCTCCAATATCCTTGTAAATCTTTTCTGAACCCTTTCAAGTTTCACAATATCCCCAAGAATAGATTTGCATGCAATATTCCAAAAGTGGCTAAACCAATGTCTTGTACAGCCGCAACATGACCTCTCAACTACTGTACTCAATACTCTGACCAATAAAGGAAAGCATATTAAGCGTCTTCTTCACTATCCTATCTATCTGCGACTCCACTTTCAAGGAGCCATGAACTCCAAGGTCTCTTTATTCAGCAACACTCCCGAGGACCTTACCGTTAAGTGTATAAGTCCTGCTAAGATTTGCATCTTGAAGTCAAAATCATCTCACTGTATCTTGCATGCTTTTCTCAAGTGGTATAACAAAATTCACTAGACAGCAGTGATTTCCCAAATGATGTTCATTGTTGCATATTAAATGCCTTCCTAAAAATCCAACTTGCCCTGGTTTGCAATCTTGCCAAACACGCCATGGAAACTACCTATGGGGAAAATTCAACTTTGAACCAAGAGCGGTTTCTTTGCACTTTCACCTTGTGCTTGTTCAAGAAGATCTCCCTGTTGGACAATGGGCATCAACATAGAACATAACATAGAACATAGAAGGATACAGCGCAGTACAGGCCCTTCGGCCCTCGATGTTGCGCCGACCGAGTCCTACCTAACCTATACTAGCCCAATAACTTCCAAATGCCTATCCAATGCCCGCTTAAATGAACATAAAGAAGGAGAGTTCACCACTGATACGGGCAGGGCATTCCATGAACTCACAACCCGCTGTGTGAAGAATCTACCCCTAACATCTGTCCTATACCTACCACCCCTTAATTTAAAGCTATGTCCCCTAGTAACACCTGACTCCATTAGCGGTAAAAGGTTCTTAGTATCTACCCTATCTAAACCCCTAATCATCTTATACACTTCTATCAGATCTCCCCTAAACCTTCTCTTCTCCAATGAGAACAGCCCCAAGTGCCTCAGCCTTTCCTCATACATCTCTGGCATGCTCCATGGGTTTGGGCACATGCACGTCATATCCACTGATATTAGCATCCAACATGTCCCACCTCTACAACCCTCTTGGTACATTTCTGAACCACTTATAGGTGCTGTTGCTCTTCACTTTGCACCTTTGATTGCACTGACAGCTATCATTGTAATACTCCAGAAGGATGCTGTGTGCTCAGTGACATGGACCCAGCTCATGGACTCGACCAGGCTGCATCCTCTGACTGCTTGCTCTCATAAAGCTCATTCACTCTGAGCCTTTCTGGATGCTGACAGCACCCACGCCTTGCTTGCCTTGACTTTTTACATATTGTCTCTTCAGTATCAGGGATACCAGGTTCAACTTACTCTTGATTTGCCTCGGTAGTGCAGACATCTAGCCAGGAAACTTGCCATGTTATCACTAGGCCTCAGTCTAGTCAAGGTAAATAGCCTTCCCTCAAGGGATCCCAATACAGTTAAGTTAAAGGCTGGCTCCAATATCAGTCCAGGTTCTGTTGAGGGCTGTCAGACTGAGGATCCTCTGCTAGTAAGGGGTGAGGAGCATGACAACTGTCTTGAGCCTTTCTACCCTGTGGTTGATGATTTATGTTCTTAGAATGAGAGAGAGGCAGATATTACAGGAGACAAAAGTCGGTGGACCAACAATTACTTTTGGTGCAGGTGGAGAGTGTAGGCAGTGTAAAGGGTTTGCAGGGCTAGTGATATCAGAGGTTGGTATTCACTCAGTGATTGACGGAAGGTGTTGCAGATGGTAGTGAAAAAGTGGTGGAGCATGAGCTAATTCAACTTCTTCCGATGTTGCTGGGCATTTCTGAGACTGCTTTGATCCAGGTAGTCTCTGCTGTTGGTCCTGAGGGATAAGGAAGTCCCACCTTTAAACAAGGCCCTCCAGGAGAGCCTCCAGGGTGATGCCCACAAAGCGGGACTTCAATTTTCCCTTGGTTTGCCGAGTTTACGGCAAAATATCAGGAACTGTGCATGGCAGCTCTGGCTTTATAGCATGTGTCTGGATGCACAATGACCTGGAGCAAGGAATGATGGCTAATTCTGGAATCTCCAGTAAGCAACACATTAGTCCAGGAATGGCATATAGTAAGATGGGGCAAAATTGCATGTGATACTCAGCATAAGGGCTGAAATGCCAATTAATGTGGTAGGTTTGTTATGAAATGGCAAGAAAACTAATTTGGCCTGGTGATGAGAATCATTCCACCAAATCCAGTGCAACTTTCTCTTAGTCAGATCACCTTAAGATTCAGCCCCTAGGATTTTATGAAAGTCCCATAGCTCTTTTTACTGCAATTTGTTCATCAACCAACACACTGACTGTTCTAAATGAAAGTTAGTGTTGTGCCTTTGTCTAGCCCTGATACCTTGAAAACCATAAAAATCAGTGACAATTGGAAATGAATGTGTCTGTTTTGAGGAATGCAAGACCGGTCAGATTCACTGTGTTATTTGCAAATTGTACATTTATTTTTCCATGAATTGCAATACAACAATCCCTTTATATCAAATCTGCACCTCTGAAAATTGTGTGCAGGTTGTTATGTTATAATATGCATTGTGGGCGGCACGGTGGCACAGTGAGTGGCACGGTGGCAAAGTGGGCGGCACGGTGGCACAGTGGTTAGCACTGCTGCCTCACAGCACCAGAGACCTGGGTTCAATTCCTGTCTCAGGCGACTGACTGTGTGGAGTTTGCACATTCTCCCCGTGTCTGCATGGGTTTCCTCCAGGTGCTTAGGTTTCCTCCCACGGTCCAAAGATGTGCGGGTCAGGTGAATTGGCCAGGCTAAATTGCCCATAGTGTAAGATAAGGGGTAAATGTAGGGATGTGGGTGGGTTGCGCTTCGGCGGGTCGGTGTGGACTTGTTCGGCCGAAGGGCCTGTTTCCACACTGTAAGTAATCTAATCTAATCTAATCTAATCAATATGAATTTACTGTAACGTGACCGACAAGTTGAGGATGCTGTTTCTACAGTGCAAGCTTTTAAAACTGTGTTAGCTGAAAAGCGATTACATTGCCAACATTTTAAGCCCTGTTTCTAAAGCGCGATTTTTCTACAATGCAGGGTTGCACAAGAATGCAACCATTGTGTTATAGAAGAACTGACTGTAGTAGCAGTTGTACATCACCTGTCCAGCATGTTTCACCAGGTGCATCCATTCCAGGTTGCCTTGTTCAGGAAATATCAAACCATTATCCTAAAGAAGAGGACTCAGCTAAATCTGAATTTGTGAACAAGTGAATCTTACACTTGGCAGAGTGTAAATGCCACAAACCGGCAACAGTTTCTTTCTACAGAATCCACTCTATTTGGGCAGTACGGAGAAGCGAAAACTTCATTGCTTTACTGCTAATGGGAGGGAAGAGAATTTATTTCATGCCACACAGAATCCTGATGTTTGTGATCTGAGACTCATTTGAAATTGAATCAAGGGTCAATTTCTGGGCAGTTTTTATGGAGACAGCACAGGGAGAGGTGGTGAGGCTACCTACTCAAATGGCAGGTGAACCATATGAGTTATTATATGATGCATAAGGTCTTCGGTCAGAGGCCAACTGGGCTTTTCCTGCTTTGTTCATGATTGCGACAGTACTTTCACACCAAGTCAACAATGTACCCAGCTAAATGTTTCAGTGCATTTGGATCATGTTGCCAGTGAAAACATGTAGTAATCAGATAATTGCAAGTAAAGAAAATGCACTGCTTCTAGTGAATTTTGTGTAAGTATGTGTGGCTCAATCATATTGAGTTATCCTGTGTTGCAGTATGCAGATGGTAACAGTGAACTGCTTTATATCTTCTCTATTTGACTTCCATTGCTTTGAGTTGGGTGAGGTGGGCTGCTGACTAGTTATCACTGATTCTATACTGTTAGACAAAGACCTACTTCTTAAAGTCATGATCCTGTTTTTGTGGCTCCTTTCAACTTTATGGGTTTAGCTGGTGGCAGGTGCAATGTAGATATCTGTGTTAAAAAGAAACTTAGTAGAAGACTTGGAAATTGAGGGACTTTTTGAGGTCTGTCTTGGGGTGGAGAAACAGACATAGGCAGGTGTGAAGTGATTTTATTTTGAGACTTTATTAAGCCCACTTGATCTTTGTAGATAAATTTGTACAGAGAGAACATGAGAAAAAGGTTAATCATCTTCTGAAGACTTTGCATTAAGGTTTGTCAAAAGATTGGACAAAGCATGAATGACCCTAGCTTTTCCTTACTTTTCCTTATAAATTGGTTGATGCTGCAGGTAAAGTCCTTTCACAACAGATGTTACCAGCTTTCACAGGTTTGCTCATATCCAAACAAGACACACCTTATTACTGCTATTTTAAAATTGAACAGGCATTTGTATGTAGTATTAAAATGACCAGCTTGATATTGGCAAATGCTAACACAGTACAGTAATAATAATGCAATAAGTTCTAACATAAACTATTGTGCACTTTTCTCTCTCCTGAACTCATAATGGGAAAATTTATTCTCATACTGCAAGCTTCTGATGGAGTGTCTGAAATTTCCAGTTTGAACTTTGAGTTCTTGTCATTGCAGGATTATATTTATGAGACTCTGTTTAATAATTCATTGTTTTTAAGAAGTCTTGTTAATGTTCTTTATTCATCCTATTCGATCTTTAACAAAGATTACAATGTATGCTAAGTAAAGGTGGTATGTGCTTAAAACACTATATCAAATAAAGGAACTTTCACATCTATTGATAATAATACATAATAATACTGCATAGTAAATTCAAACATGAGTCCGCAATGGTTGAAGTAGATTTATGCAAAATGCGCTTGAAATTTTGAGGTGGACAATATATGCAGGACCAGTGTTCTTGGATGGTTTATTGAGGATTTTTAAAAAGTTTATATTGTACAGTCATGAAAACAGTTGATGGAATTTTAGTGGAGGCCATGGTCCTGCCACTCACCCTCTTGATGGCCACTAACTGGTCTAGGTCATGACTTCTGCCTCAATCTGAGAGAAAATCCCACCTCCCAGAACTGCCAGCTTTAGTGATGGGTCGGCATCTTCCAGTTGTAATAGCACTGTTAGAAACAGTAGTCATGATTGGATTGCAGCCAATTCCTCATGAGGATTGTTGTAGGAAACTGGACTGGTAAATTGGGTGAGTCCGTGAGACATTTTTGGTTTGTCAGGGAACTTGGGAAAACAAGTGGTGAGATAATCACCATTGTGAGGTTACTCCAAATGGCAGGGGATACTGGAACAGGAGGTCACTTAGTGGCCTCAGTTGGCCTGAGGATGGGCACATGGGCCACCTGACACCTACTCCACCTCATTAAAGTTCCAACCCCGCCAACCCTGTTGCATAATGCCCAATTACACACCCTCAGCAAATCTTCTGCACAATTCTTGTTGGCGTGAGGGAAGGGGCATTCCAGCTTACATGTTAGTAGTGTACCTATCAGTATAATAAAAGTTAATGTAATTCACATGACTGAACAATAAATAAGCTATATAAAATGTGAACATTGTTATGAATGCTTACTTCTGAAGTCAATTTTAAAAGAGGTGCATTGAGACTTAGGAATGTGAGGAACAATCACATCTCCCAATCCTCTCACTGTTGCACAAGTTCTGAGAGACCTTAATACTAAGGCTACATGTAGTATACATAACACCATACAAGCTGACCTTTGAAGTTACAAAAATCATTTCAAAAATGGTAAAAAGTTTAATGCCAAGTATGAAGTGTGAACCAGCAGTATAGGTCTGGGTGGTCATAATTTTGAAATGTGAAAAAAAAACGATTAGTAACTCGTCAATGTGGAACAGTTTATTGAATAATTTGATTGTACAGAGATATCTTTATCTGTAAAAGAGTCTTTTAAGCCCGGTCATTGTCATTATCTTTGACATCAAATGGAAGGAGTTTATATAATCACGAGGATCTCACTCTGCATCAGATGTTTTGCTTTCTGTTTTGGTATCATCCCTCCACAACAAATCATATTCCCTGTGTCCATTGATTTGGACCTTCCACATTTTCTGAACAAACTGATGACAATTTGTGCATTAATACTTTTGATGATACAATGATACAAAACAACAAGCAGAGCAAATTGCATATTTCCACTCTTTGTGAAGTTTATTTCTTCCATTAACCATCCACCAATTCCATTTATGTGATTATTATCACTGAATGATACACTAAAAGCTTGAACTATGGATGCGAGATCTCCTAGCAAAACTTCGAAGTGGATGTTATTTCTTTTAATCTCATCAGTCTTCCGGATTGAATATGTCCACATTAATAAACAGCATTATTTTACATTGACCACAAAGACGCCTATTCCACACATTATTGATCAGTAACTTTACTCCATATTCATCCATCCAGTCATTGTACTGGACATACACAATATCTCCCGTGGGGGCTTGATTTTGCACATGGATTTACATTTGAAAATATTCAAAGGATTGTTCTGAGGGCCATCCAGGTTAGTACCAATGTGAGTCTTGTCCTGTGGTTTGCACAAGAATTGTTTTGAATCTTTCTACTTCACAGTTTGATTGTTGGGGAAACTGAAATTCGTACATATTTCATCCACGTTGCTGATGTGCCATAACTTTTGTCACTGTGTGGTAATTTATCACTGGAAACTAGTTATTATGGCATCATGAGCCTTTCGTAACTTCTGATCAATCCTGGTCTTCTGTCACAAAGTGACTGTACCAACTAGTTGTTGCTCTGAAATCTTTACTTGACTCAGTGTTGGATTTAACGCAGGTATACACACTTTGGCTTATGGTGATGATATAACCATTTGGAAATTTTCAAGGATCCATTCTGACACATACTTCTTAGGATCAGGCCAGTGACTGGTCCCTGTTTTCATGATGTATTTGAGCTTAGGAATTTTCAGGGCATGTCCCACCTTCTTCCATTCTGGTACCTGTTTTTCACTCATACCAAATTCCCTCACTGCAGGTTTTTGAAGAGTTTGCAATGTTACAACTTCTGGCTTGAAACCAGCTTTATATTTCATTTCTCCTTAGGAAGCTCATTTTTCTTAATCACTTGCCACATAGTGTTTGCTCAGAATGGGCATGTCTTAAACTCCTGTATTTCAAGATAACACAACCGTGCTAGTTTGTCAATCCCATGAGCCCTGTTATAAAGCAAGTAAAATATGCAATTATGGTTTAAAGAAAACTTTGAGGCTGACAACTAGCATGAAGTTCAACATCATGGCTGAAATTCAGGGGCAACTGACTGATTGCCCAAGTTTTTCAGAAAATATGATTATTTTATGCCTGGAGAAATGGT
Organism: Hemiscyllium ocellatum; assembly: GCF_020745735.1. Taxonomy (NCBI): domain Eukaryota; kingdom Metazoa; phylum Chordata; class Chondrichthyes; order Orectolobiformes; family Hemiscylliidae; genus Hemiscyllium; species Hemiscyllium ocellatum. Next base: position 62,117,244 of record NC_083407.1, on the reverse strand, counting down.
TTTCTTGTGTATCAGGTTGACTTATATGCCACAATCTGTAGTGGACTACTTAACTAGGACTTCTACCTGAAATTGGTGGAAACGACAAGGAGGTCAATGAGTGGAAGATTGTTGTTAAAGACATGAGAGAACATTCCTTTGTAGTAAAATCATCAATGGAGCTGGAATAGGGATGAGATGATCATGCTTGGGAAGGATGGGACATTGAGGCATAATGTTTTGCAAAGCTTGGAGAGTGTTCCTGTGGCTTCCTGTCCGAGAAAGAAATCATGCAAAAATAAAATATTTCATCATACCTCGACTTCTGTTGATAGTTGGTAGCAATTTTCATTGGGGGAGATCCAGCATTTGGCATGATTGATGGTTGAAATCATGAAGGGTATTATGTGATCTGATCCTAAGTTTAAAAATGAAAGAATCTCTGCCTCTGGCGAACAGTAAAACTCTGCGCCCCCAAAATAGCAGTTCAAATACAAATGCACGAATACAGAAAGAGAAACCCCAGCCTGTTGAACATTTTAATTCTGTTCAACAGATAGGTTTAAAGTTGCGGACAAATTTAGGAATGATACAAAATGTGGGTTTGTTTCATCTAGTAATTGTGCATTATCAATGTTTGTGATTGGGAAAATAACAAAAGCTCATTCCTACTGAAGTTTTCATGACCTAAGCTCATGAAAAACTCTTTATTTTTGGAGTGATGCCTCCTTGTTTAGTTTGTCCTTACTGTAGTGCAAATACACAAAATATTAACATTTTTAATTTTCCTAGCATTTGAGTGTCAATTACCTGCTTAGATCTTGTGGAAGCAATGTTTTACATTACCACAGAAGAAATGGCTCATCAAAATCAGAGGTTTAATGAAACTTACCTGTTCTTTGCGACTGTAATAGGATTACTTGAAATCAGGACTTCTTTTTATAACTTTGTTCGGATGGATGCCAGTTAATCTCCTAATCTACTGAACAACCCCTATAACTCCTCCAGTTCCTGTGGCTCCAGATCCTTGAATTACCAATTTTAATGCACTTTGCAAGCAACTGGATCTCAAATTTTACCATCGTTTCCCTTGAAACTCTGAACTTTCTTTTTCAACAAACTGTCAGAAGGGAAAAGGGAGGACTGCAGATGCTGGAGACCAGAGCTTAAAAATGTGTTGCTGGAAAAGCACAGCAGGTCAGGCAGCATTCTTCAGGATTCCTGAAGAAGAACTTATGCCTGAAATGTCGATTCTCCTGTTCCTTTGATGCTGCCTGACCTGCTGCACTTTTCCAGCAACACATTTTTAAGCTTCAACAAACTGTCCTCAATTATACCTGCAATGGAGTCTCCATTACTAGTTTGAACAGTGAATACGAAGGCTTCATTTTACTTTTTCATTTCTGAAATTAAATATATCTGTTCATCTATCTCCATTTGCAGTCCTTTCATCCAATAACTGCTGCCCATTGCCAGCTTCCTGTTTTATTTTTGATTGAGCTGCTATCTCACCTACACTCCTTTCTTGCTCTTCTACCGTTTCATAGCCTCTTACTGAGTTTAATTCATTTCTTAAAGTCACTATCTTTTTCATTGGTTCCCCCCTCATGTAACCCTTTTTCTCCCTCCAGCCCTGTGTCCACTTAGTGCAAATGGGAAATATCAGATCTACTGCAATATATTTCTTTAAGATGGGTGCTATATATAAATAATTTGTTGGTTCATAGGTGAATCTATCCTAAACTTGTAAGCATAGCAATCCATTAAAATAAATCATTTCAAGTGTTTCACTATACTGTCCACTTTACAAATATAAAATATTTGGCTCCTTTGAAGCATTATTACTGATAATGGAATGTTTTTGTAATTTAAAAGCACTTGCTTCATGTATACTGGATCATTAAAAATGGTTTAAAGTTCTCCCTGAAGATTGAGTTAATATTTAATTGTTTTGCTATACATTTCCTTGTAGGGCACAGTAGGATTCGAAAACCAAATTAACAAGTGCCTGGATCTGGCAATGTACCTCTACAACAAAATTAGAAAGAGGGATGGATATCAAATGGTATTCGATGCAGAAGTAAGTGTATATTCAATTGCTTTCCTCCCCTTCCTCCTTTAAACTGCCATTAGCTGCTGCCTTCCTCCTCATTTTCTTTAATGATAAGTAGTTACTCTTGTCCCCCACAATTTCTATTCTATAAGCAATGGTCCTCTTTCGATACTTGGCCCTAGCCTTCTGGCATTTTCTTCTTCAGTTCTTCCAATTTTGGAAAATAGGCCCTGTGCCTTGGCTTTTACGTCTAAAGCCTCCAGAGTCTTTCGATATTTCTGTGATCAACCAACAGAGGCTCTTCAAAGGATTGTACCATGCACATTTAGAAAGAACGTAACTCTGATAAGCTCATTCTCTTGCAGTTTAATATTGCTATTGAAATTTTAGGCTCAGTATGTTTATATTGACATACTTGCAGTTGCTATAAACAAATATTAAAGCAAGAATTTTTCTTCAGTTTATCATTGTTTATTTCTCTTACAGCCGGAGCACACTAATGTTTGTTTCTGGTACATTCCACCAAGTTTCCGAAATATGCCGGATTGTGAGGAGAGAAAGGAAAAACTTGGCAAGGTAGAATTCTGAAAATGTTTCCAAGTTTTAAGACTTGATGTGTAAAAATATTCATTTCAGGCAATAATTCTTTAAAATAGACATTTTTAATGTTTGCAAATAAAATGTTTGTTTGTCAACTTAATTGACATTTTCATGTTAAAGTGGCAGTATGCTTGTGTAACCCTGAGTGTTATCCCTATTACTGCCCCCTACCAATGCATGTCTATTTCTTGAACAAGGCTCCAGTACAGGGGCTGACAATGAGGCTTTGTTTGCCTTTTTCATGGTGATGGTGGTAATACCATCAGTTACATGTCCTTTCAGCTGAAAAAAAAATCAAAAGCTGACCAAAAGTCTTATTATGAGTGTAATTAATATTGGACAAGTCAATGCCTCAGGTGAATACTTGTCCTGACCCCACTGCCCCTTCAGTATTAGCCCATAATCACGCTCATATTAAAATCATTAAGTTTAGACAACAAATTTACAATGAAGAATAAGGATGTGTTCAAATTTATGAATGCGAATCTTTCAATGAAATAACTAAAGAAAACCTGTTTATAGTTATGGGAAATCTTTTATTCCCAACTGTACTTCTCCAGTGTACCCTGGAAGAGCTGAAGATCTTTTACATTTGAAATTTGGAATTTAGTGTCAAAGTAATTGGATTATCATCATCCATTAAAATAACAGATAGAGAAGTGTCAAAAAAAATTATCATCAACAGTCATTCTTATCACTCTTTGGAATCTATCAGAAGAGTTTTTTTTTCCTATATGAAATAAAACTGTTGGAATTCAAACTATAAAGCGCAAATTAAAAAATGAAAACGAAGAAGATTCCAGGAACAGTCACAAGGAGGTGAATTGTGTTCTAATTAATTACCTCTCGTCTCTGGGTGGCTATTACATGCTTATTATTTATTAATGTTAATCCTCTCAATTCCCCATGGACATTAACTGCTTTAATCCCATTGGCATGGGCTGGTTTGCTGGTTTCTCCATGTTTACAGAAGGGACTTTAACTGTGTGCATAAATAAACATAAAACAGCTGTTACAAGACATAACACAACATTACAGCTCATGCAGACAAACCAAAAACATTCAACAGAATGTGCAGCCACCTTCAGCAATAAAACAATAAATTTGGGAACATTCGTGCAATGTGTTTGAATTAGATAAAGCTCATCATCATTCCTTTCCACTGTTTTGGAAGTTGGGTGAATATCGGGTGGAAGATAAAGCAGTCCAATTTGAAACTAAGGTCCCAAGTCAGAACCAAGGGAACTACACTGGTATGAGGAGTCAATTGCCTCTGATAGACTGGGTAACATCATTAAAACACATAACAGAGGACAGCCAATTGCTAATGTTTAAGCAACAAACATACATGTTATAACAATTATGGGAAACGTGGTCAAAGCATTGCTAACAAAAGAAATTAAGGATGATGTTAGGTTCAAGGAGCAACAATATAAAGTTGCTACAAAAGTACCTAGCCTGGTGTCTAGGAGCAAGTTAGAATTCAGCATAGGAGAACCAAGTAGTTGACTAAGAGGATAAAAGAAGGCAAGTAACAGCAGACTTTAAAAGTATCTTTAAGTATGTAAAAAGAAAGAGATTAGTTGGGCCCTTTTTAATCTGAAATAACCATCTGGGATCATTGTTAATAGAGAAAAATGAAATGGAAAAGCTATTAAACAGCTATAATTATAAAAGCTATAAAAATAGTTATTATTATAAAATCATGAGGGGCATGAATAGGGTGAATAGCCAAGGTCTTTTCCAAGGGTGGGGAATTCAAAATTAAAAGGCATAGGTTTAAGATGAGAGAGGAAAGATTTAAAAAGGACCTGAGGGGTAACTTTTTCACGCAGAGGGTGGTGAATGTATGGAATGAGTTGCCAGAGGAAGTGGTAAGGATGGGTACAATTACAACATTTAAAATGTATCCGGATGGGTATATGAATAGGAAGGGTTTAGAGGGATATGGACCAAATCCTGATAAATGGGACTATGTCAGATTGGGATGTCTGGTTGGCGTGGACGAGTTGGATTGAAGGGTCTGTTTATGTCCTAACCAAGGGAGGAGTACTGGAAATAATAGTTAACCTAACATCAGTAGTAGGAAAAGTGCTGAAATCATTAGAAATGATGTGATAAAAGAATATCTAGAAAATATCCACAAGATTGCATAACATCAGTTTAAACTTATGAATATAAAATCTTGTTTGACAAACAACTAGAGTTTTTTGAGGATATAACTAGTAGACTGGATAGAAAAGAACCAGTGGATATGGTGTATTTGGGTTTTCAGAAATGTTTTGACAAAACTCCGCTTAAGAGTTTATTGTGCAAACTCAAAGCATATGGTTTTATCATAATACACTGCCATGGGTTGAGAATTGATTATCAGGCACGAAACAGTGTACAGTGGAAGATAGTGACAATTATGTTAGGACAGGAATAATAGTTTTGCTCCTAGCTATGTATCAACACTTTGGGATGAAGAAATTAAGTTTGATATTTCCAAGTTTGCTGTTGACAGAAAGCTAGAGAGGAGTCTGAGTGGTGAACACGATGGATTTAGGTAACTTGAGGGAATAGGCAAACACATGCCTGATGCAGTATAATTTGATTAAGTGTAAAATTGTCCACTTTGGTAGGTAAACAAAATGGCAAGGTATTATTTTGATGGTGATAGATTGGAAACTGTTGACTTTATGAAGGGACCAGGTGTCCTTGTACATTGGTCACTGCAAGCAGATGCACCAGCAGTTATGAAGGGAAATGGTTTGTTGGCCTTCATTGCAAAAGGGTTTGTTTACAGGAACACGGAAGTCTTTCTGCAATTGTAGATGGCCTTGGTGATGTTCACCTGAAGTATTGTGTGCAGTTTTGGTCTCTTTACCTAAGAAAATACATACAGAGAGTGCAGTGAATGTTCACCCGAAATGTCAGGTTTCTTGGTGTGAGGAGGGACGAGATCAACTGGCTTTTATTCACCGGTGTTTAGAAGAATGAGAAAGGATCTCTATGAAATGTACGAAGTTCTGACAGTCATAGGGTCATTCAGCACAGAAACAGACCCATCAGTCCAACTTCTCCATACCAACCAGGTATCTTAAACTGAACTAGTCCCATTTGACTGAATTTTGCCCATGTCCCTCTAAACCTTTCGTATTCATGTACCTGTCCAAATATCTTTTAAATATTGTAATTGTACCCACCTCTACCACTTCTGCTAGCAGCTCAGTCCATACACGCACCATTCTTTGTGTGAAAAAAAGTGCTCCTTAGGTCCTTTTTAAATCTCCCCCGCTCACCTTAAACCTATGTCTCTAGATTTGGATTGTCTTACCTTTGCGAAAAGACCTTGGCTATTCACCTTATCCATGCCCCTCATGATTTCATAAACCTGTATAAGGTCACCCCTCAGCCTCCAACACTCCAGGGGAAAAGGTCCCAGCCTATTAAGCCTCTTTCTATAGCTCAAACCCACCAACCCCAGCATCACTCTTGTAAATGTTTTCTGTACCCATTCCAGTTTAACAACATCCTTCCTATAGCAGGGCGACCAGAACTATGTGCAGTATTCCAAAAGTGGTCTCACCAATGTACAGCCACAACATGACATCGCAACTCTTAAACGAAAGGGCTAGACAGACTGCACGCTGGGAATGATGTTTCTTTGGCCAGGGTGGAAGATCCAGAACAAGGGATCACTGTCTCAGGATATGTGGACTGAAATGAAGAGAAATGTTTTCACTCAGAGGGTGGTAATGCTGTAGAATTCTTTTTACAGAGAAGACTATGGAGGAAAGGTCAATGAATATAGTTAAGAAAGAAATAGATTTCTAGAGGCTAAAGGTTTCTGAGGGTCTGCGGAGAGAGAAGGCACATGGTGTTGAGATAAAGGATTAGCCATGATGGTGTAGAATGGTGGTATAGTCTGGATAGGCTGAATTGTTTACTGCTGCTTCTACGTTATATTAACAAGCTCCAGGTTTGACAGGATTGGATTAATTATTAAAAGTTGGAAATACAAAATCCCCAGGAGCACGGCGACCCTAGTTTTTAGTCAGGTGGGTTTACAGCAAAGTTTTGAGTACCTTACTTTTGAGGAGGAAAGGTAAGTACTTAAATATGTTAAAGAGCTTGTACCTCATTGTGATCTGACCCTGTAAACTTTGACTTTCCTTTAATCTGACCCCTGACTGTGCTCTGACCCACTTTCTGTGTTCTAACTCCATCTGATTCTCATAGTCTGATCCCCACTCATTCAGGTTTTATGCTATGATCTGGCACACTTTATCACCAAGATTTAATGCTACCATAATCTGACTTGCCTATGATCTGACTGTCATACAATATTGCACAGTCATGATCTGGCACTCTGCAATCAGACAAACTTCCAATAATCAGACTTTCCCAGCGCTGCCCTCTGTGATCTCATTCTTGTTTGCGATCTTGCCCTTGCTGTGATTCTATCCCAAGAACGCATTGCGACAATTTTATCTCCCACCCCAATAATCTAATACTCCATGATTAGAATGCAAATTCCCTTGATTTCTCTCCCATTCATTCCTTCCCCTCCTGTCCTTAGCTGCAACCTTCTATTGCACCTCTTCCTGCTTGTCAGTAATTGCCAATCTCTCAGTCAGAATAAAATGGGTTCCTTACTTGAGCAGCTTTCCAAGCCAACAAGTGTCAGTCCACTCCACTCTCACTGTTCCATACACATATGGCCTCTTTATTTCCAAACCTGACTGTTCCGCAAATTGAATTATCATGATTAGGCTAAAGTAAATCTTCATAGAAAACAACTGCTGAACAAATGGCCTTTCCTTTTAGAAACTGTATTTGAATCAAAGCATCTATAAAAATGATTCTCAGAAACTATTATCTTACATTAAAATCTTACTCCATTATGCTTAAATGACACCAACTGTTGAATAATTTAAATGTGTTTCAGTTATTTCTCAAATTTACACTTGGTTTGAACAGCTGCTAATCATACATCTTACTGACCTGATTGTTTCCTACTGACAATATCCAGTTGCGATGAAAAATCCCTTTTAGGAGTGAAATATAATGATGCAAATGAAGAACCAGTGCATTGTACCATTGTGTCACCTTGAAGTATGTGCAAGTATTTTCCATATGTGTAAAAGTGTGTGTTCCATATCATTTACAGATCATTTTATGAGTGTTTTGATTTTGTGGTGCAAAACAAGATTGTATATTAAAAACTTTCACAGTGAACAGTTTGTAGATCATTAACTAAACTATTTGAAAGAAAATTAAAATCCAAAATTGTTTGTGACATTGTCTGCAAATACAGTGAAAAAATATTCTTGCTTATTTTTGCCTTTGTGTCTTACCATTTCCCTTTGGAATTATTCAGCATCTATTGGTGGATAGCTTTTCATTTATGCTTCTTTTGAACAAATTTCTCCATCAAGAAAACTTTAAGAACCATTGCCCCTTTTTTTTTGTACCAGATTGCACCAAAAATAAAAGCACAGATGATGGAATGTGGCACTACGATGGTTGGATATCAGCCTCAAGGAGATAAAGCGAACTTCTTTCGCATGGTCATCTCAAACCCAGCTGCAACAAAATCTGACATTGACTTCCTCATTGATGAGATAGAACGATTGGGGCAGGATTTGTAACACGTTAACTTGGTTTATTTACCATCTCCATTAATGTTTTCTCCTGAAACTGGTTACAATGTACAACAAATCTGTTTTGTTTAAAGATCTGTGCAACACATTGCAGTACTGTCAGGCAATCTGTAAACCCATTCTTTAGCCAATGAATATTTATTAGAAGTAATTATTTAAGAGATTCAAACTCTAAATACATATTATACTTATGAGTGCGCCTCAGCATGTATGTTTCTTTGAAAGAGCTCAGCAATCTCTGATCTGTGAGTACTGTGGACAATGTGCAGTGAATTTAACCCATAGAGGTACATGTAATTCTATAATTGTAGACTTACTTAGACTGTGCAGAAACCTTTCTCGTAGCTATACTGTGTATTGGTGCTTTTTGTCACAATGTAAAATTATTGAGTGTGAGCACCACATTTTATTCTGGGTACGTTGCCCCCTTAGTTGTGATTCTGGGGTAAGAGTTGCATAATTCTGTGACAGATATAACTAAATGTCTTTCTAGAAAGTATTCATTTTGTGTAGATTGTGTATATTAATGTTAACTGACTTTTTGTGAACAGAAATAAATGTAATAGTTTTACAGTAACAGAACTGTTTAAAAATGTAGGTATATTACAGAATATTTGCTTATTTATATCCAGAAATTTACTGTCTTACAGAGGTGTCTAGTATTTTCTTCAATTTGTATGTATTGTATCTTTATTTATATACTATCAAAGGAGTTCTAAATGATGTTTATGGTATTTTAGTGTATATGTGAGCCAAAGAATACAGCAAAATAATAGTGGCAATAGTATTTCTATTTAGTCTGGACAATTATGCAACCTTTAAAGTGACAAGTGAAATATATTGCTACACTTATTGAACATTATATATATATATCTGTAAACCAAGATTTTACGTAAAAATTGTAAAAGCCTTCAATGGATTTTCTTGGATTTTCAGATATTTTAACTAGATATGCTGATTGCATACAGTTAGTCTGTTTAGTGTAGGAATTTTTTAAGACAGAAGTCCAAAAGTGAAAATATGCTTATGGTTGTAGCTCAATAAAGACCTACAAATAGTACCCAGGGAGAAAGGATGTTGCAGTATCATAAAACCTTGTCCTTAATCTGAGTTCAATGAGTGGGACAGACCAGCAAGACCTTGTGGTTGAAAGCAATTTTAGCATTTTACTTAGTTGAAAAGTTTGTACAAATGTGGTATATTTCAAAGTATTATTTCCAAAGAAGTTGATTCAAGCTTTTAATTTATGGTGTTCTGTTGGGCAAGAGCAATCTTGGTGATTTTAATCTGGATGTAAATTTGAATGAGTTTGGGCTAGTTTGAGTTTATCGATTCCTAATAACTGAACTGAAGATAGCTTACTTGTCACTAAGAGTTAATTTTCAATTCAAAAGCTGATACATGTGTTTTTGAAACAGTGTTATCTGTATACAACAAATCTTCTACCTACCCGTGGTGTAGAATAAAAAAAAATAAAGTGGAAAAACATTGTCAGATATTGCCATTACAGATTTGGTGTTTTATTATATAACATTATTGCAAACACATTATTGCAAAAATGGGTTAGTTTGAGGAAATGATTAGTTACTTTGCAACATGGACTGACATCTCAGACTCCAACCTTTTGTTTTGCTTTCACAGTCAAGAAAGCTAAAAGGAATTTTGAAAGTCATTTCTTATCTTCAAATTATAGGAATAAAACTGAGGTGAGTATACTAAAACTCTACACGTTTCAGACCATAGATTTGGAGGTTTATAATGATATTTACATAAGCGAATTTACCTTAAATTAAGAAAGTATCATGTTTTAATGGTTTTGTGTTGAATCACAACAATGTTCTCTTAAAGTTTTAGTGCAGTACAGCAGATGAGAATTACAGTTTTATGAATTTATGAACAAGGAGCATAGTAGGCCTTTTACCCAGCCAAGCCTTGCTCTGTCATTGAGTAAGATCATGGCTGGTCTGGTTGCAACCTCAAATTTGCATGATCCTCCCCCAACTCCTGATAACCTTATATTCCTTTACCTACCGAGAATCTTTTCACCTCAGCCTTAACAATCAAAACTTCTGCTTTGACCACCTTTTTCAGAAAGAGAATTCCATAGACACTAATTTCTATGAGAGAAAAGTTGTCATCTTATCCCTGATTTGAATGGGTGACTTCTTATTTTTAAACAGTGACCCCTAGTTCTAGATTCTCCCATAAGAGGAATGATCTTCTGCACTTGCAACTTGTCATAACCGTTTCAGATCTGTTATTTTTCTAAACACCAGCAGGCACAAACTTAGTCTGTCCACCCTGTTCTCACATGAAAACCAGCCAATTCCAGATATCAATCTGGTAAACTTTTCCTGAACCACTTCCAACACAATTACACTCTTCCTTAAGTAAGGTGACCAGACCTGTATACTGTATACAGTACTTCAGAAGTGGTCTCACCAGTGCCCTGTATAACTGCAGCACAATCTCATACTTCTGTATTCAATTATCCTTGCAGTAAATTATTCCATTAGCTTTCCAAATCAATTGCAGTTCTTGTAGAGTAGCCTTTTGCAATTTGCATACCAGACCACCGGCAAACTTCTGCAAATCAAGAGCTCTGCAATTTCACTGTTCAGACAACAAGTTCCTTCTTGTACTCTTCCTTCCAAAATAGGCAAATTCTCATTTTCCCACAGCTCCCTCCATTTGTCAGATCTTTGCCTGCCTGTCCTAATATGTCTATTACAATTTAACTTCTGACCTATCTTTGTGTCATTAGCAAATTTGGCAACCATACCTTCTGCCCATCAAATCATTTACGTAAATTGTAAACAGTTGGGATCTGAATACTGAAGCATAGCACTTGTTGCATTTTGCCAATCTGAAAAAAAGACCAATTTATTCCTACTGTTGTTTCCTTTTTGTAAACCAATCATCAATCTATGCCAATATGCTACCGATACACTAAGCTTTCATTTTCTGAATAACGTTTGATGTGATACATGATTAAATGCCTCTGAAAGTCTAAGTACAGTACATTCATTGATTCCCCTTTATCACCCACACAGCACCTATTGCTCTCTCAAGCCAATAGGAATTGGCACAATGGCTCAGTGTTTAGCACTGCTTCCTCACAATGCCAGAGACCTGGGTTCAATTCCAGCCTTGCGTGGTCTGTTTGCACTTTCTCTCCATGTCCGAGTGGGCTTCTTCCAGGTGCTCTGGTTTTATCCCACAATCCAGAAAGGTGCAAGTTAGGCAGTTTGGCTATGGGAAATGCAGGGTTACAGGGACAGGAAAGGGGAGTGAGTCTGGGTGCAATGCTCTGTGGAGAGTCGGCGTGGACTTGTTGAGCTGAATTATCTTTTTCCATACTGTAGGGATTCTATGAATCCAATAGATTGATTAAACTTGATTTTCCCTTCAAACCATGTTGTCCCTGTGTCATTAGCTTGATCTTAACTAAGTACCCACTGCACCTTCTTTCATAATTACTATTACCATTTTCTCCATGTCAGATGTTAAACTAACTGGCCTATAGTTTCCAGTTTTTTTGTCTCCTTATTTAAATATTTATATTTGCTATCTTTCAATATAACTGGACCTTCCCTGAATCAAAAGAGTTGTGGGAAGTTAAAACCAATGCATCAACCAATTTTCTAGCCACTATACTCTTGGAGGAAGTCAGTCAGGACCCTGGTACATGTCAGCCTACAGCTCCAATAATGTACTCATGAGCACATAGTGATTGTAACTTTCCTGAATTCCTTCCTCCCTTCCACTTCCTGTAATATAATTGCTTTTTGTATCCTGTAATGAAGGCTGATGAAAAACACTGTTATGTGCTATCTTTTTATTTTCCATCTCCAAACTCACTTTCTACAGGACCAATATTCACTTTCACTGTTCTCTTTTAAATCACTCAGGAAACTAAGACAAAAGCATATAATCGTGAAAAAAACAGGTGGCATGTCAGAAGTTTGGATGGAATATAAAAAGCAAGAATGATTAAGAACATTAGAGAATGAGTGAAAATTAACTAGAAATGTAAAACAGTTCTTATTCTGCTGTATCTTCTGACCTGCCACCTGTCATTTCACAATTATATGCTTTTGATTTAAGTTTGAAACGACATTTAAATTTTCTATTTATCTATAAGTAGTATGTCTATCCCATGGAATTTTTCCTACTCATTGGAATCTCTCTATTCTGTGTATTTTGAAATATCCCCTTAATTATCTGCCACTACATCTCTATTGACCTATAGTTTAACCGAATTTGCCATTAATTCACTTCATGTTCTTCTCCATGATCTCCTAGATTCCCATCCTTCCTAAATGTTTTCTACCCTTCAAGAGTCAGGTATCAATCCAGGTCATCCTGCAGCCACGTGATTGTAATGACTACCAGACCATGCTTAATTGTTTTCGCACTTGCAGTCATTAGTTTTGGTTTGAATGTTATGTGCATTCAGATATTGAGTTTTTTGTTTTATTCTTTTATACCTTATAGACTTATTTACTGGTTTGCTCTCAGAATTGTACTTTCTCTCTTTTCCTGTTTTAATGCTATTCTCTTTTGCCTTGTCTCTACTGCTTAATATTTTAATTGCAGTTTTTCATATTTGATTCCTTGCCCACCCCATTTAATTAAAAAAACCTCTCAACTTCCTAGTAATCCAGTCGGAAAGAATACTGGGCCCAGCATGGTTCACATAGACACCATCCCACTTTCCCCAGTGTTGGTGTCAGTACTCCATGAAACAAAACCTACTTGTTCTGTACCAGTCTTTAAGCCATGTATTTTCTCTCTAAGTTGATTTGACCTATGAATATTTGCACATGATTTAGGTAATAATCCAGAAATTGTTACATTTGATATTCTGTTTCCAAATCCAGCACTTAGCTCCACATATTGACTATGAGGAGCATCAGCCCTCATCCCACCCATGTTATTGGTGACTACATTGAAATGACAACTGTATGTTCCTCCTCCTATTGCAAGTTCCTCTCCAGACATGAGCAGATGTCCGAAGCCCTAGCACAGGGATACAACACAGCTCTTTGCTGCAGAAAAGTTGTCAATCTTTTGACAAAACTTTCCCTACCACCATTACATTATTAAGTGCTCCCTTCACTTGAATGCCATAGTTAGTTAGCTCATCCATCTTGCAGCTCTCAATCTCGTCCCGACAAGACAAAAGAACTCATAGATGTTGAATAATTTCAAAGGCTGAGGCTCCTGTGCTGCTGTCCTTTGCACTTGTTGTTTGCGTCACTTGTACCAATGGGATAGTGTCCATGTGAACTATGCTGGGGTCAGTATCCTTTCCTATTGGATAACTAGGAGCTGGAAGGTTTTTTTTAATTAAATAGGAAGGGCAAGGGATCAAACACAAAAAACTGGTAAGTTAGAAGTAAGGCAAAAGAGAAAGGTATTAATACAGGAAATGATAAACAAACCACAACAGGAAAGGAGAGAAAGGACAATTCTAAGAGTAAATCAATAGTCCAGAAAGTTTTAAACTCATGGATAAGTCTAGTAGTCACATCTTATTGTCTGTGAACACTGACCAAGTCAGAAGAATCTACCCAAATGGTGTGATTGCTTCCTGGTACAAGGAATCCAAGTAACTTTACTCTTTCTGATGCATTGCAGTGTCTGCATTTCAGCCTCCACTCATAAACTCTGAGCTTAAGTTGCTTGAAATGTAAGCACTTGCCAAAGATGGGGTTATCCTGTCACAAACCGGTACCAAGGAGCACCCATGCTGAGCTATGACACATTATCCATTCTGCCATTCCTAAGGTGTTTGAATTGATTAGTCAATGATTTGATTCACATGTTTAGATTTGCCTTTATATATTTTATTCACCTTTCCACCAGCTTCTATACAATTTTGGACCTTACAATTTGAATAAACCACAGTCATTTACCAGATACTCACCTGTTAACCAGCTTTCTTCTCCTGCGGCAAAGAGTCAATTCCTGGAAACCGGAAATGTTAAGCAAAACAAAAACAAAGGATCATGTCTTACCTTTCCTCCCTTAACTTCCTTAATCATCCAGCTCCAGTATTCTATTTTATGTCAGATTTAGTTCTGTGAAATGGTGCATTGTAAATAGTGTGTAACTATAATTGTAAATATGTCATAATGAACTATATTATATCTGTAATACCACAATGACCTGAAACTGTGTCAGACAGCAAAATTGTGATCTAAGACTTTTAAAGTGCATTTTTATCATTCCAAAGCACTTTCATTGTGTCATGTATAAAATATTTTTCCACATCTGATGTAAAATGAGAACTGTTCAGATTTTCAATATTTTTGGAATAAATTTATTCTTATATTCTGTTACAGAAATTCTAGCACTTGATAAAAGTTACAATTCTATCAAACGCCTGCCATGAAAGAATATATTTCTGTGCATTTACACAAATATTCTTGCTTTGTATCTTAACAAGAAGATGTTGTTTGTTATATGGTAGCAATAGATACAAGCTGCATAGATAGTTAGACATAGTTACTATGAATATTAGGAGCCAAGGAAGAAATGTCTCAACCTCTATGACACCTCATTCTCCAACGAAGACAATACAACATCAGATTAATACAGTCTCCAACATTAACACCTTCCAAAACAAAAACGGAAATTGCTGAAAAAGCTCAGCAGGTCTGGCAGCAGCTGTGGAGAGAAATCAGAGCTAACATTTCAGGTCAAGGGACCCTTTCTTCAGTACGTCTTCAGAACACTTTATACAATGTTATCTTCAATAACTGTTTATGACCTTTGAGGAAATGTAATGAGGAAATCTAAATAAGAACATTATATGCTACTATATGTCCTTAGCTACTGGAAATTATGACAACTTAGAAGAAGGTGAGATGGGTTTTTGTAAGACACTCTTGTCACATGCACCTCTTGTGCAGCACCACCATTAGTCTCTGGTCATTCACTGAATGAAATCTTGTGCTTTTCCCATATTGAGTATGTTAGCAGACAGTATTCATTTGGGTTGGAACGAAATGGGTGGAGACCGTGCCATCTTCTCACCTCCACCTTGAGGAAGTCCAAGGTGGGAAAGCTATTGGATAGCAACCTCACCATGTCACTTTGCTGCCCTTGCTTCTGGCACTTCTCACCCTGCTCCCACTCCATGACTTCCCTCTCCCAGCATCACTAATCTCGGGTCCAGGACAGCAATAATCGTGGAAATGTATTGGCAGCTACCACCACTTTCCCAGTGGTACTGGGTGTTTAATAGAGGTGCAGCCCTCTAATTGGATGGCAGCTCTAGGTGTACAGGACCACTGCTCTATTGGGACCTTGATTCCAGGGGAAGATGTTGTCAAATGCCTGAGTGGAAAGACATGCAATGGGTCTTCACAAAGACAGGCTACACAGGGTTTTCACCAATTTACAGCCAAGGTTCCTGCTTCTTTCACATGATTGCACCTGCCGGTATGTGCTGCGCAGTCATTGTAGAGGATGCACCAACTGTAATGTAGTTGTACTGCCTCTGACGGTTACCAGAATGTTTCAGCTCACAACAATGGTGACACAAATCAAACTCAGCCTGAAAAGAACACTTTTCTCACTGCCTCCCAATTGTTGTCCTGCTCTCAAGCCCTCACTGCCTCACTCTCTGCCCTGTCACCACTCAGCTTGCTATTCCAACTGCCACCTCCTTTGCCACCCCTTTTGCTGCTCTTCTCACCTCCTGCTGACCGCCCTGCAGCTCATTATTTCATCACCTTTCTGCTTCCTCACTCATCATCCCTCTCACTGCCCTGTTCGCCATCCCACTTCCAACCCTTCAACATTGTTCTCTGCAATTCACTCGCCACCCTTCTCACTGCTGTGTTTCAAACTGTTTGCTGGCTGGATTGACACTATGTTTACCAAATGTCTCCTGAACCCTTTGTGGCTTGGTTACAGTACATGAGTTGGTAAGATGGTTGGCAACAGGTCAGGATCAAGTGACAAGGAAATGTTGAGCGGAGTGGTGAATGTTAGGCAGCAAGGGAGCTGGCCAGTTTGGTGGGAGTATGGGGTTGATTGTAGGGTGGTGTTGGAAGTGGCATGGTGCCAGCAAGAGGCAGTGAGCATTTGGGAGCAGAGCATCTAATAAGACAGTAAGGTGTGAAGAGCAGAGCAGTGAGGAATGGAATGCAAGCAGGAGGTGCCAGGGTAAACAAGCAGTTGGCAGGGTTCAGGGAAGGGTTGAGAACAGGGCAGTGAGCAAGAGACAGTCAGTGGGAAGCAAGGGTTCTGTAGACAATGGGTACACAACAGTGATGTCAGAGGAGCCACACCTATGCCAGCTGATGGAATAGGTGCTGAGCTCCTGTTGCCAGGAGTTGCAATGTCCATGAATTATATATAAAAAATTGGTAGTCATGTAAAGTTCCAACAGTGAAGCAGTGTTTGAACTATTCCTGCATTACAACAGTGACTGAGTTTTACATTTCACTGGCTGTAAAGTACATTGGGTTCTCCATGAGGTTGTGAAATAGAATTTAGAAATACAAGCTGTTTCTTTCTCTTTCTTACATTTATTGGAATGTCCAATCACAAGATGTACTGTATTTAGAGACATCCTTTTCCTTGTGAAATCAAAGCTATTATGAACAAAACCTGCATTTTATTTTTCTGTGTTGGCAGTAATACAGCCAAATTCCAAAATTAAACATGGAATGCTCACCATGTTTCACATCTTCTGAATGGCTATGTTTAAGCAAGCCAAACCTTTGTTCCAGGTCTTATTTCAAAGTAGTTGATACAATCAATCAAAGTTCAAAGAAAAAGTGGCAAATAGATCTTTACTTAACAGCAACTGAACTGGAATCAATCCACAATAAATTAATTTATCCGTTTAGAAAGAATAATTTTAATTTGTTGGAATGTGAAGCAAAATAACTTCTTCCTTGGTATTCAATCCACATCTATCATGATGTCACAGAGCCTTTAGTATTTTTTGGTAAATGTGAAACATTTATCCTCAGGAACTTATTTGATGAAAGACCATTACCATTGGTGTAGTCAAGCAAGCATTTTAACAGCGTCTACAAGATAATGATTCATAACTGTTGGCTGTATTGTTATCAGAATTACATTTTGACACCTGCAGTAACTAGAAATAATATTTTTCTCTGATAAATACTTTATTCAATAGTTTTTAAAACATCCTGGCCTACCCCTCAGAGAAAACATTCTTTTTCCGCCAAATCTTACAAACCTAGTTATCAGTGAAAGTATTACTAATCTATCACTTTTGGCTTAGTTTTTAAAGAAAAACCTCAATTTTAATGTAGCTGTTTAAAATAATAAAAATCTAAAAGCCTCTATTGAATGAATCATCCCTGCTAGTTCTGCCATTTTTCAGGTTGCTGTGGATCTTCCACATGTTCAAATGATCCTAACAAGTAGTGCTTGTAGTTCCATGGCTTAGCCTTGTTAGTTTGTTCCCCATGCTGGTTTGTTATCAGTTGCTGTGATGCTTTAACAGTTGCTCAACTATCTGTTTCGAGGTCTTCCCACTGGTCTGTCCTGCAGCTGAGTCATCCAAGCATTGTTACAATCTGTTGCATGGATGGAAATGAGGGTGGACTGTTGGAGTCTAAGGTCGTTCCAAGGTAACTGTCTATTCACATTCTAATAACTATGTACACTTCAGTCTAGCATGAGGTCTACACAGTACTCTCTTCAGCATCCCTCCAACATTATATTATGATCTATTATATCGCTACAGCCATAGCTTCCTATTTACATCTTTGAGTGCTAACCTTTTACTCTACAATTCCCATTTCGATAACTTCACCCAAGTCTGCTCCTTCCTCAGCTCATCTGCTGTTAAACCTCTCATCCATGTCTGTGTTACCTCTAGACTTGACTATTCCAATTCACACCAGACTGGCCTCCTAACTCGCACCAATTCTATTCTACCTGTCACCCCTGCATTGTTATCTGGTCAGGTGACACTTAAATTTTAATATTCCCATTGGGCCAGATATTATGGTGTCCAAATAAGCAGAGACTAGACTGACTGTGCAGCATTGGCTGAGAAGTTTAAACTTCCAATTACCCAGCATCTGGAACCCACTGAGAAAGCTCCCAACTCTGAGTCAGAACCAGAAACTTTGCTCGGTTCTAACTGACTTACTTTAGAACGTAGAACATAGAACATAGAATATTGCAGTGCAGTACAGGCCCTTTGGCCCTCGATGTTGCACTGATCTGTAGAACCAATCTGAAGCCCATCTAACCCACACTATTCCATTCTCGTCCATATGCCTATCCAATAATCTTTAAATACCCTTAAAATTGGCGAGTCTACTACTGATGCAGGCAATGTGTTCCATTCCCCTACTACTCTCTGAGTAAAGAAACTACCTCTGGCATCTCTCATACATCTATCACCTCTCAATTTAAAGCTACGTCCCCTCTTGCTTTAATAGGACTGCATCTGACAGGATGGATCCTGCAACAGAAATCAGGCCCAAAAAACGGTGCAAGGGTAAGAAGGTAACAATTGCCTGTTCTGTGGAAGAATCATTGACCCAGAATGTTAAAACTGATTTCTTTCCGCACAAGCTGCCAGGCCTGCTGTGCTTTTCCGGCAATTTATGTTTTCATCTCTAATTTACACTATCCACAGTTCTTTCACTTTTTAACAATTATCAACAATGGCCCCAGTCATTCAAGCTGAATTAGAATGCCTATTTCACAAGTTGTGGGTCATTGCTGCTTTCAAATCTTTCCACAGCCTCAGCCCTCCCTATCTCTGTAATCTCTTCCTGCCCAATAATCTTTCAAGATACATTGGCTCTTCCAATTCCACACAGTTGGGCGTCAACTATAATTGCTCTAATATTAGTGGCTGTGCTTTCAACAGTCAGGGTCATAAGGTTTTGATTTTCTCCTTAAACATCTCCTCCTCACTGCCTCCCTTTCCTTTTCTAAGGTACTCCTTAAACTTATCATTTTGACCAAGCTTTTGGTCACCTGGTCTAATATCTCCTTACGTGCTTAGTATCGAATTTTACTTTTGAACTTTTCCACAAATGTCCTTGGTATATTTGATTGTATGAAAAGTGTAATATAAAATGAGGTTGTTGGTGTTGTATGGACAGAATCAGGTGCCCTAGCAACTCTGCAGGCAATTTAAAGGGAATTGTGGGTAGGAATCCATTGCAGTGGAAGTTTAAGCTTTACTGCTGAGTGCTGGAAGTTCCTCTGGCTCTATTTTGCTTCTTTGCTGGAAATAAAATTCAAGAAACCTGACATCATCCAGCGCAAAGTAGTCAGTGTGACCAGCAACCCATGCACCATCTTAAATATTTACTCACTCTATTACTGAAGCTCAGTAACAATTCACCAAGGCTCCTGAAAGAGCACCTTCTGAGATTATGATGTCTTTTGAGCAACTGAGCTGCAAATACGGGTTACCCAGCAGAGATCTTTTCCGTTTTTTTCAGGTTAGGGATTTCATCCAGAAGAAGACTATGCTTCTCACTAAGCCCTATAAGCCCGATACAGAGAGGTCGTTGCTACGCTCCACAAGCACCCTTTTGGTTAATGCCCTCTATAGCCTGCTGGGTGGCAGGGCCTGGCAGGATATTAACCGGTTATGTGAGTCTGGGAGCAAGAGTTAGGAGTGGTGATCTCTTCTGAAACATGGGGGAACATATGGGAGAATACTCGAAAGATCTCAATCTGTAATAGGACATGCGCTACACAGTTAAAAGTTCTGCACGAGGCTCATCTGGTACCAGACCCTCTGGCGAAGTTTAAAAAAGGGGCATCTTCAGTGTGCCCCACATAAGTGTAGGTACTCTTACCCATTGCTTCTGGACATGCCACAGGCTCGGTGTTTATTGGAGCACTGTGGAGGGACAGATAGGGAGGGTAATGAGGACTGAAGTCAAAGTAGACCCGATATCTCTCCTCTTAGGTCTACCAAATTTACCATCTTTAGACGGGCTTGGGAAGAAACTATTTAATATTCTTGCATACTGTGCATGGAAGAATATTCTGATGAATTGGGTGCCTGAGAACCCGCCATAGTTGCCGGAATGGCAGATATGAATTATGGAGCACATTCCTTTGGACTTTTTTACAAACATGGTACACCACACAACAGACTATTTTTATAAGACATGGCAGCCCTACTTGAGTTATTTGGATATAGATTTGTCAGTTATCTTAACTAGGGCGTTTGTTTAACCAGGATGGTTAGATTTATCAAAGCCTGGGCCCTGGAGGGGGTCTCCTGTGTTAATACGGGTATGTATACAATGCTCCCGTTCCTTTGTTTGGGAGTTTTGTGCCGAGCATAGCTGTTCTGTATGTTGTTTTTTTTTGCTTTTCTTTCCGTTTTTTTGGTGTTGCTTTGCACAGTGTTGGGGTTTGTTTTGTATTAGAGGGTAGATTAATAGTTAGGAGACAGTACTTGTATTGTAATTTGTGTTTTTTTTTCTTTTTATTATACTGATATTTGTTATTGATTGTATTTCTCAATAATTTTATATGTTTGTGAAGTTAAAAAAAAGCTAATGAATATAACTACAAAATGAAAGCACCTTCTGAAACTATGACCTCTGCTATCTGGATGGACAAGAATATCAGATGCATGGGAACACCACCACATGTTCTCCTCCAAGCCAGCCATCATCCTAACTTGGAAATATATCACTGTTCCTTTAGTGTCACTGGGCCAAGATCCTGGAACTCCCTCCCTAACAACATTGTAGGTATATCTACGCCCAATGAAATGCAGTGGTCAAACATAAACTCACCATCATCTTCTGAAGGGCAATAGGATTGGGTGATAAATGCTGACCTTGCCATTGCTGATTACATCCCATGAACAAGTGAAAAAACAATATCAACTTTAGGATGCTGAATTGTAATATTTTCAGCATTGGTGTGTAAAGTTCAAAGAAAGAGCCTACTTGTCTTAGGCATGTGCATTTAATATCTATTCAAGAGAATCATAGAATCTCTACAGTGCAAAAACAGGCCATCAAGTCTGTACTGAACCTCCACAGAGCATCCCACCCAGACCCTGCATCCCTAACCTTGTTCTCTGTAATCTTGCATTACCCATGACTAATCCACTACGCCTTCACATCCCTAGACATATGGGCATTTTTGCATGGCCAATCCACCTAACCTACACATTTTTGGACTGTGGGAGGAAGCCCACCCAGGCACAGGGAGAATAATGCAAATTCCAAACAGACAGTCCCCCAAGAGTAGAATCAAACCCAAGTCCCAGAAGCTGTGAGGTTGCAGTGCTAATTACTGAGCCACCATGCTGCCTTATGTGAATGATTGGCTTCTAGTGACGCCAGGGGGATGAGTAACATGAGTGATATATGGTGCTGGAAGAGCACAGCATCCGAGGAGCAGTAAAATCAACGTTTCGGGTAAAAGCCCTTCATCAGGAATAAAGGAGTTACATGGGTGTGCCCATTCAGTCACCAAAGGCAGAGAGGGTTACATGTCCCGTCAGAAATTCTTCCTTTCCTTCAGTTTCTTAACTGCTTTTGCAACTCTTGTCACATGACAATTAGTCATTTTGACCTATTACAACTGAAAGCAGCAGACAGCAGTGTGTTCAGAATTGCAGACAGTTTTGAAGAGCGTGATCAATTATAGTAAGAGGTAGTCTGAAACAACTTCCAGTTCAGATAATTACGAACCATTTGTGTTTTGTTCTCAAGGCTTGCAATCTAATTTTAAGAACTTAATTGTTGGTCCTGTTATGTACTAACTTGTTATTCATTGTGTGCACACATTTTGTGAAATGCTTCACATTGTCAATGTAGAAAGGTTATTCAACGGAGCTGAATTTCTGCATGATTATATAACTAATTTGGAAGCAGGTGGTTGAGACTTTCAAAATAATTGAAATACAATAAACCTTTCATCGACAGGCTGCGCTCCTCATATAAACCATCTGTGGTAATAATATGCTATCTATATTCAGAATAGAATTCTGGGTAGGTGACAATATAACTAAAATAAGATACTGTAGACATTTCAGTCTATTTTCATTCAGGATGGTAGACCAATGCAAAAGGAATAGTGCCAAGTATATCCCTATTTCCATTTTTCCATTTCCAGCAAAATTAAGTGATTAGTCTTCCAGTTACTGTTGATTAGTTTTGAAAATCATTCCAGTACTGCAGTTTTCTTCTTGCATCAATCATGATTAGGCCGCTCAGGTTTTTAAAAATGTTTTTTTTCCCTTGAACTTGTGTCAAAAAATTGGACAGCATATTTGCTACTATTTCTCAAGACAAAACGTGTTTTAAGTGCTGGTAATGGGCACACTTTCAGTTTAGTAGCAAAACCATTTTGGAAGGACATTTGAACAAATAAATTGACAAAGTATAACAATAAACAGATTTGATCTGCATCATCAGCTGTATTCTAAGCGTCTCTTTCCCCCACGGAGCTGTTTATTGTGTCTGTAAGTGTCAGTGTATTATGCAAGTGAATGATGGGGTGCTGTATGTGGCTGCTGTTTATTGGTATGGAACAAAGATGAAGTGCTCTCTGCACCAAGTTGGGAAATAAGCTACATTTGCAGCTATATCCTTTCCACTTTTAAGTTTTACTTGAAATGCATTTTTAGAGCTGGAATCTCTGAATTTAGAGGTGGAACAGGAAGACGCTATTCCGCCCATCAAGTCTGCGCTTTGATTCAATAAGATAATTGGCTGAACTGATTGTGGCCTTAACTCCACTTTCCTCCCTGCCCCCTTGCTGACTCCTTTGCTGATCAAAAGACTGTCTAATTCAGCCTTGAATCTATTCAATGAGGCAACCTCAACTCCTTTCCGTGGAAAAGAATTTCAAAGATAAGTGACACTCTGATAAGAGAAATTCCTCCTCGTTGTCACCTAAAATGGAAATTCCTGTACATTTGAACTATGTGTTCGAGTTGGAGGAAACATCCTCCCAGCAAATACTCCATCATAATCCCTCAGAATCTTATATGTTTCAGAATCCTTTATATCTCAGATTCCTATATGTGGGTTAAACAGTTTTGACAGAGGGTCAGTGAGACTCGAAACGTCAGCTCTTTTCTCTCCTTTACAGATGCTGCCAAACCTGCTGAGATTTTCCAGCATGTGGTGTTTCTAGAGCTGTTTTCAGGACTCAGCTTAATTGGGACATCTTCATGGTTCAATGATTTCTATAAAATCTAAACTAATTTTTTTTTGTTAAATTTGTACATGAGATATAAACATTGCTGGCTATGCCAGCATTTATTGCCTATCCTGATTGCTCTTGAATTTAGAATCCCTACAATGTGAAAACAGTACTTTCGGCCCAACAACTCCAACCGATCTACCAAAGAGTATCCTGTCCAAACCCACTCCCCAACATTTACCCCTGACTAATACAAATTCCTGAACACTATGGGCAACCTAGCATGGCCAATTCACCTAAACTGCACATCTTTGGATTGTGGGAGGAAACTGGAGGAAACCTATGTAGACACCGGGAGACTGTGCAAACTCCACACAGACAGTCACCCAAGGCCAGAGTCAAACCCAGGCCCTTGGTGCAGTGAGGCAGCAGTGCTCACCACTGAGCCACCCTACTACCCCACTGTCTTGAGAAGGTGGTGGTGGGTATCTTCTTGAACTGCTCTTGTCCAAGGTGGGTAGGTTTTTATGAGAATGTTATCACTGTAAGTGCACTTTCTTACCTGTGGGAATTATAGCAATTCCCCCAGCTCACTGCTGTTGGATTAAAATCTCAGAACTGCCTTCCTAACATAGTGTCTTAAAAGATGAAAACAAAGTAGAACGATTACATTTTTCAAGAAAGGGATGAAAATGGTCAGGGCTAAAGCTGTTTAAAACACACCTCAGTATTAGGAGAATTGAAATTTGGCATTCTCAAGAGGTGAGACACAGGGAAACACAATTTCAGGGCTGGAGGAGATTACAGAAATGGGCTGTGACAAGATCATGAAAGGATTTGAAAACAAAGCTGAGTGTCAAGTTTTTGTGCAACTAGTAGGAAGGGTAATGAAAGAATGGAATTTTGGGCCAGTTTGGAAATGGGGAGCACAGTTTTGAACGTCTCAGGTTTATGGAGGTAAAATATGAGAAGCCAACCAGATGTACATCAGAATTGTCAGGTCTAGAGTTACCAAAGTTACACGTGAGGGGTTTTAGTAGCGGTGAGCTGGAGCAGGGCAAAGTCAGGCAGTGTTACAGATATACAAAAAGGCTATCTTCATGACAATTGGTGGCTAAGGCCTGGAGTTTGTGGTTGGAACTAAAGACAATGGTTTCAGACTTCCCAATATTGAATTGGCGAAACTATTTACTCATCTGGTACCAAATGTTAGGTAAATAGCTAAATAAATAGCTCAACAATTTTAAAGCAATAGAAGTGTTGAAAGAGGCAGTGATGAGTATTATCAATGTAAAAGTGAAAAACAGTGCTCAATTCTTAGGTTATATCACCAATGGACAGCATGCACATGAGTTTTAGAAAGAACCCAAAGAATAAGTACTTGGGAAACACCAATTAGAAGACAAGTCACTGTAGGTGATATTATGACTGCGGTAAGGTAAGAATGGAGCAAGTGAGAGCAGTCCATCCAGTTGGATAACAATGAAGAGGATTGGAGGAGAATGATGGGATTCGCTGTATCATAAGCTGCAGATGAATTGAGAAGGGTGAGGAGAAATAGTTTTAAGTTTGTTTACAGTTGCATGGAGTGATTTGTGATTTTGATAAGAGCTGTTTGGGTAATGGTGGAAATCTGATTGAAGTGATTTGAACAAATATGTGTGCTAACGATACAAGGAAAGGTAGAGATGGAGCATCATTTTGTTTAAGGAGACGGCAATCACAAATATTGACAGAGTCGTGAAGAACATTCGAGCCTTCCACCCTGTCCCAGTGCTTACCTATCATACTACATAGATGCAGCCTCATCCAAAATAACATGTATACCTCTAGGAGAAACAAAAGGATATTGAAAAAATCATGCTCATTTTGGAAAAATTAATCTAGGGAATTCCTCTGCAAACCATCATAGAACCTAACCTTACAATATCTATCTTTTGTAAGATTTGATCTCCAACCCAGACTGAGACAGGTCCAGCTCTTGGGTTAAGGAACTTGATGAGCACATGTTCATTGTATCAAGTTGACAGTTTATTACAGAAGTTCAGTATTCTCCAGGAGATGAATAGCATCCTGTCACCTAAATCCAATTGTGTGCAACTTAAATTTGAGAAAATGCCTAGATTTTTCTCTGGATTCACACTGGAGAGGCAGAAAAGACCTTTCTGCTGGCTCTCCAAATTGCAACAATGACTACTCTTAACAAATGAATATAACTGGTTTTGTGATATTTGGGGATTCCCTGCGGTCATTAAGGACATAATGGTGGCTCAGTGGTTAATAGTGCTACCACATGGTGCCCAAAACCCCAGTTTGATTCCAGCCTTGGGTGACTGTCTGTGTGGAGTTTGCACATTCTCCCCATGTCTGCATGGGTTTCCTCCGGGTGCTCTAGTTTCCTCTCTCAATTCAAAGGTGTGCAAGTTAGGTGAATTGACTATGCTAAATTGCCCAAAATGTATAGGGATGTGTAGGTTAGGTGCATCAGTCAACGGTAAATGTAGAGTAATAGGGTAGGGAAATGGGTCTGGGTGGGTTACTCTTTGGAGGATTGATGTGGACTTGTTGAGCCAAGTGACCTGTTTCCACACTGTAGGGATTCTATACGAAATAAAAAATCTCTCTTTTATTTTCTTATACATATTCTGCCAGTTTCAGTATTGATTATTGATACATCTAGAATTGAAATACAGATAATTAATGCAATCTGTTTTCTATCTTAGACTGTTCAATTTTCCTTCTTTTATGAGGTTGAGTGAAACATAAATAGAATATTTTTATATTGTGGCTTGCAATATGTAAAACCTCTTAGAGTTGTTTTAGAAAGATTATACCATTTAGTAATACTTTTGCCAAACATGTTGCTCACTTAGTAGCATTTTTATCTCTAAGTTGTAAAAGTTGCCCTCGGGTCTCTTTTAAACCTTTCTCCTCTCACTTTAAAAATATGCCCTCTAGATTTGAATTTCCCTCGGTAAATTACTTTTGCTATTCACCTGATCTATATCCCTCATGATTTTATAAACCTCTACAAGATCACTCCCAACCTCCTGCACTCCATTGAAGAAGTCACAACCTATCCAGCCTCTCCTTTTAAATCAAACTCTCCAGTCCTGGGAAATCCTTGAAAATCTTTTCTGAACCTTCCCCAATGTAATAATATCCTTTCTATAGCAGGGTGACCGAACCCATCTCTTGAGGTTCCTATTTCAGATTTCCAGGATCTGCAGAATTTTATATTTTAGTCTCATCATCTTTATAGTTGTGGATAAAGTTGGCACCGTCAACTGGATTTTCCTGATGTTGATAAAATAGTGGAATGACACTTGCACTTATGCACATGATCTCTTCATCACTGATTTAACCCAGTCAATGCTTCCTGATAACATAAGCCCTTCATCCCGAGAACATTGAATGAACCTTCTGTGACCTGTTCGTAGAGCAATTATATCAAAACATGAGACTGAAACTCCAGGCATGGTCTCAGCAGCACGTTAAAAGCTGCAGTAAAAATACCTTTCTTTTGTATTCCCTGGATCTTGCAATAAATAAAAAATATTCCATTTGCCTTCCTTGCTGAGCTTGCAAGCTAACTTTTTATTATTCATGTATGGGGACACCTAGGTGTCTACACTGCTGTGTTTTGTAATCTTCCTCCATTTAAAAAAGAATATTGCTTTTAATCTTCCTATTGATATGAGCAAGTTCACATTTAATTACATTTGCATGTATTTTTTCACCTTTGTTCTTTCTTTGGATGTGGACTTCTTTAGCAAATACAACATGGCAGATTTCCTTCCCTAATAGGCATTAGTGAACAAGATGGATCTTAATTGATGGTAGATTTATGGTCACAATTACCAAGACCAGTTTTCCATTCCAGATTTAATATTTGAACTTAAATTCCACCAGCTGTCATTATAAGATTTGTATCCATAATTCCAGAATATTAGCCCTGGCTCCATGGATTTTTACTCCAATAATATTATTACATATGGCCACCTGACCATAAACTTCAGCTGCCACATTTTTGGCCACTCACTTAACCTGTCTGAATCTGAAATAACTCTTCAGAAGCTGCATCACATCACCAATCACCCTTTTATTTACAAATCTTTCAACGATAGAACTATCTCTCACTGAGTCAGTCATTCATGATCCCAAGATTGCTAACATTTACCCTTTAATGTCAGATAGAGCTCCCTGATTGGACCAGATTAACATCCCCAATCAGGGAACTCATATTCTATGAGGTCCAGCTCGCTGATCTCCATACTATCATTACACTATCCATTTGCACACTGCTTACCTTCAGTCAAAAGCAAAAACAGAAATTGCTGGAAAAACTTCCAATGAAGGGTCACTGGACACAAAATGTTAACTCTGCTTTCTCTCCACAGGTGCTGCCTGATCTGCTGAGTTTCTCCAGCAATTTCTGATTTTGTTTCTGATTTCCAGTATTCACAGTTATTTTTCTCCCTATCTTTACTGTTTATATTGGTGTAATTAGCAAACGTATGTAGCAAATATTCAGTCCCTACATCCAAATCATTGATATGAATTGTAGAACCCAAATACGATCAATTTTTCCCAGTCTCTATTTCATGTTAACCAACTGTTTTATAAGATTCTGATGGAGTTAATATTCATGTTACAGTAACTCCACCTGTTTTTACTGGTGTTACACACAGTCTGTCTAAGGAGTTCTTTTCTATTTTTCAGAGGAAGCAGATGTGCCAGCTCCTAAGGTTATTGTCATTCTGCCTGGCCAAGTGTAGTTGTTATCATGGCATAAACCTTCTTGTTATCTAAGAACAGTGCCTCTTCTATTGATTTTTTATGATGGTATATCAATAGATAGGGTCAAGACAAACCAAATTTGAAGGAGGATTGGTAGCAATGAACCACCTCAAACAACTGTTACCTGGTTCTACATACTGGTAAAAGATGCAAACATTACGCAATGCCAGGAGTGATCATCTGAGAAAGTACCGCACTAAGACATCTGGATGAGTACATAATAGGAAGTGTTTAGAGGGATATGGACTAAATGCTGGCAAATAGGCTTAGATTAATTTAAGATATCTGATCGTCACGAATGAATTGGATCATTGGGTCTGTTTCCGTGCTGTACATCTCTACGACTCCATAACCAATCCTTTACTGTGCACATATGTTGCCCACAACCCACCTTGTGACTTATCTTGTGCAGCAATCTTTGTCTTTTGAGAATCAAAAAAAACACCAGCTCTACCAGTTCTCCAGGTCAAATGTAGATTTTACCTAATCAAAAACTGTATTAGGTTAGTTAAGCATTACCTTTCACAAAGTCATGTTGGCTCTGCCTGATCCGTGATGATTTTCTAATATCTTGCTACAAACTCCTAAATGATTAGCTCTCACACCTTCCCAGTAAAAATTGTGGAGATTATTCACAGATCTCTGAAGTCGGCAGAGCACATGAATTGAATAGTTTAGATTAGATTAGATTACTTACAGTGTGGAAACAGGCCCTTCGGCCCAACAAGTCCACACCGACCCGCCGAAGCGCAACCCACCCGTACCCTACATTTACCCCTTACCTAACACTATGGGCAATTTAGTATGACCAATTCACCTGACCCGCACATCTTTAGACTGTGGGAGGAAACTGGAGCACCCAGAGGAAACCCACGCAGACATGGGGAGAATGTGCAAACTCCACACAGTCAGTCGCCTGAGTCGGGAATTGAACCCGGGTCTCAGGCGCTGTGAGACAGCAGTGCTAACTGTTGTGCCACCGTGCCGCCCACAGTTAACAAGACATATGGGACACTTGCTTTCATCAATCATGGGATAGTGTACATGAACAAACAGGTAATGTTGGAGTTGTACAGAGTGTTGATCAGGCCACAGCTGGAGCACTATGTGCAGTTCTGGTCACCTCACTATAGGAAGGATGTGATAGCACAAGAGGGGTAAAGAGGAAGTTCACTGGGAAGTTACCTGGGATGGAGAAATTGAGCTATAAGGAGAGGCAAAATAGACTTGAATTGTTTTCTTTAGAGGAGAAAGGACTGAAAGGGTACATGATTGAGGTGTATAATGCTGTGAGGGATATGTTCAGGGTGAATAGAGAGCAGCTGTTCCACTTGGTTGATCAGTCAATCATCAGGGAACATAGTTTCAGGGTAAGGGACAGAGAGGGTTTGGGAAACCTTTTCACTCAGCGGGTGGTGGGAATCTGGAATGCATTGCCTGGCAAGGTAGTGGCAGTCGGAAGCCTCACAATCTTTAAATAATATTTGGATAAGCACTTCAAATATCATCACATTCAAGGATACGGGACAAGTGCAGGAATTGGGATTAGCACACCTTTAGTGATAGTTAAGTTAGTGCAGACTCAATGGGTCAAAGGGCCATTTCTGCACTGTATGAATCTCTGAATTTAAGTGATAGATGTTAGACCAATTGGTTTATAGCTTCCTGTTTCCTGGTCTCTTCTTTCTTGGATGAAGGTATCACA
Organism: Hemiscyllium ocellatum; assembly: GCF_020745735.1. NCBI lineage: Eukaryota > Metazoa > Chordata > Chondrichthyes > Orectolobiformes > Hemiscylliidae > Hemiscyllium > Hemiscyllium ocellatum. The sequence goes on along the minus strand of NC_083407.1, from coordinate 62,087,303 downwards.
TTTTCTAATATCCAATCCATTGCAATCCTTGTAGAATCTCCAAAAACATTTTTGGAAGAATATAACCAATGCATTTATTGTCTGTGCAGGTACATCTTTTAAGATGCTAAGGTACAAGACACAAGTCAGGTCTGACAGTTTCCTGGCACCCTTTTTCCTGATGATTGTGGTTGTTTTGAGTTGATTCTTCCCTATCACTAATTTTTGATTATCTTTGGGAATTTTTCTAAGCCTTCTACCATGAAGACAGAAATAAAATTCTTGTCAAATACCTCCTCCTAATTGTAATATCTTCTGCTATTAACAGTTTTACTCCATCCACTTGAATGGCTTCTTCTACCACTGTTTCCTGATCAGTTAGTTCATGCCGCTACTCGTCCAAACAAGCTGATCAAATCTCTAAAGAGCAAGGACTGAAGCTCTGGCACTCCCATCTCTTGGATCCTTATCTGCCTCACTTCCAGTGAAAACCATCTGTCCTTGGCCACAGACCAAATCAGAAGACCCTATCCTCAGAGTTATGCTTATCTCTGAAACAAAATGTCCAGGTAACTTGCCTATTTCCTGACATATGGCAATTTCTGTAGCTTTTCCTTCAGCTCAATGACATTGAGACAAAGCTGCTTGATATGCAGACAAGTGCTTAGGGTCTATTAAATTGGTAAGTTGTGTTATGTTCATTGTAGAACATGTTCCTAACACTGTTTCAGACACTAACCTTTTCAAATCCTTTGTGTTAAATAGTCGTCCCTCAGTTCTAGGAATCTGAGGGTGCTGTACTGGCAGCAGCCATGGCCTCATCCATGGAGCTGTTGAGTTCTAAAGCTATTGGCCTCTAATTGGTCAGCAACTCTAAACAGTATCATCTGATGGGAAGGAGCCTTCCAATATCCTCTTAACTCCCTAATAGACAGTGGGCCATCCTTCTAAGAGTGAGCATGGCTGTCAGAGCATTTCTTCAAGATTAGAGGGTGCTATAAAAGCACAGCAGGTCAGGCAGCATCTGAGAAGCAGGAAAATCAATGTTTCAGGCAGGAGCCCTTCATCAGGAATGGGGCTGGAAACCTCGGGGGTGAAGAGATAAATGGGAGGGGGTGGAGCTGAGGAGAAGGTAGTTGAGAGTGTAGTAGGTGGATGGAGAAAGGAGTAAAGGTGATGGGTTGTAAAGGAGGGTGGAGCGGATAGATGGGAAGGAGGATTGACAGACGGGACAGGTCATGAGGGCGGTGCTGAGCTAGAAATTTGGAACTGGGGCAAGGTGGGGGGGAGGGGAAATGAGAAAACTGGTGAAATTCACATTGATGCTCTGGGGTTGAAGGGTTCAGAGGCAGAAGATAAGACGTTCTTCATCCAGGCGTCAGGTGGTGAGGGAGTCACGGTGGAGGAGGCCCAGGACTTGCATGCCCTCAGCAGAGTGGGAGGGGGAGTTGAAATGTTTGGCCATGGGGCAGTGGGTTTGATTGGTGCGGGTATCCTGGAGATGTTCCCTGAAAAGCTCTCTAAGAAGGCATCTCAGTCTTCCCAATGTAAAGGAGACCACATCGGGAGCAACGGATGCAATAAATGACATTTGTGGAAGTGCAGGTTAAACTTTGATAAATGTGGAAGGCTCCTTTGGGGCCTTGGATGGAAATGATTGGGGTGGTGTGGGCGCAGGTTTTGCAATTCCTGCAGTGACAGGGTAAGGAAGGGAGGGTGGGTTGTTGGTAGGTGTGAACCTGACCAGGTAGCCGCAGAGGGAACAGTCTTTGTGGAAAGCAGATGGGGTGGGAAGGGAAATATATCCGTGGTGGTGGGGCCTGTTTATAGGTGGCGGGAATATCAGCGGATGATGCGGTTAATGCAGAGGTTGGTGGGTTGGAAGGTGAAGACTAGGAGGGTTCTGTCCTTGTTGTGATTGGAGGGGTGGGGTTTGAAGGCAGAGATGCAGGATGTGGCGTTGGAGGGCATCTTCAACCACGTGGGAGGGGAAATTACAGTCTTTAAATAAGGAGGCCATCTGGTGTGTTCTGTGGTGGAACTAGTCCTCCTGGGAGCAGATACGGCAGAGGTGGAGGAATTAGGAATATGGGATAGCATTTTTTCAGGAGGTAGGGTGGGAGGAGGTGTAATCCAGGTAGCTGTGGGAGTTGGTGGGTTTGTAAAAAATGTCGGTGTTAAGTCAGTTGTCATTGATGCAGATGGAGAGGTCCAGGAAGGGGAGGGAGGTGTTAGAGATGATCCATGTGAATTTAAGGTTAGGGTGGAATATGTTGGTGAAATTGATGAACTGCTCAACCTCTTCATAGTGGAGGAAAAGGTGAGGAGTGGTGCCAGTGTAACTCCAGAAGATGGACTGTTCTACGTAGCCGACAAAGAGACAGACATAGCTGGGGACTATGCGGGAGCCCATGGCTACTCCTTTCATTTGGAGGAAGTGGGAGGTTCAAAGGAGAAATTGTTGAGGGTGAGGACCAGTTCAGCCAAACGAATGAGAGTGTCAGTGGAACGGTACTGGTAGGAACGTTGGGAGATAGAGAAATAGAGGGTTTGGAGGCCTTGGTCATGGCAGATGGAGGTATAGAGGGACTGGATGTCCATGGTGAAGATGAGGCGTTGGGGGCCAGGGAAACCAAAGTTCTGGAGGTAGTGGAGGGTGTGGGTGGTGTCCTGGACTGGGGGGATAGGACAGTATCGAAGTATGTGGAGATGAGTTCAGTGAGGCAGGTGCAGGCTGAGGCGATGGGTTGGCTGGGGTAATTAGGCTTGTAGATCTTGAGAATGAGGTAGAATCGGGCATTTGGAATAAAGTCCTCTCCGCTCCCTCTTGTGCCTGCAGTAACACTGACCTAAAGTGCCTGCAGCTACAGATACACTGTAGAGGTCTTTGCCCTGGATCACACTGTCATCCAGAAGTTCCCATAGCTCAGTCAACACATTGGACACCTGCCAAACTATAAAATTCCATCCAATATTTTCTCACTTCCCTCTGCATTTCCCATTTACTGGAACTTTTGTGGATGAGATAAACAATTAATCACAGCAATAAAAAAGAAGCCATTTATGGATCAATGACTCTTACCTAAAAGCACATGGCTGGCATACTTCGTTGACAACACAGTAAAGAAAGTTATTGAGTACACAGCAGAAAGGCATTGACACATGATTCGCCATCATTGCTATAAAGGCAGAAATTTACAATAAGTGGGCTAACCATTGTGTAAGGCCAGCAATTCTGAGAGCAAAACAAACCAAAGAAGTGCAGATATTGGAAATCAGAAACAAAAACAGAAATTGCTGGAGAAATTCATGTGTCTGACAACTTCTGTGAAGAGAAAGCAGAGCTGATATTTCAGGTGTTGATTTAGATTAGATTAGATTCCTTATAGTGTGGACACAGGCCCTTCGGCCCAACCAGTCCACACCGACCCTCCGAAAAGTAACCCACCCAGACCCATTCCCTCTGACTAATGTACGTGGCACTATGGGCAATTTAGAATAGCCAGTTCACCTGACCTGCACATCTTTGGAGTGTGGGAGGAAACCGGAGCACCTGGAGGAAACCCACACAGACACGGGGAGAATGGGCAAACTCCACACAGACAGTCACCCAAGGCTGGAATCGAACCCGGTCCCTGGTGCTGTGAGGCAGCAGTGCTAAGCACTGAGCCACCCATTTAGAACTGATTGTAGCCAGGAAAATGTTGGTATGTACACTACACTGGTGATGGGATTGGTTGTGGGGGGGGGGGGGGGGGGGGGGGGGGGCGGCGGCAGGACGGGGGTTAGGTATAGACAATGGTGGAGACTGAACCCAGAGAGAGAGAGAAAAACACAGTGGGAAGTGGTCAGACAAGGTGAGGGACAGTGTTGAGAATGTTGGGGCATCATGGTGACTTCAGCCGGTACAGGAATTGAGTTTTTATCCCATGAGCCATAACTTGTCTCACAAATCTTATGTGGCATTAAATCAAATGCCTTCTGAAAGTCAATGTACGCCACTCTAACAGATTACTCTCACTGAGCATCACTGTACATCTTTAAAAAATAATTCCTGCAAGTTTTCCCTTAGAAATCCAGGTTGGCTTTTCTCTACTCCCAACCCTAACTATTTTCCATGTGACTATTAATTTTATATTGAATAATTGCTTCTGAAACTTCCCTATTACTTATGTTAAACTGACCATTTTGTAATTGCTTGGCTTATTCTTACAAATGTGTTTGAACAATATGCAATTAATTTGACTCAAATACTGTCCTGTTTTAGTTACAGTCACCTTATATCATGGTGGGAAACTATAGATCAAAAGGTTAATAAGGTAAGGTCATATTGTTCTGCAGATTTATTGTCATCGCATCCTATTTGCTTCAGGACCTTCACACCATTGTTTGTTTTCACTGGTTTGGAAAGAACTTCCAGGAGAGTACCAAGATATTCTGCAAGTTCTTTTCATTTTTATTTTGATTTATATCCAGGAATGCTCTTATACACAACTGAACATTTTTCCCCCATTACCAAACCATCTGTTTTTTCACTAATTAGTCACCATCAATACATCTCCTGTGTTTTCCAACTGACTAATTTACATACAAACTCCGCTAAGGGCGAATCCTTTTCAAATTACCACTCAAAATGTTAAATGGGTGATAAAGATCAATATACAAACTCCTAGGTTTAGTGGATTCTTGTGGTGCAGTAGTAGTGCCCCTACCTCTGAGCTATGGGAGCCTCTGGATGACTGTGTGATCCAGGGCTAAGACCTCGACAGTATATCTGTAGCTGCAGGCACTTCAGGTCAATGTTCCTGCAAGCACATGAGGGAGGGGAGAGGAACCTGCACACTTTATTCCAAGAGATGGTCACCCCATTTAGGACAGCGGCCAATGAGAGGAGGGTGTGAAGCAGGTAAGGGGAATCAAAGGGCAAGAGCACAGAAGCCCAAGTCTTTGCAATTGCCCAACATGTTTGAGGTTTGGATGAGAGTGGCAGCTGCAGAGTGGATAAGCTAACTGATCTTGGAACCATGGAACCATGGAACCATGGAAATCATTCAAGTAGAGGGAGCAAAACAGAATGTAATGATGGCAGGGGGGCAACACAGAGTGGAGGATTGATACTGTTTTTCTGCAGTAAAGAACACAAGTACAGGTAGCTGTGTTGGCTGTCCAGAGTTTGGGAAAAGTCTTCTGGGCTGAAAAGGAACTTGCACTGGAGCAGGCGGATCCAATCGTTGTGGTCCAAGCTGTTACCAACAACTTAGGTAAAACCAGGAAAGAGAGTTCTCCAAAGTGAATATGAGAAGTTAGATGCTAAATTGAAAAGCAGAATCTTGCAAGTAATTATAGTGATTGTAACGAGGTTAATCTTAAAATATGAGTTCCCTGATTGGGGCTGTTAACCTGGTCCAGTAAGAGAGCCCTGGCTGAAAGATATAAAAGGAGTGTCAGAGATTCTGTTCACTTTGAGAGCTGGCTCTGAGGAAGCCGTACCTTTATCAAGTACTGTGTAGATAAAGATTGACTTGGTAATGGGATTCCAGCCTCCATGGAGTTATTTCAAAGGCGTTAAGAGAAAACCAAAGCTCCTGAAGCAATTCATTCTCAACAGATGTCTTTAAGTTGGGGTAAGCATATCTGGCATCATGCCATTTTTGAGCAGCTTGAAACATTCAATCCTGCTGTTGAAGATTAGGCCCGGTATGTGGAAAGATTGTATATTTTTTCTGGGCAAATGACATTGTGGCAAATGAAAAGCAAGTAGTTCACCAGACAGCTTGTGGACCCACAGTTTTTTTAGTTATTAGGAGCCTAATGTTTCCTGAGGTGCCAGGTACTAAAATCTTTCAAGAGTTGATGGATTTAGTTAAAAAATATCGCAAATGCAAGCCTTCTCTAATTCTGAGATGCTATCATTTTTACTTGGCAATTTGAGAACAAAAGGAATCCATGTCTGGATTTTTAATGAGGTTATGATCGCTGGCAGATGTATGTGACTTTGATTTAACCCTTAATGAGATGCTGGGAGACTACTTGGTATGTGGGATTAATGATGTGATCATACAAAAGGGCCTAATAGCTGAAGCCCAACTGAACTACGAACAAACATTACAACTGGCTCTGTCATTAGAAAATGCAGCAAGTGGAGCATATGAATGACAGAGTATGCCAATGGGTGTGGATATCCCCACTGGACCAACTGAGCTTGGGAGACACCATTTGGATGAAGGCAATTGCATAGCCTCACTCAGAACATATCCTGAACAGAGGGACTCTAGGCCAGCCCACAGCAAAACGCCAAAACAAAGCCAAACCTCGGCCAAGCAGTTAACATTGTCTTCAGGATCCGGCAGGCAGACTGTTGTGGTTGCTGTCAGCATGTGGACTTGAGACAGCAAAAGAGTCCAAACTGGCCTGAATTGAGCAAGAGAATTCATAGGCTGGTATCTAGGAGAATGCACACATTGGAAAGCCTATCTATGTCTGCCTTGGAAAAGTTAAATTGCTTAGCAATGTCTGAATCAGAACCAGTCAAAATAAATATCTGGTTTAAACGGTCACCCAGTTCTAATGGAGGTTAATACCAGCACAGTTGTATCAGTTATTACAGAACCAGTCTCTGACAAAATTTACTCTGGTCTCCAACCCCTAAGTTTGCCTAAGACTTCAACTGGACTGCGAACCTATATCGGGGAACCCCTACAAACTATGGGTATTACTTCAGTTTTGTTCTTGTATGAGAAGCAGCTAGTTCAGTTACTACAATTTTACTAATTGTAGTAAAAGGCTTGAGACCAAGCCTGATGTGGCAAAAGTTTTTGAGAAAAATTCATCTTCCGGTTGTAGGTTTGCTTGCTGAGCTGGAAGGCTTGTTTTCAGACATTTCTTCATCATGCTGGGTAACATCATTAGTGAGCTTCCGGTGAAGTGCTGGTGATATGTTCCATTTTCTATTTATGTATCTTGGTCTCTTAAGGTAGGTGAGCTCTGAGAAAAAGAACCGAAAATGATATCACCCGTTTAAGAGACCAAGACACATAAATAGAAAGCAGGACATAACATAACATTAGCACTTCACCAGAGGCTCACTGATGATGTTACCTAGAATGGTGACAAAATGTCTGAAAACAAACCTTCCAGCTCAGCGAGCAAACTTACAACCTGAACCTCAACCTGAGCTACAAATCTTCTCAAATATCACAAGATTTACCTTGATTGCCTCAACATTTTTTGGTAAGAAAATGGTTGCCATTTTCTAAGGCTTAATTAAATACCCAGCAGCCCACTTTGCATGTTAACTAGGAAGCAATTCCACGGTTCTGCAAGGCCTCCCCAGTGCCATTTGCCTATGTACAAATGTAGGGGCAGAAATCAGAAGGCTGTGAAGGAATCATGGAACCACTCTAGTTTGTGGAATGGGCAGCACCAGTCACTCTGACTGTGGAGCCCGACAGTTTGCCTTTGTGGGGATATCAGACAAATGGTAAACTGCTTCCTGCAGCTGGATAAATACTTGATCCTTTGCATTGAGGATTTCCTGTCGTCTATCACGGAGGTCTTAGACGACAGAACGCGCGAGAGGCTGGACCAGCCGCTATCTCTGGATGAGCTGACCAAGGCCCTCGAGTCCTTCGAAAAGAATAAAACTCCCGGAAGCGATGGCTTACCGGTCGAGCTCTATTCCGCTCTGTGGGACTTGATTGGCCAGGACCTGCTGGAGGTGTATGTCAGTATGCTTCGGGCAGGTACCATGAGCGAATCCATGAGGAAAGGCACCATCACCCTCATCTATAAGCGGAAGGGGGAGAGGGAGGAACTCAAAAATTGGAGACCGATCACACTGTTGAATGCAGATTACAAAATCCTGTCAAAGGTAATTGCCAACCGGGTCAGGTCTGCTCTGGGGTCGGTGATTCACCCTGACCAAACCTGTGCTGTGCCAGGCAGGAAGATCGCTGAGAGTCTCGCACTCCTCAGGGATACGATCGCCTACGTGCAGGACAGAGGGTTGGACGCCTGCCTGATCAGCCTGGACCAGGAGAAAGCCTTTGACAGGATATCACACATGTATATGAGAGATGTTCTCTCCAAAATGAGCTTTGGGGAGGGAATCTGCAATTGGATCAGACTGCTCTACACCAACATCGTCAGTGCAGTCTCAATCAATGGGTGGGAATCAGATAGCTTCCCAGTCAGATCTGGAGTCAGGCAGGGCTGCCCTCTCTCTCCAGCCTTGTTTGTGTGCTGCATAGAGCCATTTGCCGAGTCCATCAGGAAGGATGCGAGCCTGAGAGGGGTGACTATTCCGGGCAGCGGGGGCCTGCAGGTTAAGGCCTCCCTGTACATGGATGACGTCGCCGTTTTCTGCTCGGATCCGCTGTCCGTGCGCAGACTCATGTGCATTTGTGACCAGTTTGAACGGGCCTCAGGGGCCAAGGTAAACCGAGGCAAGAGCGAGGCCATGCTCTTCGGGAACTGGGCCGACCAATCCTCGATCCCCTTCACCGTCAGGACCGACCACCTGAAGGTGCTGGGTATTTGGTTCGGGGGGGCTGGGGCGTGCGCCAAGTGTTGGGAGGAGCGTATCAGTAAAGTGAGGCAGAAACTGGGCAGATGGAGGCTACGGTCGCTCTCCATCACGGGAAAAAACCTGGTCATCAGGTGTGAGGCACTGTCATTGCTGTTGTACGTGGCACAGGTCTGGCCTATTCCCAGAACCTGCGCCGCTGCAGTCGCCCGGGCCATCTTCCAGTTCATATGGAGTTCAAAGATGGACCGGGTCCGAAGGGACTCACTATACAAAGATCTGGGCAACGGGGGAAAAAATACACCCAATGCCACCCTCACCCTGATGGCCACCTTTGTGTGTGGCTGCATCAAGCTGTGTGTGGATCCCCGGTACGCAAACACCAAGTGTCACTACGTACTGAGGTTCTACCTGTCCCCGGTGTTGCGAAGGATGGGCCTGGCCTCGCTGCCGCGGAACGCTCCGAGTAGTTGGACCGTTCCGTACCACCTGTCCTTCGTGGAGAAATTTCTGAAGAAAAACACCTTTGACCACAAGTCCATCAGGAAGTGGTCAGCACGTAGCGTCCTCGAGACCCTTCGGGAAAAGGAGAGGGCGGATCCTGTTGAGTGGTTCCCTGAGCAGACTGTCAAAGCAATTTGGCAGAATGCCTCATCGCCAGAACTTTCCAACAAGCACCAAGACATGGCTTGGCTGGTGGTGAGAAGGGCTCTACCTGTGAGATCGTTTATGCACGCCCGGACTCTCAGCCGCACCGCACGCTGCCCTCGAAGCGGCTGCGGGGAGGACGAGACTGTCACACACCTCCTTCTGGAATGTGCCTATGCAGAGGAAGTCTGGAGAGGAATGCAGTGGTATTTGTCGAGGTTCGTCCCGAGCAGCGCCGTGACGCGGGACTCCGTGCTCTACGGCCTGTTCCCCGGGACGCACACCGAGACGAACATCAACTGCGCCTGGAGGATCATCAACTCGGTGAAGGACGCTCTCTGGGCGGTCCGAAACCTGTTGATCTTCCAGCTGAAGGAGTTGACCCCGACTGAGTGTTGCAGACTGGCACATTCCAAGGTCCAGGACTACGTGTTGAGGGACGCGCTGAAGCTTGGGGCAGCTGCCGCCAAGGCGCGGTGGGGAAAGACCACTGTTTAACATCTGCCTGTCTAAAGAAAAGCAGGGGGCCCATGCAGTCATTTGGGCTCTGCTGACGCCTTAGCTCAATATATGAGTGAGAAATGCACTGATCTGTATGTAATAATGATAATTCAGAGCTGTGTATGTAAATGTGGAAATATGAATGGCATTACCTAATGTACAGTGTATCAAATTATTCTATGCATATTTTATGAATAAAGTATATTTTTGAAATATAAAAAAAAATTGAGGATTTATACGAATAGCTAGCAGTGGGCTGTCCTTCACAAAGCTAGACATAAGCTATGTTTCCTGCAATTGCAGTTAGATGAGGACTCTGATAAGTATGCTATGATTAATGCCTATAAGGGTTTGTACCAATATATGAGACTGCCATTTGGGGTATCATCAGCCTGTACCATTTTGTTAGTTGATGATGGAGAACATTTATCTGGATGCCATGCTAGCAACTGGGATGACCAATAAAGAACAGTTAGAGAACATGGACATAGATCTTAGATGTTTCTCCAAGATGTGGGTACACCTTAGAAGGGAAAATGTGTTTTCCAGGCATCCTTAGTGACCTATTTGGGGTACAGAGTTGACAAGACCAGTTTACATCCATTGGACAATAAAGTGATGGTGATCAAAGTTGCCCCAGCTCCCTCACATGTAGCAGAGCTTTGGTCTTTCCTTGGATTGGTGAATTATTATGGAAAATGCATACATAACCTGGCCTCCATCCTTGCAGCCTTATATATGCTGTGGAGAATGGGACAGCCTTGGAAATGGTCTCGTAGCCAAGGGAAATAAAAATGCAGCTATCATCGTCAAAGATGTTGGAACACTTATCCCAAGTGAGATCTGGAGCTGTCACGTGATGCCTCTCGGTATGGTTTGCAGGCTAGTGTTAGCTCACTGGTGGCCCAATGGACAGGAGCACCCAATAGCATAAGCTCCCAGACTTCGGCTGATGCAGAGTGCAAATACACCCAGATAGACAAGGATGGTTTGACATTCATCTTTGATGTGAGAAGGTTCCACTAATACATTTACAGACATACATTTGTTATAGTAACAGATCATAAACCCTTGCTCGGGCTACTCAAAGAGGTCAAGGGGCCACCTGTAGCATCAATACAAATTCAGCTGTGAGTTCTCATTCCAAGTGCATACAATTACAAATCAGAACACCATCTGGGAGGCCAAGTAGCAAATGCAGATGTCTTGAGCCACCTCCTGTTGGGAGATACATCACCGGTGGGTGCTGCCACTGGAACAGTCCATCCTGATTTTAAACTTTTTTTTAGATTAGATTACTTACAGTGTGGAAACAGGCCCTTCGGCCCAACAAGTCCACACCGACCCGCCGAAGCGCTACCCACCCATACCCCTACATTTACCCCTTACCTAACACTACGGGCAATTTAGCATGGCCAATTAACCTGACCTGCACATCTTTGGACAGTGGGAGGAAACCGGAGCACCCGGAGGAAACCCACGCAGACACGGGGAGAACGTGCAAACTCCACATAGTCAGTCGCCTGAGGCAGGAATTGAACCCGGGTCTCAGGCGCTGTGAGGCAGCAGTGCTAACCACTATGCCACCATGCCGCCCACTTTCTGGACACCTTTCTAGTCACTGCTGACAACATCAGACTGTGGGCACAAAAAGATCCTGTCCTCACAAAACTGAAACAACTGGTGGTGATGGGAGAAACCACAGGACTGTCACTACCAGGAAGGAAACCATTCCAGTCCCAGCAAGACCAGATCACTGTAGAGGACGGCATTTTATTATAGGGAGCAAGAGTCATTTTTCCAAGCAAAGGTGCTAGTTAAACTCCACCAGGGTCATCCAGGGGTGTCCAAAATGAAGATGTTGGCAAGAAATTATGTCTGGTGGGCAGGATTGGGTGCAGTCACAACCACATTGGTTGGGTAGTGCCCAGAGTGCCAACAAGGACAAAAATTACCAGCTCCCGCACATTCGTGGAAATGACGAGGTAAACCCTAGACTTAGTTACATGTCGACTATGCCAGCCTTATTAAGTGCTCAATGTTCTTAGCCATTTTGGATGCCCATTCCAAGTAGTTGGATATGCATTGAATTTATTCATCAATCATTGGGATAGTGATAGAAAAGCTGTGAGCATCTTTTGCAATACACTGACTCCTGGAAATTTTGGTCACAGAAAATGAGTCATCATTTACCTGCAGGGAACTCAAGTCTTTCCTAAAGTCAAGTGGCACTCAGCATAAAACAACAACTGCATATCATCCTTTTTCCCAATGATCTGGCAGAAAGAACAGTCTAAACATTGAAGGCAGGCTTAAAGTTACAGCCTCCAGCTTCACTTGATACCAAACTGTCCTGGTTTCTGTTTGATTACAGGGCCACTTCTCACGCAACTACATGGATAGCTCCAGCAGAGTTGGAGATGACTCACACCAGCTTAAATCTGATCTTCCCAGGTCTGAGGGGGAGGGAATGCCAATGCCAGACACGCGACTGCTGTAAATGAGGGAGACAGTTTACTTCAGGGGACCAAGTTTGGGGCCAAAATCACGGGAATGACTCTGCATGGGTAACAGGCGCAGTTGACGTACAATGTTCAGGTAGATGAGACAATCCTGAACAAGCATGTGGACCACATGAAAGCTGCCAGCTCAAAAAAAGAGCAGGAGCAATACATACCTGGCCCATCCAAACAGCTGGAAAGACAGAAGCGGTGGGTTCTCCATGTCTATCTAGCGTCAAAGAAACCTCAGAGTCTGAGGTGGACATGGAGGCTGTTGCAGCCTCAACACCTTTACCATCCGAAGAAGACGGTGAATTTCTTCCGAGACTTTCTAGGCAAAAGAGGCGGCCTACAATCCAATACATGCTGCCTGTATCTGAGGCTGAGTTACAGGAACTGGACCTGATGCAAAAATGTCCCAGGAGAGGCTACAAGAAAATAAAAGGTCCTAGATGTAGGTAAACAGAGGGATGTAGTGATTGTAATGAGGTTAGCCAGGTGGATCTCATAGAATATGAGTTCCCAATTTGGGGCTGTTAATCCAGTCCAATCAGGGAAGTCATGACTGACAGATATAAACAAGAATATCAGAGGTTCTGTTCACTCTGAAAAGCTGGACCACTGTCAGGTACTATGCACATGCAAATAAAAGTTGACTTGGTGACACAATACCGGCCTCTGTGGAGTTATTTCAATAATAATCTTTGTATTTCTGCAAATTGCCATAGGGCAAATAAGATTAGAGAGGTGAATGCAAAGCTCAATGTCTAATATGGGAGAAAAATTGGAGGAGAAGTGGACAGCGAAGAAGGTTACCTCAGATTACGATGGGACCTTGATCAGATGGGCTAATGGGCTGAGAAGTAGCAGAGGAGTTTAATTTAGATAAATGTGAGGTGCTACATTTTGGAAAAACAAATCTTAGCAGGGTTTATAGACTTAATGATAAGGTCCTAGGGAGTTTTGCGGAACAAAGAGACTTTAGAGTGCAGTGAAAGTGGAGTCACAGGTAGATAGGATAGTGAAGAAGGCGTTTGGTATGCTTTCCTTTATTGGTCAAAGTATTGAGTACAGGAGATGGGAGGTCATGTTGCGATTGTACAGGGCATTGGTTAGGCCACTGTTGGAAAACTGCGTGCAATTCTGGTCCTTTCTATCGGAAAGGTGTTGTGAAACTTGAAAGGGTTCAGAAAAGATTTACAAGGATGTTGTCAGGGTTGGAGAATTTGAGCTATAGGGAGAGGTTAAATAGGCTTGGGCTGTTTTCCCTGGACTGTCGGAGACTGAGGAGTGACCTTATAGAGATTTATAAGATCATGAGGGGCGTGGATAGGATAAATAGACAAAGTCTCTTCCCGGGGGTCGGGGAGCCTAGAACTAGAGGGCATAGGTTTAGGGTGAGAGGGTAAAGATATAAAAGAGACCTAAGGGGCAACTTTTTTACGCAGAGGGTGGTACATGTATGGAATGAGCTGCCAAAGGAAGTGATGGAAGCTGGTGCAATTGCAACATTTAAAAGGCGTCTGGATGGGTATATGAATAGGAAGGGTTTGGAGGGATATGGGCCAGGTGCTGGCAGATGGGATTAGATTGGGTTGGCATATCTGGTCAGCATGGATGGGTTGGACCAAAGGGTTTGTTTCCATGCTGAACATCTCTATGACTAAGTGGGTTCTGTTTTGTGTGGTACTGGCACCAGTACTGTGGAAATGGGATCTATTCCATTGAGACAGTCTACACAGTCACATATTTGGACTGTTGTTCTTGTATTTGCATAACCAACAGCAGACGAGGGATCAAGCTGAGAGAGATGTAGCAAATAAAAGGATAAAGCTGAAGCATTAGAGCAAAATAGTAACATGGAAACAATGATCAGAGAATAGCAGGAAATGAATAGTGAGGAAAGGAACTAAGATACACCAATAGTCAAGATTAGATGCTACAAAATAACAAAAAGACAAAAGCAAAGTTCTGAATCTGGATGTATGTAGAATTGACAATATGGTAAATGAATTGATGCACATTGTAGTGAATAAATATGACCTGAAAGTCACACAAAGAAATGTGGCTGCTGAACATTAGGACAACGTCCTGAATATTGAGGGGTATGTGACATTCAAGAAGTAAAGGAAGCTAGGTAAATGTGGAGGTGTAGCACTCTTAAAATTTTAGCCCAAGAGATCAGTGTAGAATTTCTTTGGGTGAACATGAGGAATAGTAAGGGATAGAAGTCACTAATGGGAGTGATCTTTTGTCCTCCTAACAGTATCTATAATGTGGGACAAAATAATCAAGAAGAAAGATTGGGTGCTTGAGATAAAAGAATAGTAATAATCATGAGTGATTTTGATCAAACTGTAAAGTGAAAGGAATCAGATTGCCCATAGAGTTCATAGAATTCCTTCAAAACAGTTTCTTAGAGCAGCACTTTCTGGAACCAGCTGGAGAGCAAATCATAGGAGAAAGTGAGGACTGCAGATGCTGGAGATCAGAGCTGAAAATGTGTTGCTGGAAAAGCGCAGCAGGTCAGGCAGCATCCAAGGAGCAGGAGAATCGACGTTTCGGGCATGAGCCTGAAGAAGGGCTCATGCCCGAAACGTCGATTCTCCTGCTCCTTGGATGCTGCTTGACCTGCTGTGCTTTTCCAGCAGCACATTTTCAGCTGGAGAGCAGATCATACCAGACTTCCTATTGTGTAATGTGACAGGATTAGTTAATAATCTCAAAGTAAATGTACCTCTAAGGACCACAATATGATTGGATTTTGCATCCAGTTTGAAAGGGAGGAGTGGTATTTTAAACTTAACAAGGACAACTACATTGGTGTGAAAGCTGAGATGGCTGAAGTGAACTGCGATACTCGGCTAACAGATAAAACAATTGAGAAGCAGGGACAGATATTTAAGGGGATATTTGAGAATACACAGCAGAATAGGCATAATCCTGCCATAAAGAGCATTTCAAAGGGAAAGGCCCACCATCTGTTCAGGATATTATGTTAAGGAAAGCAGCAGGCTTTAATGTTCTTATGTGCCTTGATGCCTAAAAGGAAAAGAAAAGGTTTCTTGTTAACACGTCAAATGAGCTGGAAGATGAAATGGAACTGGAGAGTGGTGCAGCCCTGAGCCAGTGTGATGCAATGCTATTGGAGTGAGTGGTCGAGAGTGCGCATGTGACACTGCATGGCACTGAGTGTGGATCTCAGGATTCGGCGAGAGAAGCTGTGTGTGGAATGTTGAACATCACGAGATACCTATAATCCTGGGTAGATTCAAAGCACGAAGGATGAAATTTGAGTTGGAATCCTTATGGAGTGAGTCTGAGGAACAGGCAGTCACTGAGGAATATGATGTGGATATGAAAATGGGTTTTAGCAAATACCTGGTCAAACACCGGGAGTGACAGTGAATTAATGACGGTGAACAAGAAAAACGACTGGGACTGAAATCCTGTCAGAGAAATGAGCAGAACTTCTTCAATGTGGGCATGCCCAGAAGAGAAGTGGCAGTGAATTAAATACTAAATAAAAACCGAAAAAACTGCGGATACTGTAAATCAGAAACAAAAATGGAAATTGCTGGAAAGCTTAGCAGGTCTGACAGCATCTGTTGAGAGAAATCAGATTTAATGTTTCAGGTTGAGTGACCCTTCCTCAACTGGAATTTAGGAGCAGAAAAAGCGGATTGATTGAAGGATATAAGATCTTGAGGAGTCTTGATAGGTCGGATGTGGAGAGGATGTTTCTTCATGTCAGGGAATTTAGAACTAGGAATCACTGTTTTAAAGTAAGGTGTCACTCATTCATGACAGAAATGAGGATAATTATTTTCTTACAGAAGGCCATGAATCTTTGGAAATCTGTTCTCTCTTCCTTAAATGATGGTTGAAGTACAGTCTTTGAAAGTTTTTAAGGAAGAAATAGATAAATTCTCGTGAAAAAGTATCAGATGTATACATGAATGTGGTGTAATCATGTTCTTATTGAATAGCAGAGGGACCGAGTGGCGCGTTCCTGCAGCTAATTCAGATGGTCAGATATTTGCATGAGAATACGAAGTCTGCAGATTCCAACATATGTTGGTCATGAAGTTCACCACAAGTCCTTTCAAGTCTCAGCAGCATGCTAAGCATTTACTGCTGCCAAACGACTTCTGTGGAGCAGAAAATTAACTTTTAAAAGTGTGAAGTCTTATTCTTTCAGGATTAAAGAGTTGGAAATTTTCAAACTGAACTTTTAACATTTTTTTGTTTCTTTCTATTGTATTCTCTCTAATTATCAATCTTTCTTCCCCTTTTGTTATTAATCTTTTATACCTGATTTAGAGACATAAAGTCATAAAGCATGGAAACAGTCCAAACGGACCAGACAACCCAATTTGACCTAGTTTCACTTGCCAGCATTTGGCCCATATCCATCTAAGCCCTTCCTATTCATTTACCCATCAAGATGTCTTTTAAATGTTGCAGTACCAACCTCCACCACTTCCTCTGGCAGTTTGTTCTATACCTGCACCACTCTCTTTAAAGTCCTTTTTTAATTTGGCACTGACTTCACCTGCTTCTTAGTACTTGTTGTGTTGGTTGGTTCTGAAGTTACAGTCGTTGACTCAGGTTTCAGTTGACTTATTTTCCTTGTTGCAACATTATCAGCCATATTCTCAGTAAATTGTTACCCAATATTTGGAAAACTTAAAAGGCAAGTGCAGGTCTTACAATCGACAGCTGCAGTTAGATTCCCTTCTACTGCGATATGGAGGCTATAATCTTTGAGAAATGTATTGCATTTAGAAACTGGAGTATCTGGGGCAATCTTCTGTGGGTTTTGACCAGAATGTAAGTATGAAGTGGAGATGAATTGTTTGTGGTCATTGGGTTTTCTCTGAAATGCAGGTTTTGTGCTATTCAAAATTATTTTAATTTTACTGGAGATGAATATCCGGTTTTGTAGTGAAAATGGTAAAACCACATACCAAAGGCAAGAACTTGAGCAAGTTTCAAAAGTTAGGTTCAGTAGTTGAATAAGACTCCATGTGTCTGCTGCACATTTTTAGATGGTAGTGGTCATGGGTTGGGAAGGTGCAGTGGAAGGAATCTTGGTGAAGTCCTGATGAGAATAATTCAATGTAAAAAAGGGACAAATAAGGTAAGCTGCTTTAATCAATTTAACTTGTGAATAGAGGCTCACTAACTTAAGATTTTATAATTTCATATCTGATTTAGTTAATAATTGGCAAATATCTTATTTTTGGATCTAATTATTAAATTGGATTCAAGGTTATATGACAAAGCTTGTTACTTCCACTGGAATGTGTTATTTCACCATTTGCCCAGTCTGAAGAACTATTGACAGTGACTTAAGAATAAAGATAGAGATTTTGTGAATCTTCACAAATGAAACAGCTATTCCGGTCAAGTTAACTGAACCACAATAAAAGCTGCTGAAATTTGAATAATGCAGAATAATGAATGCTGTGAATCTTTAGCATATATTGTTTTGAACTAGCCTGAATTTCAATGTAATATAAAGGAATGGAAGCTATCAATTGTCTTGAAACCAACCCTAATCATAGATCTTTAAGCAGAACTGTTTCTGGGTTGTACATATTTTTTTTCGAAGTTCTTTCCTTGCCTAAAGCTGTCTGCCAACTTTCCCATGCTTTGCGGTTTTCGCTGTTATGAGTTATTTGAACAAGATTTTGATTTAAGCCATTTTTAGTGAAACTTTTAATTTGAATATATGTTGCACATGCTTGAGTACACATTAAGTCCCTCAAAGCTTGGATAACCTGTTTAGTAGTGTTAATGAATCTTTAATATTAATTTCTCAACTTATCGAAGTGACTGTGCAAAATATTTTTCCTTATGCTTTTTAAATGCTGGACCAGTTGAGCCACCAGATAATGTTTTTATTAAGCAAAATGAACTCCACTTGTTTAAATATGGGTGAAATTTTCCTGTCCCAAGAAAGCAAGAAGAATAGTGGGTGGAGATTGAATGAGCAGGAAAAAGTCACACTCTTGCCGTAATGATAAACATCAGCACTTACTTTCAGAGATCTCAAAAAGCAGTTGACCTCCCATCTGCTGGTATTAGAAGCTTCTCTACATTCACGAGTATCTCATTAAAAGCACAGTTACGTTGAGGGAATTCAATCTTCTCAATTAAATTCTGCTGAATCCAGAAGGCTGTCGCATCAGATATCAACCACATCTAACTGTTGGATTCCTGCTGACTGTCCCTTCCATTTGGAGCTTGGGGAAAGTGCTTACTTGGTTGTCCTTATCGCAATTCAGCGTTGTTGCATTCAGTTGCAGTTGTAATCTTTCCAAGTACATTTAAAGTGACAAAATGCCTGAAAGTAGGCCTGAAAGCTCAAATGGTTAAAGGGAAATCAGCTTTTCTTTGGTAGGTCACCAGTATACACAGCAAAAGAGAGGAATGATCAGTAAGGTAAGGATTGCTCACTATCTGTCCAGTGTTGGAACATTGTGTTCAGGGATGACCTACTGTCTATGCAGTGGTGAGCCATTATCTGTGCACAACAGTTCTGTCCTATGCTAAGGAGTTTGGGCCATGGCTGGAAAGGGAGAGTCAAACGAATCTAGATGTCCAAGGTACAAGCCTTCTATAGAAAGCTGATGTATGGAATGTATTTGATGGCATTTGGTCATTTTTTTATTCACTACAGGAACTGAGCATCACTGGCTGGCCAGCATTCTTTACCTCTCCCGTGGTTGCTCTTCAAAATGTGGTGAGCTGCCTGCTTCAATCGCTGCAGTCATATGTTTTCAGTAGACCCACAATGCTACTATGAAGGGATTTCCAGAATTTTGACCCAGAGAGAGTAAAGGAATGACCAGCTATTTCAAAAAACAGGATGCTGAATGACTTGGATGGAAACTTACTGGCAGTAATGTTTCCATGTATCTGCTGCACTGTCCTTTGGGATGGTGTTAGTCATGAGTTTGAAAGGTGCAGTGTAAGGAGTCTTGGTGAATTTATGCAGTGCATCTTGTGGATAGTACACACTGTTGCTACTGAGTGTCGGTGGTGGAGAGAGTGGAGGTTTGAGGATATGGTGCCAATCAAGCAGGCTGCTTGGCCTGGATTGTGTCAAGCTTAAGTGGTGTTGGGGCTGCACCCACCCAGGCAAGTGTGGAACATGCCATCATACTCCTGATTTGAGTCTTGTAGATGGTGGAGAGGGTAGTGCTTACATGATGGCCATTACCTGACATTACTGGAAGAAGTGGTAGAGATGGGTGAAATTGCAATATTTAAAAGATATTTGGATAGATACATGAATATGAAAGGTTTTGGGGCATATCAGCTGAACGCAGGCAATTGTGACTAATTTAATTTAGGGAATCTGGTCATCATGGATGAGTTGGGTTGAAGGGCCAGTTTCCGTGCTCTATGCCTCTATGTCTCTATGACTCTATGAGAGGCTTTGGGGAATCGGGAGGTGACTTACAGCAGGATTCCTAGCCTCTGACCTGTTTTTGTAGCCACAGTATTTATATGGGTTGTCCAGACCAGTTTCTGGTCAATGGTAACTCTTAGACTGTTGTTTGTGGGGAATTCAGTAATGGTAATGCCATCGAATACTAATGTGGAGTAGGTGGATTTTCTCTTATTGGAGATAGCCATTACCTGACATTTTTCAAAAAGTGTGATGCTAGAAAAACACAGCCGGTCAGGCAGTATCTGAGAAGGATAGTCAACATTTCAAGCAGAAACTCTTCATTGGATGTGCTTTCCAGCACCACACTTTTTGATTCTGATCTCCAGCATCTGCAGTCCTCACTTTCTCCTCGTTGATTATTACCTGACATTTGTGTGGCAAGAATGTTACTTGCCAATTTTCAGTCCAAGCTTGGATATTGGTCAGGTCTTGTTGCATTTGGATATGAACTGCTTCAGTATCTGAGCAGTTGTGAATGGTGTTGAACATTGTGCAATCATCAGAGAATATTGCTACTTGTAACCTTATGATGGAGGGAAGGTCATTGATGGAGCAGTTGAAGATGACTGATTGTAGAAATATCCTGGACCTAAGATGCCTGGCCTCCAATAATTATCTCCCTATGTGTCAGATATAACTCCAACCAGAGCAGTTTCCCTCTGATTCCCATTGACTCCTGTTTTGCTAGTGTTCCCTAATGTTACTTTTAGTCAAATGTAGCCTTAATATTAATAGTAGTTGCTTTCTCCTCAGCTCTGCAATTCAACTCATTTGTCTATGTTTGAATCAAGACTATAATGAGATCATGAGCTGAGTGGCCCTGGTGGAACCCAAACTGTTCATCACTGAGCAGGCTATTGCTGAGCATGTACTATTTAGTAACACTGTTGATGATGCCTTCCATCATTTCACTGATGATCAAGAGTAGACTGGTGGGGTGGTAATTGGCTGAATTGGATTTGACCTTTTTTTGTGTAGAGGACATTGCTAGACAATTTTTCACTTTGCCAGTGTTGTAGCTGTACTGAAACAGCTTGGCTTGGGGAGCAGCAAGTTCTGCTGTACTTCACTAGAATATTATCAGGACACATAAATTTTGCAGTATCCAGTGTCTCCAATCATTCCTTGATATTATGTACAGTGCATTGAATTGGCTGAAGACCGGAAGATGGATGTTTGATTTGGCACTTCCGGCTGCTGATGTTTTGAATGGTTCAGCCTTATCTTTTGTGCTGATGTGCTCCCTCATCATTGAGGATTGGGGTAATTGTGGAGCCTCCTTCATGACTTAATATGGCAAGACTGCAGAGTGTAGATCTGTGAAGTCATTCAGCTCTGTTTATCACTTGCTGTTAGGGTGTTTGGCATGCAAGTAGCCATGTTTCGCAGCTTCACGATGAGACACACTTAATTTTTGAGTATTCATGGTATTGCTCCTGAAATGCCCTCCCGTATTCTTCATTGAATCAGGGTTGATCCTCTATTGTCATGGTAATGGTAAAATGCGGGATATGCCAGATCATGATGCTGTAGATTGCATTGGAGTTTGATCTTACTGTTGCTAATGACCCACAGCACCTCAAGAATACCCAATTTTGAATTGCTAGACCTCTTTGAAGTCTATCCATTTAGCATGATGATAGTGCCATCTGATGTAATTCTCAATGTGAAGGCTCCTCACTGATTAGAGACATAGCTGGCATATATGAAAATGGCTGTGGTTGTCAGTCATCCTCGCTCCAGGACACCTCTGCAGGAGCTCTGCAAGCTGTACCATCTTCAGCTGCTTCATCAATGACCTTCCCTCCATCAGAAGATTGGAAGTGGGGATTTTACAGGCAATGGGAAATGAGACAGTGGCATTAGGGGTCTCAGTGATGCTTTAATTTTGAGGTTTCAAGCCATTGGTAGAGGACACCTTGCTCCTGTTCCAATTTTAGAGCACATCAATAGAATGCAATGTTCAGGAGAACAACTGTGCTAAGTGACTTGAAATGGGTGGGGTAAGTGAGGCGACTTGTCGGGGAGGGCTGTATTAGAAACCAGCCACTGGGCTTTCACATGGGAACAACATTACATTGTAGCACATTTTCTTGGCAACACAGGCATACAGAGTGCCTACCTCTGACCATCCAGCAGCATTGACCATCTGGGTTACACCTCCCTATCAATGTCATTGCTGGGGAGCCTGCACAAATGTATACGCCTGCACATAACTGTGAGTAATAAGGTGGTAGGGTAGGTGGGGTTATGGTGTTGGAGTGAGCCAATGCCATGAATGTAAGAATTAATCATATTACGATTGCTGATTCCTCAAGGCATTTTCATTATGTAGCATTAATTAACTACAATTCATTTCACAATTCCAGATCTAGTAAAGTCTGCTTTCTAGTTGGCTCTGTTGTGGGAAAAATCACCAGCCTCGGAGTCAGAGTCAGGGTTCAACAACAGAGTTTACTGTACAAGGAAATATCGGAGCTCCAGGGAGAGAAAGACACCACAGCATAGTAGTCAGCTGCGAGTCTTCTCTCAACCTGGAGCACATGTCAAGATACTTTCATACATTTTGTGATATAATAGGTCAGTGATGAGGTTATTATCTCTGTAACATAGCTTGTTTGGTGTAAACATTGCAGAATCGTTGATAGTTTCAATGCTGTCATTGTCAGTTCCAGTGCAGCCTTTGTTAATTTCCACATTGTCATTGTCAGTTTCAATGCAGACATTATCAGTTTCAATGTCTGTGCAGAAGTCTATTGCTGTAGTAATGGGCGCTAATCGCTCTTCCTGAGAAGGACAATTACTGCATCCCTGGCTATTCGCACTTTGTATTGATTCTATATCGAACAGTTAATATATGCGGGTAGTATATGTTACTCATGTGTATTCTCTCCCCCAACCGCCTTAAACTAATCAACTGAGGATGTGAGTGCATTGTGCTGGCATTCTGGTGGCCCTAGGCGGTATTTGTGTTTGCTCTGCTGTCTTTTTCCATATTGTGGTCCGGTGGCCATCTTGTGTGTCAATGTGTGCCTAGTGTCACCCTGCCCTGTGCCATCTCCCACTTCAGTTCTAGAATGATTTTTTTTAAGAAACTGTCCTGAAACCAGTCCATGAATTCCTCATCTAGGATATCTTTGCATTTCAGATTCTTTAAACATATATGTTAATTAAAATCCTCTCTGAATATTGCCAAACCTTTTGTCCAACTCACAATTCCTGTTCTCTTACACTTCTTCCTGTTGAGTGGTTACTATCAGGAAGTTTGTACGAAGAGGTTTATATACCACTCGCATGGAATTGTTACTCTAGATTCACTTTGAGAAGGTATTTTATGGAAATTCCACAAGAGACATGTCGAGGTCACCATGTATAGTACCGCAGCATGGTCAACAGTGTCATGGCCTGAGATCTTTGAGGATCTCATCACCAGGAGAAAGTGGAGATTGCAGCTGCTGGAGATCAACGTCAAAATGTGAGGCACTCAAAAAGCACAGCAGGTCAGGCAGCATCCAAGGAGCAGGAGAATCAATGCTTTGGGCTTAAGCCCTTCATCAGGAATGTGAATCTCATCATCAATTTTAAGATCTGTAGCATTCAAAGACCAGATCAATGAGAGACTTTGATGCTGTAGACTTGCAGCAAGTAAAGGCCTGACGAGGTGGTCTTTCAGTATGGAATCCAAGCCATGTATCTTGGAAGATCCAGGCAGGAGTGAGAACTGCCTGGTCACACATTGTTTTGCTATTCCTCTCATGCCCCTGAATAAGTAAAGAACTGAAAAGCTTTTGATGGCCCATGAAACCTTATCCTGTGTCCTGACAGAAGTGGCAATCTCTAACACACCTGATACCATACGTCAACTCCAAAGTAGAATATTTCACCCTCTGTTTTTGTTTTGCTGTCCTCAAAATGATTCAGCTATGTTCAAAGATTATTCGAAATTTAAGAACTTGAATTCCTCTTCATGTTTTGAACTCATCAGCTGAAATTTGGTTTTTCAATCAATTTGCTGTTTGGCTACCTTTCACAGAGCAACCCTGCAATCTCTCATTGAATGGTGGCATCTCTTATGGAAACAGAAAAGAGAATCCAGTTGAAATTCTCAAATTTGCAAAGGGATGTTATGGTCATAGATTTATCACCTGAAATATTAACGTGCAGTTAGGTGTAAAGTGGATCTTTCTTGTGTTTATCCCAGGGATTGACAATGAAATTTCACAGTGTTATTATCTGATTACATAAGAGAAAATGCTGGAAAATCTCAGCAGGTCTGACAGCATCTGTAAGGAGAGAAAAGAGCTGATGTTTCGAGTCTAACTGACCCTTTGATAAAGGGTCAGTTAGACTCGAAATGTCAGCTCTTTTCTCTCCTTACAGATGCTGTCAGACCTGCTGAGATTTTCCAGCATTTTCTCTTTTGGTTTCAGATTCCAGCATCCGCAGTAATTTGCTTTTATTATCTGATTAGTTTACAAGTGGCTATTATGCCAGGAGATTGGTAACTTATTCATCAAGGATGATGGGACCAAGATGCTGTGACTAAAGATATTTGTAATTCCATACTAAACACACATAAACAACTCCACAAATATAAAGATGTGGATATTCTTACTTAATTAGTTGTATAGCAAGAAGGGTGTCAGTTAGCTGATGATAACTACTGACCATAATATTAATCTTGCTTTTGTCAATTTCAGATCTTCAATTCATATTTGGGGAGCAGTATGTTGAAGTATCCATTCTCCATTTTAAAATATTTATCTTACCCATTTCCAGGATCTGATTGCACTCCAGAATATAAAGGAAATCAAGGCCAAACCCTAAAATTGATGGTTGAAAGCTCTTGTGATAAACAGAAAAGTTCTACAAGAAAATGTAACAAATATCATAGAAAAAAGGATTCCTGGCCTCTCCCAAGCCTCATGGTTCTTATATTCAAACTTCAACTTTAAAAATGGATCAGCAACCGTACCACAGAAATGTTACTCGTGTTTATTCATGTCCAACTCCATTTTGGCAATCAGAGATAAATGAAGATGATGAGCAGATTATTAAAGGTATGTTACTTTTCAAATTAGATTTAGCAACTTCTAAGTGAAAATGCACAGCCTGCTGGTAATTCTAAGACCCAGTTTACATCATGCTGCTAAAGTCCATCTTGACATAAAAATCCAATTACAGCGTGGTAGTATGCTAATTGCATTTTACAGCGTCATGTTTAAAGTTATTTTATTTGCTCATGAGGGGTGGGTGTTGCTGTTTGTCAATATTTAGTATCCATACATAATTGCCATGGTGAACTGCCTTCTTGAACTGTAGAGTCTTTATGGTGCAAGTACACCCAAAGTGCTGTTACAAAGAGAGTTCCAGGACTCTATTCCAGCAGCAGTGAAGGAACAGCAATGTATTTAAGTCAGGTTTGAAGTGGAAGGTATAGCTAGTGGTGTTCCCATATATGTGTTGTTGTTGCCCTCCCTAGGTGATAGACAGCATGGTTTGGAAGGTGCTGATAAAGAAAGCTAGGTGAATTTCAGCAACATTTTTTGTAGATGGTACAGACTGGTCCCAATTTGCATTGGTGGTGGAAGAATGGATGGGGTGACAATTGATCTTTGACCTCATTGATAGTGAGCTTCTTGAGTGTTGTTGGAGTAAAACCAATCTGATGAAGTAGAAAGTATTCAATCATATTCTTGAGTTGTGCTCGTCAATAGTTTTTTTTGGTTTAGAAAAGCATTATGTCTCAGTGCAGTTTTGGTGGGCTGAAGGTTCTGTTCCTGTACTGTACTGTTCTTTGTCCTCTTTGTTCGTTGGTCAGGCATTGGAGAGATAGGAGGTCAGTTAATCATCACAGAATTACTAGGGTCTGAGCTGCACATGAAGCCATAGTAATTACATGGCTAGTCCAGTTCTATTTCTGGTCAATGGTAACACCCAGAATGCTGTTAATGGGGATTCAGCTTATGATTATGCCAGTGAACATCAAGTAGAGATGGTAAATGCTCTCTTGTTGGAAATGGTCAGTGACATGAATATTTTTGCCATTTATGAGCCCAAGCCTGGATATTGTCCAGGGATTGCTGTGTATAGACACAGCTGCTTAATTATTTGACTGGTAGTGAGTAATGCTGAACATTGCACAAACGTTGCTAAGGAACTCCACTCCTGACCTTATGGTGGAGAGAAGGTGATTAGTGCAGCAGGGGGAGATTGTTGGGCATAAGAGGCTAATCTGAAGAACTCTTGTAGGTAAATCCTGAGACTGAGATGATTGACTTCCAACAATCATGACTAAAATAACTCCTCAGAGGCTGGTGTCCTGTCACCCAGTCACCCTTTATTTACAAATGCATAGTACTTGACACTGACCTGCCTTCCTGAGAGCCAGCTGTCAGAGTAAGCAGAACTTCAAACACTCCTGTTTATCTCTGTCAGCCAAGGCTCCCTGATCAGACCAGCCTCAATCTGGGAACTCATATACTATGAAGTCCACCTAGCTGACCTCATTACAGTCACTACATCTGTCCCCATCTAAGTTCTGGGATAGAGGCCTATTCTTTCTCATGTAATCTCTCCTAGGACATTTTCACATTGGGTCCTTTTCCTTTAATTCTGCCTTGGTTGCAGGTGGTGGGCACTAGGTGGTCTGCTTCTTGCAACCAGAGCACTTGGGGAGAAATTCATCCTCTTCTCCCAGCAGCAAAGATGTATAGGCTGTGACATTCATCATGTCCATCTCAAATGCCAAGATTTCTTCAATGCTAGATGGAGAGGGAGAACCCCTGGCTTCCAACAGCGTTGCCAGCTGTTCTGGGGGACTAAATAGGTTTTGCTCCATTTTGCGAATTTGCAGCTTTCATGCGATCCACGTGTTTGTTCAGGAACACCTCACCTATCTGAACTTTGTACGTCACGGTAACTGACCTCATGTTGACTGTGCCTCTTATCGATGCAGAGCCATTTTCATGGTTTTGGCACCAACATTGAAGTAAACCGTCTCTCTCTCAGTTAAAGGAGTCTTGTGTCCAGCTTAGGCATTCCTGATGCCATTTCACCCTCCACCCCAAGCTGAGAAGATCAGATTTAACCTGGTGAGGAGTCTTCTCTATATTAGGATCTTTGCTGAGAGCTATCCCTCTAGTTGCATGAATTGTCTGATAATTTGTTAGAATCTGGGACAGTTTGGTATCGAATGATGTTGTGGGCTGTTTCTTTGAGCCTGCCTTCAAAGTTTGGCTGCTCTTCCTGCCAGACCATTGGAGAATGGGTGGTATAGAGTTGTCCTTACATGCCAAATACCATTTGATTTTAAGAAATTCTTGAAATCCCTGCTTGTAAATGATGGCACATTGTGTTTGACCAACGCCTCTGGGAGTCCATGTATTACAAAAGATGCTTACAGCTTTTCTATCATTGTCCCTGTGTTTGACAAATGAACTCTATGCACATCCAACCACTTTGAGTATGCAGCCATAATGACTAAGAATGTTGAGCCCATGAAAGGACGTGCACAGTCAACATGTAACCAAGTCCCAGGTTTACCTAACCATTCCCACGAATATAGGGGAGCTGTTGGTGGTAATTTTTGTTGACACTCTGGGTATTCCCCACCAACACGGCTACGTCCACATCCAATCCTGGCCATGACATAACTTCCTGCCAACATCTTCATTTTGAACAGCCCTTGGTATACTTGGTAGAGTTCGGCCAGTATCTGGCAGCGACCTTTGCTCAAGACAATTACTGTTGCTTCCCATAATTAAATGTCGTCCTCTGCAGTGATCTGGTCTCAACAGGTCCAGAAAGGTTTCAATTCTGGTTGTGATGGTCTTTAGTTTCCCCCATCGCCACCAGCTGTTTTAATTTTTCCAGAACCAGACCGTTCTCACATCCACAGTCTGATAATGTCAGTGGTGACCAGAAAGGTGTCCAGAAAGTTTAAAACCAGAACAGACTCTTCCAGCGGTGGGAGAAAAAGAGGACCGCAGATGCTGGAGATCAGAGTTGAGAATTTAAAAATCACACAACACCAGGTTATAGTCCAACAGGTTTAATTGGAAGCACATTAGGTTTCAGAGCGTTGCTCCTTCATCAGGTGATAGTGGAGGGTTCAATCCTAACACACAGAATTTATAGCAAACATTTACACCGAAAAATTGATTATCTGTTAAGTCTTTCATTTGTTTGAATACCATGACAATTTCACTTCTTTCATGTGTAAATCACAAAACCTTTTTTTAAAAAGTTGCATTCTCAGGTTAGCTGTTAGCAATGGTGATAGCTAGACAATATGTTGAAGGTGTTAGTTCCCTGTGTTCTCTGTCTATGCCATGATGTTTAGATTGATTCTAATCTAAAAAGTGAGATAATGGAGTTTTACATGAATTCATGCAGTTTTTGAGCTCAGAGTTCTACATGAGTGTGTACTGTTTTTGAGCGAAGTACAATGTAACCATCAAGTCTGCTTGCTAAGACAGTATTTTACTAAATCTGGGAAAATGCCTGTTCCTATATCTGGTACTCAGGGAGCTTGGTGGCAAAATTTTGGGTCACTGCAAATAGTATGCGGGTGAGGAGTATTGATAATAGTATGGTTCTGCTTGTTCTGTCATGAACTAGCTCTCACTTTTGGAGTACTGTGAAGTCAAATTAAAGGAAATGATCTTTACTTGTGCATTCAGCCTCTTATACAAGTAGCCGAATCACTGATTCAGGTTGACACTAGGATTTAGAGCATCAGGATCAAAGTGTCAACAGATTGTACTTGCCATTGTACTCAGACCCAGGTATATGCTTTCTGAATTGGATAGTTATGTTCACCTGATTTCTGCATTTCTACTCTTTTAAATTTCTCGTCTGGAAAGAGATTTTATGACAAGAGGCAGATGATAATTACTCTTCAGCTCAGATTTCGGGTGCCTGAGGGACATTTGACCAAATGCGTAACAAGAAATATACAAACTGGGAGAAATAAGCATACTGTCACCATAACGCAAAGTACACTATTTTAAAACCTGGAAATTTAATCAAACAATAGGTCTTCAAAAAAATCTGAATGGCCTTTCTTAATTTTTCTTTGCTGCTGGGTTTGATTTAAGAATGATACCAAAAGAAACTGTATTAATTTCAGACTTCTACCGAGACTGTTTGCAATCTGCCGAAAATTATCATTGGCTGGATTTAATGGACTCAGAATCTAAACATTCTTTACGTAAGTATCACGAGATAATAGTTCATGAGTACCCAATGTCCATCAATACAGGGGAATAACTTCTATAAAATAAATGCTGATTTGTTTAATGTCTTAATAATTAAATCATACTAACTTTTCTGGCTTCTGTTTTACTCAATTTTATAGATTTTGCAGGTGCAGCAAAAATGAAGTGGGGTAACTAATCGTCTACAGGTAATAAGTGGAGGGGATGGGGTGTGTTGGAAGATTGGTTGGTTTAAAATTTTAACCATCCCAAACCATTTCCAATTCATTCATTCTAATTTAAATGAGACACCACTGGGTAATGCTCATCAGCTCATATTAACATGTTAATCTGGATCTTACGAAGTTAAAAATCACACAACACCAGGTTATAGTCCAGGTTATAGCGTTGTGTGATTTTTAACTTTGTACACCCCAGTCCAACACCGGCATCTCCAAATCATGGTTCTTACGAAGCATTTTAAGCAGGGATTTAAAATTCAAGGCAGGCTGGAATTGGGCTGCGACTGAAGTGTTAGAACAAAAGGAAAGGGTGATGTAGGGGTAATGCTACAAGACTATTAATCCCAAGGCCCAGTTAACTTCAGTTAACCAACCAAGAGTATAAATCGAGTTTCAATCATAATAACCATGAAACTAACACCAATTGTTGTAAAAACCCAATTGTTTCAGTAATGTCCTTTACAAAGGAATACTTCCACCATCATGTAATGTAGCCTACATGAGACTCCATACACAGCAGGGTAAGTGACTATTAACTGGCCTTCAAGGGTAATCTTAAATGGGAAACAAATGGTGGTCTGCCATTGACACCCACTAAAGAATAAAGAAAACAAATCTGTTCTGGTAGGCAGGGGAAGTGGCAGAGACATGTAATTGCAGGTTGAGTCCGTGATTAAGAAAGCGAATGCAATGTTGTCATTTATCTCAAGAGGATTGGAATATAAAAGCACCATTGTGCTACTGAGACTTTATAAAGCTTTGGTTAGGCCCCATTTGGAGTACTGTGCCCAGTTTTGGTCCCCACACCTCATGAAGGACATAGTGGCACTGGAGCGTGTCCAGCGGAGATTCACACGGATGATCCCTGGAATGGTTGGTCTAACATACGAGGAATGGCTGAGGAGCATGGGAATGTATTCATTGGAGTTTAAAAGATTAAGGGGAGATTTAATAGAAACTTACAAGATAATACATGGTTTGGAAAGGGTGGACGCTAGGAAATTGTTTCCGTTAGGCGAGGATACTAGGACCCGTGGACACAGCCTTAGAATTAGAGGGGGTCAATTCAGAACAGAAATACGGAGACATTTCTTCAACCAGAGAGTGGTGGGCTTGTGGAATTCATTGCCGCAGAGTGTAGCGGAGGCCGGGACACTAAATGTCTCCAAGGCAGAGATTGATAAATTCTTGATGTCACAAGGAATTAAGGGCTATGGGGAGAATGCTGGTAAGTGGAGTTGAAATGCCCATCAGCCATGATTGAATGGCAGGGTGGACTCGATGGGCCAAATGGCCTTACTTCCACTCCTATGTCTTATGGTCTTATGGTAATTGCCTGGTCTTCATCATAGAGACAAAGAAGTCCATAAGCCCCTCCTATTTGTTGGAGTTGAGCCTGGAGGAGATAGAGAAGAGGGCTTTAAGAATGTGACTTGCAGTTGAGAAAATAAACCAATGGTTACCTTTGCATTCCAGAGTGATAGTGGAATAGTGAGTTGTTTTGTAGAGAAGGAAAAGACCTGAACATGTGTTGTGGTCTATTCAGTTTTGAATAAAGAAAGGCAATTTAACACCCTTGCGCATCTGCCAATGAATGATTTTTTCCTACACTTTCTAGTACTTCTACATGTGTATTCCCTGTGGCTTCTGCAGAGCTGGACCCAAGCTACACACATCCACACTCTGACTGCCGAGATCTTCCTAATAGAGGGCTCTAGGTATTGGCTACTTTGAGTGCAAACAGGGCACATCAGAGTCATCAAATTGTCTTTTTCAAGCCTATTGACCCTCCTGAATCTCAATGATGATTTCTTTCCTTCTTTCTTTCAAAGTAAGGCATGATATCTGTCCTTTAACCTTTTGGTTTATCTTTCTCTTTTCCCCAAATGCAATTGTTATTTCATGCATTACATCGCCCATTTGATTCAACAGCTGAGTAAACAGAAGCCTGACCCCCTTTTCCACACCAGATGTTCATCTCTGTTTATTGTCTTCCTATGCTTTCCTCTGATATATACATTCTTGCCATGAAAAAGCCCTTGTTTCAAAAACATTCCTTATACTAGTACAGAGAAGGGGTTTTAAGAACATGACATGAAAGGACTTATTATTGTATTATAAATAGTATTAATTGTAACTAATATTATTTCTATATTATACTTTTGTCTTTATTACTGAAAGCAAACACGAAGTGAAAGTATATCAACATTCTTACAATTTCAATAGACAACAACACCTCATATTGGTTGTACTTCAATGATGTCAGTGACAGAGATGCTGGGATAAAAGATAAGAACCATCAAAGTGAATCTGAAATAATCCAGAAAACAGAGAAACTTTGGAGCCAAGAGGAAATCTTCAGGAATACATTCAATTTGGAAAAGCAAGTAAATAATAAGTGGGAAAATACAAGCTATCAGGATGAAGAGCTAACAAGGAAAGACGTAAGTGCTATGCAATTTCAAAATTGTTTCTATAATATGCAGTAGCTACCTCAAACATTTGTAATGGTTTGTGGACCCATATTAACCAGAGATTAAGAAACTGTAGATGTTGTAATTATCTGCTATTCATAATTCCCAGAAATGTGAAATAGATTAATACATTCATATTGGAAGATGATGGCCTAGTGGTATTATCACTCGTCTTTTAATTCAGAAACTCAGCTAAAATTCCGAAGGTTCAAATTCCGCAACAGGAGATGGCGGAATAAAGTAAAATCTGGAACTCAGAAACTTCTAATGCTGGAAAACAAAACCTCACCTGGCTTTCTGATTATTTCAGGGAAGGAAATTTGTTATCCTCACCTTGTCTGTCCTACAAGTGACTCCAGACCCACAGTAGTTGTTGGAGGTCAGCCATCTCAACTCCAGGACATCCCTGCACAGATCCTTCAGGTCCTAGCCCCAACCATCTTCAGCTGCTTCATCAATGATCTTCCTTTCATCATATGGTCAGAAATGGGGATGTTTGCAGATGATTGCACAATGTTCAGTACCATTTATAACTCCTCAAACGCTGAAGCAATCCATGTTCAAATGCAACAAGATCTGGATAATATCCAGGCTGACAAGTGGCAAGTAACACACATCACACAAATGTCAGGCTATGACCTCACCAATAAGAGACAATCTAACTACCACTCTTTCACATTCAATGGTGTTATCATCACTGAATCCTACACTATCAACATCCTAGGGGTTATCATTGATGAGAAACTCAGCTGGACTTACTACATATATACACATATATACAATATAAGAGCAGGTCAGAGGCTAGGAATGCTGCAGCGAGTAAATCACCTCCTGACTATTCAAAGACTGTCCACTATCTACAAGGCACAAGTCAGTGATGTGATGGAATACTCCCCACTTTCCTGGGTAAGTGCTCAAGAAGCTTGACACCATCCAGGACAAAACAACCGCTTAATTGACACTACATCCACCCCCTCCACCACTGACCCTCAGTAGCAGCAACGTGTACTATCTACAAGATGCACTGCAGAAATTCACCGAAGATCCTCATATGGCACCTCCCAAACTCACGACTACTTCCAGCTGGAAGGACAAGAGCAGCAGATATATGGGAACGCCATCACTTTCAAGTTCACCTCCAAACCACTCACCATCCTAACTTGGAAATATATCACCCTTCCTTCACTGTCACTGTGGCAAAATCCTGGGAATTCCCTCCCTAATGTCAACCCACAGCAGTTGAACTGCAGCAGTTCAAGAAGGCAGCTGACCACCACCATCTCAAGGGCAACTAGGGATTAGCAATAAATGCTGGCCAGCAAGTGATGCCCACATCCCACAAAATGAACTAAAAGAAACATTGATTCTATTTTGAGTTGCTCTGTTAGGGTGTTAAAACAGGTTAAAACTCTTTGACCAATCAGGACACCTCCACTATTTTGATAGCTTATCAGTTTTATCATTTTATTTCATCTCAATGTCTTTCATCATATCTCATAACTGCATATTTCCCATCCTGCCACCTCAATAGGCTTTATTTCTGTAGTTTCTGGAGTAGTGGGTGCTTTTCTTTCTCCTTGAATTTGCTTTTAATTCTGAGCTCATGGTTGGATTTTTTTTCAACTTTCTGTTGCTAATTGCCTTGACTGAGTCATAGCAGCCTTTTTTCATACAGTCATGGTATACTGGCATTATTGGCTGGCCAGCATTTATTGCCATCCCTAGCTGCCCTTGAACTGTGTGGCTTGCTAGGCCATTTCAGAGGACAGTCAACCCCATTGATGTGGATCTGGAGTCACATGCAGGCAGACAGGTGAAGATGGTATATTTTCTTTCCTAAAGGACATTAGTGAGCCATTTGGGTTTTTTTCTGATAATCAGCAATGGTCATTAAGTAGATTCTTAATTACAGATTTTAGTTTTAATTTAATTCAAGTTCCACCACCTGCCACACTGGGACTCAAATCCAGGTCCCCAGAACAATAGCTGAGTTTCTGGACTTATAGTCTGGTGATAATACCACTAGGCTACTACCTCCTTGATAACCTTCAACCTCCAAGTTGCAACCAATAAAAAAGGACTATGTAAGAAAATGAATTGTAAGAGAGCAGTTCTCACTAATGGCTCACTTCAGGGTAATTAATTAGTGTACTGGCATTTATGAAGAACAGAAAACACATCTGAAAAAGAGGTTTTTTTTTGAGGTCACCGATAGCCTGAAATGTTGGTTAATGTGAATAACAATGATAGCGAATGCTTTGGGTGATTACATTTTATTTGAGATTGGAAGGACTGGAGAGTAATTGTTGGTAATGAATGTTGATGCTGCAGGAGAAAGATTGTTCAGCTAAAGCATTATTCTGCTGGCTGCTGCTGAGGAGCTCTGATGTAGACAGATGTTTGAGTTTGTGCAGTTTCTCATCATCCTCCATATCATCAGTGTGTTCTCACTCACAGCGATTCATTTTCTGGCTCATTGATGGTTCCATGTGGTATTTGTCTTGCAGAGCAAAAGCATTTGGCACAGAGCACACCACAATTGTACGGAGTCAGAACTATCCAGGCAGTGGAATTATTACTTTAGGTCTTTTGTGTTTTGCTTGATGAGAGCTCCAGCTGATTGATGGATATAACTGCAGTGCAGTTGGATGCCCAGAGTGACTTCCTGAGAACAGTGACAACAGAACGTGCAAGAGGCAGCTTTTGTGTTAATGCACAAAACTTTATGAAAGACCCAAAGAAAGTCATTCTTGGTCCTGAGAAGTGTCCAATCTATATTAGTTTACCCTGGAAATGTAAAGCATTGCCAAAGTTTGAGAAATGGGTGAAGCTAACAGTTTGACTCAGTAACCATGTAGTGCAAGTGGTGTTAAGGATGCTGCTGTCAAGCCATAATGTATTCCAATTTTCACGCAAAGGAACAATGTGGTATGAAAAGATAGTTTCTTTTTATGATGCAGATTGCAATGAGAAAGGATTAGGGAAGGAATTATTGTCCTTTTAAAATCAGATTTCCAATTTGACTTGATTTGATTTATTATTGTCACATGTACTGAGATACAATGAAAGGTGTTGTTTTGCATGCGATACAGACAAACTGTACCTTACAGAAACAAACCAGGATAATAGAGCAGAATGCAGTATATGGTGTTATCAGTATAGAGAAGGTGCAAGAAAGAACAACTCTACTATATGAAAGGTTCGTTCATAAGTCTGATAAAAATGGGGAGAAAGCTGTTCTTGAATCTGTTGGTACATGTTTTCAAATTTTGTTTTGATGTTTTATTGTCACGTTTACTGAGATATAATGAAAAGTATGTTTTGCATACAAACCAGACAAATTTTTACTGTGGAGAAAAAAAAGGAGGATAAAGAATGAGGGAAATAAATATTGATGTTTTGAAAACAGTTTACATTATAGAAGAGGATATGCTGGAGAGCTTAGAAAATATAAAGGTCGATAAATCTCTAGGACCTGATCTAGTGTATCCCAGGATGTTGTGGTAAGTTAGGGAGGAAATTGCAGGGTCGCTTGCAGAAATGTTTGCATCATCTATAAATATGGGTGAGGTGCAGGAGGACTGGAGGGTGTCTAATGGTGTGCATTCATTTCAGAAGGGATGTAAGGACAAACCTGGGAACTGTAGACCTGTGAGTCTGACTTCAGTGATGGATAAGTTGTTGGAGGTGATCTTGAAAGATAAGATTTATATACATTTGGAGAGGCAAGGAATGATTAGGGATAGTCAGCATGGTTTTGTGTGAGGGAAATCATGTCTCACAAATTTTGTTGTGTTTTTTGAAGAAGAACCAAAACGATTGATGAGGGCAGAGCAGTAGAATTGTTTACTTGGACGTTAGCAAAGCCTTTAACAAAGTTCTGCATGGTAGACTAATTAGTAAAGTAAGACCACGTAGGAATCAGGGTGAATTTACAAATTAAATACAAGATTGGCTTCACAGCAGGAGACAGAGGATGGTGATGGAAGGTTGCTTTACAGACTGGAGGCCTGTTACCAGCGGTGTTCCTCAGGGATGGATATTGGATCTGCTTTTGTTTGTCATTTATATAAATGATTTGGATGAGAATAAAGATGGCATGATTAGCAAGTCTAAGGATGACACCAAAATTAGTAGTACAGTCAGTTCCTCTATAAAGTGATAACTGCATTCTTGTGCATTCCTGATGAAGGGCTTTTACCTGAAACTTGATTTTCCTGTTCCTCGGATGCTGCCTGACCTGCTGTGCTTTGCCAGTATCACTCTAATCTTGACTCTGCATTCTTTGGCAACCGTGTGTTATAGAAAATCACACTTTAAAGTGTTTAAAATGTTGGCGACATAATTGTCACAGCCAATGCATGTTTTAAAAGTTTGTGTTTTAGAAACAGTGTCCCCAATTCATCACTCGCATTACAGTGAATTCGTGTTGATAACACTCGCGTTATAGCAAAACGACATGTATAGTGGACATTGAAGGAGGTTGTAGGAGCATATTCCCTGAGTTAGGACAAAGACTCAGGAGGCAGGCAGGATTCAGGCAAGTGGTAGACTTTATTCTTATTCAAGCAACAGCCAGTTAATGCAGAGAAAGGGCCAAAGATCTTCCCCAAATCTAGCCTCAATGTGAGATCTAGTCATTCCCTTAATCTATAGCACAGATTGGAAGAGCAATCAATGAATTTAACAGTGAAATACAGCATGTTTATACATATTGTGTTACAATAATCACATACAACATGGAGACTGTGTCCTTCCCCTTATTCCATATATCCAATCCCATGAAACACCTAATCAATAATGGGCATTCCTATGGGCAGCTGCAGGTTCCCATGATCTCATGGTGTCGAACAGACGTTAATCCAGGTCTTGGGATCTTTCTATGCATCCTATTAATTCACATTCTAGTGTTATTGGTTATTCTCCTTCAGGCCGGTTCCAGACATGCTTATTTCTAATATCTCCTTGAATTATGCTATTTATTATATTTTATGTGCTATCTCTATCAAATTTGTTATTCCTCCTATACTTTCCACTGTCTCAATTATATATATAAAAATGCAAAAGACAGTTGGTTCTAACTAACCACTGTAAGATTCATAATGTTAATTTCTGTTATGAAGTGTTTTACAGCTACTCCTACCGTTAGCACCTTTTAACTTATAAGTTGCGTCTGAGACTAAATAACTTTCACATGTGTGTTTAAATATTTTCCTCTAATATGTGTATTATACTTTTGTTATATATGTATATCTATAATTAAGTTGAAATCTATCTTTATGATTATCTGAAGAATCTTTAACTAGAAACTCTTTCTTAATATTGTGAATAACTTCAAAGAAACAACTGATCACTACAAAATAACTTTAGCGGTTGTTTTCACAGCTGCATAATGAGTTAGGCTGATTGCCTCATGGACTGATGTACACCCCTTGTTCTAACTGGTGCTGTGCACCTAATGGGACAACCAGCTTTCTTTAATAAGATTGGAATCAATCACTTGTCATATTTTAATGAACTTGTGTCTGTCCTTAGGCATCTTTTTGTCAAAATGTCTCAGATGACAGTATAGGGGCTTTCGTTCACCTTGAAGTAACCCTGTTCACAGATACCATGATGTTTCACTTAATGCTGGAGCAGCTGTTTAATTCTGTTTAACCCTGTCGGCCATTTTGGGTTCTTCAAACATTGGCAGCCCTTAAAAGGGTATTCTAAGATTACCAAGAGATCTTGATCAATTGGGTCAATGGGCCGAGGAGTGGAAGATAGAATTTAATTTGGATAAATACAAGGTATTGCATTTTGGTAAAACAACAAAGGCAGGACTTATACAATTAAAAGTAAGGCCTTAGGTAATGCTGTAGAACAGAGACACCTAGGGGTTCAGGTATATAATCTTTGAAGTTTCCATATCATGTAGGCAGGATGGTTAAAAATGCATTTAGCCTGTTTGCCTTTGCTCAGACTTTTGAGTATAGAAGTTAGGAAGTCATGTTGATTTGTAAAGGACGTTTCTTCTGGAGTACTGTGTCCAGTTCTGGTCTCCCTGTTACAGGAAGAATATTATCAAGCTGGAGAGGGTTCAAAAAAGATTTACCAGGATTTTGCCAGGAATGAAATGTTTGAGTTATATGAAGAGGCTAGGTAGGCTGGGACTTTTTTTCCCAGGAGCATAGGAGATTTAGAGGTGTTCTTACAGATGTTTTTAAAATCGTGAGGGGTATAGCTAAAGTGAATAGCATGTGTCTTTTCCCTGGGGTGTGGGTTTCAAGACTAGGTGGCATATTTTTAAGGTGAGAGGAGAGAGATTTAAAAAGGACATGAGGGCAACCGTTTTACAGTGAGGGTGGTTAGTGTGTGGAAGGAACTTCCAGAGGAAGTGATGGCTGCAGTTACAATATTTAAAAGACATTTGGACAGAAAAATGAATAGGATAGGTTTAGAGTGGTGTGGGCCAAACACGCAAGTGGGACTACTTCAGTTTGGGAAACCTGGTTTGGTATGGACTGGTTGGACAGAGAGGTAAATGAATAAGAAGGGAGGGACATGGGCCAAGTGTAGGTGGGACTAGTTAGCATGGTATTATGGTCGGCATGGACTGATTGGACCATATTGCATGACCCTCTGGCTTTATAAATTATACCTTACAAAAGTACATCATGTGAACAGAAAAGAATGCAGAATATTGTGTTGCAACTGCAGAGAAGGCACAGAGAGAGATCAATTCTAATATATGAGAGGTCCATTCGTAAGTCTGATAACAACATGGGAAAAGCTGTTCTTAAATCCGGGTGTACGTGTTTTCAAACTTATGTATCTTCTGCCCGATGGGAGAAGGTGGAAAGGAGTATAACTGGAGTGAGACGGGTCTTTGATTACATTGGCTGCTATCCTGAGGCAGTGAACAGTGTAGATGGAATCAATGGAAGGAAAGCTGGTTCGCATGATGGATTGGGCTGTGTTCACAACCCTCTGTGATTTCTTGTGATCTTGGGCAGAGCAGTTGCTGTACCAATGTAGACAAACAGGAGGCTGGAAGAACACAGTAAGCCCAGCAGCCTCAGGGGGTGGAGAAGTCAATGTTTCGACATTGAATCTTTCTTCAGCACCACATTGGGGTGAGCAGCAGCTGGTGGGGGGTGCTGGTGGGGTGAGGAGAGTAGCAGAGTTGAGGGAATGATAGGTGGACAGAGACAGTGGGTACGAATTAGTTGGTTGATGGGAAGAATGAATCTAGTTGATAGCTAAAAGGAAGGGTTGGTAGGTGGAATGGAAGGGAGGAGGCGGGACTGCAAAAGGAGTTAGAAGATTGGCAAGAAGATTGTTTGAAATTGGAGAATTCAATCTTAAGTCCTCTGGGCTGTAGGTTTGCCAAAACTGAAGATAAGGTGTTGTTCCTCCAACCTACAGTCTGATTCATTGATGACAATGGAGAAGGCTGAGAAAGGACCTATGGAGAGGGAGTGGGAAGGGGAATTGAAATGGTGGTGACTGGGAGATCAAGCTGACTGTTTCAGGCCCGTTAAAGATGCTTGGTGAAACGTGCCGTTAGTTTAAGTTTGGCCTCCCCAACGTAGAGAGGACCACACTGGGAGCACCAGATGCAATAAACTAGGTTGGAAGACAGGCAGGTGAACCTTTGTCTCACCTGGAAGGACTGTTTGGGGCCTTGGATGGAGGTGAGGGGGATGGTGTATGGGCAGGTGTTGCATTTTTTCAGTTACGGGGAAGGTTCCGGGAGGGTTGCAGCAGTTAGTTGGGAGTGTGGCGTGAACCAAGGAATGGCGAAGTAAATTGTCCTTGTAAAAGGCAGAGAGGGCTGGGAAGGGAAATATGTTCTGGGTAGTAGGGTCCAATTGGAGTTTGTGGAAGTGTTCAGAATGTTATGTTGGATGCAGAGGCTGGTGGGGACAAAAGAGACCCTATCTTTATTATGTTTGGTGGAGGTGTTGGTTGAGAACAGTGGAGTGGGGAATGGAGGAGGTGATGTGGAGGGTTGTTTGGATGCCAGACGGGGAAAGAAATTTTTATTGGAAATAGGAGAATGTCTGGGATTTTCAGGAGTGGAAAGTTTCCTCATCAGAGCAGATGCAGCAGAGATGGAGGAATTGTGAAAACAGGCTGGAACTTTTGCAGGATGTAGGGTGGGAGGAAGTGTGATCCTGGTAATTATGGGTGTCTGTGAGTTTATAGGAAATGTTGGTCTATTAACTGTCACCGGAGTTGGAAATGGAGAGGTCAAGAAAGGGGAAGGAGGTTTCCAAGATAGACCAAGTGAATGTGAAGGTGGGTGAAAGTTGTTAGCAAAGTCGATGAGATGCTCCAGTTCAGCCTGGATGCTGGATGCAGGATGCAGTCATCGATGTCAGGGCGGAACAGTTGGGGAGTAGTAATGGTGTTCATACTGAAGAGGGACTGCTAGGCAACATAATCAACAAAGAGGCAGGTGTAGTGACCATGGCCATTCCCTGAATTTGGAGAAATTGGGAAGAATTGAAGTGATTGAGGATGAGGACTAATTCAACGAGGCGGAGGAGAGTATTGATGGGGGGAGCTGGATGGGTCTGTGGGAGAGACCTACAGGCTGTCATTGTGGTATGGACATACATAAGGACTGCACATCCATAATAAAGATGAAGCACTGGGAACCAGGGAACTGGAAGTTTCCAAAGATGAGGAGCATGTGGTTTGTGTCACAGATGTAGATTGGAATTGCCTGAACCAAGGGGAGAAAATGGAGTTGAGCTAGGAAGAAATAAGTTCTGTGGAGCAGGAGATGATGGGTCAGTCAGGGGAGCAGGAGATGATGGGTCAGTCATGGTAATTGGAATTGTGGATCTTGGGGAGAACAAACAGGAGGCTGGAAGAACACCAAAGCCAAGCAGCATCAGGAGATGGTGAAGACAACATTTTGAATATTAACCTTTCTTCAGGACAAGATGTGGGGATAGGGGGAGCGGATACCAAGCTGTGATGCAAACGGATAGGATGCTTTTTATGGTGCATTGATTAGAATCATTGTGGACATGCCAAATTTCCTTAGCCTTCTGAGGAAGTAGAGGTGTTGATGTGCTTTTCTGTAGCATTAGGGATGGACCAAGACAAATTGTTGGTGATATTTACTTCTTGGAAGTTGAAACTCTTGAACACCTCCACCTCTGGACTATTGATATAGACAAGGGCATGCCCTCCACTCTGCTTCCTGAAGTTGATGACTAGCTCCTTCATTTTGTTGACATTGAGGGAGAAATTATTGTCATTACACCATATCACTAAGCTCTCTATCTCTCTCCTGTACTGTGTCTCATCACTGTTTGAGATCCAACCTGCTACCATGGTATCATCATCAAATTTGTAGTTGAGTTGAGTTAGAGTTGAATTTGGCCACACAGTGACAAGTGTATAAGGAGTATAATAAGGGGCTGAATATGCAGCCTTGTGGGGCACCGATTATTATGGAGACGATGTTGTTACCTATCCTTACTGATTGCAAACTATGACTCGTGAAGTCGAAAATCCAGTTGTAGAGGGAGGAGCGGAGTCCTACATCTTGGAGGTTGGAGATGAATTTGATTTGAATTATGGTGTTGAAGGAGGAGCTAAAGGCAATAACTAATAGTCTGATTTTGGTGTCCTTCTTATCCAGTGATAAGTGTAGGGCCATGGAGATGGTGTCTGCCATGGACCTATTGCATCATAGGTGAATTGTAGTGGATCAAGGCAATCTGGGAGGCTAGAGTTGATATGTGTCATTACTAACCTCATGAAGCACTACATCGTGATGGATGTCAGAGTTACCAGACAGGGGTGTGTCCTCCATTCCAATTCCAAAAGTCGATGACCAGGTCTTTTGTTTTGCTGACATTGAGGGAGAGATTGTTGTCTTTACACCATGCCACTAAGTTCTCTATCTCTTTCCTGTACTCAGTCTCCATGTCAAAGATCCAACTACGGTGATGTCACAAGCAAATTTGTAAATAAGTTAGAGCAGACATTTTGATATAGGTCCATCAATAATGCTGTAAGGAAAGGACTTCTAGGATACTGACTTAGTAGTGACAGTGAAATAACAGCAATATAGTTTCACGTTAGGACAGCGTGTGTCTTGGAGGGGAAGTTGCAAATTGTGGTGTTCCCATATATTATTGCCTTTGTTCTTGGAGGTGTTAGAGGTTGTGGTTTTTGATGATACTGTCAGGCGATCTTGTGTACATTTCTATAGTATGCCTTGAGGATGGAACACAATACTGTCCATCTGCATCGGTGGTGAAGGGACTGAGTGTTGAAGTTGATGAGTGGGTTGCTAATTAATTTTTGTTCTGGATGGTGTTGAGCTTCTTCATTGTGTTTGGAAATGTATCCAAGTAAGGAAAGAGTGTTCAGTCATACTCCTGATTTGTGCTTTGTAGATGCTGGACAGGCACTAAGGAGACAGGAAGTGAGTTATTCACCACAGAATTCCTAGCCTTTGGCCTATAATGAGATTAGGAGCTGAGTGGCCTTGATGGAACACAAATTGATTCCCT
The DNA here is from genome assembly GCF_020745735.1 of Hemiscyllium ocellatum. Lineage (NCBI taxonomy): Eukaryota > Metazoa > Chordata > Chondrichthyes > Orectolobiformes > Hemiscylliidae > Hemiscyllium > Hemiscyllium ocellatum. Next base: position 62,045,243 of record NC_083407.1, on the reverse strand, counting down.
CTTGTTGGAGATGATCATTGTCTGACACTTGTGTGTTACAAATAATGCTTGCCATGTATCAGCCCAAGCCAGGTCCACATCTTGTTGCACAGGGACATGGGTCACTTATAAACCTGACAATTAGTGTGTGGTGCTGAACATTGTGTAATCATCAATGAACATCCCCACTTCTGTCCTAATGGTGGAGTGAAAGTCGTTGATAAAACAGCTGAAGGTAGTTTGGCCTAGGACAATAGTTTGAAGAACTCCTGCAGTGATGACCTGGAGTGAGATGATATATCTCCATCAACCATAACCACCTTCTTTTGCACAAACCACTGGAGAGTTTCCTCTTAATTCCATATGAATCCAATTTTTCTTGGGCTCCTTCATGCCATTCTTGGTCAAATGTTGCCTTGATGTCAAGGGCAGTCACTCCCAGCACACCTTTGGAGTTTAGACCTTTTGTCCATAATTGGATCAAGGCTGTAATGAGATTAGGAGCTGAGTGGCCTCGGTGGAATCCAAATTGAGTATCTGTAAGCAGGCTTTTCCTTCACATTTACAATTTGGTAGCACTGTAGATGACTACTTCCATCACTTTACAGATGATCAAGTACAGAAAATAGGGCAATCTTTGGCCAGATTAGATCTGTGCTTTTTTTTTGTGGCAGGACATACTTGCATAATTTTCCACACTTTTTTGATGCAAGTCACACTGGAGTATGGCTAGTTCTGAGGCACAAGCAATATTGTTGCAGAATAATGTCAGGCTCTATAGGTTTTCCAGTTTCCAGCACCTTCAGCTATTTCCCTATATTGGATGGAGTGATTGAAAATAGTTGAAAACTATAGTTTTGAATGTTAGGGACTTCAGGGGCAGGCCAAGATAAATTATCCACTTGGCACTCCTGGCTGATGAGCAAAAACATCTGGCAAAGATTTACCTGCACATCCACCACCACCCCTCCGCCCCCCATCTACTGAGTCCATTGCTCTCAATGTGGTCTCCTCTACATCGGGGAGACAGAACACCAGCTCACACAGCATTTCAGGGAACATCTCTGGGAACACGCACCAAACAACCCCATCGCCCTGTGGCCAACCTCTTCAACCGCCATTCCCACTCCGCCAAGGACATGCAAGTTCTGGGCCTCCTCCCCCACTAAATCCAAGCCACCTGACAACTGGAGGAAGAACCTCTCATCTTCCATCTTGGGACCCTTCAATCACATGGCATCAATGTCAACTTCATTAGTTTCCAAATCTCCCCTCCCCTCACCTCATCCTAGATCGAGGTAGGGGGGAAATAGCTGAGAAAGTGATAAGTGGATGCAGGTGGGGGGTGATATTGGTAGGTCGGTAGGGAGGGTGGAAAGGATAGTTGGGAAGGAAGATGGACAGATGGGACAGTTCAAGAGGGTGGTGCAGATCCAACCCTCCAACTTGACACCACCCTCTTAAACTGTCCCACCTGTCCATCTTCCTTCCAACCTATTCTCTCCACCCTCCCTACCGACCTATCAATATCACCCCCCACCGGCATCCACCTACCAATTTCCCAGCTATCTCAGTTCCCAGCCCCACCCTCCTATTTACCTCTCAGCCCCCACCCCCAAAATTCCTGATGAAGAACTTATGCCCAAAATGTCAACTGTCCTGCTCCTTGGATACTGCCTGACCTGCTGTGCTTTTCCAGCACCACACTTTTCGACTCTGACTCTCCAGCATCTGCAGTGCTCACTTCCCCTCTCTCTCTCTCTCTCTCTTTCTCAACACCAATGCATCAGCTTGTCTTTTACACTGATGCACTTTGCTTCCTCATTGTTGAGAATGGGAACATTTGTATATATTCCGCCTCCTGTTAGCTATTTACTTATCCACCATCATTCATGACTGACATGACAGGACTGCAGAGCTTCGATCAGTACCCTTTAGAAGCTGTACTCTGTTGAGGTGGACTTCATGCACAGAATGAGAAATTACTTTTTAATTTATAACTCCCCTTTAAAAGAAGCAAGTTTTCATTGGCTACACAGTCATTTCTTTTGGTTTGCAGTATAATTCATTACTAACAATGATCTATATTGTTAATTTTCCTTATTTATGCCTTTTTTTAGAGACAGCATCAAGCATATGATCATTTAAGTGAGGGTAAAAACTGGCTCCCTATTTATTTTCTTGGAAGTGGAAATTTTGGCGAGGTCACTCTTGTTTATGATAAGAAGAAGAAGCTCGTATGTGCTGCAAAAGAGGTAACAAAGCTGAGATGCAAAATGTGACTTCATTTTGTAAATGATGTATTCTTAGCCCCTCACACTTTGCTAGCACTTAGAGTTGCATGAATGATTTATTGATTTTTGTATTGTTGCTTTATAATTCTGAACTACAATAATTTTACCTATCAATTATTAACATTAAAATAATTGTGGAAAATGATGAGCTCGGAGAAAGCCTTAATTACCTTTGGTCAATATAAATGGACATCAGTGAGCACTGTTCTGCAAACCATGTTGAGAAATGATTTTATTATTTGTTATTCAATTCAAAAATGTAATTCTCCCAGTCGAATTCTTACTATACAACTTTAATGTAGCTAGTGGTAATCCTATTGCCTGTAAGCCAGAAGATTGCACTCAAACAGTGGTGATATAACCTAGATTCTCACATTAGTGTCTTTGTGATAGAATGTTCTATTGAAACATCCTGAGAAATCAAAAGGCTATGTATAAATGCAGATTTGTTTGCTTTTTACTGTAGGGGAGATCTTGGTTTCAATCATACAGAAAGAGTCATAGAGTCATACAGCATGGGAACAGACCCTTCTACCCAACTAGTCCATACCAACCAGGTTTCCCAAACCAAACTAATCCCATTTGCCTGAGTTTGGCCCATATCCCTCTACATCTTTCCTATTCATTAATTTCTATCCAAATATCTTTTTAAAATTGTAACTGTGCCTGCATCTACCACTTCCTCTGACAGTTCATTCAACATAAGAAACCATTCTGAGTAAAAATAGTTGCCCCTCAGATCCATTTTAAATCTTTCTCCTCTCACCTTGAAAATATGCCCCCTAGTTTTGAACTCCCCCACCCTATTTATGACCCTCATGATTTTATAATGTCTAAGGTCATCCCTCAATCTCTTATACTCCATTGAAAAAGTCTTAGCCAATCCAACATCTCCTTATAACTCAAGCCCCTCAGTCATGACAGCATCCATTGAAGATCTTTCCTGAACCGTCTCCAATTTAATAATATCCTTCCTATAGCAGGGTGATCAGAACTGAACACATTACTCCAAAAGTGACCTCACCAATGTCCTGTACAATTGCAACATGATGTCCTAACTTCCATACTCAGTGGTCTGAGCAATGAAAGCAAGCATGCTAAATGCCTTCTTCACCACTCTGTCAATGTGTGTCACAACCTTCAAAGTACTGTGTACTTGAACCCCTAGGTCTCACTGTTCGACAATACTACCCAGGGCCCACCCATTAACTGTATAAGTCCTGCTCTTATTTATCTTACCAAAATGCAATACTTCACATCTATCCAAATTAAACCGAATCTGCCACTCCTCAGTCCCCATTGGTCCAATTGTTCAAGACCTTTGTAAACTTAGATAACCTTCATCACTCCACAATGCCAGCAATTTTAGTGTCAACAACAAACTTACTAACCATGCATCCCAACTTCGTATCCAAATCATTTATATAAATAACAATCAAAAATGGACCTGGTTTTGATCCCTGCAGATCACTGCTGGTCATAAGCCTCCAGTCCGAAAAATAACCATCCACAATCACCCTCTGTCTCCAACTATCACGCCACATTTGTATCCAATTGTAAAGCTCTCCCTGAATCCCATGTGACCTAACTTTATTAACCAGTTTACCATAAGGAACCTTGTCAAAGACTTTACTAAAGTCGACGTAGATAACATCTACTGCTGTGGCCTCATCTATCATTTTTCTCATATTGTCAAAAACTTACTCAAGTTGTGAGACATGATTTACCTCACACAAAGCCATGCTGACTATCCCGAGAGACCAAGCTAATTTGGCATATTCATGATTAATTCAGGATAACTGACAAAAATTGTTAACTTCTAACAGTAATGATATGCTTATTTTCAAATGATGAAGTTTAACTACAGAAAAAAATAGGTGCACAGTTATCATTTGTGTTAATTTATCCCTTTACAATAATATTTTTAAGTTTAATTTTAGCATCACCATTGCTTCCAAAGTTTTGAAGTTAACTGATCTGTTGCAATCATTCTTGCAAAGTAAGGTCTATGCCTCAATGTTAAGCTTCAAGTAGCTCAAGAGCTCAGGTTTACTATATCTTTGGGATGTACATCACTGTTATAGACTTCACTTAATAATTTCTCTCAATGTATCAGTCAAGATCACAGGGACACATCGTTCCTGAAATACTGAACCATTATTGTGGTAAGTATAATTTAACTGAGAAAGGTTCCACGATATATAGATTTATTACACTATTAGACTGAAATATTAAATGTTAGTGACTATGAGCCATTGGCACAAGAAGATTTTCATCATTTTTTGTTAATTGATCCTGGTGGGCAAAAGCTTTCACTATTTCATGGCTTTGCATCTGCCTAACTGAGTTAAAGGATTTTCTGTTTTTGAAATAAATTTAACTCCATATGTAATAAAAAAAATGATTTGCTAGAGTTCTCGGGGGTTACTGCAGATGTTATCCTATTACATGAATGAATTCCAGTGTGCATTCACATTCTCTGTCACTTCAATCAATAGTTTATTATTCGACTTTCAGTCATAATTTGTTTTGTAAGGCATTTTACTCACAGAAAATGTCCTTAAAAATTACGATTTAATTAAACTTACTTGCTTCTAATCTTTCACCCAGCCTTATGATTTTTGCTTTGAGTATAGAAGTTTTTCAATAACAAAATGAACGAGAGCATGCTTACCTTTTCACATTAAAGTATTGTAAAGTGAAATCCCAGATTGTTCATATTAAAGCTTCTAAGCTTTAAACAATTATATTTTATCACGTGGGCTGACAATGCATTTCCAAATGTATTTATCAAAATTGTATTATCTCTATTGAAAACAGTTTTGAAACTTAAATGAATAGTATTTCTGCTCTTGACAATCAACATATTAAGAAAAACTTTCCTTTTAATTACAGTTGTGCTAAACGCTCAGTTTCTAAGAGAGAAATGACTGCTCACTCATTATATTGAGGGGAGAAACTAATTCACATAATGTCACTTCAAATCCATGTTACACAGTCAATATTGATTTGCTGGGTACAGCCAACACCATCAGATTCTAGATTAGAGTGGTGCTGGAAAAGCACAGCAGTTCACGCTGCATTCGAGGAGCAGGAAAATCGACGTTTCAGGCAAAAGTCCTTCATCAGGAATAGAGCTGTACTCCTGATGAAGGACTTTTGCCCGAAACGTCGATTTTCCTGCTCCTCGGTTGCTGCCTGAACTGCTGTGCTTTTCCAGCACCACTCTAGTCTAGGATCTGGTTTCCAGCATCTGCAGTCACTGTTTTTACCAACACCATCAGATTTAATGCCTATGCCCATGTGTATTTATTTAATTATATAAATGAGGAATGCTTCACAGGTAGTGACCATCAGTGACATTTGATTTCATTCAACTAATGCAGTTTTGTGGAGCATGGCTTTGAAATGGCACTATGTGAATGCATTTTTCCTTGTGTCTTTGCCCCCTTTACATTGTCCCAGGATTGGTCCCAGGAATGCCATCCTGCCACATTACATTGCTAGCTAAAGAAAAATGTGATATTGCCAACCGCTGAGCTTAGTCGTTTTTTCAAGATTCAGAGGAACATCACTGTTTCAGATGTGTGGCCCTGCCATTGTCCTACTTGAATCCATTTGGAGTTGAAGTCTACTATAATCAAGAACATTTTATCCCTGTGCTCATCCATTTCACAATGTTCCCATGGCCTTGGTGAAAGCAGAGTGACATCAATAGTTCTCTTGTCTTCTGATAATGAATAGTACAAAAAAAATTACAGCTTTATTTTAAATTTAGTAACTACAACAACAGATCAGATGCTAAGAATTCTGTGATGAGGAACTCATCTCCTGCCTCCTCAGTGCCTGTCCACCATCTGAGAGGCACAAGTCAAGAATGTACTGGAAGAATCCCAACTTGTCTAGAGGGATGCAGCTCCAACAATGCTCAAGAAACTTGACACCATCTAGGTCACAGCAGCCTGCTTGAGCACTAGATCCACCATCTTCAACAATCATTCCCTTTATCAACAATGCACAGCAGCAAGCTGAGTATTACATCTACATGTTGTATAGCAGAAACATATAAAGGCTGCTTCAATAGCATTTGCAAAACTAGCAACCTCTACAACTTAGAAGAATAAGTACAGCAGATGCATAGGACTATTACCTCCTGCAAGTTCCCATTAAAACCACACACTATACTGATTTGAAATCATCTCCTCCAAGGCAGTTAGGAATGGACAATAAATACTGTCCTAGCCCAAATGCCTACAACCTATGAACAAAAAAAAGTCTCTTCCAATGTTTTTGAGAGACATGACCACCAAACAGAATCTCTCACCCTGCCTCCATATTTTGTGATACCTTGATGCACTAGGTGCAGTCATTTCAAAATGAGAGTCTTGTCACAGATGAAGAAAAGATCCACTACCCTGAGGTTTCCGTTCTGTTCATCTGAGTATGAGACTTTGTGGAACATATGTACGCCATACTTATATATAGTATTCTCTGATTCTCTCTCAGCATATCACTGATTTCATTTGGTCGCTGATTGTTGCTGGTAGTGTTGTGATAGTTATCAATGTAAAAGTTTCAATACTTTCAATTGAATCTACATCTCTTTATTCAGGTCTAGCTAAATGGGTATTGAACAAAACATTTGCTGTTTTCCAAAAGCATATGCCTTAAACTCATCATTGTCAGTTTGTAAAATACTTATGGAGGCACTCTGTAAAAAGCTTAGAATGTATTTTAACATCCTAAAATAATTGGATCAAGTCTCGTGTCACATGGATGATATCCTGAATCAAAGATCAATTCATTCAGAACATGGCATTAGAATGTAAGCTTTGCAGCAATACCTACAGGAAGTAGGAACTGCACCTGACAACAAATGTGAGTTCTCACAAGTCAAGACCTCCAAGTACCTTGGACATATTGGAGAAACATTTGATTTAAGAGTTGATCTGCAGAAGACATGAGCAATCAAGGAGTTCCCAACTCACTAGAATGTGCCCAAACTCCAAAGATTTATGGATATGATAAACTAAGTCAGGAAGTCTCCATTCAAACCAGCTGTCATCGATAAGCCATCACATCAGTTGTTATGACAGGACAATATTTCTTACTGAGTGGAGCATAACAGAGGTCTTTTGAGAAATCAGTTGATATCAGCTGATAGTTTTGCTCACTGTGACTCAGAACTAGTCAGTATCATTGCTGTAGATACAAATTGTACAGAGGGATGGATATCATAAATCTTTGACTCACATCCTCATTCATTGACAGAGACTGAGCAAAGATACGCAGTGATACGGAGAAAGCATTAGCTGTCCAATGAGCTTGTGAAAAATTTGCCAATTAAATCCTCGGTCTTTACTTCAAGGCAGAATCAGACAATAATCTCTTATTTTAAAGGATCCGTCAAGTTTTAGTGGAGACTTTTGTATTGACAAGTTTGTAAAACTGTATTATTGCTATATGTAATTGTTAGTTAGAAATGAAATGTTATTACCATTATATCAATTCAAGACAACAATTTTCTTTGGTTGCTATTTGACCATCTCTGTGCATTTTTAGATTCCAAGGAAACATTATAGACAAGAAGAATTGGAAATCTGGAAAAGTCTGAATGCAGTGAACATTGTTCAGCTGTTTGGATCTGTTGTACATGGAGATTGTGTAATATTCTTCATGGAACTGGTGAATGGTAACTACTAATTGGAATTATTTACAACCTCTAAACTGTCATCAGCGGAGAAAGTCAAACTTTAATTTTTTCAAAATAATTTGTAAAGATGGGTGCTGTCATATTTATGAAGTGGATATCAGATGGAATCATAATCATACGCTCAGTGCAATAAAAAGGCTGTATCATACAAAGAATAATACATATAAAATATTTGACATAATTTACATTGAGGCAAAGCGATGTAGCTCACAAATAAATTTTATTTTCATATTGGGATTTTAAAATTTGTTTACTTCAGACTCACGGCAAGCAATTACCTTTAGCTCACACATGTGGTGAAAACAAAATCATGCATGATTGGTCAGAATAAAGGTACAGTTTGTTCAAGTAACCAATTGTTCCAAATTAGTTAATCAAAAACATAGAACATAGAACATAGAAAAATACAGCGCAGTACAGGCCCTTTGGCCCTCGATGTTGCGCCGATCCAAGCCCACCTAACCTACACTAGCCCACTATCCTCCATATGCCTATCCAATGCCTGTTTAAATGCCCATAAAGAGGGAGAGTCCACCACTGCTACTGGCAGGGCATTCCATGAACTCACGACTCGTTGAGTAAAGAATCTACCCCTAACATCTGTCCTATACCTACCTCCCCTTAATTTAAAGCTATGCCCCGTCATAATAGCTGACCCCATACATGGAGAAAGGTACTCATTGTCAACCCTATCTAAACCCCTAACCATCGTGTACACCTCTATCAAGTCACCCCTAAACCTTCTTTTCTTCAATGAAAACAGCCCCAAGTGCCTCAGCCTTTCCTCGTACGATCTTCCTACCATACCAGGCAACATCCTGGTAAACCTCCTCTGCACCCGTTCCAGTGCCTCCACAACCTTCCTATAGTATGGTGACCAAAACTGCACACAATAGTCCAGATGCGGCCGCACCAGAGTCTTATACAACTGCAACATGACCTCAGGACTCCAGAACGCAATTCCTCTACCAATAAAAGCCAGTACGCTATATGCCTTCTTCACAGCACTATTTACCTGGGTGGCAATTTTCGGAGATCTGTGTACATGGACACCAAGATCCCTCTGCTCATTCACACTACCAAGTATCCGACCATTAGCCCAGTACCCCATCTTCTTGTTACTCTTACCAAAGTGAATCACTTCACACTTACCTACATTGAACTCCAATTGCCACCTTTCTGCCCAGCTCTGCAGCTTATCTATATCCCGCTGTAACCTGCCACATCCTTTCTCACTGTCAACAACTCCACCAACTTTCGTATCATCCGCAAACTTGCTCACCCAACCTTCTAGCCCCTCCTCCACGTCATTTATCAAAATGACAAACAGCAATGGTCCCAAAACAGATCCTTGCGGAACACAGCTGGTAACTGCACTCCAAGATGAACCTTTACCATCAACTACTACCCTCTGTCTTCTTCCAGCCAGCCAATTCCTAATCCAAACCTCTAACGCACCCTCAATGCCATACCTCCATATTTTTTGCAGTAGCCTACCATGGGGAACCTTATCAAACGCCTTACTAAAATCCACATGTACCACTTTACCCTCATCCACCTCTTTAGACACCTTCTCAAAGAATTCAATAAGGTTTGTGATGCACGACCTGCCCTTCACAAAACCATGCTGACTATCCTTGATCACATTATTCCTATCCAGATCTTCATAAATCCTATCCCTTACAATTCTCTCTAAGACTTTGCCCACAACAGAAGTGAGACTCACTGGCCTATAGTTACTAGGGTTATCCCTACTCCCCTTCTTGAACAAGGGAACCTGGCACTATTCCTGTAGACAACGAGGACATAAAAATCAAGGCCAATGGCTCTGCAATCTCCTCCCTTGCTTCCCAGAGAATCCTAGGATAAATGCCATCAGGCCCAGGGGACTTATCTATTTTCACCCTTTCCAGAATTTCCAACACCTCTTCCCTACATACCTCAAAGCCATCCATTCTAATTAATTGTGACTCAATGTTCACATCGGCAACAATGTCCTGTTCCTGAGTGAATACTGACGAAAAGTATTCATTCGGTGTCTCCCAAATCTCTTCAGCCTCCACGCGCAACTTCCCACTACTATCCTTGACTGGACCTATTCCTACCCTAGTCATTCTTTTATTCCTGACATACCTATAGAAAGCCTTTGGGTTTTCCCTAATCCTACCAACCAAGGACTTTTCATGTCCCCTCCTTGCTGCTCTTAGCTCTCTCTTCAGATCCTTCCTGGCTACCTTATAACTCTCAATCGCCCCAATTGAACCTTCACACCTCATCTTTACATTGGTCGCCCTCTTCCCTTTAACAGGGGATTCCAATTCCTTATTAAACCACAGCTCCCTCACACGACCCTTTCTTCCCTGCCTGACAGGTACAGACTTATCAAGAACACTCAATAGTTGCTCCACATATCGATTGTGCCCTTCCCTTGAAGCCTACTTTTCCAAGCCACGCATCCTAAGTCATGCCTCACCGCATCATAATTTCCCTGCCCCCAGCTATAACTCTTGCCCTGCAGTGCACACTTATCCCTCTCCATCACTAGAGTAAAAGTCACCAAATTGTGGTCACTGTCCCCAACGTGCTCTCCTACCTCCAATTCTAACACCTGGCCTGGTTTGTTACCCAGAACCAAATCCAGTATGGCCTCACCTCTTGTTAGCCTGTCTACATATTGTGTCAGGAAACCCTCCTGCACAATTGGACAAACACCGACCCATCTAACGTACTCGAGCTATAGCTTTCCCAGTCAATATCTGGAAAGTTAAAGTCCCCCATAACAACCAACCTATTACTTTCACTCTTCTCCTGAATCATCCTCGCAATCCTTTCTTCTACGTCTCTAGGACTATTACGATGCCTGTAGAAAACTCCTAACAGGGTGACCTCACCTTTCCTATTTCTAACCTCAGCCCAAACTACCTCAGATGGCGAGTCTTCATCCATCGTCCTTTCCACCGCTGTAATACTATCTTTGACAAGCAATGCCACACCTCCCCCTCTTTTACCCCCACCTCTGACCCTACTAAAACATTTAAACACTGGAACCTGTAACAGTCAATCCTGTCCCTGTTCTACTCATGTCTCCGTAATAGCCACAACATTGAAATCCCAGGTACCAACCCACATTGCAAGTTCACCTGCCTTATTTTGTATACTTCTCGCATTGAAGTATACACACTTCAAGCCACGTTCCTGTTTACAGGCACCCTCCTTCAAGATTGATGCCATGTTCCTAACCTCCCTACACTCAAGGTCCTGTACCCTAAAGCTATAGTCTAGGTTCCCATGCCCCTACAGAGTTAGTTTAAACCCCCCCAAAGAGCACTAGCAAACCTCCCCCCAAGGATATTGGTGCCCCTCAGGTTCAGGTGAAGACCATCCTGTTTATAGAGGTCCCACCTTCCCCAGAAAGAACCCCAGTTATCCAGATACCGGAATCCCTCCCTCCTGCACCATCCCTGTAGCCACGCATTTAACTGTTCTCTCTCCCTATTCCTCGACTCTCTGTCACGTGGCACGGGTAACAAACCAGAGACAACAACTCTGTTTGTTCTAACTCTGAGCTTCCAACCTAGCTCCCTGAAAGCTTTTCTAACATCCTCATCCCTCTTCCTACCTATGTCGTTGGTGCCAATGTGGACCACGACTTCGGGCTGCTCCCCCTCCCCCTTCAGGACCCGGAAAACACGATCAGAGACGTCACGTACCCTTGCACCTGGGAGGCAACATACCAATCGTGAGTCTCTCCCGCCCCCACAAAACCGCCTATCTGTGCCCCGAACTATCGAGTCCCCAATAACTATTGCTCTGCACTTCTCCACCCTTCCCTTCTGAGCAACGGGGACAGGCTCTGTGTCAGAGGCCTGAACCCCATTGCTTACCCCTGGTAAGTCCCCCCCCCCCACAAGTATCCAAAATGGTATACTTGTTCTTGAGGGGAACGGCTCAATTGCATTAATTAGGAGACAAGAAAGCTACAAACTCACAATAACATAAAACAATCTGATTGCTTTAACTTCTTGCAATCTGCATATTGCTCTAAGTTATTAATTTGAAAATATTGGACAACATATTACACATTCTAAAGAATCTGTAATGGTGGCAAAACTTAGAAATTGGCATTAATTTTATCTTAACTGCAACTTCTGTAGCAACAGTACAGGTTTCACTGAAAATGGGGAGTTCTGGTTCAATTCCTGTCAGTATACATATTACTTCACTTTAGAATTTTTCCTCACCAATGATATTAAATTTGGCATGAATTTGAGACCCTTATTTGACTACTTTTATACTTCCTAAAGTAAAATACTTTTAAAAAATGAAGTAAAGTCCTATAGGCCGAAACAAGTTTTGAAAATTGCATGTTATTAGCATATAAACAAGGAAAAGACCCTCTGGTATCACTGCCAAATTCAGGGTGTAACTCAGGTGTAACAAAGGGTGGGCAAGCTGTGCTGCAGACGAACTTCGGAAAACAGAGGCGAACCACCTATACAGCATATTCAAGAAGAACGGATACTCAAAAAATACAGTGCGCAGATTCCTCAAGAACAAACCACAACAAGCAGACCAAACACAGCCAGAAACCCTAACACCTTACCATACATCAAAGAAGTTTCAGAAATGACAGCCAGACTACTAAGACCCCTCGGAATCCTAGTAGCACACAAACTCACCAACACTCTCAAACGAAAACCAACGAACTTAAAAGATACAAACCACTATAAATGCTGGAGGAAACATCACAAAGCTTCACAGGAGGATCCCAAGCACTGAGGATGTCACCTAGACAGGGGACGAAATGTCTGCAACACAAATTCCCAGCTCGGCGAACAACAATGAGCACCCGAGCTACAAATCTTCTCCCAAACTTTGAAAACTTAAAAGACCCAGTACAACCTCATGGACAAAACCAAAGTCATCTACAAAATTCTATGCAAGCACTGCCACAAACACTACGTTGGACAAACAGGAAGAAAGTTAGCCACCAGGATACACAAGCACCAGCTAGCCACAAAAAGACACGACCCACTCTCCCTCGTAGCCCTACACATGGATGAAAAAAACCACCATTTCGACTGGGACAACACATCTATCATGGGACAGGCTAAGGATAAACATGCCAGAGAACTCCTAGAGGCCTGGCACTCCAACCACAATGCCATAAACAAACACATAGATCTTGATGCCATCTATCAACTCCTCAGAAAATGAACAGGAAATGACATCACCACAAACCCCAGGAACCCCATCCAGGAGAAAGATATAAATAGAAAGCAGGAAACAACAGCTTCGCTTCACTTGGAGGTTGCTGCTGATGATGTTACCTAGTCAGGTAATGAAACATCTGGATATCAAACCTACACCTCAGCGAGCAAACCTACACCCTAAACCTCAACCTGAGCTACAAACCTTCACAAACCTTGCAAGTTAAGAAGTATTTGAAGCTGTTGGATGCTGAACAGACTATGACCCTTGACAATAGTCTGGCAACTGTGCTGAAACCTTGTGCTCTAGAATTTGCCCAGCCCTTAGCCAACCTGTACAACTACAGGGTATAACGCTAGCATCTATCTTCCAAAATTGCCCAAGTATGCCCTGTGCATGAAAAGCAAGACAAATCCAACACAGCCAATTGTTACCCCATCAGTCTACTCTCTAACATCAAAAGTGATGGATGGTGTTATCCCTAGTAGTTTAATCAAGCAGCACTTCCTTAGCAACAACCTGTTCAATAATGCTCAGGTTATGTTCCATTAGTGTTATTGAGTTCCTGACCTCATTACAGCCTTGGTTTAGACATGGATACAAGGAGCTGAACTCCGTAGTTGAGGTGAGGATGATTGCTGTTGACATTAAGCCCACATTTAACCCAGTGTAACATCAAGGAACACTAGCAAAGCAGGAATCAATGGGAATCAGCAGGAAAGCTATGCCACATACCTAGTACATAGGAAGATGGTTGTGGTTCTTGGAGGTCAGTTAGCTCAGTTCCAGACATTTCTAGGAGTTCCCCAGGGAAGTCTCCTAGGCCCAACCATCTTCAGTTGCTTCATCAATGACTTTCTCTCCATCAAAAGGTCAGAAGTACAAATGTTCACTGATGATTGCATTTATGTTCAGCACCATTCTCAACTCTTAGATAATGAAGTTGATGCCCAAATGTCACAAAACTTGAACAATATCCAGGTTTGGGCTAAGAAATGGTAAGTAATATTTGGTCCACACAAATACCCAGCAATGACCATCTCCAGCAAGAGGGGTTCTAACCATTGCTCTTTGACCTTTAATGACAATATTATTGCTGAATCATCCCTATTAATATTTTTGTGGCTAGCATTGCACTAAACTGAATTAGCCAGATAAATACTGTGGCTACAAGGGCAAATCAGTGTCTAGGAATCCTGCAACACAGCATTCATCTCCATAAGTCAGAAATATGAAGGAATACCCAGTGTTTGCCTGGATAAGTGCAGCTCCAAATGTACTCAAGAGGCTTGATACCATCTACCATCTGCCTCTGCAAGCCACTTATACCCGACTTGGAGTATATTATTGTTGCTTCATGGCTGCTGTATTAAAACACAAAGCTCTCTCCCTCATATATACCAAATAAACTGTAGCATTTCAGGAATGCTGTTCATCATCTCCTTCTCTAGGACAATTGGGGATGAGCCTAAATACTGGCCCAGCCAGTGAACAACATCCACATTCCCTGAATACACAAACAAAAATTAGACAAAGTGAATGGGCAATAATCTGACAGAGGGAATATAATGAATAAGTGTGAGGAGTAGGAGGAAGGGAGGTGTAGAATACTTCTTGAATGGTGGCAGATGGAAAGTGTTGATGTCCAAAGGGACCCACATGTTCTTGCTTATAAGTCACTGAACTCTAGCATGAAGGTACAGCCAGAAATTCAGAAGACAAGTGGCATGTTAACCTTTATCACAAGAGGATTTGAGTATAGCAGGAAAGAAGTCTTGCTTCAATTGTTTTGTAGGAACACCACCATCAGCAAGTTCCTCTCCAAGCTATATTGGTGTTCCTCCACTGTCACTGGTTCAAAATCCAAGAACCAACTGCACTGTAGATGCTTCTAAATGTCACAAATTGCAGCAATGCAAGAAGCCAACTTACATTTTGAAGGGCAGGTCAGGAAGGATAATAGATGCCATTCATATAGAATGTGGAGAAATAGATGACATCTTGAAAAATGTCCTTATTACAGAGGAGAAAAATGCTGAAATGCATAAAAGTGGATAAATCCCCAGGACCTGATCAGGTGTACCCTAGAACTCTGTGGCAAGCTAGGGAAGTGATTGAAGGGCCCTTGCTAAAATATTTGTATCATTGATAGTCACAGGTGAGGTGCCCACTGGAGGTTGGCTAAAGTGGTACCACTATTTAAGAAAGGTGATAAGGAAATGCCAGGGAACTATAGACCAACGAGCCTAATGTCGGTGGTGGGCAGGTTGTTGGAGGGAATCTTGAGGGACAGGATTTACATGTATTTGGAAAAGCAAGGACTGATTAGGGATAGTCAACATGGCTTTGTACATGGGAAGTCATGTCTCATGAACTTGATTTTGAAGAAGTAACAAAGAGGATTAATGAGGACAGAGTGGTAGATGTGATCTGTGCGGATTTCAGAAAGGTGTTCAACAAGGTTCCCCATGGGAGACTGGTTAGCAAGGTTAGATCTCATGGAAAACAGACAGAACTAGCCATTTGGATACAGAATTGGCTCAAAGGTAGAAGACAGAGGGTGGTGGCGGACGGTTGCTTTTCAGACTGGAAGCCTGTGACCAGTGGAGTGCCATGAGGATTGGTGCTAGGTGCGTTACTTTTCGTCATTGATACAAATGATTTGGATATGAGCATAAGAGGTATAGTTCGTAAATTTGCAGATGACACCAAAATTGGAGGTGTAGTGGATAGTAAAGAAGGTTACCTCAGAGTACAATGGGATTTTGATCAGATGGGCCAATGGGCTAAAGAGTGGCAGATGAAGTTTAATTGAATTAAATGTGAGGTGCTGCATTTTGGAAAAGCAAATCAGAGCAGGACTCATACACTAGGAGAAAGTGAGGACTACAGATGCTGGAGATCAAAGTCGAAGAGTGTGGTGATGGAAAAGCACAGCAGGTCAGACAGCATCCAAGGAGCAGGAAAATCAACATTTTGGGCATAAGCCCTTCATAAGAGGCATGGATAGGATAAATAGACAAGGTCTTTTCCCTGGGATGGTGGAGTCCAGAACTAGAGGACATAGGTTTAGAGTGAGTGGGGAAAGGTATAAAAGGGACTTTTTCATGCAGAGGGTGGTACATGTATGGAATGAGCTGCCAGAGGAAGTGGTGGAGGCTGGCACGATTGCAGCATTTAAAAGGCATGTGGATGGGTATATGAATAGGAAGGGTTTGGAGGGATATGGGCCAAATGCTGCAAATGGGACTAAATTAGGTTAGAATATCTGGTCAATCTGGATAAGTTGGATCGAAGGTCTGTTTCTGTGCTGTACATCTCTATGACTTTAGAGCTAGGCACACCCATATCTCATGAATTTATGAATGAAAAGAACTTATACTTTCTGAGGTTTATGAGAATGAGAAGTGACCTCATTGAAATCTACAAAATTGCAAATGGGCTTCACATTTTAGATGCTAAGAGTTCTGCTGGAATTTTGAAAATGGGGCCATAATCTCAGGATAAGGACCCTAAAGAGAAACTAATTCACTCAAAGGCTCATGAACCTTTCTAATTGTCAACTCCAGAGGTTTGTGGATGCTTCATCATTGAATACAATTAAGACTGAGATAGATGGATGTTTGGTCTGTCAGAACAGCAGTCAGTTTGAATGTGCTCCAAAGTGAGTAGGCAGCTGCTCTGCTCATTCTGGGCAGGTCAAAAGTTAAAATTCCTCACCCCTTATCCCTCTCCGTATTCTGGCTGAGGTTTAACCAAAGTCTTCTACCAGACTAAAATATGCTCACCTTGCAATCAAATTCACTTACAATGCAATGTTCATGTGAGATATTTTGTCATTTATCATTGCACAGGAGGAATCAATGCACTAGAACACCCAGATCTCTATCTTTAAGCATTTTCCCTGAAGGTAAATGCATGTTGATCATTCAACCCTGTGGGGTAAAACAGCACTTTCCAAGTGATGCAGCACTTGCCAATCACAAATCCAGTTACCAGAACACAAGGTCTGCCTGGAGTATTTGAGTACAAGATTCGCTCACACAAAATATTATCTGCAGACTTGCATGCCATGGCCTTCGTTAAATTAAAAGTAAACTAATTCCAACAGTATTGCTTTCCTTACATTTCACATTGAAAGATATTTTATATTCATCCTTCTTTCCATATAGGTGGAACATTAAGTGCACTAATACAGAGAAAGGTCTGCCTTTCTCACAAAGTGGCCATAAAGTACTTCAAAATGCTTCTGGATGCCCTCGACTACTTGCACCGATGCAGCATCATTCACAACGATGTGAAAGGTAGAAGAAAGCTTCATGCCATTGTTTGTTGCTAGTTAATAACCAGCACGGGTATTATAGCATTATTATTATTTTTCACTGTTTTGACAGATTGAAGTATTTATTGAATTATTAATAGCAACTATATTTCCATTAGGTTTTTCAGAGAATTAATTGCTAAGATTTTCCAGTGAGTGAGCACTAAGTGTTCATCACCTGGAGAAATGGCTGAACGCCACACTAGCTATTTGGCTTTGCTGGCACCAAGCCTACATTTTAAACATTATGCCCACTGGATTCAATCACAGTAATATCCAATATAAGTAATGATGCTGTTCGAATGGGTCAAAAGATAACATATCCTAAATCAAAGTGCATGTTAAAAGGAGAAATAAATAGTATTATCAAAATTCTGAAGTATTTTAGAAGCTAGAATCTGATGAGGTTAAAAGGATTATTTAAAACACAAGACATTGCTTTCATTTGCAATTCTCATGCAGATTGACAATAACATTTTTTTTTAAATTGAAGTAGGTTTGTAATTCAGCCACAGCCCATGACTGTGGTTGGCCAACCCAAGCCTTATCCTTGTTGTACCATTACACATAAATGAATAATGTGTGTCAAGTTAGATGTTTCCTAACCTTCTGCGAAAAATAAAACCAGCTCAATACTATTTAACCACTATTTCAAGCTGAAAAGCACAGCTAACAATAATTTCCCAGAAGGATGGAAAGGATGTAGAAATTGAGTTCAGTTTAGAATTAGCTCAGTGCTAAATTGGGAAACTTTTAGCATTTATATTGGTCAAGGAAGCAACTGAATAGATATCCATCAGCAGAACTCTCCTTGTGTTCTATTATTCTCAATACAGTCTACTATAAATTGTACTTATGGAAACAATTTATTGATATGTTCTACTTTCATTAATTTAACACCCAAACAGATAAATAATAAGCAGTTTTATGATCATTTTTAATAACTATAAGTTTGAAATATTTTAGGTGACAACATTCTTCTTTCTGACAATGAACAGCGACTTTTGCTTTGTGACTTTACATTTGCTCAAAGACTACCACTGGGACAGCTCACACCCAAAGGTAAACTAGTTTAAGTAGTCTTCTAAAGTACACTTATTTTGTATTACATTCCTGCCCTGTGATATAAAAATTGTGGATTTATGAAATACTTCACAATGTTCAAACCCAGATTACAGCTAAGGCCCACATGAAGAGGCATTGGTACTGTTTACACAACGTGCTTAAAGATTAAAATGGCATGAAGATCAGACAGTTCTGACCAACAGATTCAGAACTGAAAGTTGAATCTGATAAATGTCAACAGTTGTGATCAAGGTTCTGCAACATACAATGCAACCTTGAGATTCATTTAATCTAGGCAGATTTTTAAAAGATATCCTAGAAGCATAGCAAAGCCAATTAACTCATTGGTAACTGTGTGATACTTAATAATGTCAATGACTTGGTTCAATCTCCATACCAATTGATGTAATTCTTGAGACCTGCTCTTCTGTTATCTTATTGCAGTATCATGGAATCTTTGTACCATGGCAACCTCAGATATGGGCCAGGTGCTGGCAGGTGGGACTAGATTGGGTTGGGATATGTGGGCGGCATGAACAGGTTGGACCGAAGGGTCTGTTTCCATGTTGTACATCTCTATGACTCTGACACTTAGGATGTAATGAAAGAAAGTGAAGGGTATAACTTTTGTCTTAAAATTGGACAATATTTGCTGACCCTCCAGAAGTATGAGCTTTAATAGTGACATCTCTCATAAATATAGTTTAACAAAAGTGGTGAGTACCAAATAATGATACAGTTAGTCAAAGTTTAGAGCAAGCAAGAGAATTGAAATGTAAAACAGAGTAGAACTTTTAATTTTTTAAAAATTGGGTTGGTGTTGTGCACATGTGAGTACACAAACACAGACTTTAATAATCAGTGGTGAGCTTGCACAATCGGTAATCATCATTAGACTATTGCTGTCAGCAAACATATTGTTCAAGTTATTCAAGAGCTGCTCTGGCAATGCAAGACTAGTAGATTAGGGACACATTTCTTCCTGGTCAAAAACCAGAGAACCAGGCCCAGATCCCAGGGAAAAAGGACATGACAGGAATGTGTGTATCACACCTGTGAGTGCATTTCAGTTGCACACAGCACAAATTTTCAATTCAATTCAAACTAGCTAATCATTTACCGGAAGTTGTTACAGGTCTTCTGGATAAATAAAATCTTTGGTTCCCAGCAGAATTATTACCACAGTTCATGTTTGTGGCCTTGTTAAAGGCTACGAGGGTGATGGAATTTCACTTGGGCCTACTGAAAGCATAGTTGGCAAGTATCATATTACCGTGCCTTGCATAGCCACCTTTGTACCCCCAATGTAATGCTGATCTGCAAATGGAACTGAGATGTTATTGCTGAACTGGAATCTGTCCAGATTGACAATTTTCCAAAATACCTTAACTGACCATCCAGGATTTATAAATTTTCTTCATCATCTTATCTAGACAAAAGGCTTTTGTCTTTTGTGTTAAAGCATCAGCTGTGGCCAGAGTGCATTGGTTATAAAAATGCCCTACATCAAATTTCAATGGTAGTTGATTATTTGCTTTGCTATTACGTGACCATGTTACCTGCAATGAACTGGAAATTGTAAAGACTTATGAAAAAACATAATGCTGTAAATGTAGAATTACTTAGAACATTACTGAGCAGTACAGGCCCTTCGGCCCTCAATGTTGCGCCAAACTGTCATACCAATCTGAAGCCCATCTAACTTACACTATTCCATGTACATCCATATTCTTGTCCAATGACGACTTAAATGTACTTAAAGTTGGCAAATCTACCCACCGTTGCAGGCAAAGCATTCCATACCCTTACTACTCTCTAAGTAAAGAAACTACCTCTGACATCTGTACTATATCTATCACCCCTCAATTTAAACCTATGCTCCCTCATGCTCACGTCACCATACTTGGAAAAAGGCTCTCTCTGTCCATCCTATCTAACCCTCTGATTATCTTATATGTCCCTATTAAGTCACCTCTCAAACTTCTCTCGAACGAAAACAGCCTCAAGTCCCTCAGCCTTTCCTCATAAGACCTCCCCTCCATACCAGGCAACATCCTAGTAAATCTCCTCTGCAGCTTTTCCAAAGCTTCCAAATCCTTCTTATAATGCAGTGACCAGAACTGTACACAATACTCCAAGTGCATCCGCACTGGAGTTTTGTACAGCTGTAGCATAACCTCAAGGTTCCGAAACTCGATCC
The DNA here is from genome assembly GCF_020745735.1 of Hemiscyllium ocellatum. NCBI lineage: Eukaryota > Metazoa > Chordata > Chondrichthyes > Orectolobiformes > Hemiscylliidae > Hemiscyllium > Hemiscyllium ocellatum. The sequence continues at coordinate 62,024,460 of NC_083407.1, read as the reverse complement.
CTCTATTAATAAAAGCTAAAACACTGTATGCCTTCTTAACAATCCTGTCAACCTGGGTGGCAAATTTCAAGGATCTGTGTACCTGGACACCAAGATCTCTCTGCTCATTTACACTACCAAGAATCTTACCATTAGTCCAGTAATTTGCATTCCGGTTACTCCAACCAAAGTGAATCACCTCACACTTGTCTGCATTAAACTTCATTTGCCACTTCTCAGCCCAGCTCTGCAGTTTATCTATGTTTCTCTGTAACTTACAACATCCTTTGTCACTATCCACAATTCCACCAACCTTAGTGTTGTCTGTAAATTTACTAACCCACCCTTCTACGCCCTCATCCAGGTCGTTCATAAAAATGATGAACAGCAGTGGACCCAACACCGACCCTTGCGGTATACCACTGGTAACTGGACTCCAGGATGAACATTTCCCACCAGCTACCACCCTCTGTCTTCTTTCAGCAAGCCAATTACTGATCCAAACTGCTATATCTCCCACAATCCCATTCTTCCACATTTTGTTCAAGACCCTACTGTGGGGAACCTTATCGAATGCCTTGCTGAAATCCATATACACCACATCAACCGGTTTACCTGTTTGGTCGCCTTCTCAAAGAACTCAATAAGGTTTGTGAGACACAACCTACCCTTCACAAAATCGTGCTGACTATCCATAATCAAATAATTCTTTTCTAGATGATTGTAAATCCTATCTCTTGTAACCTTTTCCAACACTTTACCAACAACTGAATTAAGGCTCACTGGTCTATAATTACCTGGTTGTCTCTACTCCCCTTCTTGAACAGGGGAACCACATTTGCTATCGTCCAGTCTTCTGGCACTACTCCTGTAGACAATGACGATTTAAAGATCAATGTCAAAGGCTCGGCAATCTCCTCCCTGGCTTCGCAGAGGATCCTAGGATAAATCCCATCTGGCCCATGGGACTTATCTATTTTCACACTCTAATGAGAGTGTATAGCTGTTTTTCGATAGCATCACCAGAGGCTGATCTTTCAGTCATATTGCTCCTATTTTTTAGAATGCACTTCTAAATCACTCAGCCTTACTACTTCTTTCTTTACTTTGAAAACCTTTTTCATCCTCTCTCTACACTCACCCTGAGAAGTTTTCTATAACTCCAAGTTCTTGTTGGATTTACATGCTACAGCACTGAAAATTGAGCAAATTCTGGGTACATGAAGTGTGCAAAGAACAATTCTTTCACCTAAATGGTGAGGCCCAAAGGACATCAAAGTCTTTGGGCCTCATCATCTTCACTGCTGAGCTGAGGGCTTCTAAGCCTTAGGCAGCTCCCTGGTGAAGAGGAATGGAAAATCAGGCCACTCCAATTTCAACAGCAGCTCTCAGGTAAGTAGGAAAAAGAGACTGGAAGGGGTTACAGTTTTGAGGAACCATAATTGAGAAAGAGGGGGAAGTTGAAAAAAGGGGTTGACTGGGTCAGTGATCAGGCAAACAGCAGCAATGTCCAGGATGAGGTACCTTTGGTCAGCCAATGTCAGCAATGGGGCAAGCCAGATCTAGCAGCACTCCACCTTCTTTGAAATGCACTGTTGTTACTCTGAGCTCCATATTCAAGTATATGTAAGTATGCTTTAAAATCTTCGTTCCTGAAGAAGGGCTCATGCCCGAAACGTCAATTCTCCTGCTCCTTGGATGCTGCCTGACCTGCTACGCTTTTCCAGCAACACATTTTCAGCTCTGATCTCCAGCATCTGCAGTCCTCACTTTCTCCTGTTTTAAAATCTTACCTTGTTGACTGTAGTTTAGCAGATCCTTTAAGGATTGCCTATTAGCAGTTTTGTAGATTGGACTTCCTGAAGGAAACCAAAGAAATATATTGCAGAAACAAGTGTTTGGCCCTTGTTTGCTTTTGGTTATTATCAGCATGGCGAGTAAAACAATTCCTGCTCATTTTGAACATGTGCTTGTTGCAGTTGTATTGGAAACTCAGGAGTCCATGCAGCCTCTTAAAAATAGGTATTCTTCTGCCAAGTATCAAGGTCTTCAAATTTAGAATTCAAAAAGACCAAAATGTTATGATCAAATGAGTTTACCAATCTTCTAACTGATCATTTTTAAATAAGTTGTTGGGAAGCAGTTACTTAAATTTATCTTAATTTACTTGCATTAAGTTTTTTTTTGTTGAAACACCTTCACTGTCGTTGACTACAAACAGGACTTGGGTGCTGTTATGGAATATGTTGTATGCATACACATTGTGGACAGGGTGGTGATTAAGAGGTTTGGGTAAGAGTTTGAAATGTTGAGTTGCCACAGAGAATTCTCAGAGTTCCCATCTTCAATTTTCACTTGCCTGAGAACATGGAAGGTCTGGCCATTTCCAGAATTCAGGGATGTACCCTAAGTTAGAAATTGATAGCCAGAAAAGGTCAAGCCCAACAGCCATACCATGGGGAGAATTGCAGAGTACATGACGAAAAGTAATCAAGGAAAGTTTAAAAGTGTAGCTTTTCTATAGAAAATGCTTATGGGTTGGGAGAAGTATGGAATGATCTCCCGACCCCTGCAAGTAATCCTTATGCATCCTAAGATCCTGCCTTCACCTCCCACATAGGAGCTGGATTAATTGCTAATCCCACTTTTCATCACTATCTTTACATCAGGGTCCATTTCCTCAGTTTGCCAGTACTCTTGGCCTGAGACTTTGTACTTGCCTGATGTCCTTTCCAGCATGAGACCCTTCTGCTTTATTAAAATGTGTCCCTGAAATGAAACTGGGTCTTAATGTGAGCTCTCCTTCGCAATATCACTTCTGCCCTCCTGCTACAATCATATCTGCAGTTTAAATCGCATATCTTAGGAAATATACAATTGTCATAGAGGGATGCAGCAAATGTTCACCAGTCTTGTTCACAGGATGGCAGAAGGTTTTATGAAGAGAGATTGAGGAGAATGGACCTGCATTCTCTGTGTTTCGAAGAATGAGAGATGATCTCATTGAAGCTTACAAAGTACTTAAAGGGATGGGCAGCGTTGTTGCAGGTAAGGTGTTTCACCTGGTTACAGAGGCTAGAACCAGGGACCACAGTTTAAAAACAATGGGAATACCACTTAGGTCTAAGATAAGAAGGTTTTTTTTGTACTCAGTGGATTGTGAACCTTTGGAATTCTCTTACCACTGTGGAGATCCAGTCTTTGAGTATTTTTAAGATATTCTAATTTCTAATTTCCAGTGACATACTGGATATAAGGATGAGTTGAGTAAATGACTTTGAAGTGTTTGATCAGCTATGATTGTATTGAATGATGGAGAAGACTTCATGGGCTGAATGGCCTGTTCTTCTTCCTATATTCCTAACTACAACTATCTTCCTATTTGCTTCAGTTGGCTGAGAGTTTTTCCCTGAATCCCATTGTCTCTAGTTTTGCTAGGATTGTTTATGCCATATTCAGACAAATGTTCCTTTGAATCAAATGTAGTCATATTCATCTGACCTCTGATATTCAGCAGCTTTGTCCATGTTTGAACTAAAGCTGTAATGAGATCAGGAGCTGAATGGCCCTGGCACAATCCAAACTGAGCATCAGTGAACAAGTTATTACTAAGCTAGTGCTACTGATAATCCTGTTGATGACATCTTCCAACAGTTTACTGATGATCAAGAACAGACGGATGGGGCAGTAATTGTCTCAGTTGAATTTATCCTCCTTTTTGTGTACAGGGCATATCTAGTCCTTTTTCCACATTGTTGGGTGGTTGTAGCTGAATCTGGAAATATAAAAGCAGATGCCAGTAAGAAGTGAAGCTTAAAGATTGTGCATCTGCATACAAATCCAACTGGTTCACCTTACAAAAAGAAAACTTCTCGTGTTTAACCATTCTGACCTATGTGTGTCGTCATTCTCACATCAATGTAATTCATTCTTTGCTTCCCATTACAATGGCCAACAATCCTCTCAGGTACATCAAACCATTCTGAATGACTGGAGTGCTTCAAGAAGACAGCAACACTGACTACTGGGGGCAACTCAGGATAAGCACTAAATGTCATCCTTGCAAGAATGCATTATAAAAAAGAATGATTACATGCAATTTGAGTCAGACATTTTTGAAATATATTATCAGGGAAATATGATTTGATGTAATAAGGCATTTCCAAAAAATGCAATAAAATTAAAATTAATTCATCCTTCAACTAATGGAATAATTTATAAAACTCATGTTTTATGATTTGCAAACTCAGCTACTTTAGAACAACGATTGGAAACTGCTTCTATGTCCTTTAATCGGGAAAGTAAATGACAACTTCATGTACAAAGTGCTATTTTATGTAACTATCATAGAATGATAATGCAGAAGGAGGCCATTTGGTCCAACATGCATGTCCTAGCTCTTTGAAAGGGCCACTCAATCTTTACATGTCATCCCACAAGCAATTTTCATTTCCCTTATATGATTCCCTTTTGGAAGTTACTATCATTTCAGACCATATAATTATTCCATTTCCATATCTTTTAAAAGTTAAAGTATTTCATTTACCCTGCTCATTGATAATAGAAGTCAACATTTTGAGTCAGAAGGCTGAATTTTTATGTTGCTGACTATTTACAGTAGTGTGGGATTGGCAGCATGAGTTTTACCATAGATTCTTAGCTCAGATTTAGCACTAGAAAACTGCTACCAGGTTATTCGATCAATCAAGAGAGATTGCATCCTGCATGTGTCTTTAGGTCAAGCAGCATCCAAGGAGCAGGAGAATCGACGTTTCGGGCATAAGCCCTTCAGGAGAAAGTGAGGACTGCAGATGCTGGAGATCAGAGCTGAAAAATGTGTTGCTGGAAAAGCGCAGCAGGTCAGGCAGCATCCAAGGAGCAGGAGAATCGACGTTTTGGGCATATTCACATTGCACATTCAAGTGCCTACCCACACATAATTCCTCAGTGCTTTTTGACATACTCCTCACACCAACACACCTTGTGACTGCACTCATTCCACTGTCTTTCTGAGCACTCTCTCACATCCCCAGTTGAACAACCAAAATTCACCCTCACCAACATCAATCCCTTGTCTCAGAGTCAGCCTCCACAAATGTTATCATTCCATTCTCTTCACACAATCTGTTTGTCAAAACCTTTAACTCAGATTTCTCTTCTTGCAGGAGTAGAGACCACTGGCACTTGGCACATTGCTAATATTGATTTGCTGTCACTGGTAACTGAAACATAAGCACCTGAATAATGATGACTTTAAATATTGTCCCTGCATCATTTCTAATACTTGTCCTCCACAGGTTACTTGAAGGGTAACCTGGAACAGGAGGAAGTGAAGAGTCCTTAAAAGAAATTTCACATTTAAGGGAACTCATGCACTTGACTCATGTTCACCTTTCAACAGCACAAAGATGAACTCCTCAATAGAGCCTTCAGGTTAGCTAGGTTTTCACAAAATGAGCAAGAACTGGTTTGGAGATAGGTACAGGGATGGGGAGTCCTTGTTGGAGGCTGCTCTAAGTTCTAGTAAGCCGGATGCAAATGCTAAGCCTCTGGAGTCATCAGAAAAGAGGGCAATTCTGGAGCAGCAGCAGAGAATGTATGAGGACCTATTGGCATTTCCAGAGGCACTACATACATTTGCAGGGAGACTGCTGGGTTCTGTCTCTGACTTATTTATTATATTCCAGACATCTCCATGTAAAGAAAAGTCACATGCAATGAACTAGATGCAGTGGGCAAGCAAGTGCATGTGTGTACTGACTGACCAATGGTCTTCATACTTAGTTTTACAACTGAAATACGATGAAAGAAAGCCACTCCCTGACTTTTCTTCATTGAACTGTAGAAAACTCCTCTTCAAATTTAGCAAGGAAGTACCGTGAGAAGAATGAGGGAGAAAGAGTACCAGGAAATAGGAAAGCTCTTCCTGGCACGTCAACATCTCATTCTTCACCTCCACCAAACCTTTCTGAATTAGAAACTATGTAGCCTCCTATTCCAGTGAACAAGTCTGCCCCCTTTCATCAGTACAGGGATGGAAGCCCTTGGTAGGGATGTCCTGAGCTCCAAAACCCAGGGACACAGATGATATCTGACCATAAGTACCTCAGCAGTCACTACAGGAGAAAAACTAATTTGTTTCTAGCTCTGCTAATGGAATAATATCATAGGGATGCAATAAGATATGGAAGAGAAAGACTTTTTACTTGCACAAGGGATTCACTTGGCTATTTTTAACAATGTTACTATGGTAGTAAATTGGAAAATGTCACTGAATCATAACCTTTATTTCAAGTCTTCATTGTTCAGTCATCTTCTTTATTGGGTCCTACCTTTCGAGTGAACATTAGTTTCAAGAAGAATGGTATGACCAGAGTAGAAGATCGGTAAAAGATATTGATGTAATGAAGAAATTACAGGCAGTGAGAAGGATTTGGGTTGTGCTCGTGGCAGGAGGTATATGTGCATTGATTGTGTTTGGACAGGATTCAGCAGTGTTCATATACTCAGAATATTTGAACTATGCTGCTTGAGGTCAAAGTAGATTTCTCCAGCAGCTAGGAGAGTGGCTGCAAGCATCCTGAACACAAACTTCCTCTTCATCTGCCTTCCAGAATGCAGAATAGTCATCATCTTCCTCCTTCTGTGATTCCATTCCCTTCTGCAGCACAATATATAGCATTCCTAGTTCTATCCATACACCCTTATCTGGACACAATGGTTTGTCCTATATGATCTTGTGCTTATGTGGCCTCAGTTATATCTTTTCTCTGCATTATTTTGGAGGAAGCCTCATAAACATCTTCATCCAAATCTTTTAAAAAATGAAAGAACTACGGATGTAAATAAGAAACAAAAACAGAGATTGCTGGAAAAGCTAAGCAGGTTTGGCAACATAGAGTCATTGAGATGTACAGCACAGAAACAGACCTTTCCATCCAACTTGTCCATGTCGACCAGATATCACAACTCAATCTAATCCCATTTGCCAGCACCTGGCCACATCCCTCTAAACCCTTCCTATTCATGTACCCATCCAGATACCTTTTAAATGCTGCAATTGTACCAGCCTCCACTACTTCTTCTGGCAGCTCATTCCTTACACGTACCACCCTCTGTGTGAAAATGTTGCCCCTTAGGTCTCTTTTATATCTTTTCCCTCTCACCCTAAACATATGCCCTCTAGTTCTGGACTCTCCCATCCAAGGGAAGAGATTTTGTCTATTTATCCTATCCAAGCCCCTCATTATTTTACACCTTTCAGCCTCTGATACTTCATCAGTGAAAAGAAATCAAAGTTAACGTTTTGGGTCTGGTGACCCTTTCTCATCCAAGTCTTTCGAGACAGTGACTCCAAGAAAGTCCCAGCAATCTCTGCTTGGAGACCCAAAGGTCTATGGATGATGTGATTGGCTCAGAATTAAAACAGTTTGCCAGCTTCCCCTTATCTTACACAGGCATGACTTGTTACTTTTCAGAAATCACATAATGGCGAACATGATGGGACCCTGGAATATTTTCTGATTGAAGTCTTCTGGTTAATCTGACAGTACTTTGATTTCCCTGTTTGGGTACTCTATTGTACCTCGACCTCTGCCAATTCAGCCGCTCCAGAAAAAACAGAACTCACTGGTTTGGTCTGTCCTTGTTGTGAGTGACCTTGTTATAAATCACTCAGGAGATGAACTTTTGCACAGCAGATTGTAATATTCTGTAGATGCTAGCAACAGATCCCTGAAAGGAGCTACAGCAAAGAAATTCAGAATTGTGGTGATCTGAGTAGCCAGAGGCATTGCACCTTCAATGGCTCTCTTGCAAGATGTTTCTGCATCAAAAGGCTACAGATTTCAACAGCAATTGCCAGCAAAGGCTCAGTCTCCTGAGGCACTGTTACTCAATTATGTCGAGAAAGTTGATCCCCTGTCTATATATACTGGGCTGTTGCTTCCATTCAGCTGTGTCCATTTCCCTTTCCCTGTGGAATGACATGTGGCTCAGGAGGGGACAGCTACTGTTATTGTTATTCCTTCTGATGCTCTTGATATTATTATTTCTGCTACTGCTCCTTTTGTTCTCCTTTAAAGCAATGCAAGCATAATCTTAGAAAATTCCTTTGAGCAAGAACCCTTCACCAAGATAAAACATCTGCATTGTTTCTGTATTTTAAGGTATTCCATCCTGTCCATTTCACAAAGTCATTAAGTCCTACTGGTTTCTTGCCTTGTTGGCACGGGTGTGTTTTACAAAGCTGAGACAGCCCTTGCACTGTCTGCTAAATATTTATGTAATTGCCCCTTAACATAGTAAAATGGCAGGCTGTAATTCCAATAACTTCTCATGATCCTCCAAATGCATGGCCATTAAAAATGGCTTCCGACACCTCCAAATTTTGTTTGACTCTTTAAACTCCCCATCCCCCCAAACTGCACTAGAACCTACCACTTTCACTTTTCAAAATAAAATTCTGTCAACAGGGAGCTGATGGTAACAGTTGAACCATCTAATGACCTGAATGGCCAAGAAAAATCTGAGATTTCAAAGTATAGAATAAACCAAATCTTACTGTGTACGTTTTGTGCACTAATTAAAATTTTTGCCTCCTTAGGCCACTTTAGATACCCAAGGGGTTACATATGTTAAAGTGTAAGAAACCTTTCCCTGTTTATTCCTTCAGGAGAAGCTCCGGTAGGTACACAAACACATATGGCTCCAGAAGTAGCACAGAGTATTGGTCATGACTGGAGAGCAGATGTTTGGAGTGCGACCTGTACCCTTCTACACATGATTAATGGAAGGCAACCATGGCTAAAGAAGTTTAGTGAAATACATGTTTTATATAAGGTGGTAAGTGCAATTTATCAATATAAGAAAATAATTCAAAACAGTTGTAAAACATTTTATTAGTCAAGCATTTAATTTTTCATGAACATGCACATTTAGTAAATATTTAGCTGCCGTGTCATTTTGAAGACTGATTGTTGCTGCTGTACTTTCATCTCTGAAACTTAGATTTGAATTATATTGTATTCCTGATGAAAGGCTTTTGCCCGAAATGTCGATTTTACTGCTCCTCAGATGCTGTCTGAACTGTTGTGCTTTTCCAGCACCACTAATCCAGAATTTGAATTATATTGTTCTGGCAGAATGTAGGAATACTCATTCTGTTTGATATAAAGGTCTCAGGTGAAATGAATTTGAAGCAGTCTCATTTCCAATGAGTATGAATAAAAATATCTATTCATAGTTTTGAGCTCACTGGTAACTATTTTCGCAAAGACCATAAAAATGGCTAAAATGGGACAATCAGAAGGAGCTAAAATATTCTGATGAGGATATAGCCATGCATTGTTATTTCAGAATGAAATGAGTTTTACTTTGACCTGGAAACACTTGATGACTATGGAAAATGGTGCTTTTTCCATTGCACCTTAAGTGCAGAAACATTCACACAAATGTAGAGACCATACGAATAGACCATACAGTCCTCTGAACCTATTCCACCAATCATTTAGATCACAGCTGGTCAGTACTTCAAACGGATTCACCTGCATTTGCTGTAAACTCCAGTTAAATTTCAAAACCAGACAGGTTTTTGAGAGATTCTTCACAACTTTAATTGCCTTGCTTCTGGCCACCTCCTTGCCAACACCCACCCTCACTACCAGTAAGAATAAAGTTAAAACCCTCCTCAAAATTTCTCACAAATTGCACAAGTGCAGATTGAACATTCCTGCAGTTTGATTACCATTTAACTGCAATTGAATATAAATATACTTTTGTTTCCTTTTATATAAGTATAGGATTGACCTTTATAATAAATCTTATTTTTTTAATATGTTTTAAAACAAATGGATTTTCCTCAAATAGAAATTGTTGTGTTGTTTCTACATGATAAGTTGTGACATTTGGCTTTTTACAATTTTTAATGAAACAAATTATTTCCTCTCTAGATTGTGGAAGAAAGTCCACCATATTTTGAAATCCCCCCATCATGCCACATTTTGGTTGATAGTCTTATTAAGAGGGGCCTAATAGTGGATCAATACAAGAGGCCATTTGCTTCAACCTTGCGAGATGAAGCAGCTGATACCTTGGCCCAGAGTAAGAAATAATTTATTAAAGAAATATAATTTGAATTTTCATTGAATGTTTAAGCAGTTTTACTTCAACCATAAGAGTTATAAATGACCTTTCTAACATGGTTTGCTGTTTCTCCTTACATTAAAATGAGATCAAAATTACTGCCTTCTGGTGATAAAGATTTTCAGAGCTACAATACACTGTGAGGACTAACCATTGGAATATGAATTTGTACCCAAAACCTGGATGAGGTTCTAATCCTGGTGAGTCAACCTGAGGAAATGAGGAAAGGACAGAAGACAAAGCATATGCAAGGCACCAATATGTCTTTACGTCAACAAGAGCCAGACTATACTGTGTGGACTCGCAATTTTGTTTCATAAAAGGCAGTATTATATAGTAAAATTAATTATACTTTTTAACCTATGAGTGAATTCCCATAGACTAGTATTTAAATTGCTTAGACATTTCATACAATTCTAGTGCTCCACATCATTGAAGTTTACAAGAATAGATCTTTGATAACCTCTGTAAGTAATTTATGTTATCATTCAGATGCTGTCAAGATATACATTAGTATATTTACAAATATTAATATAACTTAGTCTCTTTCAGTCTCTTCCATTTTGTTTTTATATACTTAAAATCCCAATCCCACTCACTTACCATCCTTCCTCTCAACAACCTCCATTGTCTCCCAGTTAAGTAATGCCTCTATTTTAAAATTATCATTTGTACTTTCAATGCATTCCATGATGTGGGCCTCCAAATTCCTGTTATCTTCTCCAGACCAAAAAATCATCCAAGGTAACTCTACTCTTCTAATTTTGGCATCTTGAACGTTGGCTATTCTGATTGCTCCATCATTAACACCTTAGCCCTAAGTTCTGAAATTCCCTTTCCAAACCTTTCCACCTCTCTATTCTCTTTCCTTCTTTAGAATGCTCCTTAAAACCTATCTCTTTGACCAAGATTTTGGCCACCTGCCCTAGTTTCAATTTATGCGATTCAATGTCAAATCTTGCTTTACAATATTCCTATAAAACACCTAGGAACTTTTTACTATGTAAAGATGCAGATATATACAAGCTATTGTGCTGTTAGTTATCCATCCATTTATTTATTTTTGCTCTTTCATTCTCATTTAATTTATTTAGTTATTTTCTGGCTTCACTGACCTTCTCTTAAATCTTTGCTCTTTTATTTCTATATTATGATTATTTTCTGTATCCATTTTCTTTCTCTCTTTTGTGTCTGTTAAAGTTTAACATTTCTCAAACTGTTCTTCTGCATCTTTCTTTGCATAGCCAATAATTTGGAAAATTGCTAGCTATGCCCTACTACAAAAAGCTGGAAAAATGTAGGTCAATCATTAACTGATCATCCCTCACATTATCACAAAAAGAAGTGACACAAGGACTCAATATCTATTGCCAATAACATGTTCTCAAATGCTAAATTTGGATTCTGTCAGAACCACTTGATTCCTGAAATCATCACGCCCTATATTCAGGCATAAGCAGAAGAGCTGAATGCTAGAGGAGAGGTGAAGGTAGCCAGCCTTAAAATCAAGTCAACGTTTGACCAAATGTGACACCATATGTCTCCAGGAAAGTAATCGATCAATGTGAAAACAATTCAAAGGTTAGAGCTGTACCTAATACATTTGAAGTTTGTTGTGAGTGACAGAGACTAATTATAGCAATCTCAGAATATCATCGCTGGAGTTCTTCAGAAAAATGTCCTTGGTCAAACCATCCTTAGCTGCTTTATCAATGACAGAAGATCAGGTGCATGGCTGTTTATTGACAATTCCACAGAATAAAGTTTCATTTACAACTACTCTAATAATGAAAAAAACCTATGCCAGCCTATATCAGGATTTGGTCTGACAAGTGTAGCATTTGTGTTACATGGGTTTTAAGAATCTCCAACAAAATAAATTTCCAATTGTCTCATCCTGACCATTAACTGTGCCACAATTGCAAATTTCCCACTATCACTATATTAATACATTGACAAGATAAATCACTGAAAATATAATTCTAACTTAATCAATCCTAGGATACAACCATTATTATTAATTTGCTACAAGAGTAAATTGCTCACTGGAAGGCCAGCACAGAGGTTTGTATATAAAAGACCAAAACATATTATAATTTATTTACAGATAGTTTTCAATGGATGAATTTTGATTTCAGTTAGAAATTTACCCATCTAGACAAGCAGAGATCCATGTCACATTTAAGTGCAATTGGCAGAATTTACTTTTTCTCAGAACAGAAAGTGATGAACGTGTCTGCTGCAGAGATCATCTGCTAGTAGCAAAACCATTTGTGAAATCAACTACCTAGGCCATTCAAGGGGATGCTCATGATTGTGGGAGGCTGGTTTGCAACGGCAAAGCTTAAACTTTCCACATAGGAGCTGGAGAAGCATTGTGACTCGGCTTGGTGATACATGGAAATACGTGAAAGTGTTAAATTGGGAGAAGGTGAACTACACAGCAGGCCAGGCAGCATCCGAGGAGCAGGAGAATCGACATTTCGGGCATTAGCCCTTCTTCAGGAATGAGGCTGGTGTGCCAAGCGGGCTGAGATAAAAGGTAGGGGGGAGGGAATTTGGGGGACGGGTGCAGGAAATACGATAGGTGGAAGGAGGGGAGGGTGAGTGTGATAGGCCAGAGAGGAGCGGAGAGGTCGGGAAAAAGATTGCAGGTCAAGAGGGCAGTGCTGAATCTGGGGGTTGGGACTGAGATGAGGTGGAGGGAGGGGAAATGAGGAAACTGGAGAAATCTACATTCATCCTGTGTGGTTGGAAGGTTCCTAGGCGGAAGATGAGGCGCTCTTCCTCCAGGCGTCGTGTGGCCAGGGTCTGGTGATGGAGGAGGCCAAGGACCTGCATGTCATTGGCGGAGTGGGAGGGGGAGCTAAAGTGTTCAGCCACGGGGCGTGGGAGCACGAGGTAGCGCCAATACAATCATCGATGTAGCGGAGGAAAAGGTGGGGGGTGGTGCCAGTGTAGCTGTGGAAGATGGACTGTTCCACATATCCGACGAAGCGGCAGGCATAGCTGGGGCCCATACGGGTGCCCATGGCTACTCCTTTGGTTTGGAGGAAGTGGGAGGATTGGAAAGAGAAGTTGTTAAAAGTGAGGACCAGTTCAGTCAGTCGAAGGAGGGATGCTACTTCGTGCTCCCACGAGGAGGTTGAACAGTTCATCCACTTTACTAACACCTTGCACCCCAACCTCAAATGTACCTGGACCGTCTCAGACTCCTCCCTCCCCTTCCTAGAGGTCTCCATTTCTATCTCGGGCAACCGACTCAACACAGACATTTACAACAAACTCACCGACTCCCACAGCTACTTAGGTTACACCTCCTCCCACCCTGCCCCCTGTAAAAACACCATCCCATATTCCCAATTCCTCCGCCTTCGCCGCATCTGCTTCCAGGAGGACCAATTCCAATACCGAACAACTCAAATGGCCTCCTTCTTCAGAGACCGCAATTTCCCCTCCGACATGGTCGACGACGCTCTCCACCGCATCTCCTCTACTTCCCGCAGCTCTGCCCTTGAACCCCACCTCTCCAATCGCCACCAGGACAGAACCCCACTGGTCCTCACCTTCCACCCCACCAACCTCCAGATACATCGTATCATCCTCCGTCATTTCTGCCACCTCCAGACAGACCCCACCACCAGGGATATATTTCCCTCTCCACCCTTATCTGCATTCAGGAGAGACCACGCCCTCCGTGACTCCGTCATCAGGTCCACATCCACCACCATCCCAACCTCCACTCCCTGCACCTTCCCCTGCAACCGCAAGAAGTGTAAAACTTGTGCCCACACTTCCCCCCTCACCTCCCTCCAAGGCCCTAATGGATCCTCCTATATCCATCGCAAATTCACCTGCACTTTGACACACATCATTTACTGTATCCGCTGCACCCGATGTGGTTTCCTCTGCATTGGGGAGACAGGCCGCCTACTTGCGGAACGTTTCAGGGAACACCTCTGGGACACCCGCACCAACCAACCCAACCGCCCCGTGGCTGAACACTTTAGCTTCCCCTCCCACTCCGTCAATGACATGCAGGTCCTTGGCCTCCTCCATCGCCAGACCCTGGCCACACGACGCCTGGAGGAAGAGCGCCACATCTTCCGCCTATGAACCCTCCAACCACACGGGATGAATGTAGATTTCTCCAGCTTCTTCATTTCCTCTCTCCCCACCTTATCTCAGTCCCAACCCTCAGATTCAGCACCGCCCTCTTGACCTGCAATCTTCTTCCCGACCTCTCCGCCCCCACCCCCTCTCCGGCCTATCACCCTCACCCTCACCACCTTCCACCTGTCTTATTCCCAGTGCCCCTCCCCCAAACTCCCTCCCTCCTACCTTTTATCTCAGCCCGCTTGGCACACCAGCCTCATTCCTGAAGAAGGGCTTATGCCCGAAACGTCGATTCTCCTGCTCCTCGGATGCTGCCTGGCCTGCTGTGTTTTTCCAGCACCAAATTTTTCAACTCTGGTACTCCAGCATCTGCAGTCCTCACTTTCTCCTAGAAGGTGAACTACAACAATATTAGGCAGGAACTGGAGAATTTTGATTGGAGGTGTCTGTTTGAGGGTAACTCTACATCAGACAGTTGGGAGTATTCCAAACAACAGTTAAAAAGAGTTCAGGAGTGGCACATGCCTGCGAGAATGAAAGATAAATATGGCAAGTTATGTGAATTTGGATGAAGCATAAGTAAGGTCTAGGAGGATGGGAACTGATGAAACCCTTGAAATATATAAAGAAAGTAGGAAAGAACTTAAAGAATTAGAAGGCTAAAACGGATCATGAAAAGTCATTAGCAAACAGGCTTAAGGAAAATCCCACGGCTTTTTATACATATATACAAAGCAAGAGGGCAGCAACAGAAAGGGTTGGCCCACTCAAGGATAAAGGAGGGAAGCATGCGGGAGCCAGAAGAGGTAGGTGAGATCCTAAACAAATGCTTTGTGTCAGTATTCACCAAAGAGAAGGAATTGGTGGGGGTTGATCTCAGAGAATGGAGTGTCGAGTTTTTAAGCCAAGTTGCTATTAAAAATGAAAAGGTTTTCTGCATCTTAAAAAGTATTAAGTCGATAAGTCCCCTGGTCCTGGTGGGACCTATCCCAGAATATTGAAGGAGGCAAAAGAACACATTGCTGGAGCATTGACATATATCTTTGTATCATCTTTGGCCAGGGGTGAGGTCCTAATAGACTGGAGAATAGCCAATGTTGTCCCATTGTTTAAGAACAGTAGCAGAGATAATCCAGGAAGTTACAGGCCTGTGAGCCTCACATCAGTAAAAGGAAATTATTGGAAAAGATTCGCAGGACAAGGTCTATACACATTTAGAAGCAAATTGACTTGTTAGCAATAGACAGCATGGTTTTGTGCAAGGGAGGTTATGCCTCACTAACGTGGTTGAGTTTTTTGAGGAAGGAATGAAATTGATTGATGAGGAAAAAGTGTCTCCATGGACTTCAGTAAAGCCTTTGGCAAAGTCTCTCATGGCAGACTGGTACAAAAGGTGAAGTCACACGGTATCAGTTGTGACCTGGCAAAATGGATACAGAGCTGGCTTAGTCATAGGAGATAGAGGGTAGTGGTGGAAAGATGCTTTTCACAATGGAAGGTTGTGACTAGTGGTGTTCCATAGGGATAAGTGCTGAGACCTCTACTGTTCATCATCTACATAAATGATCTGGAGGAAAATGTAGCTGGTCTAATCAGTAAGTTTGCAGATGATACAAAGATTGATGGAGTTGCTCATTGTGAGGAGGATTGTCAGAGGATACAGCAGGATACAGATCAGTTGGAGGCATGTGCAAAAAAGTGGCAGTTGGAGTTTAATCCAGACAAATGTGAGGTGATGCATTTTGGAAGGTCAGGTACAGGTGGAAATTATACAGCGAATGGCGGAAACCTTAGAATTATTGAAATGCAGAGGGGTTTGGGTGTGCAGAGATCACTGAAGATGGTAGTGCAGGTAAATACGATTGTAAAAAAAGGCTTAGGATATGTTTTCTTTCATTTCAAGGGGCATTGAGTATCAGGATAAACAAGTTATGCTGCGACTTTATAGAACATTAGTTGGACCACTCTTGGAATATCGCATACAGTTCTGGTCACCACACTACCAGAAGGATGTGGATGCTTTGGAGGGGACAAAAAAGGTTTACCAGGACATTGTCTGGTATGGGGGGATTTAGCTATAAAGAAAGGTTGACTAGAATGGATTTGTTTTCACTAGAGCGAATGAGGTCGAAGGGCGACCTGATAGAAGTTTAAAAAATTGTGAATGGCATGGATAGAGTGGAGTGTATGAGGCTTTTTCCAGGATCGAGGGGTCAATTACTAGGGGACACAGGTTCAAGGTGTGAAGGGGAAAGTTTAAAAGAAGTGAGTGAGTCAGGTGTTTCGCACAAAGGGTGGAATGCGTTGCCAGAGGAGGGAGTGAAAGCAGACACAGTAACAGCATTCAAGAAATATCTGTATGAATATATGAATATAAAGGAATATGGATCCTGTAAGTGAAGACAATTTTAGTATAGAAGGCAAATTATAGTGGCTCAGGCTTGGAGGGGAGAAGGGCCTGCTCCTATGCTGCATTGTTCTTTGTTCTCTGTTCTATGGGTGAGTCCAGAACCAAGGAGCATTTTTAAAATTAGGCGTCACTGTTTTAGAACAGAAATTAAGGGACTTTTTTTTTCTGTCTGAGGTCTTTGGAAATTGAAGGCGATATTTTCAGGGTGGAGGTATATTGATATTTGTTAGATGAGATAATCAAAGCTTATTGGAGTTAGATGAGGTTATGGAAGTCAAAACACAAAGAAATCAGCCATGATTGCCTTGAATCTCATAGCAGACGTAAAGGGCTGAATGGTCTATTTCTGTTGTTTATTCATATATTTATGCTGTATTTATGTTCATATTATAATATAATGTCAATACTGATTCGAGCTAGCTGGTTTATGTGTTTCCTCAAAACAGATCCACAGAGACATAAGGTTGCACATTCTTGCTCAATCAAATGTATGGAAAGAAGAGTTTCCTTTAGATGATAACTACCAACAATATTGTCTGTCAGTTTCAGATCTTCAGTTCATATTTGGGGACCAGTATACTGAAGTATCCTCTCCATTCTGCAATGAAAATATATTGGAGACATCACAATATTCTTCTCCTACGGCTCTTGAACCATCCTTCATCTTAAAATATTTACCTGAGCCAATTCCAGGTTCTGATCACACTCCAAACTGTGAGGATAAAGTAAATGAAGGCCAAATCCCAAACATGGTGTTTGAAAACTCCTGTGAAAAGCAGCAAAGTCAACAAGGAAATGTAACAAATACCATAGAGAGAAACAAAAAGGATGTTGATTCTTCCAGGTCTCATGGTTCGTGCGTTCAAACTTCAACTTTAAAAACAGGTCAGCAACCGTGCCACAGAAAAGTGAGTCGTATTCATACATTGCCAACTTCATTTCAGCAACCAAAGAAAAATGAAGATGATGAGCAAATTAGAAAAGGTACATTAGTGTTCAAAGCAGATTTACCAACTTCCAAATGAAAGTGCACAGCCTACTAAGACCCTGTTTACACCATGCTGTTAAAGTCCATCCAGACATAAAAGTCCAATTACAAAGTGGCAATATGCTAACTGCGTTTGACATCATTATGGTTCAACAGGAATTCAATAAACTACTTGTGTGACAGTATATGAGATAAATAATGCAATCTGTTTTGATGAAGAGTAACTATTCCATCATACTACAAGCTATTTACCTAATTACAGAGTCATAAAATCATACAGCATGGAAACAAATCCTTTGGTTCAACTCATCCATGCTGACCAGATATCCTAACTTAACCTAGTCCCATTTGCCAGAACTTGGTGCATATCCCTCTAAACCCTTTCTATTTATATAACCATCCAGATGCCTTTTAAATGCTGTAATTGTACCTGCCTCCACTGCTTCCTCTGGCAGCTCATTCCATATACACACCACCCTCTGTGTGAAGAAGTTGCCCCTTAGGTTCCTTTTATATCTTTCCTCTCTCGCCCTAAACCTATACCGCCCAGTTCTGGACTCCTCCACCCCAGGGAAGTCTATTTATCTATTGTCTATATATCCTATCCATGCCCCTCATGATTTTACAAACCTTGATAAGGTCATCCCTCAGCCTTCAATGCTCCAGCCTATTCAGCCTCTTCCTGTAGCTGAAATCCTCCAACCCTGGCAACATCCTAATAAATCTTTTCTGAACTCGGAAGTTTCACAACATCCTTCTGATAGGAAGGAGAACATAATTGCATGCTATTCCAAAAGTGGGCTAACCAATGTCCCATACAGCCCCAACATGACCTCCCAACTCCTATACTCAATGCTCTGACCAATAAAGGAAAGCACACCAAGACTACACTTGACTATTGTATCTACCTGAGACTTTTCTTCCAAGGAACTATGAACCTGTGCTCCAAGGTCTTTTTGTTCAGCAACACTCCCCAGGAACTTACCATTAAATGTATATACATCCTGCTCTGATCTGCTTTTCCAAAATGCAGCACCTCACACTCCTCAGTCCATTGGCTCATCTGATCAAGATCCTGTTGTACTCTGAGGTAACCTTCTTTGCTGTCCATTTTGATATCATCTGCAAATTTACTAACTATACCTCTATGTTCACATTCAAATCATTTATGTCAATGACAAAAAGTAGTGGACCCACCACCGATCCTTGTGGTACACCACTGGTCATAGTCCTCCTGTCTGAAAACGAACCTCCACCAGCACCCTCTGTCTTCTACCTTCAAGCCAGTTCTGTATCCAAATGGCTGGTTAATCCTGTATTCCATGAGAATAACCAGTGCTAACCAGTGTCCCATGGGAACCTTGTTGAATGCCTTATTGAAGTCCATATAGATCACGTCTACCACTCTGCCCTCAAAAATCCTCTTTCTTACCTCTTCAAAAAACTCATTCAAGTTCGTGAGACATGATTTCCCACGCACAAAGCCATACTGACTGTCCCTAATCAGTCTTTGCCTTTCCAAGTACATGTAAATCCTGTCCATCATGATTCTCTGCAATACTTCCCCACCACTGATGTCAGGCTCACTGATGTCAGTGAAAAATCAGAATGGTGTGTTGCCTCCCTGGTGCCAGGATAAATAACTTTACTCTCACATACTAAATCCCAATTTAACACTGATTATGGGGATAAAATCTGGAAAGTCTGCTATGTTTTATGGGCATGCAGGAAATCACTAAGCATCAACACAATATTGGAAAACAAATATGCCTTGATGTGACTTACTTACTTTGGATGACACTCAAATACTTCATTATTTTGTGCACATTTAATGAATACACATACAATTCATTCAGATAATCAGCTATCAAAATTGGAATCTGCTAGGAAATCCAATAATATGAATATTGTCATGCTCCACAAACACGTGGAAAAAAAATGTAGTTTAAAAATTCCAGAAATGCCTACTATTCCACAGGATCCTGATTTCTGAAGCATCAACTTTACATATTATCTGTTTTTGTGATTGATATGGAGAAGAAGGGAAGACACTGGTCACCTTCAGCTTTGGATTTAATCTGTAACTGCACATGAAGCAAATGCAAACTAATACATTTGTGCGGTGGTCAGAATCCATGTGCAATATTCCAAGATCGAAAGCACTTAATTGATTAGTCTGGTGGTAGGTGGCAACTGCTCCACCTCCTCACCTTCTCCCACATTAAGTCTATGACAGGAAACCTTATGGGTGAGCTTCTCACACTGCCACTATTCATCCCATTGATGCTGCGATTCACCATATGACAACAGTTAAAAAGATTTGGACTCTGCTCATTGGAATTTAGGAAATGAGAGGATTCCTATATATAGGATTCTTAAAGGGCTTGACAGGGTAAATGCTCAGTAGATGTTTTCCCTCATGTGAGAACCTAAGACGAGAGAGCATAGTCTCAGAATTATAGGGTGTCAATTTAAGACTGAGATGAGGAGTAGTTCCAGAGAGTTGTGAGTCTTTGTGATTCATTGCCACTCAGGGCTGTGGGGGTGGAGGCCTTGTATATGTTTAAGGCTGAGATAGGTAGATGCTGGAACAGTAGGGGAATCAATGATTATAGGGAAACAGCAGGAAAGTGGGTGAGGAGTGTCAAATTAGCCATGATCCTATTGAATGGCAGAGCAGGCTCAAGAGGCTAACTGACCTAATCCTGTTCCTATTTAGAATCATAGAATTGTACAGTATGGAAACAGACCCTTTAATTCAACTCATCCATGAATTACTTATGGTCTTTTGATCTAAGTCACTAGTAGTAAAGTGGAGTTAGCTTGTTGTGGGGCAGTTGGTTTTAGTGGGATTCGGGTTGGGGAAGGTTTGGACCTGAGATATCAGTGGTCAGGGAGTGGTGTGGTGTTGTCAGATGTAGTGGGGGATGACAGTTAATGATGTTTTGGTGAGTCTATTTAATAGTGACTCAGGAGTTAGAGCAGGTTTTATTCTTCTGACCTTTATTGGCTAACCATTAAACTAAGTGTCAGAATACTCTAAAGTCTCCACATCCAGCTCAAAACTGTGGACTTTATCAGAGGGTTCCTGATGCCAGGTAATCACCCCAAGGAAATTCCAACTTTACCAACAGCTCATGTGAGTCAGCTACGTCATTATTTCCACATTGTCTTGATATGAAATACATGCTGTGCAAGAATTACCTGTCCTTTCGAAATTTCTAGCCAATATCTCCTCACGTGACATGTCTTATTTAGTTTAAAATGTTCTTCTTTGACTATTTTTCTCAAAACTGTCTTGGGATATATTGCTCAATATAAATATTTCTTGATGTTTTATTTATTTATTTAATTTCTTTCTAATTGAATTAAAAAGCTGGCACAGTGGACCAGTGTTTGACACTGCTGCCTTACATCACCAGCGACCCCGATTCAACTCCAGCCTTGCTGACTGTCTGTATAGAGTTTGAATATTCTCCCTGTGTCTGCATGGATTTTTGTTGAGTGCTCTAGTTTCCTCCCACAGACCAAAAATTTGCAGGTTAGGTGGATCAGCAATGCTAAATTGCCCATAGTGTTCAAGGATGAGCAGGCTAGGTGGATCAGCCATAGCTATTACAAGGATAGAGTGGTGGGTTGGATCTACGTGGGATGCTCTTCAGAGGGTTGATCCAGATTTGATGGGCCAAGTGGCTTCTTTCCACACTGTAGCAATTCTATGAATCCTCCTTGATGTTTGTCAATGTAGGTGACATTGTTTCCTTCTAATCTTTGAGCTATCTGCCTCAAAATAAGGTGATTCTACGCCTGGCCTCACCAAGTTTTACTTGTAATTTTATTTTAACATTAAAATGAAGAAGTCTTACTGCTGGTCCCTGTCTGTTCTCATTAACATTAATCCAATCCCACTTGTCCTGCTGTTACAGAGTGATTTGTCACCACCGCAGAAAAAGGCTGTCAGTTCTCCTTCTCTTTGCTTGTTCCCTTCTTTCCTGGTTTCCTGGTGCTAAGGTGGAAATCAACAATTTCTTTCTCTGAATTGCATGTTGTTGTACAACATATTACCAATAATATCGCATTAAAATGGTAAGAGATTGCAGAATGTGGTGGTACAAAGAGAGGATCTAGGTATTCTCATGCATGAATCACAAATGTTGAATGCAGGTAATATGTTGTACAACAACAAGCAATTCAGAGAAACAAATTGTTGATTTCCACCTTAGCACCAGGAAATCTATCAAAATAAGGGAACAAGCAAAGGGGAACAGGCGGCCTGTAACAAACCACTCTGTAACAGCAGGACAAGTGGGATTGGATTAGTGTCAATGAGAACAGACAGGGACCAGCAGCAAGAACACTTCATTTTCATGTTAAAATAAAATTACAAGTAAAACATGGTGCGGCCAGTAGAATCACTTTATTTTAAGTTTTATGGAATTTTGTATTATTGTAAATTGTAAACAGAGCCACATATCAAAGTGAGGATTTCTATTGTATGGGGCCTGGGTGAGACTGTGTAGTTTTGGTTCCCTTACTTGAAAAAAAATGCAGTTGCAATAGAATCACTTCAGGAAGATTTTTAGAATTATTCTTAGGATGAAGGGCTTATCTCATGAAGAAGGTCAAGCCTTTTCTCACTGGAGTTTAGAAGAATAAGCAGAGATTTTATTGAAACATTTAAGATCCAGAAAGGACTTGACAGTGTGAAAACTGTTCCCTCTTGTGGGTAGACTAGAACAAGTGGATATGGGTTAAGAATAGAAGGCTACCTATTTAAGATGGAGAGGAGGAGAATATTTTCTCTCAGAGGATCATTAGAATATAAAATCAGAATTATAGAATCATAATATTTTACAACACAGGAGGCAATTCAACCAATCATGTCTGAATCAACATCTGAAAGTGCTATCCCGTTAGTCCCACATTCCAGACCTATCTCCATAACCCTCTAACTTCATCACTTTTAAATATATATCCAGCTCTCTTTTGAAGCCTCCGATGGAATCTACCTTCACCACTCTTCCAGGAAGCACATTCCAAATCCTAACAACTTGCTGAGTAAAGACGTTTCTCCTCATCTCCCTCCTAGCTCTCTTGCTGATAATCTTGAGAGTCTCTCCCCTCAGACAGCAATGAAGGGTGGATCATTGAATTCGGTTAAGGAAGTGATATTTTGATGATGTCATTACAGAGAACAAGTAAGAAAGTGAAATTGAGACCACAATCAGATCGGACATGATCTTATTGCCTGGCAAAGCAGGACTGAAGGGCCAAATGTCCTGCTCATGCTTCAAACTATTGTATTTCTATGTTATAATACAAATGTCAAGTCCATTATAATACAATAACCATTGATTTAAAGACAATGAAATAAGGGAGGATATTTGTAATGCTGTTATTGATAATTTGCCAAAATTCTAACAAACATTTGAAAAGATAGTACATGCATTCAAAAAGGAGTAGGCATAACCAGGTAATTAACTTTGGGAAAAATGCTTGAGGGCACTCTGCAGGAGCAAGTGGAATTTAAGTCTGAAGCAACAACCAGCATTCTCCTTCCATCTAGTAAACATGTTCCTTTCCCTTTGGTACTTCTTTCAAATTGAGAGCGGGATAAAACAATTTGACTGAATGTGTCTTTTTTCGGCAATGCTCAAATTAAAATGCTGAACCTAAAGAAAACCTAAAGAAAATAGCCTTTTTGAAGTTTTGGAATTAGTTTTAGAACATTTCAAAAGTGTTCTTAAAGTATTGCAGTTTTCATCACAAATTCTAAATTAATCTATGTAAATCTCTATATTTTTCATTTATTCCAAATTTATTTTATGTTGGACCTTGATAAAAATGTAACTTAACAGAATCATTCATTTGTGTCTTACTGAATGAACCTGGACATCTGTAATGATCTTTATCCAGAGAAACAGCATCTGTATTTCATTCACAAACGATTCAGTTACAAATGTGTAATAAGTGTTTGCTATCTTATTTTCCCTTTTCATTAATTATCAAGGTCTATTAAGTCGATGAAATGTTTATGTTACTTCAATATGTATTTTTAAAAAGCAATTTCATTTCATTCTATAGATGAATTATAAATATACTAAAATATGAGTGTTTGAACATTATCCATTGTTAATATACAGTAGTTCCCCTCTCCTACCCGTGGAGGAGGGTGGGGGTACGTTTCCAGACCTATTGCAGAAGCCTGAAACTGCAGATATTAGCGAATCCATTCATTTAAACAGGAAATTCACCTCCTCTCCGGCAGACCCTTGGTCCCTGGTTCTAGAATGTCCTGTGTAATATGTTTGGGCTGCGGCAAACTATGGGTAACTGAAACCATGGAAACCTCTCCACAGATATGGTGGTCCCTCTGTATTTAAAAAGATTTTTGAGTTCTACAGTTCATCTTTATGCATATTATGTCTCCGCCTTATATCCATTAAAATAAATTCAACTAAACTATATTATGGTCATGTGAATTTGTATTCCATAGGTTGTTCATATGAATTTCCACAAAAGAGAATGCTAAAATAGTTCCAGGCATACATTGAATGTATCTGAAAAATGTGTTGCTGGAAAAGCGCAGCAGGTCAGGCAGCAGCCAAGGAGCAGGAGAATCGACGTTTCGGGCATAAGCCCTTCTTCAGGAATGAGGAGGGTGTGGCAAGCAGGCTAAGATAAAAGGTTGGGAGGAGGGACTTGGGGGAGGGGCATTGGGAATGCGATAGGTGGAAGAAGGTTAAGGTGAGGGTGATAGGCCAGACAGGGGGTGGGGGCGGAGAGGTCGGGAAGAAGATTGCCGGTCAAGATTGAATGTATGGAGCCTATTGCTCACTTTAATAAAAAAAATTACCCATGTCTCATGTCAGTTTTGGCTCACTTCATAGTACTCTCATAGTACTGAGTCAGAAGGTTACAATTTTGTTCTTCAATCAATGTGACAAAGGCAGATTATCTAGTCATTATCACACTGATGTTCATGGGACCTTGTGCTAACTTGACTGTCGAATTTCCTACATTAGAACAGTATTTTTACTTCTAGCATATTTAATTAGCTGTAAAGCACTTGTTTTCCTGAGCAATGGCTCATGGGAATGAATTGTGCCAAGTAGATCAAGTGTCAATCAAGGAACAGTAACCATGATAAAGTTGGTTTGAAAAGGACAACAATAATTCACTGGGGAAAAGTCAGCTTCAATGTGGTGATAATAAATCTGACTCAGATAAATTGGCATCAAAGATTAACAGGGTAAACTGTAAATGTACTTTAAATAAGGCAAGATATCTTCCTACTTAGGTGAAAGAAGGTAGGAGAAACAAACCCATAGCTTCCTCATTGATGAAAAAGATACTGTGAAATAAAGTGAAACAGAAAACAAAATGAGCTTTTGACTGATATCAGGTGGATAATACTTCCATAAATGAGAATGAGGTCCATCAAAGAAAGTTCAGAGAATTCCTATAAATTGAGAAAGTAAATTTAAAAATCAGAGAGTATGAGTAGAAACTGGCAGGATGACTGGAGTGCAGCAGCATAGGGACCCAGATGTATATGAAAATAAATCATTAAGAGAGTAATAATAAAGTAGGTGGCATTCACATTCTCTTGAGGATTAACACTAACTTTGTTCACTCTTTTCCTTTTTTGATGCCTGCAGAAACTACTGCTATCTAATTTGCATTTCTATCTTTCTTTTGTACTGTAATAGCTTTCTCCCAATTAGTAGTTTCTACCTTTTTTATAAGCTGACCAATCTTTTTACCCGGCATTCATTTTTGCTCATATACTTTTTCCATTAGTTTGATACTTTCCTTGATTTCTTTAGTTCACTGGAGGTGATGGGTCCTCCCCTTGGAATTCTTTTTTCTGTTAGGAATACTTACTTTGAATATTCTGAAAAAATTTCTGCCACTGCTCAGTTAGAGTTACCTAATCAGCGCTGTTGCCAGAATGTTGTGAGGGTTCAGAGCCTTTGCAATATCCTGCACTTTCAGCTATTTCTTGTTAGCATGTAGAACAAACTAAGTTTATTGGAAACTAGAACCTGTCACACTGGAGACTTCTGGAAGAGGCCAAAATGAATCATTTTCTTAGCACTTCAGGCTAAAGATGAGTAAAAATGTTATAGCCTTGTTTTTAAACTGATGTGTTGGCCTTCCCTATCATTGAGGATGCATTTTGGAAGCCTTGGACATCATATCACCCCTCTTTGTTACCTCATTAGAAAGGCCAACCATGTTAGTTAAAAACAGTTTGCCCTTAACAAATCTAAGCTGCTTTTCCTTTATTAAGTCATTTGCCCTGAATTACCTTTTCCAAAAATTTCCACGACTAAGGTAAATCTGACTCGTTCATTTGTCATAGCTGGGCTGATTTTTAAACTCTTTGCTGAACACAGGTGTAAAATTTGCAATTGTTCAGTGTGTTGCTACTACCCCTGTACCTAAGGAAAAATCAGAGATTCTCACCAACCAGGTGCAAGATTAAGTTGATTTGGTCAGGGTCAGGTTAGTTCAGATAGGACCAGGTTGGTTTGGAGAGGATCACAAAAAAAATCAGAAATTACTGGAAAAACTCAATAGCTCTGGCAGTATCTGTGGAGAGAAAACAGAGTTTATGTTTCAGCTCCAGTGACTCTTTTGTCAGAACTGATTTAGACAGGGTCAGATCAGTTTGGACAGGTTCAGTTCAGTTCTGATAGGATGAGGTCAGTTAGGACAGGACCAGGTTAGTTCAGATAGGATCAGGCAGTATCAGCTAGGCTTGGACAGGAACAGGTTAGTTCATGCCAGTCAGGATCAATCAGTTTGAAAATGTTTATGGCAGTTTGGACAATTCCTTCAACTGCATAGGAATTTGGTTAGCTACACCTGGAATATTTTGTAAAGTATGGTCTCCTTATCTCATGGAAGATATTATTGCCAGAGAAGTGCAGCCAAGCTTTACTAGATTTGTTCCTGGGATGGTGGGGTTATCCTATCATGAGAATTTGGGCAATCTGGGCCTGTATTCTCTAGAGTTTTGACAAATGAGAGGTGATCTCATTGAAACTTACAACATAATTGATGGGAGACAGGGAGAAAATTTAAGCAATATGTTTCCCTGGTTGGAAAATCTAGATCCAGGGCACAATTTTAAAATAAGAGGAATGCCACTCAGGTCTGAGATGAGGAGAATTTCTTTTCACACAAAGGACTGTGAATTTTCCACCACAGAAGGCTATGGAGGTTCAGTCTTTGTCTATGTTTAAGGTAGCGATTGATAGATTTTTGATTACTAGTGGTGTATAGTTGGTGTATATGAGGTGAGGAAAAGACATCAATGTACTTGACCAGCCATGTTTGTATTGAATGGCAGGCAGGCTCAACTGGCTAAAGGGACTACTCCAGTTCATATAGGTCAGTTTGGACATAGTATCTCTTTAGTTTGGTCAGGATCAGATCAGCTTCTTCAGCATCAAATGGGTTTGGACAGGGTCAGGATATTTCATATAGGATCTCTCAGTTCAGATAGCATCTGTTGAAAAACGTGGTGCTGGACAAACACAGCAGGCCAGGCAGCATCCAAGGAGTAGGAGAATCGACATTTCGGGCATAAGCCCTTCTTCAGGAAGCATCTGGTCAGTTCAGACAGAATCAGAGTAGTTCAGAAAGGATCAAGTCACTTCAGACAGAATCAGGTCAGTTCTGAAAGCACATCCTGGAGGTGGACATGATCAGTTCAGTAGAGACTGCATCTGTACAGACAGCCCGAGCTAGTACAGGTTCAGTTCAGTACAAAAAGGATCAGTTTAGTAAAGACAGGATCGGGTCAGTTCAGTGAGATTCAGGTCAGTTCAGATGGTATGTCTTGGAGTTGGACATAAATAGTTCTGTAAGAACTAGCTTAGTTGGTACAGGTATGATCAGTTTAGTATAGAGATGATCAGTACAGGCAGTATCAGTACAGCAGACAAGGTTTGTACAGACAGGATCAATTCAATACAGACATGACCTGGTCGATTCAGACAGAATCACAGCAGTTTAGACAAGATCAAGTCACTTCAGACAGCATATCCTGGAGTTGGACATGATTACTTAAGTACAGACAGGATCAGTTCATTGCAGTCAGGATCAGTTCAGTACAGAGAGGATCAGTTCAGTACCGACAAGATCAGTACAGACAGGATCAGTACAGACAGAATCAGTTTAATACAGACAGGATCAGTACAGACAGGATCAGTTCAGTACAGACAGGATTAGTGCAGTACACACAGTGTCAGTTCAGTACAGACAGGGTCAGTATAGACAGGATAAATTCAGTACGCAGGATCAGTACAGACAGGGTCAGTTCAATACAGACAGGGTCAGTACAGACAGGGTCAGTACAGTACAGACAGGTTCAGTTCAGTACAGACAACTGTACAGTACAGACCAGGATCAGTATAGACAGGATCAGTACAGACAGGATCAGTACAGACAGGATCAGTACAGACAGGATCAGTTTAGAACAGACAGGGTCAGTACAGACAGGGTCAGTACAAATAGGGTCAATACAGACAGGGTCAGTACAGTACTGACAGGGTCTGTACAGTACAGACTGGATCTACAAAATACAGACTGGGTCTGTACAGTACAGACAGGGTCAGTACAGTCCAGATGGTCAGTTCAGTTAAGACAGAATTAATTCAGTACACAGGGTCAGTGCAGACAGGATCAGTTCAGTACAGACAGGGTCAGGATCAGTTCAGTACAGACAGGATCAGTTCAGTACAGACAGTCAGTTCAGTTAAGACAGAATTAATTCAGTACACAGGGTCAGTACAGACAGGGTCAGTACAGTACAGACAGGGGTCAGGATCAGTTCAGTACAGACAGGGTCAGTTCAGTACAGACAGGGTCAGGATCAGTTCAGTACAGACAGGGTCAGGATCAGTTCAGTACAGACAAGATCAGTTCGATACAGAAGGTCAGTTCAGTTAAGACAGAATTAATTCAGAACACAGGATCTATACAGACAGTCAGTTCAGTACAGACAGGGTCAGTTCAGTACAGACAGGGTCAGGATCAGTACAGAAAGGATCAGTTCAGTACAGAGAGGGTCAGGATCAGTTCAGTACAGAAAGGATCAGTTCAATGCAGACAGGGTCAGTTCAGTACAGACAGGGTCAGGATAAGTACAGAAAGGGTCAGTTCAGTACAGACAGGGTCAAGATCAGTACAGACAGGGTCAGGATCAGTACAGACAGGGTCAGTTCAGTACAGACAGGGTCAGTTCAGTACAGACAGGGTCAGGATCATTACAAAGAGGGTCAGGATCAGTACAGAGAAGGTCGGGATCAGTACAGAGAGGGTCAGTACAAAACAGGCAGGGTCAGTACAGACAGGGACAGCATCAGTACAGACAGGGTCAGTTCAGTACAGACAGGGTCAGGAGCAGTTCAGTACAGACAGGGTTAGTTCAGTGCAGAAAGGGTCAGTACAGACAGGATAAATTCAGTACGCAGGATCAGTACAGACAGGGTCAGTTCAATACAGACAGGGTCAGTACAGACAGTATCAGTTCAGAACAGACAGGGTCAGTACAGACAGGGTCAGTACAGTACTGACAGGGTCTGTACAGTACTGACAGGGTCTGTACAGTACAGACTGGATCTACACAGTACAGACAGGGTCAGTACAGACAGGGTCAGTACAGTACAGACAGGATCAGTACAGTACAGACAGGATCAGTACAGACAGGATCAGTTCAGAACAGACAGGATCAGTACAGTCCAGATGGTCAGTTCAGTTAAGACAGAATTAATTCAGTACACAGGGTCAGTACAGACAGGGTCAGTTCAGTACAGACAGGGTCAGGATCATTACAAAGAGGGTCAGGATCAGTACTGAGAAGGTCAGGATCAGTACAGAGAGGGTCAGTACAAAACAGACAGTGTCAGTACAGACAGGGACAGGATCAGTACAGATAGGGTCAGTTCAGTACAGACAGAGTCAGGTTCAGTTCAGTACAGACAGGGTCAGTTCAGTACAGAGAGGGTCAGGATCAGTTCAGTACAGACAGGGTCAGTTCAGTACAGACAGGGTCAGGATCAGTTCAGTACAGACAGGGTCAGTTCAGTACAGACAGGGTCAGTACAGTACAGAGAGGGTCAGTGCAGTACAGAGAGGGTCAGTGCAGTACAGGCAGGGTCAGGATCAGTTCAGTTCAGACAGCGTCAGTATAGTATAGACAGGGTCAGGATAGTTCAGTACAGACAGGGTCAGTTCAGTACAGACAGGGTCAGTTCAGTACAGACAGGGTCAGGATCAGTTCAGTACAGAAAGGATCAGTTCAATGCAGACAGGGTCAGTTCAGTACAGACAGGGTCAGAATCAGTACAGACAGGGTCAGGATCAGTACAGACAGGGTCAGTTCAGTACAGCCAGGGTCAGTTCAGTACAGACAGGGTCAGGATCATTACAAAGAGGGTCAGGATCAGTACAGAGAAGGTCAGGATCAGTACAGAGAGGGTCAGTACAAAACAGGTGGGGTCAGTACAGACAGGGACAGGATCAGTACAGACAGGGTCAGTTCAGTACAGACAGGGTCAGTTCAGCGCAGACAGGGTCAGGATCAGTTCAGTACAGACAGGGTCAGTTCAGTACAGACAGGGTCAGGATCATTACAAAGAGGGTCAGGATCAGTACTGAGAAGGTCAGGATCAGTACAGAGAGGGTCAGTACAAAACAGACAGTGTCAGTACAGACAGGGACAGGATCAGTACAGATAGGGTCAGTTCAGTACAGAGAGTCAGGTTCAGTTCAGTACAGACAGGGTCAGTTCAGTACAGAGAGGGTCAGGATCAGTTCAGTACAGACAGGGTCAGTTCAGTACAGACAGGGTCAGGATCAGTTCAGTACAGACAGGGTCAGTTCAGTACAGACAGGGTCAGTACAGTACAGACAGAGTCAGTGCAGTACAGAGAGGGTCAGTGCAGTACAGGCAGGGTCAGGATCAGTTCAGTTCAGACAGCGTCAGTATAGTATAGACAGGGTCAGGATCAGTTCAGTACAGACAGGGTCAGTTCAGTACAGACAGGGTCAGTTCAGTACAGACAGGGTCAGGATCAGTTCAGTACAGAAAGGATCAGTTCAATGCAGACAGGGTCAGTTCAGTACAGACAGGGTCAGAATCAGTACAGACAGGGTCAGGATCAGTACAGACAGGGTCAGTTCAGTACAGACAGGGTCAGTTCAGTACAGACAGGGTCAGGATCATTACAAAGAGGGTCAGGATCAGTACAGAGAAGGTCAGGATCAGTACAGAGAGGGTCAGTACAAAACAGGCGGGGTCAGTACAGACAGGGACAGGATCAGTACAGACAGGGTCAGTTCAGTACAGACAGGGTCAGTTCAGTGCAGACAGGGTCAGGATCAGTTCAGTACAGACAGGGTCAGTTCAGTACAGACAGGGTCAGGATCATTACAAAGAGGGTCAGGATCAGTACTGAGAAGGTCAGGATCAGTACAGAGAGGGTCAGTACAAAACAGACAGTGTCAGTACAGACAGGGACAGGATCAGTACAGATAGGGTCAGTTCAGTACAGAGAGTCAGGTTCAGTTCAGTACAGACAGGGTCAGTTCAGTACAGAGAGGGTCAGGATCAGTTCAGTACAGACAGGGTCAGTTCAGTACAGACAGGGTCAGGATCAGTTCAGTACAGACAGGGTCAGTTCAGTACAGACAGAGTCAGTTCAGTACAGACAGAGTCAGTGCAGTACAGATAGTGTCAGTTCAGTACAGAGAGGGTCAGAATCAGTTCAGTACAGACAGGGTCAGTTCAGTACAGACAGGGTCAGGATCAGTTCAGTACAGACAGGGTCAGTTCAGTACAGACAGGGTCAGTACAGTACAGACAGAGTCAGTTCAGTACAGAGAGGGTCAGTGCAGTACAGAGAGGGTCAGTGCAGTACAGGCAGGGTCAGGATCAGTTCAGTTCAGACAGCGTCAGTACAGTATAGACAGGGTCAGGATCAGTTCAGTACAGACATGGTCAGTTCAGTACAGACAGGGTCAGTTCAGTACAGACAGGGTCAGGATCAGTCCAGTACAGACAGGGTCAGTTCGGTACAGACAGGGTCAGTACAGTACAGAGAGGGTAAGGATCAGTTCTGTACAGACAGGATCAGTACAGTACAGAGAGGGTCGGGGTCAGTTCATTATAGACAGGGTCAGTTTAATACAGACAGGGTCAGTCCAGTACAGACAGGGTCAGTTCAGTACAGACGGTCAGTTCAGTTAAGACAGAATTAATTCAGTACACAGGGTCAGTACAGACAGGGTCAGTTCAGTACAGACAGGGTCAGTTTGGTACAGACAGGGTCAGTTCAGTACAGAGAGGGTCAGTTCAGTACAGGCAGGGTCAGGATCAGTTCAGTACAGACAGGATCAGTACAGTATAGACAGCGTCAGGATCAGTTCAGTACAGACAGGGTCAGTTCAATACAGACAGAGTCAGTTCAGTACAGACAGGGTCAGTTCAGTACAGACAGGGTCAGTTCGGTTAAGGCAGGGTCAGTACAGTACAGAGAGGGTCAGGTTCAGTTCTGTACAGACAGGATCAGTACAGTATAGACAGGGTCGGGGTCAGTTCAGTACAGACAGGGTCAGTAAAGTACAGAGAGGGTCGGGGTCAGTTCATTATAGACAAGGTCAGTTTAATACAGACAGGGTCAGTCCAGTACAGACAGGGTCAGTTCAGTACAGACAGGGTCAGGATCAGTTCAGTACAGACGGTCAGTTCAGTTAAGACAGAATTAATTCAGTACACAGGGTCAGTACAGACAGGGTCAGTTCAGTACAGAGAGGGTCAGTTCAGTACAGGCAGGGTCAGGATCAGTTCAGTACAGACAGGATCAGTACAGTATAGACAGGGTCAGGATCAGTTCAGTACAGACAGGGTCAGTTCAATACAGCCAGGGTCAGTTCAGTACAGACAGGGTCAGTACAGAACAGAGAGGGTCAGGATCAGTTCAGTACAGACAGGGTCAGTTCAATACAGCCAGGGTCAGTTCAGTACAGACAGGGTCAGGATCAGTTCAGTACAGACAGGGTCAGTTCGGTACAGACAGGGTCAGTACAGAACAGAGAGGGTCAGGATCAGTTCTGTACAGACAGGATCAGTACAGTATAGACAGGGTCAGGGTCAGTTCAGTACAGACAGGGTCAGTACAGTACAGACAGGGTCGGGGTCAGTTCATTATAGACAGGGTCAGTTTAATACAGACAGGGTCAGCCCAGTACAGACAGGGTCAGTTCAGTACAGACAGGGTCAGGATCAGTTCAGTACAGATAGGGTCAGTTCAGTACAGACAGGGTCAATACAGTACAGACAGGGTCAGGATCAGTTCAGTACAGACAGGATCAGTACAGTATAGACAGGGTCAGGATCAGTTCAGTACAGACAGGGTCAGTTCAATACAGCCAGGGTCAGTTCAGTACAGACAGGGTCAGTTCGGTACAGACAGGGTCAGTACAGTACAGAGAGGGTCAGGATCAGTTCTGTACAGACAGGATCAGTACACTATAGACAGGGTCAGGGTCAGTTCAGTACAGACAGGGTCAGTACAGTACAGAGAGGGTCGGGGTCAGTTCATTATAGACAGGGTCAGTTTAATACAGACAGGGTCAGTCCAGTACAGACAGGGTCAGTTCAGTACAGACAGGGTCAGTTCAGTACAGACAGGGTCAGGATCAGTTCAGTACAGATAGGGTCAGTTCAGTACAGACAGGGTCAATACAGTACAGACAGGGTCAGTTTAGTTCTCTGATTCTCCAGCATCTGCAGACCTCACTTTCTCCTCAGTTCAGTACAGACAGGGTCAGGATCAGTTCAGTACAGACAGGGTCAGTTCAGTACAGACAGGGTCAGTACAGTACAGACAGGGGAAAGGCTTATGTCCGAAATGTCGAATTTCCTATTCCTTGGATGCTGCCTGACGTGCTGCGCTTTTCCAGCAACACATTTCCAGCCCAGTACAGTACAGACAGGGTGAGGATCAGTTCAGTACAGAGCTGAAAATGTGTTGCTGGAAAAGCGCAGCAGTTCAGGCAGCATCCAAGGAGCAGGAGAGTCGACGTTTCGGGCATGAGCCCTTCTTCTCCTGCTCCTTGGATGTTGCCTGACCTGCTGAGCATTTCCAGCAACACATTTTCAGCTCTGATCTCCAGCATCTGCAGTCCTCACTTTCTCCTCAGTTCAGCACAGGCAGGGTCAGGATCAGTTCAGTACAGACAGGGTCAGTTCAGTACAGACAGGGTCAGTACAGTACAGACAGGGGAAGGGCTTATGCCCGAAATGTCGAATTTCCTATTCCTTGGATGCTGCCTGACGTGCTGCGCTTTTCCAGCAACACATTTTCAGCTCTGATCTCCAGCATCTGCAGTCCTCACTTTCTCCTCAGTTCAGCACAGGCAGGGTCAGGATCAGTTCAGTACAGACAGGGTCAGTTCAGTATAGAGACAGTCAGTTCAGTACAGACAGGGTCAGTACAGTACAGACAGGGTCAGGATCAGTTCAGTACAGAGAGGGTCAGTTCAGTACTGACAGTAAAAAATGAGGTCTGCAGATGCTGGAGATCACAGCTGAAAATGTGTTGCTGGTCAAAGCACAGCAGGCCAGGCAGCATCTCAGGAATAGAGAATTCGACGTTTCGAGCATAAGCCCTTCATCAGGAATGAGAGAGAGTAGCCAAGCAGGCTAAGATAAAAGGTAGGGAGGAAGGACTTGGGGGAGGGGCGATGGAGGTGTTGGTTGGAATGTAGTTCGGGAGTTCAGTATAGAGACAGTCAGTTCAGTACAGACAGGGTCAGTACAGTACAGAGAGAGTCAGGATCAGTTCACTACAGACAGGGCAAGTTCAGTACAGACAGGGTCAGGGTCAGTTCAGTACAGACAGGGTCAGTTCAGTAAAGATAGGGTCAGTACAGTACAGAGAGGGTCAGGGTCAGTTCAGTACAGACAGGGTCAGTATAGTACAGACAGGATCAGGATCAGTACAGTACAGACAGGGTCAGTTCAGTACAGAGAGGGTCAGTACAGGACAAACAGGATCAGGATCAGTTCAGTACAGACAGGGTCGGTTCAGTACAGTGAGGGTCAGGGTCAGTTCAGTACAGACAGGATCAGGATCAGTACAGACAGGAACAGTACAGGCAGTGTCAGTACAGACAGGGACAGCCTGGGTAAGTTGAGGGTCAGGCCCCGGTTCCTGACGTGTCGGCCCTTTCCCAGAATGCTGTCTTTGCCACGTATTGAGCCGGAGCGGATCCGGATCTTCGTGTGAAAACTTCGCCTCCTGAGTCCGGCTGGTAATGGGGGGCTCTCAGAGTGTGGAAATACCCGGCGGAGGCAGCGAGGGATACCATGTTCTCCGAGTATGTAACCTGTTTGCTGAGTGCCGGTGCGGCTCCTGTTGCGCTGACCGAACGGAAAGCCCCTTACCGCCCTGAGTCCGTAGGCAAAGCCGGGGATTGGGACGAGGCCTACTCCTGCGGCCAGCGTGGTTCAGTAACCTCCCAGCTAAAGATGGATTCACTCACAATGGCAGGGAGGGTGTCTCTATCAGAGCCTTTAGCTGTTGAATTAAAAAGGTCTGAATTATTATAGCGCCGTCTGCGAGCTGTCTCAGGACACCCTTGTTGTGGCCCGTAGTTAGAGCCTCAACCTTTCCCCTCCCCAGTACAGAATAACGTCGGTGAGACCTTCCTTAAACACAAGTAGCAATCCTAATGTGTTCAGCATTTTGAAAATTAACTCAGCTTTCTGCAATTAAACTGTTTTATTATTATTATTATTATTTGTGGACCTCACCCTCAGAGTGGACATGAATATTTTGGGTGTGAGTCTGTTGTTGGTCTATGGATTCTCATCTCTTGCCATGAAACAAAAACAAATTTTGCATCTGCAGAGAAAGTACAGGCAGTTTCTTTGAATTAATTGTCCAAATCTTGGTATAACAAGATACTTTAATGTATTTCATAAACTATTGACAAATTAATTTGGCTGTGTTTATTTTTGCTTAAAAAATTCACATCAATAAGTTTTGGAATGTGGCTGTGCTGAATTTGTTTTGTTGTAATGATATCTCGACCGTGTATACGTTGAACTTGTATACAAGGCAACTGCAGGGCCTTACAAATTACCTCATTAACCTGCCTGGAATTTCGGGTTTGTAGCTCATTCATCTTGCTGGTTTTAGTGCTATCCATGCACTCTGTATTACATTACACCACATTGCACCCTCTTCCCTTTATTGGCCTACACCAATGTTTCTGTGTTTAGGTTGAAAATCTGTAATGTACAATGTTCAGTTCAAATATCAAATAAGTTTAAAAATAATTGGATCATAGTTGTACTTATCTAGTTATTAGTTTTATTGATTATATATTTTTTCGCGCTTAAGTTTATCCTGCAGTGTGATTAATTGCAAATTTGTGATGAAATATTTGACACGACTCTTTTCAGGAGTTTAGGAGGAAGTCAAAATGGTGGACTTCAAAGAGAGTAGTCTCTCATTTTATTCACAGTGCCATACACTAGCAAGAGTAGAAGAAGGTAGCAAAGCTCAATGTATGGCTTGAAAAATGGTGATTGAGGGAGGCTTTGGGTTCTGGAGATGTTGGGACCTGTTTTGGGAAGAAAGCATCTGTTGAAAAGGGATGGGTTGCATATCAACATGGTCTGAGAGCATGGTCCTTTTTGAGAGATTCATGAGTGCATTTCTGAAAGCTTTGGGGAAACTAAATTTGTGGATTTTGTTGTGGAGAGAGCACCAGCTTTTAGATGTAGTAAAGATGAATAAAGTTTGTAAATTTATACTACTAGGCAGAAAGGAATGGATCCATTTAGTAGGGAAAGAATTAAGAAAAGTGCAGAGGACTGGAGAAAGTTGTGGAGACTAATTAATTCCTGTGTATAAATAGTATGTAAATATATGATGTGGTAAAAATTGATTTGTACAGGTGTAGATTGTCATTTGGAAATAAATTACCTGGCCCAAAGGAGGGCATGCCTGACCATTATTTCTTGATACAAAAGGTTCATGAAAAATAGGAACACGGAAATGGAAGTAGTATTCACAATGACGCTGCAGAGGGATCAGAGAAATAATCTATTTGGTCAGAGCTTAGAAACAAAATATCGTACAGTCACATTACTTGGTATAGTCTTAGGCAGAAGTGGGTACTGCAGAAGCTGGAGATTAGAGTCAAGATTAGAGTGGTGGCGGAAAAACACAGCAGGTTAGGCAGCATCTGAGGAACAGGAAAATCGATGTTTGGCCAAAAGCCCTTCAGATGCTGCCTGACCTGCTGTGCTTTTCCAGCACCACTCTAATCTTGGTTTAGTCTTAGTGGGAAAGTTGGAGGAGGAACACAATTGCAGGTATTGTAAGAATTATAAAGTGGTTATAATGGGAAACTTTATTTGTCCAGATGTAGTTTTGAATAATAAGGGGCAGAGAGGGGCAAAAATTCAAGAAAACTTTGTACTGGAAATAAAATACTGTAGAATGAGAAAGAAGGCACTGATAATTCTGGTTCTTGGAAAAGAGGTCGAGCATAAGTAGCAAAGCAGTGATCATTTTATCTTGGGGCTTAAGTTTTCACGAAAGGAGTACCAGGAGTAATCCAGAGTGAGAATAATTTATGGAGAGAAAAGCTAACATCAGTGGGTTTAGAGTAGATCTGGCCCAGATCAACTGGAGTGACCGGTTGATAGGCAAAACTGTGTTTGAAAATGGACTGCTTTGAGAGAAAAGTGAGTTTGGTGCAAATTTTATTCCCATGAAAGGGCAATGCAGGGCAAACAAATCCATGATTTGGAGATGCCAGTGTTGGACTGGGGTATACAAAGTTAAAAACCACACAACACCAGGTTATAGTCCAGCAAGTTTAATTGGAACCACACTAGCTTTCGGAGCGAAGCACAGTATGCTTCCAATTAAACCTGTTGGACTATAAACTGATGTTGTGTGATTTTTAACTTCAAACAAATCCAGAGATCCTGGATGATAAAAATAATAGAAATTTACAATTAAGAAGATAATGCCTGCTTATGATAGCTGTTAGGTGCACAAAGCAACCGAGAACAAGGCTGAATATAAAAGATTCAGGGAAGAATTGAGAAAAACAACTAAGCAAATGATAGAGAATGGCAGCTAACAAAATATGGAATCCAAAAATCATCTTTTAGTTGAAAGATAAACCATAAAGTGGGCAGTAGAAAGATGGCTGAAGCTGAAAAGCAGATGGATCCAAAAGCCAGGTTTACACAAAGGATGTTGCTAAAACATTAAATGAATATTTTCCATTTTTATTTTCTAAGGAGTAGGATGCTGTACAGGTTACAGTGAAAAATGGGATTATTCAGAGACATGATTGGTTTGAATTTGAGGAAATTAGGATAGACTATATGTGCTTATTCCTGATGAAGGGCTTTTGCCTGAAACGTCGATTTCGCTGCACTTTGGATGCTGCCTGAACTGCTGTGCTCTTCCAGCACCACTAATCCAGAATGTGGTTTCCAGCATCTGCAGTCATTGTTTTTACCTCTATATGTACTTAAAGTTAATAAGGAAACAGCACCGAATGGGGCACATCTAGGGATACTGATGCAAGTGAGAATGAAAATTGAGGAGAAACTTGCCATTCTTTTTGAATCTTTAGATTTGGGAATGATACCAGGGGTCTGGAGAGCTACAGTTATTACTGTTGTTCAAAAAAAGCATACAAAGGTAAGCTTGGCAAATAGAATCAGTCACTTTAACCGTGCTGGTGGTGAAACATCTAGAAACAATAGATTGAGACAAATTTAATAATCACTTGGGTAACTGCAAGACAATTAAAGGAAGCTATCATGACTAGAGGGAAAATCTTTTAGACTATCTTGCAGTTTTTTGATGAGATAATGGAAGTTTGCTAAGGGTTGTTCTGTTGATGTAGTGTATATAGACTTCCAGATGCACAACAGACTTGTTGTGGACAAACTTGTACTCTGTGGAATAAAAGGGACAGTTGTAACATAGATACAGAATTGGCTGAATAACAGGAAACAGAGTGTAACATTTAAAATAATATTTTTCAGACAAGAGGAAGGTTTATGTGGAGACTCCCCAAAGGTGCTATTGGAATCTTTATCCTTCCTGGTCAATGTTCTCTCTAATTTCTTTCCTGGCTGCATGGGCCTCCGAGGCCGATACCAGTTGCCATTCAAAGAATGTCAGAGCTTAAAAGGAATGTTGTTCCTGAGATACATATGACCGAAGCTTTGGTACACAGAGCACAATTTCAAAAATTACTGATTGTACGAAGCTTGGAAGCATTGTGAACTGAGAAGAGGATAATGTTAAACTTCAAAGGAATGTAGACCAATCGGTTGAATAGATAACCAAGTGACAGATGAAATTTATTGCAGAGAAGTGCGAGATGATCTATAAGGTGTGAATACAGAAGTAAACAGATGATTGCTTCTATATCATCTCAACACCTACAAACGGAGCTGCATTAGAACATTAATTCAATGAGCCACCACACACTGCAGTACCAAGGAACTATGAAGAGCAGAAGAAAACCACTTATACAGCGTATTCAAAAAGAACAGGTATCCAATGAACACAGTCTGCCAATTTCCCAGCAACAAACCCAAACAAGCAGTCAAAATGCATCCAGAAACCCTAGCTACTCTTCCCCTACATCAAAGACATCTTGGAAATGACTGGCAAACTACTCAGACTTCTTGGCATCATGGTAGCTCACAAACCCCCAACACACTAAAACTGCAGCTAATGAACTTGAAAGACCGTATACAGACAACAAGCAAAACGAACGCCATTTACAAAATACCTTGCAAGAACACTACATTGGACAACCAGGCAGAAAACTAGCCACCAGGATACATGAGTATCAACTAGCCACAAAAAGATTCGCTATCACTAGTATCCTTACATATAGATGAGGAAGGACACCACTTTGCCTGGGTCAACACATCCATCTTAGGACATGCCAAACAGAGACATGCACAAGAATTCCTAGAAGCATGGCATTCTAACCGGAACTCTATGAACAAGCACACCAATTGGGATCCCATCCATCCATCAACCTCTGAGGGGAAAAAAAAATGGGAAATGACATCACCAACACAGGGAATGGCATTACCACAGGAAGTGGCATCACCAGCCCAAGGAAATCTAAACACATAAATAGAAAGCCGGCCACAACACTGGTGGCTCTCTGATGACGACTAGTATGGTGAAGAAATGTCTGAAATAAAACTTTCCAGCTGAGCGAGCAAACTTACATCCAGAACCTCAACCTGAGCTACAAACCTCCTAACTTGCTAACTTTTTCTGGTGCGTCTCTAAAAGTTGGTAAGAGTCTTTATTGACATACTGAATTTCTGCATCCTCATAAGGAAGTAGAGTCAGTGTTGTGCTTTCTTGACGTGGGTGGACCAGGACAGATTATT
The DNA here is from genome assembly GCF_020745735.1 of Hemiscyllium ocellatum. NCBI lineage: Eukaryota > Metazoa > Chordata > Chondrichthyes > Orectolobiformes > Hemiscylliidae > Hemiscyllium > Hemiscyllium ocellatum. The sequence goes on along the minus strand of NC_083407.1, from coordinate 61,984,335 downwards.
GGTGATTGTCAGTCCTAAGAACTCTGCTGTCGGCCCATCTTCACCTCAGATCCATTGATATTGATGGGGCATGTCTTTCACTTTGCTTCCTGAAGTCATTAACCAGCTCTTTTGTTTTGCTGATGTTGAGGGAGAGGTTGATATCTTTACACCATGCCATCAAGCACTCTGACAAAACAGAATACAGATAAGAGACATTGTTTAAGATCTGGCCTACAATGGTGGTATTGTCAGTGAATTTATAGATGAGGTTAGGGTGACATTTGGCTATACAGGTATAATGGGCTGAGTAAATAGCCTTGCAGGGTGTCGGTGTTGAGTATTATTGTGGAAAGGATGATGTTGTCTATTCTCTCTGATTGCAGTCTATGGGTCAGGAATCTAGATGTAAATGTGCATAAGGCATTGAAAGTCTCTATTCCTGAGATGCTGCCTAACCTGCTGTGCTTTGACCAGCAACACATTTGCAGTTGAAAGTGGCAGGACAGGCTGAGAGAACATTTAAGAAAGCAATTAGCATCTCTATCAATAGGACCATAAAGTATAAAAGCAAAGAAGTTATGTTAAACCTGTATCAAACATCGGTGTAGCCTCAACTGGAACATTGCTTCCATTTCTGAATGCTATACTTGTGAAGAGATTTGAAGGCATTTGTAGAGTGTAGAAAATATTCACAAGATTGGCCCTAGGCATGTTAATGTCATGGCCACCAATTGTGAAGTGAAAGGGGAGCCTTCAAGTTGTTCTTGGCTTTGAAACTTAATCAGTTCTGAAACTTTTTTATTTAAATTATAATTCATACTATTAAGACCCTATTTAAAATAAAACTCGAATCTTTTAGTAAAAATGTATTGTTGAGTTTGAGGAATAGTTTCCAAGAAGAATGAAGAGGGCTCCATCTACCTGTGCTCAGCCTTGCTGGGAATGAATGCTAGACTGTAAAAATGTTCAGTTTTAAGAGCATTGACATCCTTCACAGCAATGAGCACAAAACATTTTACTTTTGAAAAATACAAGGAAAAGCTCGTGCAGTAATCTGTCATGAGGATTTTGTATGACACCTTTTGACTGAAGTTAGTGATTTGTTACGAGATATAATGGCCAAAAATGATGACTATTGGATTGAGAAAATCAAGCTGGCTGAATGAACATCTGATTTCTGCTGAAATGTATACCTTTGTTGGTACAGAGGTATGTTAACATTGATAGCAGTGGTTAAGTCTGCAAATGTGTTGCTGGTCAAAGCACAGCAGGTTAGGCAGCATCTCAGGAATAGAGAATTCGACGTTTCGAGCATAAGCCCTTTAAGTGTTGTTTTTTGGCAATTTAAGCTTGAGCCTAATCAATAGCATTGCACAAATTTCTCGTGCTTGGGTTTTACTTTAAGGTACATCTAATCAATTTTGTTTTAGTAGCCTGTTACCCTTCTTTAATCTCTAATTTTGAAGAAATAGCACTTGTCATAGAGTTTACAAAGGTTGTGGCGATTGCCATGGATATCATAATGTAAAAAAAATCACTAGCCTGATTTGTAAGCTGTCTTCATTCCTGATGGATTACTCTTATCATGTTCACTTTTTCTGGAATCAGATACCAATCTTTTATTTAGTACTAGATTTATTTACAGAATGCAGTATTACAAATGTCTGACTTCTCACCAAACCAGGACCCAGTGGCCCATAAATCTATCTTCTTCTGTGCTCAAGTACTTAATCAATGTACATTCTTAGCCTTTATAAGACAATTAATGACCATTAATAGATTCCTTTTTTTTAAACTTGAAATTTTATAACACGAACTATTCAAAGTAAGTTTTCCATATTCTGTGCATCTCATTTTAATACAAGGTGTTCCTCTTCTGGGACCTCCACTAGATTATTGGTGCCAGCATTTCTTAGTCTAGAAATCCAGTAATGTTGGACAAAAGTCGTGCGTTAACTTATTTTATTTAGAGATTTCCTTTCTATCATTTTTAACACTAGAAAGCTCAGTTGTTAACCTTTTATCAGTTTATGTATTTTGTTGAGTGATGCAATCCCACAGGGAACAATTATCTGTATAACATTCAATGGCAAATTATTTTCAGACCATGCCTTGTTTTGAATTTCATTAAAATATTTGTTAAATAGAACCTCCATCCTATATTCTACTGGTGCCAGTGTTTCCAGTGCTTAGTTCCTTAAAATCAGTTCTTTTTCTTAGCTTCCCAGGCCAAATGACATTTTTAAATTTCATCCACCAAGAATATTATAAAATAAGCTATACCCTGATAGACATCCAGAAGGTGAGAAACGTCACTGCGAACAACTAATCTGATGTCCTCTGGGTCCCCAAATGCTGAAAGTTTGTCTATATTTTTCGCTGTATTTAATCGTTTCAATGTTTTCCCTCAAAACATTGTGTTTTATCTTGTTTCACAACTGTACTTGATTCCTATAGATCAAACTGGCAAATGGACCTTTTGGGTGAGGTTGTCAATTCAACGGTCCAACCAAAATTCTTAACTGCTCTGTTGCTTCTCTAAATAGAAGATTGTCTTTCTATGACAACATAATGTATCAGCAGGCAAATAATACTTTCTCAATAAAATTATTGATGCAAGCTTATTTCAGACCTATTGTATTGAAATCTGCATCTGAAGATTTTAAAATTTGTTTTCTAATCCTAAACTCTCCTTTAATCTTATAAATAAATTATAAAAAATGAATTATAACAAAATTCATAGAAATTATCAACGTTTTTCCCTTTTGTGATACCAGCAGAAGTTGGTTGGATCTGTTTTCAATTGAGTACAAGGCAGTCCTTGAATTAATCTCAAAGTACTGGAGAAACTCAGCAGATCTGATGACTCTGTTTCTCTCTCCACAGATGCTAACGTTTCAACTCCAATGACTCTTCTTTGGAACTTTCGTTTTTATTGGAGAAATGCGTACCTTTTGAAACTGTAAATCATTCATGAATACTCATGTATCTCTCTGTAAATATTTTGGGCTTTATTTTACATTGCTATCCTTTTTAGGCTGTAAGATATGGAGAGTGCAGTTAAATTTGAGTAATAAGACAATTACGATTATAGACTGAATTGACAGAGCGAATCAAAAGTAGGAGTCTGGTACCAGAAAAATACAGCAGGTCAGGCAGCATCCTGAGGCTCATTCCTGATGAAGGCCTTATGCCCAAAGTGTCGATTCTCCTGCTCCTCGGATGCTTCCTGACCTGCTGTGCTTTTCCAGCAACACACTCTCGACTCTAATACTCGAGCATTCGCAGTCCTCACTTTCTCCAGAGCTAATTAAAAACCTTATTCACCTTGACTAGCCAAAAATAACTGTGCAGGTATCTTTCACAAGTTTCACAGAATTTAAGTTTATCACAATAAATACAGAATAACAATACTTGAGTTAGTTTGGTACATCAACTTGTGATTTCTGGCTGACTGGGCATATGTTTTTTATTTTATGACTAAAATTCTCCTGTCTTTCTGCATGCCAGTTCAGCAAAGATAATGGCTTATCAGCCGTCACTCCTGAGTGGAATCAGAGGCATTTCAAGTAATGGCTTAAGAAGGTTTAACAACTCGTAATCAATCGTGGATTGACTGGACAGTGTATGCCCACTTCCTGATTGGTTTTTTTAAGGGTGAGGGTCATCTACTCTATATCACTTTCTTTGTCTTCTGACTGGTTCCCTCAGATATCAGTCATTTATGGGAACATCCTGAATATAAGAGGTATGGTTAGTAAGTTTGCAGATGACACCCAAAATTGGCGGTGGTGTGGATAGTGAAGAAGGTTATGTTGAGAGTACAGCGGGACCTTGTTCAGATGGGCCAGGGGGCCAAGGAGTGGCAGGTGGAATTCGGTTTAGATAATTGTGAGGTGTTGCATTTTGGTAAGGAAAACCAGGGCAGGGCTTATACACTAAGCTCCTCAGGAGTGTTGCTGAGCAAAGTGACCATGGAATTCAGGTTAATAGTTCCTTTAAAGTAGAGTCGCAGGTAGACAGGGTAGTGAAGAAGCTGTTTGATACCCTTGCCTTTATTGGTCAGTGCACTGAGTATAGGAGTTGGGATGTCATTTTGTGGTTCTACAGGACATTAGACCACTTTTGGAATACTGTGAGTGATTCTCATCTCCCTGCTACAGGAACGATTTTGTTTCAAGAAAGAGATAGAGCTCTTAAGGATAGTGGAATCAAGGGTTATGGGGATAAGGCAGGAACAGGATACTGATTGAGGATAATCAGCCATGATCATAATGAATGGTGGTGCTGGCTCGAAGGGCAGAATGGCCTACTTCTGCACCTATTGTCTATTGTGAAAAACGTAAGGGCTCTGAAGAGATTTGCAAGGATGTTGCTGTGATTGGAGGGTTTGAGTAGTAGGGAAGAGACTGAATAGGTTGGGGCTATTTTCCCCAGAGTGTCAGAGGCTGAGGGGTGACCGTACAGGGATTTATAAAATCATGAGGGATGTGGACAGGGTGAATAGCCAAGGTCTTATTTTCCCAGGTGAGGGCATATGTTTAACGGGAGAAGAGCATGATATATAAGGGGCAGCTTTTACACGCAGTGGGTGTGCGTGTATGAAATGAACTGTCAGAGGAGGTGATGCAGGCTGGTGGTACTATAACATGCAAAAGGCACCTGGCTGGGTAAATGCGTAGGAATGGTTTACAGTGATAGGGGCCAAATGCTGGTAGATGAGACTAGATTAATTTAAGATATCTGTTTGGCATGGTCGAGTTGGACCAAAGGGTTGTACGTCTCTATGATTGTATGACTCCCTGTAGCTTTTCCCTGTTAGTGGATTCTGTAAAGTTTTTAAGTTAAGGAGGCACTACCAAGGTACAGTGATCATCTAAATATTATGGAGAATTCTAGTGCCTGTCTGCTTGTGACTTCAGTGACTACCAAGTTAATTAAAAACAGCAAAAGATATACAAGTTGCTCCAACATAAAGATTTGTGCAGAGTATGTAGCAAAATCAATGCGTTGAGACTACCTGTACATTAAAACTGAAGCTATATGCTAATACTTTCAATCATTACATGTATACATTCAAAATTACTACATAACTAATTGCAGAAGTGAATTCCAAAGTTTGTTTTATAAAAATTATATTAGCCATTTCTCATTTAAAACAATTGTTAGTTAATTCTTTTCAGACATAATTCTACTATAAAACTAAAAAAAACTGTTCCACATCAAAGTTCTTTACAGTTTACAGCAAGATGTTTTTTAAAAGAAAAGTTTTTTTCCCAGCTTGGTATTTGTTAGCCTGTGCCATAAAATTAAACCTCCAGCATTCCCTCGGCTTAACACACTGATGTGTGTTCACAGAACAAATTACACCAGTGTCTTACGTTGACAATAATTAAATGGTACAGCATTTCCCAGCAATTTCTATTTTTGTTTGTTTCAGTTCTCCAACATCTGCAGTTAACTCCCCATTTGCTAACCAAAGGCATAACCAAACAATAAATAATTATTGAAAGTAATCTGGCAAGGTGGTTTTAAAAATACATCACTTTTTTATTTTTAAAAACATTCTGTTCTCGTTATGCACTGTTTGCATTGATCAATCTATGTTCCTACAAAGATTGACAAAACAGTGTTCAAGATTATTTTTCTTGCCCTATGGGAATCTTCTTGTATCTTGATGGCCAAGTTCCTTCAAAGCTCTTGAGGTACTAGTTTTATTTTAGTTTTGTATTTCCCATCAGAAGGATGGTTTCATGCATAGCCAACCTTATCATCTGGATGAAATATTACCTGACTTTTCAAAATAGACTCACAGTTCCCTGCAACTATCTCATGCTTTTCATTTTGTCTCTTTATTAATTGATGACAGCCATCAAAATTTCATAATCTGAACAGCCTCAACTACTAGCAGCTTTTCTAGGTTGTTCTTGTTCTGTTGCTCAATGAAGTCAAGCTGTGATCTGTTGTTGTCCCATGTCTTGTGAGCTAATATTACAGGATCACATCCTCCTTTGGTGAAAAGTTCTGTCGCCACTATATGAATGTTTCCTAGCCCAAGAGTCTCCCCCGATCCACAATGAGAGCTTTTGCTATATTTTCTTCCTTTCTGCTATTTTACCTCAGTTTGCTTGTCCATGATCTTGCCACTTGCCCAATATCTTTAACGTTTAGTTGATATTTGAGCATACTAGTAACTTTCCCTGCTCTCTCTCCATTGGTTATCACCTTTCATTCACTTGGTCCTTCTGATTTACAAGTCACTGAAGTCCTTTGGGTTCAACAATCCTGGAGTGAGTATCACTATCATACCTTCTCGTCACTATTCAACACATATCTTGTTTGTCATAGCAGTTAAGCATGTGAGTATAGAAAGTTCGGGAAATGTGCCATTTTGTAACTTATTGGGTACTAAAGTTTGTAAGAAATCCCTATCAATTGAGATGAGAGGACCATAATATTTCAACAACTGTATTGTTTGAGATCATAATACCGTGAGCTTTAAGATACTCATGGATCAGGATAACAGCAGTCCTCGGGTGAAGGTGTTAAATTGGGGGAAGGCGAACTACAACAATATTGGGAGGGGTGGAGAATTTTCATTAGGCGCAGGTGTTTGAGGGTAAATCCACATTGGATGTGGGAGTTGATAAGTGTTCATGTGTGGCACGTTCCTGTGAGAATGAAGGATAGATATGGCAAATTATGTGAACCTTAGGTGACCAGTAATGTTAGGACTTTGACCAAAAAGAAAAAGAAAGCATACACCAGGTCTTGGAGGATGAGAACTGGCAAAGCCCTTGAAGTATATAAGGAAAGTAGGAAAGAACTTAAACAGGGAATTAGAAGAGCTAAGAGGAGTCATGAAAAATCATAAGCTTAAAAGATTAATGAGAATCCAAGGGGGTAGCCAAGGAAAGGGTTGGCCCACTCAAGGACAAAGAGGGGAGACCATGTGAGGCAGACAAGGTATATGAGATCCTAACTGAATACGTTATGTCAGTATTCACCAAAGAGAAGGAATTGGTGGAGGATGATCTTGGGGAAGGGATGTCAGATGTCTAAACCAAGTTACTATTTAAAAGGAAGAAGTATTATGTGTCTTAAAAAGTATTAAGGTAGATAAGTCCCCAGGTCCTGATGAGATCTATCCCAGAATATTGAAGGAGACAAGAGAACAAATTGCTGAAGCATTGATAGGCATCTTTGTATTCTTTTTGGCCAGAGGTGAGGTCCCAGAGGACTGGAGAATAGCCAATGTTGTCCCATTGTTTAAGAAGGGTAGCAGAGATCATCCAGGAAATTACAGGCCTATGACCTTCATGCTGTTGGTAGGGAAATTATTGGAAAAGATTCTCAGACACAAGAACTACTCATTTAGAAGCAAATGGACTTATTAGTGATTGACAACATGGTTTTATGCGGGGGAGGTCGTGCCTCACTAACTTGAAGTTTTTTGAGGAGGTGACAACAATGATTGATCAGGGAAGAGCAATTGATGTTGTCTGCATGGACTACAGTAAAGCCTTGTCAAGGTCCCTCATGGCAGACTGGTACAAAAGGTGAAGTCACATGGTATCAACTGTGACCTGGCAAAATGGATATAGAGCTGGCTTAGTCATAGGAGACAGAGGGTAGTGGTGGAATGATGCTTTTTGGAATGGAGGATTGTAACTAGTGGGGTTCCACAGGGATCAGTGCTGGGACCTCTGCTGTTCATGATCTGCATAAATAATTCGGAGGACAATATGGCTGGTCTAATTAGTAAATTTGCAGATGATACAAAAGTTAGTGGAGTTGCTGATAGTGAGGAGGATAGTTAGAGGATACAGCAGGGTATGGAGGTATGTTGGAGGCATGGGCATAAAAATAGCAGATGGAGTTTAAACCAGAGGTGATGCTTTTTGGAATGTCAGGTACAGGTGGAAATTATACAGTGAATGGCAGAACCTTTAGGATTATTGATATGCAGAGTGAGCTGGCTGTGCACTTCCACAGATTACTGAAAGTGGCAGTGCAGGTAGATAACATAGTAAAGAAAAAGGCCTGTGGCATGCTTCCCTCATTGGAAGGGACATTGAATATAAAGATAGGCAAGTAATGCTGCAACTTTATAGAATTTTAGTCAGATCACACATGGAATATTGTGTACAGTTTTGGTCACCACATTAAGAGAACGATATGAATGCTTTGCAGAGGGTGCAGAAAAGGTTTACTAGGATGTTGCCTGGTTTGGGGGTGGGGGGCGGAGTTAGCTATGAAGGAAGGTTGAATAAACTCAGTTTGTTTTTACTGGAACGCAGGAGGTTGAGGGGCGATCTGATAGACGTTTATAAGATTGAATGGTAGGGATAGAGTGGAAATAATGAGGCTTTTTCCCAGAGTGGAGGGATCAATTACTTGAGGACACAGGTTCAAGGTGCAGGGTTGGAAAAAGTTCAGAGATTTGTTAGGCAAGGTTTTCACACAAAGGGTGATAAGTGCCTGGAACGTGCTGCCAGATGAGGTGATAGAAGCAGACACAATAGCAGCATTCAAAAACACCTGGATGAATACATGAATAGAAAGGGAATAGAGGGATAGGATTCTGTAAATGAAGACGGTTTTAGTATGGAAGGGCAAAATATGTCGATGCAGGCTTGGAGGACCGAAGGGTCTGTTCCTATGCTGTATTGTATTTCGTTCTTCTTTGTTGTTCTTATTCTTTTAACTACTGTCTTACTATCACAACCTATAACCTTATCTAGACCTTTTCACTGTTTATAGCAATTTTTATAGTATGCTAAATTTCCTGAATTGAAGATTATCTTGGAAGGTCTTATGAATTACATGGAGCTCACTGGACTTTCTGAAACTTTTTAGCCTGATGATGCCCTTCTGCCAGGCAGTAGTGACACCTATCGCCATCCCAACTACCTTTGCCCCAGCCTCACCCCACCTCCCCTATTTATTTCTGAGCACCCTCACCCCTCCCTAGTCCTGATGAAGGGTTAAGCCCGAATCATAACTCTCTGAATCCTCAAATGCTGCTTGACTTGCTGTACTTTTTCCAACGCCACACTTTATCGACTTTGATTAGAAGTTTTGTAAAGGATATGCAAGAATGCCTTGACTGGTTAAACTGCAGATTTATTGACCTGCCAAAAACAGTTGCCTTATTATGTATCAAATTCAGTTCATTTGAGCTTTTTTCCATTGAAAGGGTACTCAGCAGCAAGGCTCCCTTATTCAATACTACTTCACTAATAATGAAGTAGCTTATGTCACCATTCTTTTCACTGACTTCTGTGTGTTGTTATTCCCAAACCTGAAGGAAGTGAAACCTGATCTACCTTCAGTCATCACTACTGAGTGAATCTAAATGGTATTTTGATCAAGCTGTTCCACTCCATCACTATCTCAAATAGCACTATTGAATGAATCTGTGACTAATGCATTCATTTCTTGATCAAACTTCTTGTGACTAGTAAACTTTTCTCAGAATAATCACTATCATTTTCACCTTTCAAATTGTTTCTTATGTTGCTTTGAAATCTTTGCTATTCATCTTGGTATATTTCATTGCAAGGAATTGGTTAGCTCAGTTGGCTGGATAGGTAGTTTGTGATGCAGGATGACATCAACAGTGTAAGTTAATTTCCAATACCATTTGAGGTCACACTCTCTCTTCATTTGAGGCATGGTGACCTTCAGGCTAAATTCATCACAAATCATCTTTCTATTTTGGAGAGCAGCCCTCTGGTCCTCTGGGACTGTGGTGACGACTACCACTAGTTCATTGTATAATGATATTTTGATTCATACTTGAAGCGCCACTAACAGTTCCCCAGGCATTTCTGGGATTCATTCATTTATTATTGCTGCTCAAATCACATTGTCTGCCAGATTGCTATAAATGCCTTTATTCCATTCTTTCCATCTGCAACTCTTGTGTAATATTGACACCTGTGCCCTGCATATGAAATATTCATGATCATTGTGTCCTTCATCCTTTGCTCCATTGCAGAATGTCCCACTTGAACCAAAGACACTGGAGAAGAATGATTCACCAGGAATTTTCTAAAGAAGTGGCCATATCATCTAAATGGGTATCTTTTCCTGAAAAGCCTTGCCAGTTAAACCAGGAGCCAATCCATACATGGCATTTTAGTACAATCCAGCAATTTAAGTGTGAGCATTGAGTAAGGAATTTGGAAAATGAATTTTTGCTCATTTATGCATCTGTTAAAGTCTATTTTGCATTCTTCCATGGAAAGACTGTGCCTTTGAAATTCATTTGTCTGACTATGTCCCTTGTTGGCTTCTAATAGATCATCTTTGTAAACTGCACTGATGAAATTTAAGAAAATCCAAATCTTGCTCAGTGTCCAACTGATAGACATCCAGCTCTCAACGTACAACATATTTGGAGTTTCTGATTTTGATTTTGTTAGTATAACAACAATGTTGATTACTAACTACAACAGACAAGGCAAAACCAAACTTTATAGTCATATCATTGGGAAGCTGTTTGCAAAGTGAATTCATTTTAACTTCATCCCAGAATAGATGAAAACATTGAGGCAGGTTTTTGAGATAAAAGCCCTGATATCTTTTAAAGTTCATTTTCATACAGTAAGTTGGAGCTACCATTTCTGTAATTGTCGCTATTTTGTCCTAGTTCATTGTCGTTCTAGCTTGAAAGCTAGAAGTTTGGAATGCAGTTCTGGTCCAAGTTTGCAGGTTAAACAATTCAGAAACATCAGTTGGCTTTGCATTACATGAATAGAGGAATTTCCAGACTGAAATTTGAAATCATTGTAATCATTTGAAATCTGCTACCATAAATAGATAAGCACTGTTTAATTTATATTTCCAAAAATAGAAGTATAAATAATTATAAAATAATTGGCATTCAATCTCACCTGTCCAAGGATTGGAAGAGCATAGGAGGGTTTGCTACTGTAAAGATTGATCTTTTTTCTCCCCCCCCCCCCCCCCCCCCCCCCCCCGGACTTGCAAAGGAAGCACCAAAAATGTAACATGGAGATGCAGATGTGGTAATGCTCTCAATTATCTTTCCATGACTTAATAGTGACGTTTAAAATTGCTTTTCAGCAAATTGTGTGTGTGTGTGTGTGTGCGCGCCAAATTCACAACTCCTCTTGAGCCAAAGGCAAGAATATTTTGCCTTGTGTGTTTTTTCTGCAAGGAAGGAATAACTTTTTACTTGAAAAAAAATGGTCAGTGAGGAACAAATTAAATTCTTCTTGACTTGCTTGTCAATGTCTGTATTCACCTGGATCTCAGGGTTCAAGAAATTTGGGTATGTATTGATATCTCTGGGTCAAGTAATGATCTTGCAGTGGGGAAGAAATTAACATCTTGGCATTCATTATATTCTTGGACTTTGTTTTCATCATTTGAGTACTATTGTTTCAGGATTATGAATTTCACTCTTCAGTGTTCTTTATTTATTTATTTATAGTTATGAACTTGCAGTTAAGAGGGACCAGTGACTGGTCTACTAATGTTGTGTTTGAATTTCACCATGGTTTGTGAAATTTGATCTGCTGTTCCTTTATTTGTCTTGTGGATTTCAAACTTTGACTTTGATCTTTATATGCTTTTTAGTTGTCCACATCAGTGAATACAAGGAGCTTCATAGCACTATTTAAAATTTTAAAAATATTACTTTATCTTCTCCTTTCAGGTTCAAGAAAATTCCCCTGGTCACAGGGCTGGCTTGGAGCCTTTCTTTGATTTTGTTGTTTCTATTGGGGATGCTAGATTGGTAAGCAGTTTATTTTCTTATGGAATGAGCCATAATTTTTATCTTTTTGTTTCATATTTTGCATCCCGATGCCTTTTTCAGAGACTTATTGAAGAATTGGTGGTATTCACTTCATCGGGTCAAATTAATTAAGTAGTGGATTCTAAATTTTTTTTTAAATGCTGCTTCTGTTGAGATTTCCATACTTGATGTGCTAACATATAGGTTTTCTGAGAATGTTTATCAGTTTAGAATGTGTATATATGTGCACGGAAGTATTCTATTTTAAATCTGGCTTTTAATATCCACAAGATTTAAATACTAGAATCTAAATAATTAGTCAGTGTAATATGTGATGAAAGCATTAGCTTTATAACAGTGACCACGCACATACATTTTGATGCTTTCTGTTTGAAAATTATTGAGTAAAAGTAGTAATTTTTAATAGGTAGCCTTTTGAACTTCCTTTTGCCCTAAAAGCTTTTGAAGAAACTTGTTAATTGCTGGTAGAAAACCTGCATACCACTACAACAAAATCTAATGGTCAAAATGATCAGCTATCTGTAATTTACTTAGATTATTCCAGAAAGCATCAAATTTACTCTTATTTCAGTCAGGATGCTGCTCTCTGTTATGGTGGTCACATGCTCAATTCAGACAGGGTGTACAATGCATATCCTTGCAAGTGAAGTTGTGAGGCCGATACATTTCTACAGATGTGAATGATGGCAATTGTTTCTTACATCTGTGCAAATGTATTTACGGTTGAAAGCGCCTTGTGCCAACAACTCTGAATTTTACAAATAGAATACCCCTTGTATTTTAATGCCAGCAAGTGTGCGCTGTCAATTTGTTCCTCTCATTTTTCAAGAAAGTGTGACTTATGGGTGCTAACTATTGATGCCTAATAAATGATTTCACTTTGGTCTGAAGTTCAACTTCAGAATCATTTCATTTATGTTACATTTGCTGTGTAAATTTGAAGCATATTTCCTGTGTTTCAACTTCAGAATCAGGACAATGATACTCTAAAAGAACTTTTGAAGGCCAATGTGGAGAAACCAATTAAAATGGTTGTCTACAGCAGCAAGACACTCAAACTAAGAGAAACTACAGTAACTCCCAGCAACATGTGGGGAGGTCAAGGCTTGCTTGGAGTCAGCATTCGCTTCTGCAGCTTTGAGGGAGCTAATGAAAATGTGTGGCATGTGTTGGTAAGTAAATTCTGCTGTAGAAGTTGAGAGAGGCAGGCTATGAGGAATAGCTTGAATTTTGTTTAGAAAATGAAGTACTATCAAAATTACATACATTTAAATTTAATTTTAAAGCAATTTAAAACACTAATCCTACTTAAAAATGGAAGTAAATTTGTGTAATTCCCTGAATAGTATCAGTAATTATATTTGGGAATGATTTTAAAGACTTTAGTTTCTAGTCAGTGGATAAAGAGAGCAACAGTTTTTTTAAACATTTTTAATTAAGTTGTACGTTTATATTGTGACTTTTAGTGCTTTAAACTTATTAAAATATTTTACATCTCAAGTTAAATGTGATTTTAAAAGAAATCTTCATGACATATGGGTGTCAATGGGAAGACTGGCCTTTTTGCCCATCCCTAATGAACTTTGAAGGTGGTGATGATATATTTTCTTGAATGGTGTTCAACTCTCTGTGTAGTTAATAAGGGAATTCTAGGACTTTTAACCCAGCAGTGACAAAGAAATAGCAATTATATTTCCAACTCGGCTGATATCTTACTTGGATGGAATCTTAATAGAATAATAGAATCCCTACAGTGCAGAGTGTGGCCATTTGGCCCATTGAGTCTGCACAGACCCTCTGAAGAGCATCCCACCCAGACCCACTGCCCCATCCCCATAACTGTGCATTTGCTATGTTTAATCCACAGTCTGCCCATCTTTGGACACTATGGGGAAATTAACATGGCCAGTCCACCTAACCTGCTATCTTTGGACTGTGGGAGGAAACCAGAGCACCTGGTGGAAACCCACACAGACAGTCACCCAAAGCCGGAATTGAATCCGGGTCCTGGTGTTGTGAGGCAGCATTGCTAACCACTTGTGCTCCTGCCATCGCTCTTCTAAGCAGTGGAGGTCATGAGTTTAGGAGATGCACTTTTAAAGGTCTTGGTGAACGACTGCCTTGTGGAGGCATATTATGCACCATACTACTGTAGTCTGAGTGATGGATGGGGATGAATGTTTACATGGGTTTCAGCAAAGTTGGTTATTTTTGTCTTGGACAGTTTCTTAAATATTCTTGAAGCTGAACTCATCCGGACAAGTGGAGAGTATTCTATCACACTTTTGAGTTCACTTTGCATTACAATTGATGGTGGACAGGCTTTGGGGATTTAGAACATAATACCATAAGAAATAGGAACGGAAGTAGGCTGATTGGCCCCCTTGAGTCTGCTATGTCATTCAACAGGATCATGGCTAATTTAACATTCCTCATATCCACTTGCTTGTTTTTCTGCCATAACCCTTGATTCCCCTTCTGATCAAGAATCTATTTATCTCAGCCTTAAATATACACAAGGACTCTGCCCCCACAGCATTCTGTGGCATGGAACTGCAAAGACTGTCAATCCACTAAGAGAAAACATTCCTCTTCATCTCAGTCTTAAATTGGTGCCCCATTATTTTGAGACTGCGCCCAGTTGTCCTAGAGTTTCCCATGAGGGGGAGCATCCTCTCAGCATTTATCTTGTCGAGCCCCTTAAGAAGCCGATATGTCTCAAATGAAATCACTTCATTCATCTCGAGTTAGAGTCCCAACCTGTTTAGCCTTTGTTCGTACAACAATCTGTCCATACTAGGAATCATCTCAGCAAACTCTCTGTAAACTGCCTCCAATGAAATGATATCTTTCTGTAGATAAAGGGACCAGCATTGCTCACGGTGCTGCAATTGTGGTCACACCAGCACTTTATATAGTTGCAGTAAAACTTCCCTACTCTAACCCCGAGAAGTAAGAGCCAACGTTCCATTAGCTTTCCTGATTACCTGCTGCACTTGTGTGCTAGGTACAGAATTCTAGAATGATAGAATCCCTACAGTGTAGAAGCAGGCCATTCAGCCAGTCGAATCCATGCCGATCCTCCAAAGAGGATCTTGCCTAGCTCCAGCCCAGATCCATCCCCGTACTCTGTCCCTCCATTTCCCATGGTTAATCCATCTAAACTGCTCATCCCTGGATACCGAGGGAACAGGAGCACTCAGAGGAAACCCATATAGACATGGGGAGAATGTGCAAACTCCACACAGACAGTCGCCTGATGATGGAATTGAACCTGGGTCCCTGGCGTATGAGACAACCTTGCTAACCACTGAGCTACTGTGCCACCCCTCTGCATCTTATGTACAGGAACCCTCAAGTATCTTTGTATTACATCTTTCTGTGGTTTTCTTTGATTTGGGAGGTTTATTTCATGAGATGTGGGCTGAGCTAGCATCGTTGTTCCTCACTTATTCCTTTGAGGAGGTGGTATTGAGCTGCCACCTTGAACAATGGAAGTCCATCTGACATAGGTACACCTGCAGTGCTGAAAGGCTTTTGACCCAGTTAAGTCATTTGCCAGAGAACACTCAATCTCTGATGTCTGTTTATGGGCCAGAACCTTAAATCTCTGATCAATTGTGACAGCCAGAATATTGATGGTGAAGCATTTGGCAGTGGTACTGCTGAATAAACCTAGTGGTCGTAGAGCATATTGATACCAACAGCATAATTACAAAAAAAAGGGATGTGGCCCTACAGGCTGGATTAGGGAGTTCAGAAAGAAACTAACACACAGCACCTCAAAGCTCAATCTCTGAATTACTCCCTGTGCCGCACATTATTAATGCTATAAATAGGAGTGTAGAAAATATGAATAGGGACTGAGGAGATAATATAAGAGAGAGTTCTTTTGGTTCCTAGGTCAGAGACGATTCTGTGGGAGATGGGAATAGATGACAGACCAGAATGGTTGCTGTAAACAGAGTGGAAATGAAGGTCCTTGTAGGGTAGTTTACTTGTGCTATTAGGAATGGTGATCAGAGCCAAAAATTAACATTCGAGGGGATAAACAAGCACAAAGAATTTGAAGACATAGTAATGCTAGAGCAACAATAGTAAGTAATGGCTGAGGTCAAGGGATTGCAATAAGGCCTAAATTGAATTTACAATGCACGAAGTGTGAGCTGCATATACCAATAACCATGTTTGAATATGGTATGGCAATAATTGAAACCTGGTTCAAAAGAGAGTGGGCATAGGTTTAGGAATGGATTCTGAACATTCCTGGTTAGAAAGGATTTGCGGAACATAAGGAGGATGTGTGGGGGTATTGATTGAGGATAATATTCCTGTGCTGGAGAAAGAGGATGTTCTAGAGGTGTCAAGGACAGAAGCTATTTGATTAGAGCTAAGAAACATTTGAGGTGCCTTTACATATAGGACAAAGAGCAGAGAAAATTTACAGCCCAGGAACAGCTTCTATGGTCCTCCAAGTCTGAGCCAATCCAAATCTACTGTCTAAACCTGCCACCCAATTCCCAAGCATTTGTATCCCTCTGCTCCCCACCTAGTCATGCATCTGTCCAGATGCATCTTAAATGAATCTACCGTGCCTGCCTCTACTACCACTGCTGGCAATGCGTTCCATGCACCTCCCACCCTCTGTGTAAAGTACTTGCCGTGTGTATCCCCCTTAAGCTTTTCACCTCTCACTTTGAAAGCGTGACCTCTCTTTATTGAATCCTTCACCTTGGGAAATAGCTTATCTCTATCTACCTTGTCTATACCCTTCATGATTTTGTACACCTCAACCAAGTACCCCCTCAATCTCCTTTTTTCTAATGAAAACAAATCTAACCTCCTCAACCTCTCTTCATTGCCTGGTATTGAAGGTGTTGGCTATGTCCTCGTAAACCTTCTCTGCACCCTGTCCAAAGCGACCACATCCTTTTGGTAATTTGACGACCAGAACTGTACACAGTATTCTAAATGGAGCCGAACCAATGTCGTGTACAATTTTAACATGACCTGCCAGCTCTTATACTCAATGCCCTGTCCGATGAAGGCAAACATACCATATGCCGCCTTGACCACTCTATCCACCTGTGCAGCAACCCTCAGGGTACAATGGACCTGAACTCCCAGGTCTTTCTGCTCATCAATTTTTGCCAAGGCTCTTCTGCATACTATATAATTCGCTCCAGAATTAGACTTCATCTGCTACTTCCCCACCCAACTCTCCAGTCTGTCTATATTCTTAAACACTTCCCTTTGCTTTCTGCTACTCCACCAATCTTAGTGTCATCTACACACTTGCTGATCTTATCAACAATGCCCTCTTCCAGATCATTTTTGTATGTCACAAACAACAGTGGCCCCAGAACTGTATAGTGGCTCCAGCACTGAGCAGGGAGGGAGAGCAGGGAGTGTCTTGGCTTCTTTGGATGGCTGATTTACAATTCAGAGTGATGTCAACAGTTTGGATTCAATTCCAGGACTGGTTGAGGTTACTTTTGAAGGGTTTTCTTTCTCACCTTCTCCTCTTCCTTGAGGCGTAGTGACCCTCCGGTTAAACCATCAGCAGTTGTCTCTCAAATGAGAGGGATGTATACCTACACTACGGTGACTTCACCTTACATCTGGACCTCCTCTAAAGGCCACTGACTAGATGGGAAAGAAGTAAAAAGTAGTAGAGCAAATTTGCAAGAAAATTTGCATAACTGTGGGTGCTGGTGGGCATTCATGGATCTGGTTCTGGGGAATGAGAAGAAACAAGTGGATCACGTGTCAGTAGGACAATACTTGGGGACAGTGATCCTAAGACTTAGGCCACCTATGGAAAAAGGCAAGGGCCAAGTCCAGTAAAAGTATCTGATCGGGAAGGACCAATTTCCTTGAAGTGAGACGCCAGACCTGAAGAAATTAGAATCAAAGATTAGCAGGGAAAACTAATTGATTAATGGGCTACCTTTTATAGAGTTGATATTTTGGGTGAAGTCGAGATATATTCTTATAAGAGGGTAGAGTAGGACAGACAAAACCAGACCTTCTTGAATGACGGGAGGTACATGAAGTGTATGATCTGAGTCTGTTTGACAATGCAAATGAGAACCAGGCTGATTATGTAATGTTAGGATGGGAAATCAATCCACAAAATACAGAGCATGAGGAGACGATGGCAGCCAGCATTAAAAGATATATAAAAGTCTTCTACAATGCATAAATATTCACTGTATTTTTTTAAGGAGCAGTGGAGCTGATTAGGCTGTAAGGGGATGAAAGTACAGAGACTGGGGTTAATGGCTAAAGTATTCAAAAAGTAGATTATACCTGCTGTCAAAGTCATAGTGAAAGAGAAACTAGTTCTCTCACTGGACCCCCTAAGAATTGATTATACACACATATTGGAAAGGCTGGCAGTACTTAATGGTGATAAGTTAACCAGGTAAGATTAGATGCATCCAAAGATACCGAGGGAAGTAAGAGCAGAAAATATGGAGGTGCAGGCTAGGGATTGTGGTATTTAGGGTGAGTCGGGCTAGGCAGGAGAAATTGGACCTGGTAGGAGGGTGGTGGTGCTATGGGGCAGGGGCCACATAGGTGGAGTAGCGTGGGAAGGTGGGAGGTCAGGTCCAGTCGTGGGGAAGTAGGTTGCACCTGGTCAGGCAGGGAAGGTGTTGATGGGTGTTCTGGGGATGTGGAGAGGATGTTTGGTTGTATCATGGAGAGGCAGGCCTGATTGAATCCAGAGGGTGATTTGCTGTGTCCAGTGACAGCCCTGAATTGTTCTGTGGACGGGTGGTTACATTGGGCCATGTTAGGTCTGGCGCAGGATGAGTTGGATGTTTTGGTGATTGAATCAACATACTCATACTAATGTTATAACTGGTGGCGGAGTGGGGCTAGATTACCAGCATACACCTACTGTTTCAATCATAACAAAAACCTTAATTGCGATGTTATGTTTCTGCAAATTCCTTGTTTAGGTGGACTGACTGTTGATGTATTTTGGTGAGATGTCCTCTAGAGCTTAATGAGTTTTGAAGTGACTGTTTTTAGGTTCAATATTGGAAGAATAATATAAATTGAAATGATCACACAACAATAAAGCAATGTTATCATATACTTGTTTTTTTTTAAAATCAGGAAGTGGAACCAAATTCTCCGGCTGCTTTAGCTGGTCTTCGTCCTCACACAGATTATATAATTGGAGCAGACACTGTCATGAATGAGGTAAATACAAGAGATAATATGGTTTTGAATTAAGTATACAAAGCCTGTAGAATTAAGAAAATGTTTACCTTCTAAGTAATTTCTAATCATCAAAATTTGAGCATTCTGATTATTGTATGATTTTCTGCTAGCATACAATATCATAGTCATCTGGAAAAACTGCACTTGTACAGTATTATACATTGGAACTGAAATTATCCTCATTTTCAGTCGAGAGAATTTTATAAGATATAAATTTGAGTTAATAAACACAAGCTTCTTTTTTTTAAACTTGACAGATGAAGTGTCCACATAAAATACGAGTAGGAGTTTTAAAGTTTTTTCATCTTTTCTATCATAAATTCTGATAGTTACCTTTGAACTCTTGATTGTGAAGCTGTAATTCTTATTTTGTTGAGCATTCCAGATTCTTTGGCACTTAAAAACTATGAAATATTGAATTCAAAAATGAAGGTTTCATGATGTTACTGTGAAAATCCATTGTGTCTGATGCAGTGATGATTTTTCTGACTTGTTGTCAAAACTTTGCTTTGAAGGTATGGAGTTAGGATAAATACAGAAACATAGAAAGCAGGAGCAGAAATAGGCCTTTTGAGCCTGCTCTCCCATTCAGTGCAATCATGAGCGAGCATCCAACACATTACCCTGCTGCTTCTTTCTCTTTTTTGATTCTTTTAGCCCTAAGAGCTTCCCCCTTGACAACATTCAATGTTTTGGCTTCATCCACTTTTGTGGCAGAGAATTTCACAAACTGACCTTTACCAGTGTGAAGAAATTTCTCACCTTCGTCCAAAATAGTATCCTTAGACTGTGACCCCTGATTCTGGGCTCCCCAGTCATTGGGGCATCCTTCCTGTGTTTATTCTGTCAATTCCTTAAAATTTTATAGGTTTCTAAGAGAGCCATCCACGTTTTCTATCAATCATAATTTGGTTTAATAGAATAGTCATTTGGTTGATCATATGCCAATGAAGTTTTGAGGTCCCTGTCTATATTGGGCAAAGAATCCCACTTTCGCTGACATTCCTATATTAATGTTCTAACTGAATTATAAGTATGCTGCGATAAATGTTGTGAACAAAAATCTTGAGAATTTGTGCAGGAAATGCTGGATTACATTAATTTAAGATCTTTGACATAGTTTGGTTATGTTTTTGTAAATTATTGAATGATTTCAAGAAGTAGCATTACTGATACACAATTTTGTTTCCCTTAGTCTGAAGATCTCTTCTCTCTGATAGAGACCCATGAAGGAAAACCTTTGAAATTGTATGTCTACAATACAGACACAGATAACTGTCGGGAAGTAGTTATCACACCAAATACAACGTGGGGTGGAGAAGGCAGGTAAGATGTAAATGAATTTTGATGAGGGATAACAATGCAAATGTGAAATAAAGCCAGCTAGTGCTGGACTTAAGTATCCTATCAATAGCACTTGGTCTATAGTGGTTACACCAACAGCATATGCATTGCAGCAATACTAAGAGGCACCATCACCTTGTTAGCATTTAGGGATGGGCAATTAATGCTGATTTTGCTAGAAATCATGCAAACAGTTAAAAAGCAAGTAAGCTTGGTATTTTAGTATATCATTCATTTTGGATCGGTGATGAATCTCCAAGCTGTCTGTTCTCTTGTCAAATATTGACAGCTAAATAGTTCCAGCTTTTGTTTCATTTCTCCTTTAAACTGTATCTCCTAGAATTTAGAAAATAATACGTACAAATTATTTTAAGCCTAGGGTGTGGCATTGGATATGGCTACTTGCATCGAATTCCAACTCGTCCATTTGCAGAGGGTAAAAAAATAAGTCTTCCAGGACAGAAACCAGGCACACCAGCCAGTCCATTAAAGGATGGTTTCACAGAGGTAATATTTCAATAATTTAATCTTGAAGATATATTGATAGGAATGTTTAATTTATATACAGATAAAAAGTTTTTATTTGCTTTTATGTGGAGTAAATTTCAGAAGCATTCGACTGTTTGAACAGGTGTACATCTTCGAAGGAAGCAAAACTTTCAAATACTGGTTTTCGTTTTTAATTGTGAGAATTAATGTGACTTGCATATTTATGAACTGATAAAAGGTGAGCTTACCTTAATAGCCTACAGAATACAAGTTGATAGGAGATTTCCTTGACCACAGTCATACCTACATTTCTGGTGTTAGAATAATCATGCTTTATAATCTCTCTTCCTTAAAATCAATCTGTGTACATTTTTAAACATGAGAACATGTGCAACTTTGCTAAAAATGTTTCTTGTGGTTATGATCAGTATAATTTTTTTCTTAAAATGCTTTTGATAATTCAGATACTTTATACGAGTAAAAATTTGAAAATGTTCACTGTGCTATTATCAATTTTCAAGTGTCTTCTAGCATAACTATGCTAAAGATGACTGAAGTTGCAGAAATGTTAGTGCTAATTTTCCAGTCAGTGACAAAGCAACAGTGCTCATCATGACCTTGAAGACAGGTTACCCTTAAAAAAAATTACTAATCTCTAGATGGGTGATGTAAATTCTCCTGATGTCAATTTGATTCTAAGACCAAAGCAAGGGGATATAGAGATGTCAAGCAACAGTGTTGCGCAAAAGCTGGCTGGGCAGCCAATCAAAATTTAAGTATTCTTGATACAACAAATCAAGCAGTAACCTTGCTCTGAATTTTTAACTTAAAATTTACATAGTCAGTGGATGACATGGACATGAAGTGGCATTAAGGTAGAATTTTCGAAAAGCTATTGCACACAAGGAGGCTATTCTTCCCATTATATCCCTGCTGGCTCTCCACATGAGGAATTAATCTTGAACCACCACTACTTCTGCGTTTTCTCTGTAGAAGCTGAAATATCTTTTTTTAAATGATAATGGAGA
Source organism: Hemiscyllium ocellatum (assembly GCF_020745735.1). NCBI lineage: Eukaryota > Metazoa > Chordata > Chondrichthyes > Orectolobiformes > Hemiscylliidae > Hemiscyllium > Hemiscyllium ocellatum. The sequence goes on along the minus strand of NC_083407.1, from coordinate 61,962,465 downwards.
CATTTATATTCCATAAAAATTCAGTGCCAAATGAAGCTGTTCAGTAATCATGAACTTAGTGTGACATTAAAAATCTGGGTTATGCCATATTTTAAAAGGTATCATGCTGAAGTGCTTTTGCAACAAGTTTAACAGTATAAAAGGCCAAGTTTCATCATTTCAGGGATTTCTATTTGATTGCAGTGTGGGGGGACTCCAGTAAAGCATGTTGTGAGGAACGAAGTACAGAATCACTGAAGCAACTTTTGGATTTTCACCTTTAAATGCCTGTGTCAATGCCAGAAATTGCTACCTGTTTCAGATTGCTGACTGTTTTGCCACTGTTACTACTGCAGAATCTGAGCTCTCATCTATTTTTGTATAAATGTGACAATGCCATATTTCAAATTATTAAACTTTAATGTGTTATTTAACTTGGAGTGAATTTATTCCTTGTGATACTTAGACAAGCACTGGTCTCTTTATAGGTTCAACTATCTGCTGTTGCCTCACCGTCTGCTGCAGCCAGCCTACAGCAGGGATTATCAGGACTTTCATTGGGTACTGCTCCCTCTTCTGCTCCCAGTGTTCTTAATACAGGTATGAGACAATGGCATTTCATAAGCACTCAAATTTATTAAAGAAGGACCTCAATTTGTTTCATTTCAAATCCTTCCTTCCCCAGAGAAGCAGAGGAATTCTTGTATGCCAATCTCCACATAATTCAAGCTGTGCTGTTCTCAAACTTCCGGACTAGTCGTCATGTTGCATTCTCTAATCAGCTAAAATCCACTCAAATGACGCAAAACAATGAATTCAGCTACAGCTATTCATGTTATCATGCTATCCATCCCTTCTTCCAATATGTGACTGCCCAAATAAAATTAAAAGTTTTGGGTGTCAAGTCAACTTGATGTTACAAATTGAAGTCTGCAGGAAATTAATTGGATATTGTGCCTTTCATATGCATTCCTTCAATCTCTCCAACGTTATGCCAAGCAAATATTTGGTAAGATGAAGCTCAAAAAAACCTGAACTGCTATATTTCACAGCACATGAGCTAAGTTACTAAAGAGCTCTGTTTAGATTCACTTTGTTCAATATGTACAGCTTTCCATAGTGTGCACAGCACATTTCTCAACATCAGTATATTCTCTCGCTTGACAAAGTCACTTGTATCTTTTCTCCTCTACAGCCCTTTGCTGCCTGACAGCCTGGAGCATTCTGTTTTGACAGCCTTTGCCCAACTGCCTGATTATATCTTGTTTTTCACAGCTTGACACATCAGATGTTTTGCACTCTGCTGAGCATTCAGGGCTAATAACTACCCAATACAGAGTTGTGAGGTGTTAAACAAATTATTTTATATTTCAATATTGCTGATGATTCGATGTCCAAGATGCAACATCCAGGCAGGCTTCGGAACATCTTAAACCCTGTCAACTTGGGACGTTCGTTTTTCCATGTGTATGATCCACTTTAAGCTGCATTTAAAGTAACGTTTTTGTTAAATATTTTCTGAGAAAGTTATCAAATGATCCTTTCATGTGTCTTTAACTTCCACTTGATCAGCTGAAGTAACAGGTTCTTACAGGAAAGGTGCTGATTCTTTTGGGTTAATAGTGTAAGGCTGCATCAGGCACATTGTCAAGTTGAGTTTTGTCATTTTTATTTTCTGTTGACTGCAGCAGTACAAATAATGAACTAACTTCTCAGTTACAGAACAGACTCAGAATTTTAAAAGGATTTCTTCTCCTCCCTTTCTTCAAGTGATGGTGTAATTTAACTAATCAGATTATGACAGTAGGCAGCGTGAAGGTTATCTTGTTCTCATCTATACATGGGGGAGTCCAGATTCATGAGTCTCAGCCATTTAGTATTGAGCTGAGGAGAAAATTGTACACCCGGAGTGAATTCTCTGGCACAAAGTGGTCAAGTGTAAAATATTGAATATTTTCAAGAAGGAGATTGATTAATTACAGTTCTTAAGGCTAAAAGGATCAAAGGGAATGGGGAGAAAGCAGAAACAGAATCCTGAGTTGGATGATAGTCATGATTGAATGGCAGAGCAGGGTTGAAGGGCTGAAAGGCCTATTCCTTTTACTTTCTATGTTTCTATCTGTTTCACTGAAATTTGTGCCTAGAATGCAAAACCAGGGTTTGATAGTAAACTAAAATATTCTCACTGTACAAAATAATTTGATTTTTCTATTTTTTTCCCTGTATCAGAGCTCTGACAATGTAAAGATTCTATTGAGAGTAAACACTGTAGATCTGCTTAATCATACAGTACATATTTTGAGAAATAACTTTAGCATATTCAACCTAATTTAGCCGCGTTGTGTACTTTTGACTTGCATTATCCCCATATTTTAAAATAGTGTTCTTAAATGGCTTAGTAAGAAGTTAATTTGGAGCTACATTTGAAACTCATTCTTAAATAAAGACAAAATAAATGTAATCGAGTTTTGTTTTTGGCTGTTTACCAGAAGAATATTTTATCTTAAGGTACAAGTTGTATGTAGTGTGTTTACTTGGTTACAAGTAAAACTGCCGAAGATGTTCTCGTCACAGTTTCATCACCAGGTTTGATTTGTATATTGGGAAGCTTTATGGGAAAAAGAGAAAAGTGTGCCTGTGTCATTCCAGATTGTTGTTCACTCTCAATTAATGACACCATCACAACTTCCATCATTAACGTCAGCACTCCTTTTTCACCCACAAGCTCCCTTCAGAATGGAATATTTTACATCGTGGTACACTGTTCTTCTGACCAATATGGGCTAACTTTTAAATTTCCCTGTTTAAATTTAATTCACCATGTATGTGCCCATAACCCGTGTCCTGTTGAAATTTATCACTATCTTTCTCTTGGTTGATAATACATTAGAGTTTTTTTTCTCAAAGCAAATTTTGAAATTGTGCCCTTCACACCAGAGTCTTGATATATGTTAGTGACAAATAGTGGTCCTATTATGAGAAACTAGGAGAAAGTGAGGACTGCAGATGCTGGAGATCAGAGTCGAGAGTTTGGTGCTAGAAAACCACATCTTTTCCCCCCACCTTTATCTACCTATCGCATTCTCTGCTACCTTCTCCCCTAGCCCCACCCCTCCTCTCATTTATCTCTCGGCTTCTCTCCCTTCCCCAGCCCACAAGCCTCATTCTTGATGAAAGGCTTATTCCTGAAATGGCGATTTTCCTGCTTCTCGGATGCTACCCGACCTGCTGTGCTTTTCCAGCAACATACACTTAACTATTATGCGGGACCCCAGTTTACAATTTCCTCCAGTTTGTGAAGCAAGAATTCGCCATAGTGTTTTTTTTTCACTCCAGCAACTTTGGATCCTTGCTGCCATGACCACTTTTATTTTATGGACTTTTATTCAGTGTTAATGTGAAGTCAACCATATGGCCCCTTATCAGTTGCCTGTTGGAAGTATGTATACCATTGGTAGTTATTACCAATGCTCTTTGTTACTTTAAAAAAAAATTCAATCAAATTAGTTAAACATGATTTCTCTTACCATTCCATGTCAATTTTCCTTAATTAGTTCCAGGATTATACTTTCTAAACGTTTTCCCACCATTCCGGTTAAATTGATAGGCCTGTAGTTGCTGGATTTATCCAGGCCTTTGGCACCAGCTTTGTATTTAAGGACAATTATGGCCAATGCCTCTGCAGTTTTCATTTTTTTTGCTTCTGTCAGTATTCTTGGATGTACCTGTCCTGGTTCCAGTGACCATTGAACTTAAAGTATTCCCAGCCTTTTTTAATACCTTCTCTTTATCAGTTTCTGTTGCCCTTTCAGTGCCCCAGTTACCTCCTCTTTACTCAGTACTAAATGTCATCTTCCTTGCTCAGGATTGAAGTAAAGGTCTCAATTAGCACCATAGCCCCGTTTGCTTCCTTTGTGCATAAATTCTAGTTTTGATCCTAATTGGCACCCTGCCTCTTTAACCATCTTTTTACTACCTAGGAAATGCTAGCTGGCTCCCTTTTCTCAGTCTCTTTGCTGTTACTTTGTTTTCTCCACTTCTAGAATATTCAGACATGGTTCTGATTTGTGTAATTGACCTGACATCTGCGTTATACAGCCTTTTTATGTATTTCTTCCTATTGATTATTCTCAATATCCCACACTTACATTATTGCAACTGTTTCTGCCAGTTCTTCATGCATATTGTTTTTCCTTTCTACTATTACTTCCTAGTTTCTATCCCTTTTGCCAAGTCAGTGTAAACCCTCCCCAATATCAAAAGAAAATTGCCTGTCAACAATATTCGTCCCAGTTCTGTTCAGATTCAACCCAAGTGAGCTGTACTGATCAGTCTTCTAGAATTAGTTTCAGTGCACCAAGGAAAAGGTCCTCCTTCCCGCATCATTTTCCTGCTATCATGGTGAGTAATCCAGAGACAAATGTCCTGCTGCTAAATCCTTTCCTAGCTTGCCAAGATCTTCCTGTAATTCCCATCTATTACTCTGTCAACGTGGTCAGTAACAATATGCACCTTGAACACTAACTGTTGACCCTTACCTATCCGCGTGCTCTACAACTGCTTGACAGCTGTGGGAGGCAATATGTTATTCTAGAAGGAATACCTACCTATTATCAGAACTGTAGAGTCATTTTCTGATTTTTCTTCTGCCTCAACAGTCAAACCATTGTACGTAATCTACATGGTGTACCAGTGAAAGCTTACATTGCTACATTCGAACCAAAATTACAGAACTATTATTGTTGAGCAGCTTATTATAAAAAGTGGTTGCACAAGAATACCTATTCACAGTTTAAATTGTCTATTTTAGTTACAGCAGCAGTTATATTTGGGAAAAACTTGCAATTTCGACCTGTGATATTTAATTTATCTGATCCATTTCTGTCAAAGTATTACCGATTTTAAGAAACTGTTGCTTTCTCTATTTGTTCTTTGCAGTAGATATTGGAATACAATTATTATTTGTTCAGATCATTTCAAGGCTTTATTTTTATATGTGTTTTTTTTCATTTAAAGCTGTTCCAACGGTTCCATTGTTGCCTTCATCGATGAATTCATCTCCAGGCATAGTTTCAACAACAAATGTAAATGTTGATGCAACCATGCCAGGTAAGTCTCTGTTTCTTGGATAATAATCATAAGTTGGTGTGAATCTGAAGGAAGTATTTCTACCTAGATGGCCAATTCATTTTTTGGTTAATGAAACAAATTAATGTTCATTATATATTGGCAAAATGTGCCTAGCTGAAAACTGGCACTGACTCTATATAATGATCTAAAAAAAAGATGATTTGATTAAATTGAGTTGCATATTTATAGCTTGGAAATATTTTTATCTTCAACACTACCTCGCCACTGTCTCACCAATAATAAATATAAGCTCACTGTGTTAGGATCTCAGCTGGTGGTCTGCTGGACAAGACGATCCCAGGCTGAAATCTGGCTTGATAGCATTTTCTTTATTTAACAAGAAGGTCTTTCACTGAAGTGCAAGCGCACAATGCTGCAGATTTGGTTTTAGCAATAACGCAGAAGTTTATTATGCAAAGAAATGAAGATAAAATAGAATAAACAAAACTATTTGCATACAACTGTTTTATAGATTGCGAGTTTTGAGAAGATTTGTAGCTCGGGTTGAGGTTCTGGATATAGGTTTGCTCGGTGAGCTGGAAGGTTTTTAAACGTTTCGTCACCATACTAGGTAACATCATTAGTGAGCCTCCAGATGAAGCTCTGGTGGTATGGCCTGCTTTCTATTTATGTGCTTCAGTTTCCTTGGGTTGATGACGTTATTTCCGGTGGTGATGTCATTCCATGTACTTTTTCTCAAGGGGTGGTAAATGGGATCCAAGTCAATGTGTTTGTTGATAGAGTTCCAACCAGCAGTCCAACCGGAACTCTGTTGTAATGGAGTAATTTCAATAACTATCAAACTGTTCTCTATGTATCTAAAGTTGATTGTAATAGAAATACCTAGCCACTGTCTCACCAATAATAATGAATGTTTTTTTTTCCCTGAAAGAATTGACGAGTATAACACTGATGATATTGATGTACTTGATTTTGTACTTTGCAATATTTGCAGGTCTAATGCCGTTGCCAAGTGGACTTCCTAATTTACCCAACCTACCTAACTTGAATATCCCCCTACAAAACCTTGCTCCAGTAACCTTACCAGGAATAGGTGTGATCTCTCCACCAACTGGTATGTTTATATATAAAGGACTGTCCAATCTGAACAATCATACAAAATGGAACTGTTTTCATTCTAAGTGGAAAATGTTTAGTGTAAACTCATAATTTCTTTGATTCTTTTCCTCTTTTTTTAAAATCCCTATTTGTCATTCATCATCCTTCAGCTGTGAAGACTATTAAGTCTACTCATTGTAATCTTGTACAAATGACAGTATTAATAGCATAATCTGCTTTCTTGCATTCCCCTTCAATTAATGTCAAAAGTCTGAAATCCTAAATAGGAAAGCAAGAGAAACCCAAAAGAGATGGTCGCTCACTAGAATGTGTTTTAGTTGGGGGGGGGGATCTTCGACATTCATTATCAAGAATGACTCAGTAGCACCATCACAGACCAAACTGAGTCCTGAAGGATGTATCTGCTAGATTGGGCCTATGGCAGATGATGTGAGAAATAAGAAATGGGAAATCCAATTTGAATTCACACTCTTACCTGCTTGTCATAAAATCATCTGTCCAAGACACTGTTGGTAAGAGTGACACCCCACAGTCCTTGTCTTCAGGCTGAGGTTACTGTGTGCATGAACTACCACCATGCTAAATGGTAATTTTGGAACAGAACTGGCGGCTCAGTAGTGACATCCATGAGATCCTTTGGACTATCAGACTTACTTTTAACCTATAACCTTTTGACCGTGCATACGCCTCAATTGACAATTGCTTTTAGCCAGGGAATCAGTAGAAGCCACTAGGAGTGCCAGACATTTGTAGGAATGAAGTACCCTTTTGATGAAGCTGCACTCTGCCTGCTAAACAATGCTGAGTGGATGATCATCCAACTGCCTCCTGAGATCAACAGCATCACAGATGCCAGTCTTAAGTCAACTCAATTCACACTGTAATACCAAGAAAGCTGAATGCAACAAAGTCAATGTCCCCTGATAATCACATAATCAATACAGTGCAGACAACATCCTGGCTGCCATACTGGAGATATTTACTACAACACTGACATCTAATCATCAATGTGGAAAATTGCCAGATCTGCCTTGCACCTCAAAGCAGGGCAAATTCAAACTGACCTATTACCACCACATGAGTTTTCTCTATCATCAGTAAAGTGATGGTAGGTGTCAAATATAACTGTACTAGCTCAGCAATAACCTTCTTATTGTTCAGTTTGAGTTGCAGCAGAACAAGACATGCCGATTAGACTAGGGGTGAGTGAGGGAACAAAGAAATGTAGGCTTCCAGACTGAAAGGATGTTAGATTACTTAGTGTGGAAACAGGCCCTTCGGTCCAACAAGTCCACACCGACCTGCCGAAGCGCAATCCATCCATACCCCTACATTTAACCCTTGCCTAATAAGGTAGGACCCCTTATTACCTAACACTACGGGCAATTTAGCATGGCCAATTCACCTGACCTGCACATCTTTGGACTATGGGAGGAAACCCACGCAGACACGGGGAGAACGTGCAAACTCCACACAGTCAGGCGCCTGAGGCGGGAACTGAACCCGGGTCTCTGGCGCTGTAAGGCAGCAGTGCTAACCACCGTGCCACCCACTAATATGGCAGCATTACAGGGCAACAAGCAGGGAGATTGTCCTCATTTTCCACTGTTTAAAAACAAAGAGGGAACAAAAAGGTAAAATGACAAAATTACTGGTCTTTGTTTTGAATGCACATAGTGTTTGGAACAAAGTAAATGAATTAATGACACAAATAGAGGTTAAAAGTCATGATCTTATAGCCATTATGGATCTCGTTACAAGGAGATCAAAGCTGGCAACTAAATATTTAGGGATAGTGACTTTTCAAAAGGACAAGTAGGAACGGAGGGACAGTGGATGTAGCTTTATCAGTACAAGATGGAATTAATACATTACCTGATCCAAGATCAATCCTTGCTAATGTATAGTCCATATGGGTAGAGATGAGAAATAGCAAGAGGAAGGCATCAATGGTAGAAGTAGTCTATAGATCCTCGAACAGTAGCTGTTCTGTAGGATAGAGAAGAAATCAGAAGATAATGCGAGCATGTAAAAATGGCAGTGCATTAATTATGGGTTATTTCAGTCATCTTGCAGAGGCAACCATACGGAGGAATTCCGAATATATTTGGAATAACTTGCTAAAATGGATTCAACCGGTGGTAGATGTTTTTGAATCTGCTCATAAATACAAAGGCAGGCTTAATAAATGATCTCCAAATAAAAGATCCCCTTGGGAACAGTGATCATAACATAGTAGAATTTACCATTCAGTTTGATAGTGGAAAATTTGGGTTGGAAACAACTGTGCTAAACTTAAATAAAGATAATTACATGGGAATGAGGGCACAGTCAATTTAAAAAAAAACCTTCAGCCATTGTTTAACAAGTTCATGACCTCCAAGTGTCCCAGAAAGGAAGGAGGATTGTAAGAAGGGGATAAATCAAGGAAGTTGAGGACAGTATCAAATATAAAGTGACTAAAATTAATTGTAAATCAGAAGACTGAGGAAGTTTTAAAGCACCAAAAGATGCAAAAGAAAAAAATAAACTGAGAGCGAACTAGTAAGTAACGTAAAAATGGACAGTGAATTTATTTTAAATACATGGAACAGCGGCAACAGAGCATAGAGCCCTCAGAGAACGAGGCTGGGGAAATAGGAATGGGGTGTCAGGTGATGGTAGAAGAGTTCAACAAATAATTTACATCAGTCGTCATTGATGTTACTAATAACATTCCAAAAATACTGATTAATCAAGGAGGAAATACATGTCATAACTAGCATTAGGGAATAAGTACTAGGGGAAATAATGGGGTTGAAGGCTGATCAGTCTGCTGATGGGTTGCATCCAAGGATTTTAAATTCAGAGTATGTGGATACACTGGTACTCTTCCAAGAACCCTTAGGTTTTGGAAAATTTCCAGATTGGAAAACTGCCAACCTAAGACACTTATTCAAAAGGGGAGACAATAAACAAAAACAATAGTCCAGTTAGTATAACATCTGTCACTAGAAAAATGTTAAAAGTCTATTATAAAGTACATAATAGAGTTGTAGAGATGTACAGCAAGGAAACAGGCCCTTCCATGCCGACCAGATATCCCACCCCCATCTGGTCTCACCTGCCAGCACTCTGCCCATATCCCTTGCTATTCATATACCCATCCAGATACCTTTTAAATGGTGCAATTGTACCAACCTCCACCGCTTCCTCTGGCAGGCCATTCCCCACACGTACCACCCTCTGTGTGAATAGTAGAGCATTTAGAAACACAAAATCAAACAGAGTCAGCATGGCTTCATGAAAGGAAAATCATGTCTGACAAATTTATTACGGTTCTTTAAGGAAGTAGCAAGCAGGATGCATAAGTGGAATTCAGTTGATTTAATATTTGGATTTCCAAAAGGCATTTGATGATGTAACATACAAGGTTACTTCATCAGAGTCCAAGTTGTTGGGGATAACATAATGTGTAGAGAATTGCCTAACCAGTAGAGGAGAGGATTGGGATAAAAGGGGTGTTTTCATGATGGCAATCAGTAACTGATAGGGCTACAATTATTTGATTAATACTTAAGTTGGGAAAGGGATTTGGGAAGATGTCATGTGTGAATCTTGAAAAGCTAGTGTCCCTATTCAGTGGTAAGAGGGAGGCAAATGAACTTCTGGTGTTTTTATTCTCCATTCCTTTTGAAATGAACAGGGACCTCTTACTAAACCTAAAGATTGCACTAGTCAGACCACACCTGAAATACTGTGAACAATCCTATTCCCTTTATCTAAGGAAAGATCTACTGGCAATGGAGGCAGTCTAGAGAAGATTTGTTCGGTTGGTCCCAGGTATGAAGGGATTTTCTTATGAGGACAAGTTGATCAGGTCTCTCAAAAACTTTCCATCAATGAGACACAAGTCTGGACTATGATGGAACATTGCTATTTACCTGGCAGAATGGAACTTAAAATACACTCAAGGCTTAATACCTTCCAGGGCAAAGCACCCTTCTTTGTTGGCACCCCACATATTACTTTAGACATGCTTTCCCAGCACCTTGCACAATCTACAAGATGAAAAGCAACAAACTGTCAAGTCTCCTTCCAAAGGTGCAACCTGTACCACTGAGAAGGACAAAGACAATAGATGTATAGGAGCATCACCTGCTGCAAATTCCACTCCAGCTGCACACCACACTAACTTGCAAAAATGTCATCAACTTTATTTCTGCCACTGAATCAAGTTACAGGAACTCACTTTCTAATAAGAGTCCACCCCCACCAGATGGACTGTAGTGGCTCATGAAACCAGCTCACCATCACATCTTCCCCATGAATCTCTGTGGGATGGGTAAAAAATGCTGGCCTTGCAAATGGTGCTCAAATCCCAAGAACAAACTTTAAAAAATACAATTTGTGTTGTTACACTAACATACTCTCGTACTGTCCTGGTACATTATTGGAAATCGTTTTTATTAAAAAGAAGTAGTCTCAAAATGTTTCTCTTTAAAATATCTAAATGGCGGTTTATTTTTGAACATTATAGAATGGTTACTGATCGTAAATTTCAATGCCTTGACACTGTACACAATCCTCTCTAAGCTAGAGTGAGTAAAATATTAAGTAACAATGTTGTTTTTCTCCTAGGTTTTCCACCAACTGCTCAGATGCCGCCACTCACGCTTCCTGGACTGCCCCCCCTTACAATGCCCACCATGTTTCCTTCACAATCGCCCTTGATTACTGAAGCAAAAGCTGGTCTAACTGAAACAATTTCTGCCATTTCTACAGGAATAGGTGGTTTTAATGTTCCTGCCTCTGCTGAACAAACCCCTGCCCTCATTTTGGATACTGGAACTGTTTCCATGACAACTGCTGACATCAAGGCAACTGCATCACCTAATGCAAATAAAGATGAACCATCTTCCATTTCCACAGACACACAAGCTTCTTCTGAGTCTTAAAACAAGAGTTGATTAATGTATTTATTCAGCTGCAGAAAGCTTGTTCTGAAATTAAAACGTTGTAAAGGATAGGCTGGCATGATCACATCTCAAGGAGCTTTAAAACATTGTACATAATTGTAAGGATGAGGTAAATATATAACCTTTAATACAATTGGGATAGTTTACCACATTAAGTCATGGGATTACTTTTGATGTAAATGGAAAATAAATTATTTTATCAGATTCGGATTCAATTACCTCTCTTCCGCTCCCCTCGCCAGATGAGGTTTGTTTCTGCTACAGCATGTTTGCTGTTCAGTTATGTATTTGTTGCATATAGGTGGCATCTTGTTTGTAATTTCTTCTAGCCTGTACAATTTGCAGATCATCAGGTCAGTATTTGCTGTATCATTAAAACATCCCACTGTTTTTAAATGATGATTTAAGGGGAATACTGTAGGTGAACATTTATGTGCAGCTAAATTCCAGTAGGTGTCACTGTGAATATAACAGAATATATTTGAAAGAGGCGATCTAGCAATAAATTCTACTAGGAAAGCTTGTCCTGAATTCACTTAATTTCAAATTCTGGCATTTTTCAGAATATAAGGAAAATTCTATTTTTTAAAAAAGCCACCTTGTGAGCTTGTGTGCCAAAATCTAATGTTGCTTCTGTGTACTTAACCTGGAAATCCTATGACTTCATGAGGATTAAGTGAGTCATATGGTATGAGACAAAGTAGAAATGCTTGAATGTAAAGTACTAACAGATTCAGCATTTGAATAAATGTAATCATGTGAAATGTTTTGAACATAAATGTGATGCCATTTTAAAATGCTAGCTACTATTGAGTGGCTCTCAATGTCTTTGAAGAAATAATAGACATATAATACTTGAAGAATGAGCAAAAACATATTGTTGAGGGGCTTTTCATGCAAGGCAGTGGTCAAAAAGCTCATTTGAAAATGCAATGGAAGCAGGATATTGTTAGTACTGGGAGACACAACAGGAATCGTCGCAGTCACGAATCTTGAACAATTTTCAAGTTTTTCTAATTTTATCTCAAACTGCTTGTTCTGACTAAGCTATAACAAAGCAGAAGCTGTCAGTATGATAAAGATTTGAGGAGAATTTAGGACTGGTAGATTTACCATTGGAGGAATAGTTTAGAATTGAGTTGAACAGATAATTAGCTTGTGGATTGTAAATTTTAGTATATGCTGGCTGCCCTGATTTGTTTAACATGCGGCTGACTACAAACCAAAGCCAGGAGCCAATTATTAGTAGTATCTAGCCTGAAGGAAGCAGAGCATTTTTAGATATGGATGCAATAAAGCTCTGTTAATTTCCTTATTTGATATAGGTTGATGTAGAAGCTTTAGACACTGGATAAGAAAGGATTAAAAACTGAAGGGTATTTTAAGCAAATTAGTCGAATAAAAGATCTTTATTGTGTCAACAGTAAGATAGAAAGGGATAGAAAATAAAAATCTAATTATCAGTTTAAGATCAAAATTGCATTTATTTTGTTCGTGTCCCATTTCAAATAAGTTTTTTTTTCTTGTGCTAGTGATGTGAATACCTTTGCTCTTCAAATTATACTCTGCTATGAACAAAATGTTATTAACATTAAAAATAAAGCAAAGAACCGCGGATGCTGGAGATCTGGAACAAAATGGAAATTGCTGGAAAAACTCAGGTCTAGCAACATCTGTGGAGAGAAAGCAATGTTGATGTTTTGGTCTGGTTACCCTTCCTTAGAATTCTAGTCACTGGACTGAAAAATTATCTCTGCTTTGCCTCCACAGATACCGCCAGATCTGCTGAGTTTCTGCAGCAATTTCTGATTTTATTACATTACAATAACGTATTAGAAAATGAAATATAGGATAAGGCTATGCTTTATCTCCTTATGCCCGCACCTTAAATAAATTTTGAATTCAAAGTGACGTTGAGCTCTTCTTGTCACCCTTGCCTTCATACCTACTTGTTTGGTCTGGAATCCTCTTCTTTTCCCTTCACTGAGACATGGCTATCCTCATTTCTCTGTTCCCTTCAATTGCTGTAATCTCTCTACATTTGAAATTGCTGCCGTTTGTACTCTCAGTTTCAACCCAACATTATTCTCTTCCTCCCAAGACGATGGTGTTTTCACCGATGCCATAACCTGCCTTATCCATAGTTGGAAAACCAAATCAAATTTGCTTCCAATTTCCAGACTACTTAGTTTCATCCAGTCCATCTGACTCTTGTCCTCAGCTTCCACTCCATCAGGCTTCATATTTAATAAATCATTTCCACCAATTCCACCAACAAACAAATGCCCTCCCATGAGGATTCCCAAGGGATCATTCTCACAATGATACCCCGAACACAACTAAAAGCCTATCCCCTTCCGATCATAGCTTTCAATGCAAATTCAGGAGGTGCCGGTGCTGTCTCTTTACCCCTTCTAGCTGCTGCCAAAGCTTTGAGCAGTCCTTCAAGGTGAAGCAGCAATTTGCAGGCACTTCTTTCAATTTAGTTTACTGTATTTGCTGCTCAGTATGGTCTCCTCTAAATTGTGGAGATAAATGTAGCTTGGGTGACCACTTTGCAGAACATCTCCATTCAGCTGGTAGGGATGACCCCAAGCTTCTGGTTGACAGTTATTTTAATTTTTCATCTTGCTGTCATACTGACCTCTATGTAAGCTTGAGGAACACCACCTGAACTTTTCAGTTAGGGACTTTCCAGCTTAACATTAGTTTCAACCATTCCAGACCCTTTTCTTCTTTTAATCAGCACATGTGCTATGGGCACATCTGCTTCTTATCCCTTTAGCCTTAAAAGATTAATTCTGGTTATTTTTACTTTCAAGTTTCACCTTTATCATAGTCCTTCCTTTTCTCCTTGATTTACCCACCATTTGCTCCATAATTTATTGCATCTCTAACTTTTCCCAATCCTGAATGCAAGATGACAAAACTGAAATGTTAGTTGCTCCTCTCCGCACATGCTGCCATGAAGTAGTTCCAGCATCTGGAGTTTTCAAATAGAGTTCTGTGGATAAATGTTTGTCGGATAATCTGATCATCTATAAAATTAAAAAGAACAGTTTTGTATTTATAAAATGCAGGCAATTTATACCAAACCGACTTCATTAGTATAAACTACAGGTGCCGTTTCAAAGCAATATCTGCTTAGAAAGTAATGTATACTAATAGCATCAAATAATAAAACAAGTTTTGCTCAAACTACAGAAAACAAAATTTCTGCACTGGAGTACTGCAGGTGTTCCAAATATCCAAGAGATGTCTGAATGCCAGAAAAGTTGTCCTTTTATTCTTATGACTTGATTTTGAATTGCATAAAATTGAACTAGAGAAGTATTTTAATCCTTGTTTGATCGGAATTCTTTGCAAGTTTATTATTCAAAATGTAAGATTTCTTTAACTGATTCATTAACTGTCTACCTGAAACTTTAGAATGAATTATCTTTACATATCTAAAGTACATTGCACAAAAGTAATACTTGCTGAATCAAACATACTAATATTAAAATCAATCCTAGAATTACTAAGCAATCAGCCATGGGCATTTCTGAATAAGTAATAATTGTCTTTTTTTTAAAAGATACATGGCAATTGATTTACAGCAAGACATTTTTGAAAAATAATTTTAAGCCAAACTGAATTTTTTTTTGCATACTCTAAGTAATTGCCTACAACAGTGTCCATGAAATGTCATTGTTTTGCATAGTTTGCAATTAAAAGTTGGAAATAATTTCAAAATCTGCCTATACAAAATTGACATCTTTTTGTAAAAAGTGTAGTTCTGTACCATAGCATTTATGTTTTCTAGTCCTACTGCCAACTACAATGTGAATTCAGTGGTACAATCAAATCGTTTCTAATTTTATAGTTTTTGGAGTGGGGTGTATATCCCAGATCATCATCTTTCATGTTTTATATCCCCTGTGACTCTGCAGGGATTTCTGAAAAATTTTGAACCTGGTGGGATCATTTGAAACAAGGAGACTCCTTTTTTGACTTCAGATAAATTTTTGGTTATTTCTCAATCACTGTTTTGTCTTCTTGTGGGTCCTTGAGTTTTTTTTATGCTTGTGTGTAAGCGAAAGTTGTAAACTGTCTTTTGAAACATACTGGTAATGATCACAGTTAATAGCAATGGTAGATGATTGTGTTAGTTACCATATCTATGCTTCCACTCCAGTCACCTGGGGACCTCGGTGGAGAGTAAAATAAGACGAGGTATAGTGTTCTGGCTTCTTTCTTGATGATGCCTAGATTAATCAGAATTTGGCAGTGAATAGCCATATTATCCAGTGTATTCTAATAGTCATGCCTCTAGCAATCAGCAGTCTCCTTTCATACACCATAAATGTTGCATTTTCTTAACATGTACTCTTGTAAATTGTCTTTATGATGACATAAAGCAAGAAGAAAAGGTTTTAAAAAAAAGTACAGCTACATTTGTGGCATTCTTCACTAAATTGCTGGATGTGCTGTTTTGATTTGATAAAAGATATTCGGCCACATACTGCATGACCTCATTTTCTACAACTCGGGTAGAGGAAATTATCATTTCCCAAGACCACATGTTTATCCAGGGAAGGTTTCCAAAAAGGAAGAAATGTGAAAGGGGTGGTCATTACAAAAAATCAGGTGAGCTGTTGGCCTCTCTTGAATTCGGTGGCACCCTGCATTGAAATTGCCATTGACACACACATGTTACTAATGATACACAGTTGAAGGACTGAAGAGAGTGCCTTTTATGATCTGAACCAAATGGTTGAATTGCAGTTTTGCTTCTTCAGTAATTCATAGAGCACAGATATCAAATATCTCCTAGTTAATATCTCCTACCAATGTTTCCTAGTTAGCAATCTCCAGTAAAAATTGAATAGTGGTTAAGATCAGGTCACCTAATTGAAACAACAACTTTGTGTAAAAGAAATGTTTGTTTCACACCTTTTCTGACCCCTGGACATTTCAAATTACAGGCAACCATTTTTAAAATCACATTACTATTGCAAAATAGAATTGCAGTGGTCAGTTTCTGAACAGTAAGCTCCAACTTGACTGAGAGAGAGCTGTTTGAAATAGTGCCATGGGATCTTTTAAATCCACTTGAATGTAAAGAAAATACAACTTGCTTTGTGTCCCTATATCAATTCATCATGGAACACTAGTTACTGTTTGAGGAGAAACTACATTTTATTACAATGCATAATTTTAAGGTTTCAGGTTAGTTTTTGATTTTCCACTCTTCGCATACACAATTTAATTAAGCCTAAAGTATAATGAGGGAAAAAACAATTTGTTTGACATGATGAATATTTCATCTGCAATACTTGGAGATGCAATCATAGCTTTTTTTTATTCTAAAAAGCAGCTGTTTTGTAAAAGGTAATCGTCTGCAAAGAGCATTGAGTTAAATGATAAATTTTGATGATCTAAGAAATATTGGTAATGGTTACAGCAAGAACTTATCTTATTGTCATGAAATATTTATAAATTGTTTATATAACTGGCATATTTTGTTGTGACCAGTGCTGCTTTATACCAAGGCAGGTCAATGTGCTACATTGTTAATATGTTGGCCCGATTTATGTGCTTGAGTTTTTAGGTGAGACTTCAATCCACAAATGTCTTATTTCCATAGCAACAGTATGGTGAACTCTACTAACATCCTGGGAAACAAGTCCTATTATAACTACTCTTGGATGAGTGCCCTACACTTTGAACTTGTTTTCAAACAATATTATGATGTATGTTTCTGATAAAAGAAGCTATATCGAGGCTTCCAGAAGCAAGGGGTGAAGGAAAAGAGGGAGCTGTGACCCCCCCCCCCCCCCCCCCCCTCCCCCAAGTGGGTCGTGAGCTGATATTTTGGAGTTGCAGTTTTTGAGGCTGCTGTGAAGATCAATCTCGATGCTTCAAGCTCCAAGGTCTCTGTAAACCCTCATTTTGTTTTATAACAGTCAACTTAGACAACTGCAGGTCTTTAAGGCCTGATTCCTGCTGTTGCAAAAAAAAAGCTTTGGAAAAACAGGTTTTAAAAACAGAGATTAAGCACTTCATAGCACACTTGGAACCCTCACCATCTTGTCACTCAGCAGCTGAAACCCACACCCCCAACTGCTTAGACTTTCATTCTGGGGTCACACTGGAGAGATGTTTGAGAAGCAGTGATCCATATTCTAAACATTTTTTTTCACCACAAGCACCTCAATTTCCACATTTTGGTTTTGATTTTAAATGCCGAAATGGCAAATCGGTCTGCTTATACTTGGAGAAAATGCTTTTTAAAACAATTGCATGGTAACCTATTCTGTGTATATGTGTGTGTGTGTGTGTGAGAGAGAGAGAGATGCTTGTCCTCACAATGATTTGTTGATCTTACTGCCTTATCAATATTAAATACTGTTATGGATTTCTCTTCCCCACTTACTAATTAGAATGACCTTTTTTTTTGAAGATATTTCCAGCTGCAATTTTAGAATGAATTATTTTGAAAGCGTACTGTTAAATGGTTTTCCTGAGTGGAAGAAATTGCCTGCGGTAGTCCAGGGGTATATAATTAGTAAGGATTGATAGAAATTTGGGAGGAATTGTACAAGATTGTCACATTTTCAGGTAGTTTATAACTTATAAATCTATTCACTGCTCGTGATGACTAATACGCAGCAAGGTCCTCCAAATAACAGATTAATTCTCTGTTCGTCTCGTGTTAACTGGTTATGGGAGGTGTGTTATTTACAACATTGGGATTCCCTATTTTATTTTTTGAATATTAAGTTAAGATCCTTGAACAACAGAAAATGTCTTTGTTTAATATAGCTGAAAAATGGTTCTTCCAACATCAGTGCTCCAAATTGCTGAATGGGATTAAAATCCACCGCTTGTGGCTTACAGATGTGTATAATCACCAAGCCAAGCTGCTACATGAGCAATAGCGGTAGAATGATAGAATATTATTTTCAAACAGCTGATGGTAAAGTCGAATGATTTTTAAAAGCACTTTTTCAAATATTCACTTGCGGGATGTGGGTGTTGATGGCTTAGTGGTGTTGACCTGCAACCGCCTGGTTAACCTACTAAAGCTATAGAAAGCTAAGAAGGTCACGAGTTTCCAACCTTCTAATTCATTAAGACTACATATTTATTGACTACTTTGCAAGGAATACTCTGCATGTGTGAAGTCTAATTTTCAGCAAAGTAGCTGAAGGCATGCATGACTGATAAGTAGTGCACTTGTGATGGGAGCTCATTATAAATTCTTGGTTACACAGGCATTTAGAGAAATGAGATACTAATGAGGTGTATGTAAAATGAGTTATTCCTGATGGATCAACTAGATGAAATTGAAGCATTGAATGCAAAATTGAACATAACCTATTTAAAATAAGCAATAGTGGTCTTTAGTAGAGTGATATGCTCTTCTTGTCAGATATAGGAGTTTAGGGAGAGCTTATGTGTTACTGAGAATTATATCTGCAATAAATACCATTGGTTGCGAATCCTATCAGATCAAATGGATTGGTTGGAGAAACAGACAGTGAGGAATTTCCAAGATCAAGGGGATGTGGTGGATACAGTTATAGGAAGGGAAAAAAGTTGTAGATACAGTCACATGGATGGGTTAGCTCCAGGAAAGATAAGAGAGGTAGGCAGGTAGTGTAGGAGACTTCTGTGGCTATCCCCATTTCAAACAAGTATGCTGTTTTGGAAAATGTAGGGGTAATGAATTTTCCGGGGAATGTAGCACAAACAGCCAAGTTTCTGGTATTAAGACTGGTTTTAATGCAATGATGGTATGTCAGGTTCTAAGAAATCAATGTGATGGGGGACTCTCTAGTCCAAGGCACGCACAGACAGACAGTTCTGTGGCCAGCAGCGAAATATCAGAATGGTATATTGTCTCCCTGGTGCCAGGATCAAGAATGTCTTAGAGAGGATGCAGAATGTTCTCAAGGGGGAGAGGGACCAGCAGGAGGTCATTGTACACATTGGAACCAGTGACGTAGGAAGAGAAAAGGATGAGATTCTGAAGGGAAAATATAGAGAATTAGGGAGGAATTTAAAAAGGAGATCCTCGAAAGTAGTAAGATCTGAATTACTCCTGGTGCTGCGAGCTAGTGAGGGTAGGAATAGGAAGATAGAACAGATGAATGCATGGCTGAGGAGCTGGTGTATGGGAGAAGGATTCACATTTTTGGATCATTGAATCTCTTTTGGGGTAGAAGTGGCCTGTACAAGATTGAATGTGAATTGGAAGGGGATAATATACTGGCAGGGAAATTTGCTCGAGCTGCTCAGGAGGATTTAAACGATAAGGTAGGGGGTGGGGGAGGTGGGAGATAGGAAAAAGCTCAATCTGAGACTGGTACAGTTGAGAACAGAAGTGAGTCAAACAGGGAGGGACAAAGCAGAAAACAAGGTAGGACTGATAAATTAAACTGCATTTATTTCAATGCATGAGGCATAACCGGGAAGGATAGGGACATGGGACTGGGATATCATATCAATTATAGAAACATGGCTCATGGATGGATAGGACTGGCAGCTTAATGATCCAGAATACAAATGCTGCAGGAAGAACAGAAAGGGAGGCAAGAGAGGAGGGGGAATGGTGTTTTGATAAGGGGTAGTGATACTGCTGTTCTGAGGGAGGATATTCCTGGAAATAACATCCAGTGAAGTTATTTGGGTGGAATTGAGAAATACGAAAGGCATGATCACCTTATTGGGATTGTATAATAGAGCCCTAATAGTCAACAGGAAACTGAGAAACAAATTTGTAAGGTGGTCTGAGTTATCCTTCAGAACAATAGGGTGAGTATGATAGGGGGATTATGACTTTCCGAACATAGACTGGGACTGCCAGTGTGTTAAGGGTTTAGATGGAGAGGAATTTGTTCAGTTTGTATAAGAACATTTTCTGATTCAGTATGTGAATGTACCTACGAGAGAAGGTGCAAACCTTGATCTACTCTTGGGAAATAAGGCAGAGCAGGTGACTGAGGTGTCAGTGGGGGAGCACTTTGGGGCCAGCGACCATAATTCCATTAGATTTAAAATAGTGATGGGAAAGGATAGACCAGATCTAAAATTTGAAGTTCTAACTTTGAGGAAGGCTAATTTTGACAGTATTAGGCAAGAACTTTCAAAAGCTGATTGGGGCAGATGTTCGCAGGTGAAAGAACGGCTGGAAAATGGGAAGCCTTCAGAAATGAGATAACAAGGGTCCAGAGACAGTATATTCCTGTCAGTGTGAAAGGAAAGGCAGGTACGTGTACAGAATGCTGAATGACTAAAGAAGTTGAGGGTTTGGTTAAAAAAAAGAAGGAAGCATATGTCAGATATAGACAAGGTAGAGCAAATGAATCCTTAGAGTATAAAGGCAGTAGGAGTATACTTAAGAGGGAAATCAGGAGGGCAAAAAAGGAACATGAGATAGCTTTGGCAAATAGTGTTGAAAAGAATCCATAGGAATTTTACAAATACATTAAGTACAAAAGGGTAACTAGGGAGAGAATAGGGCCGCTCAAAGATCAGCAAGGTAGCCTTTGTGTGGAGCCGCAGGAGATGTGGAAGATACTAATAGAGTATTTTGCATCAGTGTTAACTGTGGAAAAGGACATGGAAGATATTGAATGTAGGTAAATAGATGGCGACGTCTTCAAAAATGTCCATATTTCAAAGGAGGAAGTGCTGGATGTCTTGAAACACAAAAGTGGATAAACCCCCAGGACCTGATCAGGTGTACCCTAGAACTCTGTGGGAAGCTGAGGAAGTGATTGCTGGGCCATTTGCTGAGATATTCGTATCATTGGTAGTCACAGGTGAGGCGGCAGAATACTAGAGATTGGCTAACGTGGTGCCATTGTTTATGAAGGGTGGTAAGGACAAGCCAGGGAACCATAGACCAGTGAGCCTGACATCGGTGCTTGGCAAATTGTTGGAGGGAATCTGGAGGGATAGGGTGCACATTTATTTGGAAAAGCAAGAACTGATTAGGGATAGTCAACATGACTTGCTGCATGGGAAATCATGTCTCACAAACTTGATTGAGTATTTTGAAGAAGTAACTAACAGGATTTATGAGGGCAGAGCGATGAACGTAATCCAAATGGACTTCAGTAAGGCGTTCGGCAAGGTTCCCCATGGGAGACTGGTTAGCAAGGTTAGACCTCATGGAATATAGGCAGAACTAGCCATTTGGATACAGAACTGGCTCAAAGGTATAAGACAGAGGGTAGTGGTGGAGGATTGTTTTTCAGACTGGAGGTCTGTGACCAGAGGAGTGCCACAAGGATTGGTGTGAGGTACACTACTTTTCGTCATTTATATAAATGATTTGGATGTGTGCATAAGAGGTATAGTTAGTAAGTTTGTAAGTGAGTGCAAGTTCATAGCTCTTTAAAAATGGAGTTGCAGGTAGACAGGATAGTGAAGGTGTGGGGTCATTGCAGACACATTCTATTTTGTTCAAAAAGCACAATCTGCAGGCAGTCACTCCATGTACCATGTATATTCGTACTTTGGAAATAGTGCCAGTCTGGCTCAAGATTAGGATCCAGACAGACTCTAACCTTACATCTTGAGTGCATTGTCTGAGCTAAGATGTCACTTTTTCCATAAAACTTTTAAGTTATTTGGAGAATATGACTTGAAAGTAGTTTTGATACTTGCATATTAATGGATCAAAACCTGCAACTCATTCTAAAAGATGAATGACTTAACGGCAATCTAGGTCCATTCAAAAAATCATTTCAGTTACATGACACTGATCTTTTGCTATAAATTCTGTGTCTTATGATGCTACTCCACAGCCACCTGATGAAGGAGCAGCGCTCCGAAAGCTAGTCCTTCCAAATAAACTTGTTGGACTATAACCTGGTGTTGTGATTTTTAACTTTATAGTAATGAGAGAGTTGCAAAATTAACCTATGGTTTTAGTTTACCTCTTGGCTAGGGAGGAATGTGTGTCAATCTAAAGTATTTATATCCTTGGCATTACTGAAGCCAAGATGCGAAACAAGCTGATCTTTTAATCCAGAACAGTCTTTGCTCCTTTCTCGCTCCTGATATTGTGAATTGGATGCTACAGTTCCTGTCTATACCTTTTGTTACAATTTCCTTTAGATTGTCAATAATTACAAGATAAATTCAGCATCAGTAATGAGCTGAAAGAAGGTCAGTGGAGATTATGTTTTGGTAAAAAAAAATTGGAGATATTTTTCAAAAATTCATCAAGTTGCTTGAAAAGGTTATTGAAGCAAATGTAATTTTCAAATAGGAATTCAATAAATACCAAAACAAAAACCGTTCAAACAAGCTAGCCCTTTTAAAGAAAAACACAGTTAAAGTGAGTCAACTGCTCTTCTCCATTCTTGCATCAGGCTATAACTGGACTCCAGTTTATCTAAAACTTTGCTGCCATTATCTGACGTTATTCCACTTGCCCATCATCCAGTTTCACTGGCCTATTTTGATGGAGTCTTGCATTGCCTCATATTTAAATTAATCGTCAAAATTCCTTTATAGTTTTATTCATCCCTTTCCCCATCTCCATCATCTTCAGTCCTATCATCCCAATTCACTCGTCTCTTCTGCATTCCTTTACCATACCAGAGTTCATGTGTCTTGATTCAGTTATATAAGCATATAGTGTTTGATCCCAACATTTCTCTGACTCTTTATCTCCTGCTTGCACTTTCACCAAGTTTTTGGTGCCCCATTCCAACATTTTCCTTTGGTTCAATATTTTGTTTGATTATGACTCTTAAAAGGTGCTTTGGGCCTTTTTGCTATGTTGCTAAATGCTGTATAAATGCAAAATGTTATCAAGTTCACAGTCCCAAAGCAATGACTTTGGGACTGTGAATATGATTGTTGAGACCACTGAGCTGTGTAGAGCTCTGTAGATCAGGTTAGCAATGGTTTTAACTTGCTTCTCTCTACAGAGATTGGAATGCATAGGGAGTAGATTGAGAGGTTTGAAAAGCAATAATTGAAATGGGGGATGGATAAGTTGTTGATGGAAAGATAGAGTGCTTTGTAAGTAAGGAATTTTAAGGGGGTATGTGGAAGGACTGTGAACAAAAGAGGTTAGTGACAAAAAGAACAATGAATGAGTGCATCTTAGTTCAGCACTGGTTGTTGGATGTGTATTGGTTTTTGACTTCCATAGTTCTGAGAGTGATTGGAACCAGTACATTTATTTCGTGTAGTTTAAAGAAATGTGATTTTCAGAAACATGAACTGAGTAAAGACTCCAATCCTACATCATAACTGACCTTGTACAATTTGCTTTATTGTGGATTAAGTTCTGGACATTTTTCTCTGTTCTAAATTTGAGTAAAGCTGAAATATTGTACTTTTCAGTTAACAATGTCCTACTCAACCTGTCCAGTTTCTGTTGCCTTTCCATACACTATAGCATGTAATATTCCACAAAGGTTTTAATGACCCTTGTCAGCATGTAACCTGTTTAACTTTGAACTTAAATGCCCAATGTTTAGTTAACAATTTGATGAACTGAATCTGTTTTGGCTCTGAAAGGTTGTAGTAATTAAAGCAGCAAAGTTAACCATTAGCAGAGTGTATATTGCATGTTGCACACACTCATAATAGTTTAGTATACTTGATACTTAGAGCACTTCCAAATTTAATAATTTGAGAGAGTACAACTTTTTTAATAAATATTTTTATTGAAATGAAGTTTTTGGGGTTTTTAACAAAATTACAAAACTAATACAAAATAGTGTAATCGCTTTATAACGTAATAACAATACTATAAATAAAGAAAAAAAACTATTAATCTACTAAACTACCAATACACTAAGTATTTAAAAAATCTCTATATAAAAAATCCACAATTCAGTAAATAACTAACAAATAAAAGATCGATAATTAAATATTCAAATTGAATTCTATCAAGCCATAACAAGATAGCTTAATTTACATTCAATAAAGTTACAATCTTCAATGCACTCTCATTGTAGCTCCTGATTGATGGGAGCAATAGTGAGCAGACCCGTATTTATATGGGATTCTTCCTCCCAGGGGGTCCCGAACCAACAGTTATCATCCCCACGGCGAGATAATACGGCTGATACATCAGCATTGACATAGCTCAAAAAGGGCAGCCATATTCTATAAAACATTTCCATATTTTTGTTCTGGGGACTTTCCGATTAGATTAGATTACTTACAGTGTGGAAACAGGCCCTTCGGCCCAACAAGTCCACACCGACCCGCCGAAGCGCAACCCACCCATACCCCTACATAACACTACGGGCAATTTAGCATGGCCAATTCACCTGACCCGCACATCTTTGGACTGTGGGAGGAAACCGGAGCACCCAGAGGAAACCCACGCAGACACGGGGAGAACATGCAAACTCCACACAGTCAGTCGCCTGAGGCGGGAATCGAACCCAGGTCCCTGGCGCTGTGAGGCAACAGTGCTAACCACTGTGCCACCGTGCAGCTTACTGAAACATTTTTCCTCTCACAAAAGGAAAGGATAGTAAACAGTTTCTTCCCATATGCATCTCGAGAAGGAAAATTTGGGAAACCCAAAAGGAGAAACACTGGATCCAACCCAATCTCTGTTCCCAAGATCTTTTGCCAAGGCATTTGCCATGCTATCCCTGTATCTGTGGATCTTGTGGCATGTTCACAAACAATGAGTGAGAGTACCAACTTCTACTGTACACTTAGGGCACATTGGGGACAGTCCTATCTTAAATTTTGCAAGTTGCTCTGGTGCCATATCGGCCCTATGAAGTATCTTCAATTGAATAGCTTGAGTCCTATTACAGATAGAGACCCTCCTGGCATTTTCTCCTCCAAATCCGATTTATAAGGATTGGTCATTAGTGTGGTCTTTTTTCTGTATGAGGTCTTATACTTGAAAATATCGCAAAAGTTCCCACCATAGGAGTGAACGGGAAGTTTTTTGTGGATTACCCTCACCCTGTCATCATCCTCCAAGTTTTGATTGTGTTTAGGATCATTGGGCTTTTTCAATGATCTGTGACAGTTCTCATCTTATCCATAAACAATAGGTTGATGAGGGGATTTTTTTTTTGCCTGGGAAGCCTCGATATCCAACCAAATTGATTGGCTCTCTTGTGATCCACAATCAGCTACATATGATAACAAGGAGCTCAGTTGGTATTGCCTAAAATCTGGAAATTCTAGACCCACCCTATCAGCATAAAGAGTAATTTTACGCTTGCTTGATCCCACCTCCGGGGCCACTATGCTGGGGTCCGTGTGGATAGCTTCTGCCAGCGGTTCGATCACTAGTGTAAGTAATAGTGACGATAGAGGGCACCCTTGTGACAATCTCTGTGAACACTAAAACTATCTGATCTTATGTCATTAGTAAGCACCACTGCTTTTGGGTCACCATATAGTACTGTGCCCCATTTGGTAAAAACCTCTCCAAGGCCAAACTGCTCCATGATATAAAAATGAGATAATCAAGCCTTGGCAGTCTCCCACACCACTGACGGGTTGCTGGCCGTACCTAAGTTGATATCCCAGAAAGCTTTAAATTCCTATGAAAATATTCTATGAACTTACTATCTTTCAGTAGGAAAGGGTCTATACGCCAGTGCCAGGAGTTCACCTCATCTTACCAGTCTTGACCTCCATATACACTGCCGCGTGCTCAGAAACAGCTATATTCCCTATTTTGCTGAGCAGTATAGAATTCAAAAAGATCAAAGGGATAAAAAACATACCAATTCTGTTTTGGCATTAATGTGGGTTAGAATGAAAAGTAAAATCTCTACCCTCAGGGTGAAGACATCTCCATACATCTACCAGTCCCAAATCTCTAATCAAATCTACCAACTGCCTAGACTGCAGAGATATACCCACAAGCTCCTAGGCATTCTATCCATCTTGGGATCAATGATACAGTTGAAATCTCTCCCTATAAGCATGTGACACTCCCCAAGGGCCATCAATCTGGAAAGCACATCTGTCAGTAACTTAAAAGGATGTGCCAAGTGGGGGGGGGGGGGGGCAATATATATTCAAAATTCCATACTCCTCTCCATATATTAGAGCTTTAAGCATTATAGACTGCCTGGACTCACCCTTCATTTGGCTTAACATTTGAAACACAAGATTCTTCCAGATAAAAATGGCCACCCCTCTACTTTTCAAATTGAAAGATGAGAAGAACAACTGGCCAAATCCTCCTGCTGCAGCTTCAAATCCTTCTTGTCCATCAGGTGCGTCTCCTGTAAAAGAGCTACATCGACCTTCTCTTTTTTTTAAAGACTTGACCGTATCTTTTTCCTTTTAATTGGAGAGTCACTCCCTTTAACATTCCAGGTGCACTATTTAAACGAAATGACTGGCCATGATCGTTCAGGAAGATCCGAGAACCCGCTCTGACCCCCCTCACCCCAGGAGGAATAACTCCACTCATAGAGCATTGAGTAGAAACTGTAAACAATTCACATAGATTTAACAATGCAACCTTTAACACTGCTAAATCAAAACTACACCTAAAAAATAACAAAGCATAACTAAAAGGAGACTTGCCCCTTGTCCACAGGGGGCACTCCTACCATCTAATAATCCCACCATGACTCCTTCCAGCTGGAGTCGTGCCCTCGCCCCAGACATCACAAAGCAAGATAAACACATACCAATATCTGATAACAAGGAAATTAAAAGTGGGTATCCAACCTGTCCCTTCCACACTATTATTCTAGGCATTCTCAGCAAAGCAGCAACATAAAACAAAATATGTAAAATTATAATCCCAACATATATTAGAGGAAAAATCCAAGTTACCCCCCAACAACCAGGTAAACCAAGCAGACTTTTGATAAAGATAAGAAAAAGAGAGAAAAAAGGAGAAAGGGGGGAGGGAAAGAGCAATAAAGTAAAATAATTGTCTATATAATTCAGGCCAATCAGTCTATTTAAGAGCATCCAAATATTATTTTGCCTTTTCTGGTGATCAGAAGTTATATAGAGACCCTCCGTGACTGAAGCACAATGTTGTTGGATACCTCATAGAATACTGAATATCCAGATCCCTCAGACACTTTTTTACTTTGTCAAACGCCTTCCTCTTGTGTATCACAACTGGAGAGAAGTCCTGAAAGATCATTATTTTTTATCCATTGTACACCATAGCCTGGGGATCCTTCCCCAGTGTTCTGGAAGACTCCTGCAGCATTTGTTTGTCTCTGTAGTGCTGGAGTCACACTAGGACCGGACGGGGGTGCTGGTCCGATTCGGTCCTTCGCACTGTGACCCGGTGGGCCTGCTCGACCCACACTGGGCCTACCTCAGACTCCAGCCTCAACAGTTGGGAGCTACTGCTCCAGGAACTTAACAAGCTGGCCTCCGTCTTCCCATTCAGGAAGCCTCAGCAACTGGATATTCTTCCAACAACTTTGATTTTTGAGGTTGTCAACTTGCTCTTCCAAGGCCCGTACTCAGTGTTCTAGGGCCTGGACCTGACTCACGGAAGGATAGGCCATGGTCTCTGAGGCCGTGGTCCGTTGTTACACCCCTCCAACATGCTGCCCGAGGGTCTGGATCTCCAGGTCATGCTTCTGCATCATGACTGAGATCGATTCCCACTTGGCCTGTGTCTCCTCCATTGATGCATCATCCCACAAAGTCCAAGACCAGACTCACCTCTGCAGGTAAGTCCCCCCAGGCTGGACGTGGACGCATCTGTTGCTGCGAAAATGGTGGGGGGGTGGGGAGAGGGTTTTGTGAGCTCTGTGCTCCTTTGCCTGGCTTAAGGCAATGGAGAAAAAAAATACTTTTAGTAATTTAAAAGGTGAAGGGAGGGTAGGTACCCCACTTTGTCTGGGTTCTGGGCAGAGCTCAGCAGACTCTGACCTACTGGGTTGCCGCCATCTTGAATCCCCAACTACAACCTTTTGATTCTTTTCACTGCTCTGGCACTCAGGATGTTTGATTTTGGAAAGAAATGTTATTTTAATAATGAGATTTTTTCAGACACTAGCAAACATTTCCCCCTTTCAGAAGGCTAAAACATATAGATGTTCTGTGTAAAACATGTTATCCTTGCTTTTGTCAAATAATTACTGCATGAATTAGGACAAAAGGTTTTCTTTTTGATGTGCTGTCTCACAGCAATAATGGTTTTTCTCCTTTTTAATCAGCTAACATTTTAATCTCTCAAGATCAGAGTTAAAACAAATATGTAGGAATTTATATGCCAAAATATTTTGTAGTTTGTCTTTAGACATAACAGTTTTCTTTCAGACAATCTCCCCAACATTAGGACCCAATGTCTGCTGGTCTATCGCTCCCTTAATTGTAAACAATATCTTGTTTTAAATCATTATGGCTGAAATGCTCAGTCAAAAATTTGGATAACTTGGCCAATTTCAAATGTAAATATGTTAATTATTATTCAATAGATTATGCAGTGGCTTTGAATTTCCATGGGCATTCTTTTGTTGTAATATTAGATTAGTGAAAAATCGCAGAAACAATATATTTGTTCCTTGTTAACCATTTATTCTACTTTGCACCAATTTCAGGCTAGTGAACTGAGTTAGCCATATAAATACAATGACTGCAAGAGCAGTTAGAGGCTGGGCATTCTGCAGCAAGTACTTTCCATCTTTCTATAAGGCAGAAGGGCAGAAGTGTGACCACACTCTAATTTCAATACTATCAGGAAAAAAAAACACTGCTTGGCACCAAAACCATATCCTTCACACAATGCTTGGTACACACTGCTGCTACTACCTACAGATGCATTGCAGAAATTTACCAAGGCTCCTCAACCACACGTTCTGAACCCATGATTTCTAAAGGGCAAGAACTATAATTATCACCACTCTGTTGCTGCGTCAGCAATCTGCTTGCCTCTACACCCCAAGCACTGCACCTTCAAGAAGTTAGCTCACCACCACCTTCCCTAAAGTAATTAGGGTTGGGCAATAAATACTGGCCTAGCCAATGAAGCCTCCATCCTGTGAACAAATAAAAATTCTCTCCTTGCAGGGGAAGATATCACACAAGACAAAAGCCTAAGAGAGGGCTAATTATTAAGTGACACTCCAGTGTGTCATTTGCGCAAACATTATCAGTTATTGTCTCTTATAAGAGATGCATGCAATCTAGATACTACTTTTTGGCATTCAATGGTGTTACCATTGACCAGAAACTCAATTGAACCTGACATAAATATAATAGCTATAACAGTAGGTCAGAAGCTATAAATACAGCAACAAGTAGTTCACTTCATGATTTCCAAACGCTCATCTGTCATTCTACAAAGCTGAAGTCAGGAGAGTGGTAGAATATTCCCCACCTGCCTGGATGAGTGCAGCTCCAACAACACAGGAAGCTTGCCATCATGCAGGACAATGCAACCCACTTGATTAACACCACATTCACAAACATCTACTCCCTCACCACCCATGTTCAGTGACAGCAGTGTGTACTATCCATAAGATACATTGCAGAAATTCACCAAAGATCCTTAGACCGTGCCCTTTAAACCCACAATCACTTCTATCTGGAAGGACAAGGATAGGAGATACATGGGAACACCACCACATACAAGTTCCCACTCAGCATCCTGACTTGGAAATATATTGCTGTTCCTTCACTGTCACTGAGTCAAAATCCTGGAATTCCCTCCCTAAAGACATTATGGATCAAACTGCAGCAGTTCAAGAAGGCTGCTCACTACCATCTTCTGAAGGGCAACTACAGACAGGCAATAACTGTTGACCAAGTCCCATGACCAAATAAAAAATTGCATTCTTGGACCACAGGGAAGGTGGTCCTATTCCAGAAACAAGATGCCAACAGTGACTACTCTTCTATTGGGTAATGGTTCTGAAAGAGTTTATGGTGAAATTGTATTAGCTTCACCCATTCTGCTGATATAACACACACAGCCTTTAAATGGAAGGAGGGAGTTCGAACTAGCTTTCATTGGAAGCAGATGCATTCTAAACAGTTCTGATTGTTAGTAACTATGCCTAACTAAACAAGGTAAACTGTATTCACTGCTAGCAAGTAACAAAACCATTTTATTGACTAAGATGAGTGTTTTTTCTGTAAAGACTCTGTAGTAGTGTATTATCTATGACAGATGATCAGATAGGCTCCAGACACAGTACAAACAAAAGGCAGATTGGTGGCAGTAAACCTGTATTTACCCTGTGCCCCACACTTGTTGAGCTGGCAGATCCATGAGGTGCCAGCTGTGGTAGATCAAGAAAAATACCACATAAGTCTCCTGAGGCACAGTACTTAAACATGGTGAGCGAGATGAACCTCTATGAAGTCTCTGTTGAGGGTTTTACCTGCTTGAGATCTGTGTCCATCCCCTTTGCCCTGTGGAGTGGAATACAGCTGAGAACCATGACTGCTACTAGTCTCATTCCTACTGCTCCTCTTACTGTTTCTGTTTGTCAGAGCTGCAAGCTGCAGCGATATAGGCTGCTCCCATGTCTTGAAGGTTGACAGCTGCAAAGTGCAGATCCAAGTGTGTGACAGGTAAACCGACTTCTAAGAAGCTGGCAATTATTTGTCTGGTAGATAAAGCACATTCTCATATGAAGTATTGTGGACAGCAGCCTCTTATCTGGAGATGGGCAGAAGTGAAGACTACAGATGCTGGAAATCAGAGTCAAGATTAGAGTGGTGCTGGAAAAGCACAACAGGTCAGGCAGCATCCGAGAAGCAGGAAAATCGACATTTTGTGCAAAACCCCTTCATCAGAACCTGAAGGGCTTTTGCCTGAAATGTTGATTTTCCTGCGTCGATTTTCCAGTACCTCTCTAATCTAGACTCTGATTTCCAGCATCTGCAGTCCTCACTTTTGCCTAGTTGATTTTAACCTTACTGCGAATCCTCTTGCAAGAATGGCTGCCTTGAAGAAGTTCTCCTCCTCTCTCCATAAGAATCTCAGTGAGTTTCTCTCTCACTGCAACCCCCAGGTCATCTCCTCTGCCCTGAATCTTATCTGGAGATGCCTTGAATTTCACTCAGCCTGTCAGTTTCACCAAAAAGAGAAGCCATCCCTGCCCTAAACACACCTGGACAACCTTGGCAAGTTACTGATGGCTCAGAACAGGTTATGCTGGTTGTCAAAACCAGAATAGTTGGTTAAAACAGCATATAATCATTATTTGCAGCGATAATTGCTTACCTGTTAGTTACAGCAATGTCTGCTTACTTGCAAATCAAACTGTGTGACACTTGGAAAACAGCAAGAGAGATGATGATGATGTCAGGATCCTTTCTTGATCCCACTAAAACACTTCACGTGCACCCAAATCCATCTGCTCTTGACTGGTGTGATTCTGCCCATGTGTATTTTCATTGTTCTCAAGTAGATGCATATAGCTTTGTAAACCGTATTTGAAATCTCAGATTCACAACAGAGATAGAATGGAGTGAATGTGATGGAAGGCTGATAATATATGGTGGAGAGAGAATTACTTTGCATAGCAAGCATATATCAAACAAGACCCTTTTTAAAGGGGGCTACAACAGAACTACTTATAGCCTGGATTACATGTATAGCAGCCAGATTTAAGCCAGGTCATGTATACTGGTAATCTAGAGACAATCTGTTTGGGAACAATTACTAGAGAACCATCAACGTGCAAAACGTCTGAGGAGGGAGATCCCTGTGTAGAAGGACTTATTAAAATAACTCCAGAACAGTCCACATATGGTTAATGTTTTGATATTCAGGATGACCTCTCTTCCATTCAGAAGAAAAGTTATTTTGTTTCTGCACAGATACTATGAGACCTAGGAGTTCCCGCAGCACTTCCTGCTTAATATTCAAATTTCCAACATCCGCAGTATTTTACTTTTAGTCCACCTAAGGGACTTGCTTTCTAATCTTTATTTTTGTGGTTTCTTTATTAGCATGATATCCCCTCATTCAAAGCTGATTAAAAGCAAAAAAGTGATGGTGGAATCTCATAAGTGGGAATCAGCAGCCAAGCAGAAATCTGTTCCTGATTATGAAACCTACAGATTCAGACTATCATTCCTTCTTAACCAATTCCACACATGGTTGAGATCAATCAGCAAATCACTTTGGAATAATTGCAAACTTTATTGGTCTCCATTTCCAATGATGGTTTTCCCATAGCCTGTGGTAGATCAGGTGAACATACCTCCTACCAATCTTTGCTTCATATTTCTGTTAGAACTCACACCTCATCTTTCAGCAAATTAGCAATGAAAACTACACATGTAATCGAAGAAATATCTTTATTATGACTCATTACCTTCTTTAAGCAATCATCATAAGTTTTACACTAAATTGAACACTTGTGAGTTGCTGCCATTGTATTAAATGTCCTAAAGACTAAATTTTATTATGTAGAAATGTAGAAAATACTTTGGCAGGATTAATGAAAGTGGAACGTAACCTTTAACAGACCACAGTCACTTAATCCTACAGTGATTTTTATCCTCTCAGATGGGTGAAATGAGTTGCAACAAGTTTATCATCTATTGTAAAACAAATGTAATTTTCCTCATATATATAGCAATCTTCATAAATAAACAAAAGGTGAATATTTAGAATGTAAATACATTTAAAATTAATATAAGTGATACTGTAAGAAACTAAACTTAGTGTTAACAAAAACAGAAGTTGATGGAAAATCTCAGCAGGTCTGGCCTCATTTGTGCAGAGAAACCAAAGTTAAGGTTTCAAGTTTGGTGACCCTTCCTCAGAAGGGTTCTGAGGAAGGGTCACCAAACCAGAAACGTTAACCTAGTTTTCCCTTCACAGATGTTGCCAGACCTGCTGAGTTTTTCCAACAACTTCTGGTTTTGTTTCTGATTTACAGCAACCGCAGTATTTGTTCGGTATTTAAACCTGTGTTAACACTGTTTCTGGTGCAGTAAGAGACCATTCAGTCACACATGCCTTCACTGGCTCTCTGAGCATCTCCTGTTTTCTCTGCCAAAATACTGTACATCATCCAATTTCCTCGTGGATGCTTCAACTGACTGTCAGGCAGTGCACTTCAGACTCTAATTACTTAGCATGTGAAAAAAGTTCGGCTAATCTCACATTTGCTTCTTTTACAAAATACTTTAAAACTATTCCCTCTGGTTTCAATTGCATTTACTAGTGAGAACAATTTCTCCCCAACCACATTGTCCAGACTATCACATCAGCCATCTCCATTCCAAGGAAAGCAGTCCTAATGTGACCCCATTTAGTGTTTTGTTTGAGAATGGGAACCTTGGATCAGGCACAAGTTTGCTAAATTGAAGCAAGGGTAATTGTAAAGGGATGGGGATTGAGTCGGCTGGAAAGGAGTTTAGCGAAAAAAAGGATGGTTGAGGAACAATGGCAGACATTTAAGAAAATAGTTCATGACTCACAGCAAAAATATGTTGCAGTGAGGAGGACGGATTCTAGGAAGGGAATAAACTGATCATAGTTAAAATAGTAAAAAATTAGTATTAAAAAAAAATACACACAAGGTGACAAAGATTAACTATAAGCCGAAGAGTGGGAAAGTTTTTAAAGCCAATTTAAAAAGAAAAATAAACATAAAGGAGGGACAAAATAAAACTAAAATCAAACTAGCAAATAACATGAAACAAGGATAGCAAAAATTTCTTGAAATATATGAAAGAAAGAAAGAGGATAAAGTGAGCATCAACCTCTTTGAATAAGGCTGAGGACATAAAAAGATGTCTAATCAACTCCCCCTGTTATCAGTCTTTATGGGATATAATGGCATGGTGGCTCAGTGGTCAGCACTGCTGCCTCACAGCACCAGGGTCCCAGGTTTGATTCCAGCCTTGGGCAACTGTCTGTGTGGTGTTTGCCCATTCTCCCCGTGTATGCATGGGTTTCCTCCTGGTGCTCTGATTTCCTCCCACACTCCAAAGATGTGCAGGTCAGGTGAATTGGCCATGCTAAATTGTCTGTAGTGTTAGGTGCATTAGTCAGAGGGAAATGGGTCTGGGTGGGTTACTCTTCAGAGGGTCAGTGTGGACTGGTTGGGCCGGAGGGCCTGTTTCCACACTGTAGGAATCTAATCTAGTCCCATAATACTAATAGTGAAAGCAAGAACATGAGAAAATCCAGAGAAGGATCACTACGTTGATCCCGGGTCAGGAGGGATTTTTTATGGGGAAAAGTTGAGCAGATTGGATTTGTATTCATTCTTCTAAACTCCAATGACACCTTATTGAAACACATAAAATTATTAGGGGATTTGATGGAATAGCTAAGAGGTTGTTTCATTTGTTGGAGATTTTTCAGTCTAAAAAACATAGTAAAGAGTCACCTATATAAG
This sequence comes from Hemiscyllium ocellatum, assembly GCF_020745735.1. NCBI lineage: Eukaryota > Metazoa > Chordata > Chondrichthyes > Orectolobiformes > Hemiscylliidae > Hemiscyllium > Hemiscyllium ocellatum. Next base: position 61,928,009 of record NC_083407.1, on the reverse strand, counting down.
AGAGAGATGAGAAGTAGTCAGAGTCAGAGATCTACAGCAGAGAGACAAGGCCCTTCAGCCCATCACACCTGTGCCAGATGAAGCAACCCCAATTATTTTAATTCAATTTTGCAGCACTTGGCCCATAGCCAAGCATGCCATGACATCTAAATACTACTTAAATGTTATTAAGGTTTCTGCCTCTACCACCCTTACGGACAGAGAGTTCCAGATTCCCGCCATTCTCTGGTGAAAATCATTTTCCTCATATTTCTTCTAAACTTCCTGTCCTTTACTTTAAATCTATGAACCTGGTCATGGATTCCTCCCTCAAAGGGAAAAGTTGTTTCCTGTCTACCTTATCTTTGCCCCTCAACCATGTCCCCTCTCAATCTTCCCTGCTCTAAGGGCAACAACCCCTATCTGTTCAATCTCTCTTTACAAGCTCTTCAGCTGTGGCAACATCTTGATAAATCTCCTCTGCACCCTCTCCAATGTAATCACTTCCGTCTTATAAGTGTTGATTCTGGAACTGTACACAGTACTCTAGCTGTGGCACAATCAACCTTGCAGCATAACCTCCCTGCTCTTAAATGCTATGCCTTGACTAATAAAGGCAAATATCCCAAATGCCCACCTAACCAGTTAATCCACCTGCACTGACACTCTAAGGAACCAGTGTACATGCACTCCAGGTTCTTCTGATCCTTGGTACTTCCCAGGGTCCTACAGTTCATCATTTATTCCCTTGCCTTGTTTGTCCTACTCAAATGCATTACCCCACGTATATCCAGATTGAATTCCTTTTGCCACTGATCAGCCCATCTGACCAGTCCCTCTACATCCTTTTGTAGTCCAAGGCTATCCTCCTCATTAGTTAGCACCCCATCAATTTTTGTATCATCTGCAAAACTACTGGTCAACCCTCCTATATTTAAGTCAAAAATCTTTTCTATAAACCACAAATAGCACAGCCTCGCCACTGACCCCTGTGGGATCCCTTGTGTGATGATATTTTTGCTTTTAGAGGTGTATTTTATCCTTTTTACCTGAAGAAAGGTTGAGGCAGAATTACTTAGCGGTTTGCTCAAAGCCAATCAAGTCAATAGCTTGTGATGCATTGTGGCCTATCCATGTACCTTACCAAATGTATTTTAAATGTTGCAATTGTAACCACCTCTACCATTTCCTCTGGCAGCTTGTTCCATAGATGCACGACCTTTTGTGTGACCCTTAATCACTATTACATTCTAGATTAGAGTGGTGCTAGAAAACCACAGCAGTTCAGGCAGCATCCAAGGAGCAGGAAAATCGACATTTCAGACAAAAGCTCTTCATCAGGAATAGCGGCAAGTGCCTGCAGGGTGGAGAGATAGATGAGACACTCCCTGATTCTTGTAGAGAGAGGAGGAAAACTTCTTCAAGTTTTACTGTGAATTCTCTTGCAAGGATGGTCTGTCTTGAAGAAGTTTCCTCCTCTCCGTACAAGAATCTCAGGGAGTCTCTCAATTATCTCTCCATCCTTCAGGCATTCTGTCTCTATTTCTGATGAAGGGCTTTTATCCAAAACATCGATTCTCCTGCTCCTGCTCCTGGGATACTGCCTGAACTGCTGTGCTTTTCCAGCACCACTCTAGTCTAGAATCTGGTTTCCAGCATCTTAATCACTATTATGACAATATGAAATCTACAAAATGTTGAGTAATTTCCATTTCCATGTTCTCATACAAATCTAAATGAGAACAAACAGATGGAACAATTTGATTTTCTTTTTGAAACTTGTTGAATTTAAACATCATTTTATGTAGAAATGACCAAGCCAAGAAGTAAGGAATATTCAATCAGATTTTTAGGGAAGAATATAATTAGTTTGCATAAAACAAAACTAATCAAAATGCAGGCTGCAACTGGAAATTCAGACATAGTTCATACATTTGGGTAGTAAATTAGAATTGGATTTCAACAGGTATTTTATTAACAGGTGGCACAGCGGCTAGCACCACTGCCTCACAGCACCAGGGTCCCAGGTTCGATTCCAGTCTCAGGTGACTGCCTGTGTGGAGTTTGCACATTCTCCCTGTATCTGTGTGGGTTTCCTCCCTTAGTGCTTCTGCTCCTGCACATACTTTAAAGCTACTTCTCATTTTGTATAATTTTTCTACCAGTTCATACTCTTCCACACTGAATTTCATCTCCCACCAATCCGCCCACTCCACCAAATTGTCTATATCCTTTTGAAGTTCTAAACTGTTCTTCTCAGAGCTTTCAATGATTCTAAGTTTCATACTGTTCAAAAACTTTGAAATTATACCTCACACACAAAGATCGAGATCATTGAAGTGCAGCCCTGCAACACACTGAGTCAGCTATGCTCCTCAAATTAAGGTTAAGAATTCCTAAAATTAATAGTTCCACAGTTGTTGGCCATATCTTCCAGTTGCTTAGGCCCTAGCCTATGGAATGGAACGCCTTCCCTCTCTCTCTTTGTCCTTTAAAACTTTCCTTAAACCTCCCACTTTAACAAAGCTTTTAATTATCTGCCCTAAACCAATCTATATGGCATGTATTCCCATTTTGCATTGCAACATACCAGTCAAGGACCTGGGACGCCTATTACATTAAAAAGACTATGTACATAAATAAAATAATCAAGGTGCTAGCGTAGATAGAAGCTTGGCAATGTGGCAGAAAGCAGAGAGTGGGGCTAAAACGTCTCAGGAGTTCCGCAAGGGTCAGTGTTGGGAGCACAACTTTTCACTTTATATATTAATGATCTAGATGAAGGAACTGAGGGCATTCTGACTGAGTTTGCAGACAATACAACGATAGGTAGAGGGACAGGTAGCATTGAGGAGGCAGAGAGGCTGCAGAAGGATTTGGACAGGTTAGGAGAGTGGGCAAAAAAGTGGCAGATTGAGTACAATATGGGAAAGTATGAGGTCATGCACATTGGTAGGAATAATAGAGGCATAAACTATTTTCTAAATAGGGAGAAAATTCAGAAGTCAGAAGTGCAAAGAGACTTGGGAGTTCTAGTTTAGGATTCTCTCAGGCTAAAGTTGCAGGTTGAGTCAGTAGTCAGGAAGGAGTTTGAGAGGAGTTGAATATAAAAGCAGAGATTTACTTCTGAGGCTCTGTGAAGCTCTGGTCAGACCACATTTGGAGTATTGTGCACAGTTTTGGACCCTATATCTCAGGAAGGATATACAGGTCATGAAGTGTAGTCAGAGGAGATTCACAAGAATGGTCCCAGGGATGAAAAATTTAACACATGAGGAACGTTCGAGGACTCTGGGTTTATAATCGATGGAATTTAGAAGGATATGGGGGAATATAATTGAAAGACTTATGGATACTGAATGACCTGGACAGAATGGATGTTGGGAAGATGTTTCCATTAATAAGAGAGACTAGGTGCCGAGGGCATAGCGTTACAGTAAAGGGAAGACCTTTTAGAATGAAGATAACGAGAAACCTCTTCAGTCAGAGAGTGATAAATCTATGGAATTCATTGCCACAGAAGCTGTGGAGGCCAGGTCATTGTGTATATTTAAGATCAAGATAGATAGGTTCTTGAGTATCAAGGGGCTCAAGGGTTATGGGGAGAATGGATTTGAGAAAGTTAATCAGCCATGACTGAATAGCAGAGCAGACTCAATGGGCTGAATGGCCTAATTTCTGCTCCAATGTCTTATAGTCTTAAGTTCATTTAAGCATTATGTAATAAATAGTTTCAACTGTGAATAAAATCTGATCACCAATTGTTTATAGGACTTGACAACTAAGAGATATTAAATTAACTTACTCATCAACTGGCTGAATATGCATCTTTTAAAAAGGTGGATGATCAGAACTACATATCCAGGACGTAATACTTCTCTATAAAACATTGGAGCTCAGCTTGCTCAAAAATGGGAATATGAATTAGATGTTTTTCCATCTCCTATATTTATATATTCCATTAATATTTACAAAGAAAATTGTGAACTGAAGCATTAACTGCTTGCTTATGTGTGTGAAATAACAACATTAGTTGAAAACCAGCTTTATTTTCTGTATTGCAATAACGATTTCACAACTTACATAAAGCATTGTGTCTGTTGAGAAAGGACTATCTCAACTGTCAAATCCATAACATGGGCTCCACCTATTGGTGTACAGCATATCACACGTAGTCAGAAATTGCACAGAATGAAACTAACTCACCAAAAGTGGCTATTTCAATTCTATAGAGAGCTTCTAAATTTCGATTGCAATGTGGGACTAGAGGTTTTATGGATTGGCGAATGAGAGAGATGTCCCAACATGTTCATTGATATTGGAGAAGTTATTCTTTATGCATTCATCTTACTTCAACTTTGCAGCTAGGTGGGACTACACTGTCTGAGTCTATTATTTTCTATCTTATCATAACCAGAATAGCAGTTGCACTAGCCTTTCTCTCAAGTGTCCCCAAGCATGTAACTGCAGGTCTTCCTATCTTTCATCACATGCTCACACTTGGCAATGCTAGCCAAAGATAGTTAATTTTCAGATGTTTGCCAATCCCACCCAGCTTGACATCACCATCCATGATTCATCAACTGTTTCAAGTCAAACTGCTTTCCCCAATCTCCAGTTTTGCATGAGCATAGTCTTGTTGCAAGCAAAACTTGGCAAGTCTTTAGTCCCAGAGGTAGAGTCCACCAAGTCTAATTCTCTCTTTTGCCAAGACTGTCTGAATCTGGATCAAGCTATTTGCAACCTTGCTGTCACATTGAATCCAGAGATGAGCTTCCAACCTTACATCCTAGCTTAATGTTTGGCGATGGTTTTTCACTGTACATTATATTGAATACATGTGATATTAAAGGATAATCTGTATCTGTGCTAGCACTATTTGATTTCCATTTCTAATATGACCTGACTCGGTACCTACTTGATCTGCCTAAGTTCAGTTATGCCTCTGTTGCTGCTAGATGACTAATTAAATGCACGCTTGCATATTCTGCTTTTTGCTGAGCTGGAATTTTCCTTTTAAAAACTAAAGTGCCTGGAATGTGGACATCACTGTTCAGCCAGAATTTTTGCCATCGACCAATTAAGAATCTGTGAATCTGGAAAAATATGTATGCTAGACTAAGGCAAAATGGCAGAATTCCTTCCCTAAAGGACGTAGTGAACTAGATGTGTTTTTATGATAAATCGACAGTGGCTACATCGTCACCCTTAGCCAGATTTAAATTGAATTCAAACTTCACCATTTTCCACAATGGGATTCAAACCAATGTCCTCATAACATTCATCCAAATTTCAGGTTCCTGGTTCAGTGACATGAACATTACATCATCTCTCACCTCTCACCTCTCGCTTTCAACCTTTAAGACACTCCTTAAAATCTACCTATGTTTACCCAAGTAATTCATCATTTGCCTTAATTCTTACTGACATGACATACCTTCCTACCTTGTATTTTAACACACTTCAGGGCGTCTTACTACATTAAAAGTGCTGTGTAAGTACAAGTTGTTTTTGTACATAAATTGCAAGTATTTTCATGGCTTTTAAAGAAATAACAGGCAGAACCCAATATAAATCAATTAAAGAACATATTTAATTATGCTAATTCATTTTTTGAGAACACCAGAAATAAACAGAATTTGCATATCGTGGCATATGACTTCTGTTGTAACACAAAATTATAAAGACAAGGGTAGGGAACTACACAGTTTAGTTCCATGGTTGCATATTCCATTGGATTGCCTCTGAATTGCTGCCATGACATTGACTATCCGTGACCACTGATGAAATTAAATTCAAATATCTTCCTAAAATAGGTATGTGCCATTACAATGGAAATGATTCTTAGCTTGATATGTACAGGTTTTAGCAGACAATCATGTATTATATCAAACTCTCAAATTCATCATAAAAGAATGTTGTTCAGTATTCAATTCTGAAATGTTTTAAGTAACAGCTCAGTGGAATCACAAAAATAAATAAGAATATCTCAGTTGAAGCTGCTAATCTAAGGTTTTTAAAATAACAAGTTTTGCATTCCATATTTTTGTAAGCATAGAGTCATACAGTCATAGAGATGTACAGCATGGAAACAGACCCTTCAGTCCAGCCCATCAATGTCGACCAGGTATCCCAACCCAATCTAGTCCCACCTACCAGCACCCGGCCCATATCCCTCCAAACCCTTCCTATTCATATACCCATCTAAATGCCTCTTAAATGTTTCAATTGTACCAGCATCCACCACTTCAGCTGGCAGCTCATTGCATACCCGTACCATCCTCTGTGTGAAAAAGTTGCCCCTCAGGTCTCTTATATCTTTCCCCTCTCACCCTAAACCTATGCCCTCTAGTTCTGGACTCACCGGCCCCAGGGAAAAGACTTTGCCTATATCCCCTATCCAAGCCCCTCATAATCAAGCAGTACTGATTAATACATGTTTTGGTTTAACCCTAAACTGAAAGATCATTTCTAAATCACAGATGTTCTGCTTTTCAGCTTGTACTCACTCTCCAGGAATACAAACACCCAGTCTTATTTCATTTAAATTATAAATTCTTTTTCCACCAGAGTTTCTGGTCAATTGATTGATGCCCTTAGCAAACCTCTACAAAGACAAGTTCTCCCAATCTGGCCATCCCCCTGTAGTTATCTTCAAATTATGCTCTCTGGTCACTGATACATCAAATAAAGAGAAACTAAATTTTCAATGACTTAGCTAATCAAATTTTAATTTTAAACAACTTTGTCAACATTACTGTTGACTGTACTTTCAGCAAAACTTAAAACAGTGACAGCTTGCAAACACACACTTCAGAACATAAGATATGGGGGCATCATTAGACCACTTAGTCCATCAGGTCTGTTCTGCCATTCGATCATGACTAATTTGTTTCTCAAAGCCATTCTTTTGCCCTTTCCTCAGAACCCTTGATTCCCTTCCTAATCAAGAGCCTCTGTCTTAAATACACTCACTCAATGATTTGCTCTCCACAGCCCTCTGCAACAATGAGTTCCAGAGATTAACCACTCTCTGTTTGAAGAAATTTCTCCTCATCTCAGTTCTGAAGTTTAGTTCCTTCACCCAGAGGCTGTGCACTCAGGTCCTAATCTCTCCTACCATTGGAAATATTTCTTCACATCCACTCTATCCAAGCCTCTCACTATTCTAAAGGTTTAAATGAGATCCTCCTTCACCTTTCTAAATGTCATCAAATGCCAACCCAGTGTCCTCAACTGCCCCTCATATGTCAAGCCTTTCATTGCAGAAAGCATTCTTGTAAACCTCCTCTAGACTTCCTCTAGTGTCAGCACATCCTTCCCTAGATACAGGGCCCAAACTGCTCACAACATTCAAAATACAGTCTGACCAGAGCAATACATTCCTGGCCTTGTATTCTCGCCATCTCAAAGTGAATACTAACTTTCTCGAGTGACAATTGAACCTGCATGTTAACCTTAAGAAAGTTTTCATCTAGGACTCCTAAGACTCTGTGTTTTAAATTTCTGAAGTCTTTCCCCATTTAGAAAATAGTCTCTGCTTCTATTCTTCTGACCAATTGCATAACCTTAGACTTTCCCACGTTGTATTCAATCTGCCACTTCTTTGCCCACTCACCCAGCCTGTACAAATCCTTCTGCAACCTCCCCACTTCCTCAACGCTATCAGTACCTCTAACTACCGTTGTCATCAGCAAACTTAGAACAATGCCCTCAGTTCCTTCATCAAGGTTGTTAAATGTATAATGTGAAAATGTTACCCCAACACTGACCCCTTGGAACTCCACTAGTCAGCAACCATCATCCTGACAAATGCCCCTTTATCCCCACCCTCTGTCTTCTGCCAGTCAGACAATCCTCTATCCATACCAGTACCTTGCCCCTAACACCATGTGTTTGCGTCTTTTTCAGCAGCCTCCTATGTGGCATCTTGTCAAATGCTTTCTGAAAATCCAAATAGATTACCTCCATTGACTCTCATTTGCCTAACTTGCTGGTTACCTCCTCAAATAATTCTAAGCGATTTCCCATTGATGATGCTGTGCTGACTCAGCCCTATTTTACCATGCACTTCCATGTACTCCACAATCTCATCCTTAACAACAGACTCAAAAACCTTACCAATGATCAACGTCAGGCTAACTGGCCTATAAGTTCATGTTTTCCATCTCTCTCCCTTCTTAATCAGGAGTGTTCCAGTAGTCCTTTTCCATTTCTCTGGCATCTTCACTGACTCCAATGATTCCTGAAAGATTACCACCAATGCCTCTACAATCTCCTCAGGTATCTCCTTCAGAACTCTGGGCAGTAGTCCATCTGATCAGAGTGATTTATCGACCTTAAGTTCTTTTAGCTTCCCCAGCACCTTCTCCTTAATGATAGTCACTAAACTCTCCCCTGCCCCCTGAATCTCTTGAAGTTCTGGTATGCTGTTGGTGTGTTCCACTGTGAAATCAGATGCAAAGTACCTATTCAGTTCCTCTGCCATTTATTTGTTTCCCACTAATAATTCTCCAGCGGTTCAATGTGAACTCTTGCCTCTCTCTTACCTTTTAGATATCTAAAAAAAACTCTTGCAATCCTCTTTTATATTTCTAGCTAGCTTACCCTCATATTTTAGTTATCCTTTGCTGATTTTTTTAAAGCCTTCCCACTAATTTTTACCACATTGTCTGCTTATTCTTTTGCTTTTAGGTATTTTCAAATTAGCCTGTTCAGAAATGTTATAAAACACAGTTGGAACAGATGGGATTTAAATGTTTATGCTATGCTTGACTTACCTTTTCTGCCATGGTTGCCTTGTCCTCTCCTTCATATGTTTCTTCTTTGGAATGAATTTCCTCTGAATTACTCCCCCAAATCTGCTGCTATTGATGCTCCATGTCCATGTCCATATACATCCATGTATTTTTAATTACTCAACTATGATACCATTACATCTCATTCCAGCTTCTCCCTCTCAAACTTTGGGTGAATTCTATCACAGAGCGGTCATGACCCCCTAAGAGTTCTTTCACTTTAAGCTCCCTCATCAAGTCTGCCTCATTTCACTTGAAATCCAGGATTGCCTGTTCCCTAGTGGGAGACAGCGAGGTCTGCAGATGCTGGAGCTCAGAGTTGAGAGTGTGGTGCTGGAAAAGAACAGCAGGTCAGGCAGCATCCAAGGAACAGGAAAATCAACGTTTCAGGCCAGAGCCCTTCATCAGGAATGACAGAAGGCCATTTCTGATGAAGGGCTTTGACCTAAAATGTCAATTTTCCTGTTCCTTGGATAATCCCTAGTGGGCTATACTACCTGCTGTTCCAAAGTCCCATCTTGTAGACATTCCACAAATTCCTATTCTTGGGATCCACTACCAACCTGTTTTTTCCAGTCCAACTGCATATTGAAGTCTGCCCTGTTTATTTTAATAGTGCCTTTCTATCTCCAGATTTATTTTCTTCCCCATGTCATGACTACTGCTAGGCGGCCTGTACATAACAGTCTTTTCTCCTTTGCAAATTGTAAACTCTACCCGCACAGATTCTACACCTATATTTGCTTCTTGCTGCCAATTTATTTTCCTTTCTTAATATCAAGTCAACCCTACCCTCTCCGCCTGTCTTTTTGATAGGACATATATTCTTGGATATTTACTTCCCGGCCCTGATCCCCTTGCAGCCGTGTCTCGGTGATACCCACAACCTCATAGCTGCCAATTACAATCTGCGTGAAAAGCTCATTTGCCTTGTTTCATATTCTGCACACATTTAAATACAGAATACTTTTTATTAACCAACACCTATGGGACCAGGTGTGTGCCAATTGATCAAATATTCTGGTTGATCATGAGGTCCGCATAATTAATGTAAAACCACACCCTAATTAGTGGAAACATAATGAAGGGGTATACGCATCACTGTTTTACTTAAATCACTGAATACATAAATACATAACTCACTGAAACAATAATGCAACTTTGCTTAAAAATTAAATAAACCTTGCAAGCAGAGAGCCTTCTCACTCGCACCCTCAAGTGCCCACTTGGACAACACATAAATCACAGTATTTGTGAAGAAATTGAATCTATTCTTGATATTACATGTGGCCACTCAATTGAACAAATATATTTACATTGAGGTAAGTAAGTTTAAAAAAAAACTATAATTGATCCAGAATAATACAGTAAATTTCACAATATTTGGGGTATAATAATTTTTGTTGGTTTATCAACAGTGCTAATTCCGAAGGTGCCTGTTAAAAAGTTTGCTGTACAACACATTTAGTCCTGCATTGATTGCGTTCCCCCCCAAAACTTTTCTGCTGTGTCTGAACTTAGATTCTTGACACTTTCTATACCCTCTGACTTATCACTTGTTCTGGAAATTTTAACAGCTGTTATAAAGCAGAGGTTCACCCCATTCTGAGAACTAAAACTGAAATACCCAAAGGCGAGTGCCTCACCCTAATATCTGTAAAAAGGAGCATAATCTGTTTTTCAGCATCTGCGAGTGGTTAAGTGAAAGAAACCCATGACGCTCACTTTACAATCCACAATTAACAATTTATTTATCTAACTCTAACAGTGAACAAATTAACTAAACTATTAACAGACCAAACAATTCCCCTCTAACTACTAACTATTCCCAAATAAGGCAAGATTCTAATTGTATGCTGTTCCAATCAATACATATCCAACTTCTATCACAAAACAATAGAATTTCATCTCTCGAAATTTCAGTCAGGTTATGTCTTCTAAACCTTCCGTGTCTTCTCTGCTGATCCTTCTGTCAGGCATGTTTTCTCTGTAAATTCTTCAGTCATGAATATAGATGGTATGCTGCTGTACCATGGTAAATAGATGGTGCTTTCTGTAAGACCTGAGAGCTTTTACCTCTTAGCAGATGGTAGTTAGCACTGCTGATTTTTCAAATGCCCCCTACTTTTATATCCTTGATGACTGATCAATATTTCTGCAATCGGATTAGTACTAGGTTGTTAAAACCATCAGATTTAAATCTAATAGGTTTTTGGTAGCTAAGGGCCTGATATAAGTTGATTGGTTACATTTAAGACCTGTTGTCTTGATAAAACTGTTGCTTATCCTTTCAATACAAAATGTTTCAATTCAGGTACTCTCCATTCCAGCAAATTTTAAAGCAGCTCACAGATATCCATTTTAGTTCTAACCAAAAAAACCCACCATCTTTTAAAGGACCATGCAACATGTTCCCCATTTTTCAATTTTATATACATCAACTTTGCAACACAACCTCTTGTGCCAACTCCTTGTTTAACTAGTTTAAAGACATTATGACCACCCAATTTAGCCTAGCCACTAGGACTCTGGTCCCAGATTGTTTCAGGTGAAGTCTGTTCAAATGGTTATATCCTAACCCAACACTGATATGAGTGTCCCATAAAATGGAACCCATCTTTCCACACCCACTCCTTTAGCCATGCATTTTCTTCCGAATTTGGTTATCTCTTAATCACTTTGCAAGTGGCTTGGATAGTAATTCAGAGATTATAACCATTGAGGTCCTGTGTATTTGAATGTTTTTCCCCTAATTTCTGATATTCACTAAACAGGACCTTTTGCCGACTCATCCATTCATCCAATATGGATCACAACAACTGGATTCTCCCCCTCCCAAATCCTTGTTCTTGCTTACAAGCAATGCTGTCTGTACCCCTAATTGTAGAGTTCCCTACATTTTTTTGCTTCCCAAATTGAACGGTCTCCTGTACCACGGTGCATGGTCAGTCCTTTTCCTATTTAGAGGAATACAAACATCTGAGGGCTGTGGGGCTAGAAGAGATGACAGAAATAGGGAAACCATAAGCCATGAAGAGTTTTAAAAATATGACAATTTTTACATTTTGATGTTTCTTAAGCAGGTGCCAAATTCATTGATGTTAGTGGATAGGACTTGGTGTAAGAAAGAGCAACATTTTAAACAACATGAAGTTTATGGAGACAAGGATGTGGGAGAATAGTCAGTGATGAACTGGCGTAATCAAGCATAGAGGTGAAAAGGCTTGGATGAGAGTTTCAGCCCCCACTGAGCTCAAGGTGTTGAGGGAATTCAAGTGCTGTCATCAAGGTAGCAATGTGCAGCCTTAGCCATTATACAAATGGGAAGTCAGTGGCACAGCATGGGGTACGATACCAATGTTGTGAACAATCTGGTTCAGCTTCAGATAGTTGTGAAGATGCTGACAGAGTTTAGGAATGATTGAGGGCTAAAGGTAGTAGAAACAAGAATGGAAATAAGCCATTGCTCTGGCTATGATTTCAGCTAAGTCCAAGTGCAGGTCTAAAAGATAGTTCAACATCTGACATCCTGCTGCAGGTTGTCCTAAACAAGGAAAGATTGTCATGCACACCTGGGAACTGCATCATGTTTCTGGTCAGCAAAGCATCTAGCATCTGCCTTGGAAGACTCTGCAGTATTTGAGCTGTTTGGCCCAAGGTCCTAATGAGAATATCAAAGACCAACAAGCACATCAGTTGAGCTTATGATGGCTCCGTGTGCGCCAAGTACATATGCGACAGAAATAAGCACGTATTCCTTATTGAGGAACAGAGGCTAATGGTGAAGGTGCGAAAGCCCAAGCACAAAGCCAGAAATTGAACCATTTATTTTTGTATAAACAAGTAAAAAAACTAATTGAAAAAAGAAAGGAACAGATGGATACCGATCTATCTTGCTGGATATGGTGGATGGGGAATTGGAGGAGCGTGTCAAAATCTGCAATCAGGTTGAGAAAACTAAATTATCATTCCTCATTTATCATCGTCATATAGGATGACAAAGTTGACTTTGATAAAAAGCTGTACCTGTCCTGTGGCAGAAACCAGAAAACAGATTGCAGCTGTGGTGTTCCAGAAATATTAGGTATGGATTTAGGTGAAAACAGTACATCCAACAGCTTGAAGGGAAAAGAAAATGGGGCAATACTTCACAAGAGCAAAGTAGTCAGGGTTAGTCTCTTTTGGGGAGGGATGTAGAATGCCTAAAGACAGCTAATTGGGGACAATCTGATTCATGCACTGGCAGGCCTATTGAATTGAATTGACCTGAATTGAATTGAATTTATGTCATGTGTATTGAGGCACAGTGAAAAGATTTGTCTTGTGAGCAATACAGGCAGATCATACAGTTAAGTCGCATAGATAGTAAATAATAGGTAGGCAGTGACAAAACAAAAGAACATAGCTACTGGCGAATGCTAAGAGTTTGTGAGTCCATTCAGTATTCTAACAACAGAAGGGAAGAAACTGTTTTGAAACCGGCTGATGCATGTGTTCAGACTTCAGGACCTTCTCCCCGATGGTATGCATTGTAGAAAAACATTGCCAGGGTGGGATGGATCTTTGAGAATGTTGACAGCCTTTCCTTGACAACAGGCCTGGTAGATGGATTCTATAGATGGGAGGTTGCCCTTTGTGATTGTCCGGCCTAGTTCACCACTCTCTGTAACCATTTCCAATCTTGAATGATACAGTTGCCATACCAGGTAGTGATACATCCAGAAAAAATGCTCTTATTGGCGGACCTATAAAAGTTGGCAAGGGTATTTGCTGTCATGCCAAATTTTCTCAGCTGTCTGAGGAAAAAGAGATGTTGTTGGGCCTTTGTAACCAGTGCGTCCACGTGAAGAATCCAAGAAAGCTTGTTGTGGATGACCACTCCCAGGAGCTTGTCACTCTCCACTTGTTCCTCCTCTGTGCTGTTAATGTGTAGGAGGGCATGAGTAACATCCCGCCGAAAGTCAATAATGAATTCCTTGGTTTTGCTGGCACTGAGAGCTAGGTTGTTCTCAGTGCACCATTTTTCCAGATCTTCCACCTCCCATCTATAGTCTGTTTCGTCACCATCTGAGATCACCATTATGGTGGTGTCATCAGCGACCTTGTAAATGGCATTAGTCTGGTATTTGGTGAAGCAGTCATGGGTATACAGTGAGTACAGTAGGGGGCTGAGTACGCACCGCTGGGGGGGTTCAGGTGATGAGTGTTAGTGAGGATGAAATATTGTCCCCAATCTTCACTGATTGTGACGTATTGGTCAGAAAACTGAGGATCCAGTTGCAGAGATTGGGGCTTAGTCTGAGATTACTAAGTTTAGAAATTTTGATCCTGAAATCAAAAAGCTACAATATTGGACACTGTACCACAAGATGTACAGAATTAGTATTTGTATAGCAGTTGTCTTTTATTCTAAAACAAAAAAAAATCGGACAGCATTCCTTTAGAGAAGCAAAGAAGTAAAATACTGCTGGTCATGTTGAAAACTGAAATAAAAAATGCATTGGAAACACTCAGCTGGTTTTGCAGGATATCTGGAGAGAGAAATGGAGTTGTCAAGTTTGATTTTCCAGAAGAGAACATATTCAGCTATCTGGGGTAGAAAGCAGTAGTTGATAAATCTCTGTCGGAGGGGATGTTGTTGTGTGGGGGAGCAGATAGTGGTGGGATCCTGGGTCTGTCCTTGCCAGTATGGTCAATCAACCAGTCACTGCTCAGCTTGCTAAAAGTGCCCTCAAAGACAAACAAGTTTCTCAAAGAAGCTGTTGTCAGACAGAGTGGATTTCATCACAGGAAGGGGATAGGAGAGTGAGTTTAATTCCATTGGCGCCACCTTGTGTTGGGAGCCACCATTACTCCAGAGGATCCCTTCAGTGGTTTGTGGAGTATCCATCAGGGAGAAGTCCAAAGTTCCTCTAAATCAGGAGCCGTTCTCTGGGAAGCTGTCAATATTTCTGGGGTAATCTCTGCCGGTCTCCTGATGTCAGTCAGGGGCAGAGGAGACAGCCATTATTTTGACAGTTAATTCTTTCAGTTGGCTGACTGGTAATATACTGCAGTGACAGGAAGATGTGAGACTCCCTTAATGGTGACTCCCTCCCCTTCCACTTTAACAGCCCATCTTGTCTCAGTCTGTTTTCAAACAGATGAGAAAATTCAGCCCATCATTTCAGATTAGTGTCCTTTCTGATGAGAGCAACTTGGGATGTTCAATAAATATAAACTCTGTCAATAGTGACAACTCTCCTGGATAAATATCTTCTCAAATTACAGTGAACACTCCTGCACTCAAACAATAATGTTCAAAGTCTGAAGTCATAAATTTAAACTGCCGAAATGCATCGTGCTTATTTCCTTTCAAATTAATTACTAAATTTGGTTACTGACCTGTGTCGTAATAAATTAAGCAGGTTGAAGTGAGGAATGCATCAGAAATTATAACTGCTACTGCTGTATTGCCTTCAATCAGCAGTAGAAAAACAAGGTTCACTTAACGTTTAATAGTTAAAAGATCTAAACCCTTTTCTTCACAGTAGCTATCCTAATTGAGATGCAACGTGATTTCCTGTCATGATCTATAACAATTTATTATTCTAATGCAGTTAAGCATTTATCAAATAATTCAATGTAGGAAAAAGATGATTTTTATTTTTTGTACATTAATCATTCTGTATCTAAAATATACATTGTCAAGCAACTAAATTTATTTCTAATGTATTTTTAGCTTTGGAATTCACCAGTCTGTTATGGAAAAGGTTTGTCTGCACAATGATCTTTTTGCCATTGAGCTTAACAAAAAAAAGTGAAACTAAAATCTGTATTTGCAGTGCCATTTTCAGAGTGGTCTGCCCAACTTCTTGATAAAGGTCACTCAAGTAGCCATCCTCCATCTTTCCCAGAAACTGAACAACTATAGAGCTGAACCAAATGATGTAATTGTCATTTTCCAAATTTAGACCACACAGATCCATTGAACAAATTTGTTTGTCACTTAAAGATCAAGAGTTCAGAAAAGGAGAGTCCTGGACTTGAAACATCAACTTGGTTCCTCTCCCCACAGAGCTCTGCCGAGTCTCTGCAGCATTTATTTTTATTAAATGATCAGTAGTTGATCTGTAAGAATGACCTAGCACCAATGCATTTAACAGAATGAAACAACAAAGTTATGGGTGACATGCTTTTGGCTTTAATGATGTTTAGCTTGAGTTTGTGAAAGTATTGTGCTGTGTGTTTGGAGTTAGTACTTACAGTCTGTGGAAAGAAATCTCTTCCCCAGATATGGGAACAGTGGTAACAGAGATTCTTGGCCTGCACAGTAATCAGGAAATGGAGCAGAGCAAACAGAGGGGGAAAGCAGCAAGAGAACAGGAGGCAGAATGGAGATATTCTAGAGTGCTACTAGAGAGGGTGTCACAGTGCAAACTCAGTTTCTGTTTTCTGTAATACTGTAAGATAAGGGGTTAAGTCTGCCTGTGTGATATGCTAATGAGACCAGTGAACATCACAGGAGTTTATGCCATTGCCACTTGATCTTGCTCTGTCTCGCAGCCTTGTAGCAAGGTAAACTTACAGTAAGATGGTTAAATTAATATTTTCCTTACTACTGCAAACTCTAAACATTCTTTAGCAATTATATTGATATGCAATACCTCACTCAGTGAAGTCACTGAGTCCCTTAGCCACCATATAATAATGAAAACCACCAACTGAAACCTTCAAATGAAATCTTTATCCAACACAATCAATTAAGCAAAAAGCAATGAAGTACTTCAGAGCATTAGTTGTATTGTCTGTCTTGTGAGTGCCTAGTCCTGTCTGTCTTTGTACTCCTGTGTACTTCAACCTCAGTGGCTACAGCATGGTTATGTCAGCTGTTGACTTTCACTAGGTAAGCTGCCTGTTAGTAGTTGGTTAGCTGAGAAGCAAAGCAAGGATACTAGAGGAGTGGTAATGATCGGACCAGGAAGCTATCATCAAAGGTTTGTGCTTCAATGGACTCACTGTCACTTCCCCAGGGTGACACCTCAACAAGCTTGATAATCCACTGGAAGAGCTGCATATTCCTTTGAGCATTGTAATCTTGCAGCCATGATGACATCAGTGTGAGCGTGTATAGCATCTATCATAAATCCAATGGCCATTTTTCACTGAGGCTCTGAGACAGCATGGCAATGTAACAGGAGACAATAGCAGCAGAAACTACATCACGGGTGCAAGTGCTGCTGGGATACTGACTATTATTGTCGTCTGGGAAGAATGGAATTAAAGCACTGTGTGATATCCTATGCCATGTTCAGGCTGCACTCCTCCTTGAATCTCTTGGAAACCGTAGAGACAGACGTCACTGACAGTCCTTGAGGCGGTCAGGTCTGCCAATCAGAAATTGGCATGGAGGCAGAGCCGAGGAGTCAGACATCACACAGAGCCATGGGAATAGGGGACTCCATAGTGAGAGGAACTGAAAGGGGTTTCTGCAGCAACAGGCGGGATTTGAGGACGGTGTGTTGCTTTCCTGGTGCCAGGATTAGGGACAATGCAGACAGAGTGCAGGAAATCCTCAAGGGCGAAGGTGAAGTGCCAGAGGTGGTGGTACATGTCGGCACAAATGACGTCGGGAAGAAGAGGAGGGACATTCTACAGCGGGACTTTGGAGAACTCAGAAGAAGGCTGAAAAGCAGGACGTCCAGGGTGGTTATCTCCGGTTTGCTTCCAGTTCCTCGGGATAGAGAGGACAGGAACAGGGAGATAATGGACCTGTATGTGACTGGGGAACTGGTGCAGGAAGCAAGGATTTAAATTCTTGGATCACTGGGGTATGTTTAGCGGTAAGGATAAATTATACAAGAGAGATGGGTTGCACCTTAATAGGTGGGGGAACCAGCATTCTGGCAGGCAGGTTTGCCACTGCAACACAGCTGCGTTTAAACTAAATAGCGTAGGGATGGGGACCAATTGGAAGTTTAAGAAGGAAGTTAAAGGGAAAGTTAGAACAAGAGAGGTCAAGAAAGACAATGGAATCAATGGAGCAGAAAACTCAAAAAAGGATCATGCCGTAAGGTCAAGTGAAATAGGGATTGATAGGAAGAGTGAGGAAGTAACAAATTAAAAATATTATATATGAATGCATGAAGCATTAGAAATAAGGTGGATGAACTTGAGGCTCATTTGGAAATTGGCAGTTATGATTTTGTAGGGATAACGGAGACATGGCTTCAAGTGGACAGGGCCTGGGAAATGAATATTCAAGGCTATACATGCTATCGTAAAGACAGACTGACTGGCAGAGGGGGTGGGGTGGCCCTGTTGGTAAGGAATGATATTCAGTCCCTTGCGGGGGGGATATAGAATCAGGGGATGTAGAGTCAGCATGGATAGAGCTGAAAGATTCTAAGGGTAGAAAGACCCTAATGGGAGTTATCTATAGGCCCCCAAACAGTAGCTTGGATGTAGTGTGTAAGTTGAATAAGGAGCTGGCATGTCGCAAAGATATTACTACAGTTGTTATGGGGGATTTCAACATGCAGGTAGACTGGGAGAATCAGGATGGTACGGGACCCTAAGAAAGGGAGTTTGTGGAGTGCCTCCGAGATGGATTCTTAGAACAGCTTGTGCTGGAGCCTACCAGGGAGAAGGCAATTCTGGATCTGGTGCTGTGTAACAAATCGGATTTGATCAAGGACTTTGAAGTAAAGGAGCCATTAGGAAGTAGTGACCATAATACAATAAGCTTTAATCTGCAGTTTGAAAGGGAGAGGGTAGAATCTGAAGCGACAATATTTCAGTTGAATAAGGGGAACTATGGAGCTATGAGGGAGGAGCTGGCCGAAGTTCAATGATGCAATACCCTAGCAGGGATGGCAGTGGAGAAACAATGGCAGGTATTTCTGGGTATAACACAGAATGTGCAGGATCAGTTCATTCCAAAAAGGAAGAAAGATCCTAAGGGGAGGCAGGGGTGGCCGTGGCTGACGAGGGAAGTTAAGGACCATATAAAATCAAAAGGGAAAAAATATAACATAGCAAAGATGAGTGGGAAATCGGAGGACTGGGAAGCTTTTAAAGAACAACAGAGGATAACTAAAAAGGAAATACACAAAGAAAAAATAAGGTATGAAGGTAAACTGGCCAAAAATATAAAGGAGGATAGTAAAGGCCTTTTTAGGTATGTGAAAAGAAAAAAAAGGTTAAGACTAAAATTGGGCCCTTGAAGACAGAAACGGGTGAATTTATTATGGGGAACAAAGAAATGGCAGAAGAGTTGAATTGGTACTTTAGATCTGTCTTCACTGGGGAAGACACAAGCAATCTCCAAGATGTAATAGTGGCTGAAGGACCTGAACTGAAGGGAATTTATATTAGGCAAGAAATGGTGTTGGAGAGACTGTTAGGTCTAAAGGCTGATAAGTCCCTGGGACCTGATGGTCTGCATCCCAGGGTAGTGAAGGAGGTAGCTTTAGAAATCGTGGATGCATTGGTGATCGTTCTCCAATGTTCTATAGATTCAGGATCAGTTCCTGCAGATTGGAGGTTGGCTAATGTTGTCCCACTTTTTAAGAAAGGAGGGAGGAGAAAACAGAGAATTTTAGACCAATTAGTCTGACCTCAGTGGTGGGAAAAGTGCTGGAGTCAATTATAAAGGACGAAATTACGACACATCTGGATAGCAGTAACAGGATAGGTCAGAGTCAGCATGGATTTATGAAGGGGAAATCATGCTTGACTAATCTTCTGGAATTTTTTGAGGATGTAACTCTGAAGATGGACAAGGGAGACCCAGTGGATGTAGTATACCTGGACTTTCAGAAAGACTTTGGTATAAAGTCCCACATAGGAGGTTAATGAGCTAAATTAGGTACATGGTATTAGGGGCAAAATACTGACATGGATTGAAAATCAGTTGGCTGACAGGAAACAAAGAGTAGTGATAAACGGCTCCCTTTCGGAATGGCAGGCGGTGACCAGTGGTGTGCCATAGGGATCAGTGCTGGGACCGCAGCTTTTTACAATGTACATTAATGATATAGATGAAGGTATTAAAAGTAATATTTGCAAATTTGCTGATGACACAAAGCTGGGTGGCAGGGTGAAATGTGAGGAGGATGTTAGGAAAATATAGGGTGACCTGGACAGACTAGGTGAGTGGACGGATGCATGGCAGATGCAGTTTAATGTGGATAAATGTGTGGTCATCCACTTTGGTGGCAAGAACAGGAAGGCAGATTACTACCTAAATGGAGTGAAGTTGGGTAAAGAGGTAGTACAACGAGATCTAGGTGTTCTTGTACACCAGTCAATGAAGGCAAGCATGCAGGTACAGCAGGCAGTGAAGAAAGCTAATAGCATGCTGGCTTTCATAATAAGAGGGATTGAATATAGAAGCAAAGAGGTTCTTCTGCAGCTGTACATGGCCCTGGTGAGACCATACCTGGAATATTGTGCGCAGTTGTGGTCTCCAAATTTGAGGAAAGACATTCTGGCTATTGAGGGAGTACAGTGTAGGTTCACAAGGTCAATTCCCGAAATGGCGGGACTATCTTATGCTGAAAGATTGGAGCGACTGGGCTTGTATACGCTTGAGTTTAGAAGGCTGAGAGGGGATCTGATTGAGATGAATAAGGTTATACTCTGATGAAGGGCTCTGGCCCGAAACGTCGAATTTCCTGTTCCTTGGATGCTGCCTAACCTGCTGTGCTTTAACCAGCAACACATTTTCGGCTCTGATCTCCAGCATCTGCAGACCTCACTTTTTACTCGAAGATTTTAACCTACTGCGAATCCTCTTGCAAGGATGCCTTCCTTGAAGAAGCTCTCTTCCTCCGCCTGATGAAGGGCTCTGGCCTGAAATGTTGAATTTCCTGTTCCTTGGATGCTGCCTAACCTGCTGTGCTTTAACCAGCAACACATTTTCAGCTCTGATCTCCAGCATCTGCAGACCTCACTTTTTACACGAATAAGGTTATTAAAGGATTGGACGCACTTGAGGCAGGAAGCATGTTTCCGCTGATGGGTGAGTCCCAAACCAGAGGACACAGTTTAAAAATAAGGGGTGGGCCACTTAGAACAAAGTTGAGGAAAAACTTGTTCACCCAGAGAGTGGTGAGTGTATGGAATGCTCTGCCCCAGAAGGCTGAGGAGGCCAAGTCTTGGATACTTTCAAGGAAGAGTTGGATAGAGCTCTTAAGGATAGTGGAATCAAGGGTTATGGGGATAAAGCAGGAACACGATACTGATTGAGGATGATCAGCCATGATCATAATGAATGGTGGTGCTGGCTCGAAGGGCAGAATGGCCTACTCCTGCACCTATTGTCCATTGCCAGTGACAACAGACTGTCTAGCAAGCCTGCCAAAGCACTAACTGTCTGGTTAGATTTGCTCACCAGTGCACTCCTGCAGCGTGCCTCATTGACATCCACACCGGAGTTCCCTGCTATCTGGGAATTTGCCACAATGTTCCCCCAGTCTGGCTGCAGCCTGATCACCAAATACAGATTGCAACTCGATGCTGCTCTCTTGAGTGGTTGCTTCTGAGCAGGAGATTAGAATTGCCAGGATCTTTCTCGATACTGGCATGGGGGTGGGGGTGGGGGGGGGGGGGGGCGGGGTGGTGGGGAAGCCCTTCAACTTCTTGCTGATTGGCTAGCAGTTCTCAGGTATATGAAAACATACAAGCCAGAACATAGGCCCTGCGATGAGGGAGGAAAGCAAGAGTCCCAGGGTACGCACCATCCGCAACTTCCAATTCATATCACAAGATGATGGCAAGGAGAAAGAAGAAGGCTAGGGAATAACCTATCATCCTTAAGTCTCAATGACACTAGAAGCTGATCTATAACAAGTCATAATCTCATGATTCTCAGTACCATCTCCTCAATAACATTCAGGAGATAGCACTATTGTATTCCCATCTTCCACCTTCTTTCAGGTCTTCTGGCTTTCACTCCTGTTACCTGCAAAATTTGATCTTGCAAGGAAAATGGTTGTGTGTGCTGGACTTGTAGTTGCATTGCTATATGAAGGCAGCAAAAACTGGGTGCGGGTGAAATAGGACATCTGAACATTAGGCACAAGTTCGGAGTGTAGTGTGTATGAGTTGTTGTGAAGATGCATTTGCTTACTTTGACCTCATGCATATGGTCATTAAAACTTCTTGTGTCCTGTTGCTCTTCCCAATGGCTGTCAGAGCTAGATTCTCAAAATGGATCTGACATGCCATTAACTCCTGTTCTATTTAGAGGGTCTGACTTAAGAGAATCCTGACGTTTCACAGACACCATCTGTTTCCTAGTCCTGGGACCAGTGCCTCCAGCGTAGGACCAGTGAATCTTGGAGCATGCTTCCTTGGCTGATGCTCCATTTGTCTTCACATTTTGGCAACTTTTAGTTCCGCAGCATCCTTTTGAAACAGCAGTACGACCTGCAAATAGTTCAGCTTTCCAATGTAGTTTGTTGAGCACATAGTCATTCAAATGAGATGACAGTAGAAAATTAACACACTATTCAGCCTCTAATTGAAACAGCATGGGCTTATGATTTATGACCTGTCCAAGTGTGAAAAATAGACCCTTTTTGACCCTTCAATGCAATACTGATAGAACTCTTCAACTATCATAATGGCTGTATTAACATCTCATCCAAAAGACAAAGTCCCATCTTCCCTCAGAGACATGAGATCTATTGGCACTGTTTAAAAACATTAACAATACTTTTCATTTATAAGCACTTTAACATATAATACATCCCAAGGTTCCTCATAATAGCACAAAATGTAAAATAATCAAGAGATAATAAGAGGGAGTAACTATAAGTTTTGTAAAGAGGAGGGGGGTCTTATAAGGAGAAGGAGTGGTTGTGAGAAGACGGTTTAAGGGAAGCAATACAGAGCTTACAGCTGATCTGGCTGGAGATGCAGTAGCCGGTGTGTGATGAAGGGAATGGGGCTGCAGAAGCCAGAGTTGGAGAAAGCTGAGTTCTCAGAAGGTGGTAGTGCATGATGATTTTCCAGAGCATTTTGTCTATGGTGATGTGTGAACACAAGATGGGATTTTACACTGAAAACATGGGACGGCCCAGGAGTCTACCTGTTGGGCAGAGGCACAATGGGTGAACAGAATTTGATGCAGGTCAGGCTTCAGTCAGCAATATTTTGGATGAGCTCAGATACATGGAGATTCCAAGATGGAAAACTATCCTGGATAATATAAAATTAATTGAATAAATTGGAAAGCCTAGTCTGGAGGTGACAAAGACATAGATGAGAGTTTTGGCAGCAACAGTGCTGAGCTCGAAGCAGAGATATGTAACATTTTGATCAGCAGTAGAAAACAGTTCTCTGAATGTCAACATTTAAAATGTCAAACTGGGGTTGAAATACTTGAATCTGGTTCAGATGAGCTAGCGAATCTGACATGGAATTGTTCTGATTCCTTGTCATAATCCTGTAACTCATCATCTTTTTATTCAGTTAAGTAATTATCAATTAATTTGATGTATAGATGAAGAATGGCTTTAAATTGTACATTATGAGAAGAGAGATTTTCGGTAGCATTCCAGCAATATTTATCCCTTATTCAACCACCATTAACCACAAACAGATTTTCTCTTTATTTCAGTGCTCTTTTAGGGATCTTGATGTGTTCCCATTGTCTAGTCTGTCCCTTTTGATTTAAATAGCATCAATAATAGTTGTGAAGTACTTTGGAATGTCTGGAGAATATTACCAGATGCTGCACAAGTGAAAATTATTCTAAAATCTCAACTTAACTGTTTAATCTAAACTGCCATATGTAAAATATATTAATAAATGTTGTCAATCTAAAATGTTCAGCTTTATTTCATTGCAAATACTGAACTACAGGTATGCATATCTGTTTATCCTAGGAATAATAGATAACTCTCTCATTGAGTTTAAGATTTTAGGTCATATGTCAGCGACTCCAGTGCAATACTGAGGGAGTTTGATACTCCAGTACAAAACTGAGGGAGTTTGATACTCTAGTGCAATACTGAGGTAGTTTGACACTCCAGCGCAATACTGAGGGAGTTTGATACTCCAGTGCAATACTGAAGGAGTTTGATACTCCAGTGCGATACTGAGGGAGTTTGATATTCTAGTGCAATACTGAGGGAGTTTGACACTCCAGTACAATACTGAGGGAGTTTGATACTCCAGTGCGATACTGAGGGAGTTTGATATTCTAGTGCAATACTGAGGGAGTTTGATACTCCAGTACAATACTGAGGGAGTTTGATACTCCAGTGCAATACTGAGGGAGTTTGATACTCCAGTGCATTACTGAGGGAGTTTGATACTCCAGTACAATACTGAGGGAGTTTGATACTCCAGTGCAATACTGAGGGAGTTTGATACTCCAGTACAATACTGAGGGAGTTTGATACTCCAGTGCATTACCGAGGGAGTTTGATACTCCAGTGCAATACTGAGGGAGTTTGATACTCCAGTACAATACTGAGGGAGTTTGATACTCCAGTACAATACTGAAGGAGTTTGATACTCCAGTACAATACTGAAGGAGTTTGATACTCCAATGCAATACTGAAGGAGTTTGATACTCCAGTACAATACTGAGGGAGTTTGATACTCCAGTGCATTACTGAGGTAGTTTGATACTCCAGTACAATACTGAGGGCGTTTGATACTCCAGTCCAATACTGAGGGAGTTTGATACTCCAGTACAATACTGAGGGAGTTTGATACTCCAGTACAATACTGAAGGAGTTTGATACTCCAATGCAATACTGAGGGAGTTTGATACTCCAGTCCAATACTGAGGGAGTTTGATATTCCAGTGCATTACTGAGGGAGTTTGATACTCCAGTACAATACTGAAGGAGTTTGATACTCCAATGCAATACTGAGGGAGTTTGATACTCCAGTACAATACTGAGGGAGTTTGATACTCCAGTGCATTACTGAGGGAGTTTGATACTCCAGTACAATACTGAAGGAGTTTGATA
Organism: Hemiscyllium ocellatum; assembly: GCF_020745735.1. Taxonomy (NCBI): domain Eukaryota; kingdom Metazoa; phylum Chordata; class Chondrichthyes; order Orectolobiformes; family Hemiscylliidae; genus Hemiscyllium; species Hemiscyllium ocellatum. Next base: position 61,903,258 of record NC_083407.1, on the reverse strand, counting down.
CTCCAATGCAATACTGAGGGAGTTTGTTACTCTTGTGCAATACTGAGGGAGTTTGATATTCTAGTGCAATACTGAGGGAGTTTGATACGCCAGTACAATACTGAGGGAGTTTGATACTCCAATGCAATACTGAGGGAGTTTGTTACTCTCGTGCAATACTGAGGGAGTTTGATACTCCAGTGCAATACTGAAGGTGTGCTGCACTGTTTGCTGCAAGATCTTGATTGCCTTCTCAATGGATGGAACCGGTCACATGGCACTATTTTGGGGGATTGAGCAGAAGAACCCTTTGTAGTATGCTGGCCAATAAAAAAAGTAACTTTAAGAAATATGTCTATTATACCATTATTGTTTATGGAAATGTAGTCTGACAGGCCTTTGTAGAATTTGACAGCATCAATGGTTATTATCCAATCCACAGTCTGTCAGTCTGTCTGCCTTCAATGTTCTGGTCTTTTCAATTGTAGAACACACAGTATTACAGTCTCTATCTAACCTCAGAGTCATGCTTTAACACTAGCACCTATTCAAAAGCGACCAAACAGAAGATTCTTCCATTCTTGGAGGGATTTCCTTGCTTTTCTCTTTGAACACATTTTCAGTGTGTTCTGAACTGCTAACCAAAAAATAAAACACAATCTTAAATTCAATGCCATTACAATTGGCTTCCCATTCACACTTTCCTTCTTAGTTGTTCATCCTAACATGTCACATAAGCACCACTTTGAACCTAATGATGCCATAATCAGAAAACCACTTAACTCTCTCTCTCAAATACTTTTCAGCACATTTTGTTTATGAAAGAACATTGGAAAAACTAAAATACAACCTCTACCCAGCCCAAGTTACTGATAATTATTATAATATTTGTCGGTATATTAGCTCAGAAAAGAGGAAAGAATTCAACTATTTTATCTTTCTCTTCCATCTTATTTTCATCTATATGCATCATAAAATAGATAGGGAACATGTTATTTTTATATTGGATTTTTAGTATTTGTTCAAGCTGCAATACCTTTATTAATATTTGCTCATTCCCAGAAACTCTCCTCCTTTCCCACAATTATTTAGATGATTATAAAAAGTTGCATTTCTTCCTCTTGTCTCAGTAGTTTTGAATTTATAAACCAAGATACCTCATTCACAATGTCCTCTTAAACTGTTATGACAATCATTCCATTTTAGTGATACCAGTTTATTTATAGAAGTTGTTAGTTCCAGTTTGCTAACTTTGCATAGATATGGATTGATAACTCCTGCCTCATAACATTTCCCTTCACCTATATTTGATGAATTAGCATATTTAACCAAAATAGTTAGTTGATTCAACTAGAAAAACATGACAGGTTTGTTTTGTATGTTGTGGGAACACTTGGGAATAAATAAAGAGCTTGCTAGACCTTTTCATAAGTTCATGGCGTTCCAAAGCAGTTTGTGGCCAATGAGGAATATTTGGAATGTAGTCACAGTTATAACCGTGACCGATGTCAGTTTTCAGCCAATTTAATTAATTCCACATAGTATCAAAAAAATGGTTGCATATAGTTATGGCTATCGAGCCTGAGAATATTCCATCCATATTGTCGAAGACTTGTATTCCAGCAAAGTGACAAAAGTGGATAAGTACCAGGTACTTGCTGCCCGCAAAAAGTAGGACCAATTTAATGCAGTCAATGAATGCCCCATAAATTTATTTTCAATCATCAAGTAAGTATTGGTAGGGGCCATTAATACAGCTATCAAACAGCGTCTACTTGGCAATAAGCTGCTCATTGATGCTAGTTGTTAGAAGGCCTTTCAGCTCATTACAGCATCAGTGCAAACATGAACAAAAGAACTGAACTCCAGAGATGATGGTGAGTGACTGTCACATCAAGACAGCAGTTAACCCAATAGCTTCAATGAGCCCAAGTAAAAAATTAGAGTAAATCAAAATTACGGAAAATCTCTTCACTGATTGAAGTCATGTACAGAGCAAGGAAGATGGCTGTGTTTGCCTCAGGCCTGCCATCATAATCCTAGGATATTCCAGCAGGAGTTCCTCAAGCTAGATAGTTCCTAACCAATCTATTCAAAGATGAAATGACACAGCTCTGAAGCAGGGAGGATGAATCAAGGTCTCCTGGCTCAGAGCTAGGGTGACTACCCCCTGCAACAGAAGAGCCCCAAGTTCCTCAGTCAAGCATTAGCCATTTTCAACTGTTTCAATGTCCTTCTCTATAGGCATGGAGAGTCAATGTTCTGTGATAATTGAATAGCGTTCAGTACCATTTGCAATTCATTGGACTCCAAAATAATCCAGAAGAATATGCTGCAAGACCTAGGCAGCAGATATAGGCTGATGTGGAAAGCAACATTCCCATGACAAATGCCAGGCAGTAACCATCTCCAAAAATATAGGTTCTTTAATCATCATTTTATACAACAGTTAATGTTCGATAACATTGCCATCTTGAAATTCCTCAGCATTCACTTCCATTTCTCATTGGCCAGAAGCTTAACCGGAAGTTTTAAAGGAATGTAAGTCAGAGATTGGGAAATTCTGTGTCCACCTGAACACTCCACTTGCCCAAATGAACACAGCACCAACAACATAAGCAGTTTATCACCATCCAGGACTATATACCCCATTTAATTGGCATCCATGTGTTTTAAAAAAATAAAATAAAATTGCTGTGTCCAAAGTGCTAGAGTTTACTTGTTTGCAGCAAAGTAATTAGATTAGATTAGATTACTTACAGTGTGGAAACAGTCCCTTCAGCCCAACAAGTCCACATCGACCTGCCAAAGTGCAACCCACTCAGACCCTTTCCTTTACATTTACCCCTTCACCTAACACTACGGGCAATTTAGCATGACCAATTCACCTAACCTGCACATTTTTGGATTGTGGGAGGAAACAGGAGCACCCAGAGGAAACCCACTGTTAAGTACAGAAAGTTGATCCTCTCTGTCAACCGAAACCTAGAAGATAGGCAGGTTGGGTGAATTCTGCTGCGATACCTTCAGGAATGGTGGAGTTGGATCTTCAACATGCTACCTGAGTGAAGTATAACAGGACAAGGATAGTGGACTCCTGGAACACCTGATGAAGAGCTTATGCCGGAAACATCAGTTCTCCAGTTCTCCAGATGCTGCCTGAACTGCTGTGCTTTTCCAGCGCCACACTTCTTGACTCGTAGGAACACCCCGATCTATAACTTCCCCGAACCAAACAACTCTGACCTGGAGTTATCATATTCCTTCACTACCATTGATTTAAAATCCTGGAATGCCTATCCTCATAGGACTGTGGGTTTACCAAATTGCATACACTGTAGCAGTTCACGTCTGCTGCAAATTCTATCTCACCATTAACCTATCAAGCACAATTCAGGATGGGCAGTCTCTGATGATCCTACAGGTCAGACTCACATCTCAGGAATGAACAAATAACTTGTATATTTGTGAACTATTTATTTTTGCATTTGATCCGTGAAACTTCCTTGCTGAATCACTTTAGTGTTAAATGTCAGAGACAGAGGAAATTCTAGATTTCCTTCCATTATTCACTGTATTAGGTCATTTGCAAAAATTTTAAAAAAAATTAAGCCAGAAAGAATTTTTCTTTCCACTGACCAAGTACAATTTACACATTCAACAACAAACAGATTTATATGATAGAAACTTGGTGAGGCACTCACACTGACCTATCAGGTAATCCTAATGAAATGCTGGGCCATCAATCTAACATTACAATTTAGGTTATTCAACCTTGACCAGCTATATTCCATTTTTATGGTTCCATCAGCAAGAGAGCAAAGCAATCATTTTCCTCAGAGCAGTTGATCATTTTGTCTGGAATCCTCACATCCTTCAGGTTTTCAGTCAGATATTTATCCAACTATTTTCTAAAAGAGTTAACGAATATAATAAGCTGTTTTTACTTTGAATTTGTTTCACATCAAGCACAGTGAATAAAGGGGAAAAAAAAGGTCATCATTATATTTTTGCTGAGGGCTGTTAACTTTGAATTTGCATCATTTGGATGGAAGGATACAGACTCTTTAAAATGACCTATGTACATAATCAATTTTACTTACACTTCCCAGTATTCTTTAAACCTAAAATCACGTCTCTTCTCTCTCTTCGCTGCACACAAACACATTCAAGGTCATTTTTTTCTGCTTTAAGTACAGACATTTCTATTTTTGAGTGTAATATAATGCATCCATTTTTCAGTTAATCTGAGGTGATACAAGTTCTTCCAAAAATATAATTTTACCATTATATGTAAAACACTGCAGAGAACCAAAGAACACTAGATTTGGGAACTACTTACCTGCATAATGGGGACATAAGCAGCAGAGTTAAATTATGTTTACTCCAGTGAGTTGCTGTGACTGAGAATCTTTGAAACAGTTATTCAAACATAAACTTCATTCCTGAGCCGAACAAATAATTGTCTGCTTGTTCTTGCATTGCTCTGGGTGAGCACATTGTGAAAACTTGTTGCCCAGTGACCCAATGATCGGTTGCTAAATCACTGGATTATAATTTCCCATCCTCCAGGTAATCATCCTGAGTTGCAACTGCTTAGAGTGGAGAAGATCTGAAACTCTAGATTTAATTTAAAAAGCAGGCAATTAGGTTCAGCTGGCCCATTTCAGCAGCTTGTCCTTCACTTTCCACAAACAAAGCATAGACTTACAGCTTCTCATGCTTAGTGGTGGATGAGGCAGACAAAGCACATGCTTGTGTATGTTTCCTATGACTTCTTCTTTCCTGGAACAGCTTGAAGCCAGAAGTTGAGGGACAACACTCTGCATCAAGCACCAGGAGAATCTCCCACTCCCACTGCCTGCCATAGGCACATTAAAGAATTTACAGATTGATAATCAAGCTATTTGACCATGTTATGAATATATCTTCTATTACCATTAAGTGTTGGGGTGAAACTCTAATCCTAAGCTTGTGTTCCAGAGGCAGGGACACTACCCACTGTGCCAAAAGATGTTCTCACCCTATCCCCCACAAATAGGACAGAGGTGTTTCGTTGTAAAATTAACATCAGAGGATCATTTTTTCCTCCATGACATCTAAAAGATGAGCTTATTATAAGATTAAAATAACGTTATTCAATTAAACACCATCGAGACATGTTCTGATGCTTTAATAATGACTCGAGGTATAGTAGGTAAGATAAATTATATTTGAAATTCAAAAATAATTTGGTAAGAAAAATTTAAAATCAAACCTTATATAAGTTAACTGGAACAAAATGGTGGCATAAACATCTTGGCAAATTATGGTGCTGGGGAGGACCTTAAAGAGCCATTGAACAGCTTCAACGTGCACCTATACAGTTGAAGGCATTTACCTCATTTAATACAACAAACAGTTGGCTTTTTATATCAAACTGTTTGAATTTTAATTAGTCCAAATGAATGAGAAAATCTATTAGAACGATGACTCCAACTTATTTACATCATGCCTCTGATGAAGCAAGAGCTTACAGAGTGCTGTGGTAGGCACAGCTATGTATATGTACACCAGTCTGTTAGAAGAATAGTCTTCAAACTATGAAAAGCTGTTAAAAGAGCAGCACCCAATGCTTGTGAGATTGTTCCTGAAGTTTATCAATTAAAAACTCGGACTATAAGAAAGAAACCTAATCTGATATCTGCAAGAAAGAAAGAAATGCTATAGAATTTGGGACAACACGGTGGCTCAGTGGTTAGCATTGCTGCCTCACAGCACCAGGGTACCAGGTTCGATTCTAGCCTTGGCGACTGTCTGTGTGGAATTTGCACATTCTCCCCATGTCTGCATGGGTTTCCTCCGGGTGCTCCGGTTTCCTCCCACAGCACACAAAGATGTGCAAGGCAAGTGAACTGGCCGTGCTAAATTGCCCATAGTGTTAGGTGCATCAGTCAGAGGGAAATGGATCTGGGTGGTTACATTTCGGAGGGTCGGTGTGAACTGGTTGGGCCGAAGGGCCTGTTTCTACACTGTAAGGAATCTAACTAATCCAATCAGTGGTTTTTATCTTTGAAGTTAGAACAAAAATGAAAATTTGAAGGAAATCATGATTTTAGAAAAATACTGAAACAGTATTCCAGTAATCCTAAGGTCTTATTTAGATGACTGTCAAGTATGAAAGATTCAAGAAATAGCAGTTCTCGTGGATTCCTAAGATATCTCAACAGATAGTTGCGTACAATGAAATGGTCAAATGGGAATCAACAAGGAAATTGGAAGAAATCTGGGGGTGGAAATGGTATTCGTTTTAATGAATAAACAAGAATGCTAAAATAATAAAGGAAAAAGACTGGAACCGAAAAGTGAAATTTAAAATAATATGCTTCCACTGTAATAATACTGGACATACGTAAACTAATGGCTGGAAGTTAAATGGGAGACTTACTGCAGAAGGAGGAATGCCAATGGAATCTTTAGAGGAGTTTGCATTAGGAAAGGAAAAGGATATTAAACCTTGGCAGTGGTACACAGTGGATTCTGTTCCCTCACAGTCTTTTAAGAATAGTGAGATGGCTCAGGACATTAGGAAAATTCTTCCTTGATAATTACCAAAAAATTCAGACCACTGGAGATTCTGAATTTATTATTACAAAGCAAGAATTTTAACCTTATTCTTTTCATTGAAGGGGAAAATCAATAAAGGTATCAAAAAACACTATAGCAACTCACACACAGATGCTGGCTGATAATATAATTTAACTTTCAGAGGGGCTAGTAGAGGAAAAATATTAATTCGATGTCTAAGCAGAGGTTACAAACTAGTACCATTATATCACATTGGATTGAAAAGTTACTTAGTAAATGGAAAAGTTGAGTGGAAATTTTGCTACAAATCCCTATAGAAAGAAATGACTTCATCTTCAGAGATTACCTGGCTGGTTCTAAATTGTTAGCCTCTCTCAGGGGATTGCAACAGTCAGTGGAAGTGAAAAGGCTGAGGTGCCTCAGAAAGAGCATTCTGGATTGTTCCTTAACTGTGGCTAGATGCCAGGCCCACACAATTGGTCAGGAAGAGGGTGAGTTTATGCTAAAGAAAGATGATGCAGCAAGAGTTATCTAAGTAAAAAGGAGGAAGGTAAAGAGAGTACGCTGAGCATGTTTAGCTGTTCTTTCTGAGAAACCAACAGGTGGGTCTTGAGTTGACAGAGTTGCATCAAGTGGCCCACTCAAAGCTTGAACCAGAACTAATTATTTTTATTATTTTATTTGAAAGACAAATGAATAATGGGGATCAATTAAACTCCAGTGGTCAGTTTATGAAGCAGAGTGAAGCTGACAGCAGCGATTCGATTGCTGTACCGGATGAGGTCTTAGCTCTCACCATGAGGCATGTTGGCCCTCAGTTTAAACTCACCACCAGTCATCTATCTCTAAAAGGAAAGCAGTTTGTGGTCCTCTGGGATTATAGTGACACTCACTTCATAATTAAGATAACATCACCACTAGGTGGAGCACTACACATGTGCACACACGCGCACACAATTAGATTGTTATTGAGCTATGTCACTACAAAGCAATGGAGCAGCAGCTTCATTTAAAAAAATATCTTTAATGCTGAAAGCAGAATATAAATCGAAAGTTTAAAATTAATCATGAAATTAGAATGCCACTTACTTTCCTTTCTTGCACTAAAATTGGTAGGGCATTTTCAGATTTAAAAATCTCAACCATTTGACAATTTCAGCTTTGATTTGCTCAGCTCTCTGTTGGCATTTCTCTAATGGAGCAGGGTTTATTGTGTAGGTCAGATTGCTAATTGGCAGTCCCATGGACCAACCATCAAAATGAAAGTAAATAGCTACTTCTACTCACAGTCTTGGGGTATGGGTGGCAGTGCACATGCAGTGTGCTGTGAAATTCAGGAAACACATGGAAGATGTCAGGCATAGAACAAAACGTTAGCCCCAAAAACACTGATCCAGAAATTAACAGTGAACATTCCTGGTTTAGTCACAGTCTCACCTGGTTTGTTGTTAGGCTTCCTGTTCTTGGTGTACATCAATGACATCAGTATAGCCAAGTTCCTGTACCATTGCAGTGAGAGGAAATACTACAATATTTTAACCTTTATGAATATTTTAAAAGGATATCCTGAGGCAGTGCCTTTGGGAAAAATTAAGACAAAAATAATAGGGGAGACGTTAGTTCAATATTTTACAAGATATGGATTACCCAAAGAAATACAATCAGATCATGTTTCAGCTTTATGTCATAAATATCCAAAGAAATAATTAATAGTTTGAGAATAAAAGAATTTACATCTTTGGCTTATCATTCATAATCTCAAGGACAATCAGAAAGATGGCATCAAACTTTAAAGCCTGTGATTGGCACTTATTGTCAGGATAGTCCTAAAGATTGGGATAAAGGAATTTCCCTGTTCCTGCCTACTGTTAAGGATGTTCCTAAAGAGATGACAGGATTTAGTCCTATTGAACTAAGACATGGACATGATTAAAAGGACCCCTTAAATGAATTAAACAAACAAATTATGAGCAAAGATCATATACTGCAATTCTGATGAAAGTGTTGAATTTCCGATAAAAAAAATACTAGCCAAAAACCATTTGAAGTGTCCTCAACAAATAAGAGCTTTTCTTAACAAAGTGTTAGTCTTTTAACCTGTCTCTGGGGATCCAATAAAATGGGGTTTACTGGGCCTTATCAAATTGAGCACAAAACCCAATAATGTGACTTATTCTGGAAAAATCAGTGAGTATGTCATGTTAATATGTTAAAGCAATGTTATGACAGAGAGAATGGTGAGGACAGAAGTATATTTATTGTGTTAAAGAAGTAAAGGGTGAGATGAAAAATATCAGAGAGTTTCACGAATGAATCAGAAATGAAAATTCAGAAGTTGACCATCTATAATGAATTTGGTTAATACAGTGGTGCTTAAAAAGTAGATGCAGTGCTCTGTTCCAGAAACTAATGAAGTGACTTGTGAAAGTGATTGAAAACTCAAGATGATTTGTGTAAATAAGCCATGGGAAATGACTTTGTAAATACTTCGTAATAATGTAAGGGATGTAACAGACAAACCGACATAATTACTGATTCAACCCAGAGAATTTAGCTGAAGTGAGGAAATGACATTATTGAACTAATTCATAGCAGCATGAGCTGACTTATTGTGATGTGCTTTGATGAGATAGATCACAATGGCTGACATTAATTATCTCAAAGTCAGTGTAGTAGCAAAGGCAGATTCATATTGATTCCATAATTGAAGAATTGTACTCAGAGAGTTGGACAAGCATAGTATTTGGTTATATTCACTTGTGGGACGTGGGCATTGCTGGCTGACCAACTTTTATTGCCTATCCCTAGTTGCCCCTGAGAAGGTGATAATAAGCTGCCTTCTTGAACCATTGCAGTCTGTGCAGATCTATGATACTGTTAGGGAGGGAATTCCATGATTTTGACCCAGCAACATTGACAGAGCAGTGATATATTTCTAAGTCAGGATGGTGAATGGGTTGGAATAGAACTTGCAGGTGGTGCTGTTCCCATATTTCTGTTGTCCTTGTCCTTGTGGATGGTAGTAGTTGTGTATTTGGAAGATGCTGTTTAAGGATCTTTGGTGAATATCTGCTGTGCATCTTGTAGATAGTGTACACTGCTACTTTTGAGCATCAGAAGTGGAATAAGTGGATGCTTGTGGATGTCGTGTCAATCAAGCTGTTTAGTCCTGAGTAGTGCTGAGCTTCTTGTATGTAGTTGGAACTGCACCCATCCAGGCAGGTGAAGAATATTCCATCACATTCTGATTTGTGTCTTGTAGATGGTGAACAGGCTTTGGGGAGTTAAGAGATGAGCTATTGATTGAAGTATTTCTAGGCTCTGACCTGCTTTTGTAGCCAATGTACTTATATGGCAAGGTCAATTGAGTTTCTGATCCATGGAGAACCCCCAGCATGTTGACAGTGGAGAATTCATAATGGCAATGTCATTGAATGTCAATTGGCCATGATTAGATTGTCTCCTATTGGAGATGGTCATTGTAAGCCCTCCTGATGAAGGGCTTATGCTCGAAACGTCGAATTCCCTATTCCTGAGATGCTGCCTAACCTGCTGTGCTTTAACCAGCAACACATTTTCAGCTGTGATCTCCAGCATCTGCAGACCTCATTTTTTACTCGATGGTCATTGTATAGCATTTATATGGTCTTAATGTTACTTGAATATTACAAACATTAACTCATTAAAAGAAATGTTGGCAAGTTCCATTGACCATTGATATAGCCAAAAAAATCAGCATTTGTAACCACAAATGGACCTTTTCAAGGTATTGCCATGTTCTTTGTATTGAGAAATGCACTATTAACTTTTCAACCATTGACTAATAAAGTAACTGAAAGATTGTGCAACTGATTATGTACATATTGACCATTTGGTGGCATTCAGCCAAACCTGGCAGGAACACTTATCAACACTTGAATGAATTGTTTGAACAACTGCAAAGAGCCAATTTGGTGGAAATCTTGATTAACATTGAATTTGAAAACGTAACTTAATTGAGCCACGCTGTAGTACAAGGTCAAATAGCACACTTAGAGAAGCAAAAGAAGAGCCATGCTGGAGTCTCCTGTGTTCTCAGATAAAATGAGAAATTTTGTGATATATTGGCATGAACGGGTGCTATTCAGTGTTCATTTTCAATTTTCATCACTGGAGGTTGTTGAAGAAAGGCAATAAACTTGAATAGACAACGGAATGGCAGAGTGCCTTTGATAGCTTAAACCAGCCTTTCTACCACGCTAGTCTGAATAGTATCGAATTGCACCAAGCAATTTTAGCTGGCTGTTGACATCAGCAAAATTGGTGTTGGTGCAGTTTTATTACAGGAGCATGAGGTAGGAAGAGAACAGCCAACCAATTATTTTTCGTCTGAAGAGAATTTGTGCCAGTGGAAACATTCAGCAGTGGATAAAGAGATTTTGAATTTGGTATTGGCTTTACATCATTTTGAAGCTTATATATTCAACAATTCCACAGAGATTGCTATTTATATCAATTTCTAACCATATAAATTAAAAATCATTAATGTATCAGGAAGAAACAGGACCATATTGGATACTTTATCTAGTACAAAAATGGAGGTAAACCAAAATATAATGAGGAAAGGAAATAGTTATGGTGAATGAAAATGCCTCTTAAAGATACCTTTTAATTTATTTTTCTGCAGGACGCCATAATGAAACTCATAAGTATTATTAATATTTGCAAAATTGTGTTCTAAATTGGAAGAAAAATTGATTTTACTTTTTAGTTTTGTGATGGTCTGACTTGTTTTTCTAAGCTAGTCAGAAAGTAATTTCAAACAGTGAGCTAAAAATAGCACTTCCAAGAAGCAATGTGACATCAGCTAAATGGTGAGCAAGGTATTACTCTGGGATCTGACTTGCTTTGTATTACCATCAACTGGGATCATAACAATTATAACAAGCAAAGTCTAGAAATAATCAATCAATCTATGTTGAAAAGCTTCAAGCCATTTATAGAAGAATTTGTTAAAATTGACCTGAAATAGTCATCCAAGTTATAAACAAAATGGTCAGAAATTGTCTAACACTCAGAGCACTTGAAATTCCAGTTAGATGAAAGTACAAGTTTTTTAACCTTCAGTGTCAAAGTAAGAAGTGATGACTGTAACAAGTACATTAAAGAATGACTTTATAGAGTGGGTTCATCTGACATTTTGTATAACATATTTCTTGGATAACCTGTACAAGGTTATAATCTACTAAAATTACTTCGAACTAAAATTCATCATCACAACTGGGGGGCAAAAGGCAGCGTCTGTATGATTTACAGCATAATTTTTCTCCCCAGTCATTGTTGGCTAAATTTCATGACTTGTTCCCATAACCAATGCTCAATGATGCAGAAAGTGAAAGCAGTATTATGATGAAGCACTTGGTGAGGTTATAGAGATACATGCACTAATAGTTATTCCTCTCACAGATGAATGAATTTCCTATGATTCTTCAAGTGGCAAAATTTCCCGAAGTTATAGATTTTTTCACTTGTGGATATTTTTAATCAATCTGTTTGGAGATGTTATGACACACCTCTGGAGCCGGTCGGAAATAAACCCAGACTGCATGGTCCAGAGGTAGCAACACTGTCCCGAAAACACAGAGCCTCTGATTTCACTGTTGATGAAGAAATGGAAGTAAGTAACTTCATCTATTGTTGTTTTATAGCAGAACCTAGTACTTAAAAACCTAGGCAAATATAGATTACCATGTAACCATAAGAAACTGCATGGGAGAAAGAATACATTCACATATTGGTCCTGACAATATTTTGCAAAGGAGTTAACATTTTAAGATCGTTGCACAAACTGACTAATGTCAGAACATTTACTATGCTGAAAGAAAAACTGTCAAATAATAAACTTCAGTGAAAATTAGTAAAAACCATTGAAGTGCACTACCAATTTGCAGATTAATATTTAAGCACCAGAAACAATCTGATTCTCACCACAGTGATCAAGTTTTGACAGTTAGCCCTCTGTCACTTCTTATCTTATTACAGCCACAGAATTGTAACTTTTGACTTAACAATATCTTATGACTTTCTGATAAATATTGTAATTACTAAAGAACAATTATTACGTAAGGAAATATGCTAAAAAGTCATTAATCATTTTGCTATTGCGAAAAGGTCATGGAGCCTCCTTCCTCTTCTTTGAATGTCTTTCCCATTCAGGCGTGTGTGACAGGCAAGAAGATGAATGGTTTCATTCATGCTGAGAGATTCAAACGTTGTACCTATAATTTATTATGATTAATGCAATCACCTTGGCACCATTCAGGAATCAAATATGCTTTTATTAACATTTCTTAATGAAGTAAATTAAAGTAAGACAGATCTAAAGAGCACATGACAAAAAATATGAAATACATGCCTGTAAATTTTTACGATGTTTTCAGTCATTTAGAAAACATTTTACATAAATATATGAGAGGAGTTCAGCCTGTAACCTAACATATTGGTGTTATGGTACTCCTCACTGTGGTAGTGTGCTGGAAATCAAGCCCTGCTACTCCAAAGTTATCAGAAAGCCTCCTGGCTGCAGCTCACCTGCTCTGTCCGCTTTTATCCCTTTTTTCTTCTTTCACTGCATGTTTTTCTTACTTTGATCTTTTGGGTCTAGTGCCCAGCATGGGACCCAACAGCTTCAGCAATAGCTACAGGGCTGACATCAGCCTGCCATGGACTCATGGCGGTGGTATCATCAGTAGGAACAAGATGATGCCAAAAAATGGTGTTTCAGTTCTATGGTGGGGTCTCAAGGCTGGCTGATTGTTTCCTGCTGGTGTTGGTCTCTGCATTGGGGTGGGAGAGTCCGGATCCAAGTCCATGGCTAAGCATTTAAGGAGTACTGTAATGTTAAACTTTTAACTTATTTCCTTATTTTTCTACTTTATACCTAAGATTTTCTGCTTAGTATATTTGTATCTAAGAAAGCACTGGGAATGGCGATTTGGTACACTTTTCACTGTACTCCTGTATCCTTGCCTTTGAGTACATGTGGCAATAAAATCTATTTCTAATTCTAATTAAAAGGTGACCTGCTAAAAGTTTGTAAAATTTCCAAAGTTTCTTTTAGACCTAGATTGACCAGCAGAGTGGGCCAGGTTTCTGTACTTAAGAAGAATTATCATTAATTAGAAATAAATAGATTATAGCTATAAGTAAACAATTCTGAACTGTTGACATATAACTTTACATACACACGCACACGCGCACACACACACACACACACACACACACAAAACATATTATTATGGGTAAAGAGAAGAGAGGGAAGGCATTTCAGTGGTTCCTGTTCACAGGGATGCTGCAAGAATTCTGATAGCCAAAGTTCAGTACCCATCAAGATGGTCTCAGCTGGGATCTTGGGTTCATGTCACACTACAGATGAGCCCATCATACTATACAAACGCATACACACACACTCTTATGCACAATCATACACACACACTCACACAGGCCCTCTCTCATACACACACTCTCTTTCAGCCACACACATGCACACATTTACATGCACTCCTACATTCACACATGCCCACACACTCACACACACACACACACACACACACACACACTTACACTCGTGTGCACATCCTCTCACAGGCATCCATCACCCCCGTGTGCACATGCAGACACACATGCACGCACACATACTCACACGCATGCACACACACATAAAAGTTTGTGGGGTGAATTTGTAATGGCAGATGCATTCTATTTTTTTTTCAAAAAAACACACAATCTGTAGGCAGTTAGTCCATGTGTCATTTTATAAATTCCTGTTTTGGAAATAGAACCAGTCTGGCTCAAGATTGGAAGACAGACAGACTCTAACCTCACACCTTTAATGCATTGTCTGAGCTGAGATGTCACCTTTTTTTTAATGAAACCTTAAGTTATCTTTAGGAATGTGAATTGAAAGAAGTTCTAGGATTTTCATATTAATGAACCAAAACTTCCAACCCATTCTAAGTGATTAAAGACTTAACAGTAATCACGTTTTGTTCAATATATCGCATCAGTTGTATGATTCTTTGATCTTTTACTATAAATTCTGTGCCCTATGGTCCTGCCACACTAGCTACCTGACGAAGGAGCAGTGTTCTGAAAGCTTGTACTTCCAAATAAACCTGTTGGACCATAACCAGGTGTTGTGTGATTTTTAACTTTGTCCACCCCAGTCCAGCACTTACACATCCACATCATGATGAAAATTTTTATGATTCTTGGTCTTCCTTCTCTGGATGCTTTCAGTGGTTTTCAGGAAACAAACCTGACTGGTTCACACTTAATATAGGTCTCTGACTTATTAATTCCAAGTCACAGCTTACATCAACCACTAAAGATAAAATAAATTGTTTTTTTTCAGGTTTAAAATGGGTTTTGATGCAGAGGACAAACATACCCCCGAGCTTGTGAGGTCAGATAGAATCATAGAGATATACAGCATGGAAACAGACCTTCGGTCCAACTCATCCTTATCGACCAGACATCCCAACGCAATCTAGTCCCATTTGCCAGCACCCATCCCATTTCCCTCTAAACCTTTCCTATTCATATACCCACCCAGATGCCTTTTAAATGTTGTAATTATACCAGCCTCCACCACTTCCTCTGGCAGCTCATTCCTAACATGCACCACCTTCTGTGTGAAAAAGTTGCCCCTTAGGTCCTTTATAAATTTTCCCCTCTCACTCTAAATCTATGCCCTCTAGTTCTGAACTGCCATACCCCAGGGGAAAGAACTTGACTATTTAGGAGAAAGTGAGGACTGCAGATGCTGGAGACCAGAGTTGAAAAATGTGGTGCTGGAAAAACACAGCAGGCCAGGCAGCATCCGAGGAGCAGAAGAATCGACGTTTCAGGCATAAGCCCTTTTTCAAGAATGAGGCTGGTTTGCCAAGCAGGCTGAGATAAAAAGTAGGGGGAAGGAAATTTGGGGGCGGGGTGATGGGAGTACGATAGGTGGAAGGAGGTGAGGGTGAGGGTGATAGGCCAGAGAGGGGGTGGGCGCGGAGAGGTCGGGAAGAAGATTGCAGGTCAAGAGGGCAGTGCTGAATCCAGGGGTTGGGACTGAGATAAGGTGGGGGGAGGGGAAAGGAGGAAGCTGGAGATGTTTACATTCATCTCGTGTGGTTGGAGGGTTCCTAGGCGGAAGATGAAGTGCTCTTCTTCCAGGCATCATGTGGTCAGGGTTTGGCAATGGAGGAGGCCAAGGACCTGCATGTCCTTGGCGCTGTGGGAGGGGGAGTTAAAACGGTTGGGTTGGTTGGTGCGGGTGTCCCAGAGGTGTTCCCTGAAAAGTTCCGCAATAGGCGGCCTGTCTCCCCAATGTAGAGGAGACCACAATGGATCTGTCCATATCCGTCGCAAATTCATCTGCACAAATTCATCTGCACCTCCACACACACCATTTACTGTATCCGCTGTACCCGATGTGGTCTCCTCCACATTGGGGAGACAGGCCGTCTACTTGCGGAACATTTCAGGGAACACCTCTGGGACACCCGCACCAATCAACCCAACTGCCCCGTGGCTGAACACTTTAACTCCCCCTCCCACTTCACCATGCAGGCCCTTGACCTCCTCCATCGCCAGACCCTGACCACACGACGCCTGGAGGAAGAGCACCTCATCTTCCGGCCAGGAACCCTCCAACCACACAGGATGAATGTAGATTTCTCCAGCTTCCTCATTTCCCCTCCCCCCCCCCTTATCTTATTCCCAATCCCTGGTTCAGCACTGCCCTCTTGACCTGCAATCTTCTTCCCGACCTCTCCGCCCCCACCCCTTCTCTGGCCTATCACCCTCACCCTCACCTCCTTCCACCTATCGTATTTCCAGCGCCCCTCCCGCAAATTCCACCCTCCCCCCACCTTTTATCTCAGCCCGCTTGGCACACCAGCCCCATTCCTGAAGACGGGCTTATGCCCGAAATGTCGATTCTCCTGCTCCTCGGATGCTGCCTGGCTTGCTGTGTTTTTCCGGCACCACATTTTTCAAACCTTGACTATTTACCCTATCCATGCCCCTCATGATTTTATAAACCTCTAAAAGGTCGCCCTTCAACCTCTAATCCTCCAACCCTGGCAACATCCTGGTAAATCTTTTCTGAACTCTTTCACGTTTCACAACATCTTTCCAATAGGAAGGAGACCAGAATTGCATGTAATATTCCAAACTTGGTCAAAGCAATATCCTGTACAGCCCCAACATGATCTCCCAACTCAGAAACTCAATGCTCTGACCAATAAAGGAAAGCATATTAAACGCCTTCTTCACTATCCTATCCATCTGTGACTCATCTTCCAAGGATCTGTGAACCTGCTCTCCAAGGTCTCCTTGTTTAGCAACACTCCCCAGGACCTTACCATTAAGTGGATAAGTCCTGCCCTGATTTGTCTTTCTAAAATGCAGCACCTCATATTTATCTGAATTAAATTCCATCTGCCATTTCTCAGCCCATTGGCCCATCTAATCAAGATCCCGTTGTCTTCACTGTCTACTACATCTCCAATTTTGGTGTCATCTGCAAACTTACTAATTGTACCTCCTATGCTCACATCCAAATCATTTATATAAATGGCGAAAAGCAATGGGCACAGCACCGTTCCTTGTGGCACTCCAGTGGTCACAGGCCTTCAGTCTGAAAAACAAACCTCCACCACCACCCTCTGTCTTCTACCTTTGAACCAGTTCTGTACCCAAATGGTTAGTTCTTCCGTATTTTATGTGACCTAACCTTGCTAGCCAGTCTACAACGTGGAACTTTGTCGAATGCTTTACTGAAGTCCATATAGATCATGTCCACCGCTCTGCCCTCATCAATCGTCTTTGTTACTTCTTCAAAAAAACTCAGTCAAGTTCGTGAGACATGATTTTCCACACACAAAACCATCCTTACTATCCATAATCAGTGTCGAGAGTGTGTTGCTGGAAAAGAACAGCAGGTCAGGCAGCATCCGAGGAGCAAGAGAGTTGACGTTTTGAGCAAAAGCACTTCATCAGGAATCTCCAGCATCTGCTGTCCTCACTTTATCCCTAATCAGTCCTTGCCTTCCCAAATACAAGTAAATCCTGTCCCTCAGGATTTCCTCCAACAACTTGCTCACCACCACTGTCAGGCTCACTGGTCTATAGTTCCCTGGCATTTCTTTACCACCTTTCTTAAACAGTGGCGTCACGTTAGCCAACCTCCAGTCTTCCGGCACCTCACCTGTGACTATCGATGATATAAATATCTGAGCAAAGGGTCCAGCAATCACTTTCCTTGCTTCCCACTTTTATCATTTATCACCTCCTCCTCTGTAACATGGACATTTTTCAAGATATCACCATCTATTTACCTACATTCAATATTAGATTACTTACAGTGTGGAAACAGGCCCTTCGGCCCAACAAGTCCACACCGACCCACCGAAGCGCAACCCACCCATACCTCTACATTACCCCTTACCTAACGCTACGGGCAATTTAGCATGGCCAATTCACCTGACCCGCACATCTTTGGACTGTGGGAGGAAACCAGAGCACCCGGAGGAAACCCACGCAGACACGAGGAGAACGTGCAAACTCCACACAGTCAGTCGCCTGAGGCGGGAATTGAACCCGGGTCTCTGGCGCTGTGAGGCAGCAGTACTAACCACTGTGCCACCGTGCCGCCCACAATATCTTCCATGTCCTTCTCCACAGTAAACACTGATGCAAAATACTTGCTTAGTATCTCCCCATCTCCCGCAGCTCCACACATAGGCTGCCTTGTTGATCTTTGAGGGGCCCTATTGTCTGCCTAGTTACCCTTTTGTCCTTAATGTATTTATAAAATCCCTTTGGATTCTCCTTAACCCTATTTGCCAATGCTATCTCACGTTCCCTTTTTGTCCTCCTGATTTCCCTCTTAAGTATACTCCCACTGCCTTTATACTCTTCTGAGGATTCACTCAATCTCTGCTGTCTATACCTGACATAGGCTTCCTTCTTTCTCTTAATCAAACCCTCAATTTCTTTAGTCATTTACCATTCCCTACACCTACCAGCTTTTCCTTTCACCCTAACAGTAACATACTTCTCTGGACTCTTGTTATCTCATTTTTGAAAGCTTTCCAATTTCCATCCATCCCTTTACCTGCAAACATCTGCCCCCAGTCAATTTTTGAAAGTTCTTGCCTAATATCATCAAAATTGACCTTCCTCCAATTTCAAACTTCAACTTTTAGAAGTGGTCTATCCTTTTCCATCACTATTTTAAAACTAATAGACTTATAGTCGCTGGCCCCAAAGTGCTCCCCCACTGCCACCTCAGTCACCTGTCCTGCCTTATTTCCCAAGAATAGGTCAAGGTTTGCACTTTCTCTAGTACATACACCCACAAACTGAATCAGAAAATTTTCTTGTACACACTTAACAAACACCTCTCCACCTAAACCCTTAACACTATGGCAGTCCCAGACTATGTTTGGAAAGTTAAAATCCCCTACCATAATCACCCTATAAATTAGATTAGATTACTTACAATGTGGAAACAGGCCCTTCGGCCCAACAAGTCCACACCGACCCGCCGAAGCGCAACCCACCCATACCCCTACATTTACCTCTTACCTAACATTACAGGCAATTTAGCATGGCCAACTCACCTGACCCGCACATCTTTGGACTGTGGGTGGAAACCGGAGCACCCGGAGGAAACCCACGCAGATACGGGGAGAACGTGCAAACTCCACACGGTAAGTCACCTGAGGCGGGAATTGAACCCGGGTCTCAGGCGCTGTGAGGCAGCAGTGCTAACTGCCGTGCCGCCCATTCTGTATTCTTACAGATAACTGAAATCTCCTTACAAATTTGTTTCTCAATCTCCTGCTGACTATTAGGCGGTCTATAACACAATCCTAATAAGGTGATCATCCCTTTCTTATTTCTCAGTTCCACCCAAATAACTTCCCTGGATGTATTCCCAGGAATACCATCTCTAAGTACAGCTGTAATGTTATCCCTTATCAAAAGTGCCACTCCTCCTTCTCTTTTCTTCCCTTTCTGTCCTTCCTGTAGTGTTTGTATCCTGTAACATTAAGCTGCCAGTCCTGTCCATCCCTGAGCCACATTTCTGTAATTGCTATGATATCCCAGTCCCATGTTTCTAATATGCCCTGAGTTCATCTGCCTTCCCTGTTAGGCCTCTTGCATTGAAATAAATGCAGTTTAATTTATCAGCCCTACCTTATTCTCGGCTTTGTCCCTGCCTGCCTTGACTATTTGACTCACTCCTTTTCCCAACTGTACCAGTGTCAGATTGATCTCTTTCCCCACTATCTTCCTGGGTCCCACCCCCAGCCCCAACACCCACCAGCCACCAATCTGACTAGGTTTAAATCCTCCTGAGCAGCTTTAGTAAATCCCCCTGCCAGTATATTACTCCCCTTCCAATTCAGGTGCAATCTGTCTTTCTTGTCCAGGTCACTTCTACCCCAGAAGAGATTCCAATGATCCAAAAATGTGAACCCTTCTCCCCTGCACCAACTCCTCAATCACTCATTGATCTGGTTGACTTCTTTGTATCTTGCTCACAGACCTAAGTTGCTCAGCTACCTGAGAAACAATCATGTAGTTGTTAGCAGGTAGAAGGCATTTTTTTCATCAATAACTGACTGTGCAAGGACCACAGCAACATTGTGGTAAAACAGAACAAGGGTTTATTTCACATGCTCTAAGAATGTTTTAAAACACATGCAAAAACACTGAGAGATAGAAGTGGAAAATATGGAGATGATTCAATTAGTAACAAACTAAGTACAAAGTAAACTAAGGGACAGCGGCTTATCAGATTCCTTGCTTTTAAGATGGTGTCCAAATGTCCTAATCTTGTTTTTATATTCTGCAACTCTTTTGCAGTGATTGGTGATTAGTTAGCCAGCAAGGGAAGAGTTGCAGGCAGTTTATTATCTTTCTAAATCTTTCAAAAGTCTTCTGAGGATTATTTACCTAAATAGCATTGTTTGATAAAAATAAAACTTGCAGAGTAAAAAAACACAGATTGTTGGCTGCTTTTATAGGCTTGAGGTTGTCCTTTGCAGCTTGGAGTTATGGAGTACTGGTTGTTGTCAATAGATGCAGTATGGAACAACACTGACCCCTTTACCATCCATTATTTTAAAATAGTGCAGTCAAAAGATTCATGCTATGACAGTCATGTGATCAAGTGTCCTAGAGGTGTAGCAGCAGTTACCATTGAGACAAAGGATTGCCTTGCAGATAGCAAATATGTCTGATCCTTCTCAGAGTTTGAGTGGAAAGTCATCTTTTTCTAGAATGGGCGTAACTTGCAATTCAATTATATGAGTGTTTTCCTTAAAGAGATAATTTCTGTAGGCAGTTATAACACAGAAGTTAACATTTCAGACGCGTCAGGAAGTAGCTGATTGTTAACTATCTGACTGATGTTGATATCTGGAGAGTTATTGATAAATCCCATCACATGATTATAGAGCCATTTGCTATGTTTTTAAAAACTGTCATTTATATGTATTAAAATAAGTTTATACTATGTTTGTGACAGTATATTTCAAGTGCCTGGTTTACTGATTCCAGGTGATAACCCTAAAAGCAACAGCTCTTTAATTGAATGCGGAGCTCCCCTTGTGAAATGTTCGCTGTTGATACTTCTCCATATTCATTAGATTGAGCTTGAAAAAGCCACATATGTCTCAAATTGTGAATATGACACTAATTAATTTGGAATTTGTGACTTCTTGCCGTCCTCTTAGGATTAGTGATGGAATGTTTACCTAAACTAATGGAGCTATGACTATTATAAATCTAACTCTTCACATTTACTAAGAAGTCTCTCTCCTGATCTAGAAAATGGAGAAAACACAAATAGTTGAATTCAAAAAGAGTTTTATATCTATAAAAAATAGCAGTATATCTATTTAAAAGATAGAGTATCTACATTTCTGAATTATGTCTAGCTTACAGGTTTTCTAATAGTTTAAGGATAAAGGGGAAAAGTGATGCAATCATAATGGGGAGCATATCAGAATAGTGGATCTGAACCAAGAGGTACCATCAAAAAGTCTCTAAAAGCCCTAATTCACAGGCAAACAATTACACAGGGTCAGGAGAATTAGCTGCCATAACTCTTCATGTTTGACAATGGGGGAGCAGGTGGGAGGTGTGGCTCTGAGAAAAGATGATCAGATTTTGAGCTGTTTTACAGATTTTCATGAGAGGGACTTCAAGGAGTTCGTCCATCCCAAATGAAAGGAATGGGAATAGGATGAAGCCACTCCAAAGTAGGATTGGTTAGAAATGAGGCAGACCCATGGGTGACATGAGTACATGCTTGGGGAATAAGGAGCAAGAAGGTTAAACTCATGGGAAGGGGACCTACAATAAAAGGAGCAGTTACCTGGACATGTTGGAACATCAGTGGTGCAAAAGATCTGCTCCTATCCATGCAGATGATCACTGATATATGCTATCATGGATGATCGTGCAAGCGCTCAAAGGAACCGTTGTTATGGCCTTCCTATAGCTGTAAGAATCACAGTAGCTTTGACTGAAATACAATCAAATGTTATAGCCCTAAGGGATACCACTACCTTTTACTAACTGAAAGAATCACACCACAACATTTTACATTTTCAGCAAACATTTCCACTGTACAAAATTTAAGAAAAACAAGTCCTACTAACTTGGTAGGGATCTCATCATTGTGGGCATAAAGACAAAACATTTATCAGGATAGTAGGAAATGAGAGTCGCTCTGATCCAGACTCCAGCAGAATGTGGGAGTCACTCTGACCCAGACTCCAGCAGAATGTGGGAGTTGCTCTGATCCAGACGCCAGCAGAATGTGGGAGTCACTCTGACCCAGACTCCAGCAGAATGTGGGAGTCGCTCTGATCCAGATTACAGCAGGATGTAAGAGTCATTCTGACTCAGACTCCAGCAGGATGTGGGAGTCACTCTGACCCAGACTCCAGCAGGATGTGAGAGTCACTCTGATCCAGACTCCAGCAGAATGTGGGAGTCACTCTGACCCAAACTCCAGCAGAATGTGGGAGTTGCTCTGATCCAGACTCCAGCAGGATGTGGGAGTCGCTCTGATCCAGACTCCAGCAGATTGTGGGAGTCACTCTGACCCAGACTCCAGCAGAATGTGAGAGTCACTCTGATCTGGACTCCAGCAGGATGTGAGAGTCACACTGACCCAGACTCCAGCAGGATGTGAATTGCTCTGATCCAGATTCCAGCAGGATGTGGGAATCACTCTGATCTGGACTCCAGCAGGATGTGGGAGTCCTCTGACCCAGACTCCAGCAGGATGTTAGAGTCACCCTTATCCAGATTCCAGCAGGATGTGGGAGTCACTCTGATCCAGACCGCAGCAGGATGAGAGAGTCACCCTCATCCAGATTCCAGCAGGAAGTGGGAGTCACTCCAGTCTAGACTTCAATTCAGTGGAATCCTCTTTTGAGACCAGATTGCAGGACATCTGGAGAGGAAAGTCTCCTTCATCTGAGTGACAGTAAGTATCTGTTAAGAAAAATGTTCAGCATCTACCAATGATCCAAGCACTATAGGGCTCCACCTGAAACATTTAATGCACACCTTTACAGTATGAAGCCTTATTTCTATTAGTGAGTTTTGAGAAGATTTGTAGCTCGAGTTTAGGTTCTGGATGTAGGTTTGCTTGTGAGCTGGAAGGTTCATTTTCAGATGTTTCATCACCATACTAGGTAACATCTTCAGTGAGCTTCCAGATGAAGCACTTTTGATGATTCCTGTTTTCTATTTATATGTATGGGTTTCTTTGGGTTGGTGATGTATTTCCTATGATGATGTCATTTCCAGTTCTTTTTCTCAGGGGGTGGTAAATCGGATCCAAGTCAATGTGTTTATTGATAGAGTTCCAGTTGGAATGCCATGCTTGTAGGAATTCTCATGCGTGTCTCTGGTTGGCTTGTCCTAGGATGGATGTCTTGTCCCAGTCGAAGTGGTATCCTTCCTCATCTGTATGTAAGGATACTAGTGAGAGAGGGTCATATCATTTTTTGGCTCATTGATGTTCATGTATCCTGGTGGCTAGTTTTCTGCCTGCTTGTCCAATATAGTGTTTGTTACAGTCCTTGCATGGTATTTCGTAAATTACATTAGTTTTGCTTGTTGTCTGTATAGCGTCTTTCAAGTTCATTAGCTGCAGTTTTAGTTTTGGTGGGTTTGTGGGCTACCATGATGCAAAGGGGTCTGAGTAGTCTGGCAGTCACCTCTGAGATGTATTTGATATAGGGGAGAGTGGCTGGGTTTGGATTTACATGCATTTGGAAAGGCAAGGACTGATTAGGGATAGTCAACATGGCTTTGTGATTGGGATATCATGTTTCACAAACTTGATCAAGTTTTTTGAAGAAGTAACAAAGAGGATTGATGAGGGCAGAGTAGTGGATATGATCTATATGGACTTCAGAACGATGTTTGACAACGTTCCCCATAGGAGACTGATTAGCAAGGTTTGATCTCATGGAATACAGGGAGAACTAGCCATTTGGATACAGAACTGGCTCGAAGGTAGAAGTGGTGGTGAAGGGTTGTTTTTCAGACTGGAGGCCTGTGATCAGTGGAGTGCCATAAGGATCGGTGCTGGGCCCTCTACTTTTTGTCATTTACATAAATAATTTGGAAGCGAGCATAAGAGGTACAGTTAGTAAGTTTGCAGATGACACCAAAATTGGAGATGTAGTGGACAGCGAAGAGCGTTACCTAAGATTACAACAGGATCTGGACCAGATAGGCCAATGGGCTGAGAAATGGCAGATGGAGTTTAATTCAGTAAATGAGAGGTGCTGCATTTTGGGAAAGCAAATCTTTGCAGGACTTATACACTTAATGGTAAGGTCCTGGGAATGTTGCTGAACAAAGAGACGTTGGAGTGCAGGTTCACAGCTCCTTGAAAGTGGAGTCGCAGGTAGATAGGATAGTGAAGAAGGCGCTTGGTATGCTTTCCTTTATTGGTCAGAGTATTGAGTACAGGAGTTGGGAGGTCATGTTGCAGCTGTACAGGACATTGGTTAGGCCACTGTTTGAATATTGTGCGCAATTCTGGTCTCCTTCGTATTGTACAACAATAGGAAGAAAAAAAAATCAGAAAACATGCTTAACTGGGAATTGTTATGTTCAGTAGGCTGATAAAATCTTGAACATGGAATTTGTATGGTTGCGGACAGTGTTTCCCCGCTGGTCAAAATCTTGAGGATTTAGCACAAGTGCAAATTGACATGGAAAGCCTGAAATTGTGGTGCAGTACTCACAGCTCCACCCTAGCCAATACTTTGAATATGTCGCATCCACTACCCTCTTCAGTGAAATTGCAACAAATGAAATCAATTTATATAGTGAGAGACCTCCCCTCACCAAGCCTTCACTTTCTGCAGTTGTGTCAGAGAAACCTCAGGTTAAGCCTCGTTCAATGCGATATAACGAGGTTTTAAGTGAGAAATTATGTTTAACTCTGGCGGGATAACAAATTTGGCTGTGAAAATATTATTTTATATTGTGCAATTTATGAAATATATTGTAATACTATATTTCTAAAGCATTTTAAATTTGACGTAGTATTTGGACTTGCACAGAAAGTGTTAGAATAATTCACAGGCATCTTCTATAATTGTCAATCCTGTGTTAAACATAAAGTCACAACAAACAACTATATTTAAATTGGCACAAGGCTCAACAGGCATCAGTCAGCGATTAAAAGTGGATAAATCCCAGGACATGATCAGGTGTACCCGAGAACTCTGTGGGAAGCTAGAGAAGTGATTGCTGAGCCTCTTGCTGAGATATTTGTATCATCGATTAGTCACATGTGAGGTGGCAGAAGACTGGAGGTTGGCAAACGTGTGCCACTGTTTAAGAAGGGCGGTAAAGACAAACCAGGGAACTATAGACCGGTGGGCCTGACCTTCGTGGTGGGCAAGTTGTTGGAGGGAAACCTGAGGGACAGGATGTACATGTATTTGGAAAGACAAGGACTGATTTGGGATAGTCAACATGGCTTTGTGCGTTGGAAATCATGTCTCACAAACTTGATTGAGTTTTTTGAAGCAGTAACAAAGAAGATTGATGAGGGCAGAGTAGTAGATGTAATCTATATGGAGATCAGTAAGGCGTTCGACAAGGTTCTCTATGGGAGACTGATTAATAAGGTTAGATCTCATGAATATAGGGAGAACTAGCCATTTGGATACAGAACTGGCTCAAAATTAGAAGACAGAGGGTGGTGGTGGAGGGGTGTTTTTCAGACTAAGGCCTGTGACCAGTGGAGTGCCACAAGGATCGGTGCTGGGTCCTCTACTTTTTGTCATTTACGTAAATGATTTGAATGCGAGCATAAGAGGTACAGGTAGTAAATTTGCAGATGACATCAAAATTGGAGGTGTAGTGGACAGCGAAGAGAGTCCCCTCAGATTACAACAGGATCTGGACCAGATCGGCCAATGGGCTGAGAAGTGTCAGATGGAGTTTAATTCAGATAAATGTGAGGTGCTGCATTTTGGGAAAGCAAATCCTAGCAGGACTTATACACTTAATGGTAAGGTCCTCGGGAGTGTTGCTGAACAAAGTGACCTTGGAGTGCAGGTTCATAGTTCCTTGAAAGTGGAGTCGCAGGTGGATAGGATAGTGAAGAAGGCGTTTTGTGTGCTTTCCTTTATTGGTCAGAGTATTGAGTACAGGATTTGTGAGGTCATGTTGCGACTGAACAGGGCATTGGTTAGGCCACTGTTGGAATATTGCATTGCAATTTTGGTCTCCTTCCTATCGGAAAGATGTTGTGAAACTTGAAAGGGTTCAGAAAAGATTTACAAGGATGTTGCCAGGGTTGGAGGATTTGAGCTACAGGGAGAGGCTGAACAGGCTGGGGCTGTTTTCTATGGAGCGCCGGAGGCTGAGGGGTGACCTTATAGAGGTTTACAAAATTATGAGGGACATGGATAGGTTAAATAGTCAACGTATTTTCCCTGGGGTCAGAGAGTCCAGAACTAGAGGGCATAGGTTTAGGGTGAGAGGGGAAAGATATAAGAGAGACCTAAGGGGCAACTTTTTCACACAGAGGGTGGTACATGTATGGATGAGCTGCCAGAGGATGTGGTGGAGACTGGTACAATTACAACATTTAAGAGGCATTTAGATGGTTAAATGAATAGGAAGGGTTTGGAGGGATTATGGGCCGGGTGCTGACAGGTGGGACTAGATTGGGTTGGGATATCTGGTCGGCATGGACAGGTTGGACCGAAGGGTCTGTTTCCATGCTGTACATCTCTGACTCTATGTCTTTTGTCTGCTTGTTTGGGTTTGTTGCTGAGAAATCTGTGGACTGTGTTCATTGGGTACCCACTCTTTTTGAAGACACAGTATAGGTGATTTTCCTCTATGCTGCAGTGCAGGATGGCTTGTTGGAATAATGTTCTGATGCAGCTTTGTTTGTGGATGTTGGGGTGATTGCTTCTGTAGTTCAATATTTGGTTTGTATATGTCCGTAGCAAAACTAATGTCATTTACAAAATACTGTGCAAGAACTGTAACAAACACAACATTGACCAAACAGGCAGAAAACTAGCCTTCAGGATATGTGAACATCAACTAGCCACAAAACGACATGACCCATTCTCACTAGTAACCTTACGTACAGACGAGGAAGGACACCACTTCGACTGGGACAATGCATCCATCCTAGGACAAGCCAAACAGAGACATGCACGAGAATTCCTAGAAGCATGGCATTCCAACCAGAACTATATCAACAAACACATTGACTTGGACCCGATTCACCACGCCCTGAGAAAAAGCACAGGAAATGATATCAGCATAGGAAATGACATCACCAACCCAAGGAAACCCAAACATTTTAATAGAAAGCAGGAATAATCAGCAGTGCTTCGTCTGGAGGCTCACTGAAGATGTTACCTAGTATGGCGATGGAACGTTTTAAAATGAACATTCCAGCTCAGCGAGCAAACCTACATCCAGATCCTTATATCTATTTCCTGCCTGTTGCCATGATGATGTGAAACACACAGGTCTGCTTCAGTGCAACAGCATACCCTTTGCTACATTGTATATCAAGGTAATGTTGTGTTTAACAAAAATGTCCAAATGACCCACAAAGTCACATGTTGGTGACTTACACTCCCAGCCAATCCTATCTGATCACTGAGGATGAAGTAAAGCAGACTGTTCACGAGTGTCCATCTGGGACTGAGATGCCTGTGGTGGTCAGTCCCACCTTGGAGGTGCTGGAGTGGGATTGAGGAGAGGCTACTGCTATACCAGCAGCACTGAAGCTGGTCATAGTGAGTCTCTATCACAGACAGTGACTCTACTGAAGCTTTGTCTATCTGAGGAGTCATGGAATTAGATAGTGAGTAAATCCCATGAAGGGTGGGTGCCTCATGAGCATTGGTCACCACACCAGATCTTTCATAGTGCCAGTAATGGCTCGAGCAAAACATCGGATGGTGAACAAGGCCACCATTCCATGTTTCTCTGCGCTTATTTGAGCCATTTCCTGTTCAATACTACATGATGTGTTATATGTTCTGTCTGTGTATTGTTCCTACACCCAGTCCAAGTGATCCTGAATGTGGTTCTCCTTCAGACTGGCCACTCTCCCAGTGGAGGAGCTCGTGCTCAAAACACAGAGGTTCGTGTGCAGCATGAGATAAATGGACTTCTCAATTCGTATCCATGACTTCACAATGCCCCAAGTAACATATGAACATAGAATTCCAACTGCCTGCTATATTAACTCCCACATTGTGCTCCTCGGGAGACAGAACCTGTTTTGTGGCTGTGTTAGGAGTTTATCAGTCACTGAGTGGAGGTGATTGTGGGGAATTTTTGCAATGAGCTTCCCTGCATGAAACAGCAGAGAGAACCCTCTATAGTTACCATTGCTGACCTTTCTTGAAGGTAATTACAATTATGGCATCACAGAAATCCACTGGCATTTCTCCTCCTTCCAGACGAAGGGAGGTGAGGTCATGAATTTGTGCCGAGCACCTTTGTCTGCGTATTTCAATTAGGAACCCTTCTGTATCAACAGCCTCGTTAGTTCTTAGCTGTCCGATATTTTTTCCAACCTTAGGCTGTGCTGGGGTTTTGCTGGGTAAAGCAGTGAACATGATGTGGGGTGTGTCACGTCATGTTGTCATGTCAAGGGCTGAGCCTCAGCTGTTGAAATCCTTGAAGTGCTCCTTCCAATAAGCACTAACTACCTCTCTGTCATGAGGTGTGCCACTCTGTTTTAAGATCTCAGGAATAATGAACATAATGTGGCTGCAAAAGCCCTTTTAGCAATGGGGATTGTGAAAGGAATCAAACAGCAACAGACAAAATGGTTCATAAATTTTTGACATATTAACTAAACTGTAAATTATTGTCTGCACTAGTGTGGGATGTTCATGCTAAGAGTTTGTTTCAGATGGTGGGAGGATACAGTTTATATTAGTTATCTATGGATTCTAAAGCTCCATCAGTGATAATTGATCAGCTTCCAGTTCAGAAAGGGACTGCAAAGAGTTCTACTTTTTCCAGAACATTTGATTCCACTGTATGCTGGCAGAAAGGCTTTAATTAAACCTGAAGTGTAAGAAAGAATTCAGCGAGCTTTAGGAAATAAGGTAACACAACTTATCTTTAATCTGAGATACATGGTTTATTATAAGAAAGGGGGCCTTAAAGAATCAAGAGGCTCAGGGAATTTTATTGGTAAAGATGGATAAATAATGATTCTACAAAACGGAAATTAGATTGTTCAGGTACATTCTTCAGGCTGCTGGGATGGATTAGAAATTTGCAGATTCTGAAAGAGTTAAAAAAGTTTCTGGAAATAACAAGTAGCCAGTGTTACTACTCAACACTGCACAGCTATGACCAAACTGCTGCAATTGATAGTTTATCTGATGATGGACAAATGGTCAATTAATGGTCAATGTGAGACCATTTGTTCCAAAGGATAACTACCAAAAGTGGATACTAAGGCTAAGTATGTCCCAGAAGAGCTCAGTCAATGGAGAAATGCCACTTCCAAAGTTTTGCATTTCAGCAACCCTTTGAATGTTTATCTTCTTTTAAAATTGTTCACTTTCAAGAGTTATTATGCACATGTGAGAGTGGGCATTCATTTTATTGGCAGCTCCTTTCCCCTCTAACAGTTCTCTGTTCAGAAAATAAAATATCCCTTCATTTGCTGAAGATCTGGCGTCTATGCCCTTATAATTTCAGACTTCTTGCCTTTTACTTTATTTAAAAAAAACTTATAATTTTGAACTCTGCCTGATCTTTATGTTTCATTATTGTAATGAAAAGAAAGTCTCACTTTCTTGAATCTCTCATAACTAAAACCTTCCAGTCCTCTTACAACGTAATTAGTTTATACTGCAAATATTCAAAAGGCTCAGTAGCATTTGCAAAGAGAGAAAGTGGAGTTAAATTTTCAGGTCGATGATCTTTTTATCAGACCTGAAGTAAGTAAACTGAAACATTTGTGAATTATTATAGAAAAGACATTGATTTATGTAAAGACCATCTCTTTTTACTTTTATCCATTCTTACTTGGACTGAAAGACAAATAACCAATTTTAAGACCACAAGACACAGGAGCAAAACTAGCCAATTGGCCCAAGGAGTCTGCTCCACCATTCCAATCTCCTTTCATATTACTAGCTAGCTCTCACAATTCATCTTCTCCCTCCTTATTGCTTTTCTTATTGTCCTCTGCTGGTTTTTAAAGGTTTCCAAATCCTCTGTCCCCACTAATTTCACCATATTGTTTGCTTTTTCTTTTGCTTTCATGCTGTCCCTGAATTCCCTTGTCAACTATGGTTGCCTCATTGTCCCCTTCATATGTTTGTTCTTGCTTGGAGTGAATTTCTGGTGTGCCTCTCTAATTATCCCTGCCGTTTCTGCTCCACCGTCTTCCCTGCTGGGCTCCTGTTCCAATCAAATCTGGCCAGCTTCTTTCTCATGTCTTTGTAGTTTCTTTTACTCTTTTGTAATATTGTTATATCTGATTCAAGCTTCTCCCTCTCAAACTACAAGAATTATTTTCTTATTGGAGAGTCACTGCCCACTGGGGTCCCCTCACCTTAAGCTCTATAACCAAGACTGGCTCATTATACATCAGGGTCTAGATTAGAGTGGTGCTGGAAAAGCACAGCAGGTCAGGCAGCATCCGAGGAGCTATTCCTGATGAAGGGCTTTCGCCCAAAACATTGATTTTCCAGCTCCTCGGATGCTGTCTGACCTGCTGTTCTTTTCCAGCACCACTCTAATCTAGACTCTAGTTTCCAGCATCTGCAGTCCTTGTTTTTACTTCATTATACATCAGCAAATCCAGAATTACCTGTTCCCTAGTGGGCTCTACCACAAGCTTTTTTTCATTTCTTACTAACAAGGCAACCTTTCTCCCTCTGTCCATCTGCCTGTCCTTTTACAAGGTTTGCATATTTAATTCCCAGCCCTGATTCCCTTGTCTCGGTAATATCCACTACATTGTATCTGCATTATGAGTTAATTTACCCTGTTTCAAATGCTGCATGCATTTAAGCACAACATCCTCAGTCCTGAATTGACTGCCTCCATTCTCATAGTTGTTCCCTTATCTGCTGTGCCTGAAGTTAGATTCCTGACCTTGTCCTATTACTTGTTCTGGAAACTTTGGTATCCTCTGCTGAACCCTTCCCCCTTTAACATTTTCCATAATTTTCCATGCAACTGAACCCACACCCCCACTATTTAGGGTAAAGCCCTACCGCCAGCCTTAGTTATGTAGTTTGCCAGAGCTCTGGTCCCAGCATGATACAAGTAGAGCCCATCGCATGGAACAGCTCCTTCCTTCCCCAGTGCTAATGCCAATGTTTCATGAATTGGAACCTATTTCTTCCACACTTCGAGCCATGTGTTTACCTCTTTAATCTTGTTGATCCTGTGTCAATTTGCTTGTGCCTCAGGTAGTGATCCAGAGATTATCATCTTTTCTAATTTAGCCACTAGTTGCTCATATTTCTCCTTTTTGTCTGTATCTTTCATACCGACATGGAATCAACATCAGCCAAGTAGTTAACACTCAGGTACTTTCTGATAAGTTTGAAATGTTAACTATTCTGTTATATAACTGGCTACAGAAATGATCTCTTTAAGAAAATTTCTAATATAATTGAATTTCAGGTTACATCCATTCTACAAGAAGATGACTTTCCGCTCGAACTTTGAGAAGGACAATAGAACATTTGCTATCGGCAATGCAATCCTTTTGTCTCAATGGTAACCATTTATATACCACTAGGACACTTGGTCACATGAGTCCCATAGCACTAATCCATTTGTTTCTTTTGACCATACTATTTCGAAAAAAAAACGAATGTTAAAGGAGTCAGTGTTGTTCCATACTGCATCAATTGACAATGACCAATACCCCATAACTCCAAGCTGCAAAGGACAACCTCTGACCTTTTAGTCTGCAAGCAGAAGTCCTATTTGGTAAATTATCCTCAGAAGACTTTTGAAGAGATTTTGAAAGAGAAGAAACTGCCTACAATTCTTCCCTTGCTGGCTAACTAATCACCAATCATTACAAAGGAGTTGCAGACTGTAACAAGATTTGAACATTTAGACACCTTGTTAAGAGCAAGAAGTCTGATAAACTGCTATCCCTCAGTCTAGCTTTGTATTTTTTTTGTATTAGTACAAAGCATAATTCTTGATAAAAAAAATTCACTTATGTGTACTTCTAAAGGAAGAGGTCTCGTGGCACTGTGGGTATCGTTCCTGCCTCTTAGCTAGACGATCTGAGTTTAAGCACTATTTCATGACTTGATGTTCAAAGAAGGTGCATTCCTAATGCAGACAAGGAGTGCAACATTAATCTACAAATCTTTCCAAAACATGACAGTGGCAACAGCGAGTAAGAATGGGAGAATGTAAAAGTTCACGTTGCTGCAGAGGTTTGCATTATAACGTGTACTGTAGATTGCTGAAAGACTTTCCCAGAATTGAAAAATAATCTTTCATTCAACATTTGTCGAAAGGTCTTTCAGGTTACACATTATCATTGAAGTTCTCAGCTATGGCTCAGATGTATTTGGTTTAATGGTAACATGGAATAAGGTGTGTGTGTGTGAGACAGATTCCTCAAACAGTTTGAGTTACTACAGCAACGTAGCACTTTTACATCATTTTGTTATCTACAACTACAGATAGTGATGGTAGAGGATCCAACATTCATTCCATCATAAGGCTGATCAGAAATCTCTCCCATTCTTACCCACTGCTGCGATTGTCATGTTTTTTGCAAAACTTTGTAGATTGATACTGAATTCAGTCTGCATTGGAAACCCACCTTTCTTGGCCATCAAGTCAAGGACTTAAGCTCAGAGTTTCTGGTTCAGAGGCAGAGATGTGTCATGAGGCTTCTTCATTTAGGTAATAGTTTGTGATGATTCCAAGCCAAGCTGACAAACATGGACATTTTCTTCAAGTAAAAGAGTGTAAAAATAATGGACCCAAAGTCAATCGAACTCAAAAGCAGATTGCTTTAGATCATAGTTCATTAGTCTCTTTCTAATGTGGGTCTTCTTGGTGGCCTGGAACATTTGCATCTGTGTCTTTAAGATTTTTCAAAAATCAATACAAAATCAATATATAAGGGTTTTATTGACCTGAAATGTTAACTCTGTCTCCCACCACAAATATTGCCTGATTTCCTATGTACTTGCAGCATTTCTTGTTTCTATTAGAGCTGATAAACATAGTTTTATTTAATACAGAATCCCTACAGTGTGGAAATAGGCCATTCAGCCCATCAGGTCCATGAAGAGCATCCCACTCCCCTACTATATCCCCATACCCTGCAATTCCCATGGCCAACACACATAGCCTACACATCCCTGGACACGATGAGTAATTTAGCATGACCAATCCCACCTAACCTGCCCATCCTTGGACAATGGAAGGAAACCGGGGCCCCCGGAAAAAACTCATGCAGATAGAAGGAGAATGTGCAAAACTCCACATAGATAGTCACTTGAGGGTGGAATCAAACCCAGATCCCTGGAGCTGTGAGGCAGCAGTGCTAACCACTGTGCCACAATGCCATCCTATTTGTTAACCAAAGCATTATCCAGAAACCCTGTTGGGAAAACAAGGGAGAACCAGAACCTTTATTTGAAAGAACAGTACTTATTTAGTCCAAGAAAAGATACAGGAGTTTCAATAGAGGGTAGAAGTCTCTAATAAAGATGCAATCTTAGCTTAAGCATTTAGCAACTAAGCCAGTTAAAATGGTTGGCATGCTTTCATCTGTGAAAGATGACAGACAAACGTCAAAGATTATATTTCAGACCACACGTCTTCATCTGATCTACCTTTGCTGATGGCAGAAGAGGTCAATCCTTGAGAGGCAGATCCCACTACAAACACCATCCATGAATAGGTCCCACCTGTTGTTGTGGCTGTTGTTTTCAGTGTTGGGACCTGCTGCAGACTGCGGCCACGATGGCCATGCATCCCAGCCCACTGGATGAGTTGCCATGATCTTTCATCATCAGTAAGAATGAGAAATACCATTATCTGTTTGAAAACAATATTGTGCCTTCCATACCACACCAGACCACCAGGCAAAACATCCTAATTATAAATCTGGAAGAAGCCCAAAATTAAACTGTCAAAAAAGGTTACAATGACATCTTTGAGAGAATCCCATAAGTGGAAACTAAGCTATTGTGACACTGTGCTACTGACTCTAAGAATAAACATATTGGCCAGTGCGCCAAAAGGTATTGTTAATTGCATAATGTTTTGTCATACGTAGCAAGTTTCTAAACCATCCCAGCAGGCTTTGACGTGTTTAATGGTTGCTTCTACACAGTTAACTCCATGTGCCCTACCCCAACCAAGGAAGAATAATTTTAACATGCTCAAAATCAGAAATTGATGGAGAAACTCAGCAGGTTAGGCACATTCTGTGCTGAGAAAGCAGAATTAAGATTTTGGGTCCAGTGACCCTTCTTCAGAACTAGTAGTGCCTAAGAAAAGGTGAAGATGGGGAAAGGTATAGGGTAATGAAGCAAGCAATAGGAGGTGATGGATCCTGGAGGAAATGAAAGATAGAGGGACAATAATGATAAGACAGGGAGAAAGAAATACTACAAATGGGAATTAAAAATAAGTGAAAATGGGTTGACTGTGCTACAAGCAGCCCACGTGTTGACAAGAGTCTTAGGGTGTGGGGATGGGTAAAAGACAAGAAAGAAAGTGTTCAGGCCATAAAATTATTGAACTCAATATTGTAACCTGAAGGCTGGAGAACCTCAAAAGAAAAATCTTATGCTGTTCTTCCAGCTTGTACTGAGCTTTGCTGGAGCATTACAGCAGCCCAAGAAAGGGAACCTGGTGGTGTGTTGATGTGGAAGGCAACATGAAGCTCAGAATCATTTTTGCATTCAGAGCATACATGTTCCGCAAAATGGTCACCAGTCTGTTTTCGTGTCCCAGTGTAGAGGAGATCACATTGTTATCAGCAAGTACAGTGGACTAGATTGAGTGAAGTGCAGGGAAATCACTGATTCACCTGGAAGGTGTGTTTGGAGATTTGGATACTGAGGAGGGAGGAAGTAAACAAGCAGGTGTTACATCTTCTATGATAACGTAGGAAGGTACCATGGGAATGGAGGGAGGTGTTGGAAATGGAAGAGGAGTATACCAGGGTGCCCCGGAAGGATCCTGCGGAAGGCTGACAAGAGATAAGATATGGTGGCAGCCCATTGGGTTTGGTGGAAATGCTGGAATCTGGGAGATTATATTGTATTTGTTCTGAAGATGCCAGAGGGGACATCAGGAATATCCACCTTTTTCCTCAACCAAGGATTTCACCGCACCGTAGTTGACAGTGCCTGCAGCAGGGTCTGACCCACTAATGCCCTCATCCCCTCTCTTCCTTCCCACCACAATGATAGTGTTCCCTTCATTCTCACTTTCCATCTCACCAGTTTCTGAATCCATAGGATCATTAGCTGCCATTTCTGCCACCTCCAGCAGAATGCCACCACCAAACACTTACTCACCTCCCCTCCCTTGTCCTCTGGGACACCTTGGTCCACTCCTCCTTCACTCCCAACATCACTCCTTACCCCGTGGCATCTTCCCTTGCAATCCTCCTCATTATCTAAAGCCCAAGACACACCTTCCAGTTGAAGCAACAACTTACCTGCACTTCAGTTAATCTAATCCACTGTGTTCACCACTCACAATGTGGTCTGATGCAGGCCTGGTAATTTTTTGCGAAAATGATTCTGAGCTTCCAGTTGCCTGTCACTTCAACACATTAACCTGCCCCCCAGCTAATATCTCTGCCTCAGGCCTGCTGCAGTTCCTAGCTTAGCTCAGCGCAACTAGAAAAACAGAATCTCATTTTCTGCTGGACAACTCTACAGTCTTCTGGACTCAATATTGAGTTCAATAACTATAAGTCCTGAATACCTTCTTCCATGTCATCTACTCACCCCAACATCCCAGGACCCCTGTTATCACATGGGCTGCCAACCCATTATGAAGCAATCATCTCAATACCATCAAATGAAGCTGCATTAGAACATTATTTCAATGAGCCACCATACACTGCAGCACAATGGAACTATGAAGAGTAGAGGAAAATCACTGATACAGTGTATTCAAAAAGAATGGGTACCCAATGAAAACAGTCTCTCCCCTACATCAAAGACATCTTGGAAATGACTGCCAGACTAATCAGATGTCTTGGCATCATGGTAGTCCACAAACCCACTAACACACCAAAACAGCTGCAAATGAACTTGAATGACCCTATACAGACAACAAGCAAAATTAATATCATTTACAAAATACCATGCAAGAACTGTAACGAACACCACATTGGACAAACAGGCAGAAAACTAGCCACCAAGATACATGAACATCAACTAGCCACACAAAGACATGACCCACTCTCACTAGCATCCTTACATACAGATGAGAAAGAACACCACTTCAGCTAGGGCAACACATCCATCCTAGGACAAGACAAACAGAGACACTCATGGGAATTCCTAGAAACATGGCATTCTAACTGGAACTCTCTCAACAACAACACATTGACTTGGATCCCATTTATCACCACCTGAGAGAAAGAATGGCAAATGACATCACCACAGGAAATGACATCCTGTTAGGCCACCCAAGGAGGCCTAAACATATAAATAGAAAGTGGGCCATACCAGCAGTGCTTCACCCGGAGGCTCACTGATGATGTTACCAAGTATGGTGACAAAATACCTGAAAAGAAACCTACCAGCTCACGAGCAAACCTACACCCAGAACCTCAACCTGAACTACAAATCTTCTCAAAACTCGCTAGCTACATATGGTCCCCATTAGTAGTGTGTCCTTCTCCCTGGCTTACTATTATCCAAGGCTTTATCTGCCTAACTGTCTTTGTCTCCCTTTGGGTTCCATCTCCTTCTAAGTGGAAGTGGGTACTGCAGATACTGGAGATTAGAGTCAAGATTAGAGTGGTGCTGGAAAAGCACAGCAGATCTGGCAGCACCCGAGGAGCAGGAAAATTGACGTTTCGGGCAAAAGCAACCACCTCCTTCTACTATATGCTCCTTCACCACCATCCTTGTCCCACCATCCCCCTCCACCTTATTGCTTTCAGCACTTTGCCCAAGCTGCTACTACTTTTGAAGTAGGATTATTGGACCCAAACATTAACTCTGCTGCAAGACCTGTTGAGTTTCTCCAGCAACTTTTGCTTTTGTTTCATATTTCCAGTATCTGCAGCTGTTTGTTTTAATTTTAACTTGTTGATTTCGGGTGACTTTTGATATGACTTCTTTATTGTTGTATTCATTGTCACTAATTATAAAGTTAAATATCAAATATGATTCTTTAAGCATCTAGTCAACTTGCTCTCCCATTTTCAAGGATTTGGTAATATACAACTCCACGTATCTCTGCTCTTGCATGCTCTTGAAAACAATCTCATTATTCTGTTTCTCCACATGGTTCCTCTCAAATTGCATCACTTCACATTTATCTATATTGCCCCTGCCATCTGTCTGTCCATTTCACTAAGTCTATTTCCTTCTGGTTTCTGCTACAGCTTTACTCATTGTTACAATCCTGATACAGAAAAGAATCCATTGGGGAAAAAACTGAGTAACAAGGTTTCACTTTTAACACTTTGTAACAAGCCAACTAAAATTAATATAATTTAAACACTGGTTTACAGGTGAAGGATGTTTCAGATAAAAAGGTTTATTTCTCTTCTAATATTTAATACAGCAAAGATACTGATAGCTATAAGCACTCACATAATGTCCCACACAAAATGGGGGCATGGTGAGGGTGGTGCAGATGTAGAGAGCACTACATATAATCTCATAGTTTTCCCAAATCATTTTCCATTTTGTAGGATCTCTCACTTTTCATCCAATATTTTTGGCCATTGAGATGAATTCACCAGCAGCTGTGCTCAATTCAAAGTTCCTGGACATAGTTAACATCAGCAGGCATCTGAATGTGAACCCTCCTTCTCTCTCTCTCTCTCTCTCTCTCACACTCTCAGGGCATAATTGTACAAAACACACAGAATTCTCAGAGACTCACAGCTCTAATGGTCTGGTTAGCTCTTAGAACACTAGAACAGTTGCCGTAGGATGTGTCCAATCCAGTGCCAATGCACCTTCTTTTCTTCAGTGTTTTGTTCTTTCCAGCTGTCTAACTTGCAGAGTAATACAGTCACAGTCAAACATAAACTGATTCCAATCAGACAGGATCATGCTTATTTCCCCATCACATAAATTCTCAATTTTGACTGACTTGTGAAACAGCAAACCAAGAAATCCAACACAACTGCAATTCATTTTCTGTTTTGCCCTTTCCTTCTTAGCTGTTTATGCAATTCTGAGTTGTAGAAGCATTTGTTGTATCATAATGATGTCACAATCAGGAACCTGACTCGCCCTCTTTCAGAATATTAGAACAAAGGAATATCAGAAAAGGAATAGGTTATTCAGCTCATCGAGCTTGACCTACCATTCAATATGATCGTGGCTGATTAAATGCTTCAATGCCTTTTGATCCACCTCATCTCCACAACCCTGCAAACTATTGGTAATCAGACATCCATCAATTACTGCTTACATGTACTCAGAGACTGAACTCCCATACCCACTTTAGTGGGGAATTCTGAAGGTTTGCCATCTTCTGATTGAAAAAGATTCTCCTCATCTCAGACCGTCATAATTTCCCTTAGTCAAATTTAACACCCCTGCTTTAAAATGAACAACTTCACCTTCAAATATAACTTAATTCTATCATATTGGTCACTCATTCCTTGACGTTCTCTTACAACAAGCTTGTTAATTAGTCCTTACTCACTGCGCAATACTAGATTTAAAATATCATATTTTCTAGTCAGCTCCTCAACTGTATTGTTTTAGAAAACCACTCAAAACCACCCAGAAACTCTTCCTCCACGGCTTTAGTGCTCAATGGCTTACCCAGTGTATATACAAATTACCCATGATAACTGTGTTGCCCCTATTACAAGCTTCTCTCATTTCCTGATTAATACAATGCCCAAACTACCACTATCATCATGGTCTATAAATAAATCCAGTCAGTGAACTGTTGCCTCTTGCTGTTTCTAAATTCCACCCAGACACATTCCTCAGTGTTCTTCTGATCTGCGATCCTCCCTTACTAAACATTGAGCCCATCCTTTATTATCAGCACGACTTTGTTTCCTTTTCCTCCTTGTCATCCCTTCCCAAACAGTGCATATCCATGAGTAATCAGTTCCCTGTCCTACTTCCTGTACATCCATGTTTCTGTAATGGCAATTAGGTCAAACCCACCATATTCATCAGTCCACTTTGTTTTTAAAAGAACATTGCAAGACAGAAATTACAAGATTTCTAAAGTTCATTATCACATGAATCTCTTGCACATTGCCAAGCTTTGCATTACATACAAATCTCAACTTTGTACTTACTGTACTCAAGTCCAGTTTACTTATACTTTAGACCAGGGAAACCCAGTGGATGTGGTCTATCTAGACTTTCAAAAGGCCTTTGATAAGGTGCCACACAGGAGGCTGCTGAGCAAGGTGAGGGCCCATGGTGTTCGAGGTGAGCTACTGGGATGGATTGAGGATTGGCTGTCTGACAGAAGGCAGAGAGTTGGGATAAAAGGTTCTTTTTCGGAATGGCAGCCGGTGACAAGCGGTTTCCCGCAGGGTTCAGTGTTGGGGCCACAGCTGTTCGCATTATATATTAATGATCTGGATGAAGGGACTCGGGGCATTCTAGCGAAGTTTGCAGATGATACGAAGTTAGGTGGACAGGCAGGTAGTACTGAGGAAGTGGGGAGGCTACAGAAGGATCTAGACAGTTTGGGAGAGTGGTCCAGGAAATGGCTGATGGAATTCAATGTGAGCAAATGCAAGGTCTTGCACTTTGGCAAAAAGAATAAAAGCATAGACTACTTTCTAAACGGTGAGAAAATTCGTAAAGTCAAAGTACGAAGGGATCTGGGAGTGCTAGTCGAGGATTCTCTAAAGGTAAACATGCAGGTTGAGTCCGTGATTAAGAAAGCGAATGCAATTTGTTGTCACTTATCTCAAGATGGTTGGAATATAAAAGCACCGTTGTGCTACTGAGACTTTATAAAGCTCTGGTTAGGCCCCATTTGGAGTACTGTGTCCAGTTTTGGTCCCCACACCTCAGGAAGGACGTACTGGCACTGGAACGTGTCCAGCGGAGATTCACACGGATGATCCCTGGAATGATAGGTCTAACATATGAGGAATGGCTGAGGATCCTGGGACTGTATTCATTGGAATTTAGAAGATTAAGGGGAGACTTAATAGAGACGTACAAGATAATACATGGCTTTGGAAAGGGTGGACGCTAGGAAATTGTTTCCATTAGGCGAGGAGACTAGGATCCGTGGACACAGCCTTAGAATTAGAGGGTGTCAATTCAGAACAGAAATGCGGAGACATTTCTTCAGCCAGAGAGTGGTGGGCCTGTGGAATTCATTGCCACAGGGTGCAGTGGAGGCTGGGACGCTAAATGTCTTCAAGGCAGAGATTGATAGATTCTTGATGTCTCGAGGAATTAAGGTCTACGGGGAGAACGCTGTTAAGTGGAGTTGAAATGCCCATCAGCCATGATTGAATGGTGGAGTGGACTCAATGGGCTGAATGGCCTTACTTCCACTCCTATGTCTTATGGTATTATGGTCTTATATGCAACAAGAATAACAGTGATCCTTGTATCATTCCCAAAGGGATCTCTCTCCATTGATTGCTCCAGTCTTCAAAGTGTGATCAAGAGCTTCTGATTCCTTACTATTTTAATTTGGATCTTGTTCTTACGCTGATGTTCCTTTTCTTGGCCTCTTGTTATTTCTACTGAAGTTCTATACAAGCGCAAGAAACAACAGTTCT
This sequence comes from Hemiscyllium ocellatum, assembly GCF_020745735.1. Taxonomy (NCBI): domain Eukaryota; kingdom Metazoa; phylum Chordata; class Chondrichthyes; order Orectolobiformes; family Hemiscylliidae; genus Hemiscyllium; species Hemiscyllium ocellatum. The sequence goes on along the minus strand of NC_083407.1, from coordinate 61,862,169 downwards.
TCTGTTTCAGCAATTAATGGCCTCTGGACTCAATAGTGAGTTCAACAATTTCGGATCATGATCTTGTCTTCCATTTTTGATTTCTTTTTGCCATGTGCTGTTCTTAATCTTGTTTTATATGTTTTATTTTTGGACAAAGCTGTTATTATTCTGCCATTCACTCTGGACAAATACTTGTTTCTTTTCAGTGAACATTACCATTCCCTTTGCCTTTTCCTTCATGATACATTTGTCATTTAATTTTCTCTAACCTCCACTCTATCTATGACATTTCTACTTAGCTTCAGTACTGAGAAAGAACCATATTTGTCTCAAAATGTCTAATCTGTTTCTCTTTCCATAGATCTGCCAGACCTGTTGAATATTTCCAGCAATTAGAATTTCAGAGTTTCAGCATTCACAGTATTTTGTTTTGATATTATATTAATCTTATCCACAGGGGGATTTGTTAACTTGGTGTAATGTTGCCTCAATTTAGTATTTCGGTTAAAAACAGAATTACAATTTATAGGGACAACAAGAGAGTAGAGTTGAGGTTTATTTTTTAAAGTGATTGGAAATGGATAACAATGTTTCTGATTTCCGTTCTGGAGTAACTTCTGTTTGTTATGTTTGGCAATGATTTACATAGTGACATGGAAAGAGAGAATATCGTACGTATAGTGGACAGGAAGGATGTATTGGCCTTGGAGTGGTTTCAGAGGTGGTTCACGAGAATTGTCCCAGGAATGAAAAGCTTGACATATGAAGAATGTTTGAGGACTCTGGAAAGATACTCAATGGAGTTTAGAAGTATATGGGAGGATCTAATTAAAACTTACAGAATACTGAATGGTCTGGACAGAGCATATGTTGGGAAGGTGTTTCCATTCTAGGAGAGACTAGGACAGCGTTAAAGTAAAGGGAAGACCTTTTAGAATGGAGATAAGGAGAAACCTCTTCAGCCAGAGAGTGGTGAATCTATGGAATTCACTACCACAGAAGGCTATGGACACCAGATTATTGAGTATATTTAAAATGGAGATAGATAGATTCTTAATTGTCAAGGGGATTGAGGATTACAGGGAGAAAGTGGGAGAATGGGGTTGAGAAACATATCAGCCATGATTGAATAGCAGAGTAGACTTGATGGGCTGAATGGCCTAATTTCTGCTCCTATGTCTTATGGTCAAAGTGGAAGTTATAGCTAATTCTTTGGAAAATCAAAAGAATGTTAATACAATGGTTAAATTATCTGAAATAGAATTTGATGTTATTGTGAGGTGATGCATATTAATAAGAAAAGATAACAGATTGTAACAGGACCTCCTGCAGTGGATGGCGATGGTGAAAGAGGTCAGCTGGAGCAGTTGAATGGACACTCTCTGAGGAAAGGGCTATCTCTGGGGGAAGGAGGACTGATGGGAAGCAGCAGCAGACAGACAAGAAGGATTCCTCAATCTCATGTGAGCTATCCTGGTTGATCCTGCCCAAGAGATGCTCCAAAGATGTGCTGGAATTGTGATATGGCTGGACACTTCCAATGAGTCTGCATTCAACAACCATGGTCGCTATTGACATCAGACATAATGACGTATCCAGTAAATAGTCTTCTCACCAAACATTAAACTAGTTGGCTTCCCACCAAGAGCCAGGCAAGGAGTAAACTTCCTTTTCGAAGATGTTCACTCTTATTTAAAGTAAAGGGGACTTGCCTTACAATGAATGTGAAATTTAACAAGGCCCAAATTGACACAGGAGTGGAGGTGTCAACCGCTCCTCACCAGCTTATTTGTTAACATCTTGGTAAGGATTGAGATCTGACTGATGCCTCTTCCCTCATCCAGGTCACTGTTTCACAGGGGTCAGGCATCCCCTATCACATCTACACTAAGTTGTCCCATTCTGTCCTCAATCACACTTTCCATAGCCTGGGATTTCTGATAGTCTGTGAACTAATCAATACTTCAGTGGAAGCAAGGAAGTTGAGAATAACCATGTCATTGGGATTGAATATTAGTTAAGAGATATCTGGATATCCTTGTAAAGCTTGGACAATGACTAATTTGACCTGCACATTACAAGGTCCATACAAGGGGCATAGGAGCTTTCTGATCTTGCACCATACATAAGAGGTATATTGACCTGTGTGGGACACTAGAACTGCTTGATTAGCATGGTATTCGGCTGTTCGACTGCCTGCCTGCACCAGCACTAGTCCCCAGTGGGTCCATCAGGCCTTGTTAGAGTCACATGTATCGTATGTAGTAGAGCACCTCCTTGTTGTAACTTTGGGAGCTGCTCTTATCACTGTGATAAGAAAAAGGTAAGTACCCATGTAGATTGCCAATTTCAGCAACAAAGATATGTGTTCCCAATCCAGAATATACATCAATGTTCTTAAATGTGCCTGGACCAACTGGAGGAGCAATCTGTAACTTTGGTTCAAAGATCGACATTAGCAGGTTGGAGGAGGCCCGGGGAGGCAGCTTGTTTCTACCCTCACAAAGAACAGGACAGCTTTCAGTAAGGATGATGATAACATTGGGTATGGTGACCTATTAAACCACAAGACTGTGACTAAAGATGACCATTTGATAAAGATTCCTTACCATCAGATCCCATCGCATCACTGGGAGGACCACCTGGCAACTACCGCAGGGGTCTTTGGACCAAAGTGCCATCAAGATCATCAAGTCTGTACTCGCACATCATCCCTCATGAAGATGAAAGACAGAGAACTGAGAATGTAGGTCAATTATTGGACACTCAACTTAAAACGTCATAAGGAAGTTTACCCTCTTTTTAAGACTGAGGAAGCAGTGCAAGCTCTTGAAGGTACAAAGTATTTCTACCAATCCATTACAACCCATAGCTACCCATTAATGAGGAAGGCTATGAAAAGATGCTACCCTATAAAAGCAATAGGAGATTTTATAAATAGGCAAGAATGTCCTTCAGGTTCTGTCATTCCTTGTCATTTCATGCAAGTGTTAAAGTGTTTTGGTGACCTGAATTTCCAGTGCCTCATGGTGTATCTGGACAATATACTCACTTTCAACTCATTGTTCAAGGAGGCTGTTGCAAGAGTAGACACTGTGTTAATCTACTTTTTGCAGCTTAACTTGCAAGTCAACCCAGAGAAGTGCCAACTTTGACAAAGGTATGGGCTCTTAGTTAGCAAGGAAAAAATATGACCAGTAGAAGAATAGGTCCAACATAAGATAGGTGGGGAATTTCATGGGTTACGTGATCTAGCTGGTTCCTATAAGAAGTTTATTCAAGACTGTGCACTATTGACTGCTCCACTGCATAATTTACTGAGATGTGGTTGGCGAAGGCTGTACCAGATGTTATACTTTACGAAGCATCACAGAAATTGCACTCACAAGCAGAAATTTCTGTCAACATCTGTCCTTAGCTACTCCCTTTCATACTGGAGTACTTTGCTTTAGTATTCATTATTGAGAGGGAACTTGTTGTTTGTGAGGACAATGTGATTCAGGCTAATACACTCGAACAGATTGATGTTAAGATAATGGATAAGTCCCCGGGCCAGATGGGATCAACCCAAGGTTACTACGGGAAGTGGATGAAGAGATTACTGTGCATTTGGCGATGATCTTTGTGTCTGCACTGTCCATTGGAGTAGTACCAGATGATTGGAGGGTGGCAATTGTTATTGCCTTATTCAAGAAAGGGAATGGGGCTAACTCTGGGAATTACAGATCAGTCAGTCTTACTTTGGTGGTGGGCAAATTATTGGAGAGGATTCTGAGAGACAGGATTTATGATTGTTTGGAAAAGCTTTGTGAGGAACAGATCACAGTTGAAAATGTGGGGCTGGAAAAACACAGCAGGCCAGGCAACATCCGAAGAGCAAGAGAATCGACGTTTCAGGTATAAGCCCTTCTTCAGGAATGAGGCTGGTGTGCCAAGCGGGCTGAGATAAAAGGTAGGGGGGGAAGGGAATTTGGGGGAGGGGCACTGGGAATACGATAGGTGGAAGGAGGTGAAGGTGAGGGTGATAGGCTGGAGAGGGGGTGGGGGCGGAAAGGTCGGGAAGAAGATTGCAGGTCAAGAGAGTGGTGCTGAATTCGGGGGTTGGGACTGAGATGAGGTGGAGGGAGGGGAAATGAGGAAGCTGGAGAAATCTACATTCATCCTGTGTGGTTGGAGGGTTCCTAGCGGAAGATGAGGTGCTCTTCCTCTAGGCGTCATTTGGTCAGGGTCTGGCGATGGAAGAGGCCAAGAACCTGCATGTCATTAGCGAAGTGGGAGGGGGACTTAAAGTGTTCAGCCACAGGGCGGTTGGGTTGGTTGGTGCGGGTGTCCCAGAGGTGTTCCCTAAAACGTTCCCCAAGTAGGCGGCCTGTCTCCCCAATGTAGAGGAGACCAATCAGGTGTAGCATTTACTCCACACAGTAAATGATGAGTGTAGAGGTGCAGGTGAATTTGCAATGGATATAGAAGGATCCATTGGAGCCTTGGAGGGAGGTGAGGGGGCAAGTTTTGCACTTCTTGCGGTTGCAGGGGAAGGTGCCAGGAGTGGAAGTTGGGTTGGTGGGGGGTGTGAACCTGACGAGGGAGTCACGGAGGGAGTGGTCTCTCCTGAATGCTGATAGGGATGGAGAGGGAAATATATCCCTGGTGGTGGGGTCTGTCTGGAGGTGGCAGAAATGATGGAGGATGATACGATGTATCCGGAGGTTGGTGGGGTGGAAGGTGAGGACCAGTGGGGTTCTATCCTGGTGTGATTGGAGGGACGGGGTTCAAGGGCGGAGGTACAGGAAGTGGAGGAGATACGGTGGAGAGTGTCGTCGACCATGTCGGAGGGGAAATTGCGGTCTTTGTAGAAGGAGGCCATTTGAGTTGTACGGTAGTGGAATTGTTCCTCCTGGGAGCAGATGCGACGGATGCGGAGGAATTGGGAATATGGGATGGCACTTTTACAGGGGGCAGGGTGGGAGGAGGTGTAATCTAGGTAGCTGTGGGAGTTGGTCGGTTTGTAGTAAATGTCTGTGTTGAGGTGGTCGCCCGAGATAGAAATGGAGAGGTCTAGGAAGGGGTGGGAGGAGTCTGAGACGGTCCAGGTAAATTTGAGGTCAGGGTGGAAGGTGTTAGTAAAGTGGATGAACTGTTCAACCTCCTCATGGGAGCACGAAGTAGCGCCAATACAATCATCAATGCAGCAGGGGGTGGTGCCAGTGTAGCTGCGGAAGATGGACTGTTCCACATATCCGACGAAGAGGCAGGCATAGCTGGGCTCCATGCGGGTGCCCATGGCTACTCCTTTGGTTTGGAGGAAGTGGGAGGATTGGAAGGAGAAGTTGTTAAAGTGAGGACCTGTTCAGTCAGTCGAAGGAGGGAGTCAGTGGAAGGGTACTGGTTGGGTCAGCGGGAGAGGAAGAAGATGAGGGCTTGGAGGCCTTCGTGATGGGGGATGGAAGTGTGTAGGGACTGGATGTCCATGGTGAAGATAAGCGTTGGGGGCCGGGGAAGCGAAAATCATGGTGAAGGGCGAGGATGGTGTCCCGAATGTAGGTGGGGAGTTCTTGGACTAAGGGGGACAGGACGGTGTCGAGGTATGCAGAGATGAGTTCAGTGGGGCAGGAGCAGGCTGAGACAATGGGTCGCCTGGGGCAGTCGGGTTTGTAGATTTTGGGCAGGAGGTAGAAACGGGCGGTGCGGGGTTGTGGGACTATGAGGTTAGAGGCAGTGGATGGGAGATCCCCTGAGGTGATGAGGTTATGGATGGATGGTCTGGGAGATGATGGTTTGGTGGTGTGAGCTGTGGTCATGGTCAAGGGGGCAGTAGGAGGAGGTGTCCGCGAGTTGGCATCTAGCTTCAGCGGTGTAAAGATCGGTGCGCCAAACTACCACTGTACCTCCCTTGTCTGCTGGTTTGATGGTGAGGTTGGGGTTGGAGCGGAGGGAGTGGAGAGCTGCGTGTTGTGAGGGTGAGAGGTTGGAGTGGATGAGAGGAGTTGACAGGTTGAGGTGGTCAATGTCGAGGCAGCAGTTGGATATGAAGAGATCGAGGGCGGGTAAGAGGCCAGCACAGGGTGTCCGGGTGGATTGTGTGTGTTGGAGGCGGGAGAAGGGGTCGTCAGAGGGTGGGCGAGAATCCTTGTTGAAGAAGTAGGCGTGGAGGCGAAGGCGCCAGAAGAAATGCTCGATATCTAGCCGTGTGTTGAACTCATTGATCTGGGAGTGTAGGGGGATGAAAGTGAGATCTCTGCTGAGGACTGATTGTTTATCCTCAGAGAGGGGGAGGTCTGGAGAGATAGTGAAAATACAGCAGGGCTGGGAGCTAGGACCTGGTGTGGGGCTAGAGCTGGGAGTGAGGGCGGAGTTAGTTGTGGGGCGGAGTTAGTTGTGGGGGCGGAGTCAGCTGTGGGGCTGGACATCGACTTGGGGGCGGAGATTGACGTGGGGTCGGAGATCGACGTGGGGGCGGCATGGTCCTTGAGCAGGTGAGTGATGTCACTGGGGGCAGAAGTGGCTGCCGCGACGGCCACTCTGGGGGCAGAAGTGGTGCGCTGGGCAGACACGGTGCTGGTCCCGGTGACCATGGATTCCGCAGCAGCCGCATATCTGTTGGCGATGGTCTTCATGGCGATCGTGTAGGCGGTTGTCTGGGCGGCAATCTCGGAGGCTGCATGGTCGGTGGTGGCTGTTGTCTGTGCGGCGATGGGGGTGGAAGTGACGTCACTGTTCGCCGTGGCAGTGGTGACTGCAGCGGCCGCGTGGGCAATGGCACTCGAGTGGTCGCGAGAAGGTTCTGGAACGGTCGAGCAATCTGGAGTGTGGGGGTGAGTACATGAAAGTGTTTTGTATTTACTTTCTTTGATGTTTAATATGGCTAGGAAAAAACGTTTGTTGAGTGTATGAATCCTTCTGAGGATGAAGAACAGCAGAGGTCGTTTGCAGATCTGGGAGAGTGTTGTCCTGAGCTGGGGCAGGGCTGACTGCAGGTAATGTAGGTGGCGGCGCATGGCTGCGAGCGTGGAACGGAGGATCCGGAGGGAGGTCTGTTGTGGAGACTTTGGATTTGTTACAGGTACTGGTTGTCCTGGTTGGGTCCAAATTGTGTTGGTTTGAATGTAGTCCGGAGTCCATGCGGGGTCAGTCAGTTCTGTAGGCAGGTGCTGAGGAAAGAGAGGTAGCTGTTGTAGTGAGTTTGTCTTTGGACGTGGCTGAAGAGCTTCAGGGCAGAGGAGACAGTAAATGATGTGTGTGGAGGTGCAGTTGAATTTGCGACGGATATAGAAGGATCCATTGGGGTCTTGGAGGAAGGTGAGGGGGGAGGTGTGGGGAGACAGGCTGCCTACTTGCGGAACGTTTCAGGGAACACCTCTGGGATACCCGCGCCAACCATCCCAACCGCCCCGTGGCTGAACACTTTAACTCCCCCTCCCTCTCCACCAAGGACATACAGGTCCTTGGCCTTGTCCATCGCCAGACCCTGACTACACGACGCCTGGAGGAAGAGCACCTCATCTTCCACCTAGGAACCCTCCAACCACACGGGATGAATGCAGATTTCTCCAGCTTCCTCATTTCCCCTCCCCCCACCTTATCTCAGTCCCAACCCTTGGATTCAGCACCGCCCTCTTGACCTGCATTCTTCTTCCCGACCTCTCCGCCCCACCTCCTCTCCGGCCTATCACCCTCACCCTCACCCTCACCTCCTTCCACCTATCGTATTCCCAGTGCCCCTCCCCCAAATTCCCTCCCCCCTACTTTTTATCTCAGCCCGCTTCGCACAGCAGCCTCAATCCTGAAGAAGGGTTTATACCCGAAACGTCGATTCTCCTGCTCCTCGGATGCTGCCTGGCCTGCTGTGTTTTTCCAGCACCACATTTTTCAACTCTGGTACTCCACATCTGCAGTCCTCACTTTCTCCTAGAGGAACAGATTATGCCTCACAAGCTTTACTGAATTCTTTGAGGATGTAAAAAACACATTAATGAAGGTAGAGCAGTGCATGTGGTATTCAAGGATTTTAGTAAGGCATTTGATGAGGTCCTCTATGGTAGGCTCATTCAGAAAGTAAGGAGGCATGGGATACAGAGAAATTTGGTTATCTGGATATAGAATTGGCTGACCTATAGAAGACAGAGAGTGGTAGTAGATGAAAAGAATTCAGCTGGAACTCGGTGACCAGTGGTGTTGCACAGGGATCTGTTCTGGGACCTCTGCTGTTTGTGATTTTTATCAATGACTTGGATGAGGAAGTCGAAGGGTGAGTTAGTAAGTTTGCTGATAACACGAAGGTTGGTGGACTTGTGGGTAGTGGGGAGGCTGTTGTAGGTTTCAACAGGACATTAACAGGATGCAGACTAGGCTGAGAAGTGGCAGGTGCAGTTCAATCTGGAAAAGTGTGAAGCGATTCATTTTGGAAGATCAAAATTGAATGCAGCTTACAGGGTTAAAGACAAGATTCTTGGCAGCGTGGAGGAACACAGGGATCTTGGGGTCCACATTCATAGATCCCTCAAAATTGTCACCCAAGTTGATCGGCTTGTTAAGAAGGCGTATGGTGCATTGGCTTTCATTAGCAAGGGTATTGAGTTTACAAACGCAAGGTTATGCTGCAGCTCTATAGAGTCCTGGTTAGACCACACTTAGAATATTGTGTTCAGTTCTGATTGCCTTATTATAGGCAGGATGTGGAAGCTTTACAGAGGGTGCAGAGGAGATTTACCAGGATGTTGCCTGGATTGGAGGGCATGTCTTATGACGAAAAGTTGAGGGAGGTAGGGCTTTTCTCATTGAAGCGAAAGAGTAGGAAAGGTGACTTGATAGAGGTGTTCAAGATGATGAGAGGCATAGATAGAGTGGATAGCCAGGGACTTTTGCCCAGGGTGGAAATGGCTATCATGAGGAGACATAATTTTAAGATGATTGGAGGAAAGTTTAGGGGAGTTGCCAGAGGTCAGTTCTTTACGCAGAATGTGGTGGGTGAGTGGAATGCACTGCTAGTGGTGATGGTAGAGTCAGATACATTAGGGTCTTTTAAGCAACTCTTGGATAGGCACATGGCGGACAGTAAAATGTAGGATATGAAGGCTAATTTGATCTTAGAGTCGGATAAAAGCCCGGCATAACATCGATGGCCGAAGGGCCTGCACTGTGCTGTACTGTTCTATGGAAGCTGATGTTAGTTTCCTAGCCTGCTATCACAGTTTTGAGGGCAGAAAAGAGTGGATATTGCTCGTACCAGTTGAAATCTCAAACTGAATGAGAGGAACATGGAGAATTTCGCCAGCATGAAACTCAAATTGCCAGCTTTTAGGTGGACTGTTTCCCAGAGGTTCCAAGACATTCTCATCAATGCAAAGTTTGAAGTGTCTACTAACAACAGCCAGCCATCTGCCTTCAAGCCTGTGCCAAGCTGGGAGCTAATGGGCTGTTGAATCAATGCAGTTCCGATTCTAAATCTGCTCTGTGTCAGACAAATATAATGTAAGTGCTGATGTCCTCAGTCAGAAAACAGACCATAAATGGGAATCCAACCCTGCCCGCTGAAGACAACTGTGGCTGGCACCATGTGCATGCTCCAAATCGAAAGCAACATTCCGATCCTGATTCCTTTTGACATTCCGACTAAGATTCAGCAAAATATTACTGATGTACTAATGAGTGACATTCAAATGACGTCCAGAGAGATAGAGCCATGTGTGGTTTTACCTTTGCCATTTGCCTGGAAAGAGCATGTCAGACAGCTTCAACTGATTGACATGGGCTCAGCAAACTCACCATTGCTGTAAGGTCCAACATCCATGAACCCAGTACCAGCGATGTGGGAGGCCAAACTGACACAGAAAGCAATGAAGTGCTAGAAGAGGGTCAAGAATGATGCTAGAGTCCTCTGTTTGCTGGTTAATGACAAAGAAAGAAAGGTGAAGCAACTCATTCTTCCCGTCAGCCTCAGCAGTCGAGCATTGTCAGCAGGTCATGATCAAACAAGACATCAAGTACTGGAAAAGATGACTTCCCTGATCTTAAAGTGGTGTTACTGGCTTAGGATGACTGCTGATATTGATGAATACTGTTCGAATTCTGTGGGGTGTGCTTTGATCAAAGCAGAGCAGTGATTTCCTACCAGCTTGGGATCCCTGGAAGAAAGTTTTATGAGCGAACAAAATAAAAAACTTTTTTTCATTCACAGGGTGAAAGTGTTACCAGCCAGGCCAGCATTTATTGCCCATCCCAAAGGGCAGTTAAGGTTCAACCACATTGCTGTGTGTCTGGAGTCACACATGTAAGCCAGACCAGGTAAGGATGGCAGTTTCCTTCCCTAAAGGATGTTAATGAACCAAATGGGATTGACAATAGATTCATGGCCACTATTAGACTCTTAATTCCAGATTTTTATTGAGTTCAAATTCCATGACAGGGTTCAAACCTGGGTCCCTAGAACATTATCTAGGTTTCGAGACTAACAGACCAGCGATAATACCACCAGAGCAGCATCTCCCCATATTGTGCATCAGACTTTCAGTTTAGAAGGTTAGATATTGATTTTGTTTTCTTTTGTTTAGGGGAAACAACCAAAGCTTGGAAAAAAATGTTGTTAATTTCAATATTGCAAAATCATAGAATCGCAACAGTGCAGCAAGAGGCCATTTAGCCAATCAAGTCCAAACCAACCCTTTGAAGAGCATTGCAGCCAAATATATCCCATCCCTGTAATTACCATGACTAATCCACCTAACCTGCACATTATGCAGCAATTCTAGCATGCCCAATCCACCTAGCCTGCACATCTTTGGACTGTGAGAAGAAACCAGAACACCTGACAGAGCCCCATGCAGACATGGGCAGAACATGGAGACTCCACTCAGACAGACAAGGCTGGAATCTAACCCAGGTCCCTGATGCTATGAGGCAATAATGCTAACCACTGAGCCATCAATGCTGCCCTGACCTGGTTGAAATTGGATGTCTAGTTGCTCAGGAGAAAGGGAGAGAAAGATTAAGAATATGGCACCACAGTGTAAAGAATTTAGTTTTAAAGTTCCAGACTAGATGTATTTGAGATGAGGAGGAAGTTCTTTATTCAGATGGTGAATCTGTGGAACTTTTTGTCACAGAAGGCTGAGGCCACCATTGTGTGCCTGTAAGACAGACATAAATAGGCTCTTGATGAGTGAAGGATGAAGGGTTACAGGGAGAATGGTTTTGAGAAACATTTCAGCCATGATCAAATGGTATAGCAGACTCAATAGACTGAATGGCCTAATTCTGCTCCTATATCTTATGATCTTAAAAAGCTCATACAATTCTAGGACTATTAAAAGACATATTGAATATAAAATGAAAGGAAGCTACAAACTTACATTAAACTTCAATACAAATTCCAGTCAGAGTATGTGTGCAGTATTGGGTTACATACTGTAAAAAGGGAAGTGATGATACTTGTGAACGGGAGTGAGGCAGACTCATTTGGAATCTGTCAGGTATGAGGAAATAAATACAAAATAATCTTCATAAAATTGGGTTTGATTTGATTAAAAATGTACAGATCATGGGCGGTTGTGAATGAAATAGTCATACGCCATGGAAACAGACCCTTCAGTCCAATTCATCCATGTTGGCCAACTTTCCCAGCTAAACTATTCCCATTTTCCTGCGTTTGGGCCATATCCTTCTAAACTTTTCCTATTCATCATGAAGAATGAGACAAGTTAATGTGCAATTGCTTTTTTGATGTAGTTGAGAGATCCAGAAGTAAGGGCTGAAACTAAAAGATTAAGTGTAGGTCATTTAGAATGCAGAGTGAAAGCAATTCCTTTAAACAGAAAACATTGAGGTTGTGTTAATGTGTTAGATTTAATATTGTGCCAAAAGTTTGATTTTTTTTCTCAGTAAATTTTTCCACTGCATGCAGGGTTGGGAGTTTTGGAATATATATGTACGGAAAAGACAATAGCTCTAGCTAAAAGGCCAGCATTCAAAAACAGAATACGCAGCTACATAAGTATATCTATTAATTGATTTCCTTCCTAAGCATATGTCCACCTTCCTCTTGAAACTACTGATGTTATCAGTCTTGATTGCACACCTCAACAGCCTATTTCAAACATGCATCAGCCTCTGAAATAATCAAATTCCATTAGTACGTTCACTTTTGCTCTTCTAAGGAATACCCTTTGTTTTGTGGATTCAGCCCCTCAATACCCTTTAAAGATCAACAAAACATCCTCTCACATTTCTCCTTAATGCTAACAAATTTAATTTTAGTATGGCCATGCTGCACTATTTTACCAGCAGCTTACTATTCTCACCTATGTACAGGCTTAAAATTACTATCTCGCATTTATGTTCTGTTCATGTAGTGTACAAGAAAAGATCTGGTTTGCTTTGCTTGTCGTTGCTGCAGTAGTTTCAAAGGACGTGCCGACAAAGACCCTGAAACTATTTCTGAAACTGAAACTCTGATCACATCATGAAAATTGTGTTTTGCTTCAAATTCAGAAAATGAAAATTTGTGTTTCCTCTCCAAATACAGGACATAACATATTAACTTGTCAACTATATTTTGATACTTTTAATAGATAGACAAGACTAGTAATACAGCTTAAGTTAAGGAGAGTCAAAATAACACTCACAATTTTGTTAATCTTGAACCTGTTTGTAACTGTGTTCTGCATTTACTATATGATAGATTCATACATTTTCTCATTTCAAAAACCTACAATTCTGTAGGGAGAATTATGCCAACATCTTGAAAACCATCTAAGTTGTTACCATGGCAACACTACTCCTTCAGGTCCATTCAGGATGGTGATAAAATATGAGTTTATTGCAATCGCTCCAACAGTGACAACGAGGCAGCAATTGAAGGATGTGAAGGAGTGAAAAAAAGCTAAAACTCAAAAGAATAATTATTTTAAAATTGTGTTAATTTTTTGACAAGTCAGGCAGCACATTAACAAATTACACAGTCCTTTCTTCTTCTCCATGTATTCACGATCAGATCCAAAAAGTGGTGCTGCAGAACAGATTTGAGTAATTGATCTTATCAAAAAAAAAGGTTTTGATTTTTGGCTATTTAAAGAGTTTAACTAAGCTATGATTAAGCCTAATTTTGACTGCAGTATCTATTTATTTCAACCCCTCATATATAGGCTTTGGAAAAAGTGCATGTTTTTCCCAAGGGATGTGAGCACCACTGGCACAGTCAGGGTTTATAGCCTATCCCTAATTAACCTTGAGAAGGTAATGGTGAGCTGCCTTCCCGAATCTCTGCAGTCCTTCAGTGTAAGTACACTCACAGTGCTGTTAGGGAGAGTGGTTGCAGTTTTTGACACAGCAAAGGTGGTACAGTTCCAAATCAAATTGATATGTAGCTTGAGGGGAAATTGCAGTCAGTGGTCTTCTCATGTGTCTGCTGCCCTTGTCCTTTTAGGGTCATGGCTTTGGAAGATGCTGTCAATGGATGCTTGGTGAAGTGCCAATCCAGGGTGGAGTGCCAATCAAGAATACTTCTTTGTCTTGGATTCAGGCATTTTTGAATGTTGCTGGGACTCATCCAGGCAAGTAGAGAGTATCCAGCCTTACTCTTACCTTATATCCTATAGCTGACGGTCCAATTTTGGGAAAAACCCGAAGCACTGCACTGATTCAAGAAAACAGCACTCCACCACCTTCTCAAAGCCAACTAGGGATTGGCAATAAATGCTGTCCTAAGCAGTAAAACCTAAATTCCATGTTATAGGAATAAAAACTTCAGAAAGGGAATGTCTTCAAGATAGTCACAGATGAGGTACCGGAAGACTGGAGGTTGGCAAATGTGGTGCCACTGTTTAAGAAGGGCGGTAAAGACAAGCCAGGGAACGATAAACCGGTGAGCCTGACCTCAGTGGTATGCAAGTTGTTGGAGGGAATCCTGAGGGACAGGATGTACATGTATTTGGAAAGGCAAGGACTAATTTGGGATATTCAACATGGCTTTGTGCGTGGGAAATCATGTCTCACAAACTTGATTGAGTTTTTTGAAGAAGTAACAAAGAAGATTGATGAGGGAAGAGCAGTTGATGTGATTTATATGGACTTCAGTAAGGCATTCGACAAGGTTCCCAATGGGAGACTGATTAGCAAGATTAGATCTCATGGAATATAGGAAGAACTAGCCATTTGGATATAGAACTGGCTCAAAGGTAGAAGACAGAGGGTGGTGGTGGAGGGTTGTTTTTCAGACTGGAGGCCTGTGACCAGTGGAGTGCCACAAGGAGCAGTGCTGGGCCCTCTACTTTTTGTCATTTACATAAATGATTTTGATGCAAGCATAAGAGGTACAGTTAGTAAGTTTGCAGATGACGCCAAAATTGGAGGTGTAGTGGACAGCGAAGAGGGTTACCTCAGATTACAACAGGATCTGGACCAGATGGGCTAATGGGCTGAGAAGTGGCAGATGGAGTTTAATTCAAATAAGTGTGAGGTGCTGCATTTTGGGAAAGCAAATCTTTGCAGGACTTATACACTTAATGGTAAGGTCATCGGGAGTGTTGCTGAACAAAGAGACTCTGGAGTGCAGGTTCATAGCTCCTTGAAAATGGAGTCGCAGGTAGATAGGATAGTGAAGAAGGCATTTGGTATGCTTTCCTTTATTGGTCAGAGTATTGAGTACAGGAGTTGGGAGGTCATGTTGCAGCTGTACAGGACATTGGTTAGACTACTGTTGGATTATTGCAAGCAATTCTGGTCTCCTTCCTATCAGAAAGATGTTGTGAAACTTGAAAGGGTTCAGAAAAGATTTACAAGGATGTTGCCAGGGTTGGAGGATCTGAGCTACAGGGAGAGGCTGAACAGGCTGGGACTGTTTTACCTGGAGTGTCGGAAGCTGAGGGGTGACCTTATAGAGGTTTACAAAATTATGAGGGGCATTGATAGGATAAATAGACAAAGTCTTTTCCCTGGCGTCAGTGGGTCCAGAACTAGAGGGCATGGTTTAGGGTGAGAGGAGAAAGATATAAAAGAGACCTAAGGGGCAACTTTTTCACGCAGAGGGTGGTACGTGTATGGAATGAGCTGCCAGAGGATGTGGTGGAGGTTGGTACAATTGCAATATTTAAGAGGCATTTGGATGGGTATAAGAATAGGAAGGGTTTGGAGGGATATAGGCCAGGCACTGGCAGGTGGGACTAGATTGGGTTGGGATATCTGGTCGGCTTGGATGGGTTGGACCGAAGGGTCTGTTTCCATGCTGTACATCTCTATGATTCTAAGTTGTTATTTACCATTCAATTCCAATTATCTGAAGTGCTTTTTTGTAGCCATAGTACTTGTTTGGTTGGTGCAGCCAGGTTTCTGGACAGTGTTAATTCTGGGGTTGCAGCAACAATAATGATTTTGAATGAAATGAGGAGGTGGTTAAATTTTCTCCTGTCAGAGTTGATCATGACCCAGCAATCACATGTGCTTGCCTTTTATCAGCCCACACCTGAAAGTTATTCTGGTCATTCTGCACTTGGAAAATAGGACTACATCAGTAATTAAGGAGATGAAACTGCTTCTGAGTACTGAGTAACCATTAGGAAACATTCCAACTTCTTACTGTGAAATGGATGGGAGGTTAGTGAAGAAGCAGCTGAACATAGTTAAGCCAAGGGCATTACATTGTGATACTTACCTCCATGGCACAGCGATAGTATCCCTACCTCTAGACCAGGAGGCTTGGGCTCAGGTTCCATTTGCTCCTGGGGTCTGTGAAGTAACCCTGAACAGGTCGATGAGAGAATAAAAAATAGCTTGAGGAACCTCTGCAGAGATGCCCTTGGGCTGAGGTGATTATCCTCAACCACAACCAACTCCTTTGTGTTAGATATGCCTCCAACTAGTGAACAATTCCTTGCCTCTGATTCACAATGTCTTCAATTTTGCTAGGGCCACTTGATTTCATAATCAATCAAATACAATGTTGATGTCAAGGGCAACAATCTGATCTCATTTCTTGAAATCAACCTTTATATCTATGTTAGCACCGAAGCTCTAATAAGGACTAGAACCTAGTGATATTAGTGGAATCTGACCGAAGTGTTGGTGAGCATGTTACTGTTGGGTAAGTACAGCTTTATAGCAATGTTAATGACATCACTTTACTAACAATTGAGAATCAATCGATGGTATGCTGACTGGCCAAGTGGAATTTATCTTTTTTTTTCCTGTGGACAGGACATACTTGGTTAAACTTACACATTGTCGGGCATATGCCACCGTTGTAACTGTACTGGAAGTTTGGTTAGGGGTACAGCTAGTTCGGAAGCACAAATCTTCGGTGATAGTTAGCATGTTTTTGAAGCCATAGCTTTAACTGTATCTTTTCTTTCTATCACGGAGTGAATTGAATTGGCTGAAGAAAGGCATCTTGATGTTGGGGTCCTCGGGAGGAAGCAGAGATGAATCATCCATTGGACACTTCATTGGAGACAATGAAGGTGTTCTGCAAAACAGTCACCCAATCTCACCAATGTACAGGAGACTAGATTGTGAGCAATGAGCACAGTAGACAAGATTGAAAGCAGTACAAGCTTCCTGTGAAAAGTTGTGTTTGGGTCCTGATCAGTGATTGGAAAGGAGCAATTGTATGGAAATTTGTCATTGCAGAGGGATGTGAAAAGTTTGGATTAACAGAGAAGTAGAGAGAATGGTTCGAGAAAATACCACTTCTTCTACCAAATCAGGCAGTTTCAAGGCTGTTGGAGTGGAAAACTGGGATAAGAGGAACTCTATAATTGTTCTGGCAAGGCAAGGCAGAGATGTAAATGAGTCAGGTGATTCCATGGACCCTGTTAATCTTGACTAGGGAGTAATGAAGAGCAAACCTGGGTTGAAAATAAATAGTAAGATATATCAGAAGCACTGTGGAAGGTAGCATCATCAAAATAGAGAAATGAAGAAATTGGGAGAATGGAATGGAATCCTTACAGGAAGCAGGATAATGGAGTAGGAGTTTCTCCTGGATAGTGGTGTCGACCTTCAGAAATGGAAACAGAAAGGTCAAGGAAGAGAAGGTAAGAGTCAGAGATAGATCAAGTAAAGGTGAGAGAAGAATGGAAATTGGAAACATAGCTGACTAGTATTTCCAAAAGCAACACCAATGCAGTCATCAACATAAAAGGAGAAAGAGTTGGAGGGTTCAAAGTAAAACTGGAACAAGGAATGTTCTATACACCACACAAAGAGACACCATAACGTGTACTCATGCAGGTACACTAGCCGGGCACCTTTTACATGGATAAGAGTGAGAAGATTTACAGAAGAAATAACTTGAGGTGACAAGCAGCTCAGCCAGGCGAGGAAGGTGGTGGTGAATGGAAACTGATGGGGGTGTTTACAATTGTCCATTCAGAGTGAAGAGGAGGCAGCTGGGGCTAGGAAACTAGAATTTGTGGTGCTGATGTAGACAATTACAAATGTAAGTGGGAAATGACTGAACAAGGGGAGAAAGATGAAGACAAGATAGGAAGAAATTAGTTAAGTAGAGCAGGGACAGGCTGGAACAACGGGTCTGCCAGGACAATTTTGTTTGTAGATTTTAGAAAGAAGATAGAAGTGCACTGTGTGGGGTTGGGTGACTATGGGGCAGAGGCTGTGGAGGGAAGATCTCCAGAGAAGTCAACGACTGCCCTGGAAACAACAGCTTGATG
The DNA here is from genome assembly GCF_020745735.1 of Hemiscyllium ocellatum. NCBI lineage: Eukaryota > Metazoa > Chordata > Chondrichthyes > Orectolobiformes > Hemiscylliidae > Hemiscyllium > Hemiscyllium ocellatum. The sequence continues at coordinate 61,844,530 of NC_083407.1, read as the reverse complement.
TTCAGTGGTGGGGTCATAATCTGAGGGAAGAGGAAGTATGACTGTTTCTGGAGAAAGGAGAGGACTCCTACCCACTGAAATGGGCATGGAGGTAAAAACAAAACAACAGTTCATCATACCCAAAACACATTGAGGTGCTGACCTTTAGTGAACACAAGTTGTTTACCATTGGATAACAGGAGGTCAAATGATGTAGAGAAGGTACAGCTTTACTCTGCTTAAGGCACAGATCTGTTCAACTGCCATATACATCTCTGAACAGGTTGATTAGAAAATAGGTTTAATAAAACAAAACAAAGTAAACTGCAAACCACGAATTCCAAACCACACCTAAAACTTCTCTTGCACAAACCCAGATAAATTGCAAGAGCCTTCATAAGCTTCATACATTTCCATGATAACTTGCTAAGAGTTATTCTGTAATTAATTCTTCATTACCCATCCTTTACATTTTCCTTTTTGATCATGTGGGTTTGTGTTTTTAAAATTTTCTAGGATTTACTGAATGGTTTTAAAGAAACTTAGCTCTAAGTCCCAAAACAAAACATCTCTCTAGCTTGCTGTTTCTGCAAGGAAACTTATCATCTTTCCATTTCTCCAGCTTAGTAAACCCAAGTGTTATTTTGTAGCTTTACCTTATAACATAGGACAATAGAACTATTCTCAGCTCGTCCCCCTACACTATCCCAAAATCATCCACGTGCTTATCTAAGGATTGTTTAAATCTCCCTAATGTGGCTGAGTTGACTACATTAGCAGGTAGGGTGTTCCATGCCCTTACCATTCTCTGTGTAAAGAACCTGCCTTTGACATCTGTCTTAAATCTATCACCCCTCAATTTGTAGTTATGCCCCCTCGTACAAGCTGATGTCACTATCCTTTCTTTAGCAAATATGGATATCCTTCTGAACTTCCATACTTTGAGGTATCCTATCAATCTTTAAAGCTCAACATCTTAATTACCTCAAAAAATATTAGCATGAACTACAAACTAGGTATTAACAAGTACAAAATGAATGCTAATTATCTGTGCGTGTGCGCGTATACATATAATTAGCATTTTCTGTCTGTTAAATGTTTTCTGGTTTTTATATTTTTTTTACACAGTACAAGCTTCATCCAATTATCCAAAGGCCAGTGTCATTTTGTACTTGTTAATACCTAGTTTGTAGTTCATGCTAATATTTTTTGAGGTAATTAAGATGTTGAGCTTTAAAGATTGATAGGATACCTCAAAGTATGGAAGTTCAGAAGGATATCCATATTTGCTAAAGAAAGGATAGTGACGTCAGCTTGTACGAGGGGGCATAACTACAAATTGAGGGATGATAGAGAAACTTCTGCCCCGTGTTTATATTCTGATGAATCTATCAGGTATCTTGTTTTCTTAAAAGACAATGAGACACACAAGTTGCCTCTTCAAAGCAAAGGCTGCCATTTCTTCTACTAAATGGTGGTTTAGAGGACACTAACAGGCCTTCCTTTGAAATCAAGAGCCCACGGCTAGAAATCTCACTGAGCGAGGGCTGCCACCAACCGGAGGGTGCGAAGTCACATAGTTGTCAGCTCCTTGAAGGACATTGTTTGTTCTTCAGCAATAGCTAACTCAAATAAAATCATCAAGCTAAGTGTTTTGTGACTGGGCTGGTGTGGGGCGATGGAAGCAGATTCTGAAGATTTTTTTTAAAATTCAGGGGTGAGATGCGGGTGTCATTGGCTAAACCAGCATTTATTGTCAACCAAGCAGTTAAAATCACATTGTTGAGGGTCCAGACTCCTATGTAGGCCAGACTAGATGAGAATATAAAATATTCCCTAATGGCATTAGTGAACCAGATTTTTAAAAAAATGACAATCAGCAGTCGGTACATGATCACAGTTAGGCCAGCTTTCATTTCCAGATTTTGAGTTCATATTTTGTTTGAACTCATGTCCCCAGAAGGTTAGACGAGGGTTCCAGTCCAGTGACATTACTATTATGCCAGATCTCTGGGAAATGAGAACAGGTGATAACACTGTGATTGTGCACAAATTAGTGTGGATCAAGGGAGACTTTTACTCCTGACAGGCAGTCACAGCACTGGTTTAATCAGTCAGGTAGGTCACCCCCTATTTGATTCCTTGAAAGCAGAGATAATTACAGCCAGGACCAGAATTGGCTCTGAAGTCAATCATTAAATGACCACTTGAGCACCTCAACAGAGCAGCAAGACTGAGTTCTGCATAGAAAGGCACAATTTGGGTGGATGTGGAAATATGAGGGAGTTCTTGTCTGCCACTAACCTATCTAATTAGCTTCCTTGGGCCTTTCCAAGGTTATCATGATGGCAGATCAGAATCCTAAAATACCCAACTGGCCTCTAATATTCAGCAACTAAGTTACAAACAATGCGGGTGAGGGTGGGGGTGATAAAGGGACAAGAAACAAAAGATGGATCTAGAAGAGCTATAAACGGTAACAAAATCCTTGCCAGCAGCTGCAGTTCTAAAATATAGGAATAGTTGTTAAGATTTCAAATTGTTTAACTAAGTTTGGAAGGTTGTGAAGTGCAGAATTGAAGGTTGAGATATCAACCTTCGAGTTTCCTCTGAGCAAAGGAAATCACTGTCATTGACTTACCCTCTTCCTTCCCTTTGTTCTCCCGTTTCCCTCCTCTGTAATTGCTTACATTTCTAACTTCCAGTTCAGATGATAGATAAATTTAAAACTTTTTTTGCTCTCTATAGATACTGCCTGATCATATTATTTCCAGTATTTTCTTGATTTCAAATTTTCAGTATCAGCAGTATTTAATAATTGTCAGTAGCATGTTTCAGCCCTTTTATGCATTTTTGGTTTCCTAGAGATTGCAGTTGCTCAGGTTGTTTTCATATATCCTGAAAGAAATTTTTGTCAGTTTTATTGGTTTATTCTAATAAGAACATTATTTTGTTTATTTTTGTTGAGGGTTATCACTGCTGTGTATATCAAAGTCAAGCATTATATTTAAAAAAAAGGGACTGGCTGACTCAACAGTAAATACATTATTTTATAAAATAACAGAACTTTTTCTAACTATGATCTAATCTAAACCAGAAAGACTGATGGCCTTATTCCAACTTAGAAGTAAAAATGGAGTTATGAGTAAAAGTGGAGGAAAAACGGATCTGTCGTATTTTGAGGCTCAACAGAAACTAGAAATTGAGACCATGTACTTTATCATCATAATAATAATTTGTAGAACGCTAAGCATATTGTTTTTCCAGAACAGATTGAGATATTTTTAATTGTGTGCATGATGCTTAAAATATACATTTTCTTTGACAAAGCTACCTGATTGAAATATAATTTTGAATGTTTATTACTAGTTTTGGCTACACTCTCTACAGTATCAGCAGCACCTTTTTATTGACAGATAACATTTTATTTACAGTGAAAACAGTCGCTTTCAACAAACAGCAACACAGGCAACAGCTTAATTATACAACATTAACAAAGCCTAGATGAACCAATTTTGTTTTGTTTCCAAGTGTACTAATTACATACAGGTATTCTATAGTATGGATGTTAAAACAAGCAGTAAATTGTACTAAACAGCAAGATTTTGTGTTACTGAAAATGGTTGTAATTTGTACAGCACAAGGCAATTGTTCAGAATTTAATGTTTCACATCATATTACCTACACAGAATAAATCAATAATCCTGCAAACATGTGATCTCACTTGCATTTTCATTTTTCTTTAAAATAGTTGAAAACCAGTTGAATTATTTTGTCAAACAGGTCAGGGCTTATTAGTAAAATGTCCTATTCCTCAAAACTACAAAACTTGCTTAAAATGGTTTTATTTAACGCAAATTAAGCCTTTAGACACTTCAGTTTGTGGATAATGTATGAAGGCAATGTTATAACAAAAACACCAATGCAACCTAGCAGCAATGGCAAAAGCTCCATTATTAGAATAATAGTTCCCATTAAGAAAACCAAACAAATAAAGCCAGATTATAATACAGCCTGTACAGAATCAAACTGTTGTAACTTAAGAACAAGTATAATGAAATCATTTACAACAATATAAAACAATGCTATCTTACTATTGTCCTGCACAGTACATTCTACAGTTTGACCTTTAAATACACCAGCTGTTCATAGTAGCTTCAATATGCAAATGGTTTTGTGCATTGTCAGATTTTGAGGGCTACTACAATCTCTCTTTACATAATTTTAATTGGGTGGGTTGTTGTATTTCTTTGTGCTAAAATCATTTGTTCTGGCCTTATTTTAAACAAAATCAGTATTATATTAAAAAATAGTCCCAAAGTGACTCATTAGGCTACTATATACAGTGTTCCCAAAAAAGCAGGAGAGGATGAACAGTTCTGAACACAAAGGCTGCCTAATGGGAGTACTGAGCTTTATGGTCTACAGTAATTTTGTAACAAGTGCAGCTGATTGTTGTCCATGGTTCAAACTCTATTTGAAATAAATCAAATGATTCAACAATTGGTGCCTTTCAATCGTTTCACCGCCTCCCTCTTTTATCTCATGTCACCTGGCCGGCCACAAGTTGTGACATCCAACTGCAGATCAACCTTGAAACAAGTTCTACAAGAATTGTTAATGTGACTAAAGTAAATCTTAGTAAGAAACTATGCTTGACATGGGTGAAACAGGAATTGTGGCTGGTCCAGGCATATGAAGGTTTCCTGAAGAATTGGACCGGCGCATATGGGGGAGAAGGTAGGCATCATTAGCCAGCAGATGGACATCAAACCGATCTTCTTTACGGTAGGCTAAACAGCGCCTAATGAAAGCCTAGAACGACAGAAACATTAGACATTATGCAACATGCGTCTTGACAATTAGTTAAATTAGCAATTTAAAAAAATATCACCCATCATCTTCTAACAAGGTTACATAAAAATACTTGGAACAACTACCTTTGCTTCATTGCTAACAACTGGTTTAACAGGAAACTGGACTTCAGTAGCTTTTAATATTGTGTTCTCCTGTAAGATGTCTTGCTGTGACTGATTGTGGCCAAATGGCTGAAAAAACAAGACTTCACATTAGATAACTTCTTCCCCAAAAGAGCGAGAAATAAACACACCTATTGGCATACAAAATGAAAACTCTCACCTTACGACCATACAGACATTGGAAGAAGATAACACCTACAGACCAGACATCCACTTTGTTGGAAATTTTAGGTGGTTCTTTTCCTACAACAAAGCACTCGGGAGGCAAATACCTGTCAAAGTTAAAAAATGCAACCATCAGCATACAGTTCATCCATACAAAAATTATCCTTGAGAAGAGAAATTTAAACCAAGTTACGGTTTAACAAATGCTGTACTTCATTGTAAAACTATTTAATTAAATGCATTGCACAACTAATTAAATAAAACGGGGGTCTGTTGGACCAATGTGACAAGTGTACCAGTTAGATTATAATCAAAGAGAGAAAAATGTATTTGCATGATCTCAAATATAAAATCTTAGGTGATTGAGTGCAGTGTGGACTGCTTCAATTCAAGATGGCAGCATACCACAACCTTCTTAAGGATAATTAGGGATATGCTGATCATTTAGCGACACCTACATTCCATGACTGAATAAAAAGATTAGAAAATGAGAATACAATTGTATACTTTTCCATGTATTATGAAAAGCTTCATCACAAAAGAGTTTTAACAAGTATCTAGTCTCCACCTGTAAACATTTTTAGAATCACTGAAAATAATTTTCAAAAACACTGAACCATTTTTAAGTCTCATTAAGTAGTCATTTTCTGTGAAAATCAAATATCTGTTAATATTAATACTTCCTAAATAAGAGTACTAAGTGCCTGAAACAAAATGAGCTCAAGCTGAACATTCCTGCAAACATGAGAAACCTACCACTCATTAAATTTAGTCTGGGATTGTGACCAGTTTTGTGAAGGAGTCTGGTTTTGGGTAAATCGGCATTAAAAATTTACGCTCAGGTCTCAGCATATTGGTGCTAGTTCAACTGGGTTGCATCAGCCTCAATTTTAGCTCTCTGAACTTGGGTTTGCTCAGTCAGATGGAGTCTCAAACCACCATTATAACGGATTATAACATTCCTAAATGAACTTAATTTGGGAGAGTCTCCAACTTTATTTTTAATGTTGTATTAAATTGGTAGCTTCATTCAGATACATGTGAAAAATGAGATGCTCCACTGGGACAAAATGGAGTGGTGGTAATTTTGTTAAAGCACTCTATCTAGGCAGGACAGATTCAACTTCACTTTGAAGTTGGTTCACATAATACATTCATCAGACTGGCTTTGATCACAAACACACATCAAAACACGGTGATCTTCAAGTACAGGGCAACCCACGTATCTTTGGGTCCAGTTCTGTGGTTTCAGTTGCCCACAGATTACGGTGGCCCAAACATATCATAGGAAACGTTCCAGAACCAGGGACCAAGAATTTGTCCGCACCTGTCTGTGGGGTTGGGCTTCCGCGGTAGGTCTTGGAATGTTATCCCCTGTGGGTAGAGAGAGGCCATTCCCAGAATGTCAATTGTTGATGCAATTATATCGGCAAATTAAGAATTCTAGGTTTGCATACGTAATGAAAAGTTTGACATGGATGCTGTATGTTCATAAAGTTTTTTCTATTGATGGTTCAGATGAAGAACAGTATTGATGCTTAGGGTACATTACAGATGGCAGATTACTCTCCCAAGATGTGGTCCAAGTGTCTCTTCACATCTGGATAAGTAAAAATGAGCTTGCACTTGTGTAACAAATGTGTGTGCGTATGTATAAACACACACATATCTATAAAAAAAATCCCGAAACTCTTCGCAGTCAACCGACTAACTTAAAAAAAAGAGTGATGATGATGATGATGATGATTGTGAGGATAAACATAACAGACAATTAGAACAAACAAATGGGATAAATAACAACTCATTTCTAACATGGTGGCATTGGAGGAGAATAGATTGTCGACTAAGACAGCGGGGTAAACTACCTCTTCCTTTCAGCACACTGATATCTTTTATGTTCACTCGTGCAGCTGGATGGTTTGTTAATTCTGAAAGATTTAATCTCAGTACATGCACTACTGCGTACTTGGAGAGTCAGAAAGTCCTACACTCGGGTTACACCACTATCAATGGCATTTGTACACTCCCCCCACCGTTTCCTCCAATACTCCAAAATGAAGACATCTTCATTGCACATTAAGAATAAATTCCTTGAAACAGCAGCACAGAAATTTACAGGGCAGAAGGCGATAGCCTAGTGGCATTATCACGAGACTCAGAGACCCAGGTACCAATCTAGGGACCTGGGTTCAAATCCCACTACAACAAAGGGTGGAATTTGAATTCAAGAAACAATTAAGAATCTGCTGATGACCATGGAATAATTGTCGATTGTCAAAAAACCCATCAGGTTCACTAATATCCTTCCTTCAGGGAAGGAAAATCTGCCATCCTCACCTGGTCTGATCTACATGTAACTCCAGAACCACAGCAATGCAATTGCTCTCTGAAATAACGTAACAAGCCATTCAGTTGTACCAATCACTACAAAGTCTCAAAGAAATGAAACTAGATTGATCAACTAGCATTGACCTGACATTGGAAAAGACAACAGCAGAAACAACCCTGCAAAGTCCTACCTACAAACATCTGGGGGCTACTGCCAAAACTGGGAGAGCTGTCTCCTACTTCCTTCAGACCAAAGGGGTAGTCAGTGTCTTCCTCAGATACATGGAACAGTCCATCTTCTGCAGTTACACTGGCACTATCCCCTACCGCTTCCGCCAATGCACTGAGACTGTTTCGGCGCCACCTCGTGCTCCCACGAGGAGGTTGAACAGTTCATCAATTTTACTAACACCTCACACCCTGACCTTACGTTCACCTGCACCAACTTGGACATCTTCCTCCCCTTCCTTGACCAATCCGTCTCCACCTCTGGCGACCGATTCAACAAAGATATCAATTTCAATACACCGACTCCCACAGCTACATGGACTACAGTCCCTCCCATACCCCCTTCATGTAAAAACGCAGTCCCTTACTCCCAACTCCTTCGCCATATCTGCTCCCAGGGAAACCAATTCCACTCCATAACATCCCAGATAGCCTCCAATGTCAAAGACCACAATTTCCTCCCACATGATCAACAATGCCCTCAAGTACATCTCCCCTCCTTGAATCTCAGCCCTCAATCCGCAACAAGGATAGACCTTCCCAGTCTTCGCCTTCCACCCCACCAATCTCCAGATATGACTCATTATCCTGCGCCATTTCCACCAACTACAATCAGACTCCACTACTAGAAATATATTTCCCTCCTCACTCCTATCTACGGTGACTCCGTGACTCCCTTGCTAGGTCACACACCCCTACTAACCCACCCTCCACTCCTGGCACCTTCCCTTGTAGCCGCAAGTGGTCTAAAACCTGCGCCCACACCTCCCCCTCACCTCCATCCAAGGCCCCAAGATCCTTTCACATCTGCCACAGTTTTCCTGCACATCCAAACACCTCATCAACTGTGTCCATTGCTCTCAATGTGGTCTCCTCTCCACTGGGGAGACAGGACGCCAACTTACAGAATGTTTTAGGGAATATCTCAGGGACACACAGACACAGACACAGGCACAGACACACACACACACACACACACACACACACACACACAAACAACCCCATAACCCTGTGGCCAACCACTTCAACTCCCCCTCCCACTCCACCAAGGGCATGCAAGTCATGTGCCTCCTCCACTGCCAAATCCAAGCACAGTGGAATGGTATACGGTCGGGAGGGAGTTACCCTAGGGGTTATCCTCAACATTGACTTCAGCCCCCATGAAGTCTCATGGCTTTAGGTTAAACACGGGCAAGGAAACCTCCTGCTGATTACTACGTACCATCCTCCCTCAGCTATTGAATTGATACTCTTTCATGTTGAACAACATTTGGAGGAAGCACTGAAGATGGCAAGGGCACAAGATGTACTCTGGACAGGGGATTTCAATGTCGACGACCAAGAATGGCTTGGCAGCAGTACTACTGATCGAGCTGGTAGGGTCCTAAAGGACGTAGCTGCTTGATGGGTTTGCAGAAGGTAGTATGGGAGCCAACAAGAAAAAACATACTTGACCTAATCTTTACCAACTGGCCAGCTGCAGATGCATCTGTCCATGACAGCATAGTAAGAACAACAACTGTACAGGCCTCGTGGAGACAAAGTCCCGCCTTTGCAATGAGAATAACCTTCATCGTGTTGTATAGCACTATCACCATGCTAAACGGGACAGACTTTGAACAGATCTAGCATCTCAAGACTGGGCATCCATGAGGCAATATGGGCCATCAGTGGCAGCAGAACTGTACTCCAGCACAATCCGTAACCTCATGGCCTGGCATATTCCCCACTCAACCCACTACCATCAAGCAGGGGATCAACCCTGGTTCAAAGGAAAATGCAGGAGAGCATGTCAGGAGCAACACCAGGCTTGGCTCAAGATGAGGTGTCAACCTGGTGAAGCCACCAAACAGGACTACTTGCATTCCAAACAGCAAATGATAGACAGAGCTAAGCGTTCCCACAACCAACGGATCAGATCTAAGCTCGGCAGTCCTGTCAAATCCTGCCACGAATGGTGATGGACTATTAAAAAAAACTCACCGGAGGTGGTTCCACAAATATGCCCATCCTCAATGATGGAAGACTCCAGCACATCAGTATAAAAGAAAATGTTGAAGTTTTTAAAACAATCTTCAGCCAGAAGTGCTGAGTAGATGATCCATCTTTGCCTTCTCCAGTCATCCCCAGCATTACAGATACCAGTCTTCAGCCAATCTCTTCAGTGGTTGGAGTCATACCTGACACACAGGAAGATGGTCGTGGTTGTTGGTGGTTAGTCATCTCAGCACCCGGACATCTCTGCACAAGTTCCTCAGGGTAGTGTCCTAGGCCCAACATCTTCAGCTGTTTCACGAATGACCTTCCCTCAACATCAGGCCAAAAGTGGGGATGCTTGTCGATGAATGCACCATATTCAGCTCCATTCCTGACTCCTCAAATATTGAGCTGAAAATGTGTTGCTGGAAAAGTGCAGCAGGTCAGGCAGCATCCAAGGAGCAGGAGAATCGACATTTCTGGCATGAGCCCTTCTTGGGGTGAATGCTGAAGAAGGGCTCATGCCCGAAACGTCGATTCTCCTGCTCCTTGGATGCTACCTGACCTGCTGCGCTTTTCCAGTGACACTTTCAGCTCTGATCTCCAGCATCTGCAGTCCTCACTTTCTCCTCCTCAAATATTGAAGCAGTCCATGTCCAAATGCAACATTATCTGGACAATATCCAGGCATAGGATGATAAGTGGCAAGCAACATTTGTACCACACAAATGCCAGGATATGACCATCATCAAATAGAGACAATCTAACCACTGCCCCTTCACATTCAATGGTGTTACCATCACTGAATACCCCACTGTCAACATCCTGGGGACTATCATTGACCAGAAACTCAACTGGACTCACCACATAAACACAGTTGCTACAAGAGCAGGTCAGAGGCTAGGAGTACTACACAGCAGTAACATCTCCTGACTCCTCAAAACCTGTCCACCATCTAAAAGGTTCAAGTCAGGAGTGTGATGGAATACTCCCCACTTGCCTGGATGAGTGCAGCCCCCCAGCAACAGTTTGATACCATCCAAGACAAAGTAGCCCATTTGATTGGCACTATATCCTCAAGCATTTACTCCCTCCACCACCGACACTCCGTTGCAGCAGTCCAAAAGATGTGTGGGTCAGGTGAATTGGCCATGCTAAATTGCCCGCAGTGTTAGGTAAGGGGCAAATGTAGGGGTATGGGTGGGTTGCGCTTCAGCGGGTCGGTGTGGACTTGTTGGGCCGAAGGGCCTGTTTCCACACTGTAAGTAATCTAATCTAATCTACTATCTACAAAATGCACTGCAGAAATTCAACAGAGATGCTTAGACAGCATCTTTCAAACCCACGACCATTTGCATCTCGAAGAACAAGGGCAGCAATAATCTGAGAACACCACCATTTTCAAGTTCCCCACCAAGTCACTCACCATCCTGACTTGGAAATACGTCACCATTACTTCATTGTTGCTGGGCCAAAACCCTGGAATTCCCTCCCTGAGGGCATTGTGGGTCAACTCACAGCAGGAGGGCTACAACGGTCAAAGTGGCAGCTCACCACCACCTTCTCAAGGGCAATTATGGATGGGCAATAAATGCTGGCCAGCCTCATGAATAATTTTTTTTAAAAAGGGCCTTAGTCAACGAATTTTGTCTACGCCCATCCAAAATTCCACCTTAATCTAATTTTGCTGCTCTTGGTCCATAGCCTTAGTGATTACAGCACCTCAAGTAAATATCAGTATACTTTATTTTAATATGAAGAATTTATTGTCTCTACAACTCTTTTAGGCAGAGTTCCAGACTTCCATTACCTTCAGAATAAAAACATTATTCCTCAACTCTCCCCTAATCCTTCGATTTCAAATCTATGCCACCTAGTTTTGGATATCTCGAAGAGAATTAGATCCAATCACGAGATTTAGCCCTCTCAGCCTCCTTTGTTCCAAAGAGAACAATATCGACCTAACCCAATCTTTGTTCCTAGTTAAAATTCTCCAGCCCTGCCAACATGTTTCTGAATCTCTGTATTGTCGCGAACAGAACCACATCCTGTCCTTAATGTGGCAACTGAACTATACATGGTAGTTTATTTGTGGCTGAACTGCTGTTTTATAATATTCTAGATTTATTACTCTGCAGTTGTATTTTGTACATCAGCTAATAAAAGTATCCTGTAAGTCCACCATCATCTTCACTGCATCTACCAGTCCTGCTACCTTGAGCATCTGTAAACATGCATTCAAAGGCCCCTCTGTCCTGTCATTTATTGTGCATTCCTATGCCTAGTCTGCTTTTCCCAAATGCATTATTTCACATTTCACCAGTACCACCCCACCAACCCCACTGGTTCTCACCTACCACCCCACCAAACCCCACTGGTTCTCACCTACCACCCCACCAAACCCCACTGGTTCTCACCTACCACCCCACCAACCTGCGCATACAACGTATTATCCGCCGCCATTTCCGCCACCTCCAAACGGACCCCACCACCAAGGATATATTTCCCTCCCCTCCCCTATCAGCGTTCCGCAAGGACCACTCCCTTCGTGACTCCCTTGTCAGATCCACACCCCCCACCAACCCAACCTCCACCCCCGGCACCTTCCCCTGCAACCGCAGGAAATGTAAAACTTGCGCCCACACCTCCACACTCACTTCCCTCCAAGGCCCCAAGGGATCCTTCCATATCCGCCACAAGTTCACCTGTACCTCCACACACATCATCTATTGCATCCGCTGCACCCGATGTGGCCTCCTCTATATTGGTGAGACAGGCCGCTTACTTGCGGAACGCTTCAGAGAACACCTCTGGGCCGCCCGAACCAACCAACCCAATCACCCCGTGGCTCAACACTTTAACTCCCCCTCCCACTCCACCGAGGACATGCAGGTCCTCGGACTCCTCCACCGGCAGAACACAACTACACGACGGCTGGAGGAGGAGCGCCTCATCTTCCGCCTGGGAACCCTCCAACCACAAGGTATGAATTCAGATTTCTCCAGCTTCCTCATTTCCCCTCCCCCCACCTTGTCTCAGTCGGGTCCCTCAACTCAGCACCGCCCTCCTAACCTGCAATCCTCTTCCTGACCTCTCCGCCCCCACCCCACTCCGGCCTATCACCCTCACCTTGACCTCCTTCCACCTATCCCACCTCCATCGCCCCTCCCCCTAGTCCCTCCTCCCTACCTTTTATCTCAGCCTGCTTGGCTCTCTCTCTCTTATTCCTGATGAAGGGCTTATGCTCGAAACGTTGAATTCCCTATTCCTGAGATGCTGCCTAACCTGCTGTGCTTTGACCAGCAACACATTTGCAGCTGTCATTTTTCTGCCAACTTGACAAGTCTACCAATTTCTTACCGTGATCTACAATTCTCTCTTGTACTATCCATTCAGACTACAACAAACATGGCACTCTCATCAACGCTTCTCAAAGCCTCCTCAAAGAATTCCAGCAAGTTAGTCAAACACAATCTTGCTGTCACAAATCGATGCTGACTGTCATGGTTATTCCAAACTTCCTACCAAAAAGTATGAGATTAAATACAAGTAACTTAAACATAAAATACAGAAACAGATTAAGTTCACACTGAATTCAGCAAATTACCTTGGATTTTGGGGAAACACACATAAGTGCCTTTATTTTTGTTTTTGAAAAGATTCAAAAGATTCATGACTTAAGATACAAGTAAACATGTTATCATGAGAGTAAAGATAAAATTAACATTTTCAGACTTTTAATTTAGTTAATATTACTCAATAGGACCATAGGGGGTAGATAATTCAGTCTGTTCTGCCATTCGTAGAGATTATGGTTGATCTGAAACCTAACCACATTCTCACTTTTGTCCCATCTCTTGATTAACAAATCAATTGGATTTAAAATTAAAAATACATCGGCAGCCTCATGTAAGTACGTTTGGTGGCTGGATTAGGAATAGGATTTAGGATTAGGAGTAGGCTATTCAACCTCTCAACCTGGTTCAGCCATTCAATGATATTCACGGCTGATCTGTGACCTAACTCCATATATGTACCTTTGACCCATATCCCTTAATACCTTTGCCGAACAAACATTTACCTGATTTAAAATGAAGAATTAACACAAACTGTACCCAAGTTTTAAAAAATTCCTATAGATCTCTTTGGTTAGATTTATCTAGAATCTCCTTCAGCCAGAGTGATAAAAATATTTTCCATTTTCACTCCAAATAGACTTAAAACTTAGAACCAATGATTACTAGCCCTGGATTTCTCAAACAGCAGGGACAATTTCACTACCTACCCTGTTTGCTGCAACATTTTGAAAATACGATCAATCTAACCTTTAACCTTCTAAATTCTAGGGAATATAAATCTGGTTGTGTAACCACTCCACACAATTTAACTGAGCTCAGGAATCATTCTACCACACCTATGCGGCACTGCCTTCAAAGGCCAATATATCCTTTCTATGATGCAGCACTTGGAACTTCACTGCAATATGTATAATCTAACAGTTGCAACATAACCTCTATTAAAGTGTTGTCATCGTCCAGGTATCCATATATTCTAGCCAGTAGATATAAAGGCTATAATTTTATCATCAATTTTGCTTAAAATGCCTTGGAACAAGAAAATAATGATCTATATCAGACTCAGAGTCAGAGTCAGAGGTCCACAGCAGAGGTCTCAAAATGGCGCTTTGGCCCATTGTGTCTCCACTGGTCAAAATTTATGTATCTGAATTCATAAGTGTCTGAATTCACCTCTACTGTCTGGCCATTAAGGAATTGTTCTATTCTACTCTTCTTAAGTTCAAAGGGAATGATCTCCCACTTACTTACCATTCATTTAATGTATTAATCTCTGTAATCTTATGTTTTAATCTCACTGCCATCAATTTTTGTGTTATGAATATACAACGTCTTCCTATTCCTATCCCATCATCCAGGCTGCTAATAAACAGTGAATATTTAATGCTTCAACTCATTCCTTGCAGGGTGCTAGTCAAAAACTGCCAATTAAAGTAACTGTCCATTACCCATAAGACGTAGGACCAGAAATTAGGCCATTCGGCCCATCAAATCTGCTCCACCATTCAATCAGGATTAGATTAGATTAGATTCCCTGCATTGTGGAAACAGGCCTTTCTGTCCAACAAATCCACACCGACCCTCCGTACAGTAACCCACCCAGACCAATTCCCCTACCCTATATTTACCCCTGACTAATGCACCTAGCACTATGGGAAATTTATCATGGCCAATTCACCTAACCTGCACATCTTTGGATTGTGGGAGCAAACCCACGCAGACATGGGGAGAATGTGCAAACTTCACACAGACAGTTGCCCGAGGCAGGAATTGAACCCGGGTCCCTGGCACTGAAAGGCAGCTGTGCGAACCACTGAGCCAACATCAGCAATCACGGCTGATAAGTTTCTGAACACATTCTCCCTAATCTCGTATAAGATAATCAGATGGTTAGGTAGGTTGGACAGTGAGAGCCTTAGTCATCGCTATCCGAGGAAAAACATTAAGAGACATAGCTTTAAACTGAAGGGTGATAGATGTAGGACAGATGTCAGAGGTAGCTTCTTTACTCAGTAGTAGGTGTGTGGAATGCACTGCCTGCAACAGTAGAAGACTCGCCAACTTTAAGGGCATTTAAATGGTCATTGGATAGGCACATGGACGAGAATGGAATAGTGCAGGTTAGGTGGGCTTCAGATTGGTTCCTCAGGTTGGTGCAACATCGAGGGCCGAAGGGCCTGTACTGCACTAATGTTCTATGTTCTCCCACTTTCTCCTGTAACCCTTGGTCCTCAAGAACCTATGTATCTCAGTCTTAAATCTACTTGATGACTTGACCTCTATAGCCTTCTGTGACAATGAATTCCATAGATTCACCACTCTTTAGCTGAAGAAATTTCTCCTTATCGCCATTCTAAAAGATCTTCTCTCTTTACTCTAAAGCTGTACCCTCGGGTACTAGTCTCTCCTATCAATGTAAACATCTTTCCAACATCCACTCTGTCTAGGCCATTCAGTATTCTGTATGTTTCCATTAGATCCCCCCTCCTTCTAAACACCATTCAGTATAGTCCCAGGGTCTTCAAACATTTTTCATATATTAGGCTTTACATTCCTGAGACCATTCTAGTGAACCTCCTCTGAACACCTTCCAGGGCCAGTACATCCCTCCTGAGACATGGCACAAAACTGCACACAACACTCCAAAAGGTGGTCTGACCAGAGCCTTACAGAGCCTCAAAAGTACATCCCTGCTTTTATATTTAAGTCTTCTCAAAATAAGTGCCGTAATTGCATTTGCCTTCTTAATTACTGACTCAACTGCAAGATTACCTTGAGAGAATCCTGGACTAGAACTCCCAAGTCTCTCTGCACCTCAGACTTCTGAATTTTCTCCCCATTTGGAAAATAGTCCATGCCTCTATTCTTCCTATCAAAGTGCATGACCTCACACTTTCCCACATTGTACTTCATCTGCCACTTTCTTGCCCACTCTCCTAACCTATCCAAATCCTTCTGCAGCCTCCACGCCTCCTCAATGCTACCTGTCCCTCTAGCTATCTTTGTATCATCAGCAAACTTAGCCAGAATGCTCTCAGTTCCTTCATCTCGATCGTTAATGTATGAAGTGAAAAGTTGTGGTACCAACACAGCCTTGCAGAACACCACTTGTCACCAGCTGCCATCCTGAGGAAGACCCTTTTATCCCAACACTCTGCTTTTTACCAGGCAGCCAGGCTTTTATTCATGCTAGCATCTTGCCTCGAACTTGGCCCGTATCTTACTCAGCAGCCTTCTGTGCAGCACTTTGTCAAAGGCTTTCTTGATGTCCGGGTAGATAACATTCACTGACTCTCCTTGGTCTCACCTGCTCGTTATTTCCTCAAAGAATTCCAGTAGATTGGTCAGGCATGCCCTCTCCTTGATGACTTTGCCCTATTTTACCATATACTTCCAAATATTTAGAAATCTCATCCTTCACAATGAGGTTCCAGGATCTTACTCATGCCCGAGGTTAGACTAATCAGTTTGTAACTTTCCATCTTCTGCCATACTCCCTTTTTAAGCAGAGGTGTCACGTTAGAGATTTTACAGTCCTCTGGGACCCTCCCTGCTTTTAGCAATTCTACAAGATCACTACTAACATCTCCTCCATCTCTGTAGCTATCTCCCTTAGAATTATGGGGTGTAGTTCATCCAACTTCCAACCATTCAGTTTTTTCTCGCACTTTCTCACAGAAGCCCTACAGAGTGGAAACAGGCCCTTCGGCCCAACAAGTCCACACCAACCATCCGAAGAGCGGAAGATGACTGTTACATCAAAACAGGCCCCTTCTTCCCCAGTACTGGTGCCAATGTCCCATGAATTCAAACTCATTTCTCCCACACCAATCTCTAAACCACACATTTACCTGCTTAAACTTATTCACGCTGTGTCAATTAGCTCATGGCTCAGGTAGTAATCCAGAGATTATCACCGTTTTGATTCTGCTATTTAATTTAGCTCCTAGCTGTTCATACTTCTTTAGTAGAACTTCTGCCCTGGTTTTATCTATGCTATTGGTACATACGTGGACCACTCCCACTCCAAGTTCCTCTGCAGCCCAGATGAGATATCCTGAACCTGAGCACCAGACAGGCAACACAGCCTACAGGACTCTTGATTTTGGTCACAGAAAACATTGTCTATGCTTCTAACTATACTATCCCTTAATTACAACAGTTCTCTTCTCTTCCCCCCACCCCCCCCAACTTGAATGGTTCCCTGCACCGCAGGCCTTCAGTAAGTTGGTTCATCCTCTCTGTACTCCCCATTCCAATCCCCCCAGGGAGCATAACTCTTAGTCCCTGTCCTTGTTCAACAGGTTTGAGGCTCCTGCAACTCTACCTCCTGAATCCCTCTACCTGCTTCACTTACAGCCACACCCTCCTACCCATGACCACTGGTCGAATTCGAGTTAATTGGTCTAAGGGGTGTGACTGTCTTAAACACTGTGACCAGGTAATTGTCCCCCTCCCCTACCCCTCTCTGATGTGTTGCAATGTTTGAAGCTCAGACTCCAGCTCATTTACTCTGAGCTGGACTTCTTCTAGCAACCAACATTTACTACAGATATGATCACTGGGAACCACAATAGGATCCACCAGCTCCTACATCATGCAGAAACAAATCTGACCCTTCATCCTTATTTTATCTTCAAGAAATTTAGTCACTTTCCCAACCAAATCAATAACCTGCCTTCAATTTCATTATATTCAACTTTAACTCCTAAATTCAATTCTAGCTAAGTCTCTTATGAGGAGGATTATTGAATGCCTTCCAAAGTCCATACAAGTAACAACATCCACATACATTAATTATCAGAAGATAGTGATTTAGTGCTAATGTCACTGAACTGGTAAGGCTGAACCCAAGCCAAATGTTCAAGTCCCACCATGACAGCCAGTGGGCTGTAAATTCAATTCTAAGCTGAGTAGGGCAATCATGAAACTACCACCGATTGTCATAAAATACTCACCTCGTTCACTTTGTCATTTAAGGTTGAAAGTCTGTCACTCATAATAATAAAAGCAAAATATTGCAGATTCCTGATTTCTAAAATAAATTTTTAGAAGTGCTGGAAAAACTCAGTAGCATCTGTGGAGTGGAGCA
Organism: Hemiscyllium ocellatum; assembly: GCF_020745735.1. NCBI lineage: Eukaryota > Metazoa > Chordata > Chondrichthyes > Orectolobiformes > Hemiscylliidae > Hemiscyllium > Hemiscyllium ocellatum. The sequence continues at coordinate 61,826,207 of NC_083407.1, read as the reverse complement.
GAGTTAACATTTCAAGTTCATGATGCTTCTTTACAACTGGTTCTGGACTCCTGAAGAATCACCAAACTTAAAACTTTAAATCTGTCATTGTTAACTGGTCTGGCCTAAATGAGATTCCATATCCACAATAATGGGTGGCACATGGCTCATTGTTGCCACACAGCATTACTGATCCGGGTTTGATTCCTGCCTTAGGCAACTGTCTGTATGGAGTTTGCATGTTCTCCCCATGTCTGCGTGGGTTTCCTCTGGGTGTTCTGGTTTCCTCCCACAATCCAAAAATGTGTAGGTCAAGTGAATTGGCCATGATAAATTGCCCGTAGTGTTAGTTGCATTCGTCAGACATAAATGTAGGGGAATGGGCTGAGGTGGGTTACACTTCCGAGGGTTGGTGTGGACTTGTTGGGCCGAAGGGCCTGTTTCCATACTGTACGGAATCGAATCTAATCTAATCTAATGTGGTTAGCCTTTAATAGCCCTCAAATGTAACTCAGCTGTACCAAACTGCTAGAGAAGAACTGATGGATTTATTTAGGATATCTGGTCAGCATGGATGAGGGGGACCGAAAGGCTGTTTCCATGCTGCATATCTCTTATTTAATAACTCAAACTAGTTAATCTTGAAGTGCCGTATGTCATTAGTAGTGAAAGAATAATTCAGCCAGAATATGTAAAACAATGGTCTGGCAATATGCATGACTTCATCATTACCAAGTCAGGGATCTGGCTCCATTACAAGATGAGAAAATGCTTGGAATTGCACCAAATTTACCTAAAAATGAAGTGATGCTACAACACAGGTCTGTCAAACAATGGAAACAGCATGTGCTAGACACAATGCCACTTCCAATGGGAAACAATGAACCACCTACATTTAACCAGAGCTAACAATCAGCCATTTTGTTTGATGTGCTATTGAAGATTGAAACTATCAGCTAAAAAGTTTTAAAATTTGTCAGTGAACTCCATTGATTATGCAGTATTAACTGACTGTTTGTTTTTGGCATCTGTTAAACTTGAGTTGGAGCATCTAAAATCATGGGTTCAACTATGCCCAAAATCCGCATCAATTTTTAAAATTAATATTAATCCTTTCTGGAACACAGAAGGCCTGTGCCACAAAATAAACTTACCGAGAAGCTTGCTGAACAGAGAATGTATCTATGTTCACATGCACATATGTCTAGTATCTGGATATCTAACATGTTAGCTATCCAGATACTAGAATGGAAAAAGGGTTTCAGTTATTACAAGGGGGCATAGCTTTAAATTAAGGGGTGGTAGGTATAGGACAGATGTTAGGGGTAGATTCATTACTCAGAGTCGTGAGTTCATGGAATGCCCTGCCAGGAGCAGTGGTGGACTCTCCCTCTTTATGGGCATTTAAACGGGCATTGGATAGGCATATGGAGGATAGTGGGCTAGTGTAGGTTAGGTGGGCTTGGTTCGGCGCAACATCGCGGGCCAAAGGGCCTAAACTGTGCTGTATTTTTCTATGTTCTATGTTAATGCATCAAAATGTTTACCGTAAACAATAATAATCTGGATTTTGCGTTAAAATCTCTAACAGGGCTGCACTAAAAGCTGCTACATAAAAGTTATTAACTACATCTGCACCAAAACTCCATTTAAAATAAAAACATTTTCCATAACTAAAAGGAAATCTCCTTCAATTACATTTGTCTACAAGCAAAAGAAATTTAAATGCAAAATGGTCGATCTGTTAGAACACTTCGTCAGTTCAGGTGCAATTTTTATGCACTATGCCGTAATAACCTTCAAATGAATTTTTGATTCAATGCTGATATCATATAAACAAAAAAGTCCAAACCTTCTCAGAAGTCAACAATGCAATTTTATTTGCAATATATTTTAGAAAACCTTTTAATCAATAGGAGCTATAGCTAAAGAGGAATCCCAAGCTGTGAAATGAAATGACATTTCATAAGCACTCATCTGAAATTATTTGTAGAATTTACCAGTATGTTCCAGCTCCTTGAGATGTCAGATCCATTCCATCTACAGCGTTATAATTATCGTCATCCATAATTTTAGATAATCCAAAATCAGTTATTTTTATTTCGCCACATGCAGTTCCATCAACCAAAAGGATATTACCTAAAGGTAAAATAAAATACGCGTGTTACCTGCAGTTTAGTTGTATCGTTTCCTTTTTGCCTGGTTTTAAAGTTCCACATAGCATATAGCCACATCAAAAATAACTTTTGACTTTGCAGGACTTTTAAAAAAAATAAGACTGTAAATCTAATTATCAGCAGTCTGGAGGCTAGTTAAATGCACTGTCCTGACAGAAACACTAACTTGGTGGGGGCATCACACACACATTAATTTTTTCAAGTGCCTTCATGATATCTACTCAGTAGCTGATACAAACACACAAGATTGTTTCAATGTTTTGTGGCCAGTGTCCTTCTCAGAATGCCACACCACGCTATTGCAAACAATTTGTAGAAATGCTACAACAATAGAAAATGGACAGAATAGTCATAGTAGGCAAAAGTAAGGACTGCAGATACTGGAAATCAGAGTCTAGATTAGAGTAGTGCTGGAAAAGCACAGCAGGTCAGGCAACATCCGAGGAACAGGAAAAATCGAGGTTTCGGGGCTTCCTGAAGGGCTTTTGCCCAAAATGTCGATTTTCCTGCTCCTCGGATGCTGCCTGACCTGCTGTGCTTTTCCAGAACAGCCATAGTACCCTGGCTGAAATGCAAAAGCAGTTACAGTTATTACTTAGCTTCTCCACATGTACAGCCAAAGACAGTGGTACCAAGTCAGTCCAGGGAAGATCCAAGGGGCAATTCCTGGCTTTGGCAGAGTGCAGTGTCCTGAGAATGCTTGGAAATGTGGACATGAGGCAAAGTGATGGTTTCCCTGGCCTTTATCTGCCTTATTACAAGCAGAGACTCCCCCCACTTGGTTTATTTTCTGATTTTCCTCCAAAGGATCTGAGGAAGTTGAGCAATTGTTAATGGTGCAATTGAAAGTCTCCTGCTGATTGTCAATGCGAGATTGGATTCAGCTACATCAAACCCAGAACTCCCCCTTCCCACCTATGCTGTTCATCCATTCATAGAATCCATTTCTTAAGAAATAGAAAGAGGTGGTGGGAGGGAAGCTGTGATTGGAGGAGCTGGAGCAGCAAGTGTGGGAAAGACAGAATCTGAGATTACCCAGGTACTTTGGTCTCCTGTGCTCACTGCTTCCAAAATTACAACTCTGTAGGTAGATCTTGCTCTCAACTGTGGAATGGAGATTCTTTTTGATCGCATCATTCCTCAAGGTCAGAGTATACATTTAAAATGACAGATTTCCAAGATGCCAATGTCAGAAATGAGCAAAACACCAGAAATTGTTCACTATTGACAATAAAGGATTTACAATGTGCATCATCAATCCCAGGTGGGGAGCAACACCATGCCTTTATGCAGAAATCTTCTAACAGACAAACATTTCAAGATGCTTTGAAGAGATGTGGGGAGTCAGGAAACATGGAAAAAGCTGGATAAAGTGACAAACAAAAATCCAAACTCTAAGAGAGGGATGCAGCAACCATGGCTAACCAAGGAAGTTAAGTATGATATTAAAATGAAAGAAAAGTTGTAAAAAGATGCATTCAGGAGTGGTAGTCCATAAAATTGAGATTTTTGTTAACAAAAACAGACCAAAGTATGACTAAAATAGATTAAAAGGTAGTAGAGAAGCACTAGTAGACACTTCAGGAGATTTCCCATAACTCCCAACACAAGAAAGAACGAAAAATTCTAGAAAAAGAAGCACTATGAGATGCTAAAAGTAATTAAGGATAGTATCAAATTATGCCAAACAAAAGTACAATGTTGCAAAAATTTGTAATAGGCAAGAAGAATGGGAAAATTTTATTATTTGGCAGAAGATTATTAATAAAAGGGAGAATTGGAATAGATTAGAAGACTAGCAAGAACTATAATGAGACAGTAAAAGCTTGTACAAGCTAAATAAAGTCTACCTTTTATATACGATATAAACTTCTGAGGGAGTTTGAGAGGGTTCACATTGATTGAATGTTTTCACTTATGGGGAATCATAAATGGGGTCAGAAGGACCATTTATAATAAGGGATCTCTCATTCAAGTCTGGGTGAGTGTAACTGAACGAAGATACCTTGGAATGCAGGTTCATAGTCCTTGAAAATGGAATTGCAGATAAATCGGATAGTAAAAGCAGCATTTGGCATGCTTGTCTTTATCGGTCAGTGCACAGAGTACTGGAGTTGGGAGGTCATGTTGAGGCTGTACAGGCCATGGTTTCGGCACCTTTGGAATACTTTGTGCAATTCTGGTCTCCCTGCTATAGGAAGGATGTTGTGAAACTTGAAAGGTTCAGAAAAGATTTACAAGAACATTTCCAGTGTTGGAAGATTTGAGCTAAAGGGAGAGGCTGAGTAGGCTGTAGCTATTTTCTTTAGAGCATCAGAGGCTGAGGGGTGACATTATGGAGGCCTATAAAATCATGAGGGATATGAATAGGGTAAATAGACAAGCTCTCCTCCGAGGGTGGGGGAGTCTAAAACTAGAGGGCATAGGATTAAGGGGAGGGGGATGATTTAAAATAGACCTAAGGAGCATTTTTTTCATGCAGAGGGCAGTGCATGGAATGAGCTGCCAGAGGAAGTGGAGGAGGTGGGTACAATTACAATATTTACAAGACATCTGGTTGGGTATATGAACAGGAAGGGGTGGAGGGTTGCAGACCAAATGCTGGCAAATGGGACTAGATTTATCTAGGATATCTGGTTGGCATAGACAAGTTGGACCAAAGGGTCTGTTTCCATGCTGCACATCTCTATGGTTTTATTTCAGATAAAGAAGAAAAGTGTAATCACTCTGAGCATTATAGTCCTTGGCGCGCTCTTCCACAGAGGTCAGTATTGGCTGGAATATATTTAAGGTTACATGAGACAGATATTTGATCTGCAAAAGGGTTATGGGTTATTGAGCAGCAGACAGGAATGTGGAGTTAAGATCAGATCAGCCATTATTGTATTGATTGGCAGACTGGACTTCACAAGTCAAACGTCCACTCCTGGTCTAGTTATGATCTTAAGACTATGCATTACCAAGGCTGAAATAAACAATACAGATGCCCCTGATGGTCAACTTAATACTGTTGAGACTTGCACATTAAGAATGGCCAAAGCACGCTCATTAGAGTTGAGGGCTACCAGCAGACTCTGCTATATTCAGGAGAGAAAGGACAAAAAGAAAACAATAGAAAAATCATTATAATTGCTTTGTAGGATCTCAAAACAAAGCTAATTCCCAACAAGCCTCAGCACTCCTAACCTTTCACTTTTCTGCATGGAATGTATTTTTGCAATTTATTGAACATCAACTCCAAATACTAATTGCAATTCTTCTAATACTTTAAATGAAAACTCATTTGAAAAAACACCATCAGTAATAATGCATATGTCATGTTAGTTCACAAGGCAGACTGTGATGAAACTTACCAGGCTTTAGATCATAATGTATAATTGGCGGTTTGATCTCATTTAAATACCGCAAAGCATTTGCAATCTGCATTACAATGGATCTTGCTTCCTTCTCAGACATCAGTTTGTGCTGCTTCAGATAGAAGTCTAAATCATTTCCTTCACAGTATTCTAACACTGTACAAAATCTAAGGAAAGACAATTTACATTTTAGTGCATAACTCTTCCAGTGGCACAGTATACAGATTTTCTGCTTGACACCATGCGATTTGGTTGGTTTGCTATAACTGCCCCATTTTCTAATTGTTCTTTGGCAGTTTGCACCTGTAGTGCAAATTTCTCACAACTGGAAGCAACACCAACATAAATTGGGTTCGAGAGAGCTTTACTGACATGAAACGTTAACTCTGGTCTCTCGCTACAGATGCTGCCAGACGTGTTGAGTTCCTCCAACAACTTCAATTTTTATTTAAGACCATAAACTGCCATACTTTATAACTGATAAAGACAATTCACTTTTCAAGTAAGTCTTGCCAGCTGTTAGGAATCTCACTGGGGTTAATGGCAACTCCAAACATTCACCATGTATACATTATTCCCATTATTTTGAGGTGGCATCAAAACATAGTATCTGGAAATTACTACCAGCATGTCAAGCCAGTCTGCACAAAATGCAAGGAACATGGAATTCCACAATGAGTTCTGAAGAAGGGTCACTGGACTATGTTAACACTGCTTTCTATCCACACATGCTGCTAGACTGGAGTTCCTTCAGCAATTTCTGGCTTTGTCCCACAATGCAGTCAGGCTGTTGGCAGACTGGTCATATTTTACAAAATAGAACACAGTTGTTTGGTGAATGCACACTGAAGACAAGATTAAGAAATAAAAGCACTTCATTTGCAGTTCAATTGGTAAAACTACATTTATCATATTTTTGGAGAAATAGTTTATTGATTGCAAAAGGAAGCCAAACCATTCTAATGCAATTTTATTGCCATCATGAAGTTGGTGAACATCTAATATGCCACACATTGTCAAAACTGAAAGCAATCTTCAGCTGTGCTGAACAGTAGCACGAAATGATCGTTAAATATTGACTGTGCATCAAAGCTATACACTTGTACACTACTGCTGTATTTCAAGATTAGGAAGATATTAACTGTACAGTATCTTACCCACATTTTGTTTACTAAACTACAGACATTCGGTATTTTGAGATTTGGAAGAGAGAATTTGCCTGTCTTTACTCCATGTTGTGAAGTTGCACTGCCACCTTTAAAAGCCATTTATCTGTGTTTATCACAGCTCTCTCAGATTAGAAAATCATAAAATCCCTACAGAACGTGGGAAGTGACCATTCAGCTCATCAAGTCTGCACTGATCCTCCAAACAGCACTGTACCCAGACCCAGCACACCCAGTAAATCCCTGTAAGAACACATTTACCATAGGTATTTCCACTAGCCTGCACAGCTTTGGACTGTGGGAGGTAAGCGGAGCACCTGGTAGAAACCAATAGACACAGGGATGTGCAAACTCCACACAGTCACCTAGAATCAGATCCAGGCCTCTGCTGCAGTGTGGCAGCACTACTAACCACGAGTCACCATGCTACATTGGTGGCTCAGTGGTCTGTGGTTAAACATTCAAAGTTTACTCCTTTCCCCTATTCTGACTGACAAATATATTTACAGCTAACTACATTGAACTGCTTTTGTTCATCCTACGTCCTCCGTAGTCCTTCACATTAATCATAAGTTGCCTCTCTTAAATTGGTACCTTTTGCAAATTCCAATACAACTCCCACAATTTCCAGGATCCATAAACAATAAAAGTAATATGTTAGTCAGAGAAAAACATAAAATCTTTGGCACTCTGTAAAACCTGTACATAAATAGATAATGAGCATTGTAAATTTTCTTCACTTACTGAACCATAATGATAATGGGGCACAGTTTTTAGGTGCAATTAGGAAATAAGTGTAAAAATGTAGATTAGAAATGTTATTGAGTTTTTTGCTCAAACCCATTTACATTTCTTCAAGTACAAACTCTGCAGTTAACTAGAATAATCAGATAATGCTTTGAAACGTCAACGTGAAAAAAAATTACATATTTAAGATTGCTAACAGGCTGTAATTTGATAAATACCTGAAAATGTTTACACAAAAAGATCTGTAATCAAGATCAACTTGCCATACTCCAAGTAATTTTAATTGACTGGAAATTGCTTAACTCACACATTTCTTGGTTTTTTGGGTATAGCAGTGTTTTTTAAAATAAATTAGCACACGATGTTCAAAAGTTTAAAAACACTGATTGGAGACTGATTAAAAGAAGCAGCTTCATTTTCAGAACTCCCTCAGAGTCCCATTAACGAGCACAATTAGTGGAAATGCCTGACAGTAATAAATACATCCTGCAAGGTTGCTGCAAGTTTTTCAAAAAAGGACAGAAGGCGATGGAAACATTGTTGCTGAAGCTGGCGGAGTGATTGTGGAATGGGCAGAAGAAATGGGATTATTGGGAATGGAAAAAGAGAAACCAATGGCTGAAAGGGGATGAGGGAGTGAAGATAATGGTGATAAAAGGAGAAAAAGGGAAGCAGGCTGCCAAAGGGAACAAATAAACCGTTATAAACCTTTCAAGTAACAAGCAGCTAACTAGAAGCCAGTGAAGTAATGAATTTATTGCAAAATAATGTTTTTTAAAAAAAACAAAAAAGTGTGCGCCAGTTACTTTGATAAGTAAAATAAAACATTTGCTGTTAATGTATGTTGCATCTTTTGTCCACTTAAATAATGTAATGCTTAAGAAACGAATGAGTGTTTTGCCTAAATTTAATGGAGGGTTTACAAGTGAACATATTGATTAATGCTCAAGAAAGTCCAAAATCCCATACATTAGCATGAATACAAAGGGCATTGTTATATTTGGTGGTGCAGTCACACAAATTAGTTAGTGAAAATGAAAAAGGTAGCTCTTAAAAACCAACAAACAGCCTTACACTGAAATCTCAAGCAGTGGCCTTGAAAAATGAAGTATTTCGACCTGCAGCATCCCACACAAAGAATATCAAACTGAATTTACGAAAGCAGAAATGGAATCTACTAAAACAATTGTAAACAGAATACTCACAAATGCATTTTGCACCTTTGAATTTTGAAGTTAATACTTTTAATTTCCTTGTCAATTTATTTACAAGATTGTGATCTTTGAGGCTAGTCTTGAGTTAGTAAAATCTCCTTTTGTTGACTTTCCACAAAGTGATTTGATAATTCATTTTTTATTTAATATATTTTATATTATTTTATATTATATTATATTATATTATATGATATAAACTCTTACAGGGACAAAAGTGTAAGTCCCAGATTTCAACTTATACGAAAGTGACCTATTGCTTTCTTGATGCATGGAGCATATTCATTCTGAAATCACAAAGCAGCATATACTTACGTATCTGTATCCAGGGAGAAATAGTCATACAACTTAACTATCCTGGGATGATCCAGTTCTTTGTGTATTCTGTATTCTCTACATGCATGCCTAAAACCAACAATTAAAATAGTGCATATAATTCTTCTTCACAAACTACAGAAAATTCTGTTTGCAGTATTAATGATAAGACATACTTGTGATAGTTTTCCTTCTTTTCTTCCCTCCAATTTTTGTTTAATTGATGGATTTTCACTGCTGCATACCGCTGTTCAATCAAATCAAAGGCCTAACAGAAAAACAAAAGAATTGTACTTGAAAATGAAGTGTGGTACAATATTAATGGTATTTCAGAATAATGAAAATATCCTTCTTTCAGGGCTTCAGATAAATCACTAAAAGAAAAACAACTCTTAATTACTGCATGCATAAACACATAGTACATGGTAAAAGGCCTTGGATGAGATAACAGTAAATCTTAAATTTATAGGTCAATAATGGAGGCCATATGTGCCAAACCTTTCTACTCAAAAGTCCCTTCAGGAATGCTTCCATACATCTATATCACACAGGGGTGTATGGGGGGTGCATGTGTTTGTGTGTGTGCGTGCATTCACGCGCATGTGCAGGCGGATAAGAGAGACGGGGCAATAGAGACGGCAAGAGTGAGAGACACAAATTCGTATATGTACCTGAGATTTAGCAAGAAGTTATTTTTATCATGCCACTCTATTTGCAAAGAAGACTGCTAGACCACACAGGGTATACCAGGCTTCTACACAAGATACTGTAAGACCAAAGTTCTACCAAAACACTGAACTGCTTTATATTGAGGCCTTTCATCTATAATATGGATAGTGAATTTACCAAACTGCAAGCACTATTTCCTTACAAAAATATCAAGCACTCAATCCCAGCTAGATCAACTTAACTGAACCCCTAAAAGACATGCAATTTCAACTATGAATACTCAAAGATAGATTAAAGTGGGCTAAAAGTAGTCCCCAAATCATATTATAAAAACTATTGATATTTGCTGCTTTGGCAAAGTTAGAGAAAATGTTATTCTTACATGATTGCAAAATAGATATGGATGAAGGAAATCATGCAATCAATCCAAATTCATCGACTGGAAAGAACCTAGAGTCCATTACAGAGTTTAAAGAAAAGCTGGTGCTCAATAACAGTGAATGGACCCTAAATGGTACCAGCACTTAAATGGTGCTGTACTCAGTGGATCTGCAAAAGAGCTGCAGTGATAAAAAGATCACATGCTAAGCAGTGTCTGGCTTATGAATAAGTCCTCAATGGTTCCATGTTCTGACTACATGAGGGACAAAAGCTGATTGACAAGCAATTTCCATTCCAGTGGTCGCCAAATTAGTTATGTCTATAGAATAAAGAAAAGCAGATCAAACTGTTACTCAACTTCATTTACATTACATCCTTGACTTCATAAGTGATTCTATTTACCTATCTTGAAGAACATCGACAATAAAAGATAGTCATAGGGCAATTAAAATCTCTTTCAGTATCCAGGCTCCCAAATATAAAGAAAAGTGAGCAAGTCTTCATTCCTGGTGGTATCTTGGAATCAGTGTTAAATAGGATATGAAGGACAGGCCCATTAAGAAAAAAGGTAACATTGAGAGAATAGGTAAAACTAGAATTCCTCTGATCCTTCTACATAGTGCAATGCTGAAAGACACCAACAGACAATTGTGTGATTAACAACTTCAGCTAATAAAGAAGAAAATGCAGCGTTCACATATGGATTCAAAACTGTATTCCTGAGATTCTAGTGACATGATTTTAGTGTTTTCGGGTGCATATTGAGAGAACCAATTGTGATGAAGTGTGTATAATTTATATATCATAATTTTTGGAATCTGGATTTAAAAGTAAAGGCAGGTGGTGTGGGAAGTACTTGCATCATTTCTGAATATTAGCAGGATCAGCCTCGCACTGGTGCCTCACAAACCTAAATCATAACTTATTCCATCATTAAGCAGGCACACTTTCTTTTGTCTTTACCACAATGTTTCCTCATTTTTAAATTTAGCACTTAAGATAGTAAAATTACACACTTTTTCTAATAATATAACATTTAAGATATGTACTCTTTCAAATTAATAATTAAAACTGATACGCCAAATAATTCGTCTCAATTTTCACAAGTGTTAAACTCAAACTGCACTATGTGCATCCTCTGACAAACAGAATGAGAGGTATTATTTTGCAAATGCAAATGCTTCATGGTAGGAGACAGGGGATAGTATTAGAGGGTTGTTGATTAGACTGGAGGTCTGTGACCTGTGACCTTCCCCGAGGGTCAGTGTTGGGTCCACTGTTGCTAATCATTTAGATAAACAATTTGGATGAGAATACAGGAGACATGGTTAGTAAGTTTGTGGATGACACCCAAATTGTTGTTATAGTGGACAATGAAGATGATTATCTAAGAGTACAATGGGATCTTGATCAAATAGGCCAATGGCTGAGGAGTGTGAGATGGGAGTTTAATGCAGACTGTGCCATGCCAGGCCAGGCTGTGCATTCAGAGCATGTGCAGATCAATTATTAGAGGTCTTCTCGGACATCTTATACCTCTTCCTACAGCAGGTCACTGTCCCTGCCTGTTTCAAGAGGGCCAACATCATCTCTGTGCCTAACAAAGCTCATGCAGCATGTCTCAATGACTACTGACCAGTGGCCCTAACTTCAGCGGTCATGAAGAGCTTTGAAAGGCTGGTCATGTGCATTAATCAACTCCAGCCTCCCAACTACTCTTGACCCACTCCAATTTGCCTATCGGACCAACAGATCCAGGTCAGATGCCATATCACTTGTCCTTTACTCCTCTCTAGAGCATCTTGACACCAAGAGTAGACATATAAGAATCCTACTCATTGATTACAGTTCAGCCTTCAACACTATTATGCCCTCAAGCCTGATCACTAAACTTAGTGATCGCAGACTAAGCCCCACTTCTGCAATTGGATCCTCAGTTTCCTGACCCACAGACCATCATTAGTGAAGACTGGGGACAATATTTCATCCTCACTAACGCAACACTGGAGCTCCCCAAGTGTGCTTACCCAGCCCCCTTCAGTACTCACTGTACACCCATGACTGTGTCACCAAATAGCAGACTAATGCCATTTACAAGTTCACTGATGATACCACCATAGTTGGTCAAATCTCAGATGCTGACAAAAGAGATTACAGACGGGAGTGGAAGACCTGGAAAAATGGTGCACTGAAAACAACCTAGCTCTCAATCCCGCAAAACCAAGGAACTCATTATTGACTTTCAGCGGGATGTTATTCATGCCCCCCTACACATTAACAGCACAGAGATGGAACGAGTGGACAGTGTCAAGCTCCTGGGAGTGGTCATCCACAACAAGCTTTCTTGGATTCTTCGTGTGGATGCACTGGTTACAAAGGCCCAACAATTTTTCTTCCTCGAGCAGCTGAGAAAATTTGGCAAGACGGCGAATACCTTTGCCAGCTTTTATAGGTGAGCCATCGAGACCATTCTGTCTGGATGTCATCACTACATGGTATGGCAACTGTACCATTCAAGATTGGAGACAGTTACATTTGCACATCAGTTTCAATCTATGCCTCCAATAAAATAATGTATTTCCTTACATATGAGGACCAACAGTGCTCACAGTACTTCAGATGTGATCACACCAGCACCTTGTACAGTTTAGTAAGACTTCTCTTATACTCCAAGTGTCTTAAAGTAAAGACCAACATTCCATTAGCCTTCCTGATGACCTAGCTTTGTGTTTTATCTAAAAGTAGCCCCAAGTCTCGACATGTTCCAGCTTTTGTTTTTCCCTTCCAAAACAGACTTCACATTTTCTCTCACATTACACTCCATTTGCCAACGTTTTACCATTTACTGAACCTAATTAATTACCCTCATGTTGCCCTTTTAGTCAGTCAGTTCAGTGGCCTGATGTTAACCATCCTGGGAGATGTTCAATATTGAAGCACAAAACTTAAAAAAAAACATTTTGTGACTTAGTTTCTAATGATCTGGAGAGAATACCTACACAAATCAATTTTTGCAAAAAACACAAATTATGCAAGATGCAAGAAATAATACAAGATGGAAAAGAATTAGGTAGGATTTCTAAATCAAGTAATATAGGAAAAATCATTCAGCAATGAACTGAGCCATGGAGCTTGAAAATTTACAAATTTAAAAATGGTACAATAACATACATATACTAATTTCATCAGAACTCATAAAAACACGCCTTGCCCAGTTAACCAAACACAGGTGATAAGCATAGAACCTGTTTATGACAAAGGCCCAATGTTTTGCTGAATAATTCAAAATATAAATCACTAACTTGAAATGCTCAGCATCCTGATATTTTTGCATTGCATACCTTATATACTTCACTGAAGCCACCACGTCCAAGTAAGTGTAGCAATAAATATCTATCATTCAATGTAGGATGATCTTTGAACCTAAAAAAAGAGTAGCCTGATTAAACATTCAGATATCAGCAAACATTCCACAAACTAATTTGCTTATAGCGATTCAGGTGGAAAACTGAAAGATGTTAATATAATCAAAGTTTTCAGTTGAGTAAAACTAGATTCTGTGAACTGAACAGTATACACTTTATGGTCGAAAAGTGTGGCGCTAGAAAAAGCACAGCAGGTCAGGCATCCAAAGAGGAGAATCGACGTTTTGGGCGTGAACCCTTTATCATGAATATTGGGGGGGGGGAAGCTGAGAGATAAATAGGATTGTGGGGTGGCGGTTGGTAGTGGTGGGGGGTTGGGTGGAGAATGAAGCTCTATGCTTTGTTAAAGATAGCACAAGATGAGTTTACATATCTATGTATGATTGACCAAATCACCATTCTTGAATAAAAATTAAAACTTGGGCATTTTTTTCACACTAATTGTCCATTCAGTAACATGCTAGTGACTGTTCTTTTGAAAGAGGAAGTTTCATAGGTTCATGTCAACAAGCAGTGCTGTAGAAACAGCCAAGGCAGGAACTGGACTTCATTGATGGGAAGAAAAATAACCTGTAGGAACAGCTTTGGACTAGCAACGAGGTGCAAAAACGATCTGGTAGAAAGAATTATAGTCACCAGATGTGCAAACAGAACTATAAGTGGAATTTCCCCAGCTTTGGAACAAGATTAGTTATCCACTTCTTGCATTTAATTGTTAAGAGCAAACAGATGCAGGAAAGAAAGTTGGCACTGTTTCCAACAAGCACAATCAGTGAGGAGCACTGGACAGATTTAGACACACATCAGACACATTTGAGATTACAGTTGTTCAATTGAGACCACTATGATTGATAAAAGGTAAACATGAGGGTGATTTTTGGAGGTTTTGGTAGCTTTGCAGAAAGGGGTGTCAGAAAAGAGGAGTTCAAGAGAGGGAGCTAAAGTATTAAGAGAATTGAGGGTTTTTTTTTAAACCTAAAGGGCAAAAATTAAAAACAGTGATGTTTGGGCCGTCAGGGTAAGGAGTGTAAGGAGGGGAAATGAACAAAATGATCTAGGTCTCTTTATCAAAAATTGAGATCTTAAACCTGCATGTGGTACTAAGGAGAAGGATTGGCAACATGCTTAACTGGAGGGTACATGTTAAATTCTAAAGTCAGACTAATAATCTGAATTGACGTGAACTAATCTTGTTATGGATTTTCATAATGTGTTTAGGAAATAAATACAACCAAAATAAGCCAAAAAGTATTGCACAAACTAAAAATGCAAAGTTAGTTTTGCCTTATATTATGGGATTGAATTCATATGATCTGCAGGTGAGTCCACAGCAAAAGAGGTTTGTTACATCTACAACAGAAAACGGAATCTTAAAGAAAGTTGCATCATTCATAAAGAGTCCTTTTCAAAATGTCAGTGACAACAGATAATTTGGAAAGAAGAAATTTCAAAGTATTATCCCAAAAATACAAGGATGAAATAAGATACATGTTAGTGCAAATTTCATAAATGTTCGAACATTTAGAAGACACACTGGGATGTAGCCATTCAAACAGCTATCATACTTTTCTTGATCTGTGTGAAGGCTACCAATATAGAGGAATTCAGTAACAAAAATCTAAATGAGCATCTAGTTGAGCAGGTCAAACATTTTTTCAATTATGTGTTTGTCATACAAAAATAGTGTAATTTTATGAAGACCGATTCCAAAGTGTAGTGCAGCCAAACAGATCAGTGGGTAATCAAATCCGTCATTATAAAGTTCGTAACTGGTTTAGAATTAAGAATTACAAATCTTTATTCATGGTTTTAACTACTACAAATTCAACTTTGTATTTTTATGGGTTGCTTGATTGATGGTTAGTTATATTAACAAAAACCCAATTCGCATCTCATACATTTTACATATCAAAGTAGACCAGCTATAACTAGTGAAAATGTGCACAACATTTCTACTTCCATCAATGAGTCAATTCCAGACTTCTAAAATTAACTGGAAAGTATCCATGCAAATTTTTCAAACATCTCCTGCAACATAATAGAAAATTAATTGCAAATCTTCGAAAAAAAATCTTGTGCTATGTTGTAGATAGAGACTTTTTTTAAAAATTCGGTCATGGGAGGTGGGAATCACTGGCTAGCCAGTATTTATTGCTCATCCCAGCTGCCTTAAGAAGGTGGTGACAAGAGGCCCTCTTGAACCGCTGCAGTCCACCAGCTGTAGGTTGATTCACAATGCCTTGAGGGAGTGAATTTCAGGATTTTGACGCAGCAACTGAAGGAATGGTGATATATTTCCAATTCGGGATGGTGAATGACAAGGACGGATAAGTTGCAGGTGGTGGTTTTCCTCAAGTATTTGATGCCCTTGAGCTTTGAGATGGAAGTAGCCGTGGGTTTGGAAGGTGCTATCTAAGGATCTTTGATTAATTTTTGCAGTGCATTCTATAAATATTACACACTGCTGCTACTGAGCATCAGTGGTGGAGCAAGTGGATCCTTGTGAATGTGGTGCCAATCAAGTGGGCTGCTTTGTCTTGGATGGTTGTCAAGCTTCTAAAGTATTGTTGGAGCTGCATTCATCCAGGCAAGTAGGCAGTATTCCATCACACTCCCAACTTGTGCCTTGTAGATAATGGACAGGATTTGGGAAGTTAGGAAGTGAGTTACTCACCACAATATTCTAGCCTCTGACCTGCTCTTCTAGCCACTGAGATTGTGTGGCAGGTCCAGTTGCATTTCTGGTCAATGGATGTTGATAGCATTTGATTCAGTGATGGTAACACTATTGAATGTCAAAGGACAGTGATTACATCATCTCTTATATAGTGCGCATGTTATTTGCCGCTTGCCAGCCAAGCTTGGACACTGTCCAGATCTTTTGCGTTTGAACATGGACTACTCAGTATCTGAGTAGTTGTGAATGATGCTGAACAATCAGCAGCAAACTTGCCCACTTATATCTTATGGTGGAGGGAAGGTCATTAATGAAACACTATCCTGCGGAAATGTCCTGGAGGCGAAATGACTGACCAACAACCACAACCATCTTCCTAAGTGCCAAATATGACTCCAACCAGTGGACAGCTTTCCCTCGATCCCCAATTGATTGCAGTTTTGCTACATACAATAACTTGGGAATACAGAAAGTGAAACCACAAAGTTATGAATGCCAGTGAAAAATAAATAATATTTTAACATTTTAAAATGGGAGCTTTTAAAATAAAAGCCTGGAAAGCTATTTCTCAATAGGTTTGGTAAAAATCAAAGTATTGCCACATTTTCTAAGGTGACAAATTGATATTTAAGAATAGACAAATCAAGTGATATTGAACGAGGAATAAAACTATTAATTATTAGAATGAATAACTCCAAATCAGGAAGATGATGCAAAAAGCAAACCAGCAAACCTAATTGCATTTGAAAAAAGAGCTATATTTCTTCAGAAGAGTAACAGATTCAAACTAAGGGAACTAAATTAAATAATTATCTTGGCAGGTGTGCTGATGAGAGAATAGGTGAAAGGTGGTGACCAAGCTTTAGGTTTAGTTACTTGCAAGCTAAGTAACTTAGAATTCTTCTATGGCTTTACGCTCACATATCCTACAAGGGTGTCTTCACCTACGCAACATCTAGGAAATTGATTGAGAATGCAATAACTCAAATTAATAAGATTTTCAGGTATATATTTTCTGAAGTGTTCTTTCCTCAAAGCTTAGAAGTACAAACTTTTTGTTTAGCTCAAAATTCCATCATTTCAGTTCTAAAAAGTTATTTACAAAGATTAGAGCTCAGCTGTTCGTTATGAAGTACAAAACATTTTGTTTGTAACTTGCATTAATAAGCTGGCAATTTCTTGAGATCTTCAATCTATTTTGCCATCAAATTGAGCTCTTGAAATATTAATACACAATCAACCATTCATATAAAATTACTTTGCTACTTTAAGTTCAGCATTAATTTGTGCAAATAGAAATTTAAGTACATGTTGATATTAAAAAAGCATAAATTTAGCAAAGAATACAAAACTCTAAGTACAGCCAGTTGCCATGGAGATCATACAGATAATGGTTTGAAAAAAAAAGTTGGATAATTTTAGTGTGGAAATTATTAGAGAAGCTACACTTAGCCTCAGAGCTTGTTATTTGTGAAAGGAGAAGGAGGAACTGACCAAGTTTTCCATATCTGTTCAATGACTCCTATTAAATAATGCACATCGTTGAAGAAAAGGATCCAACTCAATCAAGATCCCCAAAAATAGTTAAACAGGCCACCAAAAGTGGCTTACAGGAGGAAAATGGCTTTATGCAAGAGGTAAATTTCCAAGCTCTTACCCGGTCTGCTCTTTACAGTTCAATCTCTTGACACCTTCATTCCCAACAAGGTCAGATAGCTCTCCACTTCACCCTGAAATGGAGGCCAACCAGTTTCCATGAAGCATTGTCTTCCTCTGCCTGGTTGAACTTGCTCTCTGACAGATTTCACTTTTCACATGTTCTACTTCTTCCAAATGAAAATGTTGCTATCGGTACCAACAGGGATGCTAGCCTGGTTTTCCTTTTTATAGGAACAAAAACAGAAGTTGCTGGAAAAGCTCAGCAGATCTGACAGCATCTGAGAAGAGAATCCGAGTTCACATTTTGGGTCTAGTGACTCTTCCTCAGAAATGACTGTACCTTTTTATAGGATTATTTCTGTCCTAGTTGTATGATGTCCCTCAACTCTGTTTTTCCTATCATCTCTAATAGGGCCATGACTTGCTCCCAGCTGAAATGGAAAACTCTCATTTTGTTTCCAACTTCCACACTTCTCATCGTTTCAAATGATCCACGTTCAATTCTTTGAGTCAGTCATAGAGGTCTACAATACAAAGACAGGCCCTTTAGCCCATTGAGTCTACCCTGATCAAAAACAAAACCAAACCTAAAGCGATTGGCCCAGAGAGAGTCCTTGGCTGTGCACTCAAATTCTGTGCCGATCAGGTGGTGGGAGTATTCACTGACATCTCCTTGCTACAATCCAAGTCCCCACCTGCTTCAAGAAGTCTATAATCATTCTGGTATCAAACAAAACACATGCAACTTGCCTCACTAACTACCGCCCAGTTGCTCTGACCTCCTAAATTATGAAGTACTTTGAGGGGTTATTTATGGCTCGTATCAACTCTAATCTCCCAGCCTCTCTTGATCCCTCGCAATTTGCTACTAGTGTAGCAGACTCACAGCAGAAGCCATCTCCCTGACCCTAAATTCATCCCTGGAACATCTGGATAATAAGTACACCTATATCAGGCTTCTACTTATTAATTACAGCTCTGCCTTCAACACTATAATCCCAACCAAACTAATCTTCAAACTCTGAGACTGATGCCTCTGCTCTGCTCTTTGCAACTGGCTCTCCAATTTCCTAACCCACAAACTGCAATCAGTGAAGATAGGCAACAGCACATCCTCCACGACAATCCTCAACACTGCCACCCTCAGTCCCCTACTGTACACCCATGACTGAGACACCAAATTTTGTCTGAACTCCATACACAAGTTCACTGATGACACCACCATTGTAAGCCAGATATCATATTATGACGAGACAGAATACAGGAAAGAGACAGAGTGCTTCGTGACTTGCAGTAAATATAACAATCTTTCCCTCAATGTCAGCAAAACTGAAGAACTTATCATGGACTTCAGGAAGGAGGAGGGCATGCCCCTATCTACATCAATGGAGCGGAGATGGAGACAATAGAGTGCGTCAAGTACCGAGGAGTGACTATCACCAATCTATCCTGGACAACCCCCACAATGACGCCATGATCAAGGCTGATCAATTGTGCCTCTCCTTTCTCAGGTGGCTCAGGAAATTCAGCATGTCATAAGGTCTCTCTCCTACTTTTACAGATGCACCACAGAAAACATTCTATCTAGATGCATCACGGTTTTGTACAGCATCTCTGCCCAGGACCATAAGAACCTACAGAAAGTTGGGAATACAGTCCATCACACAAGCCAACCTTCCATCCACTGTCTCAATCTACACTTCTTGAACCTCAGAAAGGCAGACTAACAAAGACCCTCTCCCATCCTGGTTTACAATCCCTTCCAACCTCTCCCATAGGGCAAAAAAATACATAAGCTGAAACATATGTTTCAATAGGTTCAAGAACAGCTTCTTTCTCACTGTTAGTGGATTTCTAAATTGACCTCTCAAATTTTAAATGTAATTTGATCTTGTTATTTGTGCACCTTCTCTGCAGAATAACTTGATATTCCACACTCTGTTCAATCACCCTATGATCTTTGTATGTTATGATCTGCATTTACTGAGTGCAAAACAAAACTTTTCGCTGCACTTTGGCACTTGTGACAGTAACGAATCAAACCAAACTCTTCTATTCCAATTTTCAAACAATTGGCTCATAACCCTCTTTGCCTCGATATCGCAAATGTACATCTAAATATTTCTTAACTATTATGAGTTTCCATCTCGACCACCCTTACGGGCAGTGAGCTCGAGATTCCCACCATCCTCAGTGAAAAAATATTTCCTCGCTTCCCCTCTCAACCTATTGCCCTTAACTTTAAATCTATGTCCCCAGTCAGTGATCCCTCAATGAAGGGGAAAGGTACCTTCCTGTCTGCACGCCTCAAGGTGATAAGTGTTCTACTCCAAGTAAAACTCCAGTCTATCCAATCTCTCTTCACAACTAAAACTCAACAACTAATAGAGGCAAGTACTCCATATATCTTAATAATTTATTCACCTGTATTACTACCTTAACAGACCAATGTACATGCATACCAAGGTCCCTTTGATCATTGGTGCTTCTCAGGAACCACTGTTCAAGTTTTTTTTTGCTTTGTTTGTCCTGTTTAAATGTATCAGCTTATTCTTAGCTGGACTGAATTCCATTTGCCACTGATCAGCCCATCTGACCACCTCGTCTGTCCCTCTTCACCAATTACCATACTACTAATTTTCATTACATCTGGGACCTGACTGATCAGCCCTCCTACATTCAAGCCTAAATCAATTATATATACCACAAAAGCGGTACACAGCAAGGCTCCCAACACTGATCCATGTGGGACCCCACTGGACAGTCTTTCAATCACAAAAACACCCCTTAACCATCACTCTGATTCCTGCCATTCAGGATCCAACTAACAAAATTGCCTTAGATCCCATGGGTTCTTACCATCACCATCAGTCTCCTATGCATAACCTTATCTAAAGTCTTGCTGAAATCCAAATATACTTTGTCAAATGCATTGCCCTTACCTACACACCTGGTCACCTTTTCAAAAAATTGAATCAAGTTGATCTTGCATGACTTCCGATTAACAAAACCATGCTGACTGATCTTTCTTAATTCCTATATCTCCAAGTGCAGACTAATTCTGTTCCTCAGAACTGCTACAACTAGTTTCTCCATCATCGAGGTTAGACTATTTGGCCTTAGTTTCTTGGGTTATTCTTTGCTCTCATCTTGAATAAAGTCACCATAACCTAGAACCATAGATGTGTTTGCTCATTAGGAGGAGACAACAGGTGGTGGTTTAACCTGAGGGTCAGTATTCCTCAGATGTGGGAAGAAGTTGAAAAGGTAAGACTTTCAGCTAACTTCAGCCAGTGCAGGAATTGAACCAATGCTGTTGGCATCACTCTGGATCATAAACCAGTCATTCAGCCAACTGATCCTCCTGCCAGTTATCATATTGGATTCTAAGTTGCCAATAATAATAACTGTTGTACTGCAGCTGTATGGGACACTGGTGAGGCCACTTTTCAAATATCGTATGTATTTCTGGTTGGCCTTCTAAAGGAAGGATGTTGTTAAACTTAAGAGGGTGCAGAGAAGATTTACAAGGTTGTTGCTTGGACTGGAGGGCCTGGGTTATACAGAAAGGCTGAATCGCTGGGGCTTTTTAAGCCTGGAGCGTTGGAGACAGAGATGACCTTACAGATGTTTATAAAATCATGAGGGCATGGATAGGGTGAAAAGCCAAGGTCTTTTTCCTAGGGTGGGGGAATCTAAAACAATAGGGGAAGGGTCTAAGGTGAGGGGGAAAGATTTAAAAAGGGCCAAAGGGGTAACTTTTTAAAGTAGAGGGTGGTGTGTGTATGGAACATGCTGCCAGAGGAAGTGGTAAAGGTGGGTATAATTTGAAGGTACCTGGATGGGTATATGAATAGGAAGGGTTGAGAGAGATATGGGCCAAATTCTGGCCAATGGGACTCTGCCAGATTGGGATGATGCCATGAATGAGTTGGATTGAAGGGTCTGTTTCCATCCTGTATGACTCTTACTGAAATGTAAGATCATTATTGGGCATTTTATCATTTGATAAAAGGTCTTCATCTGTATCTTGCCTGACACCAGAAGATAGAAAAATAAAAGCTTCATTAAATGGTAGTTTGATCTACAAACTGTCAAAATAGATTTATTGGGTTGTAAGTGAATAAGTAAACAATAAATAGTATTGTTGAATCATGCAAATACTGGAATGGCTGGAGAACTAGATGCAATTGGTATTTTTCAATCTAGCATTTCTCAGGTTCCGAAAGATAAACTGTCCAGTATTTATCATGGAGAAGGAGAGAGATATACACCCTCAAAGTTTTTTAAAAATGAACCAAAACTAGCAAGTGGAGGAAACTGATGGATAATGTGCAGTCAGAATTCTAGTGAAGCACTGGAAAGGCATTCAAGCAAAGCCAGGAAAATTGCCTAGAAAACAAAAGTAGATTTCAATGCTAGAAATTTGAAATAAAGTTTCTAGTTATGTGCATTTTTTTCCAGAACTTTTCAATTTCACTTTTTTTTCTAAAAACTTTACCTGCACTTCTCTACTTATGGGTCCCAGAAATGTCTCCTATCAGCAAAGAATCTAATTTGTCTGTCTTTGCTGCTTTTTATGATTTTTGTTTACAATTATCTGCCTAAATCCATTTTCACAACTTTATTTGTGCTGTGTTTGCCTCCAGCTTTGACATGTCCATGTGATTTCTACTGAGAATTCACGTTTCCTCTTTCACATTCATTTGTGATCACCAATGTAGCCTGGATATCCAACTTATGTTTCAGAATTTCACACAACTGACTCTCTTGACAAGCACCATGGATTAGCCCTTTCTCTTCAACAGCATTGACACAGTACTTCAGTTTGCAGCAGCCTAGCCTCCAAACCTGATGTTAAACCATAGTCTCTTTGTCAACCATGCCACCATGTCAAGAGGAAGAGGCTAATTTCAACCGGAATGTATTGTGTCACCACAGTCTTACCAGAAGGCTACTCTTTCATTAGAGAGACACACAACTGGTGTGATTTAACCTGAGGGCCACCATACCTCAGATGAGGGGAGAGCTTGAGAAGAAAAGTCCTCCATGGTAACCTCAGCCAGTGATGGGATTGAACCCATGCTGTTGGCATGACACTGCTTCGCAAAACATTTAGCCAAATGAGTTAAACTGGTCCCCAGAATTTGCACCAGTATCCTGGTCAATATTTATCCTTCAACCAATATCACGAACAGATTATTTGGTTATTACATTCCTGTACAGTGGGGTTTACTTGGAAGAACCTGGTTACTGTATCTCCTAGATTACAACTCTGACAATGCTTTCCAAATATTTTGGCTATGAAACATCAGCTGTGCACGAATGTAGGGAAGACACTATATAAATGGAATCTAAATATATAAATGCTTTCTTTCTTGTGGACAACTTTTGTTTGCTGTTTCATGTCACCATTTGTCATATTGTTTGCTTTTTCAAAATTTATGCGTCTTCCTATCAATTATAAAATCCAAACGACAATTCCCAAAAAACAACTAATTACTGATCTCAGATGGTTCTCATTTTCTCAAAAATCCCTTTTTAAACTTACTTCTATACTAGTCCTCAATATTTTTCATTTCTGAAAGGATATATGTTAGGAAACTTTGTCCAGATTTTCCTGTACCAGTACACATGGTTATTGGTGGTGAGGTAGGACGGCCAGAAAGTAAAAGGATGCTAACGATTCTTTGATGCATTCTCACCTCTGGGAAGCTTTCCCAGAGCAGGTAAGAAAATGTGGCGACCAAACTCTCCACAGCCAATCATTCCAATTAAAATCCACATAAGAGGTCATTTCGAGCTGGCGTGTTGGAACAGCTCACTCCAAGTTGAAGCTTCTGACTCAAAGCAAAACAATCTCCCTTTGGAGGGCCAAGATGCTTCAATGATAAGACTGAGGGAATAAAATACTGTTGCCTGCAGAGTAATTAGGGCTGTGGGTGGGGTCTCTTCCTTCTCAATTCCTATAGTGCAGTCCTTATAGGTTAGCTAGACTGCATGTTCAGATGCACTCATGGTCAATGACCTGCTTTAGCAGCTTGTACTTCTCATGATTTGACTTCCAAAGCTCCAAAGTGGTTGGCCCTCCTAGTGAGCAAAGAGCATTGTATCCATTGGGATAACTAAAGTTTACTCTTAGTTTCACAGAGCTTGACCCACATACCAGATGACGATTTTTACTATTCAGGTTTGTCCCCTAATCACCTACCAACTGTAATTTTACATTTTTTAAATAGCCTGTTCCTGAAGCTTCATCAAAATATCCAGAAGATTTATTGGTTCATCTTGATCCTGTTCACGAGTCCTACTTTTGACCATTCTTTCATCTTCTTTTTACCTATTCATGTACCTACTCTTATTCAAGAGCCAAACTCATCTACAGGTCCCTACCATGACTGTATTTCCAAGTTTTGTAATCCCTCTTATTTTCCTTTAACATGGATACATAATTTGCTTACCAGCATGGTCTTTGAACACAATTTCTATTATAGCTTCCTGCTCCAAATCAGATCTTGAGAATTTCATCATTTACTTGAAAACTGTAAACTCCTCTCTCAAATCTTCCTGGGGTTCCTAATCGCTTTTTCTGACCAAGATCACTTCACAAACCCAAACCTCTGAACAACTGGATTATTTTTAACTGCTGCTTTGAAAGCTTCTGTCCACATCACCCAGCTTCTCCATAGCATAGAATGCAATCTGGTAACTCCAGGATTAAGTTGTAGCTTTTGAAATATAATTCATTTCACAGTTAAGGCTTCTATTCAGATGGATCTCTTGAAAGAGATCACCTCATTTTCCACCTCTGCTCTCGTCATCTTTTGCAACATTAAATTGATTTTTCATTAGACCATTTATCAAATATAACAGCATATTTTTGTTCCAGCACAAAATGTTACCTTCGACCCACAATAGGAATTGTGTTAACATCGCATGTGCACACCATGAATCAGAACTATGCTCTCGCACAATTTCTAAAGCTGTGCTGGCCAATCTTTACTATTGTTGGTGCTGTTGTGTCTGTTTCTAGTACTCCTATTCTTGGAATTGAAAGAAGCTACAGTTAATGTTTTCCTAGATATCTTCTCTTCTTTAATGCCTTTGTTGGAAATTAACAGCTATTTTCTTTTATAAAATGAAAAACCTTTGATCCTTTCTACTCTCCTCACTCTTCCTTTAACTATTTACTTCAGTAAGAGATGGTGACAGAGTGGTAACGATACTGGATCAGGGATCCAGGCTAAAGCTTGGGGACATGCTGCAAAGCATGGTTAGTCTCAGCTCAGGAGGTCTGGCAGCATTAGTGGAGACAAATCACAGTTAACATTTCAGCTCGAGCGGCCCTTCCTCCAAACTTGAGCAGGTTCACTCAACCACAATATTAACTCTGATTTGTCTCCATAGATGTTACCAGATCTTAACCAGACCTAGTCGGTGAAATTAGAATATTTGTGCAGGTAATGTAACTACTGCGCATATCCGGCAATTTATTTTTGTTTCTGATTTACAGCATACACAGTTCTTCTGGTTTTTATTTGGTTAGTCTCATAGTTGTTAGCCATGTCAACTATCAGACTGCTGTAAATATCGATCTAGTTCACTAATATTTATTAGGGAAGGAGACCTGTCTACAGCTGATTCCAGATCCACAACAGTGGTTGACTCTTAACTGCACTCTGAAACAGCCCAGTGGATTACCCAGTTCCAACAGCAATTTGTAATTGGCAACAAATGCTGGCCTTGCTAGTGACACCCACATCCCTTGCAAGAAAAAAAACATTTCATTAGATAATTCTCTTGTTTTCAAGTTATACATATTTAGGAACTAATTGGAATATTTCAGATGACGTAAAAACTACAGGGCAGGGTGAAGGAAACCAAGAGCAGGTGGGAACGGGAGAGAGTGAGCAACTTGGGTGGGAGGAAATGACAGACATTGCAACTGGGTGCAGGATGGATAGAGCAAGAAAGAG
This sequence comes from Hemiscyllium ocellatum, assembly GCF_020745735.1. Classification (NCBI taxonomy): domain Eukaryota; kingdom Metazoa; phylum Chordata; class Chondrichthyes; order Orectolobiformes; family Hemiscylliidae; genus Hemiscyllium; species Hemiscyllium ocellatum. The sequence goes on along the minus strand of NC_083407.1, from coordinate 61,800,469 downwards.
AGAGTGAAAGTGCACAATCAGATGCAGAAGAGGAGACAAACCAGAGAGCAGAAGTCAGAGCGAGAGTGAGCGCGCAGTAGTTTCATTCACAAATATTCTAGCTTCACCGATTACTGCAACAGGAGGAATACTGAACACCATAACCACCAACTTTCCAATAAGACAAAAAGTACATTAAACATCCACAATCCTCAGATGGACATTCAGGATACCCTGATACTATTTGATGACCAGGGGAGTTCTCCACAAGTTTTAATCTTCAATCACCAGCACTAAAAATCCAGTCATCAAAACTCACTGTTCTATGTAAAGTGTCTTACAGCAGTGACGATATTTCAAAAATACTTTAAAAGGCCGAAGAATGCAAATACTGGAAATCAGAATCAAAAACAGGAAGTTGTGGGAAAACTTTGAACAAATCCGACAGCATCTGTGGAAGGAAAGCAGAGTTAACATTACGGGTCCAGCAATCTTTTAGCTTGAGAAAAATTAGCATATATGCTGAGAATAGGGTCGAGAGTGTGGTGCTGGAAAAGCACATGATCTCCAGCTTTTGCAGTCCTCACTTTCTCCTATTCCGAGGATAGGTTACAGGAAGGTGAAGGAGTAAATAATAAGTGGAGATGAAGCCGTCAGGACTCAATATTGAGTTCAATAATTCTAGGACCTGGGCAGCTTCTCCCATGTCAGTGCCCTTTTTTTATGTCTGTCACACTGTCTCTCACACACAGACCTTATCATCACACGGGCTAACACAAACAACCTATTGCCAGCCACTAATGGTCTCCAAGAGCAGTTATTGATTCTCCTAGGCTGACCTTCACCCATTCCTTTGCCTGCCCAATTGTTTTTCTCTCCTGCTGGGCTTCATCTCACCTCCCGGCACTCCATCTTCAGTATTTGTCAATCTTTACTTAGCTAAGATCAGTTCTGAAGATGGTTCACTGGACCCAAAACGTTAACTCTGAGTTCTCTCCACAGATGCTACAAGACCTGTTGAGTTCTTTGAGCAACTTCTGTTTTCGCTACAAAAATATTTCATTGGCTGAACTGCTATGGAACTGAGTTTTTGAGAAAGACGTAAAGCAAGAAAATTATTTAACATTCATTAACCTACTGTGAACTATCTTCATTATTTATTCTTTTAAGTTCACGTATATGCAGATTTCGGACTCTCTCCAGGCGTTCAAGCTCTGCTTGAATTTCAGCTTCTTCCTGTTGATACCAATGGAAAATAAATTTATAAGCTCAATTATTAGTCGTCCTCACAAACATTCAACCTGCTTTCTCAAAGGGTGTTGAATGCCCCAATTCATTCAGGCAATGTAACAAGCACAAATTCAAGAACAATTAACTTGCATTATGAATGAAAACTAAATTGAAATGCCAAGACTCCATCATTATTTACATGGGTTTACAAAGGCAATTTTATTAAACACCGCAAAAAGTCTAAAAGAAAAAGTAATTCTCCAGAGACTCGAGCAGAATGCCCTCACAAGCCCACATGAACTGTGAAGGCGGCAGAAAGACAGCAATTGAGAGATAGAAATGCTCAGATTTCAAATTAAATTTGAAGAATAGACCCAATTAAGAAATTGAACTTATATATTTTTATTAAACAAACGGATATAAAACTTTGGAGTAGTTTCAGCAAATGACATTAAGATTCGCGGTCAGCTACGATCGCAGTGATCTCATCTCATCCTCTCAAAGGCATTGGGGGGGATGGATAATAAATGGTGCTGGTCAATGGTGCTCAACCATATGAAAAATTTTCTTAAATTGAATATTGGCTCAAAGTTAAGAGGCTAACTTAAGAGACTTCTCAGATTCCAAGGGAGGTGCTTGGGAGAGAAGAAAAGAAAGGATAGTAGTAAAAGTAAACCACTCAGCATGAAACTCAGCAATGTAAGCAGCAAGTTCAAGTGGGAGCTGCTGTTATTTGCTATGCATATTCATGACCTGGACAAGGGAGTGGAGGGACTACAGGTAAACTGAAAATCTACAATTCCAACCTGAGGGACATGAAAAATTGTGAAGGATTTCAAGAGCTCGTAGACCAGAAAGCTGAGCACCTAGTCAGTAGATGAAGTTCAAAATTAAAGAAATAGTCTGTTGGCCAGAACATGGAAAGGCAAACTTTTAAATGGATTACATAAACAGTCTTGCAAATCATTAAAAATTGTATTCAAATAGACATTGCCAAAAAATATAATCTTTGGTTTTGAATCTATAGGTAGAGAATAGCAGCAATGTGACAATGTGGAACTCATAACACATCAGGAGTACTGCACATCATTTAAGGAAGAAACCAGAACGGTGAAGCACAGACTCATGGGGAGATTCTAAGGATTGAGAGATTAGTTATGAGAGAGATGTGACAAATGCAGAGATTTTACACTGTTGGAGAGATGATCAAGAAATGATTGGACAGGTGTCTTCATGATTATGAGTTGGTTTACAAAGTTGCAGCAACAAGTAGTTGCTACTGTCTGGAAAGATAGAAACGAGAGTGCATATTTAAGATAATTATAAAAAAGGAAGATTAGAAAAACATTATTTCTCTGCCACAAACTACGAATGAAGCAAGATCCATAAATATTTGAAAATGAAAACTGCTTAGTTACTTTAAACGTTATTAAAGTGAAGGGGAGGGTGAAACTGAGTGTTTCATTAGATAGTTTGTGTGGAGAAAATGCTCTAAATAGTTGATGCATGAAATGGCTTCTAAGTGTACTGTACCTTGATGATTACAAAAAAATGTACAGATTGATACATCTCTATCAAGTAATGAAGAATTCTAACACTGAAGTAAAAAATAATTCTGAATGCTGATCTGTTTTTAAATTAACCTTCCTTTAATGGAGATAAAAACAGACAGAAATATTACATGTTTACCAGACTGACTTCTACGCATTGCTATGCCTTTAACTCAGAAGCTGCAAACTTTTAGTTATGTTAAATGGCAAACATCATGATCTAAAGGTTGCCCCAATTAAAAACAATGATTCAACAGCAAGACAGTATATCAGATAAATTTATTGTAAAAACATCAGCAGATTATTGCAATTTTAAAAATCACAAGCAAACATGATTTCTTTTCAAACTTAAAAGCAGACTAAGGAGTACAATTGTACAAGTTTTCTGCTAAATTAAATATTAGATATTTAATTTTTTTGTAAAATCCCCAATGCTTAGTGTTTTTGAGATTTGGACATAAAGTTATATCCACTCATGCAATTTTAAAACATGCTATGATGGTTTTGTAAAAGTAACTAAAGGAAAGCATTTAGCAAAATAAATTTCTGTTGTATTATGAAACATTGAAATTAACATTCAAATAAGCAAATGTTGAGACACCATTATTTTGCTTTGAGATTCAAGTTAAGATAAATGGAGAAAAATTGCAGAAAGCTGCAACACAAAGGAACTTGGTGGCAGTTGTGCATGAAACAACACTATCACATAGGTGCAGCGGATAATCAGGAAGGCTAATGGAATAGTGGCCCTTATTTCAGGGAGTTAAAGTGCAAGAGTAGGGAAGCCCTGCAATTATACAAGGTAGAATGGTGAGACCACATCTGGAATGGTTTAGTCCTCTTATTCACCTTAATAGGGACTCTTTGAAGTTTAGATTTTAAGATGCTTAATAAGGTAAGCACTGAGAGAATGTTTTCTCTCACAGAAGAGTCTAGGACCAGAGGACTAGTCTCAGAATAAATGGGCACCAAACTAAGAGAAGGAATTTCTTTTCTCAGAGGGTTGAAAGTCTTTGGAACTCTTTGCCAGAGATCCATGGGGGCATAGTTCTTGTGTATTTAGAAGAATCTCGATTATCCAGCAAGATCGCATGGTTCCGATGCTTGGCTAAACTATGTTATCCAGCATTCGATTAACCGAACGAAATACTCCCCTGCCTGTATCCTTCGGATAATAGAGGTTCCTCTGTATTTAAGATTGAGGTAGAAAGATTCTTAATCAGTATAGTGGTATTATGGCAAGAAGTACAGAAGAAAGGGAATGTGTGCTCGGTTTTCAATTCTGCCAATTAGTCTGAGAACTATAAAAACACAAACGTTTGAAAGAAAATAAATGTTGTCTTCTTATAGCAAATCACATTAAAGGAAAACTCTACTGATACGTTTAATGGTTTATTTCACAGACAGAAATGGAGAATTGAATTATCTTTCAAATGTTACGCAAGCCATAATCAAAACACAAATAGCAAGTTGACAAAACAGTATCAGACATAGATCAGTAAGTGCAACTTGCACATCGAGTCAGAAGAGTGTGTGTTCAGGTCTTGTTCCAGGCAGACAAGTCAACAATCCAGGAGAACAGGCTATACAGTCCACGGGAATATACACCTTTGGGTGAGACACTGAATTGAGACTGTTCGATCCCCTCAGATGAAACCAGTTTGGAGAGAAATTATCTCCAATATTCTGGCCAATATTTATCCCTTAACCATCATCACAAACCGATCATTTCATTGACGCTTATGGTATCTTCCTGAGCGCAAAGTGGCTAGCATGTTTTCCTATATTACAACATTAACCATGCTTCAAAAGCATTTCATTTTCTGTAAATTCTTAGAAAGTGGACAGGATAAAAATGAAGGCCTTTCTTTTTCCTTAAGCATCAGTTACTGCAGGATTTCAAGAATAGGAAGATAGAATAATTTTGATGGCTATACAAAAATAAGAGGCAACTTTTTCACTCAGAGGATGGTCCATGTATGGAATGATCTGCCAGAGGAAGTAGTGGAGGCTAGTACAATTGCAATATTAAAAAGGCACCTGGATGGGTATATGAACAGAAAGGGTTTGGAGGGATATGGGCCAGGTGCTGGCAGGTGGGACTAGATTGGGTTGGGATATCTGGTCGGCATAGACGAGTTTGACTGAGGGGTCTGTTTCCGTGCTGTATGTCTCTATGACTCTATGAGTAGGTATTTAATAAGATCAAGCTTTCGTTCCTTCAAGATCTCTGCTTCAACATTCAATTACATTCATCTCCTCACAAACCTTCTACTTTTACCTGAACATGAAAACCAACATACCTTCTTTAGATGTCCTAGTCTAAGTTTGAAGATCTCTTCCTGTTCATGATACTCTGCTATTGTCAACCTAGATAAGATGGGAGTATCAGAAAAGTATTACCATTTCGGTTAGAATATTGACGAGAAGCTACTGCAGGAGATATAATTATTTTATAATCAAAATAGCAGACATGCCTAGATACTAACACAGCCAAATCTTTTTGCATTGTCAGTTCTCGAAAGATTTGAGGATTGTTAGTTCAAAGTGTGCAGTCAATGTTTTGGTTTAAATCCTGACAACTATTCTGGATTTTTCTGTAAAATAATGCCGCATGGTGTCTAGTACAAAATATTTTCTTTTAGCTCCACAAAATAAGTATCAGAAATGCTATGCATTAACAATCAACTCCCAGCATTTTTTGGAAAATGCGGCTCAGCATTATTTCCACAGGATAGCAAAATATCAAGCATTACTTGATTATGTTGCATTAATCAAGATTTTAACTCAGCCTTTTACCATTCTGACAGAAACACACGGTAAGTCACTTATGTAGCTGATAAATAAGAAACTTAAGAAAACACTGCATACAAATTCTTTTATCAATGTTAATCAGAAATTCCAAAACGAATCATTTTTATTCAACAGTAAGTCAAGATAGAGGAGCTGAAGTAGGCCATTCAACCCACCAACACTGCTCTGCCATTCAATAATGGCTGATCTGATATTCTTCAACTTCACTTTCATGCCATCCATACAACCTTGATCCACTGATCATTAAAACTCAGTCCATATTAGCCTTGAATATACTGAACAACTCAACCTCAGCAGGTCTCTGTGGTACAAAGTCCACAGATTCAATACCCTCAGAAGAAATCCCTCCTCATCTCTGTTTTTCATGGGCATCCTATTACACTGAAATTACACCCTCTGGTCATAGAATCTCTCAAGGAGAAAGAACCTTTTTGCACCAACTCTGTCAATATCCCCAAGCATCTGTGTTGCAATAAGATCACCTTTCAGTCTTCTCATCTGTAATGAGTATAGGCCCAATTATAGAGTCATAGAGATGTACAACATGGAAACAGACCCTTTCGTCCAACTCAACCATACCGACCAAATATCCCAACCTAATCTAGTCCCACTTGCCAACATCTGGCCCATATCCCTGTAAACATTTCCTATTCACATATCCATCCAGATCCCCTTTAAATGTTGCAATTGTATTAACCTCAACCACTATCTCTGGCAGCTCATTCCATATACCGATCACCTTCTGTGTGAAAAGTTGCTCCTCAGATCTCTTTGGTATCTTTCCCCTCTCGCGTTATACTTATGCTCTGTAGTTCGGAATCCTTGCAAGGTTCACAACATCCTTCCGATAGGAAGGAGACCAGAATTGCACACAATATTCCAAAAGTGGCCTCAACATCTCTTCATAAGACAAAAACTCCTTACCAAAGGTCAACATAGAAAATATGTGTTCTAGAGTTCACTAATAACAATTCCTAATTTGCTGAAAAGAACTTTATTTCTTAAACCTTCCAAACTCAGATTTAATTCCAGTGAAGAATACTGCTGCCAGCATTAGGGCAAATTGTAACACTAACAGAGATGGCAAATACATTTGATGACCACACTTTTGTCTGTGTAGTGGCACTCCAACTTGAGTTAAAGCAACCTGCTACAGACACAAGACGCAAATGGAGGACAGAGATTTGGTTTTGAATTCAGCATTTATCCAGCAGATACTAGTTTTACCTTTTTTTTTCTTGGGGGGGCGGTGGAGGGGTAATGACTCAGAAAACAAGTGGTCAGAGCTCAGGAATTTCTTGTAGTAAGCAATTATCTTTAATATAAAACATGGCATCTCAAATTAACAGGTTTATTCACTGATGCACATTCCATTTAAATAGGTCTGAAGATTGCAATTTAGTTGCGTTCAAGCCAACTTTGGCATAACTATTATTAAACAAGTATGAAATTGTCAGCATATATTGTTAACTTTTGAGTGTTTAATTCTTAAAATAAGCTATCAATATAGACAGGATATTCATACCTAGCAGTTGAAATGAACTGCATATTTAAGTCTGCGCCTGTTTCGTTCATTACCCAGACTTGTCGAACAAAGTACCCGTTTCTGGCAGTTTGTAAAAATCTTGTAAACCATACTTATTAAATGGACATGTAAATCCAAAAAACTTTGCTACATAAGTTATGGTGGAGACATTAAGAGCTTGAAAGAGAACTGAAATGCACCAGTACACAGACAACTGCCGTATGTGAAGACCATTTGCATTTTCAGTTTTTAAATCGGCAGAGCCCGCTGCACACAACATGCTGTGGAATTTTATAAGGCATGCTACAATAAAGTAAAACTGAACTCACAATTGTGGAAGGTTTGGTCTAACAAAAGGATCATTTTCAGCACCATTGACAGCCTTTGTTTTGCGCTGTTTCAGTTCAGAGTTTGCTGCTGGGGTCTGCAAATTTTGAGTTGGAGGAGGCTTTCTCTTTGCCAGTAACTTTCTTTGTCTTTCTATTTCTTCTCTCTGTTGATTTATCCATTCTTGTTGCCTGTATTCAGAAGTTAACATTAAAATAAACGATTAGCATATTTTAGGAACAACAACAACTCATCTGATGCTGCTCGCTCATTTAGCCAGAGAATATTTTATACCTGCAAGACATTCTGCTTCATAATGAAACTGGAAAGTGGGAGGTATTAAACAAAGATACTAATGGAGGGGTGGTGAATAAAACTAGTGTCACAAAAAATAGCTGAAGTGGGTAGAAACTTGCAATTAGAGAAGTGGGGAAGAAGGAGAGGTCAGAAATGAGCACAGAGGAGAGAGGGAAAGATTTACCACTCGTACTTACTTTACAAGATTCTGAAATGCATAGCCATCAGTCCATTGCTCAGTAAATGAAGCACCATGTCGCACTGTTGTGAAATGCCCCAGCCGTAGCCTATCCTGCATACTCTTCTCTCTGCTAGATTGCTTCTCTTGTTTACTCTAAACCACAAGAACCGTATTTAAGTTATAATTTATAGCAAATGGAATGATAAGCTAATAAAGCATTTCGTTTCATTGCTCTTTTATGTGGTGCTGTTGCAAAGGTGACCTCTGATAGAGGAGTTAAGAATACTTTGCAATGACTACACACTGGTCATTGCAGAATCCCTACAGTGTGGAAACAGGCCATCTGGCCCAACAAGTCTACACTGACCCTCCGAAGAGTAACCCACCCAGATCCATTCCGCTATTACTCTACATTTACTCCCGATTAATGCACCTAACCTACACATCCCTGAACACTATGAGCAATTTAGCATGGCCAATTCACCTAATCTACATATCTTTAGTTGTGGGAGGAAATCGGAGCACCAGGAGGAAACCCACACAGACACGGAGAAGGTGCAAACTCCACAGATCACTCTTATACAAAATACATTTGTACATTAACAGTAAACAGTACACTCAAATAAGATGGAGATGTATAGTAGTCAAGATGAGCATATCACAGTGGGGTTCACTTAAAAACAAGATATCATTTCACACATGACACAATTTTGTCAATCAGATAAATCAAGGATCTTCTAACAAGCTTATTGAAATGTCAGCTGCACCAGAAATGCAGACGTGAGAATAAAAACGTACAAACTGTAAAGAGTGAGGTACGAGTAGTTTATTTCACTGTGATAACTGAGAAAGGGTGAGGGAAGGAAACTTGAAGTTTATGCAGAGTTTAGATTAAAATCAGAAACTTCAAGAATCCAAACTCATATACCTAGTTCAGAGTATTCAGGAAGATTTGCAGTTCAGGTTGTTGACTTCCTTGCTGAACTGGTTAATTTGTTCTCAGATGCTGTATCACCATGCCAGGTAACATCATCAGTGTGAAGCATTGGTGGTCTGTCCTGCTTGCTATTTAAGTGTCTGGCTCTGCTGGGGTTGGAGGAGTCATTTCCAATTTTGTTGTTGATTCTGTTTCTTAGTAGTTGGTACAGGCGATATGGGGTCATAATCTACATGTTTATTAATGGAGTTCTGGGTTGAGTACCAATCTTCCAGAAATTCCCGTGCATATCTCTGATTTGCTTGTCCTAGGATGGGTACTTTGTCGCAGTTTAATTGATGTCGTTCATTGCCTGCGTGAAGTGATGGTTGAATGCAAGGCCAATGAAGGCCTCCAGGCCATCGTATGCAGGAAGGCCACCCACACAGACCAAGTATTCAACTACAACAGCAATGATCTCAACACCCATAAATAGAGCTGCATCAGAACATTGTTCAAGCCAGCCACAACACACTGCAGCACCCCAGAGCTGCGCAAAGCAGAAGATCACCTACACAACGAATACCCAAAAAGCGTAGTCTGACAATATCTACACGAAAGAACACAATAGGAAGACACAATATGCCTGGATATACAGGCCACACTGCCATACATTAAAGATTTATCAGAAATAGCTACCAGACTATTCCGAGCTTTGGGTATCATGGCAGCCCACAAACCTACTACCACATTATGACAACTACTAACAAGAACAAAGGATCCCATACCCACAACCAACAGGACCAGCATTATACAGAAGATAATGTGCAATGACTTCTTACATCAACATATATAGGGCAAACAGGAAGGAAATTAGCCACCGAGGTACACGAACATCAACTAGCCATTAAGAGATATGACCAGTTATCACTTTTATCACTTCACAGAGACAATGAAGGGCACCAATTTGATTGGGACAACATATCCAGCCCAGGACAAGCCAAACAGAGACATGCACAGGAATTCCTGGAAGTCTGGCACTCAACCCAGAACTCCATTAACAAACATGTAGATTTGGATCCCATATACCAACCATTAAGAAACAGAACCATCAATAAAACCAGAAATGACATCACCAACCCCAGCAAAATCAGAACAAATAGCAAGTGGGACAGAGACACTTCACCAGAGACGCACTGATGGTGTTACCTAGCATGTGATGAAACGACTGCAAACAAATTTACCAGCTCAGCAAGCAAATCAATAACCTTATAAATCTAGTTTCTTCGTCACTCAAATGAAGGTCCATTCACAGTTGAAAAACCATTGTTGTTACTATTTGTGTACAACTTCGACAAAATTGTGACAAATAGGGTTTGGTGAAGTGTGAGGTTACTCATCAGTGTGAAACAGTTAGATTTAGAGGGACAGCGGATGTCAAAACCAGGGGCTTACACTGAAGGTGAGAGAAGAAAGATTTAAAAGGGGTCTAAGTGGCAGCAGTTTCCTACAGAGGGTGGTGCATGTATGGAATGAGCTGTCAGGAAGTGGAGGAGGAAGCTGGCACAATAACATAACCATTTGGATGGGTACATGAATAGAAAGGGTTTAAGAGGGCAATGGGCCAAACAAAAGAGAGTAATTTAGGATATCAGGTCAGCATGAACGAGTTGGACCGAAGGGTCTGTTTCTGTGCTGCACACATTGCTATGACTAACTATATAAGTAGCTAATAGCTAGTTGGAAGGTTAAAAACTAAATTAACAAGATCAATGGAGTATGAGGTGTCTTAATAAAAGATGAACGTTATGCTTCATTTATACAAAGGTGAAATCAGGAATGCTGCCTCTTAGAAATAATACATTCGCCTTGAAGAGGGTTCAGCCCAAATTCGTAGAAAAATATGTGGATGAAAAGGATTATATGATAAGGACAGTGCAGTAGAATAAGCTACACTCGCTGGTGCATTGTGTATTCCTTAACTTACAATCAAAACATTTAAAGGATTTTATAAAGTAAGGTGAGAAAGATAAACTATTTCTTCTGGCAAACGTGTTTACAGCAGCAGGATATATCTATGAAATGCATGCAAAGCATTTCAAAAGCTATGTCAAAAAGCATTTCCTTACAAACTGCACTGAAAATCAAAAACATGCATTCCAAGACTGACTAGTGAAACAAGCTTGAGGAGCTAAATGCCTTTCTCCTGGTTGTATAAGATAAAGTTCTACTTACCTTCTCAATCAATAACTTCTTGCTCATTGTCATACACTTATTTAATCGTTCTTTGTACTTTTCAAGCAGTTTTTGCTGTTCATCTATTTGTCTCCTTAGATCACAGTTGGCCTGTCAAAATGCCGAATAGTTTAATTAGAAGCAATAATGAGGCAAGGACAACATTGTGACATTTGCATATTTTTACAACCAGATTTACAATCCTGTAAATTGCCTAAAAACTGTAGATTACAGATTCAAGAATACTGGAGCTTAGGAATTAGAAATTTTGAACAACTTCAATTTAAATATATTTTATCAGTGAAGTTTTCCAACACAAACAGAATTATATTAATAATAAATTGAGTGAGATGACTATTCAATCACATATTACAATGATCCATTTTTTATATCACTTTGTTCAATAAGATTCCCACATAGAATTAAATATTAAAAATTATTGAAAGCCAATTCATACATTGCAAGGTTTTAATATAATTTGCAATCATGTCTCTTCCTTGAAGGGCTCCCAAATTTTAACCAGTAGATTTTAATAGTTGTGCTCTTTCTCCGATTACCTAAATCTGACAAAAATTACTAATTGCTTATTAAAACAGATAGACTTGGACAGAACCTTCACAACCACTAGATCCCTTGAAACACTTTCAAGGCAACAAAATCAGCACTTTCTGGTTAGGTACAAAGATGCTGGGGCAAAAGAACTGATGCCTTCCACCCAAACCACACACCATTCTGACTTGCAATTATATTGTTACTTCTTCTGTATTCCATCGGGGCTATAAGACAGCAACACAAATGGGACCAAGGAGGATGTGAGGCAAAGAAGGGGAGGTGGATTTTTCATGTCACCGTAAGCCTGCATGTTATTCCCACTGAAATGTACTTTGTCATATCAGACTAAAAGTCGACTGTGCAAGAAACACAAAATATGGTTGACGCTATAAAGTGGGTGAAATAAGTCACTATCCTTTTACTATGGTGGTGGAATAAAACTCTTGAAATTGGATGCCCTTCCAGCAGCAAATGCAGTAACCATCCTCTATTGCTTAATAAATGACAGCCTGAGTTGAATTTGGACTTCAACAGATTATTCATTGTTCAGGAATTCACTGTAAGAGACATAGACGGGAGCATTTTTGGGGGCGAGGGCGCAGAGAAGAAAGTAGAGAGAGAGAGACAGAGCAGAGGCATACCATGGTAGCTCACTGGCAGAATTCCATTCCTAATGCAGCAAAATTTGATTGTGTAACAGTTTAGATTGGTTGGTTGCTTAAGGTCAACAATGTACAGTGGCAATCTAGAAGATACACTGCTGTAACACACTAAGACTCCTCCAACAGTGCCACCCAAACCAAAGATCTCTACCTCCTTAAAGGTTAGGACAGCAGATGCATGGCAATACTAACACTTGCAAGTTTCTGCTAGGTCTTTTACCATCCTGACAGAATTGTATTGCCATTTCTTCACAATTACTGGGCCAAAATCCCAGAACTTCCTACATCCCAAGGATGAACAAAAATGGTGGCCTAGCTTGCAAAACCCAAAGGAAGAATAAATAAAGAGGAAAGGCACATATGCTGCTTTCCAAAATCAACAGTCTCAGAGGTGAATCAAATTATTTTACTATGCAACTGCATTTAAGGTATGAATATGAATATACACTTGACAGGGACAATGAACACTTGATTCCAATCAGCTTAGGAGTGTTGCAGACTAAAGAGTGGGGCGGACGCACAGGAAAAAACAAACAAACAATCATACACACCATATAAGATGCAAGTTAGATATCTTTGTTTATGCAATCACAGTACAATCTTAAACTCAAGAAATCAAATGTAAAGTTTCTTGTAACTTTATTTGCAAACAACTACTTGAAGGGAAGGTAAACCACATTATACAGCATACCTTGACTTACCTTTAATAAATAATCACATGAAAACAAAAGAAACTGCATTACATGTTGATGCAGACCAAGGACATGACATGGAGGTGGATTTAAAATTGTCAAAGAGAAAAGGACAGCTGCTCATTTCAAAAAGGCATTCTGAATTGGTGAAAACAATAAATTAAATGCCCCAGGGCCCTTCCGGCTTCTGTTGTATACGAGCACAATAATTTGTATTTATTGGCATAAATTTTGCAATAGTAATGATGATAAAGCTGTTGCCGTTTGCTACTATTTCTCTGAAACTGACAGCAAATTCTGGAGGACAGAATAATGCAGAAATTGTAAAGCTCCTGTCAATGATTCTGTACTTTTCCCATATGGTGTGATGTTGAGCTCTCCCGTGGATGCAATCAATTAAAAATCATTGAACTAATTAGAAAATCCATAGTCATTAGACATGCTGTAACAACTCTCAAAAAAACGGCACTTTATTGAATAGGATGCAACTAGAGTTTTAATAATGTGCTAATTTCATAATGTCCACTAAACTGCCTCAAATGGATCTGAAAATGTAATTTGAAACTTTTGGTAAAGTCAAAATTCTCCACTTTGATAAAAAAATTTCACACTTTGTATTAGGTTCATTATATTTTAGCCTCTAATTCTATGAGCAATCCTCATTTGTCCAATTATTTATTAAAATTAAGTTGCACAGATAGGATCAAAGAAATTGGAAAAATCCAGCAGACAAAATAAAATTTGTGAAGAAAAAAAATTAGTATTTCAGGTCGATGACTTTTCCTCAGAACAGAAAAGAGAAACAAATGCAAGAGTTTGAAGATAGTGGAGGGGTGGGGGGACAGGACAAAAGGAGAAGGCCTATGATAGTGTGGAGGCCAAGGGAGATCAATCTCTTTATAAAACAAGATCATAACATAAGAGTCAAAATGAGTTGCGATGTACGTAGTGAGTCACAAAGGGTGCGTTCAAATGAGGCATGAATGTTATATGAAAAGCTATCTGAATGCAGCATAAAGGAATAAAGAAAGATCAGATAACATCTCAAATCTGGTGTCCAGTTCTGATCAACGAGCCATTCATACATGGATGGATGTAAAGAATAGCATGAGCCTGACTTCTGCTATCAAAGATGAGAGTTATTAAAAAAGACTGAATTGTTTTTCAGCCTTAAGTGGATATATCTCAACTGCTAAAGTACAAAAAAGTACAGAAACGTTGTGAGAATTAGTCAATAGTAAAAGATCTAAGTAGAGCAAGAACATATAGATTCAAAGTATTAAAAAGCAAATTTATGAAGTTGCACCATATTTTAAACAACTTTACTGTATACATACATAATTGTCTTCTGTACTGGATTTTTCCCCCATTGAAATCAGTCCCTGTCATTTGGCAACCTACAACTTATATTACAAAGTTGTTAACACCTGTCTTCTATCCACCAAAAAATGAAAACAAGTACATTATCAGTTATTAATATTATTGGATGTTGCAGCAATGCTGATCAATTATAATTTTAAAAATCAACCTTCTTACACATAATGAGCATTACAAGTGTGTAAAATATCATTTGACTATAGTTGCACATCAATTAACTAACCTAGTTTTAAAAAAAAGACAAAAGAACTGCAATGAAGGAAATAACAAAACCAGAAATTGCTGGAAAACTCAGCAGGTCTGGCAGCATCTGGAGAATCAGCAGTAACTTTTCAGATCCAGTGACCCTTCTTCAGAAGGCCAAAGGGCAGTGGACCCATGAACTAACCTAGTTTATTGGTGCTTATTTAACTACCTAAATAATGTTAGTTCAGAGAGACATGTACATTTTCATATAACAAAGTATAAACAGGATTACTTACTCTCAATAAATCATCTATTCTGCCTTCTTTCTTCTCAAGGTCCAGATTCTTATTGCTTTCAAGTGCAGCCAATTTTCCCATGGTGAGTTCAGTCTTCATATAAATAAGGCATTATTACAAATCAGCAAAAGTGCATACATTGCAGGAAAACAAATTTAAATTGTGTACGTGAGGAAGACTTATTTAACCTGTAAATTGTAACTAATTTATAAAATGCAAAAAAGGCAAACAGTCTCAAAATTCCAAAAAGGCATATTCCAATTAATTAATTGTGCACTGAAACACTACCCTATATTGTTCTTAATTTTAAAAACTCATGGTTTCATGGAAAGCTCAAACCAAACAGAGGACTAAGAAAAATGTCAGAACACTAACAAAGATATCAGAAGTGGAAGAACAGTGAAAACGTTCAGATGGTATGACGCAACACAAACATATCACAATGTCATGAAACTTCAGGAGATTGCAATTTCTACCCTCCTACATTCCCAACCCCCAATTCACAAAAGCTGAGGAAATAACCACATACTGCCTAACACAAATTGAGCAAGATGCAGTACAAATTTGTGCTGTTATAATTTGAAATAGGTGACAGATTACTCCCCACCTCACCTCCCCAACAGGAAAGTAAGTGTGCTCCATTTGCACCTCATTTCAAAATACAACCCAGTCAACATTTACCTGAGTAGTCTTGCAGGAGACAGAAATTAGTTTTGGTTGTAAAGCAGAAAGATCCGCAAAAGCTAGTGCAGTAGGGGATGGACTATTCTGCCGAACCTGAGAAAAGAGAGAGAGAGAGAGAGAGAGAGGGAGGGGGAGAGAGAGAGAGAGAGAGAGAGATTATATTTACAGCAAAAAGTGTTGGTGGGATACTATTAATTGTGAAGTGGCAGTTAAATGTCTCACGCTCTATAAGAGAAGCACATTTGGAAAAATAACTAGGTTAGCGCTGAATGTTAAATAACTTGGCTACCTGGTTAAATATAGATACTTTTTTAAAAAAGTGACAGTTACCAAGGAGTTTGAGTTTACCAATACAAGTCTTAAGTTGGGAAATCTAAATCAATTTACCTCTAAATTAGTGACTACATTCAGTGAAGTATTGATTGATTGTTTAATTCTGATATTTCAAGTGGAGGCTCATACTTTAAAGGGCCGTCAGTGCTTCATCATGGAATAAAATGGGTTTCCTGAAGAATATTAACGCACCTCAAAGGCAGCTGTGGTGAGGGAGACTGCGTCAGATGATTTTTTTTCTTTTAAGCACCAACCATCCTATATTAAGTGTGTTAAGGATTAGCAAGGCCACAAGATAAAATCTATATCTTTATCTGCAAATTCCTCCCATGGTTTCACCTTCCCCTTTTTCCCTGATGTTCTTCAAGCTTACACCCCCATTTCTGACAGTGCTCTAACTCTGGATTTCTTCACACTGTTCTCCTTCAGCTACTTTAGCCCTGTCTGGAACTCCCTCTCTAAACCTCTCCAACTCTCTACTATTTTGATCTTTACAAGGTGTCACACCTCTGGTCAAACCTTATGCACCTCTGAATTTCCCCAAAGCTGCAGTGTCCATTCCTCTCTTTCTCCATTAAATGCTATGGGACTTCCCTGTGTTACATAAATATAATTCAAAGCCTGCAGTGGAATTACTATGTACAGAACACAAAACACTTCTGGTGCTCAAAGGAAATAGAGCAATTATGCATATGATCACATCAAATTCACATATTACAATTTGGTGGTCAACTTGAGAATTTGATTCAAGCAATCAGGAGAACAACTGACTTTCAAAAGTAATTCTAGTTGTGTGTCATAACTTATTGACATGCTGTACATAGATAATGAAACTTTTCTGTTAATAATTAGTTAACCATTTGGTAAAAACAAAGATTTTTAACTCAAATGAAGAGTTTTTTTTTAAAAATAAGAGTGCACACATTTCAAACTTCTTCACATTTGAACAATTCAGGCATTTTACCCAAGCTCAAAACCATCCCATGCATGAATTTTTTTCCTCCATGTTTCTTTTAACAAGGAGGTTAGACACCTGTTCCTTGCCTCTGATGTTGTTAAGCAAAGAGAAAAACAGAAATTTACCTGCTTCAACTTTTTTCCCTTTGGAAGGGAAACAATCTTCAAGAAAACCAATACTTAAAATTCAGCAAGACTCAAAAGCACTACATTTTGTTTTGCTAAAAACAACCTCACATTCACACGTATCACTACCATGTCAAGACTTGCCAACAGTCTAAGTATGAGAAAGTTGCAAACTTACAGATGAAGTAGCAGAATGAGAAAAGGAGTTCTGCGGAGATCGAATTGAAGGTGGTACACCTCTTACTGGACTGGTACCGTTACCACCTGTGTACTAGAAAAGTTTTTTAAAAAATCACAGTTGAATTCCAGTATTCTTTAAACATTCAGAAAACTAAAAAAGGTCTCTATTAGAAACAGTATCTTCAACAAATTAATCCAAGGCTGTTAAAATAATACAAGGCTATCACAATTAACAAGTCCTTAATCATGTACAAGTAATTTACCTTCATCAGCATTGGAAAATAGCAATAATAAAGTGGTACAGCAACAAACCAAATTTATTGCAATTGCTCCAGATGGACAAGTATGCATGAAGAGGCTTTGGAAGTTAAATTCTTCTTGGTTTTAATAAGGAAATCAAAGATCCAAAATAATCTATAAAGTGCTTACATCAAAATAGTCACTAATTTTATGTCCTCTTCCACCAGCTTTTCCTGAATAAGAAAAAAGAAAAAATATCTGATGTGGAACTGTATATACACAGATAGCACAAACAAATATTAATTTCACAATTTTTTTGAAATTATGTCCTAACAATTATTCACCCAGTTACATTTTACTAAACCTTAAAAGAATACATCCTTCATTCACAAGAATCGTATGAAGCTGAAGTTGGTCAACATCAATGTACATGCACATACAACTCAAAAAGTGGGAATTGAATATTGCTTAAATTTCTGCCATTGGTGAAGAGTGCAATGATCACCAAGCATCTGATTTGGTTGTCATTTTGCTTTTCCCTTTGCTCATCTAATTTAATGTTCTCCTCTGTTACCAGGTGTTGGACTCCTGACAGGGTACTAGTGACATCTCCAATGTCTTCAAAGCAAGTGTTGTGAGGATGATAGAGAAAGATCAATTGAATAATCGATTAGGAACAGGAATTCCACATGACAAGTGTAAGAGTACACTTAAAAGGGAAATCAGGAGGGCAAAAATGGGACATGAAATAACTTTGGTAGATAGGGTAAAGGAGAATCCAATGAGATTCTACAACTACAAGAGTAACTTGCGAGAGAATTGCACCCTTTAAAGATAACAAAGCCATCTTTATATGGAACTACACGAGATGAATGAGATCCTAAACGACTATTTCTCATCAGTATTAACTGTGGAGAAAGACATAGAAGCTACAGAACTTAGTGAAGTAAATACGATTGTCTTGAAAAGAGGTGGTGCTGGATATCTTAAAATGTATAAAAGGTAGATAAATCCTGGACCTGATCAAGTGAATCTGAGGTCAGTGTTGGAAGCTAGGAAAGAAATTGCTGGGCCCCTAACAGAGATACTTGTTTCATGTACAGCCATGGGTGAGGTGCAGGAAGACTGCAGGGTGGCTAATGGGTGCCATCATTGAAAAAAGGCTGCAAGGAAAAGCTAGGAAACCACAGATTGGTGAGCCTGGTGTCAGTGGTGGGTAAGTTGTTGGAGAGGGTTCTGAGAAATAGAATCTACATGCATTGGGAAAAGCAAGGTCAGATTAGGGAGAGCCAGCAAGGCTTTGTGCACAGGACATCATGTCTTACAAATTTAATTGAGTTATTTGAAGAGGTGAACAAGAAGATAGGCAAGGACAGAGCGCTGGACATTATCCACATGGAGTCAAGAGGGTGGTGCTAGAAAAGCACAGCAGGTCAGCCAGCATCTGAGGAGCAGGAAAATCAACATTTCTGGCAAAAGCCCTTCATCAGGAATGAACCTGGGACCCTCGGGGTGGAGAGATAAATCCCTTTGACAGGGTATTACATAGTAGACTTGTTAGTAAGGTTAGATCACATGGGACCTAGGGAGATCTACCCAATTGGATACAAAGGTGGCTTGATGGTAGAAGACAGAAGGTGGGTGGTAGAGTGTGGTTTTTCAGACTGGAGGCTTGTGACCAGCGGTCTGCTGCAAAGGTCAGTGCTGGGTCTATTGTTGTTCATTATTTGTATAGGCAATTTTGATGAGAATATAGGGAGCATGGTTACCAAGTTTATGGATGACATGAAAACTGGCGGTACAGAGAACAGTGAAGGTTATTAATGAGTACAACGGCATCTTGATCAACTGGGTTAGTGGGCCGAGGAATGGCAGATGGAGTTAAATGCAGATAAATGCGAAGTGTTGCATTACGGTAAGACAAGCCATGGCAGGACTAGCAAATGGCGCTGTTATGTATCAGGCCCGACCCCTCAAAACATTTTTAAACAGGTAGCCCAGACTGTAACTTTGCTATCTGTTCCAGTTAAGTATATTCCCGGAGTGAATTAGCTGGTCAGACTGTCATGTTTTAAACAAACAGAATTTATTTACAAAATTACGGAATTAAACACTACAAACTGAAAATTGAATACCCGAATAACTTCTCCATACCGAATCCAACAGGCTATCCTGACTTAATGATGCTCTTCCAAAATACTTACAACAGTAAAAATGACAGAGTAAAAATGACACAGAAAACTTACAGGTTACGAAGTCAGAAGGGAAGGGACAGCATCCAGTTTCAATTGTGACCCTGACTCAACCCCCAAACTGAATTGACCTGCCCAGCTAGAGAGTTGGCCACACTCCCTTAATTATACCAGTTTTTTAAAAAAAAAAGGGACTTGAAGGCTTTCTGTCTGAAGCATTATCTGTTAGGTATAAACATAAATGGCCCCAGTGAACCATTAAACTTCATTGTGATGTAACCTTAGGTCGTTTAGAATCGCTCTGAAAAAATAATCATGGACAACATAAATTTTTAAAAAGGATTAGGTTTGTGACACCTCCCCACCCTTAAAAGAAATGAACCATCAATATCCAAAGATGGCTTCATTTTTCAAAATCCCTGACTCTAATCTCCAGCATCTGCAGTCCTCACTTTCTCCTACATATTTTAGCCTGTGCTTTCCTCACTCCTAAATGATCTCCAAGTGATAGCTCATGCACCACTCGCAACACCTTTCTATACACCACTGGCAATATGATTTGATGAATTTCTGCCCATTTCTCATCTGCCTGAATATGTGATGGTCTCCATTTCCACATTAAGACATCATTTTTAAGGCAATAACATGCAGATTCCTTCCCTGTATATGCCCTTTGATTCAACTGATTTAAATTTTCATCTTTCCACTGTAACTCAATTTATCTGAGCAAAAAGAAAATTGCCTGACCACCTATGTGTTCGAACAGATAGTTGAAACAATACAGGAGCAAAGTCTCTGCTAATGCCACTTTAATTTCCTTATCTGTATCCTTTGATCTCTCCTGTTTCAACTGGTGACTTTGTGACTTCGTTACCACACAATCAAGAAAACCTCCAAGATAAGAGTCCTGCATTGCTTCCATTGCCTTTGTTTCCACTGGCTTTTCAAACAGTGTGCAGCACTCCAACCACTGAATCAGCTTTTTCATTTGCAAGGACAAATTGTATTCCTGGAGCTCAGAGTTTGTCCAGTACTCCTCCCACAAATTCTCCACTCTTTTATGGACAGTCTAGGGAAAAGTGAGGACTGCAGATGCTGGAGATCAGAGCTGAAAATGTGTTGCTGGAAAAGCACAGCAGGTCAGGCAACATCCAAGGAGTAGGAGAATCGACGTTTCGGGCATAAGCCTGAAGAAGGGCTCATGCCCAAAATGTCGATTCTCCTACTCCTTGGATGCTGCCTGACCTGCTGCACTTTTCCAGCAACACATTTTCAGCTATGGACAGTCTAGCCTCACTTCACATAATGGAGTGCTTTGTCTCCCGTTACCAGTAACTTTTCTGGCAATAGTCCTTCTGGAGTACATATCTCATCTTTCAGCATCACAGACTGAGAGGATACTGTGCCCCTTAATATTGTAACTTAGTTCGCTGCTGCTCCCAGCCTACGTGAACAAATTTTACCTTTGCAGGTATATTTTCTAAGCAGATCTAGCACTTCCTCCTTAACCGACCTCTGATCAGCTTGTACACTCTGATGCAGCTTTCTAGCCTCCACTGGAGTTTGTTACCACACCAACAAAACTCCAAGGCTTATCCTGTTTTCCTATATCTGGCTTTACAGTGCTTTTCCTAGCCCACTAACACTGATTTCATGTAGCCTGCTTTATTGCAATGAAAACACCGGAGCTTTTCAACATTTTGCCCCCTTCAAGGGTTTCCTTTTTAATCTGTGGTAAGTTATCCTTTTGGTCTTCACCAAGATCTACCTTTCTCTTTCCACGTGAGGATTCTTCTTTGCTCCAATTCCTATCCCTCATGGACTGAAGTTGATTCTGGAAGCCAAACCATGTTTTAAGGACCAACTCAATCATCAGCCATTTCAGCTACGAACCTTGGTGTTTTAATTCTCTGCTCTTCCACATGAGTTTGCACTACTTCAGGAAGTGGATTTTTGAACTCTTCCAAAATGATTGTCTCTCTAAGAGCGTTGTAGGTATGCTCTATTTTAAAACTCTTAGCTACCTATCAAAATTACTTTGTTTGATGCTTTCAAACTCAATATGGGTTTGACCAGGGTGCCTCCTTAGATTCCTGAAACATTGTCTGTAGACTTCTGGCCCAAGCTCATATGCACTTAAGAAGTCTTTCTTCACCTCCTCATACTCCCCAGATATTTCCTCTGAAAGTGATGCGAACACCTCTTTAGCTCTTCCTACAAGTTTGGTTTGGATCAACAAAACCCACGGGGTCACTGGCAACTGCATTTGTTTAGCCACTTCTTCAAATGAGATGAAAAACTCTTCCACATCCTTCTCATCAAATTCAGGCAATGTTTGAACATACAAAAACAATTTCTCACCATGCTTTTGACTACCATGGGTTTGCTAATCCTCAACTTCTTCCTCACAAGACTTATCCTCAGCCTTCATCTCAATCGTTTAATTTGACTTTCCTTTCTAAGTGTCACATTCTGAAATGCAAACTCTCTTTTTCTCTCTCTTCTGCTTTCTCTCTTTTGTAACTCAAACTATTTCATTTCTGCTGCCCTTTCCTTATCTCTCGCCTCTAACTCAAGCTGCTTCATTTGCAATTAAATTTTTGCCATCTCTACAGATCCTGATGGTATTTCAAGCAAATTTAAATGCAGAGCTACTGCTGCATTCATCGCATCTTTCCTCATGGAAGGAGGTAGCTCCAACTCGAGCTTCTCTGCTAATTCCCGCAGCTTGGCCTTAACCACCTTTTGTAAAACTCTCAAGGTCACTTCTTCCACCTGCAGCAAACTTTTGGTGACTGAAAGAGCAATTGCTATCCCAAACTATATTTACCCAACCAAATCAACACCAGCATTCACTAAATCCCCACAAACAAACCCCGGATGAGCTCCCAATCTGTTGTGGACCAGGCCCAACACAAAACATTTTTAAACCGGGAGCCCAGACCATAACTTGCTATTTTTTTTCAGGTAAGTGTACAGTGCATATTCCCAGAGTGAATTAGCTGGTCAAATTGCCAGAGTTATAAACAAACAGAATTTATTTACAAAATTACGGAATGAAATGCAACAAGGAGAATCCAAAGCATTTTATTCTGATATAAGAAGCAAGCGGGTAACTAGGGAAAATATTGGTCCACTAAAGGATAACGAAGGAAGGCTGTATTTCTATAGTGCCTTTACCATGGAACAATTGCTCTCAATCCATGCTTCCTAACTCATGTATAATTGCGTCATAGTTTCCTCTTCCCCAATTAAATATCCTCCCATTTTGCCTAATCCTCTCCTTCTCCATAGCTATGTAGAATGAGAGGCAGTTGTGGTCACTATCACCAAAATGTTCGCCACAAGATCTGAACCTGCCCCGGCTTGTTTCCGAGCACCAAGACTAGAATGACTTCTCCCCTTGTCCTCCTTTTTGCATTGGAGAAAAGGAGAAGGGGAGGGGACCTAATTGAGGTATACAAGATAATGAAAGGCATAGATAGAGTCGATAGCCAGAGACTATTTCCCAGGGCAGAAATGACTAACACGAGGGGTCATACTTTCCTGCAACCAGCTTAAAACTATACAGGGGATGTCAGAGGTGGGTTCTTTACACAGAGTTGAGAGAGCATGGAATGCGTTGCCAGCAGCAGTTGTGGAAGCAAGGTCACTGGGGATATTTAAGAGACTAGTGGACATGCAAATGGTCACAGAAATTTAAGGGTGCGTACATGAGGATCAGTGGTCGGCACAACATCGTGGGCTGAAGAGCCTGTTCTGTGCTGTACTGTTCTATGTTCCATGTTCTATTTCGAACCTTGAGAATGGGTGAGATTCTGAATGATTACTTTACATCACTGAGAGGAACATGATGAATGTTGAGATTAGAAATAGAAGTTTGATTAGTCTGGGTCACATTGACATAAGCAGGGAAGATGTGTTGGGTAGACTAGAGGTCATTAAGGTGAACAAATCCCCAGGACCAGAATGGAACTATCCCAGCTTGCTGAGGGAGGAGAGAGAGGAAATAGCTGTGCCCTGACAGATCTTTGTGGCATCCTTAAATACAGATGAGGTGCCAGAGGACTGGAAGGTTGCCCATGTTGCCCCCCTGTACAAGGGTAGTAGGGATATTCCTGGTAACTACTGACCAGTGAGCCTGATGTCAGTGGTGGGAAAGTTGCTGGAGAGGATACTGGGGGATAGGATCTATTTATATTTAGAAAAGAATAGGCTTATCAGTGATAGGCAACATGGTTTTGTGCTGGCGAGATCGTGCCTTACCAACTTAATAGAGTTCTTCGAGGAAGTGATAAGATGATTGATAGATGAAGGAAGGGCTGTTGATGTCATATACATGGACTTTAGTAAGGCATTTGATAAGGTTGGAGAAAGTGAGGACTGCAGATGCTGGCGATCAGAGCTGAAAAATGTGTTGTTGGAAAAGCACAGCAGATCAGGCAGCATCCAAGGAACAGGAGAATCGATGTAAGCCTGAAACGTAGATACTCCTGCTCCTTGGATGCTGTCTGACCTGCTGCTCTTTTCCAGCAACACATTTTTCAGCGTTTGATAAGGTTCCCTATGGTAGACTAATGGAGAACTTGAAGTCACATGGTGTGCAGGGTGTTCTAGCTAGGTGGATAAAGAACTGGTTGAGCAACAGGAGACAAAGTAGTAGTTGAAGGGAGTTTCTCGAAATGTAGAAAGGAGAGCAATGGTATTCCACAGGGGTCAGTGTTGGGGCCACTATTGTTTGTAATATACATAAATGATCTAGAAGAGGACACTGTTGGTATGACCAGCATGTTTGCAGATGACACGTAGATTGGTGGAGTAGCAGAAAGCATAAGGGACTGTCAAAGAATACAGGAGGATATAGACAGACTTAAGAGTTGGGCGGAAAAGTGGCAGATGGATTTCAATCCAGACAAATGTGAGGTGATGCATTTAGGTAAAACTAATTCTAGAGCGAATTATACACCGAACGGAAGAGCCTTTGGAAAAGTTGATGGGCAGAGGGATATGGGACTGCAGGTTCATTGTACCCTGAAAGTTGCTGCACAGGTGGATAGAGTGGTTAAGAAGGCATATAGTATGCTTGCCTTCATTGGACTGGGTATTGAGTACAAGAGCTGGCAAGTCATGTTAACATCGTACAAGTCATTTGTTCGGCTGCATTTAGAATATGGTGTACAGTTCTGGTCGCCACATTACCAAAAGGATGTGGATGCTTTGGAAAGGGTACAGAGAAGGTTTATGAGAATGTTGCCTGGTATGGAAGGTGCTAGCTATGAAGAGAGGTTGAGTAGGCTAGGTTTGTTTTCATTAGTAAAAAGGCGATTTGGGGGGGGGGGGGGGGGGGGGGGGGGGGTTTACAAAATCATGAAGGGTATAGACAGGGTGGGTAGAAACAAGCTTTCTTCCCTGGGTGAAGATTCAATAATGAGAGGTCACGCTTTCAAGGTGAGAGGTGGAAAGTTTAAGAGGTAATACATGGGGCAAGTACTTTACACAGAGGGTGGTGGGCGTCTGGAATGCGTTGCCAGCAGATGTGGTGGAGGCAGGCAGGATAGATTCATTTAAGATACACCTAGACAGATGCATGAGTAGGTGGGGAGCAGAGGGATACAGATGCCTAGGAATTGACCAAAACGTTTAGACAGTACATTTGGATCAACTCAGGCTTGGAGGGCCGAAGAGCCTGTTCCTGAGCTATAAAGTTTCTTTGTTCATTAACAAACTGAAAATTGAATACACAAATAACTTATCCTATCCAAACCAGACAGGCGATCCCAACTTAATGATGCTGCTCCAAACTACTTGCAACAGTCCCAATAAACAAACCCCTTAGCACAGAGTAAAAATGACAAAGCTTACAGGTTACGAAGTCAGAAGGGCAGAAGGAGGGGGAGCGTGTCCAGTTTCAATTGTGGCCCTGACTCAACTAAGCCCTGAAGCGGACTGACCTGGCAAGCTAGACAGCTGGCCACGTCCCTTGATTATACCTTTTTTAAAAAAAGACTTGAAAGCTTGTTGCCTGAAGCATTATCTGTTAGATATAAACAAAAAGGCCCCACTGAACCATTCAAACTTCAGACGAGTTGTTGGAGAGAATCCTAAGGGGCAGGATGGACATGTATTTGGATTAGTGATCAGTCTATTTACTTCGTGCATGGGAAATCATGTCTCAAAAACGTGATTCAGCTTTTTGAAGTAACAAAGAGGATTGAAGAAGGCAGAGTGGTAGATGTGGTCTGTTTGGACTTCAGTAAGATATTGACAAGGTTTCCCATAGGAGACTGGTTAGCAAGGTTAGATCTCATGGAATACGGTCAGAACTAGCCATTTGGATACAGAACCAGCTCAAAGGTAGAAGATAGAGGGTGGTGGTGGAGGGTTGTTTTTCAAATTGGAAGCCTGTGACCAGTGGAGTGCCACAAGGATCGGTGCTGGGTCCACTACCTCTCATCATTTATATAAATGATTTGGATGTGAGCATAAGAGGTAAAGATGGAAGTTGGCTGATGACACCAAAATTGGAAGTGTAGTGGACAGCGAAGATTACCTCAGAGTACAATGGACCAATGGGCTGAGAAGTGGCAGATGGAATTTAAATTTAGATAAATGTGATGTGCTGCATTTTGGAAAGGCAAATCTTAGCAGGACTTAATGGTAAGGTCCTAGGGAGTGTTGCTGAAGAAAGAGACCTTGGAGTGCAGGTTCATAGCTCCTTGAAAGTGGAGTCGCAGATAGATAGGAGTGTGAAAACGACGCTTGGTATGCTTTCCTTTATTGGCCAGAGTATGGAGTACGGGAGTTTGGAGGTCATGTTGCGGCTCTACAGGACATTGGTTAGGCCTCTTTTGGAATGCTCCATACAATTCTGGTCTCCTTCCTATCGGAAAGATGTTGTGAAACTTGAAAGGGTTCAGAAAGGATTTACAAGGATATTACCAGGGTTGGAGGAATTGAGCTATAGGGAGAGGCTGAACAGGCTCGGGCTGTTTTCCCTTGAACGTTAGAGGCTGAGGTGTGACCTTATAGAGGTTTATAAAATTATGACGGGCATGGATAGAATAAATAGACAAAGTCTTTTCCCTGAGGTGGGGCAGTCCAGAACTAGAGGGCATAAGTTTAGGGTGAGAGGGGAAAGGGAAAGGTATAAAAGAAACCTAAGAGACAACTTTTTCAGGCAGAGGGTAATGCGTGCGTGTAAATGGGCTGCCAGAGGAAATGGTAGAGGCTGGTACAATTGCAACATTTGAGAGGTATCTGGATGGGTATATGAATAGGAAGGGCTTGGAGAAATATAGGTCAAGTGTTGGCAGGTGGGACTAGATTGGGGTGGGATATCTGGTTGGCATGGACGAGTTGGACCGAAGGGTCTGTTTCCATGCTGTACATCTCTATGACAAGGACAACATAACCTTGTAAAAGAAGCAGCTTTGCAACAGCTGGGCTCTGGGGAATGTAATCAAACAGAGAGACCTAGAGGTGCAGGTTCACAGTTCCTTGAAAATTGCACCACAGATAGACAGGGTGGTGAAGAAAGCATTTGGTAAACTTGCCTTCATCGGTCAGAGCACTGGGTACAGGAGTTGGGACATCATGTTATGGCTGTGACATTGGTCAAGTCACATTTGGAGTCACATACAATTCTGATCATCCTGTTACATGAAAGATGTTACTAAACTGGAAAGGGTGCCAAAGTCATCTTACAAAGTTATTACCAAGACTGCAGAATTTGAGTTATAAGGAGAGGCTGGGTAGACTGGGATATTTTTCCCTGGAATATAGGAGGCTGAGGAGCGACTTTACAGAGGTTTTATAAAATCACCGGGGCATAAAGAAGGTGAATAGAAAAGATCTTTTCCCCAGAGTGCAAGAGTCCAAAACTGGTGGGCATAACTTTAAGGTGAGAGAGGAAAGATTTGAAAAGGACCCAAGGGCCAACCTTTTTCCACACAGGGGGTGGTGTGTATATGGAATAAAGTGCCTCAGGAAGTGGTAGAGGCAAGTATAAATACATTTAAAAGATATTTGGATACATACATGGATAGGGAAGGTTTAAGAGGGATATGGGCCAAACACAGGCAAATGGGACTAATCCAGTTTAGGGAACCTGGTTGGCAGGGACAAGTTGGGCCACAGTAGGACTGTACGACGTCTTTCAAAATTCAGCATCACTAAGGTCAACAGTCATGTTAATAATCATTTTTTTCAAAAGTTTACTCACAATGAAACATTAATACAATTTTCTTCTGATTTAGGAAACTGGTTATGTTGGAAATGACAGAAATGCAATTGTGTCTATGCAGTTGAAGACGGTGTGGTGCACCAAGTGTTGGGTAACTATGTACAATACAATGTCAAGGACATTTTTCTAAACTAGTTTAAAACTGACTTGATCACTGGCTGCAGCAACATAATCATCATATAGTCAGCAAATTCGCCAATGTGTGTGAAACATTTTTTAGATTCAAAGTCCACTAAATATTCTGCATTTCTTTACATGTGAAATTTAAATTAAATGAAAAAAAAATCACAAGTGTGCTGAAATTCCTTCCATTTGGAAATATAATGTTGGAATGTGCATCTATGCTTGCTTAAGACCAATGACCAGGGATCAACAAATACATTGACATAAACACAATATCTTGGACACATTCAGTTGACCTGGAAGGGTCTGGAGAGAAAGAATTAATATTTCAGTTCATGTTAAGAGTTAGGTTTTCAAACTGTGGCCTGTATTTCTCCTGTTCGACCAACCTATTGCTGGTTGAGCGCAGTCCATACTCTACCTACTACAAACACCGCAGGAACAGGCTGCTTGATTTGATGGGCCTGTTGTTTTTGAGATATTTCACCTTTACAAAGTAACTTCAGGTAGACTACATACTCTTCAGGTAGAAAAATGGTAGTCTTTCACTGATGTGCAAGTTTAAAAATTCATCAAAAATCTGAACAACAGTATAAGGAAGACCTTTCACACTGTGTCAATGCAGTCCACGTTCTGTTTACTGAACAATTAAGCAACATTTCAGATGAATTTCAGTCCCATGCAAAGCCTGGCTCCAGGTATGTAGATCATGCATCACAGCAAATTATTGATCCATCAAATATCATGTTGTTGTTAATAACTGTGCACAATTGATAAGTCTACTCTTGCAAATTGCAGAACACTGATGTGATTCTGCAATTAAGCAGCACTCACTGAAAATTCTGAATGCGTTAATACCTATACCAATAGCTCAATTTAAGATTATTAGGAGAGCTCATAACATGGCTCATTTACATTTGCTAGATATCCTATTGATCCAAAGGTCCCAATCTGTCATCTGAAAACAAATAGAATACATGAGTCTATACATCTTTTCTTGAATTATCCAGGAAACAGGAGTTGGGAGGTCATGTTGCAGCTGTACACGACATTGGTTAGACCACTGTTGGAATATTGCATGCAATTCTGGTCTCCTTCCTATTGAAAAGATGTTGTAAAACTTGAAAGGGCTCAGAAATGATTTACAAGGATTTGCCAGGGTTGGAGGATTTGAGCTATACAGAGGGGCTGAACAGGCTAGGGCTGTTTTCCCTGGAGTGTCTGAGGCTGAGCAGTGACCTTATAGAGGATTACAAAGTTATGAAGGGCATGGATAGGATAAATAGACAAGTCCAGAACTAGAGGGCATAGGTTTAGTGTGAGAGGGGTAAGATATAAAAGGAGACCTAAGGGCAACTTTTTCACTCAGGGGGCTTTACATAGATGGAATGAACTGCCAGAGGAAGTGGTGGCGGCTAGTACAATTGCAATATTTAAAAAGGTATCGGGATGGGTATATGAATCGGAAAAGGTTTGCAGGGACATGGGCCAGGTGCTGGCAGGTGAGACTACATTAGGTTGGGATAGCTGGTCGGTATGGACGAGTTGGACCAAAGGATCTGTTTCTATACATCTCTATGACTCTATAACTTGGGGAGCCTAGGACCCATGGTAACACCTCAGCCAAATATGACTGACCCATGGTGGCTCAGTGGTTACCACTGCTGCCTCACAGCGCCAGGGACTCAGGTTCAATTCTGGCCTCGGCCGACTGTCTGTGTGGAGTTTGCACATTCTCCTGCATCTGCATAGGTTTCCTCTGGTTTCTTCCCATAATCCAAAAGATGTGCAGGTTAGGTGAATTGGCTATGCTAAATTGCCCATAGTGTTAGTTGCATTAGTAAATGTTGGGTCGGGCAATGGGTCTGCGTGGGTTACTCTTTGGAGGGTCGGTGTGGACTTGTTGGGCCAGAGGGCCTGTTTCCATTCTGTCAGGAAGCTAATGTAAAAAACAACTTTTTGTACTCTAGTAGAAACGGTTGTGATTGCTTGAAAAATGGTAATCTTACATCTGTGCTATGAGTGCAAGACAAAAAGCTTCAGGAACAAAGCTCTTTCCAGTAATATTTAAGTGCAGAACTGCCAAGCAACTAATAGCAATCTTTTCTTTTATATGGCATGTATTTCATGTCTCCCTTACACGGTAACATTTTGCTACACCAACTCTATCAAAACTGACCATAATCCTAAAAACTTCTATCAGATTACCACGCCATCAAATGGCCATGTTTATTCAATCCTTACTGACAAGTTATAACCCTCTTGGCAATGTCCATGTAGTACAAAAAATGATCTTTCTCCAAAGTTTCTGTATCTTTGTAATAGTGAAAGCAGAATGGTAGACATCACTCCAAGTAGATGCAATAGAAGCTTAACACGATCTCCCTGGTTTTCAAGGTTATCCCTCTAGAAGTAAATCAAGGTTTAGCTCACTTTTTGTTTATGGCTTGTGTCAGTACTTCCAGCAATTTATTTGTGTCGTGAGTTCTTTTGCTCTTCTTCCCATTGACAGTCATTTTCCAAGGGAAGGACAGGTTCTTGTTTTCATAATACACAACTCCTAAAGCCCATTCGTATTTGAGATGGAATAATCCCCACTTGCCTGGACGCGTTGCTTCAACACTCAAACTCAACACCATTCAATACAAAGGATTCTGCTTGATTGACGTCCACCCAAAATCTGACAGCATTCATTGACTGAATCAGCAGTGCACTGTAGTTGCTTTATACTATTTAAAAGTAGAAGTTTATCACGGTTCCTTTGCTAACACTTGTCAAAACCTGCAACTTCTACCACCCTGCAAGACATAGGAAACACCACCACCTGAAAGTTTCCCAACAATCTAGATACTGACCAATTTGAAAATACATTACTGTTCCTTCATTGTCAAGAGGTCAAAATTCTCTATCTAACAGTACATAGACTGCAGTTCAAGACGATAATTGGTATCAATGGTGATACTGAGTTAAGAATGGGTAAAAATACTACAATTATAATTATGACGACACAAAAGGAGGCCATCCGACAAAGCGTACCCGCAATGGCTCTTCAAATGACCATTAGTACCTGGTGCGAACCTCCTCCTTTCTTCCCAACCCATTGCACATTATTTAGTCAGAGAGTCAAAGAGACGTATAACACGGAAACAGACCCTTCAGTCCAACTCGTTCATGCCGACCAGATATCATAACCTAATCTAATCCTAGTTGCCAACACTTGGCCCATATTCCTCTAAACACTTCCTATCCCGAAATGTCGATTTTCCTGCTCCTCGGATGCTGCCTAAATTGCTGTGCTTTTCCAGCACGACTCTAATCCAGAATCTGCCGTCATTGTTTTTACCTATTCATATACCCATCCAGATGTCTTTTAAAAATGTTGTTATTGTACTAGCCTCCACTACTTCCTCTGGCAGCTCATTACATACACTCACCAAGCTGTGTGTGAAAAAGTTGCCCCTTAGGTCCCTTTTAAATTTTTCGCCTTTCACCCTAAACCTATGGTCTCTAGTTCTGGACTCCGCTATCTCAGAGAAACGACCTTGTCTATTTACTCTATCTACATCCCTCATGATTTTTTTAAACCTCTTAAGGTCACCCTTCAGGAGGGAGGTTCAATTGAGATATTCAGGAGGGCAATTCATGATCATTTAGATAGAAATAGTGTGCGGAATTCTGGTCTCCCTCCTATCGGAAGGATGTTGTGAAACTTGAAGGTGTACAGAAAAGATTTACAAAGACATTGTCAGGATTGGAGGATTTGAGCTATCAGGAGAAACTGAATAGTCTGGGGCTGTTTTCCCACGATGGTCTAGAGAAAACAGCCTTAGCCTCTCCCCATAGCTTTGTACCTTCGATGCTGCTGTAAATGGTGTTATGGACCCCTCAAAACATTTCAAGAAGGTAGCTTAAACCCTAACTTTTCTAGTTGTTTTAAGCAGATGTAAAAGTGGATAAGTAAAAAATGAGGTCTGCAGATGCTAGAGATCACAGCTGAAAACGTGTTGCTGGTTAAAGCACAGCAGGTCAGGCAGCATCTCAGGAATAGGGAATTCGAAGTTTCGAGCATAAAGGGCTTATGCTCGAAACGTCGAATTCCCTATTCCTGAGATGCTGCCTGACCTGCTGTGCTTTAACCAGCAACACATTTTCAGCTGTAAAAGTGGATAATGCAGGAGTGATGCAGCCGGTCAAACCACTCAGTTTTAAACAAAACATTATTCATTTACAAACTATCGAATGATATACAAACAGAATGTGGAATAACTTAACCTATCTGAAAATCCTGGTGTTGTGTTGTGTGATTTTTAACTTTGTACACCACAGTCCAACACCGGCATCTTCAAATCATATCTGAAAACCTGACTGACAATATCCTCTGCAACTTAAAGAGCTGTTCCTATTTCCTGCAACATCCCATAAACACACCCTTTGAAAAAGGAGGTAAAATCAAACACAGCTTAGAGGAGAGGGAGCGCGAGGGAGAGACCTGCGTGCACGCATGCGAGAGAGATATATGCACGTGCGCGAGAGAGAGAGATGTGCGCGAGATAGA
This sequence comes from Hemiscyllium ocellatum, assembly GCF_020745735.1. Lineage (NCBI taxonomy): Eukaryota > Metazoa > Chordata > Chondrichthyes > Orectolobiformes > Hemiscylliidae > Hemiscyllium > Hemiscyllium ocellatum. The sequence continues at coordinate 61,768,018 of NC_083407.1, read as the reverse complement.
CAGATGTGAGAGAGAGAGAGAGACAGAGATGTGCATGAGAGAGATAGAGACACAGGGGGAAGAGGGAGAAACAGAATCAGCACGGAACCTCTTTTTACTCCAAAGGTTTCTCTGCTTTTATTGTAGCTGGGAATCCAAACCCAACCCTGAACTGGGAGAACTGGCCACTCCCCTTTCAACGCACAAGTGTTTTTAAAATAAAACCCTAAAAGCCTCCTCAGATCGTTGACTTAGGCAGTATCTGTTAGCCATTATTAAAATAGCAAGTTCAGACATTTCAGCACCAGTGCCTTTATGAACGCCCCCCCTCCTCAAAAAAAGACAAGAATAGCCTTGTTAAATGGGGCACATTGTCACACTGGCGACTTGTAAACTTTTCACGGTATACACGTGACAAAAAAAAGCTAATATGCCCACATCCTAATGAATGGTTAAAAATACAACTTTCCTTTTCGAAATCTGCTCTGATCGCTGTTCATTCCTTCTTGGTTCTATATCTTTTTGCTATTACAACTTTTTTAGTACCATCATCAGTTCTATCACCACTGTTAAGCTAATTGGTCCTCAGTTCACTGAAATTGTTCCATCTTCCTTTTCAAAAAAAAGGAATCATGTTGATTATGTGCAATTCTGCTGGTACTATTTGCTTTTCAAGTGTATTTTTAAATCATATACATATGCAATAGTTGCTCGCCTGCTCTTCTCTAATCTGTTAATATGCATTGATGCAATCTCCCACTTGCCAGGTTAAATGCCATTTAGAGAGATAAAACTATGTTGCATTATGACCATTTATTAATGGCTTGTTAAATACTTAGAAAAGCAATTATAGAGTCATTGAACTGTACAGCATGGAAACAGACCCTTCGGTCCAATTTGCTATTTTGCTATGATCACCCCCAAATTACCTTGTGCATTCTATAGTGACACTATCTCTGCCTTTGAATATTTTTGTATTATTTGTCTACAGATTTTTTTAATATTCCATGCATAATTCCTTTTCGCTTTCCTTGTTCTTTTACTTTTATGAACCAGTGTTCCTTCTTGTCTTTAAATGTTTTAGCACTTCATTTTTTTTTTCAGTTTTATCCATCTTAAATATACCTCTCCTGATATGTTTTCATTGCCTTCTAAAGCGGTTCTCATTTCATCGTTTCTCATAGTACTATTCACATTCTGATAGTTTTTTTAAAAATGTATTAGTATTGGTCTTATTTGCATACAATATTTTAAACTTTAATATGTTGTGAAGATGCTGTGCAAAGGCTGGTTAAGTTCAATTAAATTGGCTGTCTTTCTAGATTTTGAAACCACTATCCAGCAACAAATAGCATTTTGACTAAATGTTGTTGGTATGTCTTGCTTATTAGTCCGATTGTAAATTTTCATACATCCATTGAATGATCAACATAATATTTCTGTTGCTGTACACAAAGAAGAAAATTTCTGCAATGATAATACTGTTCTCCTGCGAGTACCTGAAAGATCTTTCAGAAATTGAGAGAGATTCTTGGAGGGTGTCAGTATCGGTATAGGGGCCCCAATTCAATAAGGTTTGAAATATTATTGTTCTATGCAAACAATCATCCAATTATGTTCAAATTCATCAGGAAGGTCATAATCACTCTTCCGACAGAAGAGTATGTATGCTTGGCACTGTTCATGCCAAGCATACTTATCACTACTCAAGTTAAAGCTTGACTTTAGTCAGCACTACAATCTAAGGTCCTTCAGATGGCAACTGCATTAAACAGCATTATTTTTCAACAGACATAGTGCTGCTCAATGCTTCAAATACACGCTCTGATAACTTTACTGCACTTGCAGAATACCCTATACACACACATTTCATAGTAACTATCATATAAATTATAGGTGGACAGCACACTGATCACACACAACATATAATATTGATTTTACTAAATTATTAAAATCCAGCCAAGTCTGCAAGATTCCAGTGCATAGGTTAAAAAGGGACCAAGTAATGATAGCTATCCAATTAAATCTAAATGCTACATCATTCAAAATTCTTTGGAGAGTAAGAAACACTAAAGTCGATCCAATAAAATTCTGGATTACATAAATTGTTAAATTTGAGATGGTTAGGTTTTGAAATATACATTAGAATAGGAGCCCCTATTATTGATCTGCTGAGCATACTTAAAGATAGAGATTTACCTTGTTAACTCATGCAACGTGAACTCACAGCACATTTCAAACAGAACCGCTGCTTTGGTTTTTGATTTTAATTTTTCTATTTCTAATTTGGTTCATTCTATGCAGCATTTATAGTGGTATAAAGACCCCTTTTCAGAGTTTAGAGAAAAAGAAAAATACTTCTCTCATCATAAGTACCTATTTTTAATGAAAAACAGGTATTTTCTTTTTAGAAACCTACACCTAATTCTCAGCTGGTCAACAGCGATAAAGGATTTTAGCACTGGAAAACGCACAGCCAAGCAGTAGTACTTGATGTTGTCACATTGGAAAGAGAAGTATGGATAACAGTAATAGTGGTAAACATTCATCAATTGATCAGGGGATGTTTTTGTTCATTGAAGGTCAATGTTCTCTTCGATATCTCTGCGGAATAGTCAAGAGCGAAGTTTTGACAAGAATGAACTTATATTTAAGTAATTTCCTACAATGGTGAATCGAACACTGTCAAAATATTTTACACAGTACATTTAGCGAGGCAACTATCGCAATCCTCCATTGATTCATTTGTCATAATTGTTCAAGTACCCAACAGAATCTATTGTGCACAATTATTTGAAGACTTCAACATGACAAAGCTATATGATTCTATGCAGATACCTACTTGCCCTGCCTTAAGAAGAAAACTGTTAATGAATTGAAGAAATTAGCACTAAGCACTCTTATGCAGAGATCTCAAATACTAATGATGCAAATGCAATTAGTACAGCCATTATTTATAACTTGAAACCACATAGCGCCAAAGAAATGTGATAGCAACTATGGTTAGAGAAATTGCAAACAACTTCTGACCAGTAGCTATGATAACATTTCACCAACATCAGCAATTTGAAGATTAATTCCGTTCCACTGATGTCACAAATACTCGTAATTGTACAGGTAGAATCAAAATCACTTCCTAATGGAGACAACAGTTTTCCTCTCTAATTTCCTAGCATAGTCAAAATGGTGCTGGTTAGACAGTTAAGAAAGACTATGTGACTGGTGTTTGGTCGCAGAAAGAAACAGAATAAATAGTGAAAGTAGCTTAAACAGAGCCCTTAAAAAGAAGAGAAAATTACGTGTTCGTGCAGCAACTTGCTCTGTGCATTTGTCCATGACTTTGAACTGGCCCATAATTAGTCTAGACCAATCAAAAACATTGGGAGGCTGAACAAATTAAACTCATGCTTTTAATTAATACATCCAAACATCCACACCAGAGTTACACAAATGTTGTTGAGGATCATAATTTGAGAAAATATATCAAACATTATTTTCAGGCAATTGAATACTGAAAGGACTGTGGAATATAGGTAGTCTGGAGTTAAGGAACAAACTGCAATTCTTTTTGTCGGATATCAAAATTCATTCAGTATTCTGTACTTCATTGTCTCTGGACATTTGTTTCCTACATCACAATTTTTTTCTTCAGTATGCTTACAATGCCCCAAATAATATGCTAACCGTGTCAGGTTGATGAGCTGTCATAATAGCCTTCCAAATGTCAGCACAGCTTTTGATCAACACTTCAGTCATTACATGTTACATTATTCTGTTACCACCACTTCATATGGTACCTCTTACTTTGCCTGACACCCATACATCTGTATTTCCTCGACTACGAAAAGCAAAACCTAGAGTCCTTCTGGCAACAAGGATGGAGGAGTGGGAAGCAAGCAGTTTTCAAATGTCAATTTACCTTTCCGGTCGTAGTGAAAGGCGTTTCAAAACCCTACCTGGATATTTTAAATCAAAAAACTGATTTTTCAATTTCGAGATCCCCTCCCCCACCCCCGCCATTTGCAACCTCAGGGACCTTTTTCTCCCGACATCTCTTACCTTGGCTATTATCACTCTGGTTATCGGCTTTGCGTTTTCTTCCTCTTGCAGAGTCAGGTTGTTTCTTTTCTGGGGTCTAAAAAAAGATATAGGTATCAGACATTTGATTTACTATAATCCTGACATCTTAAATGTAAAAGCAAATTAATTTTACACTTCTGGGAATTTGTATTTTATTTTGTAATAAATTTTACAATTTAATTCCTAAATGCTATATCTTGGAATCATGGAGATGCAATTCCTGATGAAGGGCTCTGGCCCAAAACATCGAATTTCCTGTTCCTTGGATGCTGCCTGACCTGCTGTGCTTTAACCAGCAACGTATTTTCAGATGCAATTGTGGAAAATTTACAATATTTTCACTGCCTAGCAAGTTGAAAGAACCTCGAGATATAGTGTTAAATTAAGCATATAAGGAAGGCTTGAAGGACTTTGTTGATCCAAATCAGCAGCACAGTGCATTTCAGCTTAGCACATCTGGCAAGGAATGAATCATGGTAAGGAATCAGGATTCATATTCGTACCAGAGCCCAGCGATCCTGGCTAAAATGCGAGCACATTATTGGTTAAGTATAACAAAGATACTAACCAAAAATATATTTTTACTTAAAATGTCTTCTTCTCTCGATTATAGATTATGAAAATTTCCATTAAGTTTTATTTTAATTAACTTCCTGTGAATGTAGTGAATTAATTACAGTCCATTCATAAAATGGTGTTAAACTGATGATAAAATATTGCTTGTCTGTCCTTCCTATAGTTACATTTCATGACATGGAGCCAAGTCAGAGGCTAACCAAGAATTAGCGTCTGAGGCTAGTGGGTCGGATCAGAAGTGGACCCGGGATTATAGATAAGGAGCAACAGAAGTGAAGAGACCTGGGGTACCCATGTACCAATCAATGAAGCTATCAGGGAGGATTGAGAACATAGTTAAAAACAAAGGGCATATGGGATCCGGATCTTTATCAATAATTAGGAAGTATGGGTACAAAAGCAAGAAAGTTGAAACATTAGCTCATCCTCAACAAGAGTACTGCAATCAATTCAGGCTATTGCACTTCTGGAAGGTTCATGAATAAGGGGATAGTAATTTAACAGTGGGACTAAATTAGTTTAAGATATCTGGTCAGCTTTGACGAGTCGGAGTGAAAGGCGTGTTCTCGTGCTGTACATCTCTATGACACTATAATAGTGACCTCAAGGAAAACCTTTTTATGCAAAAAGTGATCAAAGTCTGGAATGTACTGCCTGAGTGCAATACTGGAGGTAGCTCCAACTGCAACTTTTTAAAGAGAACCAGATAAGTGCATGACCTGTAAACAAACACTTGAGCTACAGAAAAACAGTGGGCAGAACAGGAACAGCAGTTTGCTGCTGCACCAACTCCAGAAAAACTAGGCAAAGGAAGTGGAGTAACACTGTTAATAAAGGACTATTACGGATCCAATAGATAATGATGGAGAATCAGTTTGGAAGGAAGGAGCAGAAAGGTTGCCCACATTTGAAGCAAGAACAAACAGATTATTGTTTAAATGGAGAGAGACTGCAGTATAATGAAGGTGTCTTCTGCTTGTCCTTGTACACAAATCAAAGATTCAGCATGCAAGTACAGCAAGTAATTAAGATAAATTAAAAAAAAGAACCGTGGACACTGCAAATCAGAAACAAAAACAGAAATTGCTGGAAAAGCTCAGCCACTGTGGCAGCATCTGTGGACAGAAATCAGAGTTAATGTTTCAGGATGACTGACCCTTCCTCAGAAGATAAGTAAAATGCTGGCCTTTACTGCAAGGGGTGGAAAATAAGACCATAACAAGGTACAGATAAGGAAAGCTATCAACACAGTCTCACTCATCCACCAGGAACACATTTTTTAAGTAGCTCTTGCTCTCTCACTCACCACGTCCCTTAAACCACTCACATCCAACTTTAATGCCTGTGTGTTGAATCACCTTCAGCAGTCTATCCACGAATAAATGGGAACTTGTGCTTCATTTGCATATACATTTCTAATTGACAGGGTTCTCTTGTTTAGCTTCTTTGGGATCTGGAAAGATCTGTTCTTAGTTCTGTTGCCTACCTTAAACAGACTAAAATTATTAATAATTACCAGGTTGTGTTGTACATTCTAAAAGATTGGATTAAGCCATTGCCCATCTTGCTGCAATTGTTTAAGGTATAGGAAATAGAATTCACTTTGAGTACTTAGTAATGTTTTGGTCTCTTCGAGAAATTATATACTTGCATTGGAGGAAGTTCATATCAGGGTAGCTGGGTTGATTCCTGGGATGAAGCAGTTGTCTCATCAAGAAAGAATGACCTGTAGACACTGGAGTTAAGAATGAGAGCTGACCTTAATCAAACAAGATGGTGAGGAAGCTTGAGTTTATTAAAAGGAAATTTCCCCTTCTAAGGGAGTCTAAAACTAGGACATACAGTTTCAGAATAAGAGATGTTTTTCATGCTAGATGGAGGCTAGGAAGATTGTTTTTTCCTAATGTCTTGTTAATCTTTGGAATTCTGTACTTCAGAAAACAGTGAAGGCTGGGTGACTGAATATATTCAAGGCTGACTTCAACAGATATTTGATGTTCTAGGGAATCAAGGGTTATGGTTAAATGCATAAAATTGGACTTCAACATCTATTTACTCTAAATTCTATTTACCTCCTCTCTCTCATTCTGAGGCCCACATCTTCCAGATGGTGCAGTGACTTACCTACACTGCACTCAACGAGTTTTCTAAATTTGCGACTCACAGTAAAAACAACATACAGTTGATTTTAGAGTTGTACAGCACAGAAACAAACCCTTCTGTCCAACTCATCTGCAGTAATCAGACATCCCAATCTTACCCAGTCCAATTTGCCAGCGTTTGGCCCATATCAGTCTCAACCTTTTCATTTATTTTTAATTTATTGATTTTTCTGTGGGATGTGGACGTTAGTGATTGGCCAGCATTTATTGTTTATCCCTAGTTGCGCTTGTGAAGTGGTGGTGAGCTGTTTCTTGACTCCCCATGCCATTAGGGAGACAGTTCTAAGATTTTGATCCAGAGAGAGTGAAGGAACAGTGATATATTTCCAAGTCAGGATTCTGAGTAGCTTGGAGGGGGAAGTTGAAGGTGGTGGCGTTCCCATATATCTACTATCTTCTAGATGGAAGTGGTTATTGGTTTGAAAAGTGCTGTGTGAGAATTATTGATGAATTTCAGCAGTGCATCTTGTAGATAATACACACTGCTGCTAGTAAGCTTCAGTAGAAGAGGGAGTGGATGTGGTGCCAACAAAGCGGGCTTTGCCCTGGATGATTTCAAGCTTAAGTATTGTTGGGGCTGCACTGATCCAGGCAAATACCACTTTTGCGTAGTTCTTATCATTTTAAAGTGTCAGTGGACTCAACACATTAACTGTTTCTCTCTCCATTGATACTGCCAGACCTGCTGAGTTTCTCCAGCATTTTCCATTTTGTTTACTTATTCAAATTCCATTTCACAGCATTTGGTTTGTGGTTTTGTGCGCCATGGTATATCAAGTATTTGTTTGAATACTACTTCAAATACTATGAGTCCTGCCTCTATCACTTTTTCAGGCAGACAATTCCAGATGCCCACCACGCTCTAGGCTAAAATAAAATCACCATAAAATTATATCCGGATGTAAAACGTTTGTTAAACAAACCAAGCAAGTAACAGTAAAATAAAGTGGCGATTTCTGTGAAAGGAACGTTTGAGACATTTCCAAATAAAACAGCTGTAAAACCATGAAATGCAGCCTGGGTGTACTTGATTATTGCACACTTTTTAATCTAAGGTCATTACTTTTTCAGATTTTAAATCTGGAGAGGTTCCCAAGGAATAATTGTGAAGAATCTGGTGAGAAGGGCAGAATACAATACCTTTGCTGTGGATATACAATCAACATGATTGCAATTCATTAATTTGAGCAGGGACCTTCTGAAGGAAGTACCTGTTCACAAGTGAGATTAAATTAACTTCAAATTTCCAGTAGCACCGTTCGAACTTAAGCTTTTACCAGTCTCATGATGTGCTGTTCCATTTTGCTTTCACTTTCTTCATCTGTATCTATACCAAGCTTTAGCCCTGCCTCACTTTCTCCTAATCTGGCTCTCTCTCCTGTATTCTAATGGATTGTTCCTACCCAATTTTCCCCTTTCTTCTGCCTGCTTATTTCAAATTATACAAGTTACTTTCTGATTAACCTAACTTAATCTTTTTCTTTGAGAGTCCAGAGCACTAGAAGCTGACAACAGAAACACCTGGGGCCCAATTAGTAGCATTGTTCAGAGGCTGGTAAACCAAGCTGTGAAGTGACAATTTTATGGACAGTGAAATGTTGATTCAGCAGGTACAGAAGATTGATCATGCATTAGAAAACAAGTAACATATCAGCTATAAAATAAAAGTTATAAATTAGATAAAGCAAATTTGATTAGCATGAAGCCATGGTTAAATATATAGAATTATACAGATTTATGTGAAATGAACAGCACAAACAAATCATGTGTCCAACTGATCCATGTTAGTGTTAATGCTTCATACCAATCCCTCCTAATAATACTTCGTTCAGCCTAATCAGCATGTCCTTCTATTCACTACTCTTTCATTTGCTTTCCCTTAAGCACATCTAACTTGCTTCATCTGACAATTGTCACATCGAGTTTTACATTATAACCGTTTTCTGGATAAATGAGATTTTCCTGTGCTTCCTTTCAGATTTATTGAAGAGGGTCTTATATCTGGTTTGTTTGGACTTCATTTGAAAAGGCTTATAGCAGGTCACCTCACACTTCTCTTATCTAGAGGAAAGATACCGATTCTGAATTGATCTTTCCAACAACTGTAACTTCTCAGTTCTGGTATTATACCAGAAAACTTTCTCTGAGGCCTTCTTCAGTGCCTCTACAAATCATTGTAACATGAAATGTATTACACATTCCTGTTCTCTAAATACAAATCTAACAAAGTTTCTGCACAAATTTAACATGACTTCCTAACATTTCAATCATATCTTTAAAAAAAATCTCATTTGCTATTTTAATGTCCTTGTTAATCCATTACCATTTTGCAATCTCTTTTCCCACTGTTAAACACTCAGGGATTGACAAGTGGTACAAATATTTGTTTTGTCTTAAATTTTGATTTTTCTAATTTTACATAGCTACAATGTGGTTTGCCAACTTTTGTACTCCATGCCCTGATTGAAGGCACATGTCATATGCCATCTTAATCAACTTGGTCACCTGCGCTGCTACTATTAGGGAGCCATGGACCTGCATGTCCAGATCCATCTGTATGTTAAGGCTTCTAAGGGTTCTGCCATGTCTAATACGCCACAGAAAATTTGATCCTCCAAAATGCACCACCTTGCATTTGTCTGGATAAACAAATCATAGCTCAACCATTAAGCTTGATACTGGGCAAAAATTCCTTAAGCTAACAAGCCAATTACATAGTGAAAAGGAGCTAGATGAATATCAACTGAAAAGAGAGACAGCAGCTTATATGGACATTAACAATGCTTCACTTTTGACCTGGGCTTACAGAATGGCGCTTTGATACTTTGAAGAAACAGATCAACATTTTACTTGGGAGAGAAATGCAGGTGAAAATACTCAAAACATCAACCCTGGATATAGTTTGCCAGGTCAAGTGGCCTTCATTCATGTCCATATAGATATCTTCAGGATGGTCAAGCTGCCAGACACCTTACCAGCAAACTAAATTGGTTATGTGCTCTCACTCACCCAGAATACTGCCACACTGTTGCACAGTCAAATTTCATTAGCTTGCATGGATCTTTCTCAAGCCATTTGAAAATGTACTAAATAAAACTAGGTGGAAAAGGATTATAACTGCTGGCCCTAAACCACAAGTAATTTTACTTGTTAAAAACAAATAATAAATGGACTCAGCACCTTTTTTTAGTTGCATGGTTGACTAACAGTTATCGATCATTGTCAAAGTTAACGAACAAATCAAAAGTTTCAACTGACAGTGTAAACGGTTGTAGCACATTGGCTTTACTCCCCAGGTAGCACCCAACAGTTTTGATAGGGTTCCCTTTTATCTTGTCCTTAGGTTTAGGGTTCTGGAGGTGTTGTCAGTAGATAAGTCAAGAATGCTGAGATCTTTGGTACTAGGTCACGAGCAAGCGGTTAGCCACACAACTGGACATGTTGTTCTTTCTTGGCCTTAGAGTTGTTCATGTGGAAAGCTGAAATAACAATCTTGGTAGTACTTCCATTTTCTGAAGTGGACTTCCAAAGAACATGGATCTTCTGCAAGTACTTTCTTAATATCTTGAAACTCGTCAGCCTGGAAAGCCAGGGTAAAAATGATCTGAACCCATTCACAAACTCAATGTTAAGAAACCACACTATCTGCATGGGGCTAGACACACAATGCAAATATTTAGTGCGTCATTTTCAGTAAATAAAAATGTTTAAGAGTGCCTTAAATACCAAAGCTACAAATTCAGATCAGCTGCAAAAACACTATTCAATGAAGACAAATGAATCTTATGGCCTCTTACAATACAATAAATGTCACTGATATCTCCAGAGGTATAACTATACAGAGTTATAACAACATGCTCCTATTTACTTGCTAGCTCTGCATGTTCGTTTATGTTTGCACCTTCAATTTTTCTATAAGTAGAAATGCTTTACAATCTCCTTTGAGCAGGGTGAACACAAATATAGTTTGATTGTTCTGTAGGATACAGGTACAATTGAACAAAAATTGCAATTCCAGAAAATATTTTTGCAAAGTAACTTATGATTTTTCACATCAGTAATCAAAATACAGTATGACACTAGCTTAACAATAATCAGTACTGTTAGACTCAACCAGAACAGATATGCTCAAATACTTCAATGTCTAAACTTGCTTTCATTGCCAGCATACAAGTCAGAGATCCTGTTTCAACCCTAATCCACAATTCTCACCACTATAAATTCCGTAGAATTAAATTTAACTTGATAGCAGCATATTAGGCCAAAAGGCCCTCTAAACCAAATACCTGAAACATGACAGTTGCATTCAGATTTACAAAATGTACATGGTGATAATCAAAACGACAATGGCCATAAAATATAGTATGCAACAACTCACTTGCCAAATAAGCAATTTTTGATAATGAAAGGCACTGAATTGTTCGCGTATTTGTAGCAACTGGATTGTGAGCACAGGAGCTCAGTCAAAGGTTTAACTGGCACAGTTTACATCTAATGAAGCACATTTGGTAAAGACATGGTAATAACAAATTTATAAATGAGAATACTGAAAACAATAAGGAGGTACAGTTCCTTTCAGAAAGAGGCCATCTTAGAAGGCAACTGCAAGGAGTTATAGAGACACCAAGTGGCTAGACAAGAATTTACGTATGGGTACTCATAAATGAAACTAGTGAAAAACACTGAAGCAGTTTAATAAATAATAATAATCCACAGTTGTGGAGCAATGATTAAAGCTAATCAATTCCAATCCATAACTTGAAAAACTGAGTCTCGAACCTTGAAATGATAAGCAGAGCTTACAAAGAGCATATTATGCTAATCAATACAAACATACTTTCTAAAAAAATAACAGCAAGAACATGAAACTAATAATGGCATATTAGTCAAAATGATTTAATAAATTTTGGTTCAGTTTTTGTTCAAATTTATTGCGTAGCTAAGGAAGCTCTGAAATTTATCCTGTGTAATAGTTGACCCCAAATAAAGTGGCATCAGAAACATTTCAGTCGTATCAGCTTCAATACAACCAGAATTCTGATGTCTGTCTAGCAAATTCTGTTGCAAGTCAGATGATAAGTGAAGAATGATTTAAAGTCAGCCATGATGTGCCTGTGATTGACTGTCAGTAATGACAGATTGTGTGCATACATGAATAATACTTGAGTGAGAAAGAATCAGCACCTTCAGAAAAATTGGTAAGTTAAAAAAAAAGTCAACCAACAAAGATGGAGATCAGGATACTGCACAAGAAAATTCATTCATAGGGGAGACCAGAAAGCATACACCAGAATAAGCTAAACAGGAAAGAAATTGAGAGGAAGGAACTTCTCAAATGACAAGCTCTCCTGTTCTTGGTATTGACAGGTTCACTAGTGAGTGGGAGAAGCTATTGTCATTATAGAGATATCACAAGCAGTCAGGTAGCAGGCAATGGCAATAAGGAGTCACTAGAGGAGAATTTATATAGATTTGGGAGTTTTGTCCGTCAAGAGAGAAAGAGGAAAAAATGGAGTGTAAGGAGGGGTTGGGGTGATGAGGAGGAAACTTCATGGAGAGGATTAGGGTGAGGGAGAAGTTAACAGTTACAGCAGTGGAAGGAGGTGAAGGAGGAGAGAAGTATTTAAACCGGTCAAAGGAACTGAAATCCAGTAAACTTCAAATCACTATGGAAATGCATAACTAAAAGAAAGTTGTGGAATTTTCAATTTAAAGATTATAAAAGTTTTGGAGCGATTACATTTGGGAAAAATGGGTTGAGAATCCCACCAAAATAAACACATGGTCAACTTTTAAATTTAAATCGGAGATTGAGAGCTAAGATGCATTTACTCGGGCTGTATCTGACTGGATAAAATGTTCCATCTTTGTGCACTTATGATGAAAACACATTAGCTCCCCAGTCTGTGGAGGGTATGGTTGTTAATGTGATGGTTTTGCTTGTGTATTAGAGTCACTTCGAGTCATAGAGATTTACAGCATGGAACCAAACCGTCCATGCCAACCAGACATCCAACCCAATCTAGTCCCACCTGCCAGCACCCGTCCCATATCTCCAAACCCCTCCCATTCATATACCCATCCAAATGCCTCTTAAATGTTGCAATTGCACCAGCGTCCATCACATCCTCTGACAGGTCATTCCATACACGTACCACCCTCTGTGTGAAAAAGTTGCCCCTTAGGTCTCTTTTATACTTTTCCCCTCTCACCCTAAACCTATGCCCTCCAGTTCTGGACTCCCTGACCCCAGGGAAAAGACTTTGTGTCTATTTATCCTATCCATGCCCCTCAATTTTGTAAACCTCTATAAAGGTCACCCCTCAGCCTCCAACGCTCCAGGGAAAATAGCCCCAGCCTGTTCAGCCTCTCCCTGTAGCTCAAATCCTCCAACCCTGGCAACATCCTTGTAAATCTTTGCTGAACCCTTTCAAGTTTCACAACATCTTTCCGATAGGAAGGAGACCAAAATTGCAATGCAATATTCCAACAGTGGCTTAACCAATGCCCTGTTCAGTCGCAACATGACCTCACAAATCCTGTACTCAATACTCTGACCAATAAAGGAAAGCACACAAAACGCCTTCTTCACTATCCTATCCACCTGCGACTCCACTTTCAAGGAACTATGAACCTGCACTCCAAGATCTCTTTGTTCAGCAACACTCCCGAGGACCTTACCATTAAGTGTATAAGTCCTGCTAAGATTTGCTTTCCCAAAATGCAGCACCTCACATTTATCTGAATTAAACTCCATCTGACACTTCTCAGCCCATTGGCCGATCTGGTCCAGATCCTGTTGTAATCTGAGGGGACTCTCTTCGCTGTCCACTACACCTCCAATTTTGATGTCATCTGCAAATTTACTACCTGTACCTCTTATGCTCGCATTCAAATCATTTACGTAAATGACAAAAAGTAGAGGACCCAGCACCGATCCTTGTGGCACTCCACTGGTCACAGGCCTCAGTCTGAAAAACACCCCTCCACCACCACCCTCTGTCTTCTAATTTTGAGCCAGTTCTGTATCCAAATGGCTAGTTCTCCCTATATTCATGAGATCTAACCTTATTGATCAGTCTCCCATAGGGAACCTTGTCGAACGCCTTACTGATCTCCATATAGATTACATCTACTACTCTGCCCTCATCAATCTTCTTTGTTACTGCTTCAAAAAATTCAATCAAGTTTGTGAGACATGATTTCCAACGCACAAAGCCATGTTGACTATCCCAAATCAGTCCTTGTCTTTCCAAATACATGTACATCCTGTCCCTCAGGTTTCCCTCCAACAACTTGCCCACCACGAAGGTCAGGCCCACCGGTCTATAGTTCCCTGGTTTGTCTTTACCGCCCTTCTTAAACAGTGGCACACGTTTGCCAACCTCCAGTCTTCTGCCACCTCACATGTGACTAATCGATGATACAAATATCTCAGCAAGAGGCTCAGCAATCACTTCTCTAGCTTCCCACAGAGTTCTCGGGTACACCTGATCAGGTCCTGGGATTTATCCACTTTTAACCGTTGACTGATGCCTGTTGAGCCTTGTGCCAATTTAAATATAGTTGTTTGTTGTGGCTTTATGTTTAACACAGGATTGACAATTATAGAAGATGCCTGTGAATTATTCTAACACTTTCTGTGCAAGTCCAAATACTACGTCATATTTAAAATGCTTTAGAAATATAGTATTACAATATATTTCATAAATTGCACAATATAAAATAATATTTTCACAGCCAAATTTGTTATCCCGCCAGAGTTAAACATAATTTCTCACTTAAAACCTCGTTATATCGCATTGAACGAGGCTTAACCTGAGGTTTCTCTGACACAACTGCAGAAAGTGAAGGCTTGGTGAGGGGAGGTCTCTCACTATATAAATTGATTTCATTTGTTGCAATTTCACTGAAGAGGGTAGTGGATGCGACATATTCAAAGTATTGGCTAGGGTGGAGCTGTGAGTACTGCACCACAATTTCAGGCTTTCCATGTCAATTTGCACTTGTGCTAAATCCTCAAGATTTTGACCAGCGGGGAAACACTGTCTGCAACCATACAAATTCCATGTTCAAGATTTTATCAGCCTACTGAACATAACAATTCCCAGTTAAGCATGTTTTCTGATTTTTTTTCTTCCTATTGTTGTACAGGCGGCTTTTCTACCTCCTGTTTCATTTTGAGAATAGGTGAACCATGCATTAGGAGGCATAGAAGATATATTTTTAAAAAAGTTCAGAAAACAGAAATTCCTCCATCTGTAGTTTTAAAAACATGATGCAAAATAAGAAGAGGTTTGGTGTGTGCAAAAGCTTTTGTGGTCCAGTTCCTTAGTTGCTAAGATCATCTAATTCAACCCCGAGTATGTGGCACCAGAATTTTGTAATTTACTATCATATGAATGTTCTAATAGGTAAAGCAAAAATAAACAAAGAAAAAGAACAAAGAACAACAAGAGAGATGTATACAAAAAAAAGAGAAAAGCATGAAGACATAAATTGTGACAAATTGCAAAACCAAATCCAACATATAGTGATGCTCAAATAGTTGGGAGCTACAATAGATCCAGAGCAAGAAAGTAAGTGCAGGGATCCTGTGAATGCATCCAATGCTTCAAAAGTGTTTAACTTGGAATGCTGATGAAAACAGGTTTCATCTCAGAAGCACAGCCAAGCTCATGATACCATGGCTAATTCAACTGTACCTAGGTACACAAAGATCACCCAAGTAGCAGTAGCCTTGGAGATTTGACAGCTAAGTCAAATAAACAAGACCATAAGTAGTAGAAGCAAAAGCAGACTATTCAGGCCATTGGATATACTCCAGCATGCAGCAAGATCAATTCTGATCTGATAAACAACTCCACTTTGTCTTATCCCCATAAACCTTGATTTCCTTATGGATTAAAAAAAAATCAGTTTTTCTCAGCCTTCTAGTCTTAAACTCTCCCACAAGGAGAAACAACTTCTTTGCATCTACTTCATTAAGAATTTCATTCATGAGTTCTTCCATTCTTCTAAACTCTACTAAGTACAAGGTCATACTACTCAACTTCTCCAAAGAAAATCATTCCATATCCAGGATCAATCAAGTAACTCTTCTCTGGATTGATTCCAATGCCATTATATCTTGCCTTGGACAAGGAAGGAAAAAGGAACTGCTCACAGCATTCCAGGTCTGGTCTGACTAGTGAGTTGTATAATATTAGCAAGACCTCCCTATTTTCAACATCTTCAGTAATTTGCAACTACTCCCAATTTAGTACTTCATTCCCTTTGAAATAAAGGGGAATACTTCTCGATTACCAATGAACTGGAATGCCCGTTTTTGTGACTCGTGCTCGAGAACTCCAAAATCCCTTTGTACTGTATTTTTCTGCAGTCTATAACTACTTAAATAATATTCAGCTCTACAGCCAAATTGCACGACCTCGCATTTTCCCACATTGTAATGTACCTATCAATATTTTGTCCACTCACTTAACCTATATAAATCCTCTGTGGACCCTATCAACCTGACGACATGCCTTCCCACCCGTGTTTCCATGGCTGCAAATGTGAAATCCGGGATGGTATGTAGTTTCTTTGGTGCCAGAGCACACTCGGGGTCAAACAGTCAGCATTAATGCCTCAAGTAGAAAGAGATATGTAGGCCTGCATTAGAATTTAGGGAGCCTAGTAGGAAATTAGTAAGCAGAATGTCAAAAATTGTAACATTTGGATTACTACCAGTACCACAAGTATGTAAATATGGAAATTGATAATAAAGCAGATGAACATATGCCTGGAAAAATTACCCAGTTTTAGATTCCTGGGACATTGGGACCAACTCAGAGTTGGGACTTATGCAGCTCAGATTGACTGCAACTACACTGGTAGGAACCAATCGCTAGTACTGGTGGAAAGTGTTTGAACTAATTTGTCACGAGTATGGGAACAAGGAGTAAACATTAGAGAAACAATACAGAGAGCATTTCTTAAGTTATTAGATGGATTTACAGTAAATAGGAAAGTAAAGTCTAAATCAGGGTTAGTGTCAAGCACAAAGCATGGTAAACTGGATTAGTAAGCTGCATTCACAGAAAGTTGTGGAAATCTAATGTCATGGTTATAATGAAAACGTGGCTAAAATGGTCAAACTGGTCTGAAGTAGTCATGGATAAAAGTTCAATTCAAGACAGGAGAAAAGAATAAGGGGGTTGTAGCAGTATTGGTTAAGGCAAGGTGAAAGAGAGAGGACTCCCACAGAAATCAAGGACAATTTATTTGGCTAGAGCTAAAGAATGAATTAAAAACTGGAGCAATAACATTGTCTTGTGTTGTCTTTCAACCATCAAACAATGGTGAAAATGTAACATAACAACTTTACAATGAAATTACAGAGGGATGCGATAATTTGTTTATATGGGATCAGAGCATCACTGGCTGGACCATCATCGGTTGCCCTTGAAATGATGGCTGTAGTGAGCTGCCTTCTTTAACTGAATTGGATTCAGAATGCTGTTTGGGGAGGGAATACAAAGGATTTTGACTTAATGACACTAAAGGAACAGTGACAAATTTCTAAGTCAAGGTGCTGACTGGCTTAGAGGGGAACTTGAAGGTGATGGTACTCCCATGGACCTGCTGCTTTTGTTCTTAGAGATGGACCTGGTTGTAGGTTTGGAAGACGGTGTCTAAGTTGCATTGGTAAATCTTCAAAACGTATCTTAGTTGACACACACTACTGCAAATAAACGTCATTGATGAAGGGAATGAATGTGTTTAGGTGTGGTGCAAACTTAACAAGCTGATTTGCGCTGGATGGTATTAACCATCTTGAACATTATTGGAGCAACACTCATCCAGCCAAGTTGGGAATTTTCCATCACACTGCTTACCTGTGCCTTTTAGGTGGTGGTTAGGTTTCGGAGAAAAATCAGAAGGCGAATTACTCACCACAGGATTCATAGCTTATGACCTGTTCTTGTAGCTACAGTATTTATATGGGTAGTCCAACTCAGTTTCTGGTCAATGGTAACACCAGGATATTGATAATGGGGTATTTCAGTGATGGTTATGCCATTAAGTATCTCTCTCATCGGACATCGTCATTGTCCGGCATTTGAGGCGCAGAGTTGTCAGCCTGAATCTGGATGTTTGTCCAAGTATTGCTGCATTTGGACATGGGTTGCTTCATTACTGTAAGTGTCATCAATAGTTAACATTGTAACAATCACGTCCCTTCATCATGGAAGGTCCCTGATGAAGCAGCAAGAGATGGTTGAGACTAGGACTACCCTGAGGTGAGATGATAGACCTCCATTAACCAGACCATCTTTCTTTGTGAAAGATACAACTGAGGAAAGCAACGTTTTCCCCATCAGATCCCCACTGACTCATTTTGTTGAGGCTCCTTGACGCCATACTTGATCAAAGGTAGCCTCTACATCAAGGGTAGTCACTCTCACCTCACCTTTGGAATTCAACTCTTTTGTCCATGTCTGAACCAAGGCAGTCATGAGATCATGATCTGAGTGGCCCTGGTGGAACCCATATATTGAGCATCAGAGAGTAGTTTATTACCAAACAAGTTCTGCTTAATAGCCATGTTGATGACATCTTCCATTCATTTTACTCACGAGTGAGAGAAGACTGCAGTTATTGATTGGGTTGATTAGTCCTTCTCTTTGTGCACAGGACATACTTGGGCAATTATCTATATTGTCAGGTTGATATCAGTGTTGTAGCCGGACTGGAACAACTTGGCTAAAAGCGTGGCAAGTTCTAGAGCACTCGTCTTAATATCGTTTCCAGAATGCTTTTGGGTCTAATGACCCTCCAGATATCTAATGCCTTCAGCTGTTTTTTGATACCTCGCGTGGTGAATAGAATTTGGCTGAAGACTGGCATTTGTGGTGGTGCCGGAAGCAGAGATGGATCATCAACTTGGCATTTATCTGAAGTTTGTTGCAATTGCTTCAGCCTTAAATTTTAAACTTACGTGCCGCAACCTCCCATTACGGAGGATGAGTATATTTGTTAAGCCACATTTTCCAGTGAGTCATTCAAATTGTCCAACACCTTTCATGACTGTAGAGTTCGGCAGGGGTGGTCACGAGATTGCAGATTGCTTGGAATTCAACTCTGCTGCTGATAGCCAATGCATCTCATGATTACTCAGTCTTGAGTTGCTAGATAGGTTCAAAGTCTAATTCTTTTAGCACAGTGATAGTACCACACATGATGAAAGATATTCTCAATATGAAAGTAGGATTTTTGTCTCCACAAAGATGGTGTGGCGGTCACTCTTACTACTAGTGGCATAAACAGATGCATTTATGGCAGGCAGATTGGTGAGGATTAGATCTAGTAGGTTTTTGCCTTTTTTTTTGAAACCCTCACAACAATCCCATCTAATAATTATGTCATTTAGGACTTGATCAGCTCAATAGGTTGAGGTGGTGCTAAGCTACTCTTGTCATGTACACTGAAGCCCCCACATTAAGTCTGAGCCATTTGCCACCCTGAATATGCCCTTCAGATCTTGTTTGACATTGAAGTATATGGATTCAGCAGCTTTTATTTTTGCGAGACAGCACAAGAGGGTGAGAAGGTGATAATTAAAAAGGTGGTGTTTTCCCTGCCCATATTTGGCCTGATGCCATGAGACTTCATAGGGATTTGGAGGTAACATGGAGGACTCCCAGGTCTACTGTCTTTCAATTGTATACCATTGCGCCACCACCTCTGGTGGATCTGCCCTGGTTGGTGTTGTCTGTATGTTTCTGTGAGTATGACTATGTGTAATCTTATTGTTTCACTGATCCAAGAAACAGCTTTTCCAACTTTAGCACTAATACCCAAATTTTACTACGGACAATTTTGGTGGGGCTATATTTTCCATCAGTTCTGTTGCCTTAAAATCAGATGACACATCCACTTTCATTCCTTTACTGAGATTTTCTAGCTGTTGCAAAATAGAATGGCTTGCTCGGCTAGTTCAGAGAACAGCTAAGAGTTAACCATGTTGCTCAGAATCTGGAGTCACATGGAGGCCAGCGGATTACAGGTTTTCTTCCCTAAGATACATTATTGTACCAGATTGTTAATTACAGAGAGTTTTATTGAACCCAAATTCCATCAAATGCCATGGATCACCTGTGGCTCTGAATTACAAGCCTGGGGACCATGTCACCGCACACACTCCACCTTGAAATGATTCAGTCATTATAATTGTCCTAATATAGTGATAACAAAACTGTACAACAAAAGGGGTAAGTGGGGCAAGAGCTCATGTGTTCAGGACAATTCTTTCAAAAAGTATGTTTCCGGTCCAACAATAAAGACACTGATAAGCTTGATTCTTGGAAATGGAGGTGTGCCACGTGGACTAAGTGTCTGGAAGGAATACAGTGAACAAGCAATCATAGGTTTAGGCTGGCTATTGAAAATGTTAAGTAGCAATCCAGAATAAGAATAATTTGCAGTGAAGCCAATTCACTCAAGTAGGAATGAATCCGACCTAGATAAACTGCAACCAAAGACTAGCAGGCAAAACTGCAACCAAACAGCTGGTGGCCTTTAATGATGATAGTTTGGGCATGGCAAGGTGCATTCCCGTAAAAGAGAAAGATAGAGAAAAGAAATTCAGATCTCCCGGGATAACAAAAGAAAACAATTAACTCCATACATACCTCTGACTCTTTGTCACTTAATGATCCAAGACTTCCAAAACTGTGGTTAGAACATTCATTATTTGTTAAAGCCTGTTTGGAAAAGCAACCAAAAAATGAGTGAAAATCAGCATTTAAAATGTAAATAAGAAAAAGCAGTTAGATGTCTTCTATTTTGTGATGTACATGTTGAAACATTCTAAAACATTTAACTTTTTAATAATCATGAACTAATTTAGCACAATCCTTAAAATTGTGGTCAGAAGGTCAACATCATACTTGCATACAAACAGATGGATTAGTAGGAGGTGTAAACTACTCAGCTCGTCAAGTTTATTTCACCATAAAGATCATAGCTGATGTGACAGCTCCACATTACTGTATATGCAGATAACCTTGCACTTATTTGCTTCACAAGAATCAATCAACCTCTGCCTTACAAATGCCATCACAGTCTGCTTCCACCCCTTTGAGGAAGTCCCAAAGATTTATAACTCTCAAAGAAAGTTCTCTTCACATGTCTTAAACAGACACCCCTTCATTTTGAAAGTGACTCCTAGTTTCGGAATCACCCCAAGAGGTTACATTCTTCCCTGCCAAAATATTCAGGATCTTTCAGGTTTTAATCAATTCTAAGTTCCAGCAGATACTTGTTTAGTCTGTCCAGCCTTTCCATCCCATTCCAAGTAAATGTTTCCCACTCATTTACATCCTTTCTCAAACAAGGAAACTAGTACAATACACAGCAATTCATGTGTAGTCTCACTAACATCCTCTACAACTGAAGCATAATCTCTGTACTTTGGCATTCAAATTCCCTTGTTACAAACAATAATATTTTATGAACTTTCCTAATTACTTGCTGTAATTGCATACTAACGTTTTGGTGATTCATGCATATGCACACCCAGGTCCACCTGCATCTCAGAGCTCTATAATATCTCACCATTGAGAGACTTTTGTCTTATTCTTCCTGACAAAATGGAGCAATTCCATATTTCCCAACATTATAGTCCATTTGCCAAATCTTTGTCCACTCACTTAACCTATCCACATCTTCACGCTCTCTTCAAAACGCACTTTCCTGCCTATCTTTGTTTCTTAATTCAAGTAATTTAAAGAAACGATAAAATCACAGATGTATTTTTAAGCAGAAGGCAGCCATTCAGTCCATCATGCATGTTCTGGTTCTTCAATTGAGCGTTATTACCTGGTGCCAATCTCAATTTTCCCCATATCCTTGCACGATTCTTTGGATAATAATGTGCAATGTGCTCTTAACTGTCTCTGTTGAACCAGCCTCCATATTTTCAGGCAGTACATTCCATAGTCGAACTATTCCCCAAGTGAAAAGTCACGTCATTCTTTCTTCTTTTACAAATCACTTCAAATCTATACCCTCTCATTTATGTTCGTTTTACCAGCAGGAAGTTTCTCCACATCTATTCTATCTAATCCATTTGTGATTTTCAAAATCTCTATCAAATCCCCTTTTAACCACCGCTGCTCTTCAAGGAACATGGTCCTAACTCCTTCAATCTATACCCAAAACGTTAAATATTGAGATCCCAGCACTGACCCCTGTAGCACATGATGTATTTAGAGTCATAGAGATGTACAGCATGGAAACAGACCCTTCAGTCCAACCCGTCCATGCCACCAGATATCCCAACCCAATCTAGTCCCACCTGCCAGCACCCGGCCCATATCCCTCCAAACGCTTCCTATTCATATACCCATCCAAATGCCTCTTAAATGTTGCAGTTGTACCAGCCTCCACCACATCCACTGGCAGCTCATTCCATACACGTACCACCTTCTGTGTGAAAAGGTTGCCCCTTAGGTCTCTTTTATATCTTCCCCCCCCCCCGCCTCCCCTCACCCTAAACCTATGCCCTCTAGTTCTGGACTCCCTGACCCCAGGAAAAAGACTTTGTCTATTTATCCTATCCATACCCCTCATAATTTTGTAAATCTCTATAAGGTCACCCCTCAGCCTCCGACACTCCAGGGAAAACAGCCCCAGCCTGTTCAACCTCTCCCTGTAGCTCAGATCCTCCAACCCTGGCAACATCCTTGTAAATCTTTGCTGAACCCTTTCAAGTTTCACAACATCTTTGATTGGAAGGAGACCAGAATTGCACGCAATATTCCAACAGTGGCCTAACCAATGTCCTGTACAGCTGCAACATGACCTCCCAACTCCTGTACTCAATACTCTGACCAATTAAGGAAAGCATACCAAATGCCTTCTTCACTATCCTAGCTACTTGTGACTCCACATTCAAGGAACTATGAACCTGCACTCCAAAGTCTCTTTGTTCAGCAACACCTCTGAGGACCTTACCATTAAGTGTATAAATCCTGCTAAGAATTGCTTTCCCAAAATGCAGCACCTCGCATTTATCTGAATTAAACTCCATCTGCCACTTCTCAGCCCATTGGTCCATCTGGTCCAGATCCTGTTGTAATCTGAGGTAACCCTCTTCGCTGTCCACTACACCTCCAAATTTATTATCTTTAAGTCGCACAGTCAGCAATAATTACGCTAAGCTTGGATTTTGACTTGGTGACATACGGGTTTTCCTGTGCACGTAAAAGAATTCATAATTAACAAGAGTGCTTCAATATCCAACCCTCTTTTTAAAAAAAAAAATTTGAGGGGGCTAGTTTTCAGAACTGGCAACTTTTTATTTGCCTTAGTAGAGTTTAAAACCAAGCAATTTATTTATTTGGTTATTTCATGTGCCTCAAGTGTTTCCATGAGAAATTTCTGAACTTAGAGTCATAGAAATGTACAACACGGTAACAGACCCTTCGGTCCAACTTGTCCATGCTAACCAGATACCCTAACTTAATCTAGTCCCATTTGCCAGCAATTGGCCATATCCTCTAAACATTTCCTACTCACATACAAATAAACATTTAAAAGGGATCTGGAGGAGTATCAGCTTCCAACACTTCCTCTGACAGCTCATTCCATACACGCACCACCCTCTACATGAAAAAGACGCCCCTGAGGTCCTTTTTAAATCTTTCGTCCCTCATTCTAAACCTATGCTCTCCAGGTCTGGACTCCCCCACCTCAGGGAAAAGACTTTGTCTACTTAGGCAAAGGTGAGGACTGCAGATGCTGGAAATCAGAGTCGAGAGTGCAGTGCTGGAAAAGCACAACAGGTCATGCAGCATGACTGCTGAATTGCTGTGCTTTTCCAGCACCACCCTCTCGACCTTGTCTACTAACCCTATTCATGCCCCTCATGATTTTATATACCTCTATAAAGTCACTCCACAGCCTCCAACGTTCCAGGGAAAACAGCACCAGCCTGTTCAGCCTCTCCCTATAGCTCAAATCCTCCAACCCTGGCAACATCTTTGTAAATGTTTTCTGAACCCTTTCAAGTTTCACAACATCCTTCTGATAGGAGGGAGACCAGAATTAGAACATTTAGAACATTACAGCGCAGTTCAGGCCCTTCTGCCCACGATGTTGCACCGACCTATGGAACCAATCTGAAGCCAGTCTATCCTATGCTATCCCATTTTTATCCAAACGTTTATTGCACACAATATTCCAATGGCCTAACCAATGTCCTGTAAAGCCACAACATGACCTCCCAACTCCCATACTCAATACTATGACCAATAAAGGAAAGCATACCAAACGCCGCCTTCACTACCCTATCTACTTGCGACTCCATTTTCAAGGAATCATGAACCTGCACTTTAAAGGTCTCTTTGTTCAGCGACACTCTCCAGGACCTTACCATGAAGTGTATAAGGCCTGCTCTGAACTGCCTTTCCAAAATGCAGCACCTCACATTTATCTAAATTAAGCTCCTTGCTTTTATTCAGAAACACTGAGTAGAGGTGCCATTTTGGATTTATTTCCAGTGTTTGGTAGTTCTGCAGAAGTTTTGGAACATTAGACAACCTTAGAGTAAGGAACTACTCAAACCTTACACCCAAAACCCTGAACAGATAATTTGAAGTTGAGAATTTTTAAACTCATAGCTTCTTCCTGGAGCAAGAGGATTTTCCAAACTGGTAATGAAGTCAAATTAAATCTATCCAGGTATTATAGAATGGGATTTTCTGGTATACATGTTGTAGAAGGAGTGTCTTTGATTGCCAAATTGGGGTGTTTTGGGTTCTGTAAAGGAATGTTTTGGGAATTAATGGTATTACATTTTACCAATGTCTTTCAAAATCGTCAAGCCTGTGTCATAAACAAAAAACAAACAGATAGTCTGCTTTGTTCTATCTTCTTTCCTTCAGCTTAATAAACTTCTGTTTTATTGTTAAAAGTAAATCTGAAACATAAGCGTGCAATGTTTCAATGAGAGACCACCTCATTAAAATCAAAACATGATATAAAAAGCTAGATTTCAGTCTGGGATCAGACTTGTCCAGTTTAGCTGGGATCATAACATACACCATTCATTACATCTTACTAACCAGGAAAAACACATTTACACCTGTGCTTTACATCCATTATTTGTCTCACTGGCATCACTTGCTATTTAGAAACATGTTAAAAAAGATTGAAGTGTGTAATGATCAATAAAATGTGATAAATGATACATATTTGGTAAATCAACTCCATGCAGGTTGAAATGCAGAGAACTGTTAAATCAAACTAGGTTAAAGACTAGACACTGAAGAACAGATAACTATAGCAACTTGTAGAACCTGGCTCCAGATCAGTTGGAGATCCAGTTAACTTGGCTACATGAAAGTCACCGAAAGAAAACAAAAGGAGTGTGAATGAATCTTGGGCTGTACTTAAAGAAGCCAATTGTTAATAAGATTTGTTCAAAATTAAAAATCACCAAAACCCCTCAAATGGTAGGATTATGGTATTTCCTTATTATCCTGCTTTTGTTTTACTGCTTTCTACCCATATGCACATTTACAATTTGTCTCTGGAATGGCTGAACTGAATAAAGAAAATTACATCACAACCTGGAGTTATGAAAATAGAGAAGATTTAGAAACACCCGCGTAAAGCACATACATATAAACCTTCAGCAAGGGGTTGGAGTTAGAAGGTTTTCTTCAAAATCAGTGTTTAAGATCCACTGCTTTTCATATAAAATTAACCTCTGGTATTAGAAAGGCATTTCCTTAAATTACATTAACATTTAGGTAGCATCCCAAAATGCTTTACAGCAGCACAATAAGACAGTGCATGACACCAAGCCATGGAAGGAGATATTAGAGAGAGATAGAGGAACAGAGAGGCATAAAAAGGAAATTATAGAGTTTGAGGCTAATGCAACTACAGGAACAGCCATTAAAAAGGTGGAGCAATTATAACTGAGATTGCACAAAAATTAAGAGTGCAGATAACTTGACAGAACGTAGGGTTGGAGGTGAATAGAGACAAGAAACTGCAAGATCCAAAATTGTTTAAAAATAGGATGAAAATTTAAAATAAATTGCTTGAACAGGAATTAATGTAGGTTTGCAAGCACAAGAGTGATGGGGAATGAGACCTTAAGTTAAGACACCAAAGTTCTGGGCGAGGTCAAGTTTACAGAGGATGGAAAACGCAAGATCAACCAGCCATGTGTTAGAATATTCAAGTTGAGACATTCTTAAGTCATGACTGAAAATTTCAGCAGCAAACAACACAACACCCTTAACCACTACAAAATCGCCCCCTAAACAAGCTATGAATGAAACCAGGCTTACTTTTGCTCCTGTGCTTCCACTTCCACTTCCAGTACTTACACCTCCTGTAAACCTTGCCTCCAATAATTCCTGCCGTCGAGGATCAAGGCTATGAAGCTCTTCCATTGCACCTTTAATTAAATAAAACACATTAGGTTGATGAGTTTCGCGCAGTAAGTAAATATTTTCTGTCAGCACTCCAAAGGTTAGATTTCTATTTGTATCAGAGTATTGCTGAACGAATCTTACCTTAGTGTAAGTCAATCAGGAAAAGAAATGTGCAAACGTAAATAATTTGGATGAATTACTAATCTATTTCCTATATACACCAAATTTTATTCTCTTTCAGTTTACCTTATTATTTTGTTACTGTTAGCAGTGTTTCACTCTTGATTATAGTTCTCTATCTGCACAAATGTAGTTCAAAGAAACACAATTTTTAAAAAAACGCATAGTTTATCTCTTCCTGGTGCTTATGTTTTTTGGTTACAATCTTCCAAGGTAGCTCCTCAAGACAGGGGATGACTTTCTTCCACTTCAGCCTGTTATGGATCCTGAGGTGACTGAACAGCTCAATGCTACTGGACCCATCATATCTGTACTGGCTCCCAAAAGAGGTACCAACCTAGCTCCACTCTGCAGCCCTCTAACTTCATCACTTACATGTATACATACACACAAAACACACACATAGACACACACACATATACATATCTATCATCTATCTATCTGAAACACACATATACATATCTATCATCTATCTATCTGAAATCTCCTTAGAATCCACCTCCACCTTCACCTAGGGAGTGCGTTCCAAACCCGAACAATTCTCTCAGTAAAGTATTTTTCCTCATTTCACTCGTAGCTCTTTTTCTGACAATCTTGAAATTGCGACCCTTAATTCCTGACATGTTAACGACTAAAACAGTAGTTCATCTGCTGCTCAAACATTCATTCATGCAACTATGTTCTCTCTAGATTTGACAACTTCAATGCTCATCTGGCCAGACTCCATTTTCTCCACTTGATAATCTGAAAACTATCCAGAACTCTAATGGTCATATCTTAACATATTAAGTTCCAGTTGCCCATCATTCACATTACCATTGGTCTGCACTGGGTCCTGGTTATTCCAGTTTTCAAATGCATTAAATAAACTTGACCGTCCTATCGTCATAAACATCTTTATCTAACCACATAATATTTAAATTTGTTAAGATCTAACCTCTTAAACAACCCCGATGTTAGTCAGTTCCCATGTTGATAGTTTTCACTCTGGAAGTTTGCCCCATTTTACTGCATTAAATTTATTATGGAAATGAATGTTATTTTTAAAAGTCGATATGAGTCATAGTGCCAGTTC
This sequence comes from Hemiscyllium ocellatum, assembly GCF_020745735.1. Classification (NCBI taxonomy): domain Eukaryota; kingdom Metazoa; phylum Chordata; class Chondrichthyes; order Orectolobiformes; family Hemiscylliidae; genus Hemiscyllium; species Hemiscyllium ocellatum. The sequence continues at coordinate 61,740,527 of NC_083407.1, read as the reverse complement.
ATCTCAGTGCATCAACTAACAAAAGTTGAAGAAGGTTCTAAAATTGAGACCCAAATTTCTACTTCACAAGATGATTTGCTGACAAACTTTTTGTTTATAGATCTCTTCAATTACAGTTAATACAAATACATGCAGCAAATCTGCCAACTTTGCCTCCAGTCAGCAGCTCAGCATTGCCTCAATATTTTACTTACAAATATTATAATAAAAATTAGTCAGATATATATCTTACGTTCATTTTACATCAGATTCAAAGTTGCTTCAAACAGGAATCAAAAATCAATTGAAAAGGTTTGCTGAGAACAGGTTAGTTTTAATCCATGCTATATTATTAGAAAGATTAAAGTTCTGATGCTCAATATGCTTGGTTTGGAAATGATTGAGCATGAAAGTGTACCAATTCAGTAGAAAGTATCAACACGTCATTGCATCAAACAGTAAGGCACAGCAGAATGAAATTAAACTTTCATAATTTACCCTATCAGCACACCATCACAATCTTCATCAGTGCTTGAACATGGCAGAAACAAATCACAATTTCCTGCAACTAAATTCGATACTCTTCCATCTGACAATGCTTCCAAAATGTGGATCTGTAATGACCATTACTTTAATCCTCAGCACGACATATACATCTGTGCTTGAAGTAGTTTAAAGCAGAAGATTAAAACACACATGATAGGAATACAAGTATACCATACAGCCCCTCGAGCCTGCTCCAACATTTAAGAGAGTCATGGTGAACTTTGAATTCAGATCCTTTTTACCATCCATGGGACATCAAAAACAAGCTTCTCTCTTACAGTAAAAAATGGAGAATCTTCAACAGTGAATTTGAAAGAAAAACATTAAGTTATAAATTAATTTATATCACCTTAAAATTTTCATTTACACAGACAAGCAAAGAGACAAAATACACAAATATAATGGTTGAGGGAGGAAGGAAAACAAAGTCAGAAACACTATTCTGGCATCAGCCCAGATCACAGACGATGAGTTGCTTTGACCCTTTCTAATTCTGTGCTAATGACAAAGTGTTGTGAACACGAAAATTTTCAATCTTTTGTCCACTGATTGAGCACTTGTAGTTTATACCTCTGAAGGTTATCTCCCCATTTTCCTATCAGTGGGGTCAGGTGCAGAGAGAATGGCATGGTGGCTCAGTGGTTAGCACTGCTGCCTCACAGCACCAGAGTCCCAGATCCGATTTCAGCCTCTGGCAACTGTCTGTGTGAAGTTTGCACATTCTCCCAGTGTCTGCATAAGTTTCCTCTCGGTGCTGCGGTTTCCTCCCACAGTCCAAAGATGTGCAGGTCAGGTGAGTTGGTCGTGCTAACTTGCCCATCGTGTTAGGTACATTTGTCAGAGGGAAATAAGTCTGGGTGGGTTACTCTTTGGAGGATCGGTGTGGACTTATTTCCTGTTTCCACACTGTAGGGAATCTAATCTAAACAGTCTACAGAAAATCAGAGCAATAAGCTGTGCTCCAGGACTGCACAAGAGAGGGGACAGTGCATAGCATAGAAAAGGAGTGAGATATTCAGATTTAGAGGCTCTCCCTTTGCAGGTTGGAAGTTTCTCCAAAATTGTCCACAAACAAGATTATCAGCACTTGCCCAGAAACCAAACAAGCAGCTGTGACTGTGCTGAGACCTCCTGAATCCACACACTTACAAGTTGAGGTGACTAGCCTTCTACCCTACCGCTCAAATAAGGCCACTCAGTATGTGTGCAATAACTTATTTTTAAAATTAATCACATTTTCTTTCAGCTTCCTTGGTTTAAAGTAATATGCTTTCCCATTTTTATGGGATTAATCCAAAGTAGACAGACCAAAAAGGAAGTTGTTATAATAGGTTTCGAAGTGAGATTTGTTTTTAACCAGTTATTTGTTTTTACAGGACTAAGAATTAGAGTCAGGTAAGAAAATAAAGTATGACGAAGAAAAATAAAATGTAAAGTTAGCTTCTTCTAGTCATAGAGTCGTAGTGGCATATAGAATTAAGGAGAATCCAAAAGGTTTTTACAAATATATTAAGAACAAAAGGTTAACTAGGGAGAGAATAGGGCCCCTCAAAGATCAGCAAGGCGGCCTTTGTGTGGAGCCACAGAAAATGGGGAAGATACTAAATGAATATTTTGCATCAGTATTTACTGTGGAAAAGGATATGGAAGTTACAGACTGTAGGGAAATAGATGGTGACATCTAGTCTTTGGCAGAGTAAAGAAATTTTGCTTGAGAGTAGCTGATTAAATGAAACAATTCAGTCTAGTTCTTACTATGCAGCTCCAAAAATGTACAATAATTGGGATCTCTGCGCAGCAAACACAGGATGGAAATTTCAAACACAATGAATTTGGGGAGTTAAATGAAGTCAAGAGAGTTTTTTTTTTCAATTTACTTTCTTCATCCTCCAGTATTGGACTCTTGCTTAAGTACAGCAGAAGGCGCCGATTGGTAAGTTATTCTACTTGCAAAGGTTGGTGCAGTTAAAAGTACAAGTCAGTAGTGCAAGTGGAATGTACAGCCTGTAGAATGTGAGCAGTTATGGGTACACACGGGTAAAGATAAAGATACTGCTGAAATTGAGCTCCTGGTTTCAGAACTCAAATGATGGCTGGAGCTATTGTTCTGCATCTGCAAGGCAGAGGACATGGGATAGCACATTTAGGGACAAAGTCACACTGCAACATTAGAACGTACAAGCAGAAAAAGAACGGGAGACTTCCAGACAGTTCGAAAAGAAACAGGTATGTGATGCAGTAGTCCTCCGAGATAACATCTCATGAATGAGCTCTTGTTCTTGATGAGGTGATGGTCTCAGAGGTTCAACTAGAACCAAGTCAGTAGCACCAGATAGGAAGGTAAGCAGCAGCATGGAAGAACATTTCTTCCGCTGGGTGGCCTGACAGACATTTATGCCAAAATCTTAACTTGAAAATGGTACGTGGGCTCCCTTGTGCTAGGGTCAAAAAGGGTGATGTTGGAAAAGCACAGCAGGTCAAACAGCATCCAAGGAGCAGGAGAGTTGATTCGTCAGGCAAAAGCACTTCATCTTGTACTAGGGTCAAGGATGACACAGGACAGTTATCTTACATTCTTCTAGGAAAGGAAGAACAGACAGAGGACGATGGAGGAGGTCCTGAAAGCAGGTTTCATGGAGCTAGGAAGAAGATTGAAAAGCAGGACCTGTAAAGTAATAATCGTAGGATTACTCCCAGTGCCATATGCCAGTGCTTACAGAAACAGACGTGCAACTGAAAACTAGTGGAGGAGGGATGGCATCGGGGCCTATATAAAATTGGCAGGACTCATCTTGGGATGGACTGGGACTAATATCCTCGCAGGGAAACCTGCTGGTACAACTGGCGAGGATTTAAATAAGCTTGGCAGGAAGAGGAGATTCTAAGAAAAAGCTCAGAATTGAATAAAGCAAATGTAGAAGGAATAGAAGAGTGATAAGCAAAAACATAGAAGACAGATAAAGCAGTGACAAGCATAAAATAAATGATTAAAAAGTGAATAATGTTAAAAAGTTTTAATTAAAAGTCACACTAACTGAACCTGCATTGCATTCTCAAAGGGTTGATAATTTGAATGCACAAATTGAGATAAATGGATGTGATTCAATTTCCATTAAAGAAAAATGGCTACAGAGTAACCAAGATTGGCATATGAATATCCAAAGACATTCAACATTTAGGAAAGATATGCAAAAAAAGGAGAGACAGGTTAGCCTTCCTAATAAGGGATAACATCACTACATTAGTAACAGAGGATCTAAGATCAAAATGCAGAAAAAGATTTGGTAGAGTAATAAAACAGCAAGGAGAAGCGAACATTTGTAAGAGATGCTGCCCCAATCTGTAGTATAAATGTTGGGCATCGTATAAATCAAGAAATTACAGATACATGTAACAGTTGTGATAGGCAATTTCAGTATGGATTTAGAGTGAGTTAACCACGTCAGCATAAATGTTATGGAGGATGAACTCCTTACAGATTAGCTAGACTCAATCTTGGGATCCATCCATGGCCTATGACCTGCTTTAGCAGCTTGCACTCCTCAGTCATAGAGATGTACAGCATGGAAACAGACACTTCGGTCCAACTCATCCATGCCGACCAGATATCCCAAACCAATCTAGTTCCACGCACCCGGCCCATATCCCTCCAAACCCTTCCTATTCATATACCCATCCAGATGTCTTTTAAAATATTGTAATTGTACCAGCCTCCACCACTTCCTCTGGCAGCTCATTCCATACACGCACCACCTCTGTGAAAAAGTTGCCCCTCAGGTCACTTTTATATCTTTCCTCCTCACCCTAAACCTACATCCTCTAGTTCTGGACTCCCCCCACCCCAGGGAAGAGACTTTGTCTATTTATCCTATCCATGCCCATCCATGATTTTATAAACCTCTATAAGGTCACCCCTCAGTCTCCGACGCTCTAGGAAAAACAGCCCCAGCCTATTCAACCTCTCCCTATAGCTCAAATCCTCCAATACTGGCAACATCCTTGTAAATCTTTTCAGAATGCTTTCAAGTTTCACAACATCCTTCTGATAGGAAGATTAGATTAGTTACAGTGTGGAAACAGGCCCTTCGGCCCAACAAGTCCACACCGACCCACCGAAGCGCAACCCACCCATACCCCTATATTTACCCCTTACCTAACACTATGGGCAATTTAGCGTAGCCAATTCACTTGACCAGCACATCTTTGAACTTTGGGAGGAAACCGGTTTACCCGGAGGAAACCCACGCAGACACGGAGACAATGTGCAAACTCCACACAGTCTGTTGTCTGAGTCGGGAACTGAACCCGGGTCTTAGGCGCTGTGAGGCAGCAGTGCTAACCACTGTGCCACAAAGGAGACCAGGTTGCACGCAATATTTCAAAAGTGGCCTAACTAATGTCCTGTACAGCTTCAACATGACCTCCCAACTCTTGTACTCAATACTCTGACCAATAAAGGAAAGCACACCAAATGCCTTCTTCACTGTCCTATCTACCTGAGACTCTGCTTTCAAGGGGCTATGAACTTGCACTCCAAGGTAATGCGGTGCGAACTGATGGATTTCTGGAACAATACATTGAGGAACCAACTCCTGAACTGGGGTTCAATGGATTTCATGTTTTGTATTGAGAAAAAGCTAATTCATAATCTTTAAGGGTTATTAGAAACAGTGAGCATGATACATCAAAATAGTACATCGAGTTTGAATATGACATAGTTCATTCTGAAGCTAGCATTTTAAGATCTAAGCAAAGGAAACTATGGGTATGAGCTGCAGCTCTAGCTATACTGGATTTGGGAAAATCCACAAAGATTCGAAGGGTGACAGGAAATGGCTAGTATTTGTAGACAATATTTACAATAAATATAAAATTCCTTTAAGGAAAAAAAACACTTCTAAGGCAAATGTGAATCAATCTGGTTATCAAAAATTAATAAATGCATTAAGTCAACAAAAAGGGGCTTACAAATACCAGATATAGCCCAAAGAATGGATAGCAATTTAAGACCCAGCAAAGGAAGATCATGAAACTGGTAAGGGAAAAGAGAATATGAATGCTAGTGAGGAACATAAGGGCTATCAATCAAACCTCCATCAGTATGTGAAAGGAAAAAACATTAGCAAGGATCAATTAAGATCCATTACATGTGGGAATGAGAGAATTCAAGGTAAAGAACATGGAAATAGCACTTCTGGAGATTAAGAAAAAATGAAAATGCAGAACATTTTTAAAATAATGAGGTTGAGAAGGATAGATGCAAAAAAGGATGTGGGTATCCATGGCTATTAGTCACTGAAGCGAGCATGCAACTAAACATGCAACTACGAAGGAAAATGGTATGTTGACAAAATCTGTTATACAGGTGTATATCATAGGCTCATCAGGACTGCCCAAAAAGAAAAGTGATTGAAGAAATTGGGCCTGTATTCTCTGGAGCTTTGAAGAATAGATTAAGGTGAGAAATGTCAATGTTAAAAAAGTGAGACCTGGGTGACCCTGCATACTTCAGTTGGAACTTGTATACAATTTCCTCTACTCTAAATACGTGATAACGAAATGCAAGTTAGTACTGTGGAAATGGAGTATGTGCTACAAATGCCATGATGCCTGACAAAGATCGCCACCTGTGCAGATATGCCTGCACCAATGACTCTTGGCATTTACCGAGGATGCGATTAATTTCCACTTCAGTTCAGGTAAAGCCATTAACAGCAGTGAGGTACAAACACTAGTTATAATTTAAATGGGATAATAAGCAATGGCTGGAGCATTTTTTAATTTGAATTCAACTACGTGTCTTCTGTGCACAAATTCTAAAAATCAATGAACTCTGACGACCAGGAATGAATAATTTCATAATGTTTCTAGCCAAGGTGGTACAAATAGAATGTTTTTGAGAGCTGTTTCAACGAAATCACAATCAGATTTTTTCCTCCAAATATTTTCAATAGCTCAGTGAAAAGCATTGTACAATATTCACTTGAACTCTTTGCACATGTGCATACACTATTCAGTCTTTCAAAACAATGCTGAGCAAATGCTGGCTTTGCAAAAAAAAAAGGTTATCTTTCAGATGAACAGTTGTAATTGAGTTTCAGATGAATTAAAAATCCAATGATACTACTCCAAGAGCAGAGGGGGACTGGCACCCTGGTCAATAGTCCCCTCAAATTTAAACTTGCTTCCTAAAAAACATTCTCTCAGCAAATTGGTTATCATACTTGCCCAAATAATAAGTTATCTTAACTTCCAAAGCATTTCAAAAGCAATTTAATTAACTTTGAAAGACTTTCAGAAAACCTGGAGACATGAGGCAGTGCTCTACAAGTAAGAGTTTTTCTTCAAGCATCAGTCCACATGATTTGTTTATTCATTCACATATGCTCAGTCTGGAGGTCACCCTGAGCCATTTTCTTGGCAGTCATTGTCAGTGATGGTCTGCTATTACCTTCCACTCTCAAAAAAGGGAGAGCGAGAAGTCAGGTCCCATATCCATCTCTGAAGGAACAAGAATCAAATCCATGTTATTGACATTAATCTGAACAAGATTAGCCATCTCACAAACTGAGCTAACCAGCTTGTAATTTACATGGTAACACAATAGATTAATGTATTTCAATAGCCTATATACTCTTGGTTACAGAATTATATGTTAAATTTAACAGTGCGATTGCAACAGTGGGTGATAAGACAGTAGTCAGTCAATTTTCTTGATAATAGAAAACGCAAATTTGAATTCTATAAAAGCAAATAAATTTGTCAAATGGAGGCAGGGTTTCTATTTTACATCCTGATGTTCTGCTACTAGTTTCTCCTCAGATTGGTACATACCTTGATGTCATTCTTCAACATTGAAAGGAACAGATGGACTTTCTTCCAAACACGAGGTGGATATAACTCCTAAGCCAGCTGACCCATCATCTCAACCTGCTCCGAACCCCACCAAACCCATCTCCACCTACTGTCCTAACCCCCTGTCCAGGAACTCCCCACATACGTTCAGGACACCACTCACCCTCCACCTCCTTAGAGACATCTGTTTCCCCAGCCCACAACACCTCATCTCCACTATGGTCATCCAGTCCCTCTACACCTCCACCCACCATGACCAGGGCCTACAAGCCCTCCATTTCGCCCTCTCCCAACGTCCCCACCAGTATCCTTCCATTGTTATGCGTTTAGCTGCACTGGTCTTCACCCTCATCAACTTCTCCTTCGAAGCCACCCACTTTCTCCAGACAAAAAGGCCCAGCTATGTCTGTCACTTTGTCCATCTTCCAGAGTTACACCGGCATCACTCTCCACCTTTGCCTCCGCTACACTGATGACTGCATCAGCATCACCTCATGCTCCCACAAGGAGTTGAACAGTTTATCAAGTTCACCAACACATTCCACGACGATCTTAAATTCACCTGGATCATCTCAGAAACCTCACTCCCCTTACTGGACCTCTCCATCTCCATTCACGATGATTGACTCAACACTGACATTTTGTTTTAAATAAACACACAGACTCCCACAGCTACTTGGATTATGCCTTCTCCCACCCTACCTCCTGCAAAAATGCCATCCCGTATTCCGAATTCCTCCGTCTACGCCACACCTGCTCCCAAGAGGACCAATTACACCACAGAATACACCAGATGGCTTCCTTCCTTAAAGATTGCAATTTCCCCTCCCACGTGGTTGAAGATGCCCTCTAACGCTTCTCATCCACGACCGCACCTCCGCCCTCAAACCTCACCCCTCCAACCACAACAAGGACAGAACCCCTCAGTCCTCACTTTCCACCCCACCAACCTCTGCATAAATCGCATCATCCGCCGACATTTCCACCATTGCTCCCAATGTGGTTTCCTCTACAGTGGGGAGGCTGGATGCCTTCTCTGGGACACTCGCACCAATCAACTCTACCACCCCATGGCCGAACATTTCAACTCCCCCTCCCACTTTGCAGAGGACATGCAGGTCCTGGGCCTCCTCCATCACCACTCCCTTACCACCCAACGCCTGGAGGAAGAACACCTCATCTTCCACCTCTGGACCCTTCAATCCCATAGCATCAATGTGGACTTCACCAGTTTCCTCATTTCCCCTCACCCCACCTTACCCCAGTTCCAACCTTCCAACTCTGCACCATCCTCATGACCTGTCCCACCCGTAAATCTTCCTTCCCACCTATCTGCTCCACCTTCCTCTCTGACCTATCACATTCACCCCCACCTCCATCCACCTACTGCACACTCAGCTACCTTCTCCTGAGCTCCATCCCAGAGGCTCCCAGCCTCATTCCTGATGAAGGGTTTTTGCCTGAAACATCAATTTTCCTGCTCCTCTGCTGCTGCCTGACCTGCTGTGCTTTTCCAGCACCACTTTAAATCTTCACTGGATAGAACTCTTGGTTCAGTCTCTGTGAAAGGTGACTGAAGTATTGGAAAAGGAAACTGATGGAACCGAAGATAATGCACTGAAGTAGTTAAGAAAGTGGTTAAAGTGTTAGAGAAAGCAGATGGATCATGGACAGATACTGGAAGACTGTAGCTAGCAATGTCACATACAGATTATTCCTAAAATCTCAACCACCAAAATAGTTAAGTATTTCTTAACTACTTGAAATGTGATGTTTTATCTCATCATTCAAGTTTGTGAATAACACAAAGACTTCAGTGCAAAAATCAAGCTGACACTTCAGCATTGTACGGAGGGAATGCTGCAATGTTAGAGGTGGCAATTTAAAGATGAAATGTTAAACCAAGGGTCCATCTGCCACTTGGGCACATATAAAAGATCCCATGGCACTATTATTTTGAAGAACAATACAGTTATACCCAGCTTCTGAGCTAATATTTAACTTTTAATCAACATCACACATTTGATCATCTTGTTATCATTTTGCATTTGTGAAAGCTTCCTGTGCACAAATCAGGGGTCACATCTTGACCATTACAACAATAACTGCACAAAGTACCTGACTGATTGATTGATTGATTTGGGCAGTTCTATGTGCATTAAAGGTTTTACATCAACTGCAGCCTTTATCTTTTTCTTTTAACTGATCATTTCTCTCTCTTAACCCTATTTCACTGGTTGGGACTAGGGGCATGAAAATTAAACATAGCCTATCAGAAGTTAGGAAATACTTCCATACTGGTAGATAGTTGAAAGTTACTTACGCAAACAATAATTAATGGTAGGTTAATCATTAACTCTACTACAGATGTTTTAAAATGTTAAATCAAACAATTAAGAGAATTGGGAAGAGGGCTTACATGGAAACAGGCCACTGATGAGCCATGATTTCTGAACAGCAGAATATCCACTTTTTAACATCTCCTACACTTACTACTGTGGGGAAAATACTGACATTAATGCATGATCATTAATTTTCTTTTCTGGAAAAATGCATCAGGAATTTGACAGAATTGCTTGAAGTCGCAATTTTCCCAATGACCAGAATCACAACCTTGGTGATACAAATTGATTTTGTTTTTAAAAGTAGTTATATTTGGATTTAAATGAAGAATGTCGGAAATAAAAGGAAATCCGGGTCACAATGATAAAGTAATAAGGAATCCAAATTGACGTTAATACGTGGGCAATCATTTTAAGATATGGCCTGCAATGTGTGGAAAGTCATGAATATCATTGGGAAATTCTTCTAATCCATTAAGGAAGTACTAACAGGAAATTTAACAAGTCAAAACACAATCCAGAGTTATCATAGCTTTGTAAAGGGTAAATTGTGTTTGACTAATTTGCTAGAGGTTCTTTCAAGATGTAACAAGCAAAACGGATGATGGATGTTATCTGGATTTCCAAAAGGCACCTAATAAGGTGCCGCACCAAACGCAGGATCACGTGGAATTTGGGATGGTTTATTGGCTTCGAGTGGGGCTTTGGCTAACTAACAGAAAGCAGAGGAGAAAGTGAGGTCTGCAGATGCTGGAGATCAGAGCTGAAAATGTGTTGCTGGAAAAGCGCAGCAGGTCAGGCAGCATCCAAGGAACAGGAGATTCGACGTTTCGGGATAAGCCCTTGCTTATGCCCGAAACGCCGATTTTCCTGCTCCTTGGATGCTGCCTGACCTGCTGCACTTTTCCAGCAACACATTTTTCAGTTTAAATTATGCCCCAGATACCAAAATCCAATCAAATTTGAATTTAGCGTTCTTATGACATCAAATCAAATGATATGCTCTGATGTTTTGGGGTATAAAACTGGACATTTTGAACAGCTGGGGGAGAACTGCAAAGAAAACCAAGTATAGACTGTTAGCCGAATAGCTCTCTGAAAGGTACCCACCCATAGGAAATTTGTGCAGCAGAACACCGAAGTCAACCTAGAGGAAAATCTACAGAGCACAATCTACAAAGGAGAATTGATAAAGTTGACTGGTTTTGAACAGAGTGTTTTTTTTCAAAAATGAGACCAGTATTGTAAAGTGGGAGGTAAAAGATAGGTTTAAGAGAAAGGAGTTGTAAACACTCATGCTTTAATGTTCTTTGTTGGACTTAAAGAATAAAATTGTTAATTTTTATTTTAAATAGTGACCGCTGCCTCTTGAAATTTAACAAATTATGGCACGAAGGGAGCTTCAGTGTGCTGGGTTCAAATTAGCAGAGGGGGTTTACCCTGTATCATAACAATACCCACACAGCTCATTTCCATCTCTATCGCCCAAGGTGGTGTACCTTAATAATGCATTCTTTCTGTCAGGTACACACCTCAATTACAATCTGTAGTTTCTGTTTATGGAATACAGAAGTCCCTGGTCCTTCTTCCAAGAGTTCCCTGTCATTTAGTTGGATCTGATCAGGATTTAGAATGTGATTGCCTTGCGCTGCAGTGCTCTCCCTTCGAGTGAGAATTGTTGTAAGATAACTACTGCTTCAGAATAGATTTTTCCATCAATGAAATTAGGTGGCTGGCAGACAGGGGCTTGGGATGCCTGGCCAACAAAACTTTTGGATGGCAGAGAAGCGGGCTAGATGATGCCATGCAATTGACCATAAGGGCATCATTTAACATCCAGTACATAACTCAAGTGTCAAGAGCATGCAAACTGACGTATTCAGCCCTGGGAATACACAGGACACCAAGGTGAGACAAGCGTGCAAGGAGCATGCCGATAAAATGACCCTTATCTTTCTGAAATTTAACATCAGCCCTTGATACCGAACCCACCATCAGGATCCTGCACACCACAATTTGAACAAACTCAAGTATATTCCTTCTATTCCCTTAAGTACACAGAGACATTTCTTATATAGACTGCTGTTGCACACCTTCCCCTTCCTCAGCATTATTGACTATCCAGATCACGGTGGTATAACAGTCTATGTCCCAGAAACAGATCCCCAATGTTGAGCCATCAATAAGAATCTTCAGTCAATCCACTGGGAATCAGGCATGTACAGTGGTGCTTGCTGCAATACAATGCAAGAACACTTGAGCAGATTCACTGGGTGCCAAGCCACTGTTTGTTTTTGTAGCTTGGAAGAAACAGTTTCTCGTATTTATGTTGTTTTCATTTCCAGACCTTGTTCAGTTTCTTAAATGGACTGCTTTTAGATTTTGGGCTGTACTTCAGCCCAAAGCTTTTAAATCAATACGCACACTCTGCAGAATGCAGGCAGATGAAATTTATCTCATGAATCTACTCTTGGGCCTGGTTGTCAACACGTCCTGCACTGGGCCTTGAAGGGAGATGTAGCACTCAACTGCCTGCCCCCTGTTCAGTGTTTATATCTGTAGTTAGACATCCATGGAAAGGAAGCATGCAGAGTCCACTAGCACTAGACCATTGACCCCCACAAGTGAACCATCACCTCTTGTGTTTAAGTTTGATATGTTTTCATTTGTAAGCTTTCATTGATCTTGGCAGATGCTCGAAACACAATTGTTATTTTTAAAGATTTTAGAAAGCTTTTAATTGGCAAGGGAATTAAGGTTTATGAAGGCCAGACATAGAAGTGGAGTTAAGACCACGAGTAGATGAACCAGGATTCTTTGGAAGAGCTCTTACACTTGACTTGACACTCCCTGAAGAAACTAATTAATAGCAGAGTGTTTTAGATACAGCAAAGACAATGGGTCCTGACAATACTCCAAATGTAGTGCTGAAACTTGTCCTGTAGAACTCTCACATCTCCAGTCTAACTATTCCAGTATAGTTTCTTCTTCAGACATGTTTTACAATATCAGTAATCACAACTCTCCAATAGGTTCACTCTTAATGTGAATCTCATATTACACCCTTCCGGCTGCTTAAATGCTTGTTGTATTTCCTTCCTTGTCTTCCTTACCCTCTGTTACCTTCAATTTTACTGGTCATTACCAGATTTCTCTCCTAAAAAGAAAGCAGGGGAGATGAGGACCCTAAAACTGGAAGTCAGCATTACCTAGAGGAGTATGGTATGGATTCTACGACAGGCAGTCAACCTGACCAAGAGTAGTGGGAATGGGAGGAACACAAGTCAGCCAGCTAGCAATACCAAAAGGGGCAGATGAGGTAATACTGAGAAAAAGAGATAGAGGTAGATTCATTGAAACTGACTGGAATTGCTCTTCTACAGAGAAATGAGCTAGCTAAATAGTGGATCTCTGGCAAGTGGATATCATATTCTCTATTCTTAGGTTTTAGCAGGTTCATACAAATTGGGAACAAAATCAAAATACTACAAAATAAAAACCAATATAGTTATTTAATAATTTTCACTTCTTTAATTAGAATACATTAAGGATGACAGGACAGCAAAAGTTTCATTCACCAGTCACGAATGGTGGTAGACAACTAACTGGGGGAGGAGGCTCCACAAATATCCCCATCCTCAATGATGGAAGAGCCTAGCATATCAGTGTAAAAGGTAAGCTTTTGCAGCAATCTCCAACCATAAGTGCCATGTGAATGATCCATCTCTGCCTCCTTCACTAGTCCCCAGCATTACAGATACCGGTCTTTAGCCAATTCCATTCATTCCACACGATACCAAAAAAATGCTTGGAGGCACTGGATACTGCTAAGGTTACAGGCCCTGGCAACACACTGGCAATAGTACTGAAGATTGTGCTCCACAACTTGCAGCCCCATCTAGCCAAGCTGTTCCAGTATAGTTACAACACTGGCATTTACCCGACAAATGTGGAAAATTTCCCAATTATGTTGCGTGCATAAAAAAAGGATAAATTCAACCCAGCCAGTTATCACCCCATCAATACACTGATGGAAGGTGTCATCAACAGTGCTATCAAGCAACACCCTCCTCAGCAATAACCTGCTCAACGACAACAGTTTGGATTCTGCCAGGGCCACTCAGCTTCTAGTCTCTTTATAGCCTTGGTTCAAACATGGACAAAACAGCTGAATTCCAAAGGTGAGGTGAGAGTGACAGCCCTTGACATTAGACTTGCATTCAACTGAGTCTGGCATCACAGAGCCCTAGCAAAACCGGAATCGACGGGTACAAAAGGGGCAAACTCACTGGTGATTAGAGTCATACCTGACACATAGGAAGATGGTCGTGGTTGTTGGTGGTCTGTCAGCTCAGCTCCAGGGCATTGCTGTACAGGTTCCTTAGGACAGTGCCCTCGGCATAACCATCTTCAGCTGCTTCAATGACCTTCCCTCCATCATAAGGTCAGTGGTGGGGATGTTCACCGATAACTGCACAATGTTGAGGACCATTCGTGACTCGTCAGATACTAAAACAGTCAGTGCCCAAATGCAAGAAGATCTGGACAGTATCCAGACTTGGGCTGACAAGTGGCAAGTAACATTTGCACCACACAAATGCCAGGCAATGACCATCACGAACAATAAACAATCTAACTACTGACTCTTGGCATTCAATAAATCCCCCACTAACATCATCTTGGGAGTCACTATTGATCAGAAACTCAACTAGACTCACCACATAAATGCTGTGCAACAAAAACAAGTCAGTGACTAGGAATACTGCAGTGAGTAACATCTCCTGACTCCCCAAAGCCTGTCCACCATTTCCAAGACACAAGTCAGGAATGTGATGGAATACTCCCCACTTGTCTAGATGTGTGCAGCCCAGTAACATTAAGCAGCTTGGCACCATCCAGAATAAAGCAGCCTGTTAGACTGGCACTGCATCTATTCCCTCCACCAACACTTAGTAGCAGCAGTGTGTACTCCCTACAAGATATACTGCAGAAATTCAGATTCAAAGATCCTCAGACAGCACCTTCCAGACACACAACCACTTGCATCTATAGAAGGACAAAGGCAGCAGATATATAGGAACACCACCACCAAGTTTCCCTCCAAGCCACTTACCTTCCTGACTTGGAAATATATCACCATTCCTTCACTGTTGCTGGATCAAAACTCTGAAATTCCCACCTTAATGACATTAGGGGCCAACCCACAGCAAGTGAACTGCAGCAGTTGAAAACGACAGCTCACCACCTTCTCAACAGCAACTAGGGCTGTCAACAAAAAAATGCTGGCCAGCCAGCGACAACCATATCCGATAAAATGAATAAATAAAAAAAAAACTACACACACAGTGATGCATCAGGCACAGAAAAATAGCTGGAGTTTTTGTATGAGAAGGCAGTCACTATTCATAATGTTGGGTTGTCTGATTTAGTCAGTGTTCAGGTATGGGACAGTGTGACTGTAAGCAAACCAGGTAAGGAGATACAGAGTGCAACAGTCTCAACCTTTACAATTACCAACATGTCTACAGTTCTTTCAGAGATGGAGGGCTGCAGTCTGGTTCAACTAAGTGCCCATTCAAAATGGCTGTGGGGTGGGAGGGGGAATAGAAACAAGGTAGGAAGAAGCATGGTGGCAGAAGGGGGTACAATGTGATCAACCCCATTGCCTGCAAAAAGCACAGGTCCAGATGGTTGTGTTGCCTACCTAGCAGGACATCTGCTCAGAGGTGATAAGTGAGAAGGGGAGCATTCGGTCATTGTAGTCCAACATCATAGCCAGGGCAAAGAAGTTGGTTCTGCATTTCCAGTAGGAGGAGCTAAACCCCTTATGTTATTAAATGAACCATTTGAAAATTGGCATAGCGCAAATCAGACTAGGAGGATTAATGAGGCACAAAGGCTAATGCAGAAGTAGCCCATCAATACCAACATTGATGGAATGGTCTCTACCCAATCAATTCTGGGGTCAGCGTTCTTGCTAATTGAAGAACAAGGGAAAGAGAGAACATTTTAAAGTCATGTGACTAGCCAAAAAACAAAAATATTAGTACATTTCTATACACATATAATGAAATGAGTGTGTGGATTCTATAGAAAGTGCACTTGGAAAATTAATAATGGAAAATAAGAAAATGGCTGATAAATTGATCAGGACAGGAACTGTCACCAAGTTAAAATCCTGGAATTCCCTCCCTAAAGGGCATTGTGGGTTTACCTACAACACAGACTGCTATAGCTCATGAAGGCAACTCCATATTCCATGAGTGGGAAAAAAAAAACAAGTGGCACTGAGTAAATTATTGGAAGTGTGGCCAACAAGTGATGTGTCCTGACAGACCTCATCCTCGGGTTTTAAAAGAAGCGGCTAACGAGCCAGTTGATGCATTTGCTGGAATTTCTAAAACATCCTTAATTCAAGGACAGTACCCTTAGATAGAAGGTAATGATTGGAATACCTTTATCAAAAAAGATGTGTTGGGTCAAAAACAGAGAATTCTAGATTAGTTAGTTTAATATCGATTAGAGAAAATTATTAGAAGCTATTAAGAAGTTATAGCAGGGCATTGGGTAGATTCAAGGTAATCAGGCAGAATCAATGTGATTTAGTGAAAGGGAAATAGTGTTTGACGAATCCATTACACTTGTTTGTGGAGGAAACCTGTGCTGCATCATAACTGGATTTCCAGAAGGCATTCGAAAAAACACAACTGAGGTTCTTGCACAGAATAAAAGCTTTAGAGGATTATAAAACTGGCATAGTTAGAAGACTGGCTGGGTAACAGGAAAAGTTGACAAAAAAAACCTACTTTTGGCTTGACAAGATGTAATAAGTAGCAAGTTGCTGGGACCTCACTGTTTACAATTTAACAAATGACTTGGATAAAGAGACAGAAGGCAAAAATCAAACTTGCTGACAACACAAATACAGGTAGGACAGTAAGTTGTGAAGAGGACATAAGAAAGCTACAGACAGGTATAGATATATGGGCAAAGATCTGGCAAGTGGAATATAATATGGGAAACTGTGAAATTGTCTATTTTGGCAGGAAGAATAAAAAAAGCGGCACATTAGCTGAAATGGCAAGAGATCGTGATGCTTTGAGGTGTAGAGGGATTAGTGCTCGGCTGTGAAATTGCGAAAGATTAGCATGCAGGTATAGCAAATAACTAGGGAAGTTATAATAAATAATAAAATTATATTTAACCCTCCTTATATAGAAAGAGTAGTGAGGTTATACTTTAGTTATACAGGTGCGGCCATGTTTGGAGTACTGAGCACAATAGTGGTCATCTTATTTAAATGAAGGATGTAAATGCATTGGAGACAGTTCAGAAAAGGTTTACTAGATTAATAACTGGAACGGGGAAAATCGGTGTGCGTCTTGTGAGGAGAGGTCAGAAAGGCTCAGCTTGCATTCATTGAAATTCAGAAGAGTAAGAGGCAGTGTGAAACATACAAAGGGGTTTCAGCAGGGTAGATGAGGAGATGTTTCCTTTTGGAGGAGAATCTAGAACTAGAATCGTGTTTAAAAATTGAAGTTGCCCATTTAAAGAGATATGAGATTATTTTCTCAGTCGATTGAAGAGTTTTTGGAAGACTCTCCCAGAAAAAGGTGTTGGAACAGAGTCCTTGATTATATTTTAAGGGAGAGGTGGATAGATTATTATTAAGCAAGGGTAAAGGGCTATCAATGGTAAGATGAAATACAGATTGGACATTGGTATCAATCAATCATTTAACGGAATGCCATAAAAGGTTTATTACTAGTCATAATTCAGAAGTTTGTATGTTTTACCTCTCAGGGTATAAGCCCAAAATATTGCAGTGATCTCTGAATGATCATTTGTAAAAATATCAGCGCACCTGAATTCTTCAAAACTTCATTAGTTGTGCTTTATCCAAGTAATCCAAATCACACCTCTCAAAGCATGTCACATCTCCCAGACCTGCCATCTCCAACAGGCAGAATGAAAAGGGCACAGGCGCATCAACTAATTCCAACTCTCTCACCATTCTGACTTGGAAATGCATTCCTTCACTGTCACTGGATCAAATTTCTAGTGTCCCATACCAAATAGCATTGATGGAAACCTCACGTGAACTGCAGTGGTTTTAGAGAATGGCTCATCACAATGTTCTCAATAGCAATTTGGGAAGGATAATAAAAAAGTACCTTGAAAGCAAAGTCCATATTGAGGGAATTGGTAGCTGTGTCAATCCAACATCATTTCAGGTAATGAGAACAAGATTCTTAGGAGGTCTGATAGTGCAAACACCTACCAGTCTTTGTTTTCTTGGTTTTATTTCTTCTAAGATAGCTTTGAGGTCCAAACCTGTAAAATTTTGGGTAGGCTTCAATACTCAGTTGAATGCCCAACAGTTTTCTTGGAAAACATGGGAAAGTATTGATGAGATGCAAATTCAAGAGTTTCCCGGCAGCTTAGATCTCAATAAAGAGAGCAGTAAAGATCAAGTCTCTATGGTTACAAATACAAACAGAACGGGGACTACGGTACCATTGTGAATTGTTGTCAAAACTCATCTAGTTCACAGATATCCTTTGGAGAAGGAAATTTGCCATCCTTGCCTGTTGGCTCCTAAGTGCACACTGGCAAATTAGGGATGCATGACAAGTGGTGGCCTTGCCAATGATGCCCATATCCCACTAGCAAACAAAACAAAAAAATCCTACAAGTAGCAAGCAGATTAATGAGACCATAAGACAAATAAAGCACTAGAGTTCATTTCCAGCAGGAGAAAATTGAAAAGTATAGAAATTATTATTAAATGTGCATTGAACCTTGATTAGAACAATTAGCCAGTCAAGCCTATTCCATCATTCAAACTGGTCAGGACTGACCTAGCAGACCTAGCTCTGCACCATCTTTCCCCATTATCCCCATTTCACTTTATGTCATGAGTATCCATAAATCTATTGAATTATGTCTTGCGTTTCTCCGTGACTGAGCTTCTCGGGGTAGTGGAGAATTCCTAAAGATCTCTCTACTCTTGGTTTGATGTAAAAGGACCCATCACACTTGTGAAGAACAACAAAGTGTTCTCCTGGAGATTTTTATCCCTCCACCAACATTACTAAATCAGGTTCTATGGTCATTGTCACACTAGTCTACAGAGTACCTTTCTATAAGCAAATTACCAAAATGCCAATGTCACCCCAGACTAGTAACCCCACGCTCTAGGGTTCAAATTCTACCATGGCTAATGGCGAAATTTGATGTCACTAAATACGGAATGAAAAATATCTCTCCTCACCTCAATTCTTAATGGTTGACACTTTATTCTGAGATATGTCCCTAAGTTCTAGACTCATCAGCCAGGAGAACCATCTTATCCACATTTATTGTCATGCTGTGCAACAATTTTAAGTTTCAACGAGGTCATTCCTCAATCTCCGAAACTCTAAAGAATACAGGCTCGGGTTCCTAAATCTTTCATCATCAGACAATACTTTGAACCTCTACGGTTAAGTACATTACTCCTTAGATACAATATCAGAACCCAACATATTACTCCAGGAATGGCCTCACCCCTCTCCTTCCCTTCTTAAATAGTGGAGCTACACTTGTTCCAGAATCTATAAAATTATGAAAAGGTAACAATTAACATATCCAATATCTCTCCAACCACATTCCGGAATGTAGCTCATGAAGACATGCGAGAGGGGGCTCATGGACAACATATGTCAATCATTTTCAAAATTTGTTCATGGGATACAAGCACTGTCTGGGCCTGTATTTGTTGCCCATCCCCAAATGCCCCTGAACTGAGTGGCTTGCTCAGCCATTTCAGAGGGTACTTAAGAGTCAGCCACATGCTGTGGGTAAGGGGTCACAAATAGGTCAGACAAAGTAAGGATGACAGATTTCCTTCCCTGAAGGATATTAGTGAGCCAGATAGGTACTACTTGCAATGAAGAATATTTACATGGTTGCCATTAGGTTATCTTTAAACCTTTTTAAAAATTGATACCAAATTTCACCAGCCATGGTGAAATTTGAACCCATATTTGTTACAGCATTAATCCAGAGCACTAGGATTGTTAGTCCTATGACATTTCCACATGTCAATTGCATGGAGTGAGGTGCTAAATAGAGCACTGTGACAGTGACCACAGAATCAGTTTTAATAACTTTGGTTGACACATAATCACCACCTACAGTACTTTCTTGGCTCTCCTTCACAAGTGTGATTGGATCTTTTACATCAAACCAAACATTTGATTTGATTTTATTGTCATGTTTATCTTGTTTCAATAAAAAAAAGTGTTGCACAGTATCATCTCTCCAACGCCAACTTAAACCACAGGAAAAATAAACTAAAACGTAGAATATAAAGGGAGAAAAATGAAGAAATAAAGAAAAAGTGCCCAATTTTAGAGTCCTTCTTGTTAAATGCTCCGTCAGGGTCTGGTAGCCAGGCAGTCTCCTTTGCTGCACCACCACCGCTGGAACAAAAGTCACTAATCTTCAATGCCATCTAGCCTCTGTAGAGACACCCTTGCCACTAAAAGTCCAACACTGCTAACGTCACCAACACTGTTGGGTATCAGACCAGCTCAAACTCTACTCCACCACTACCATGAGTCTGCTTCGGGCCCACCTCACCAATGCAGTCACTGCTGATGTCATCAGGTCTTGTATTGGGCCCAAACCCACTTCCTGGAATCTATGCTGGATAGAGATGCCATTAGGAACCCAAACATGCTTCTGCTGCACCAGCCATGAGTCAGAGCTAGGACTGCCTCAACAATGCAGAAGCCAACAGGAACCCAAACACACCCCTGACACTGCAGCCACGAGTTTTTGCTGTTGGGCCCACTCGTCACCGCCGTGACAAAGCTCTTCACCAAGAGGTAAGTAATATAAAAGAAAAAAAAGAGAGGAGAGAAGAGAAAAAATACAAAGAAACAAAAAGCAGATGGCGCAGACAAGCCCCAGGATCAGAAGCCCCACTCCCCTGCCATCTTACTGGATGCTGTAGGAAATCTTGGATGGGGGTCTCGAGAATGTTCAACATTCCAATATTGAAGTATGATCAGTTTATACTCCTAAAGCAGTTCAGATCACTGTTAAATAATTATAAACTAGAATGCTTTCAATTTTCCCATATATTGCAGTTTATAATGAGAGCATCATTGGCAGTCCCTTGCAGACAAAGAAAACTCTTTTCCACTCTCAGGGTGAGTCTATAGTTAGCTGTACAGACTGATGTAGCATCCCCAAACTCTGTTTCACTGGGGGCAGAAGGGGGCCGAGGAAAGGGGCAGGTGGGAGTTTGATGCGTCAGGGCGCTCCTTATGCTATTTTTGTCTGGCTTCTACTTTTTCCCAACAGCAAGTCGAGGTGCTCGACATCTTCCCAAATGCTCCTCCTCCACTTTGGATCGTCTTGGGTCACTGATTCACATGTGTCTGTATCTGAGGCCTTGAGGGTATCACTTCCTCTGTCCACCTGGGGCTTGCCTGCCGCCATTTCGAAGCTAGGAGTACATCACCTGCTTGGGGTCTCATGTCGGTCACATCAACTACATCCCCAGCCCATTGTAGGCCATCAAGAGTGGTTAGTGTCTCAATGCTGGGGATGGTAGCCTGGTTGAGGAGGCTGGTGCTACTGCATCTTTCTTCCCAATGGATTTGCAGGATCTTGCAGTGGCAGTTGGTAGATTAGATTAGGTTCCCTACAGTGTTCCCTCCCATTGGCCCAACAAGTCCACACTGACCCTCCGAAGAAAGACCCTCCACACTCCTCTGACTACTGCTCCAGCGCCTTGAGGTGTCTGCTGCAGACAGTCCACGTCTCAGAGACATATAGAAAGATGGAAAACACCCATAGCTCTGTAAATCACGATCTTGGTGTTGGATCTGATGCTGTTATCCTCTAACACATTTTCTTCAGGCAACTAAAGGCTCCGATACCACACTGGAGGCAGTGCTGGATCTCTTCATCAATGACCACTTTAGCCAACAGGACACTTCCAAGGTATTGGAAGTGGACAATGTTCTCTAAGGCCTTCCCGTGGACCTTGATGATTACCACAAAGCCAGGCCAGGTTGGTCGAGGACCTTCATCTCGTGAATGTTAAGGGTGACAATGGTCTGGAGTACATAGTCACACTGCAGCTCGATGACACTGGTTTGAGTGGCTTTAGTTGTGGTTTGAAGGTGCCAGAGGTTGAATAATTTCCTGCTAGTTCTGAAAGTTAGCTCCACTCCAGCAGGGAGCTTGCCAGCGGTGTGGTGAAGCACTGTAGCATGGTAGATCGAGAACAGTGTTGGGATGATGATGCAGCCCTGCTTGACACCAGGCTAAACAGGGGAGCAGTCGATGGTGGAGCCATTTGTCATTGCCACACTGTCTATGCTGTTGTGGAGCAGGAAAGGATAGCGACAAACGTCATGACATAACTATAGCAGAGAAAGACGCTCAATAATGCTTCCCAATTGACGGTGTCCAAGGTCTTTGTAAGGTCGAAGGTGGCCATGTACAAGGGTAGGCTCTTTTCTCTGCATTTTCCCTGCAGCTGCTGCACAGTTAAGACCATGTCCATTGCGTCCTTGTATGGCTGAAAGCCACACTGCAATTCTAGGACTTCCTCAGCCACAAAGAGGTGGTGGTTGAGGAGGACCTTGGTAATTACTTTTCCAACCGTCTAAAGCAAGGAGATTTCAAAAAAGGAAAGTCTGACTGTGGTAACTAACATGACAGCATAGCTCTACAGAGCAATCAAGCACTGAATCAAGGGTCGAGACAAAGTTAATGTTCATCCAAAAGGCAGTGCCTCTAAAGTGCAGCATTTCCTTAGTGCAACAATGTAACAGGCTTAATTTGCTCAAGCCGGAGGTGAGATTTCTATCACAGCTTTTTCAGAGTATCATAGAATTCTTTCTATTTAAGGAACAAGTGTATTACCGCTGGGTCACTAATGTAGTGTTAGGCCAAACAGCTCATTTGGTGACATCACGCACAAAGTCCATTCTTATACACAATCACAGTTGAGGGATGCTTTGGGACATTAATGTTCCCTTTCTTCCAGAAAATCCGTCTGCCATTATTTTTGTTTTCCAGAAACTTTTTAAATCTATTTAGCAAGGATGGCAAGAAAGGAAACAAATTATGCATTATTACACATACACACCAAATTTTTCAGAAGTCTTAATTATACCTTCCCAACACAAATGCAAGTTAATAGAACAGCCACTATTCTATTAAATAATCATACATTCAGTTCAGCAGCAGTACCAGAAGAGTTTGTCAGTCATAAATGGCAAACATATTTCTGGTTCCCTTTTGTTGGTCCTGCAGTTTGTCATCACGAGAACCTATGTACATACTTCAGAGTCACCTGAAGCACAATTTTCTTGCAAGTCTTTTCTGGTTAGTGACGTAAAAAGAAATGAATGGGAGCCAAATTATGCTTTCTTTCACCTCCTACACTACTCTAAATAAAGAATATTTTACACTAGGAGGAAAACATCTCTTTTTGAAATCAGAGTCATAGGGCACAGTAACAGATCCTTTGGTCAAACTCATTAATGCCAAACAGACAATCAAGTGAGAACATCAACTTAATTTGGAAGCCAAAACACAGGTACAAAGTGGAGATAACCTGAAGGAAACTGATATTCTAGAATAGGTGGACACAATATCCAATTCCTTACGAGAGCAGCATTCAATGTTTGGGCAATTATTTCAGTTGGCCCCCTCGGGATAGCTGGACATGATTAGAATACCTTGACTGGATTGCTAATTACAATGACAAAATCAAATATAAACAAAGTAGATATCAGAAAATAAGAGGTATGTCAAATTTATGGTTGATTTAGTCCAAAGACATTGGTTTTCACTCAGTTCAGAACTTCAAAATCTTTGGCACTATTATCTCAACTAGATTAATACTTTCTATGACTTTACCACAAATGTATTGGCAAGGTTTAAAAAAATGTTCGGTTTCAATTTTGAGTAGAAATCACAAACCAGGATTCATTTCTCCAATGCCTTTTGTTGCATTGTTCAATATAAAATAAAACTAAAACAAAATCCACCATTAAAAATTCAAACAGCTCAAATCAGTTCTGACAACATTGGAATTGAAACATTAACCTACCTGTCTTTCAACAATGTACATTTATATGGTTCCTTTAATGCAATAAATATCCTCATGCATTGCACAACAGCACTAGGAAACAAAATATAATAACCAGCTTAGGCAAAATAGGTAGTTTTTCAGAGTGTGTTAAAGAAGAAATGGATGTGGTAAGTTTAGAGAAAGTATGTCAGAGCCTTACCAACTGAAGTCATGGCTGCTAATGTAAGACTAATTAAGAATCAAGAATACATCAGAAACCAGAATTAGAGGAGCACAGATTATTGGAGAGTTGAAAGTCTGAAGGAGGTTACAAAGATAGGGAAGAGCAAGGTCATGAGAGAGATTTGAAAACAGTGATGAAAAGTATCAAAATCCAGACTAGAACACATCACAGATCACTGCAATAAGGGAACTGAATCAGTGCATATGAAAGCAGAGTTTTTGATGACCTTAACATTTACTGTGTGTAGAATGCAAAAAGCCAGCCATTGGCATGTCAGAAAAAGTACAACATTGACTGAGCAAAGGCATTAACGAGGGTTTCAGCAGATGTTATGCAGGTAAAAATAGACAGCCTTAGTGATGGCAGGAGTACGGTCAGCAGCTGATCACCCCATTAAATGTTTATGAATGGGCTGGCTTAATCTCCGAACACAGAGAGAGAAGGATGGAATTGGTAACCAAGGACAAATCTGGCACAGCAATCAAAAATAATGGATTCAATCTTCCCAATATTTAATGTGGAGAAAGTTCCGTTCATCCAGTTCTGGATGTTAGCTAGCAGTCTGATGGCTTAGTTAGAATGGAGACTTCAAGTGGTGATGACGACAGTAGTGCGAAAGAGCTGGATGTCGTCAGCATATGCACAAACTAACACTGCTATCTGATGATATCACGGAGGGCAGCAAGCAGATGAGAAACAAGTACCAATTAAAAAGGATTCCTAACATTTGCTTTATTGCAGCTTAAATTTCTCCCTTTTTTCAAACCCTCAACGTTTGGTTGATTAAAAATCAACGTAGAAAGCATGATAATAGAATTAAAGTTAGTGTTCATCTGAAAGACATGTAGGATAGCTGTGAAAGATGTTGGCAAAAATTAACTAGTTAGCAAACGTGACATCATTAGCTAAATGAACTAGTTTTAATAAGATTAAAGTTTATTGACTTCATATTTGAGATGTTTGACCCACAGAGAAATGTGCAAACAGCAATGAGTATGCATTTGGATTTCTGTTGTCAAAATACAAACAAGGCAGGAGATTCATCAAAATAATAAATTATAGAAGAAATAAATTAATAAACACGTATGGGCTCACTAAGACTGTTACTAGATTTACAAATTAACAAATGACTTCCACCAAGTTTAGCTGAACAATCCTTTATGCACATTTGGTTGCACTAAAATGCAACATTATATATTTGCAAGATACTATACAAAATCACATGTTGCTGCAGATCAAGAATAAAGTAAACTTAAAAGCATGGAAACATGCAGTCTTTGGATAAGAGACTAAAAAGTACACAGATTACACAATTTCTATACTGAACCATAGAAATTAAATCAAATGGCTGAAAATATAGTCACATAGACTCTGAAATCCAACTTCATAAAAACTTAAGATTTTAGTTTTATAAGAAATTGTCATGATCTTGTCCAAGTATTAAGTAGAATTAAGGCAATTACTTTTTAATCCTTCACTAAGAACCAAGAGTAATTGCATGTATTTTATTCTACATATGTTCTAAAGTCCACTAACAGCATGTTGGCCAGGTAAAAAGCCTGAGTTGCTCCATCTTGAACAAAATAACAAGTGTAGGTAATTCAACTCCTCCAGGTCTGCTGTACTAGTCGATATTGTAGGTTACATCTATCTCCACATCATTTGCCCACACTGCTGAACGTCAATAGTACCTAGAAATTCATTATGTTTCAAACATATTCATCCAATGACTGTGCTTCCCACCCTGCTAGGATAAAAAAAGTTCCAAAGAATCCTACGCTCTGAGTGAAGAAATTTCTAGCGTCAATGATGAATGGATTGCCCCTTATTCTAACAATGTGAGCCCCCTGATCCCTACTGCATTGCAAATGGCAAGTGCACCCTTCCATTGGAAAAGGAACCAAAACTGCACCATTTGCAGGCACAGTCTCACTAAAGATGTAATACACTTTAAGTAAAACATCTTTACTCCTGTAATCAAACACTCTTGCAATAAAGACCAACATACCAGTTACCTTGCTACACCTGCATACCTTTATCACTTACAAGCAAGGACATCTAGATGAATATTTTACTTAACAGCATTCAACTGTGCATAGAACAAAGTACAAACCGCAATTGATTTTCTATCGCACCTCCACCATCCTTAAGTAGCTACAGTACACTCCTCTCACAATTTGGCTATTCCAAGTATAAGAGCATTAAATTCCTTTACTTTATTTGTATATTTTCTAGTTTAGATAATTTTGTTGGTTAGTACACAAACAATAACTTGAATCATCATAATCATATTGAATCCACAAACAATGCAGTACCAAAACAAGCCCCTTTCTCACACATCTCATTCAAGAAATTTTAAAAATTCCAGTCTTATGCATGTTCTGAATCAGCAACGACTGAGTAAAGATTAACAGCAATATCAGGTACTGAACTGTCCTTTAAAATTAGCATGGAAACACAGGCTTGAGCAAGTAAGCTAATAGGTATTCAACAAGCAAAGTCGTCCTGAATACATTCAATTCTTGGATCAAAACTACGAATAACATCAAATGTTACAGGAGAGAGAAAAAAAACAATCAAGGACATGTCTTCGAATACTCTGACAAAGTCAACTGCACAACAAACATGCAGTTTAAAACAAAAGGCAGTCATACAAACAAAAAAGTTAACTCACAAAACACCCTAAGAAAATTCTAAAATAGATACAGACAATATTTTTATTACGTTAACACAGGTGCCAAAATGCAAGAAATTTCATACTTGCACAAATTTGTCAGTGCAAATTCTTTTTGGTTGAACAATGATTATAAACTTCCGAAATGACTGAAAAGTAATGTACAACAAGACACAACCAACTTTGTTTAAATGTCACATTAGGTCTGACATCAGATCCTTTCTATCTTTATAAATGCAGCAGTGCAAAGTAAAATACTTCTGCACCAATGCTGCAGCTATAGTGTTAAAAAGTCCCTATACTAGATCAATGTCTTCCACAGGTCTCATTTCACAAAATACAAAGATGACCCAGCAATGGAACATAAAATGCATTTCATGCAAAGAATGCAAATATAAATCAACCTGTTTAAATAGGCTATTTTATATCATTCATAAGCATTACTTAACGTAGCTAAAATTTCTGTAAATCAATGAAAACAGATCAACTGTGCAAAATACACTGCAATATTGTCAGAACACATCTGGATACCTGCATAAAGAAATGAAATAGGCTTCTTTTTCCAGGCCTTTTCAGTTTCCTGCTCCCTTATACACATGTAAGTTTACTTTTTCTTAAATTATCATATCACCAAGAAAAAAGTGAATTACTATACAACTCATATTCCATTTTCAAATGAAAAGCCATCCCATTATGGGATATTAATTTCAACTCATCAAATGGGAGTTCTATTGGGTTCTAAAATTTTGTCTATTTTCTTTGACTGCTCCAATTCATTTATAAACAATATGTTTAAAAGTTGTTACAAATCACCAGTGACAAACATTTAACTAACAAAGCCTTTGCAGAAATAACCAGAGGTACTATTGCTTTTTGCAGCTAAAAGAATTTCAATTTGGAATATCAACTATATCATAAACATTTGTTCTTGGAACTATTATTATAATCACAAGCAGCAAATTGAGAACTTATTCAATGTAGGAACTACAGTGATTTGATTATTGGTAAAACTCAAGTACTTAAAAGCGATTCACCAATTTAGTATGATTCTGTACTTTAAAGTTTACTTGTATTACACTAACATTTGTCTGAATATATTATGGGTGGACTGCATAATGATAATCCAGATAATAAGTGTGCTCTGATAATGAAATAAACTGAAGAACAAATGAATAGCGAAATGTCATTTTTGCCTCATTGACATTGCGTAAAATGATCCACTTTAACATGTTTACTGATTATCGGCATTCAATTCTTTTTCGACACTTCTCAGTGGGCCATTGCTTTCCAAAATATTTTCATGTAGCATTGAAACTTATTAAAATATTTCAGTGAAAATAAACAGCATACTTTGCTCTCAACTACACAACTGGCATCTATGGTTCAACATTAGCAGTTGGTATTATTCTAGGAAAATAATTGCTCTGTCCACTTTTGTTAAGTAATTGTTTCCTTCCAAGTTATCTGAATATTCATATTTTGTAATGATATGAATATATGTCACATATAACTGACCATCATTATGAAAAAGCTTAAATCCATCATGAAAAAGCTTAATGTCAACAAAAAACATCCATACTACCAGGAGAATTGAAAATTGTTTTTCTAGATCTATAATAGTTTTCTAACAATTTTTCAGAAATATACAAAAAAATGTGACGACTCAGCAGTTGCAACCTTTCAAGCAGTAAAAGATTGCCAATTAGTATACCATGTAATATTTTGAAATGTAATGCACTAGCCAAAACAATTAATAATCCATGTACTTTCTAACTAGCAGTCAAAATAAAAACTACATATTGGGATTTCACCTGTGGCTGTTATACAAATTTTAATTACTTCATTCCTTTACAGAAAACTATTGTTCTAATATTTTATGCAAACCCAAAATCACTATAAAGAGAGGTGCTTTACTAAGAAACAAGCCAGAGTTTGATCAAATTGTTAAGTTTTTTTTATAGATTAATTGGTGTGCCCATTTACAATAGTGCTGATCTGAAAATGTGGTGACTAAGTTTAAATAAAATTTAGAGACTAATAGGTTTCTAAATCTTCTGCTTCAGATGGTGGGAAGGATGGCTGCAGTTGCCAAAAAGACGAGATCTCTGATCTGACAATCCAAAACCTCCCCACGCTTTGCTGCGTTGTGCTTGCCATACTGTTTAATACCTTCCACTTACTGTGAAAAAAATCTCATCAGTGACTGGCATTGCCAAAAATGGCAATGGAGATCTGCCCGCTGGTTACGTTTTCAGAAACAATTTACTTAACCTCTCAGTATCATGTTGCAAATCAATATGTCAACCGCCAAAACTCGCACTGAAATAAGATCATGGACTCCCCAAGTCAGGCTCTGACCCTCATCATCATCTCTCGCTAAGGGGAGGGCAACATACAATGGAGTAAACATAACACGTTACAGCTCCAATACAACACCAGCTCCACTTTTTTGTCACTTCATCACCAAAAAGGTTCTTGGGAACCTGAAGATTTTTTTTAATGATACGTTGCGAAGCGGTACACAGTCTAAATAAAGTCTGCCCGAGATGCCGCCTGAGGGTTTCTGGCGTGTGCACCAACCATTAGACACCTCATCTCATGTTAATGTTACCCAGGGCCTCGGAGCAACCCGCCTGGGACCCGGTGTGCCATCGCTTCACAAACAGTAGAGCAGGAGGGAGGGGGCAAACGAAAAGAAGAAAGACACACACAAAAAAAACATCTGAAGAGCGGGGGATCAGAAAGGAGGGGCGAGGGATGAAGCGGAGTGAGTAAATTACCTTCTTTAGCCTTTACAGGTGCCGTGTTAGTCTGCAAAGCTCCCGGCGTTGGGGACGTGGAGAACTGGGACCAAGATGGCGTCCCCTCCAAACTTCCACCACTTCCACTGTTACTTTGGACACTCATCAAGCTACTTTGAGACAAAAAAAACACACACACATACACAAGTGTCAGCAACGACACAACACCCCCCCCTCCCCTCCCCTCAGGGAAAAAATAATTACCCTCAGCCAGCAGCAAACTGAAACCGACCACACGCCCGACGAGAAAGTGGTTGATAATGTTTTTTGTTGTGTTTTTTTTAAACAAAAGCCCAGTCTCCTTACCCACCCTCAGATTCAGATGTAAATGTATGTTTCCACCACCACCCGCCCCCCCCTCCTCACATCCCCGTGACAAACGTTCACACACCTCTGCAGTGCGTCTTCAAGTGGCCCCGTCACCTTCGCATCAGTTAAGCGTCACGCATCGTTTGTGCAAATACTATCGCGAGGTTCGTGCACCTCAGCGGAGAGAATAAAATGGCAAAAAGCCACAATAATAAATAATAATAATAATAAATAATAATAACAATGATGGTGGTGGTGATATAGCGGCGGGAACCCGGGCTGTTGGCCTACAGCTACTCCCCTCTGGGGTCAATGACTCCGGCGAGCTTGACTTTAAACTTTGGGAGTAAATGAGTGAAACCCCCGGCTCTGGCCCAGGGACAGCTCTCTTTCTCTTTCTTTCTCTCTCTCTCTCTCTCTTTCTTTTCTCTCTTAAGATGCTGCTGCTGTTGTTGTTTGAGGAAACTTCTCCCTCATTGTCTCCCTGATCATCAATAACTCTTCACACATTGAAATGAAGCTTCTCTTTAAAGGGGGGGGGGTAGCGGGGGTAAAGGTTTCGGCTTTCACTCTGCAAACTATTTTTTTGCGACAGTGTCGCACCAAATTCCTTTACAAGAGAGGGGGGGGGGGGAGATGGAAGAGAAAATAATGAAACTAAAGTAAGTCAGCTGCCCCGCCCACCGCTGGATGTCATGACGTGAACCTGGACAACTCTAGTGGAGTGTGCAGCGCATCACAGGGATGTGTAATCTATTGGAAATACATCCACAGTTAATTTCATTTCTTTGTGGATTGAAGTGTGAATTTATAGTAATCCCATTTTTTTTAACATCCAGCGAACTTTTCTTTCGAAAATATAAAAAAATCCATGGTAAATTAAGGGTTTCGACAGCTGAGAACGTGGGCGTTGCAATATTATTTAAAAGTTTAATAATATTTGGAAGTATGTAATAGCTTTTTTTTTCTGCCTGGTCTGTGTTCAAACAGACGTTGACCCTTTTCAGGAACAAATGCTAACATTTTTGTCACACTAATGCCACCAAATAAGACATTGCCTCCACATCTGGTTGCATGTTTTCAGTGTGATTTGCTGCATTGTAATCACAAACCGCTGTATTCTTAATAAATGAAGTAAATTTGGAAGGACACTTGTCCAGAACATGTACATTAGAATGGATCTGTTGAACCATATGGCACATCCCTGTGCTTAGGGGCTCTCAGTGGTTAGCACTGCTGCATCGTGGTGCCAGCGACCTGGGTTCGATTCCAGCCTCAGGCAACTGCATTTGTGAGTTTCCTCCCACTGTCCAAAGGTATGCAAGTTAGGTGGATTGGCCACCTGTTCTGGGACCTGTCAGGGCTAAATATAAGGGGATGGGTGACCTTTTAGAGGGTTGGTGTGGTCTGAATGGCTTATTTTCATACTGGAGGGATCCTATGAATACTCATTATGGTTATCAGTACTACAAAAACTTAATAATATTAAGTACTGGAGTTTCTCACAGTCTGCCTTGAATTTGGAATGATCCAGCTTTGTGCATCAATTATACACTATGAGTAGAGTGACCAGATTTTTAAAAGTCAGAACTGGGACACATTGATGCTCCTGGTTAAATTGAGTTTCACATTAAGGGGGAATGAGAGTCTGTGTGATTGTGTCCCAAACCAGTGGAGCGCTGAACTGTTGCTCCCTGCTCCCTTTATTGAGCACTTTTACGTGGAGCAGGAGATGGACCATCTGCCACACAACCTCTGTTTTCAGAAAGTTCATGCTAAGAAATGTTGTCAACACCAAATCAACCACAAAAACTCTTGGAATGTAAGCCTGGCTAGGGATGTCTCCCTGGGATCAGCTGTCAATCATCCTAAAGTGTCCCCTCCCCCCTTTTCTGCTGTATCTTCTCTGTCTACAGTCTGGTTATATTCCTGTTTTGCTGCCTCCTTGTTACCATTTGCATCTTTCAAGGTTGTCTGAAAAGAGAAAAGCTGAAAACCAGGACATTTGAACAATTTTGACAGAATTATCAGAACACCAAGATGTTTAATAAAAATCCAGGATTCCCCCTACAAAACCAAAACACCTGGTTACCCTATGACTATGTCATTGTTAATGATACTGGAACTATTTTGTGGTTTTGGCCTTAATTGTACACAATTGCAACCAATGCATTACACAAACCAAACCAGTTTTCTGATGCAGTTTAGACCGGAGAGAAAAAGACTTGTAGAGATTTCCACAAAGCACTTTACAGAAAATTAAGTATTTTGAAGTGTAATGTAGGACAATACATCAGCTGAGAAGTTCCCACAACCAACAATGTGATAATGAACAAATAATCTGGTTTTGTTGATTAAGGAATAAATAGATATTGCCTGGCTATCAGACCAAGGAATCGTTCCTTTCCAATAGTGCCATAGAATCTTTTACCTGCACCTCAGAGGATAAACAGGGCCTTGGAATAATGCTTCATCCAATTGGTGATTCTTTGAAGTGTGCAATAGACTGGAATAAAAGGCTCTTATAGTATATGATTATCTCTTACTCTTCGGAGGATCGGTGTGGACTGTTTGGGCCAAAGGGCCTGTTTCCGCACTGTAGGTAATCTAATCTGAAGGCATCATACATTCACTATGTGAACTCACTGTAAGGAGCCATGTTAAATGTATTTTATATTTACACCTCCTAACCATAGATGGCACTATTACATATTAGATCATTCTAAACTATATCAAATTAGCCCCTTTCCTAATTAAAGTTCCCAAAAAATTCTTCATTTTCTTTCAACACTGTTTTGATTTGTTTATATAAGTATTTCATATATTGTATAATAAAACCTCGTAATTTTATTTAATGTAGATATATCATACATAGGAGTCTTGTGTTGTGGTAAACATTTTTATATATCAATGTAAATCTATTACATATGGAGTGACGGCATCAGGTGCTCATATAGCCACGAGGCAGTTGAGGCCCTAAAGTGGTCAATTAATGGCCAATTAATGGCCTGATATCTCTAGGATTCAACCAACAGCTGGAGAGGACAATGCATTGTGTCCAGTCATACAACTTTCACTGCACAGCCCTTGAATCCATTGAATATTTGCGCAATGTTTGCCTCCCAGACCAGCTACACCCCATCCACCTTTGCTCCCTTTCTCAGCCTGCCAGTCTACCGCAGCCTTCTGTCCACTGGAGTCCTCTGACCCATCCAGAAAGATCATCTAGCCTGACCTTTCTGATGCCATCCTCATCACTTTTTTAAACTCCATCTCCATGTCTCTTTGCCTTTTGGGGCTGCATACAGTCCCAGCTGTAGCCATAAATCCCACTGGTATTTCTAGTACAAAAACATCCTGACTAGATGGGAGTGGGTGTTCTACCTTAAACCAATTAAAGACTGGAAATGGCTGCAGGGCAACTCATGGAAGAGGGATGTACTCACCCTAACGTTTTAATTTATTATCAGTCAGATCGCAAACTGACATCGTAGATCATATTTTACTTTGTTTTAATTCAATAAGATGGTCTTTCACTGAAACAGGAGTATGCAATGCTGTTGATTTGGTTTTAACAATAAAGCAGAAGTTTTTGGACAAAAGGAAACAAGATAGAATAAGCCAAAATATTTACCTATCTCACAATTTGAAAGATTTTGAAACACACTTAAAAAATGCAATCCCATCTATTCCAACTCCATCACTTTTCAATACTCAAATGCCAGAGAATGTTTGCTTCTTTGGCACATCTGTAGGTTCAACCTAACTGTTTCTTTCAATTCCTCATCTTGAGAGTTTGGTAGCTCATTCCTTGTTTAGTCACACATCTGACCTTAGACTTTCTCATCTTCAAATAACTCTTTCAGGGTTCTAACCAATGTTGTGGAGAAAATCACCAGCCTCAGAGTCAGAGTCAGGGTTCAATGACAGAGTTTATTGTACAAGGAAATACCAACAGCACAGAGGTCAGCTGCGAGGCTTCTCTCAACCCGGAGCACATGTCAAGACACATTTATACATTTTGTACTACAATAGGTCAGTGATGAGATTATTGTCTTTGTAACATAGTTTGTTTATTGTAAACATTGCAGAATCATTGATAGTTTTGATGCAGTCATTGTCAGTTCCAGTGCAGCCTTTGTTAATTTCAGTGCAGTTGTCAGTTTCAGCAGACATTGTCAGGTTCATTGCTACAGTAATGGGTGCTAATCGCTCTTCCTGAGAAGGATGATTACTGCAGCCCTGGCTATTAACACTTCGTATTGAGTCCATATCAAAGGGTTAGTATTTCTATCAAAGGCGTTATCTGGATCCAGACACTTCAGCGGGCAGTATATGCTACTCATATGTATTCTCCCCCCCATCCACCTTAAACTAATCAACTAAGTTGTGAGTGCATTGTGTTGGCATTCTGGTGGCCCCAGGCAGTGTCTGTGTTTGCTCTGCTGTCTCTCTCCACATTGTGGTCCGGTGGCCATCTTGTGTGTCAAATGGCCAACTTATGGCTCAACAGCCATGTTATGTGTCCGTGTGCCTAGTGTCACCCTGCCCCGTGCCATCTGCCACTTCACCAAACTCACCTGATCTGGAACTTTAAAACTAAAACTCTTACAGTGAAGTATCCTACTTCTTAACTTTTCTGAACTAGCTCATTTCTCCAGAAGAAACTATGTTCTTACATTTAACTTCAGCCAGGACTTCTACAAACTGAATCCAAAAGCTTTTCAAGCCAGGCTTTTTCTCTTAAGTTATAAAAATAACTACTCCTGATTCTTCTAAACTGAAAGCAAGCTACGTGTTTGCTTTTGCATTTGCAAACCACTCCAAATATTTACAAATTCCTATTATCACCCCAGAGACTCCCTCTTCCATACTGTTACATAAAAAAATGACTCCAGAAATACTAATAAGATAATAATTAAATCTCTCACGTATATGGACCAAAACTGACATCAACTAGTTCAAATTTCAAACTCTAAAATAAATGATATATATCACTCAACAAATCTGTCCGTTGGAGCAGAATCACGTTTGATTATTGCCTTTTAAGAAATCAACAAGGTTTGCCTCATCTTTCCAGATCTGTAAAAAAGCTGGAAATGGTATGGCATAAGTTTCAAACTCTATCTTTGATTTTAGCCAACATTGGCTTCCACTTAGTGAAGATTCCAAACACTTACTTACTGTAATTTTGCACTATTCAGGTATAAATGGAAGTGTTGTATTTCCTACACTACTACTAGCATTTATCACACTATTTGAGAGCATTTTGTTGTTTAAGAAATCAGATTGTTGTGTGTTGAAGCATGGTTCCAAGGTCAATGGGACTTGTAGCCA
Organism: Hemiscyllium ocellatum; assembly: GCF_020745735.1. Lineage (NCBI taxonomy): Eukaryota > Metazoa > Chordata > Chondrichthyes > Orectolobiformes > Hemiscylliidae > Hemiscyllium > Hemiscyllium ocellatum. The sequence goes on along the minus strand of NC_083407.1, from coordinate 61,705,354 downwards.
CTTATCACACTGTGGGTACTTTTAGGTCAAAGCAAGAAAAACTCTGTATTGATCAGGACTTTTTTCTTTTGTCAAATGCTTGGATTTCTGGCTTATCTCTCATCTCCAGCTGATGTCACAATGAGTGAGCTATTGGAGTGGAGCACAAGCTGATGCATATTCTGGTATGCAATGCTAGACCCGAGAGAGAGAGTTCTAATGAAAGCAATGACCTGGAACATCAACTGTCTTCACAGGTGCTGTTTGACCTGCTGAGATTTTCTGTCAGTGTTTTTTGTTCTGATTTGAGATTTCCAGCACCAAGTATTTTGCGTTTGCGTCCAGGAGAGATTTCATTTGTTTTGCATCCATTGATAGTTCAACATTCAGGATTGTATTTATCTGTGTAGAATCAGGAAACAAATTTGTCTCATTGAAAGTATGACCAATGAACTGAATTTCATCATGAAAAATTACACTTAGAGTCATAGAGATGTATAGCACAGAAACATGCCCTTCAGCTCAACTCATCCACGCTGACCAGATATCCTTACCTAATCTAGTTCCATTTGCCAGCACTTGGCCCATATCCCCCTTAACCTTTTCCATTCTTTCAAATGCTCCAATTGGACCAGCCTCCACCACTTCCTCTGGTTGTTCATTCCATACATGCACTGCCCTCTGCATGATAAGGTTGTCTCTCAGGTCACTTTTATATCTTTCCCCTCTCACCCTAAACCTCCGCCCCCTCTTTCTGGACTCCCCCACCCCAGGGAAATGACTTTGTCTATTTATCATATCTATGCCCTTCATAATTTTATTAACCTCTATAAAATCACCCCTCAGCCTCCGACACTCTGGGAAAACTGCCCCAGCTTTTTCAGACTCTCCCTATACCTCAAATCCTCCAACCCTGCCAACTATCATTGTAAATATTTTCTGAACCCTTTCAAGTTTCACAACATCCTTCCAATAAGAGGCAGACCAGAATTGCACACAACATTCCAAAAATGGCCTAAACAATGTCCTGCACAGCCACAACATGACCTCCCAAATCCTGTACTCAGTACTCTGCCAATAAAGTAAAACATACCAAATGCCTTAAGTACCTGCGACTCTACTTTCAAGGAACTATGAACCTGCACTCCAAGGTCTCTTTGTTCAGCAACACTCTTCAGGATCTTACCACTAAGTGTAGAAGTCTGCACTGATTTGCTATTACAAAATGCAGCACCTCGCATTTATCTTAATTAAACTTCATCTGCCACTTCCCAGCACACTGGCCCATCTAATCAAGATCCCTTTGTACTCTGAGGTAAACTTCTTCGCTATCCACTACACCTCCAATTTTGGTGTCATCTTCAAACTTACTAACTATATGTTAACATATGTTAACTTACTAACCTATGTTAACATCAGAATCATTTATACAAATGATAAAAAAATCATGGACCCAGCACTGATCCTTGTGGCACATCACTGGTCACAGGCCTCCAGTCTGAAAAGCAACCCTCCTCCAGCACCCTCTGTCTTCTACCTTAGAGCTAGTTCTGTATCCAAATGGCTAGTTCTCCCTATATTCCATGAGATCTAACCTTGCTAACCAGTCTCTCATGGAGAATCTTGTTGAATGCCTGACTGATGTCCATGTAGATCATGTCCATTGCTCCTCCCTGATCAATCCTCTTTGTTACTTCTTCAAAAAACTCATTCAAGTCCATAAGATATGATTTCCCACGACAAAGCCATGCTGACTATCCCTAATCAGTCCTTTGCCTTTCCAGATACATGTAAATCTTGTCCCTCAGGATTCCTTCCAACAACGTGCTCACCACCGACATCATGCTCACCAGTCTATACTTCCCTGACATTTCCTTACCACCTTTCTTAAATAGTGGTATCACATTAGCCAACTTCCAGTCTTCCGGATCTCACCTGTGACTATTGATGGTACAAATATCAATGGCAAGGGGTCCAGCAATCACTTCCATAGCTTCCAACAGAAGCCTACAGTACACCTGATCAGGTCCTGGGGATTTATCCATTTTTACGCGTTTCAAGGTACCCAGCACCTCCTCTTCTGTAATATGGACATTTTTCAAGATGTCACCATTTATTTCCCTACATTCTACATCTTCAATGTCCCTCTCCACAGTAAAAAATGATGAAAAATACCCATTTAGTATCTCCCCCATCCCCTGCAGCTCCACACCTCAGCCCCACACCTCCATCACTGATGAAGGGCTTTTGCCCGAAACATCAATTCTCCTTCTCCTTAAATGCTGCCTGACCTGCTGTACTTTCCCAGCACCACACTCTTGACTCTGATCTCCAGCATTTGAAATCCTCAATTTCTCCTAGATGATTTCATTGACATTTGTCATTGGATGTCTTTTGTGCTTTATTGGTTAATTGTCTCACCTCATATGTGCTTAGATTGTCACTTGACCATGGATTTGGGAACTACAAAAATGGGGCTTATCTACAGTGTTGCTCCACTAATCTTCTCATTGATGTCTAGACTTTCCAGTCTTCTAACTCATTCCTTATATCCTCTCTAATGTGGAGTGGAATCTTTATATTTTTCTCCTGTTTGGGCTGTATGTTTTTAACAGTAAATTGATCTGCTTATTGTTTCCATTCCAAGCAATTTCAAACAGCTGTGAATAACAATAAAAGAATTGCCCATGGTCAGTTAGACGTGTGTACGAATTACGTTGATAGAAATCAGTTTCAGGACTGTTGTAGAACTTCACTAAGTTTTCTTTGTTTAACTTAACATGAAATTCAGCTTGGTATCTTCCATGAAGTGAGTTGATTATGACTTGAATTACATTCATGACTGGCAACAGCACATCAGAACCATATGGGTCGATTTTTACTGTTTCTATGTAGCTAGAGGTTATGTTGCTTCTTACAATTCTTGAAATTTTAGGGAGTCCATGATATTGACTGTTCTTCCCTTCTTGATTACAGAAATTGTTGGAGTTTTGGAAATTGTCAATGGAAGCATTATGCATGAGTCTTTAATCTACAAACAGGACTGCCCAGGAAGACCCATTGTTTTGCCTGTCCCACAGAACTGATGCTTACTACCATGACTCAATTTTTTCTCCAATTGTACAATACAGTCTCTTTCTATTTTCACCTGGAATTCTTCTGATGCCTTATGCCAGCTTCAAAATTTCCATTTTGTGGATGCTAGCCACCTCTGCTTCATCATGGATAGGCACATCCACCCCCATCAGGAAGTCTGAGGGTTCTCTATTCCTTCCTTGAAACCATCCCTATCTATCATCACACTCCTCTGCCTGGCTGGGTTTGTCCTCATTTTGAACAACTTCTTTTTTAACTCGTCTCATTTTCTTCAAGCCCAAGGTGTGACTGTGGGTACCTGTATGGGCTTTCTTTTTATTGGGTACATAGAAGATTCCTTGTTCCAGTCTTACTTGGGTCCCTCCCCAAAACTCTTTCTCTGATATATTAATGACATCATTGGTGCTACTTTATTTGAATTGCAAATGTAATTCAATCTTTTTCTTTTGTTGGACATGTTCTTCAATGTAGATGTCAACCACCACAATGACAGCCTATAAGACACAATTTTGACAACTCTTTTAAGTGTTGCATATATATACTCTATCCGTTGTAACTTTTATCATTTTCAGTTCTTTCCTTAAATATTGTCATGTTTGTTGCTTCCTCTGAAAGTTCCAATCTCTTGACGTCCTTTCAGTGTCACTTGTTTAATAGACTCAGTAAATTCTTGTTGAATGTTGTTTGATTTACTTCCTTACAGCATCCCTCCTTACTTTTCATTTGCTTCTAGTTCTCAACCAATGTAAAGTGACTTCTGTAGATTGAGTAAAGTGCTTGTTTCCTTGCACAGGGTGACAGGCTGTGATTATTTGAGACATTATCTCCTTTCAACATTTTTGAAATCATGCTCTGACTTAGATGATGGAGTTCTGTTGGATAATATTCAAAGGTTCTACTTGTATCCTTTTAACCTTCCAAAGGATGCAGAGCTCATAATGAAAATTAGCTATTGCTAGAAATACTTGGTGAAGGTTTCTTTTAACTTGTCATAACTATAATCATTTCTAGCATCTGCTAAGAAATTGAAAGGATCATTAACTTTGTAACAAACTCTCTCTTATGACTTGTGATGTAAAGAGGAATCACGATTTGCTCCAACTATTTGGTACAATGTGGCCCTGGATAATATCTCCATGAAAGATGGTAAAACAACTGTTTTGCACACGTATCAGTAAAACTTAAATAAATCCAGAGCCATAAGAGTCTAGATTAAGATGAATATTGAAGTTGGCTTGTTTGGAGAAATATACCATTCTTATATGACCTCTGATCTCAGCTTTTGTAAATTAAGGATTTAGGGCAGTTGCCATTTTACTTGCCATTCGGATTGTTCTAAATAATTTGTTAAATGACTGTCACAGACCAGAAACAGAATCACTTAGAGCAGAGATACAGGTCATGTGACTAAGTCAACTAGTCCATGTAGTACAATTCAATTTCTTCAGACATCCCCTTTCCATAAAAAACATAAATCAAAACAATTGCATGAAGTATCATTGGCAGCTACAAATTGCCTACGTTATGCAATATACATAGTTACCAATAAAAAATATTCTTCTTTACCAGAATTGTGTGTCAATTCTTGTCATTTATTTCAGTCAGTCTCTGTTCATGTATTGCATACTTAATTATTAAATTGTATAGGTCCCATAATGTTACACATATGTGTTGTTGTTGTTGGCTGTTTGGTATGTGCTTGTTCCTATAGGGAGTTCATATGTTGAGTGTTGTTGCCATGGTAACTGTTGTTGTTTATCCACTTGTCTTCCTGAGGAATGATGGACCTCTTGGTGGAGACTAATATTCATTCTGTACTTCTTCAAGCTGGTGAGATCAGATTTTCCTAGTCAACTGACTGCACTGAAAGAACAGTTTCTGCAGTTGTCTGTATATCTCTATGGTTCAGACAATATGGCTGGTTGTTCACATTCACTTTGCATGACCAAGATGACAGTGTAGGCCCAAGTTGCTTCACGGGCTGATTTTTGTTGAGCATTGAACATAAACACTCTGACTCTCTCTCTCCAAGGTTCAATTCTGCCAATATGTTGGCAGCTTTATCAAAGTAAAATTTGTCATTCTGTCATTTCACCTTGATTTTTGTCACAAATGCCTGTTACTACTTCTAGTTTCAGCAATTTTTTTTTGTTACTGCATGAGTAATCGATGCAGTGTACCATTAGTCTTTGAACTGAACTATTTCTCAAGCTTTCAGTACATATATTTCTACATTCAAAAATTACCTTGTACAATTCTGTGCTGGATTTGTTCTTTTTTTTATGGTCCCTTTGGTAATATTCACTGCCATCTCAACCTTTCCATTTGACAGAAGATGATGTAACGCTGATGTATGGTGTTGTATTCCCAATCCTTTATGAAGAATCTGAATTCTTCACTTGTGAATCATGGGCTTTTAATACTTATCACAATGTCTGGGATGCTGTAACAATTGAAATGTGCTATCGAGCACTCTACAACATCACTGGTAGTCATTGACATCAGCTGGTCTACCTCTTACTAGTAAGAATAATGACAGTGACAACATATTCTGTTCCTGTAAAAATGAAGATGTCTGTTCCAGATTTGACCCACAGTTTGTCTGGCTTGTCATGTTTCATAGTTTTGCTTAGATTGGTATTTATTATGAATAAATACTGCACTGCCTGATGTGTTTCTTAATCTCATTACTCATGTTTGGCCGGTATAGCACATGACTTGCCATCCTCAGACTAGATGTGATTTGTTTTGGCTTTCATGGATACTCTTCAGCATCTTTTTTTCTCATCTCCTTAGGAATAATGATTATTTCCTTTAAAAGAGATTCCATCCTCAATTATCACTTCATTTCTATATTCCCAACATCTTATAGCAGCATACTACTTCCTGAAAGACTTGCACAGATGCAACTTGTTGCATAGTTTGATTAATTTGAGCAAGACATTTGTCTTTGACATTCAGTGTTGCTGGGTTGATCACTTACTGGGCCTGCTAAACTGATATTTTTCAGTGAAACAAGAAGGTTTCACACTCCCTCTGAACATCCTCAGCTTTCTTCATAGGGAGTGCTGACCTTGACAGTAATATTTATCTGTTTCCTATTTGCATGTTATATCCAGATGATATCTCTAAAAACAAACCAACAGTCCTTACACATGTTTTGGAGCAGATGGAAGGGAGTGGAGAAAGATGTTTTGAAGTGACTTGTGATCAGAATCTACTGTCAGTTTTTCTTTTCCAAACTAGTACTGATTTTAAAATGCACACAGACAAAGACTGTCAGGCACAAAAAATGTCAGGTACCTTTTCTCAATCTGAGTGTGGTGTTGTTCAGTTTTCGTTAATGTCCTGGATGCAAATGCAGCTGGTTTTCTTTGCTGCCAAGGGTTCTTACAAACCCTGTCTTACTGGCATCATATTGCAATTGACTTCACCATTGAAATTATAATACCTTAGCATTGGCACTGATGTCAGGAGTTATCTGATTCTAGTCAAAGCTGCTTTTTAAAAAATCTGTTTCTAATGCCAATGCACATCCTTAGCCATCTGCTTGCATAGAAGTTCACATTCTTCAATAAAATAATTTCACTGATTTCACATCTATCATTTGCTGTATCTCTGCTACAGTTTTCACCTTGTCAGGATCCAGATGAATTCATATCATTGTCAATATAGGACTTATAAGCTTGATTTCAAGCACCTTCAATTTCATCTTCTTCTTGTTCAGCTTTAAGTTTTTCTGGTGAGCTCTCTCTAGCAGTTGCACTGAGTTCTGATCATGTTCTGTAATGGATTTTTCCATTATAGCTCCACATCCATAAGCTAGCAGTTCATCAACAATAGCTTCTGTAAAGTTCACTGATGATGATCTGCTAACTGCTTGATACTGGAGCAGTGGACCACAATCATCTTTATTTCCTGAATGCATCCAGAATGTAGTTGGAAAATTGTTGCTTTCATCCAGCTTAGTTTGGCAATAACCAGCTTTGCACCAAGGATAATGAAGACCTTTGATTTGCTAAGTTGTGCCAAAATTTCTTCAATGGTTGACATAGGATTGTGACATCTCTTCAAAGCTTTATTGAGAAACTTTGGATTTTTCAGTTTTTGCACTGCTCCAATCCAATTTGGAGAAGTTGTCACTTTCTTGATTACTCCCTTTTCTCCCACTTCTTCTTGTCTTTTTGGCTGAACTTGAGGTTAGCTGGAACCTTTCTCAACATATGTTGTGTTAGCCTCACACTCTCATCTACTTTGAGGTGACACTTATCTGGGGAGTATCCAAGACCTGCAAAAATGTCTTTGTAACCTTCTAGGATCTCTTCAGCAGCCAATGGTAAAGTGGCCTGCAAAACACTGCAAATATCTTCTGGTATGTTTAGGGTTACTTATCCAAGTCTTAGATTTCTTCAGCTGAGATCTTTTTAATTTTTCTTAACATCGACTATCTGAAACTCCAGATCTTCATTCTTCCCGTTGCATCCTGCTCTCCATTTCATTTATACTCTTGGCATGATAATTGTTCCACCATATAGCCCCATTCCCACTTTTGAGGGCATCACTTTGGAGCATCAGCTGACCTATGATGTTGTACAAAACGTTATGTCTTTTTGATACTTCATATTTACTTGATGCTTTCCTTCTCCTTCCAACAGTCATGAAATCCTTCATCATCTTTAGACCAATAGCAGCCTGTTGAATGGCATAAAATGATTCATTGGAATGAGCTTCAAACAGATCTCCAGCAGCCATTATTATGGGATTGCTTTGTTTCTTGCAAGCTAAACACTTCCATGCAAACTGATTTTGTTTCTTGCTATTGGAGTGTTGTTTCCTCCGTGCTCGATATGCTTCCTTTTCTCTTTTGTGATTTCTATTTTTACATCCTGTCCTCTGCCCTTAATATTTTGCAGGCTTTTCTGCAAAGATTTCTTCCCTTTTTCCAATTTGTTGTTTTTGTTCAGCCTGGAATGTCTCATAGCATAATGCAAAGTAACGTCTGTTCTTCCCTTATCGTGCTGTAACTGATGATTAACAATCCCATAGTTTTTACACGTCAATAGCTTTCTTGAGAGTAAACATGCTCTCACAGATGGATCTCTTTTGACCACGACAATTCTACCGTTAATGATATCATCTTTTAGTTGTTCAAATTCACAGAATTCATTTCAATGTGTTGGTATTGATTAATTGTCACCCTCTGTCCAGAGTTCTGATATTGAAAGTATACCATTCATGAGTAACAGAAATATGAGATTCAATGTGTGTATACCAAGTCTTTGTAATTTCTGCAGTCTGGCTTTTCTAGACAATACAGCTTGTAGCACCCAATCCCGCCATTAATAATACTCTTATATACTCAGGTTTTTAATTGGTTCTGTAGCCATCTCATAGTTTTATCACTGAGATGGAAAAATTCCAGTTCTGTCTCATATCTCTTTTCATTTACACAATAGCGGAAAATGGAAAATGCACTACTCCAATAACACAGAAGTTCCATTCTATCATTTATCTTAAACTTCTTTCTTGTTATTTCTTTAAATAGCTGGCTCATTTACAGCTTTGAAAATTCATTCATTTTCAATTGCACCATTCCTGACACCATGTTCTAAGTAATGTGATTAATGCTGCCACAGAGAGCACAGAAAGGAACTTACAGCAAGTCAAACCAGGACAGTAAGTCCAATCAATTTCTCCAAACAAAGACAAGGTATTAGGAATTAGATGGATCTTGATAGCGGTCAGTGAGCCAGCTACTGTAAGAAACCACAGAGTATAATTAAAATTTCTGTCTGCAACTTTGGGTGGGACATTCTGCTGGGAGAGTTATTATGGCTTTGAATATTTCAGTACCTACTGCTGTATGAAAATGAAATGACTTTGTAAATGAGCTGAAAATTCCTCTGGTCTATGTGACAGAATTATGAGGTTGTCATAGAGTCAAACAAGAATCCTGAACAATGAAGAGTAGAAACTAATTTATCAGTGATGGAGAAAGAGTGCTACAGTTTGAATTGCACCAGAAACTTCACTGGAGAGCAGAAAAGACAATCTTGTGAAATTTCAGAAGCCTCTAAGACTTTAACTCTGTTAAATGCCATTTATGAACTCTCTGTATTTCTAGAGTAGAGAAGGTAAAAAGATATAAATTTCTTGTAGGTAAACCAAGGGGCACAGATTTATGATTGTTGCCAAAAGAAGCAATTGGGAGAAGAGATGAAAAACACAGTTCCATGCAGTGAATGATTAGGATCTGGAATTCACTGCCTGAGAGTCTGAGGGAGACAAGGCCAATTGAGACTTTCTAAAGGGATCATTATCTTAAAAGGAAAAAAATATTAAGACTACGATGAAAAGACAATTCACTACTTGAATTCACTACCTAAATTGCTCCTTCAAAGGGTCAGCATAGACATGACAAGCCAAATGGTCTTTTGTGCTCTAACCATGCTATGATTCAATTAATAGTCCCAAAGTACCAAAGCATCTCAACCCATCTTTGGATGAAAAATCTTCTAAAAGCAATTTGCAGAAAAACCTATTTAAAATAAAGGCCATGAGTGAATTTAGTTAAACTCCTTAGTGTTAATCATGAACCCTCAGGCTCTACTAAATGAACAGTCTGCCTTAGCAGCAGGCTTCCTTCAAGGAGTCCTCATACACCAACCAACCAGATACAAGTGTACTTGAAGGTGATGAAGCCTGAAATACATTATGTAATTAATTGGCATATTGTGAATCTCCTTGTTACCGATTTGAGACTGAAAGGAAAGCTCAGTCCATTGACACTGAATTCAAAACATTCTGGTGGCACAGCTAAATCATCAGCTTTGTGACCAGTAACAAGATATGTAGGAATGTGATCACTTTAATCTTTTTTCTGTGCAACTGTTCAGACCCTGAAATCAAACTGACATGAACTTCCATCCTGATTTCTTAAGAATCACAAAATGTTTGGAAGCAAAACTGACTTGCTGAACCCAGGTTCAAATTATTTCAGCTAAACTATGGTAGGAGATAGTGAGTGGAGGGGAAATGTCACTGAACTGTAACCCTGAGGACGAGGCTAATGCTCCTGAGATAAGATTTTAATCTCACCGTAGCAGATGTTGAAATTAGAATTCAATAAAAACCTGGAATTAAACATTAGTCAAATTGCAATTATGGAAGCATTGTTGGCTGTAAAAACCCATCTGGTTCATGAATACCTTGAGAGAACAAAATTTGCCATCCTTCCCAGGCCAGATCCACAGCAATATACCTGGCTCTTAAATGCATGCTGAAATGACCTAACAAGCCTCTCTGTAGCGTTTTTGTGCTAAAAGAGGGAAAAAAAAAGGAAAGTTAGCCTGACCTTGGATAATAAGGGAAATTAGGGACAGTATTAGATCCAAGGTGTACAGATTGGGAGAAGGTTCATTTCATCAAAGGGCAACAAAGGATTGATCAAGAGGAGGGGAACCAGAGTGCAACAATAAGTTTGGCAAAGACCATACTGACTGATTGTAAAATCTTCTCTAGATATGTGAAAAGAAAAAGATTAGTGAAGACGAACTCTAACATTCCTTGTTCTCAGAAACAGGAGAAGTCATAATGGGACCAAAGAGATGGGAGGCCTATTAAATATATATTTTGGTTCTCTCTTCACAACAGAGGACACAGGTAACATCCCAAACATGCTGGGGATTGCATGTATTGATAGGGATGAACTGAAGGAAATCATTATTAACAGGGAAATGTTGTGAGGAAAATTGAAGGGAGTACAGCCAATAAATCACCAGGACCCAATAATCTATATCCCTGAGCATTTAAAGAAATGGCCGTAAAAGTAGTGGATGCATTGGTGATCATCTTTCTCTGGAACAGTTCTTATGGATTGGAGGGTAGTTAATATAACCCTGCTTTTGAAATAAAGAGGTTAAGAGAAAAGTGAATTATAGATAGGTTAACTTAAGTACGAGGGAAAATCCTAGAGTCCATTATGTAAGATTTAATAGCAGATCACTTAGAAAACAGTGACAGAATCAGACAGCATCAGCATGAATTTACAAAAGGGAAATTATGTTTTTCTGATCTGCTAGAATTGTTTGAGGAAGTAACTAATAAGGGAGAGCCAGTGAATGTGGTTTACTTGGATTTTCAGAAGACCTCTGATAAGGTCCCACATAAAAATTCATGTGCACAAACACAGATGGGGAATTAGTTGGCAGACAGGAGACAAAGAGTAGGAATAAACAGATCTTTTTCTGAGTGGTAGGCAGTGACTACAGCAATTGGTGTTTGGACCCAGCTATTCACCATATATTGATGATTTGGATGAGGGAACTAAATGTAATATCTCCAAGATTTCAGATGACACAAAGCTGGGTGGCTGGATGAACTGTGATGAGGATGTAGAGATACTTCAGGGTAATTTGGACAAGTTGAGTGAGTCGGGCTAATGCATGGCAGATGAAGAATATTGTGAGTAAATGTGAGGTTCTCCTTCCTGGTCACAAAAATAGGGAGGAAGATTACGATCTAAATGGTGATAGATTTTGAAAGGGGAGGTGCAATGAGACCTGAGTGTACTTATGTGCCAGTTGCCGGAGTAAACGTGTCAGTGTAGGAGGCGATAAAGAAGGAAAATGGAAAGTTGGCCTTCAAAGTGCGAGGATTCAATTAAGTAATAGGGATGTCTTGGTGCAGTTGTAATCTTGTTCTCCATTTCTGAGGAAAAATGTTCTGGCTCTGTGGGAATGCAGCAAAGGTTTACCAGATTGATTCCTAGGCTGGCAAGACCAAGGTATGAAGACAGTCTGAATCGGTTAGGACTATATTTACTGAAGTTCAGAAAACTGAAGGGAATCTCACATAAACCCATAAAATTCTAACAGCACTAGACTGGGTAAATGCAGGAATGAAATTCCCAATGATTGGAGAGTTCAGAACCTGGGATCACGGGCTAAAGATATGCGGTAAGCCATTTATGAATGAGATGGGGAGAAATTTCTTCATCCAGAGAGTGGTGAGCCTGTGGAATTCTCTGCAACAGAAAGCAGTTGAGGCCCAAACATTGAATGGTTTCAACAAGGAGTTTGATATAGTTCTTAGGGCTAAAGAGTTCAAAGAGTATGTGGAGATAGCAGGAACAGGGTATGGAGTTGGATTATCAACCATGATCATATTGAATGGTGTAGCAGGCTCAAAGGGCTGAATGACCTCCTCTTGCTTCTATTTTCTATGTTTGTAAGTCAAAGGAAAGAACTGAAACCAGATGGATCCCCTGATATTGACCTAGGAACTGGAAACAACAACAGCAAACACAGTTTTATCAACCCCACAATGTTGTCTTTACTAATATCTGAAGAAGAATCACTGGACTCAAAATATTAATGCTGGTTTTTTTCCACAGATGCTGCCAGATGTGCTGAATTGCTCCAGCAATTTCTGTTTTTGTTTCTGATTTTCAGCATCCACAGTTCTTTGAATCCCCCCATTAACAAAATCCTAGGAGTTATAATTGACTGGAATCACTTGAATCAGCCATATAAATATTGTGGATTCAAGATGAGAGCCAAGGTATCCTGTAAAAATAACTCACCCATCATCTCCCCATTGCTTGTCCACCATCTACAAGTCACAAGGCAACAATCTGGTGGAATATTCTGCAGTTGTGTGGATGAGTGCAGCTTAAAATATATTCAAGAATGTCAACAACATCCAGGAGAAAGCAGCTGCCTGATTGGCATTCCATCCAGCAACATTAACATTTGCTCCCTTCGCCACCATTGCACAGTGGCAACAGTGTGTACCATCTACAAGACGCACTGCAGCAATGATCCACACCTCACACCACACCCCCCCCCCCCCCCCCCCCCCCATCCCCTCTCTTTCAACAGAAACTTCCAAAGTGACAACCACCACCATCGAGAAAGACGAGGACAGCAGATGTTTGGAAACACCATTCAGCCGCAAGATTCCCTGGGAGGAAGCAATGCCTGAGGTTTCTGACATTTGGAGACAGACACCTGCTGAATGGCATGCAGATGATGTCCGTCTGTATTTAACCATAAATTACATGTCGAGACAGGCAGAGGAATGTCAGGAACAGGTGCCACATTCCATCCGTAGACTAGAATAAAAATGGAGGCGACTGCCTGAATTCTCACGACCGTTTTAGTTAACACTCCTCTAATTTCTGTAGACCTCTGACTCCATGCATGGCAGTGCCTGGAGAAACCAGAGAGGAAAATGTCAGCAGGTCATTGGCATTTAGCTCAATCATGTGATTGCTTCACTGTCTCCATGAAAAGGGTGATTCAGGTCCAGGAGATCACTCAGGGCCCATTGGAAATGTAGCTGGACCTGCACTCCACCTCTGTAGCCTTGGCTGCACTGTAGCAATGGCAGGGCCTGATGAGGTGACTCACTACAAGCTCACTCCATGTACCCCTTCACCTCAAGAAGAGAAGGAGGTGTGATTGGATATCCACAGGGGGAATGCCAGCCAGTTGGGCACCCTGGGCGAATCATCTCAGGACATTACAGAGGGATGACCTGCCTTTCCAACTCCTTCTGCCCATTTTGCCTGAGGAGGGTGAACTTGCAGCTAAGTAGGAGCCTCTCTGCATGTTTGGGATTACTCGGTTGCAAATTCCCAGGTGTTGCCCAACAAGGTCACCACAGTCACCAGGAATCAGCCTTTTCAAATGAATTCAAAGTGAGGTCAGGCCAGAGGAATGGGAGGGAGGTATTTGTAATTGTCCCAGTCGTAGTAGTGGAAGCATTGTCACTGAGCACCTTCAGCAATGATAATGCTATAGTCAAGGAACAAAAGATTTCCAAGATTATGGGAGGAGTAAGGGAATAAGACAGGATGTAGAGACAGGCAGAGGAACCTGCTTCAGGTTTCATTTACTCTCATCTGCTTGTGGGCCCTTATCATATGCCTTCTGAAAATTCTGAAAGTAAACTACATCCACTGGCACTCCCTTATCAATTCTACTAGTTACATCCTTGCATATTTGTGATGCCCTTCGTCCCATCCCTGGATGGATACCATACTCGCCTTCCCTCAGTGATTCTCTCTTCCCTTTGCTGCATTTGCTCCACTTGAAGACCTGATACCATGACTCAATATAATCTTTATTTAAAACCATACTGTCATAAAAACAAAGCAGCAAGTACTTACCCTGAAGCCCAGGAAGAAGTGAAGGTCACTGGGGTCATGACTGTCATAGAGAGTCAGGTATTTGAAGGCACATATTTCTTAAATTTCATTGAGTGAGTAATTAATTCTGACAAATTGTATATTGAATGAGATGCAAATGCATGCAGATAAGTTTCCCACAACCTGCATTCAGGAAGGTCAACCTGCTTTTTAAGGTCACAAAGCCTAATTGCAAAACCTTATCCTGCTGGTGAGAATTTGAATTTCTGACATTCACCCAATTAAGCTCACCCATTTGTGATTCCTGACTCTTCCAGTAGTGAAAGATTCTGCCGACTTTCAAATCTGTGACAGTATTTTTGGAAAGAAGTATAAGTAGATCACTGTTTCCCTCAGAAGGGCTGCTTAGACTCTTGGAGGGAAAAAAAATGGAAAAGCAAAACAGGAACTGTTGCATCTCCTGCACTAGCATGAAACGGTGTGATAGGGAAAGAGAAGGCGCTGACGTAACAGATAGCAGACCAGGTGTTACGGAGGGAACAAACTTTTTGGAATGCTGAAAGATGGTGGTAATATTGCTGTAGATGTAGCAGAAATGCCACAGGATGATCTATTGAATACTATGTAGGTGAAGACAAAGGGTATCCTATCATAGTCCTGGGAACGAAGGAAGAGGCTAAATGTGTGAAATGTGGTGGACACACACCAGGGCCCTGTCAATCATGGTGGTGCCATTCTTGGATGAGGAAACAGAGACATATCATAAGCACTAATATGGAAATTGTATAGTCTGAATGGATGAGGTGGAGGAACATGGAGAGTGGAATGGTGTTATTACGAAAAATAGGGTGTAAGGAAATGTAGTTAAGGTAGTTGGTTGAGGCACTGGGCTTATCGTGAATGTTGGTAGGGGAGGATAGGTCGTTGACTACAAAAAAGTAGAGTTAATCAGGCTCTTTACTCTAAAAGCTCAAGAGTTGTGGGGGAACAGGCAGGAAAGTGGAAGAGGATTGAGTAAGCGAAGAAAAAAGAGAAGCTACACAAATGCTCTTAAAATACAACTATTGTAGCTAGACATAGAAACTCCCTTTATTTGGAGAAAGTGAGTAAAGTTGAAAGTTTGCAAATATGATGAAAAGTCACAGGGCTAAAATGTTAACCCTTTCTTTTTGCATGGATGGTGCCAGCTCTGCTGAGAATTTCCAGCATGTTGATTTTATTTCCAAAACTGCTTACAAATTGAACAGTACAACTAAACAAGTACTGAGAGTACGAATCATGGTGAAAATCTAGCAGCTAAGTAATAATAACTTGAGAATTCTCCTGCAGTCATAATACATACGAATAATCATTGTTGTAGTTATTGCAGCAGCACATGGGAGAAACTTTTTTTTGATTTTGTGATATTTTCATCAAAATTTTCAGGACTTAATATTTAGATGCTAAAGGCAGTGCTATTGATTGCCTTAGTGGAGGTACTCTGCATTGCCAGCTGCTTTCTGTATGGTCCACCTGGTATGCACTGTTGAGTAGAGTGCCACTGTAACTGTTCACCACATGCTGGCTGGGGCGGTGCATGAAGTTGGATCACATAAGTCCACTCAAAGTACCTTAAACATCAAAGATCAAGAAGGCTTCGACTTAATCCTCTTCAAACTTAGGGATTCAATGGGCAAACTTGAATAACCCAAAACTCATTGCTAAGTTTGAGGTTTTTCGCTCACCAAGGACACCTTCAGCGGGTCTGCCTCATCACAATTCAAGCATCCATAACTCCCTTTTTTACAGTACTTTGTGAAACTCATTTTTATCTCCCTTTCCTGAAATTCTTTCTCCTCCTTCCATTTCTCTGTCTCTTTCTATCTCCCTTGTCTTTTTCTTATCCCTCTTATTTTTCTTGGAATCACCTTCATTTTTTAAAATTGGAATTCTAACTCTAATCTCCACTCTTTTCTCACCCTGACCTCTCTATTTCAATTTCTTTTGGTTCAGAATCAAGATAATTAGGTTTCCAGGCTGTTGTGCAGAACGCTAACTCCAACTGCCTGACTATACTCTTACAATCTGCGTAGTTAAAGGCCCATAAACTATCCCAAGTTATGTCACCCTGGTCTCAGGAAACATTAGCTTTGAAAGTGGATGTGTTAATATTTTAGAATTGTAATTCCGCAAACCTCATAAGAATTGTACTGACTTTTTATTTATTTTGTCAATGGATTAATTTAGTTCCACTTCCAATTGAATGCTTTTCCTGTGGATTCGATTCATGGGTGTAAACCCAAACATCTTTTACAATAAAGTCTGGATGACTGAATAATTACCTCTACCTATGTTGGTTATGATAGAGTTTGATTTTTTTTTAAACAAGTGTACTTTTTCAATTCAATATGTACTTGACTATATTTAAAGCTTTATGAAGAAATATGCCAAACAGATTTCTTGACTTGATAAAATCACTCATGTTAAATATAAATTTACTTTATTCTTATTTACCCACTCATGGGATGTGGATGTTACCGGCAAAGCCAATTGCCCTTGAATTGAGTGGCTTGATATTCATTTTCAGAGGGCATAGATAAGAGCCAACCACATTGCTGTGAATCTGGAATCACATTTCGGCCAGACCAGGTAAGGACAACAGGTTTCTTTCCTGAAAGAACATTAATAATCCAAATGGGTTTTCACAACAACTAATGATCATGTTCATGGTCACTATTAATAGGATTAGCTTAAAATTCGAGATTTATTGAATGTGTTTTAAATTCCACCATAGAACCCATATTACCAAGCAAGGGCCCAGGTCTCTGGATTACTAATCTAGTGATATTCCCACTATGCTGCTGCCTTCACCATATTGAAAAGGTAAAACCCAGAAAACCCAACTTGCACGTGATGACCTACACACAGACACACACACATACACACTCTAGAATGTAAAACAAATCAAAATAGAGGAGGTGATGACAAAAAAGTCAAAGTTTTAAGTAAAAGAATTATATATTCTAAGAATCCTTCAGTGGTGTCAAAGTCCACTGGTTTTGTGACCAATGTAATCTGACTCTTCGGGAGTCAATCTCTTTTAAAAAAAATAATTTTTCAGAGTGGGTGCTATGACCTTAAATCTCCTTTTGTTTTTAAAAAAATTCTCTATCTATTAATTTATTCCAATGTGTAACAGAGATAAGGTCCAAGTTTGCGAAAACAAAAACTGTTGAGAAAGAGTTGCTTTCTTGATGTTACCTCCTTCTGCAACCATCAGACAAGATTATTATTTAATCAATTGCTAGAACCATTAAGAAGGAGATTATAACACAAAATGTAAAACGTCAAAATATGACTGAGCAGGGTCAACATAGTTTTGTGAAAAAAAAGTCAATTTTAATTAATTTATTAAAGATTTCTGAGGACAGAACAATTAAAGTAGATAAAGAGAAATTTGTTGATACATTGTACTTTAATTTGCAGAAGACATTTAGTTTGATGCCACAGAAAGGTTTCCTAACAAGGAAAGAGCACATTGTTGTAGACTAACCCATCAGTGTGGATAAAGGATTGTACAAAGTTAAAAAAAAATACAACACCAGGTTATAGTCCAACAGGTTTAATTGGAAGCACAACAGCTTTCGGAGTGTCGCTGGGATCACTGCTTTATCCTCAACTGTTTACAATCCAGATCTATTACTCAGATATAAGAATGAAATGCATTCTTGCTAAATTTGTCAGTGACAGCAAAATTAGAAAGAAAGTAAAGTTGTCAAGAAAGGTAAAGCATGAAAAGGGGTGTATTCAGATTAAGTGAGTGGACAAAGAACTGAAGGTTAAGAGTGATGTGGGAAATGTGAACTTGACTAGTTCGACAGGAAGTATAGAAAAGCAGAACACGGTTTAAATGGAGAAATATATCAGAACTAAGAGGGTTAGAGAGGTTAGGGAGTCCTGGTAAATGAATCTCAATAATTAGGATGCAGGTTTAGCAAGTGATTCAGAAGACAAATGGATTGCTGATGTTTATTGCAACAGGAGTGAAATATAAAAGTAAAAACATTTTATTGCACTTGTGGTGTTGATGAGGCTGCTGGATATAGTTTTGGACTCCTTAATAAAAAATAGATATAAAAATATTAGAAACAGTGAGAAACAAAGGTGTAAATGGGTTATCTTATAACCAGGTTGGACCTGTACCCTTTGACATTTAAAGCATGAGAGGTGATCCTGCTGAAACAGATAAGGTCCTGAGCGGACTTCACAGGTGGACAGTATAAGAATGTTTCCTGTTGTTGTGGAGACTAGAACCAGGGAACCAATTTAGGGATGAGGTTTGCCTTTAAAGACAGGGATGAGAAGAATTTATTTTCTCAGAGGGTAACTAATATAGGGAATTATCTTCCCAAAAAACATTGGAGAGTTGGTTATTAAATTTATTTAAGGCTGATCAGATAGGTTTTTAAATATGAGAATTGAGGGTTATGAGGGCAGCCAAAAAAAGTGGAATTGAGATAACAACCAGGTCAGCCATGATTTTAATGAATAATGAAATAGCCGCAAACGGCCAAATGGCTTAATGCTATTCCAAAGTTCTGTTTTCCTAAGTTTTACAACAAGGAGACAGACATACGAACAGCCTTTGTACCTCTGTATTCACAACACAGTACAATTAAAATCTTCAAAGACCTTCAAAATAGACCCAATGAATCCTAACCAGACTTTTGAATAATCAAATTTATACTCTGCAAATACTCAGTCTCAGACACTGCTTTGCATGTTAAACAAAAGATTTAGCAATTACTAGCAATATAGTAAGTTCAGTGGAGCAAAATTAAACAACAAAGTAATTTAATTGGTCAATGCTATCAATTGCAAAACCTTTGTTTTCAACCCCATTCACACTGTGACAATGATGCACCTTTAACAAGGTTAGGTTGTCCTTGGTTTCTTTTTCAGAGAGGTCATAAAAGACATAGGCTCTGAAAGGTCTAAGTGTAAAGGGTTTTAGGGCCAATTTGATTATAGTTAACGGATATTGCCTCAGGCAAAAGCCTTTCAAATAAAAAACACTTGTACAATGAAAAGGGAGTGGCCAGTTCTCCCAGCTCTGTTTTTCTCTGGTCTGGTTTGGCTTTTTGTCATCTGGCTGTTCAGAGCTGCTGGTCAGTTGTTAGCTGGGAATCCAAAAGAAACAGTTGCATGGGAGAAGACGTTCCATGCTGAACCTCTCTGACATTTCTCCTGGAAGAACTTGACCTTTTTTGCCAAGTGGGTATTTATGGGGACTATTGCAGGCATTTGGAACAGTATAATTAATTTTGGATAGTCTGTTGGGTTTTTGGACAGGTTAAGTTATTCTGCAGTCTGTTCTCTGTTGTTTGTGTTTCATTCAGTGCTCTGTAAATAAATTCTATTTTGTTTAAAACCGAGGAGTTTTGACCAGCTGCATCACTCCTGGAAAATCCAGTTTAAACCTGCTCAAAACAACTAGAAAAGTTGGGGTCTGGGCCACCTTCATGAAATGATTAGAGTGGTCTGGCTTGGTCCATAAAAGATTAGAGACTTATTGCGGGATTTGTTCTATAGTTCCAATTTGGGATTCAGGTTGCTGGATTTGAAGGCAGCAAGTGGAAGGTGTTAGTGTCTTTTGTTCTGGATGTTGAAATCAGTTGGTTTAAATGGTGCTTGGAATATCAATGGCTTTTGCGGTCACTAAGAGCTTTCTGGGGTGGAAAAAGTAACTTTGGGGTTTTACAAAAAGTGAATAAGGCCAAGCTGCTGGAATTAGCAACAACCTGGAGTTGGAGCTGTCTTCTTCCAAGGGGAAAGGAGAGATACTTACAGCAATAGCTCAGCATTTATATTTGCAGGAAATGGCATCAGAATCTTTGAAAATGAAGCAGTTCAAGTTAGAGGGAAAAGAAAAGGAAAAAGAAAAAGAAATAAAACTGCTTGAATTACGATTAAAAGCAGAGGAGAGTGAGAAAAAATGATCGCTTTAGCAGAAGAGAAAGAAAGAGAGAGAAAGAGAGAGAGAAGAAAGAAGGAGAGAGAAGAGAGAGAAAATAAGTGAGAGGAAAAGAAGAAAGAGAGGGAGTTCGGACTTCAGAAATTGGCACTTTTGTGGAAAGTCAGCTTAAAAGGATGGAGATGAAGGCTGAGGGTTAGCTTCATAAGAAGAGAGTGAGGATGAGCAAACCCCCTGGTAGCCAAAGGTGTGGTGAGGATCTGTTTAAATATCTTCAAACATTACCAAACTTTTATGAGAAGGATGTGGAAGCCTTTCTCATCTCACTTGAAACGGTGGCTAAACAAATGAAATGGCTAGTGACCACATGGGTTTTGTTGATCCAAACAAATCTTGTAGGTAGAGCTGGTGAGATATTCATATCACTATCAGAGGAGGTATCTGGGGTGTATGAAGGAGGTAAAGAAAGCCATTTTAAGTGCATATGAGCTTGTGCCAGAAGTCTACAGACAACGTTTCAGGGATATGAGGAGGGACCCTCCTCAAACTTACATTGAGTTTGAAAGGATCAAACAAAGTAATTTTGATAGGTGGATAAGGGCATTAAAAGCAGAGCAAACCTATAACGCTCTTGGAGAGATGATTATTTTGGAGAAGTTCAAAGTTCACTTCCTGAGGCAGTGAGAACTCATGTGAAAGAGCAGAGTTAAAATGGCAAGATTAGCAGCTGAAATGGGTAGAACAGGGACAGGATTGGCTGTTGCAGGTTCCAGGGTTTAAATGTTTTAGTAGGGTCAGAGGTGGGGGTAAAAGAGGGGGAGGTGTGGCATTGCTTGTCAAGGAGTCCTGAGGTCACGTTGCAGTTGTATAAGACTCTGGTGCAGCCGCATCTGGAGTATTGTGTGCAGTTTTGGTTGCCATACTATAAGAAGGATGTGGAGGCACTGGAACGGGTGCAGAGGAGGTTTACCAGGATGTTGCCTGGTATGGTAGGAAGATCGTATGAGGAAAGGCTGAGGCACTTGGGACTGTTTTCATTGGAGAAAAAAAGGTTTAGGGGTGACTTGATAGAGGTGTACAAGATGATTAGGGGTTTAGACAGGGTTGACAATGAGAACCTTTTTCACGTATAGAGTCAGCTATTACGAGGGGGCATAGCTTTAAATTAAGGGGTGGTAAGTATAGGACAGATATTAGGGGTAGATTCTTTACTCAGCGAGTCGTGAGTTCATGGAATGCCCTGCCAGTAGCAGTGATGGACTCTCCCTCTTTATGGGCATTTAAATGGGCATTGGATAGGCATATGGAGGATAGTGGGCTAGTGTAGGTTAGGTGGGCTTGGGTCGGCACAACACTGAGGGCCAAAGGGCCTGTACTGCGCTGTATTTTTCTATGTTCTATAATCATTCCATTATGCAATGTCATAGTTAAAAGGATTGTAGAGGAGTTCCTCAAATTTACCCATAGAGATACAATCAGATCAAGGGTCAAACTTCACATCAAAATTATTCAAGGAAGTTATGCACAGTGTAGGAGTGAAACAATTCAAATCTACTGCATACTATCTACTGCATACTGCATACTAGAATTGCAGGGAGTGCTAGAAAGGTGGCATCAGACAGTAAGGACCTTGTTGATGGTTATAGACAAGACTATCCAGATGATTGGAATAAAGGAATTCCATCTGCAATTTTTACTAGACTGGTTACCAAGGTTAGATATCATGGAATACAGGGTGAACTAAGCATTTGGAAACAGAACTGGCTTGAAGGTAGAAGACAGAGGATGGTTGTGGAAGGTTGCCCGTCAGACTGGAGGTCTGTGACCAGTGGTATACCACAAGGATCAGTGCTGGGTCCACTGTTTTTCATCGTTTATATAAATGACTTGGATGTGAACATAGGAAGTATAGTTAGTAAGTTTGCAGATGACACCAACATTGGAGGTATATAGTGGACAGCAAAGAAGGTTACCTCAGAGTACAACGGGATCTTGATCAGATGGGCCAATGGGCTGAGGAGTGGCAGATGGAGTTTAATTTAGATAAATGTGAGGTGCTGCATTTTGGAAAAGCAAAGTAGAGCAGGACTCATACACTTAATGGTAAGGTTGTGGGGAGTGTTGCTGAATAAAGGGACCTTTAGAATACAGGTTCATAGTTCACTGAAAGTGCAGTCACAGGTAGATCGGATAGTGAAGGCGGCTTTTGGTATGCTTTCCTTTATTGGTCAGAGCACTGAGTATATGAGTTGGGAGGTCATAGGTCAGGACATCAGTTACAGGACAGGACATCTGTTACTCCACGTTTGGAATATTGTATGCAATTCTGGTCCCCCTCCTATGTGAAATTTGGAAGGGTTCAGAAAAGACTTCCAAGAATGTTGGAGAGGCTGAATAGACTGGGGGCTATGTTCCCTGGAGTGTTGGAGACTGAAGGATGACCTTATAGAGGTTTATAAAGTTATGAGGGGCATGGATAGGATAAATAGGCAAGCTCTTTCCCCCTGGAGTGTGGGAGTCCAAAACTAGAGGGCATAGGTTTAAGGTAAGAGGGGAAAGATTTAGAAGGACCTAAGGGATCATGTTTTCATGCAGAGGGTGGTGAGTGTATGAAATGAGCTGCCAGAAGAAGTGTTGGAGCTGGTACAATTACATTTAAAAGGCATCTGGATGGGTACATGAATAGGAAAGGTTGAGATGGATATGGGCCAAATGTTGGCAAGTCAGACTAGATTTATCCAGGCATCTAGTCAGCAAGGACAGATTGGACTGAAGGCTCTGTTTCCATGCTGTATGTCTCTATGACTCCATGACTCCATAAAACAAAAATAATGGAAAATCAGTGACACCTCTAATATAGGAAATAATTGATCAGTGGGCTGTTTCCTCATGTGAAAATAATGGTTGAGGAAAAATCAAAGAGGTCTTTAAGGTTATGAATGATTTCAAAAACATGGATAACAAATATTTCACCTTGTGAGGGTGGCCACCAATAAGTTAGTCACCAGAAATTCAGTAGGGAATTTGGAAGAAATTTTGTTGCACAATGTATGTCAAAACTGTAGAACTTACTACTACAGGGAGTAGTTGAGCAGCATAGATGCATTTAAGGGGAAGTTAGACTTGTGTATGAGCAAGAAGGAAGTAGAGAGTTATGATGACAGGTAAGATGATAGAAGTCTCAAGTAGACATAAGCACCCCCATGTGTTGGTCAGCCCAATTGGCTTGAATCTGATCTGTGCATCCTTTGTACTTAAGCCAAGCAATAAAAACGTCTGAATGAGATGCGTCAGGATTGAGGTAGGGGCAGTTCGGTGACATGATGGAGGGGGGAGTAGTCAGTCTTGGTAATAGAGGACCTATGTAGCCAGAACTTAGGTTTTGACATCCAACATAGCATAAAGGTTATGAATGATCTGGTTCAGATTCAGACAGTTGCGAAGAAGAGGAATAATGTTGATGGCCGGGTAAGTTTATGAGAGGGACCAAAGACAATGGATGCATTCTGCCCTATATTTAATAGAGGAAATTTCTGCTCATCCACTCCAGGATGTCAGACACGCAATTTGACAGATCAAAAATACAGATGGATTCAACAGGTATTGGTGAGGTGGAGTGGAGCTAAGTGTTGTCAAAGTGCATGTGAACCTGATAGGTTTTGGATGATGTCCTCAAGTGGAATCATGTAACTGAGAAAGAGATTAGGATCGAGGATAGATCCTTGGCCACTGAAAAAGTAATGATATGGAAACAAGAAGAGAACTCATGCTCGGTAATTCTCTAGCTATGCAGCTATACTGTCATCTCTAACCTTGCATGAGATTTGTTACATTGGCAGTTTTCCCAAATCCTTGAAGATCTAAGATTCCCGACTCTAATTTTTAAATCTGGTACCCGCTATAACAGGAATGGGTTATGGGGATTTTAAAAAAAACTTCTTCCATCATAGGACGTGATTTGAATTAAGAGTCCTTAAAATGTTATGCAAATTCCCAAATAGAGTAGAAAAGTTTTATCTGAACCAAAAAGATAAAAGCATAATTTGAGGACATAGATATTATACTTTCAAAATGACAAAACTAACTTCAAGGCTAATGCTAATAATTAACTTTTCCTTTCAGTAATTGTTGTCTAGTATGGCTTTCAATATTTCACAAATGTTGTTGTGTTAGATGTTGGAAACAGATATTTCACACAGAAGGGTGAACTCAATGGGTCAGACTGCCTTCTTCATTTTTACTTAATCATGACTTTGCTTTTGTGCAGCTTAACTTCTCATCATTCTAAACCCTATATCAGGTTTGCCATTTCTTCTTTGTGAAAATAGTTCAATTCTGTGTGAACATTGAGCTCTGAGTCTTAGGATCACTATTCATCATTTTCTGTGACCTCGCTGCAGTGTGCTGCTATTTTTGAAAGTATTATTTGGATAAGTACCTCAGTACACTGTGACTTGCCATAGTCATGTGGCTTCTGCCGTTATTGTTGAACAAAGACTTTAAGGCAATACCTATTTGACAACATGGAAAAAGTCCAAATTCAAAAATCTAATAACTCGACAGTCATAATTATGAAACCAATATTTTATTTCAAACATATTTAATTAACGCTTTTCAAATTTACAAACTGCCATAGTGAAGTTTGATCTCATGTCTCTGGATTATTATTCTATGTCTCTGATAGATTACTAGTTCAATCACACTATTAGTTCAATAATATTAATGTGTAATCTCTGCTCCATGATATCCTGTATTGTCATGGTAGTGACTGACAACAATTCAAAGCATGCACCCTTAAAGATACATAATCATCCTGTCATAAACAACATCTGTAGAATTTAAAAATAGGATCTTAAGATACACTTAAATGAAGTGAACCCTTCAGCTAAGTGACCACATCGCTTTAGAATATCACATTCACCGGCCCACTAGTGTCTTCCTACTGAAGCACCTCGTTGTTATGATGTTAACCACTGTTTGTAGAACCTCTTGATCACTCTTTACATAAATAAATAACTCTATGCTAGCTCTTTCTAGAGTGATCCAGGAGAAATTCCACTGCTGTACCCAGTTTCCATAGTCCTATGTCTTCCTCTCCTTCAAATGTTTATCTTTTCTGAAATTTGCAATTATTTTCACCTCAGTCCCTCCTAGCCTAAGTACATTCCAGGCTGTAACAATCTGCTGCATTTCACTCCTGCTTTTCTAACATTTACCGATCATCTTCCTTTCATTGCAACATTTAATCTTTCAATATTACACCCCACTGCTGTACCTGAAAGTCTGTTCCACATATTGATTGCCTTTTGGGTAAAAAAGAACTTCCTATCAATCTTAAATTTACCTTTTACAAGCTTTGACCCCGTATCGCCTCCTTCTGCTTACAATTAGAAGTAGTGTTCCAAATTTCTTTTTTTCTATTTCCTTATAAAATTTGTAGATCTCTATATGTCTGTTTAGGATAGTTTCCTATTGGTCTTTCTTCATATATTAGATCTTTCACACACAGCTTCAAGAAAACTCCTAAAGTCTTAGCAAACAGTGAAAATACTTTGTTTGTAGCTCAACTGATTCTCTTGATGGTTGATCAAGTTTATTTAGGGAGGAACTGAATTACAGCAAGAAAATACATTCAAAATAATATTCTCCTTAGTGTGCAATCATCAAGATAAGAGAATGCAATAAAAATTGAACATAGACAAGACAGGTACTTTTTTAAAAAACCTCTAAAATATTTTGACAATTTTTACAATTTTTCATTCTATATTATGCCTCTCAGTTTCCATATTTTTCAGACAGTAACAATTTATTATGTAAGACAAAGTTTCTCTCAACTTTCCTTTTATGCTTGGCTTACAAAGCAACATGTGATGATATGGAGAATTTTACCTGGAAATAGGGAATAGCATCCTTAAAATTGTTGTTAAGAGAAAGTAGCTATTCATTAATAGTAAGAAGAACTGTAACACTCTTTAGCATGATAAGCAAGTTGGTAGAATAGGCAAGCAGATGGCAGATGTAACTTACTGTGGATTAATGCCATAATTGCAATAGCGTATTTTAGAAAAATGGACTAGGAATAACTGTTTACTCTCAAATAGAAAAGTGCTCAAAGTTGTGGGTATACAGCAAGGTTCACAAATTGAAATCTGTAATTGAGTGAGTCTGTGAGCTGTTGGAAAATCCATTGAAAAGACAATAACTTTTGCATTTTATAATCAAGAAGTATTATAAATGGATAAAGAAAACTTTGTCTAAAGCATTGTATGAACTTTTTGCTCTTCCAATATAGGGAAGTAATAATATTCACAATGAATATACAACACAGATTCATCAGGATGTACTGAGGATTGGAGACCATAATTATGTGAAGAGACTTAAGAAATTGAATCTATTATAACTGGATCAGAGAAAGCTAAGAAGAAATGCAATGGGAGATTTTAAAATTATAAAGACTTTGATGTTAAGGAAAATTGATTTGCTCTGGTTAGAGAGTCAACTGTAAGAGGTCATAATAATTAAAGGAGAGGAGAGAGGTTAGGTGACATTCTTTGTTGCAGGAACAGTTAAGGTAGAGAATCCTGAAGTTTTGAAGTAAATGTAAATACATTTTTGAATCAATAGAAGATGAGTTATGTGTGCAGAGAGGGCTGTCGGAGCTTTGGTTTGCTCCAGTCAATGCTTAGCACACAGACAGTGGACTTGTTTTTTAGTTCCTGATGTACTTGGAGCAGGGGTTCTGGACATGTAGGGGAAATTAATAAATGAGTGCAGCCTGTCTGTTAATAGCTTTTTGATTGGCTCGCCGCTGTACCATATTATTTCCAGGATTCCCGACCAATGGCATGTGCGTATGATGGCAACCTCATATTAGTCCATGGGATCATAAGACGTAGGGCCAGAAATAGGCCACTCAGCTCATTGGCTCTGCTCTGACATCCAATGAGATCATTACTGATCTGATAATCCTCAACTTCACTTTTCTGCCTTTTTCCCCATAACCGTTGATTCTGTTGCCAATTAAAAATCTGTCTATCTCAGCCTAGGATATATTTAAATGACCCAGCCTCTATAGCCCATTGCGGTAAAAAAAATCCCACAGATTTACTACACTCTGAGAGAAGAAATTCCTCCATATCTCTGTTTTAAAAGGGCATTTCAAAAGCCTCTCTCTTGCACCAAAGCCTGAGAAATACATTCATCTGCCCAATTCTCTCACTTCTGTACTCACTAGAATGGGGCATCGGGAATAATCCAGAGATTACAACTTTTACAAGACCTCATCCCTCATTCTACCTGCATCATTGGGACCAATGTGTAGCATGATCTCGGCCTTATCACCCTCCCCTTTCAGGTGCCCTACAGCAATTCAGTAACATCCCTAACCCTGATCCCAAGGTGGCAACACACCATCCTGGAATCACATCAGTAGCCACAGAAATGGCTGTCTGCACCCATCTCTACTGAGTCATCCACAATTATTTCCCTTGCTTATCCCTCCTTGTGCAGCTGAACCATTCATTGTGGAACCCTCACTGTCATCATTTTGCAACACACAAAAACGGTTATCAAATGGGATACCATTTGGAGCTTTGCTGTCATCTGCCTCGCCCCTTTCTTCTGCTTGGTGGTCACCCATTCCCTCTCTAACTGCAGCCCTTTAATCTGTGCCGTGATCACCTCAGCAAACATGCTGTCCATGCAGCCTGCAGCTATGCATTGCTGTGTGTCCAGCCAGAACTCAAGCTCCAAAAGTGGGCACTCAAGATGTCCGAACTGGCGGCACTTCCTACAGATGTGGTCATCCAGTCTGCCGAAGCATCTTGGAATTGCCACATGCTGATATGATGCAAAAGATAGATTTAAAGAACTTATGTTTAATACTGCTGGAAAGAAAGAGTTTAACTCTTATCCTGTTGATCTTATATACAAAAAAAAAGTACGATGAGAAAGTACTGTTCAGACAGTATAAATCACAATAGACCATCATAAAATAGTAAAGAATAGGAGAAAATCAGGAAAGGTAGGAAAGAGAAATATCCACCTGCCAACCACTTACCCATGATGTCACACTGCTGCAGAACTGCTGTGGTTTATCTCCCAGCTTCTCGACCGGAAGCAGAGCAAGAACCAATTCTTACAGAGCAAGTTTGGTGGAAGGGTAGAGGCAAGTGGAAACAAATGTTCACCTTGTTCCCAACTGCCCTAAAATTCCAGAGACTTGCATTTAATTTTCAACTGCACATTTGCATTGAAGTACTACCTCCAACACCATAGGCACCTATCTTGTCATTGCCATCGAAGACATGGTACCTAATCAAACATTCGAAGCATATTGTATCCAACAATCGTCAGCCAGAAGTGTCAAGTGGATGATTCATCTCGCCCTCCTCCAGTGGTCCCCAGCAATATAAATACCAGTCGTCAACTAATTCAGTTCATTCTGTATGATATCAAGAAACTGTTGGAGGCAGTGGATACTACAAAGACTATGGGCCTTAACAATATTCTGGCAATAGTACTGAAGACCTATGCTCCTGAACTTGCTGCCCCCCTAGCCAAGCTGTTCCAGTACTACTACAACACTGGCATCTATCCAACAATGTGGAAAATTGCCCAGGTATATCCTGTACACAAAACACAGGACAATTAGGGGGAAAACTCTGCTGATTGGAGTCATACCTGGCACATAGGAAGATGGTTGTGATTGTTAGAGATCAGTCATCTCAGCTCCAGGACATCTTTGCATGAGCTCCTCAGGATAGTGTCCCAACCATCTTCAGCTGCTTCAGCATTGACCTTCCTGCCATCTTATGGTCAGAAGTAGGAATGTTGACCAATGATTGCACAATATTCAGTACCATTTGCAACTGCTCAGATATTGAAGCAGTCCATGTTCAAATGCCACATGTTCGGGACAATATCCAGGCTTAGGCTGACAAGTGGCAAGTAATATTCATATCACATGAGCAGGCAATGAACATCGCCAATAAGAGGCAAGCTAATGACCATCCCTTAACATTCAATAGTGTTACCATCGCTGAATTCCCCCATTATTTTGACCAAAAACTAAAATGGTCTGGCCATATATAGTGGCTACAGAGCAGATAACCGGCTGGATATACTGCAGTGAGTAACTCATCTCTTGGTTCCCCAAAGCCTGTCCACCATCCACAAAGTACAAGTGAATGCATGGAATATTCTGCCACCCTTGCCTGAATGAGTGCAATTCCAACAGCACTCAAGAATCTTGACATCATCCATGACAAATAAGCTGCTTGATTGACACCACATCTACAAATATCAAGTCACTTCACTACAAACTCTCAGTGGCAGCAGTGTGTACTATTTACAGGGTGCACTGCAGAAATTCTACCAAGACGCCTTAGAGAACACCTTCCAAACCCACAACCACTTCCATCTAGAAAAACAAGGGCAGCAGAGAACACCACCACCTGCAAGTTTCCCTTCAAGCAACTCACCATCCTGAATTGGAAATATATCACTGTTCCTTCCTTGTTGTTAGATCAAAGTCCTGGAATTCCCACCCTAAAGGTATTGTAAGTCTACCTACAGCACAATTAAAAGCAAAACCAATTAAAAGCAAAGTACTGCAATGCTGGACATCTGAAATAAAAATAGAAAATCCTGGAGAAAATGAAACAGAAAATGCTGAAGAAGTACAGCAGGTTTAGTAGCATTTGTGGAGAGAGAAACAGAATGAATGTTTGAGTTTGATTGGAGTCTTCAGAACTTAGAAGAGAAACCAACCGTGTTGCCATGGTCTGGCGATGGAGGAGGCCAAACTACCACCGCACCTCCCTTGTCTGCCGGTTTGATAGTGAGGTTGGGGTTGGAGCGGAGGGAGTGGAGGGCTCCACACCTCCCACCTCATTTCCCTCCAAGGCCCCAAGGAATCCTTCCATATCTGTCACAAATTCACCTGCACCTCCACACACATCATTTACTGCATCCGCTGCACCCGATGTGGCCTCCTCTACATTGGGGAGACAGGCCGCCTACTTGCAGAACGTTTCAGAGAACACCTCTGGGACACCTGCACCAACCAACCCAACCGCCCAGTGGCTGAACACTTTAACTCCCCCTCCCACTCCACCAAGGACATGCAGGTCCTTGGCCTCCTCCATCGCCAGACCATGGCAACACGACACCTGGAGGAAGAGCGCCTCATCTTCTGTCTAGGAACCCTCCAACCACACGGGATGAATGTAGATTTCTCCAGTTTCCTCATTTCCCCTCCCCCCACCTTATCTTAGTCCCAACCCTCGGACCTAGCACCGCCTTCTTGACCTGCAATCTTCTTCCCGACCTCTCCGCCTTCACCCCCTCTCCGGCTTATCACCCTCACCTTAACCTCCTTCCGCCTATCGCATTCCCAACACCCCTCCCCAAGTCCCTCCTCTCTACCTTTTATCTTAGCCCATTTGGCACACCTTCCTCATTCCTGAAGAAGGGCTTATACCTGAAACGTCGATTCTCCTGCTCCTTGGATGCTGCCTGACCTGCTGCACTTTTCCAGCAACACACTTTTCAGCTCAAGAATCTAGTATTGTTAACATCAGTCTGCTAAGAAGCCAGACTTCAGGCTAAGCAAAACTGTGTCAAGTCTCAACTTCTTTGAAATCTGTTTTCAGAAGAAATCTTATTTTGCCTTGTGATGAATTCCTTTTTTTTGTTGTATAGAATTTGTGTTGCAAGCTAGCATCTGTCACTGGTAACATTCAGGGAACAGGCAGTTCAAAAAAATCTGTAGAGATTGAGATTGCAACATTCAATTCTGTTCTTTGATAGTGACTGGACTTATGACAGAATTTTCAATTGCCTAGTCAAGACAGTTCAGGGGTCACTGAATAGTAATTCAAAGGAGAGAGACGTAAAATGAATTTCTGAAAGTTTGAGAAAAAGAGCGGTGTTGACCGAAATTCTAGGAGTCTAGTAGTTAGCAGTAGTGCTGGGAATGCTGCTAGACTAAACAGTTTTCCTTGTAGAGTATCTCAGTGAGGAGTCACAAGCAGTCTGTGCTATTGAAATAAATTCAGAGAAAAGTTCTAGGAATTAGTAGACAGCAAAACGTTGTTGTCAGGACTTCGAATCGGTCTGAGGAAACTGAAAAAGTGATAAGGTTGCAGTTTTATGATGGGTGAAGTAGAGTGGAGTTCCAAAGAAGATTGCAGGCATAAATACTCAGTGAAGCTGAGAGAGTGGATGTTGAAAATTCAGTCCTTGCTCAATGTACGATTTGAACTCAGGGCAAAAGTCCAGAGGCAGGACTTGCTCAGTGAAGCTGGTTGTCAATGAAGAGCTGAAGTTATGCTTGTGAATGAGGATTGGAGTGCAATTTCAGAATCTGGGGTAACATGGACATAAGTCAGGAGGGTGATCAACTAGAACAGGATCACTCATTGAGGTAATTATGATGGACTAAACACATAAGCAAAGAACAAGTCCCTTCAGGATCTTATACCTTCCAATTAAGTCACCTCTGACTCTTCTAAACTCCAGATGATATAGGCCTAGCTTGTCTAACCTTTCCTCATAAGGCAATCCTGGTGTAAGTCTAGTAAACGTTCTCTGAACTACATCTAATACATTAAGATCCTTCTGCAAGTGCGGAGAGCAGTATTGTTTGCAATTCTCTAAATGTGGTTGCACCAATGCCCCATATTACTGAAGCATAAGTTCCTTGCTTTTGCATTCAATTCTATTCAAAATTAAATGCAATTCCAGTAGCTTTCCTGATTATTTGCTGCAGCTGCATTCTAACCTTTTGTGATTCATGCACCAGGACATCCAGATCTCTCTACATCTCAGAGTTCTGCAACCTCACCCCATTTAGATAATGTATTTCCTTTTCATTCTTACTGCCAAATAGATGATTTCACACTTTCACCTTACTCTCCATTTGCCAGATCTTTCCCCACTCACTTAACCTATTTATGTCATATTTTATGTCACCTTAGACAACCCTTCACAGTCCTCTTCACAACTCACTTTCTCAGCAATCTTTGTGTCATCAATAAACTTAATTACTCTACGCTCAATCCCTACATCCAAATCATTCATATAAATTGTGAAGAATTAAGAACTCAGTACCTTCACCACACATGACATCATGCTAGCCTGAAAAAACTCATTTTTTTAAGATTACTTACAGTGTGAAAACAGGCCCTTCAGCCCAACAAGTCCACACCGACCCGCCGAAGCGCAACCCACCCAGACCCATTCCCCTACACCTAAAACTACAGGCAATTTAGCATGGCCAATTCACCTAACCTGCACATTTTTGGACTGTGGGAGGAAACCGGAGCACCCGGAGGAAACCCATACAGGCACAGGGAGAATGTGCAAACTCCACACAGTCACTGCTGAATCACAGGCTGAGGTGGGAAATGAACCTGGGTCTCTGGCACTGTGCCACCGTGCCACCCTTATTCTTACTCTCTGCTTCCTGTTAGCCAGCCAATTTCTATCCATGACAATATGTAACTCCCCAACACCATGAGCTTTTATTTTCTACAATAACTTTTAATGTCGGACCTTATCAAATGTTTGCTAGACATCTAAATACCACACTGGCCCCCTTTATCTACAGTCCAAGTTAATTTTTCCAAAAAGCTCAATAAATTAGTTAAACATGATTTTCCTTTGACAAAATCATGTTGGTTCTGCCTGATTATCTTGAACTTATCAAAATGCCCTGTTATACAGAACGGCCTATATTTTTAAAAAATGTTATAACGTGTGTTTCATTAAGCCGAATTTGCTATAACACAATTGATAGATTCGGGACACTGTTTCTAAATCGCAAACTTTTAAAGTGTGTATTGGCTAGAACGCAATTCCAGCCCCATTAGTTTAAATGGTGCTGCTATTACACGATTTTCTTATAACAAGGGACTGCAGGAGAATGGAACTATGGCATTATGGCAGAACTG
Organism: Hemiscyllium ocellatum; assembly: GCF_020745735.1. Lineage (NCBI taxonomy): Eukaryota > Metazoa > Chordata > Chondrichthyes > Orectolobiformes > Hemiscylliidae > Hemiscyllium > Hemiscyllium ocellatum. Next base: position 61,672,218 of record NC_083407.1, on the reverse strand, counting down.
ACTGTGACTTCTAACATTTTCTCAATGACAAATGTTAAACTAACTGGTCTGTAGTTTTCTGTTTTCTGCCAACCCCACCTTTGTGAAGATGGAGTTATGTTAGCTCATATCCACTCTGAAGGAACCTTGCCTGAATCTAATCATTTTTGGAAAATTAAAATCAATGCATTAACTATCTCACTAGTTACTTCTTTTAAGACCCTAGGATAAAATCATCAGGACCTGGGGACTTGTCAATTCACAGTTCTGACAATTAATTCAGTAACACTTTCCTGGTAATTGCAATTTTCTTGTGTTTATCTTTTTCTTTCAATTCCTGATTTATAAGTATTTGCTTGATGCTGCTTGTAATCTTTCTAGTGAAGACCAATGTAAAATATTTATTCAATTCAGCTGCATCTCTTCATCCTCCACTATTAATTCCCCAGACTCATTTTGCACAGGACCAACACTAAGTTAACTCATTTCTTTTTTCAATATCTGAAGAATTTTTTTTCTGTTTTAATACTTTGGCTAATTTTTCCTTGTCTCACAATTAATGTTTCAGTAATTCTTTTCTTTTTTTTATATTCTGTCCAATCCCTGTAACCTGCCACCTATCTTTGCAGAATGATGTATTTTCTTTGAGTTCAGTACAACCTCTGACTCTTTGAGTTGATCTTGAGGGTGGGTCCATCCCTTTAAAATTAGCTTCTTTCTTGAAAGTACCTTTTTTTAGATTACATACAGTGTGGAAACAGGCCCTTCGGCCCAACAAGTCCACACCGACCCGCCGAAGCGCAACCCACCCATACCCCGACATTGACCAGTTACCTAACACTACGGGCAATTTAGCATGTCCAATTCACCTGACCTGCACATCTTTGGACTGTGGGAGGAAACCGGAGCACCCGGAGGAAACCCACGCAGACACGGGGAGAACGTGCAAACTCCACACAGTCAGTCGCCTGAGGCGGGAATTGAACCCGAGTCTCTGGCGCTGTGAGGCAGCAGTGCTAACCACTGTGCCACCGTGCCGCCGTGCCGTACCTATTCTGCACTTTCTAAAAATACCCCCTTAATGTTTGCCATGGCATTTCTGCTGACCTATCACTTAACCTAAATTGCCAATTCACTCAGGCTAGCTCTGATCTCATAGCCTTATGATTGCTCCTGTTTAAATTCAAAATAGTTGTCTTGGACCCACACTTCTCTCCCTTAAACTGTATGTAAAATTCAATCATGATACAGTCTCAGTTACTCAGGGGCACTTTTGCTCTGGGATTAGTAATTAGTCTTATCTTATTTGTTAAAGCCAGGTCAGTATAGCCTGCTGTCTGATTGGTGCCATAACATGATGATCTAAGTTAAAAATCACACAATACCAGGTTATAGTCCAACAGGTTTTTTTGGAGGTCATGATAAAGAAGCAAGGCTCCGAAAGCTAGTACTTCCAATAAACCTGTTGGACTATAAACTGGTGTTGTGTGATTTTTAACTTTGTCCACCCCAGCCCAACACTGGCACCTCCACATCATGATGATCTAAGAAATTGTCTCAGAAACATCCAAATAATTCCTCACCTAGAATACTTTCCCCATCTCATTTTTCCAGTCTATTTGTACTCTAAAATCCCCCGTAATAATTGCTATATCCTTTTGAAAAGCTCACACCTTTTTTTATTCAGTCATGGGATGAAGGCATCACTGGCTAGGCCAGCATTCACCACCCATCCTTAATTGCCCAGAGGGCAGCTAAGAGTCAACCATATTGCTGCAGGTCTGGAATTACATGTAGGCCAGACCAGGTGAGGATGGTATTTTCCTTCCCTAAAGGACATTAGTGTACCAGAAGGTTTTTTCAACAGTTGACAATGGATTCATGGTCATTATTGGACAATTAATTCCAGAATTTTATTGAACTCAAATTCCACCATCTGCCATGGCAGGCTTTGACTGGGGTCCCCAGGACATTACCTACATCTCTGGATTAATAAACTAGTAACTTCTTCCTAAATACATTGTCCTACCATATGATTACTGTTAGGGAGGCCTGTTCACAACTTTCACAATGACCTCCTGCCTTTATCATTCTTTACCTTCATTAAGCTTCTATATCTTGGTATCCTGAATTTAAGTCATGACACTCTATTGAACTAAATCATCTTTAATTAACAGAGCCATTCTCGACCCTTTCCTAGCCTCCTGTTCTCCCTAAATTTCATAGACCTATCAATATTCAGGTGCCAAGCCAGACATTCCTACAGCTGTGTAAGAGTTTTGCCACTAGTTCACACTAATTTATCTCAATTTGTACTATGAGTTCATTTGTTTTCTCTTGAATGCTACATGTATTCAATTACTGAGAAATCTGTGGGATCAGGCTTGAATTGCATTTATTATTTTCAAACATACTGTGGGTTGCTTGATCACAGTATATTACCCATGTTTATCACACATTAATTCTGGATATTAAAAATAAGTTATATGTATTTTGTAGATTTATTCCTTTTCTAATGTGTAAAGAAACATTCTTTAATTAAGGAATAAAATGACTCAATACTTAAATGGAGATGGCATTCAAAACAAAACAGATGAACTGAGAGTGCAAAGAGAAATAATTAAGTACGATTTGGTAGCTATTACAGAGATGTAGCTGCAATTTGACATGGATTGTGACCTGCATCTTTAAAGGTATATGACGCTTAAGAAGTTGAGGAAGCTCAGAAGAGGTGGAAGAGTGGCTCTGTTAGAAAATGATAATATTGCCACAATATGGAAGGGTAACCTACAGTCAGGGAACCATGATGTGGAAATAGTTTGGGTACAAATGAGAAATTATAAAGGCAGGAATAGGAAATGCAGGGATAGGATAGGGATGGGTCTGCTTGGGATGTTCTTTGGAGGGTCGGTGTGGACTTGTTGGGTTGAATGGCCTGCTTCCACACTGTAGGGAGTCTTTGATTATATAAGATACTTGTGGGAGTGGTGTAGTGGCTCCCGAACAGTAAGCACACAGCAGGTTGCATCATAAAGGAAGAGCTAATAGGAGCTCGCCAAAAGGGACAACAATTAGCAGGGGAGATTTTAACCTACATCTAGCCTGATAAAATCAGATGGGCAAAGGTGAGAATGGGGTTGGAAATACAATATTTTCAGGATAGTTTCTTTGAACAGTCTGTCTAGAGCTGCTCAAGGAGCAGGCTATAATATACTGGTATTGAGCATTGACTTAAGATAAATTAGTAGTGTCATAGTGAAGGTACTTTAGATAGCAGTGACCCTAATATAATTGAATTTTGCATACAGCTTGAGGGAGAGAGGCATGGCTCTGAGAGTGGTTTCTTATATTTAAATAAGGGTAGTTATTAGTACATGAAAGCAGAGCTGACTAAAGTGAATTGGCAAATTAAATTGAAGGATAGCTCAACAGAAATGTAGTGGCAGACACCTGAAGGGACATTTAAGAATATATAAAATAGATACATTCCAATGAGTTAAGAAAAATTCCAAGGGCTAGACACAACATCTGTGATTAACTAGAAATGTTAAAGTCAGATTCAAACAAAAAGAATAAAAAACATAATTGTGCTAAGAAAAGTGACAGATCAGAAGATTGGACAGATTATAAAAATCAACAAATAATGACCAAAAAATTAAAACAGGAAGGAGAAATGGGGATACAAAAGAAAGCTGGCCAGAAACATAAACGTTTCTATAAATGTTTAACAATGAAGTAAGTTAACAAAAGTGAAAGTTGATCTGATAGAAAATGAGACTGAACAATGAATAATGCAAAATGAGAACAAGGCATATAAATTGAGTAGACAATTTACATTGTCACTGCAGGGAATACAAGTAACATCCCAGAAGCAGCAATATATCAGAAAATAGATAGAACTTAGGAAAATCATAATCACCACAGAAGTGATACTCAGTAGATTGTTGGAGCTGTTGGCTTACCTCACCCTCGTGTCTTAGAAGAAATACCTAGTGGAAATAATTGATGCATTTATTTTCATTTTCCAAAATTCCCTTTGTTCAGTCCCATTAGATTGGAACATAGCAATTGCAACGGTTAGATATGGATAAATTCATAAGACCATAAACCATAGATACAGGAACAGAATTAGGCCAATCAGACCATTGAGGCTGCTCCACCATTCAATCATGACTGATTGGTTTCTCAACACCAATCTCCTGCCTTCTCCCTGTAACCCCTGATCCCTGTACTAATCAGGAACTTATCTCTGTCTTAAATATATTCAATGACTTGGCCTCCAAAGCCTTCTGCAGCATTGAGTTCCAGAGTCACCACCCCCTGACTGAAGTAATTCCACCTCATCTCAGTTCTAAAGGGTCATCCCTTCACTCTGGGGCTGTGCCCAAGGATCCTAGTCTCTCTGACTAGTGGAAACATCCTCTGCATGTTGACTCTATCCAGCCCTCTCAGTATTCTGTACATTTCAATTAGATCCCCCCTTCTTCTTTCAAAACACTGAGTACAGATCCAAAGTCCTCAACTCTTTGTTATATAACAAACCTTTCATTCCTGGGATCATTTTTGTAAACCTCCTCTGTACCTCATCCAAGTCCAGCATATCCATACAGAGCTCAAAACTGCTTACAATATTCTAAATGCGGTCTGAGCAGGCATTTAACCAGTCCCAACAATACATCTCTGCTCTTGTATTCTAGCCCTCTTCAAATAAATGCCAACATTGTATTTGCTTTCCTAACTGCCAACTAAACTGTGTGATAACCTTAAGAGAATCCTAGGACTTCCAAGTTCCTTTCTACTTTAGATTCCAAAGACTTTCCCCATTTATAAAATAGTGCAAGCCTCTATTTTTCCGACTGAAGTGCATAATCTCACATTTTCTCACAATGTATTCTATCTTTCATTTCTTTGTCCAGTCTACGAGCCCAGTCAATTCCATTTGCAGCTTCCATGTTAAGCTAATGGAATGTTGTCATTTATCTCAAGGAGAATTAAATACAAAAATATTTAAAGATCATGGTTTACTTATTCAGACCATGGGTGAGATCCATCTGGGTGACTGTGTGCAGTACTATACATCGTATTTAAGGAAGGATGAGAGTGCCTTTGGGGCAGATTTTAAAAATTCGTTTGTGGGATGAGGGTGTCACTGACTGGCCAGCATTTCTAGCTGTCCTAGCTACACTTGAGAAGGTGTTGGTGAGCTGCCTTTTTGAACCGCTGCAGTCCACTTGCTATGGCTTGACGCACAATGCTATTAGGAAGGGAAATATAGGATTTTGACCCAGCGACAGAGGGAACAGTGATATATTGGCAAGTCAGGATGGTGAATGGTTTGTAGGGAAATTTGCAGTTGATGGTGTTCTTGTATATCTGCTAACCATGTCCTTTTAGATGGCAATGGTCGTGGGTTTGAAGGTGCTGTCTTAGGATATTTGGTGAATTTCTACACTGTGTCTTTTGATAGTACACACTGTCCTGAATGGTATCAAGCTTCTTGAGTGTTATTGGAGCTGCCGTGTCCAGGCAAATGGGGAGTGTTCTGTCACACTCTTGACGTGACCTGTCAATGGTGGACAGGCTTTGTGGAGTCAGGAGGCGAGTTAGCTACTGCAGTACTCCTAGCCTCTGACCTGTTTTTACAGCCACTGTGTTGATGTGACAAGTCCAGTTGAATTCCTGGTCTATGGTAAACCCCAGGATGTTGAGTTGTCCATGCATTCCTGTCTGTTGCTCCTTCAACCTGTGGGTGTCACTGACACCACCCTGTCCCCTTGAAATGAGGGGACACCTGGAGTGAGGTTGAAGAACTGCACACCCCTCTCACCTTGCAATGGATTTTGAACACACATGGCTAGTGTGATGGACTACAGATGCTAGGAACAGTATTGTTAAATTACATCTCTAAGAAATCAAACAATCTGAATTTCAGTCTCTTTGCTGGCCTACTTACTTAATGTTCTACAATTGAATGCATATTCATTTGCTTTATTCTGCTTTCCAATTCCATAATTCACACTTGTATTATCTAATTTCACCTGGCAAGCATTTTAATCTCTTGCCTCGTCTTGCCTATGCCCCATGTACTTCCCAAGTTACATAGATTACTTCATAGTCATCTGACGGTAAGATGTATGAGCAGAAGCAAGCCATTCAACCCATCAAGTCTGCTTCACCACTCAATGAGAAGACATCTGACCTGACAATCCTCAAATCTACTTTCCTGTCTTCTCTGCATAACTCTCGATTCCTTTAATGATTAAAAATCTGTTTAACAAAGTACTTAACAATCCAGTCTCTACAAAGATTTCCATAAATTCACTCCCCTTAGAGAATAAATTCCTCTTCACCTCGACCTTCAAAGGGTGACCTCTTATTCTTAAGTTTTGCCCTCTGGTCCTAGAATCTTCCATAAGGGGAAGTAACCTTGCTGCTTTTATCCTGTGAGGTCCATAAGAATCTTCTTTGTTTTAACAAGGCTGCCTCTCATTCTTCTAAACCCTGATGAATACAGCCCAAGCTACTCAACCATTCCTCATTAGACAGTCTCCCCAAACTTGGGACCAGCCTAGCGAACCTTCTGTTGACTGCTTCCAATGCTAGTACATCTTTCCTGACATAATGGGTTGAACAATGTTTACAGTATTCTAGCTGTGGTGTCATTAGTCTGTCGTATAGCTTTAGCAAGACTTATCTATTTTTACACTCCATTCCCTTTCAAATAAAGGCCAACATTCAATTTGCCATCTTGATTACTTGTTGACCCTCCATTCTAGTTTTTTTTTGTGATTTATGCATGAGATCTCCAAAATTCCTCTTTTCTATAGATTTCTGTACCTTTCCCCATTTAAATAATATTCAGTCCTCTATGCTTCCTGCCTATAACCCCAAATGTTCCACATCATATTTCATCTGTCAAGATCTTGCCCACTTGTTTAATCTATTTTATTCTGAAGATTCTTTGTGTCATCCTCACCATTTAGTGTCCCACTTATTTTTGTGCCAATTGCAAAAGTGGCTATAGTACATGTGCTTTCACTTACACTGATCTCTGTGGCACTCCACTAGTTACAGATTGCCATCCTGAAAATGTAACCCCTTATCCCAACTCTGTCTTCTATTAGTTAGCCATACTTCTATCCATTCTAATATACTAGTTCCAATACCATAACCTCTTATTAAATAGCCAAACATGTGATGTCTTAGTAACACCTTCTAAAAATGCAAATATATTACACCCGCTGTTTCCCTTTTAACCATTATGCTTGTTACCTCCTCAAAGATTTCTATTAAATTTGTCAGGCATGATTGCTCCCACATGAAGCCATGCTGATTGTTTAAACATATTACAGATTTCTAAATGTGCTGCTATTGCATCTGTTAAAACAGACTCTAACATTTCCCCAATAACATACGTTAAGCTAACTGACCTTTTTTTTGTTCCCTACCCTTTTTAGATTTGTTTTCACTTACAGGATGTGGGTATTGCTGGCTAGGCCAGCATTCATTGCCCAGAGGACGATACAGAGTCAATACATTGCTGTGGGTTTACAGTCACATGTAAGCGAAAGCGAGGACTGCAGATGATGGAGATTAGTGTCGAAAGTGTGTTGCTAGAAAAGCACAGCAGGTCAGGCAGCATCCGAAGAGCAGGAGAATCAACATTTAGGGCAAAAGCCCTTCATCGGGAATGTAGGCCAGACAAGGGGAGGATGGTAGATTTCTTTCCCTGAAGGAATTATGAACCAGATTGGTTTTTCCTGACAATTAACAATGGCTTCATAGTCATCAGTAGGTTTAATTCCAAATATTACTCAATTAAATTCAAATTCTATCATCTGCCATGGTGAGATTCGAACCCAGGTCCCCAGAACATTAGGTGAGTTTCCAGATTAGTAGTCTAGCAATAATACCACTGGGCTATTGCCTCCCCACTACTTTAGCAGTTTCCCAATCCTTTGGGCCTTTTCCAGAATCGAAGAATTCTTGGAAGATTATAAGCAGTACATCCATTTTCTCCGTAGCAAATTCTTTTAATATCCTAGGCATACATCCTGTCAAGTCCAGGGGATTTATTGGAGTTCATTTCCATTAGATACACAAGCATATCTTCTCTAATGATTGTCATTGTAATTATTTTCACTTCTTTTTGACCCTTGATGATGTAGTAACTTCACAATGCTATTATTGTCTTCTACTATGAAGACGGCTGCATCCTATTTATTTGACTTACTTGCAAATTTCCTGGGTCCCATTGTTATTTCCCCAGTCTCATTAAGTTTGGTCATTATTTTTCTTATTATGTATTTAAAGGAGTGTCACTTTCCATCCTGATTTTACTTGCAAGAGTCCCTCAATGTTTATTTTCTCCCTCTTTCTTTTTTAGTTGTCTTTTGCTGGTTTCTAAACCTTTCACAATGCCTTGGCTTCCCACCAATCTTTGGCACATTAGGGTATGGCTAGCATTAAGGTTGGCATTAAATTTCTGCCAATTTGATGTTGGCTTTAACTTCCCTGATTAACCACGGCTGACTTATCCTTTTCCTAGATTCCTTCTTTTTCACTGGGAACTTCTTTATTTTGAGCCATGAACTATTTCCTGCCTGTTTTCTTGGTTATCTTTGATGATGAACCTCTTTTACAGCCACCTAACTCTGCCCTCATTCTTTTATAATTATTCTTATTTAAGCCTAATGGTTGTTTCCAACACAAGTTTCTCATCTCAAACTGAATGCTAAATTCTATCATATTATTGTCATTGTTTCTCTAAGGGATTTTTAAATCTAACATCATTTATTGAACCTCCCTCATTAAACATCGCCAGATTCAAAACAGTCTGATCCCTGATTGGATCCAAACATATTGTTCTTGGAAACTCTTCCAAACACACAATGAATTCTTTCTTATAGCTACCTCTGCCAGTCTGACGATCCTAAAGGACATGAACATTAAAGTCACCCATAATTAATATATTACCATTTTTACATGGGCTCATTGTCTCCTGATTTATTCTGTCCCACTGCAAAGCTACTGTTAAGGGGCCTTTAGATAACTCCTCAGTGACTTATTCCCCTTTTTTATTTATTGCCTCTACTTATTGGAATTCTACATTATCTGATCCATGATCTTTTCTTACTATTGTACTTATTCCATCTCATACAAACAAACGATGCCACCATCCTTTCCTTCAAAAACAGTCCAGTACAGGAACAGGCCCTTCCTCCTGCTTGCCTTTTCAAAAAAAAATCACATACCCCGAATAATTAGTTCCCAGTTTTGATCTTCTTGTAAATCATGTCTGTGTAATGGTTATAAGATGGTACCCATTTACCATTAATCCAGATGTTACCCTCATTTAAGTAAACAGCCATTAATTTGATCCTATTTACTGCCATTTTTCTGTGTTTGTACACCTTTTCTTTCTGTCCCACATCCTCTATCGTTATCCAACTTCATACCCTGAAATGCTCTGTACAGCTTTAGTTTTTGATTAGCTAGGACACTAGTCCCAGCATGGCTCAAGTAAAGCCCATTCAACCAGAACCATTCCCTTTAACCCGGTGCTGGTGCCAGCGCCTCACAAACTGAAATATGCCCTTTTCAATTTTCAAAGCATTTCCAAAATATCTGACATACAAGTCAACTGTGTATTGGAAAAAGCAATAGTTTCAATACTGGCTTTTGAGAAACACTACTATTTCCATTGATCCAAACTGAAATCAACTTCTAGTTTAAAGCAAGTAGAGTTGAAAACATAATCTCTCTACCAATTCTCTTTCCATGCCAAATGAAACACATTCTTACATCTGTTTCCATAGCTCACTTTTCCCAGAGCAGGTATCTGGCCTATTACCAGAAACTCTTGAAACAGAAATAAAAATTGAAGCAGGAATAGGGCATTTGGCCTTTGTGTTTGCCATGCCATTCAATGTGATCATGGTTGATTATCCAACTCAGTGCCATGTTCCCACTTTCTCCTGATACCCTTTGATCCCTTTAACTCCAATAACTATATCTAACTACTTGGTGAAAATATTCCATGTTTTGGCCTCAATCTGTTTCTGTGGGTTTGAAGAGCCACACTGCATCAATCATTGCTGACCAAGGGTCCTTTCCATCCTGACCATCAGCCATACTCATATTGGGAACATGTGCAGATTGATAATTAACTTGCTCAGCCACACTATAAACACACCTTCCTCATACATCACCTCCTGGAGTGAGCCTCAAATCTAGCACTTTGTGGTTCAGGAGCAGTGCTGCTTTGAAAACCACATGATAACAGTGCAGTTGTTTATAGTGACTGAAAGTTCTTTTAAATGTTTAAAAGATAGGAATGATAAACATTTTTTTATGAATACTTGTCCTAATGTATAGTCTATATGAACCAAAGCATCCCAGTTTCAATTCTCAGTCTGTACTGAACGAACTGTTATTAGCTATTACAGCAGTTGGAGATATCAGAATTCTAGGCTGGCAGGGAAAAAAATAACAGTCAGCAAGCAATTCCACTCTTTATTTTCACCATGTGACTACTGTGACAAAGTATGCATGCATCCAAGAACAGTACCAAATTTGGCCACATTACCTTGCATAATCAATTAGAGTACTGACACTCTTGATCTTCAACGTTTGACCCAGACAAATTTGGACAAGTAATTAGGGCTGCCAACACCTTTAGAATTATATCACATGAGCTTGGTGAAAGATTCAGAATTAATATTTTTTTATAGTTACTTTAAAAAAAGTAGCAAAATCAGCCCACTAATGTTGCATCAACAACCAGCAAAATAACAGAATTCATCATTGAGAACAAATGTGAACATTCTCTGATCATGGTTTCAGAATGAAAAGATCCCATCAGCCTAATTCGAGGGTCAATATAAGGGGCCAACATGATGATTGATTTAAAGATAACTTATGACCTATGATAATGGAGATAAGAAACACCTTTAAAACAGAGTTGAAATATAACTAACGTCGAAATTCATTATAAATTTTAAAAGGTGAGGAAAAAAGAGAAAATCTTAATAAAAACACAATAGCTACTTTGTTTTACTCCGAGCAAATGAAGGCATCAACAATGATTAGATGTTGATGCCTTCATTTGCTCGGAGTAAATTCCTGTGCTAGAATTTCAAATACATAATCAACTAATTGCATCCAAGGTGTTCATTCCCATTGATTTTATTGATAATGCTCAATTGTATTCCTCCTACTGACACCTGGATAGGTTTTCTGCTACCCTGAACTGCAGCGCTGATCTATTGATAAAGATCTCCTTTGAATTCAACCTTTTCTCCCCTTTATCAGGGAACATAGTTAACTCCAGAATGATGCAGATCAGGTAACCATTTGTCAGACTCAGTGCAAAATGATGTAAAAACAAAACTTCCGATGGTATACCTGAATATGAGCCCATTAACTGATCAATGTTAAAGCAAATGATTTAAAACAGGGGATTACCTGCTTGGAACACTGAACCAAGCCTTACTGTGATTCCAAGTCTTGCCTTCATAAACTGTAGCATTGGTATCTCTCATTGACTCAAAGTCTCTTAAGACAAAAGATTTGTAGTTACACAGGAGAATGTACATTAAGTCTAGATTACACATTGATGCACAGAAAGCCATTGTTCTGCACCACTTTCCTATGTTGTTTATTCTTGACTGCTGGTTATCAAGTGGCCTTTTCAGTTGTTTACAAATGAATGGGGAGACATGAATTGAGGGACGGAAAGATGCGAAAAGGGTGATTTGTTGTTGACAGGACTGCTGATAGCATTGTGAACCAACAGTTAAACACCGTGTGGGGACAGAAGGAAAATGGCTCATGCATGAGGTTCCAAGGTAGTTGCATTGATAGGAGCAAAGTGATTCTTGCAACAGCCTGTACAACAATTAGTTCCTTTTGTTGAACAGTCAAAAGGAGATGTAGCACAGAAAGAGTTCATTCTCTCTACTTAGTCCGTGCCTGTAGTGGGTGCCATAGATCTGAGTTTATTTTTCAGCAATTAGTTTTAATTTAATTATGTATAATAATCAAATAAGGCATTAGTATCATATTCTGTATAACTGTTGTCAACATAAGATACCGCTACCACACATTAACAACTTTTTTTTAACTAAGATATCTTGATATGCTTTGGAACTCTCCAAAACATTTTGATGTATCAATTAGACATTTGTAACATTATTTAGTCATTAGCATGGGATTTTACATTTCCTGTAGGCAGACAAATTATTTTGTAATGCTTTATTATCTTAGTAATGAATAATAAAGTTAGTAAGTTAATTGGTAACAGCTGTAAGATAAAGGATGGTTCCACAAATGACAACATCTCAGAATACTACTCAGGAGATAACAGGAAGTGATATCAGTAAGATGGCCAATACCCTTAGGAAACCAATCAGAAATTTAGCCAATTTGAACTGATAAAGAGCTTTTCTTGCGTTTGGAAGAAAATTTGAATTCAGGGCTTCCATTGTGCACCGTGAGTAATGGCTAGTAAGGGTTATTAAGGAGTAACTCAACAGTGCACTATCAGACAACAGAAAAACTTCAGTCAACAGAGCAAAATGAGATATGTGTGCCCTGTCACTCAGAGGTTGTGAGCTGTACTTTTAACTAATCCACTGCGTTATTAAGTATCACATTAAGAGCAAAACAATACTCAACTTAATAAATTCTATGACATGTTTGAAAACATGCTTGGAGTGGTCTCATACTTATTCAGGTCTGGAATTCTTTTACAACATAATCTAACTGATTTAATTCTTATCAATTGTAATTGAATTGAAAAAACCTGCATCTTATAGTGATAGTGGTGAATGCCAATCATCACCTTCTGCTTTATTTGCACTTTATAGAATACCCCAGAGGTTCTATGCTTTGACCTTCCTGCAAGTTCAAACTTTACTTCTGAACAATGATGAGCTTTGTGTGGACCCTGAATGGTCCCTGCTGAAAGGCATTTGTTCAACACTTGCTGAAATTCAGCACGATGTCTTGTTTTGATAGACGATTGCCGTATGAAAATCATTATAGTCTTCCCTGACTTGTTCTTTAAGTTGCTGAGAAATGTCATCAACCGTGTTTTAAGTGATGTCCCTTGCCTCCAAGCTGCCAGTAGATGTCTTTGTATCTGAAAGCAAGGTTATCTAGAAGATGGATTGCTGAGGGACAAAAGGACCAGCTAAGACCCTGGGAATCCTGTGCATTCACTTATTAATATAATTCTATAGCTATATACTAGTTGCACAATAATACACTTTAAATTGATACCCCTGATGATCTGTAGTTACCATAACTATAAGGCATGTGTAGTGTGTTATGTCTCTGCACCTCTAGGAGGCCAACTACAGCTATAAAGCACCTATTCCTTTGGATTGGTGGCATTGCAGACAAAGTTGATCCAATTACTGGCCCTGGCAAACAAGCCATCAATTAACTACTTAATGAATTTGTGGACTGCCAACTACAAGATCTTGCAAATGTCTCTAGCAGAGTCCAGAATGACCCAGAGGCAAAAATAAATTGGTGTTGACTTTGGCAGTAGGTCATAAATAAAGTGCAGCTAGCTGGTAGTAGTTCTTGTTTCACCAACACATGATTACTGCCACCACCTCACACAACACCCTGAGCCTCCTAACACACTAATATTCTTACACATCTGGAAACCGACCCTTTGTAATTGACCTTGTGTTGTATATATAAACTTATACAAATTACACTTCTCTGATCATCCTCTTTTCTGAGAGTTACAGATCTATGACCAGCAGTCTTGTTTGTTGAATTAAGGTTGTATTAACCATATAGTATCAGAGTTCCAAAATGCAAATCAAATCTTCAAGACGAAGATGATTTCCTCCAAAGTTCATAAAAGGAACTTCTCAGCCAAAGACCTGTGAAAAATCCAGTCTAACAAGCAGGTAAAATAAGCCTGTAGCTGTATGGAATATTTATGATGAACCACATTCTTGAACTGTTGCAAACCATATGATATTACTTAGGGAGGGAGTTCCAGGACTTTGACTTAGTGACAGTGAAGAAACAGGAATATACTTCCTGGTCAGAGTGTTGTGAGAGTTGGTGTGGAATTTACAAGTGGCATTCTCAACCCAGGGGATGTTTCTGCATATTTTTTGAAGATAGCAGTACAGTGTAACAAAACAGTTAATAAAGCAATGGGATCCTGGAGTTTATAAACATTAGCCAGAAAATTATATTAAATCAGACATAAAACTTTTTTTTGGGTCCTTGCTGGAGCATTATCCAATCCTGGACACCGCACTTTAGGTAAGACGTGAAAGTCACAGTAAATTAACAGGCATTTTCTGACTAAAGAAAACCAAGAGGATATCTGATCAAGGTGTTTAAAATCAGGATAGAGCAAACAAAGAAACCACTTGCAACGGCTGAATAGATTATAATAAGGACGAAAAGATTTCAGGTGATTGGCAGAAGAATCATATATGACATGAAGAAAAATATTTTTAGCTGAAAATGTGTTGCTGGTTAAAGCACAGCAGGTTAGGCAGCATCCAAGGAATAGGAAATTCGACGTTTCGGGCATAAGCCCTTCATCAGGAAACTTCATTCCTGATGAAGGGCTTATGCCCGAAACGTCGAATTTCCTATTCCTTGGATGCTGCCTAATCTGCTGTGCTTTAACCAGCAACACATTTTCAGCTGTGATCTCCAGCATCTGCAGACCTCATTTTTTACCCGAAAAATATTTTTATGCAATCAGTTATTAGGAAACACAACCTAACAATATGTTGGATACAAATTCAGATCACAGTAACCAACAAAAGTGTATTGAGTAAACACTTGGATCTGAAAAACATACAGGGATATATGGGTAGTGTGGGAGGTAACTCAATGGATCAGAATTACCTCTTTCTGTATAATAGACTGCGATGTTATTATTATTGGCATTTCCCTGATATGGTTTCAACCTTTTTTGCTATAATCCGCTCACTGTGCTATCGCTGGTGACCGCCAAGAAGTTCAAAAGCCTGTAAACTCGAAGTTAAACTTCAGAATCCATCTCATTATCTAACGAACTGAGCAATTCACATATGCTCATTGCAAACTGTTTCTGCTCTCCGGCTGCTCATACACAGCCTAATGCACTACAGTGATAATCGGATGGAAGGATTGAAGGCAACATCAGGAAGAGAGGAGGACATGCCCCTATCTATATTGACAGAGCTGAAGCGCAGATGGTTGATTGTCAAGTTCGGAGGAAGTTGATAACCAACAACCTGTCCTAGACCTCCCACATCGGCACAACAGTGCTTCTTCTTCCTCAGGTGGCTGAGGAAATTCAGTATGCCCATAAGGAGCCTCACAAACTTTTGCAGATGCACCATAGAAAGCACTTTATCTGGGTCATAGCAGCTTTTATGCCCAGGACCATAAAAAAAACTACACAAAGTTGTTTGCACAGCCCAGAACATCAGGGAAGCCAACCTCCCAAGACTCCTCCCACCCTGGTAATACTCCGTTTCAACCTCTTCTGTCAGGCAGAAGATACAGTAGCTTGAACACGCACAGGTTCAAAAACAGCTTCTTCCCTGCTGTTATTAGACTGCTGACTGGACCTCTCTAATATCTATAACGTTGATCTTGCCATTTGCACCTCCTATGCAGCCATAGCCTTGTATGACTCGCTCTATCTAAGCACCTTATGATCCGTGTATCCTTGTTGGCTATCACCTGCCTGTAGGATTTGCAAAACAAAACTTTTTATTGTATTTAGGTACATGTGACAACAATAAATCAAATCAAAAATGCTATCCATTTAGTCAGTTTTAATTCCCATCAACTTTCAGATTATTATATTTGGCCACTTTAAAATCCAACTCCATAATTTAACAGTTGCAAATAATACCAAATTGGAGGTAGCAGGAAGCAGTTGATTTAAAAGCAGTAGTCAAAAAACTAGAGTTTGTAAATAGGCAGAACTACTGCAGATAAAATTCAACTTAGTCTAAGGTAACCTGTCACATTTTGAAAAGAAAGTGGGACATGGTTTCACAATGTATAGTGTTCTGGGTATCAATACATAAAGAGGAATAGCAGTCAGGGGAAGGAACATATGACTGATCCTCAGATGATTAGGTTATGTTACACCACTAAAATCACAGATTCCTTAATGTTCAGGCAAGTGTGAGTAGATTGTAAAAAGAGAAAAGATCAATCCAAGAATTATTTCAAGTCACACCATAACTCTAACATAAGAAAACAGGCTTTAAACTCATGACATGTTCAGAACACGTTAGGAACTAATTCCCCATAAGAAGCATGTTTAATAACTGGTGCTGTCTTCTCAGTAGCTTGAAGAGATAAAATCTCATTTCGTTCATGAAGAGACTGAAGCTCTCATGCTGAGAATGCAGGTTTCTACAGGATGAACTACAATGGTCTCATTGACACTTTTCTTTCAGATAGGAATGTAACTTACAAAACTTTCTTTCAGTTGCTAGTTGGCATGAAAGAGGGTAAAAAAAGTCTCAAAAATCAATTGTTAGGTTAGAAAAAGCAGAAAGACTTGAAATTGACTTTGCAACAGCATTTTCTGACAATAATAATTCTCAAAAAGTATTAAGCAAAATAGCACTTGATTTAATTGTCTGCATATAAAGGGCAGAGCTAACCACAATTAAACAAAGTTCAAAATCACACAACACCAGGTTATAGTCCAACAGGTTTAATTGGAAGCACGAGCTTTCGGAGCACCACTCCATCAGGTGGTTGTGGAGGACACAATTGTAAGACACAGAATTTATACCAAAGGTTTACAGTGTGATGTAACTGAAATTATACATTGAAAAATACTTGATTGTTTGTTAAGTCTCTCATTTGTTAGAATAACTTCTTTCATATGGCAATCACAAAAAACTTTTAAAAAGTTACATTCTCAGGTTAACTGTAACAATTGGTGTCAGGTTAGATAAGATGTTGGTGTTAGCCCTGTGTTCTATTGTCTGTGCCATAATGTTTAGACTGATTCTAATCTAAAAACTGAGTTAACAGAGTCTTACGTGGATTCATGCAGTTTTTGAGCAAAGTACAATGTAACTCTGCAAGTACAAATTCACCTCACAAACGTATTTGGGCATGTGGGTTTGTGTGTGGGTGTCTGTGAGAGTGAATGTATATATGAGTTTGAGAGTGTAAGTCTGTGAGGGTGCATGTGAGAGTTTAGGAATGCATGTCTCTGCAGGAGTGTGTGTGTATAGTGCAATGGTAGTCACCTGTAGTGTGACATGAACCCAAGGTCCCAGTTGAGGCCCTCCCCATAGGTACCGAACTTAGGTATCAGCCTCTCCTCAGCCACTTTTCGCTGCTGCCGGTCCCAAAGTCTGCCTTGGAAGATGGTCACCCAAAGGTCCGAGGTCGAACGTCTTGGACCGCTGAAGTGTTCCCCAACTGGGAGGGAACATACCTGTTTGTTGATTGTTGTGCAGTGCCCATTCATCCGTTGCCGTAGCCTCTGCTTGGTTTCACCAATGTACCATGCCTCAGAGCATCCTTGCCTGCTGTGTTTAAGATCGACAATGTTAGCTGAATCACACAAGTACCTGCTACGTACATGGTGGGAGTTGTCCCCACGCGTAATGGTGGTATCCATGTCCACACTCTGACATGTCTTGCAGTGCCAGGATTGGACTATAACCTGGTGTTGTGTGATTTTTAACTTTGTACACCCCAGTCCAACACCGGCATCTCCAAATCACAAATAAACAGTTTCTGACAGTGAGCTCCACTGGCATCAACCTCGCAATTTCCCATATAGACCTTTCAAATGGGTTTTGGATACTCGACTGTAATTGAATATAGCAGTGCATTCTCCTGTAATAAACATTGCTGGGTTGTTAGGCTCTAACAATTCCTATTTGCTGCTACAGTTATTCTCTTTAAAGTCTGGTTGTGTGTCCTGAGTGTGGAACAATGGACTGACAGAAGAGACACAACAAACAGTGAGACAAACGGTCGTACCTATGATGATAAGAAAACGACATACCCATAACCTCAACACCAAGGAGAGGGAAGCACTGAAAGCACTGAAAAATGACAAGAACATAATCATACTACCGGCAGATAAAGGCAGAATGACGGTCATCTTGGATAAATCAGACTACATCAATAAAGCACAACAACTACTCGCAGCCACCAACACCTACCAAATGAAGGATTCCGACCCCACACCACAACTCACCAATAGAATAATCAACACACTAAGGAATCTACAAAAAAATGGACAGATAACCAAAGCGGACCAGCAAAGAATGAAACCTGAAAGCAACAACACCCCCAGATTCTACGGACTACCCAAAGTACACAAACCAGACATCCCACTCAGACCCATAGTATCACTACCAGGGACACCAGCATACAAACTAGCCAAAGAACTACAACAAAAACTGAAACACCTAGTCAGCGGATCCAAACACTCCATACAATCAACACAGGAATTCTTGGACATCATCAGGAATACACACATAGACAAAGAAGAAACCATGGTATCATTCGACGTGACGGCACTGTTCACATCAATTGACAAAACCTTAGCCAGAGAAACAATAGCCAACCTACTGGACATACATAACAGAACACAGGAGGCCGAACCTATCAACAAGGACGGCATACTTAAACTACTAGACCTGTGCCTCACCACACACTTTACATTCAACAATCAGATATACGAACAAATCAACGGAACACCCATGGGATCACCAATCTCGGGACTCATAGCAGAGGCAGTTATGCAAAGGTTAGAACAGACAGCCCTACCACAAATCCAACCCAAACTCTGGATCAGATACGTCGATGACACCTTTGTAATCATCAAAAACACAGACATAGAAAAAACACACCGAATCATCAACGCCACACTCACAGGAATACGATTCACGAGAGAAGAGGAAAAGGATAGCCAACTCCCATTCCTAGACGTGTTAGTAGAGAGAACACCCAACGGAGAATTCACCACAAGGGTACACAGGAAACCAACACACACAGACCAAGTCCTAAACTATGAAAGTAACCACCCCAACACACACAAACGAAGCTGCATCAGGACACTATTCAAAAGAGCCACAACACACTGCAGTACACCAGAACTGCGAAAAGAGGAAGAGGAACACCTATACAAGGTATTCGCCAAAAACGGATACCCACGCAACTTTATCACCAGATGCCTAAGAGATAGACCACGGAACGAGGACATGCCACAACCAAAAGGACTAGCCACACTACCATACGTCAGGAGCGTCTCAGAACTGAGCCAGACTACTGCGACCCTTAGGACTCATAACAGCACGCAAGCCAACTTCCACACTCAGACAACTCACTAGAACAAAGGACCCAATAGCCAGCACGAGCCAAACTAACGTAGTTTACAAAATACCATGCAAGGACTGCACAAAACACTATATAGGACAAACAGGAAGACAGCTAACAATCCGCGTCCACGAACATCAGCTAGCCACAAAACGACACGACCAGCTATCCCTAGTAGCCATACACTCAGACAACCACGAACATGAATTTGACTGGGAAAACACTACCATCATAGGACAAGCCAGACAGAGAACAGCCAGGGAATTCCTAGAGGCATGGCATTCATCCACAAACTCCATTAACAGACACATAGACCTGGACCCCACATACAAACTACTACAGCTGAAACTGACACCCGGAAGCGGCAAGAACAAACCACTATAAATACCGGAAGAAACATCAAAGCAGCGCTTCACAGGAGGCTCCAATAGCACTGATGATGTTCCCTAGCCAGGGAACGAAACGTTTGCAGCAAAAACTTCCAGCTCGGCGAACAGAACCACAACAGTTATTCTCTTATAACAGGAATGATAGCAACACATCTTGATGCTAGAGAGGATGCATTCAGGCATGTAGCACCTTTGAGAGCTATTTGAAATATCTTGTGAACATGTTAAAAAAAGATACAGAATAACAAGAATCAAATATTTCAAACAAAATTTTAATCGCATCTTTCAGGTTCACTGTAATATTTAAAGTAAAATTAGATTTTGAAAAAAGGAAAAAATATACCTATGCATTCAAGGAACAGAAATAAATTAACAGCATACAGTAGTGAAACTTTTCCACCTGGAGCAACATCATTTAAAAAAAAATGCAAAAATAAACATTTTAAATCTTATCTTAAATAGTTTACAGACGGCTTTAGGTATTTGCATTGCACCCAAACACGATGCATTGCAATTCTTTTTTTGCGGTTAACTTGAAGTCGTCGATCCATTAAATTTTGAACTTCCTTCAATCCAGCCGAAGTGAATATATTTGAAATTTCTTCTGTTGGAGAAGAAAAAAACTTATTAAAATTTATTACATTTTTAAGTTGCATAAAGTTAGCCTCGTTAAAGTAAGTACTTGATGCCTATAATTATGCTTTAAATTCTAAACTAAATTATAACCTTAAACTAGATAAACAATTAGCGCAACTAAGAACTGTGTCTGTGTGTGTGTGTGTGTGTGTGTGTGTGTGTATATAGGAGTGCCTGTGTGTCTATAGTGCAATGGTGGTCACCTGCAGTGTGACTTGAACCCAAGGTCCCAGTTGAGGCCCTCCCTATAGTTATGGAACTTAGCTATCAGCCTCTGCTTGGCCACTTTTCGTTGCTGCCTGTCCCAAAGTCCACCTTGGAGGATGGTCACCCGAAGGCCCAAGGTTGAATGTTCTGGACCACTGAAGTGTTTCCCAACTGGGAGGGAGCACTCCTGTCTGTTGATTGTTGTGCTGTGCCCATTCATTCGTTGCCGTAGCCTCTGCTCAGTTTTCCCAATGTACCATGCCTCAGGGCATCCTTGCCTGCAACGTATGAGATAGACAACACTGGCTGAGTCACATGAGTACCTGCCAGTGGGAGGTGTCCCCACGTGTAATGGTGGTATCCATGTCCACATTCTGACACGTCTTGCAACACCTACCATGACAGGGTTGTAAGGAGTTGTCCTAAAAGCCGGGCAGCTTGCTACAAACAATGATCTGTTTGAGGTTTGGTGGCTGTTTAAAGGCAAGCAGTGGACGTGTGGGGAAGACCTTGGCGAGGTGCTCATCCTCATTGACAATGTGTTGCAGGTCATGAAGAACATGGCGTAGTTTTTCAGCACCTAGGAAGTAATGGACAATGAAGGGTACCCTGTCGGTTGCTGCACGTGTCTGTCTACTGAGGAGGTTATTACGGTTCCTTGCTGTGGCACGTCGGAACTGGCAGTCGATGAGTTGAGCATCATACCCCATTCTTGTGAGGGCATCCCTGAGTACTTCCAGATGCCCGTCATGATCCTCCTCATCTGAACAGATCTGGTGTACGCGTAGGGCTTGTCCATAGGGGGATGGCTGTTTTAACATGTTTTGGGTGGAAGCTGGAGAAGTATAGCATTGTGAGGTTGTCTGTGGGTTTGCGGTAGTGTGGTGCTGAGGTGTCCATCCTTGTTGGAGATGCATGTGTCCAAGAATGAGACAGATAATCAGAGTAGTCCATGGTGAGTTTCATGAAACTTGTTGATATCACTGTGTAGTTTTATCAGTGACTCCTCGTTATGGGCCCAGAGGAAGAAAATGTCGTCAATGTACCTGGTGTATAATGTTGGTTGGAGGTCCTGCATAGAGAAGAAGTCTTGTTCGAACTTGTGCATGAAGATGTTGGCATATTGGGGTGCAAATTTGGTCCCCATAGCTGTTCCGTGTCTGGATGAAGAACTGGTTGTCAAAGGTGAAGACGTTGTGATCAAGGATGAAGCGGATGAGTTGTAGCACAGTGTTTGAAGATTGGCAGCTGTTGGTGTTGAGTACTGAGGCTGTTGCCACGATGCCATCATTGTGGGGGATGCTGGTATAGAGTGCTGAAACATCCATTGTGACGAGGAATGTTCCCAGTTCGACTGGTCCGTGGGTATTGAGTATCTGTAAGAAATCCGTAGTGTCACGACAGAAGCTGGGGATCCCCTGTACAATAGGTTTCAAGATGCCTTTAACATAGCCAGAGAGATTCTCACACAGGGTGTCATTGCCGGACAGGATGGGATGTCCTGGTGTGTTGGCTTTGTGTACCTTTGGAAGGCAGTAGAAGTCACCTACGCATAGGAAACTCTGAAGGACTAGATCCAAAGTCCTGGTCAATGTGTTTAATTCACGGGTGTGCTCTTTGCTTGGATCAGCTGGTAGTTTTTTGAAGGAGTAACAAAGAGGATTAATGAGGGCAGAGCAGTGGACGTGATCTATATGGACTTCAGTAAGATGTTCGACACGATTCCCCATTGCAGACCTGTTAGCAAGGTTCGATCACATAGAATACAGAGAGAACTAGCGATATATACCTATCCCTGCCATTGCTACTGTAAACATAACCGAATCGTGGTCACTATCACCAAAGTGTTCACCTATCTCCAAATCTAACACCTGGCCGGATTCATTCCCCATTACCAAATCGGATATGGCATTGCCCCTTGTTGGCCTGTCTACGTACTGTGTCAGAAAACCCTCCTGGACACATTGAACAAAAACTGACCTATCTAAACTAATTAAACTATAATATTCCCAGTCAATGTTGGGGATGTTAAAGTTCCCCATAACAACTTTGACAAAGGATCAGTTTGACTCAAAACATTAGCTCTTTTCTCTCCTTACAGATGCTGTCAGACCTGCTGACATTTTCCAGCATTTTCTCTTTTGGCCCCATAACAATACTTTGTTACTCTCGTTCCTATACAGAATCATCTTTGCCATCCTTTTCTCTGCATCCCTGGAACAATTTGGAGGCCTACAGAAAATTCCCAACAGGGTGACCTCTCCTTTCCTGTTTCTAAGCTCAGCCCAAACTACCTCAGTGGATGAGTCGTTGCATGTTTTCTCAGCTGCTGTAAGACTACCCTTGATTAACAATGCCACCCCTGCACCCCCACCTCAGCCCCACCCAATCTTCTCAGTACTCATCGAAACACCTATATCCCAGAATCTGCAACAACTATTCCTGTCCCTCCTCCAGCCATGTCTCTGAAATGGTCACAACATCGAAATCCCAGATACCAATCCATGCTGCAAGTTCACCCACTTTATTTCGAATGCTCTTTGCATTGAAGTACACACTTTCAAACCAACATCCTGACTGCCGGTGCCCTCTCGTGACCTTTTAAACCTATCCCTGACCTCACTAACCCCAATCTCCTGTACACTGGAACTACAATTCAGGTTCCCATCCCCCTGCTGCATTAGTTTAAACCCCCTGAAGAGCATTAGCAAATTCTCCCCCAGGATATTGGTACCACTCTTGTTCAGGTGAAAACCATCCTGTCTTTAGAGGACCCACCTTCCCCAGAAAGAGCTCCAATTATCCAAGAATCCAAAACCCTCCCTGCTGCACTATCCTTATAGCCATGTGTTCAGCTCCGCTCTCTCCTGTTCCTTGCTTCACTAGCACATGGCACAGGCAACAAACCAGAGATAACAACTGTTTGTTCTTAGTCTAAACTTCCACCCTAGCTCCCTTTTAAGGTGTCTTAAATGACAAATGAGGAGTCAAGGCAGAAAAGTGTAGAGAGTGAATTTCACAGTTTAGGGCTTTAGTGGCAGCTAAAGGCCAAGCCATCAACAGTGAAGTGGCTAAAATCAGAGATGCTCAAGAAGCCAGAACAGAGGGAGGACTAATTTTGAAGATTGGAAATGAAGATGATTAAAGAGGAAGAGTGATAGCCATGGAGAAACTTGAAAATAAAGATAAAAGACAGACAACATTTGGAAAACGGTTTTACACAATGGTTAGTTCAAATTTTAAATGCACAGTCCGATAAGGTGGTGAGTACAGATTCAAGTAAACCTTCAAAAGGAGTTAAGTAAAATGCAATGTGGAAAGAACAGGACAGCCGAATGAATCAGGGTAGGTATAAGCTAGAAGGCCCTCTTCTGTATTGTAGTATTCTATGACTCAACGTTGGTACGAAAATATATTTTGCTAATTCATGTAATGCCAGCAGTATGATGAGTGGTTAATTACCACTGTTAGAGTAGTTTATCCACTAATATTGACAAAAGTGATTTCTCTTGAACGGTGTACAAATGAATTGGCAGTATCT
Source organism: Hemiscyllium ocellatum (assembly GCF_020745735.1). NCBI lineage: Eukaryota > Metazoa > Chordata > Chondrichthyes > Orectolobiformes > Hemiscylliidae > Hemiscyllium > Hemiscyllium ocellatum. The sequence continues at coordinate 61,648,113 of NC_083407.1, read as the reverse complement.
ACATATTAAATTCTTGCAAAGCTCAGGATCCAGTGTTATTTCAATGAAGTTGCAGTTAAACCATTACCTTTTTTCTGCAACTCAAGATAGTCTGTTTCAAGCCAATTTTGACATGAATGTCATTCTTCCATCTTCATGGAAGAATTTAACATTTCAGCCACAGATTAGCAGACAGTAGGCAAGGGGCTTATACTACCCAATGAGAGCTTTTAAAACACCCTTTGCTCGTGTTAACATTTTCCATGGAAGATTTATTTGGCTTTATTATGAAAAGTATAAGTAAAAAATTAATGAAAACACTAAATTATTTATGCCATATATTTGTTCTGAAGAGCTCTTCACCTGGGGAATATATGTTGTATGTCTCTCAATAAAGCATACTGCCAACTTCTCCACTAAAATTCATACCTTTTGTAAAGAAGTAAACACAAGTACCATCTCCCCGAACATAGAAGTTCCCAAATAAGCAACGACCTAATAACAAAATTTAAATATTTAGATTCTTGAAATTAAACTGAAATAATCTCGAGTCGCTTTTGTACATACATTCATATTGCTTCAGCTGAATATTAAATTCAAAATATTTCTGATGAAGTAACATTTATCACTCAGTGTCCTGTTGTGGCCAAAGATTCCTACTAGGTGAAGCAAAACTGAGATGGTATGACATAAATGCAAGCATTCCTTACAATACAATTTTAAATTAGGATATTAAATTATGATACAATCACAATTGCTACACACAAACCATGCAAAGCAGGGTTTTGATCTTAATTTGTGAAAAAAATGTGTGATCTCAGACCACACTTCTACAATTCACTTTACACTCGTAGGGTAGGAAGTCAAAAAAAACCTGCAAGAACTCTTGAGCCTACTGTTAACCAGTGACTTTTGGCAGGGGTGATGTGTGTCAGTTCTTGAATTGGACTGGGCTCAACAATGATACTCCTAAACTGAAATTAATCATATACACCCATTGCTCAACCTCTTGTAGGAAAGACAGTTATTTTGATAGAGCCTCTGTTTAATGGGAAATTGTGCAGCAACCAGCCAGTGGTTTGACCAGAATTATTTAGAAAGTTACAAACATCTTGTACAATATTATTCCCAAGCAGTAGTTCTGCAGCCAGTTCTCCCATTCATCTAGGCTGTAGATAAGTATAGCTTCAACTGTGCTGCCAGTTAGACCAACCAGAAAAGCCAATACATTTATTTGTGCTGGGGCAGCCAAGGAAGTTTCTGGGAGAAGTATAAGTGTACCCATACCACACAGCAAAACAAATACCAGCCATGAAACCTTTGTTTAGGAACTGCTGATTGTGTATTCTTTTCTCGCTCAATAATTATGGCAAATACTAAATATAGAACTCTTGTGGAAAACAAAACAGAAGAGGGGACATGCAGATTTTTACTATTGTTCACTGTTGTGATGCCATAAATCAGCTTAATTGATGAAATTTAGCTGGCAAAGCAGGGGTAGTTCAAAATGGATTTCGCATATTGAGAGAAGATTTCTGATTGCTAAATTACCTCCAGTAAAAGAATGAAAGTCAGTAGGGATACAGCACTATTTTTTTTTGCAGAAAGAGGGGGAGATATCAGGTCATGTAAAAAGAGAAAACAATTATTGAAAATAAGTACCACATCCAAAATTTTGCACAGAAATCTTAAGATAAAGTGTAAATCTTAGCAAATTGAATTTGTGTTTTGGCATGTCTGCACAACGACAGCAACAATTTCAATGGCTTCACCTGCTACATCAACCTGAAAAGCAAGATGTATTCCTGATAGCTTCAGAACTCATGAAAATGGTCTTTAAGTCAGTGTAAGCAAGCATGAGTGCAAGAGACAGTTTTTCATTCATCGTGTTAAATTCTGACTTTTGAAAAGCATTTCAAAGAAAAAAAGAATCATTTTGGCAATGTCTGTAAATGGTATAGAGAGAAGTGGCAGAAGGTGGTCAGACAATAACATTAATTAAAATGAGTAATTTGCTGTCTTTCAAAGAGAAAGACAGAAATGCAGGCATTAGACAAATAGGCTTCATTATCTGACAAAATATATACAAATGGCTATGAAATACAAGCAAAGTTTTGAAACCTTGGATTGACTTAAATTTAATGTTCTATGTCAGCTGGAAAACATATCCATTTCCAAAAGATACAATCATACGATCTCTCACTGTAGAATGAAACAGCATGCATCACAACTGACAACTGAAGTATGATTGGATCAAATCCAGAATTTGCTTTTACAATACAATTGCAGATATTACTTTAATAATCTTTGAACATGTCAGGAAATTGTTCTGAATTTTGCAATTGGGGCATCTAGTAGGAAAGACTTCTCAGTGCAATCTGCACCCTTGGGAGAATACTAGTGGTATAACTAGGCCAGCAGAAACACAACCACTGAAATAACAGGTGGAACTTTCAATGCAGACATCTATTTCAAAATCACTTATCTTTGCTATGCCTAGCAACAAGTTTCAGCTAATGGTGACATACTACTTTATGCAGCAGCAAATCTTGATGACGACCTGTTGAGGGATTGTTTTCCAAAGAGCTTTTATATCATTGCAAAATAGGCAGTTATCATTTGAAAGTTGCATTTTGTAAAAAAAAGTTCTTAGTTTATTTACATACCATATAATCAATTTTTGAAAGTCTGTTGTTTATTGGGTATTTTACCGGCTAATAGGAATTTGGTTGATTAATGTTTCGTTAAGAGTATTGGACTGGGACAACACATCCATCCTAGGACAAGCCAAACAAAGACACACAAGAATTCCTAGAAGCATGGCATTCCAACCGGAACTCTATCAACAAACACATCGAATTAGACCCCCATCTACCACCCCTGAGAAAAGGAACAGGGAGTGACTTCACCATAGGAAATAACATCACCAATCCAAAGAAACCCAAACAGATAATTTTCAGCATTGCTTCGCCTCAGGCCCACTGAAGATGTTACCTAGTAGGGTAATGAAATGTCTGGAAATGAATCTTCCAGCTCAATGAGCAAACCTATATCCAAAACCTCAACATGAGCTACAAATCTTCTCAAAACCTGCTACTGGATGTGGTGTTTATTTATCGTTTATTATTACATTGCTCCAAAAGGACTGGAAGGATTTAGTTAGGACACCAAAGACAAAAGTCCTTCAATGCTTAAAGAATGTGGGCGGCACGGTGGCACAGTGGTTAGCACTGCTGCCTCACAGCGCCTGTAGACCCGGGTTCAATTCCCGACTCAGGCGACTGACTGTGTGGAGTTTGCACGTTCTCCCCGTGTCTGCGTGGGTTTCCTCCGGGTGCTCCGGTTTCCTCCCACAGTCCAAAGATGTGCGGGTCAGGTGAATTGGCCATGCTAAATTGCCCGTAGTGTTAGGTAAGGGGTAAATGTAGGGGTATGGGTGGGTTGCGCTTCGGCGGGTCGGTGTGGACTTGTTGGGCCGGAGGGCCTGTTTCCACACTGTAAGTCTAATCAAATAAGGAGCTGTAACGGCAGGATTACATGAATGTATGACCCAGGTAAGATGATTAACTTGTCTCATTTGCACTTACCTTTGTGGTCATTGTTAAATGTAAAGATCTATAGTTGCGTGTAAGTTCTCATTCATTCACTAAATTTTGGAATCTGAATGATCTTGCTGAAACTAACCCCAGAAAGAAATTATTTTGTTACAATAACTTTATCAATGACTCATTTTTAAAATCATGAGTAAATAAAATTTTAGAACCATTTTAATGAATATTTGTTGTGTTCTTCCCCCTTGAATTTCAGTTAGTCCCAAGAACAAACCCTTTATTACTTGATGGCAAATGGTGACCATCTTTTCAATCACTAAATATTCTAGATTGCATCCCAAAATTCAGGGACCATCATATCAGAATTGCAGCAATGCTGGAGTCACCACCAAAAAAAGGAAGAGAAGAAAATGAAGATAGAAATTCACACAAAATGATAACCTAATTGCAAACATCTAAAATGATTGACCTACAGAATTTTCATACAAATTTTAAATAAAAATTTAAGAAATTACCTTTCTTTAATCTTAGTTGAGTCATATCATATCTGCCATAATCCCGAAATAATATCATCCCTCCAGGTTTAAGCAATTTGCTTAGTCTATTTATGACATTCTGCATTCTGAAGGCATGGAAATAAATTTCAGTTAAATATGCATATATTAAATGATTGATAATAATTTAACTGCAATAAAAAATGTATTTAAAACATGATAACTATTTGGTATCAAAATATTGCACATAGTTCATTTTGAAGGACGCAGTTCCTTGAATTATTTTGAAAAACTTGCAAGAATGTTTTAAATTTACAGTAAAATTGCTAGAAATCAGACTCTGTAGTTAGCTTCTGCACCTTTTTGAAGACTCGCCATGTTGTAAGCATTGGATGGAAATGGGAACTTTGTTTCTCCCTTCTTAGATGTTTGCTGAACCTACTGTATATTCACAGCACTGTTTTTAGAAAACAGTCCACTTTTCAAACTGACATTAATTCTGTATGCCATATTGAATATTTAACAAAAATCAGGAAAACAATACAACACAAAGTCACCCCTAGAAATATGAAAACACACATATTTCTTAAAGAAACTTTAAAAACAGCAACCAGAAATTAATGAAAATAAATATAAAAATGTAATACAAGTTAACGAAGTGCATATGTAGAAGTTACGCAACACACAAAAAAAATGGACTTTTGAAAATAGTTATATTTCAATTCTTTACTCACAATTAAACTAGGTTATACTGGTCTTTATCAAATATAAATTTATCCTTTGTCCTACTTTCATGTCATTTATCTGCCGGTTCAACAATCCATGAAATGAAGTAGAAAAATAACTGGGGAAGATTAATGCAAAGTGTTCAATGGGCAAAGAGGCCAATGCAGGCAAGTCAAGCTCAGTCGCTCAGTCTCAAACCTTTGATTCATAGTGATATCAAAATTTATCAAAGTTATCACATCGACCTACACACATCTATCAAAGTTTAAGCAGATCTAGCATGACATTTTCAGAGAAAAGGAAAGGAAGTTTGTGGATTGCAACAATGTGGTTTTGTACTTTTAGATCATAACAGAAAGGTAACCAAGATTGGTACGTGGGATCTAGTGGAATGAATAAAAGTCAGGATCATTTGTGGTATTGATAGATCGGGGGCATCTGGTGTTTTGAGGATGAGGTAAAAGGAGAACTAAGGATATAAGCCTTCATGAATTCTAGGAAACCACACAAGTTTTGCAATAATCTGTCCCTCAGACTGGTCTGGTCAGCCAGCTTTAGTTAAACAAAATCTTTTAGACAAACAAAATCCTAAGTGTGTTTATGCTGTAGTTGCCAATGTTACATCAGTAATATCAACATAAATACATGCAAGACTTTTAAGCAGTTAAAATTACAGCTCCAGATATTTCCTATTTGTATTGATGTAAAACATGCAAATTGATAATTCATCTAGAAAGTTGTTAATGTTTTGGCCCAAATTTCTTCTATCAACAGCAGCAAATCATGTTGGGTATTCATTCAGTAACAATATTTAGAAAGTAGAAATGAACTCAAAAATAAACGTTGCAAACAATTAATAGACATATGGGAATTATATACTATTATTTTGCATGCGATCTGACTGTGATGAGTTCCTCAAAAATCTTGCTCATAACTTCATTTGAATACTCGACACAATTTACAATCTTCTGGTTATCTTCAGGAATCCAAGTTAGCTGCAGAATATCTTTTAATTAAAGCCATATAATCTGCTTTTGAATTATGTTCTTCTTTAGTGTCAACAGATGTCATACCATTCTCTCTTATGTTGCAATTTTGCATTGTAATAATTGTGATTTTGTCTTGAAGGCAAAATTACTTTTATATAGCATCCTGTAATAGACTGATTAGTACTGCAGTGGTTCATTTTTTTCCTTGAATTTTACAAAGTTGGCTGCAGGAGACGCATCTTTAAAATTATTAAAAAGGTTTAAACACGGAAATTTTGACTTTTTGCAGTTCAATAAGCACTTTTTTTTTTACATGAAATGATATGCAAGATATCTTCTACATTTTCCACAGGGAAGCAAAAGTTAAGATAATGAAAACTCACCAATGAAGAAAACAGCCATGGAATATATAACCATCATTGTGAATACAGTCTCTGCTACGTGACACACAGTGTAGTGAGAAGTGCAAAAGAAAATGCATGGTGTGAAGCCCAAATGTAGTGATGTTAGTCAAGGACAGCTGTCCTATGATGATCATGTAGAAAAATTATTTTTTGTTAGATAGTTTATAATGTTGTTGTAATACTAGATTCAAAATTTTCCAACAATAAAGCAGCAGCCAGTAATTAATTTCAACAATATTGTTTTGATGGTTACATACAATTCCCAACATCACACCATTGAGAGTTGACTCATTGTGATATCTAAAGCTTCATTCCCTCCCCCTTCCTTTGCACAATCAGGGCATATACCCAAGGTTTACAATAGGGAATTTCCTACTCGCACATGAAAAAAAATTCACCTCAGGATAGTAACTCAAAACATCTGGTGGACTGAGTTCCCATCTCAGTGACTCAAAACAGGGAGGGAACAGAAAAAGCTGATAAAGGAACTGTGCCTCACTCTCTCAGAATCAGAGGTGATGCGTGTTCTTGCAACAGCAGTCTGAAGCTATACATATATTAGAAGTTGTGTATAGTTTTACTTCAGAAGCTTAGCTGCAGGTTAACTAACTTCCAAAGTCGTAATAGATTGCACCTTGATTTTGTTTTGAACTGAGTACAGGAACAATGAATATTCTCCTTATGAGAATTACATCCCCTTCATTCATGTTTTTATGTGCATGAACAAGTTAAATGGTTTGAAAAAGTTAAGTATTCTGAACATGAAATTATTACAAGTTATGGATAAAATGAAGGGAAGGAAAAGACCAGCAAGACCATCAAGCCTGCCCCATATCCACATCATGATTAGACACCCTCTATTTGTGGGCGGCACGGTGGCACAGTGGTTAGCACTGCTGCCTCACAGCGCTTGAAGACCCGGGTTCAATTCCCGACTCAGGCGACTGACTGTGTGGAGTTTGCACGTTCTCCCCGTGTCAGCGTGGGTTTCCTCCGGGTGCTCCGGTTTCCTCCCACAGTCACAAAGATGTGCGGGTCAGGTGAATTGGCCATGCTAAATTGCCCCTAGTGTTAGGTAAGGGGTAAATGTAGGGGTGTGGGTGGGTTTCGCTTCGGCGGGTCGGTGTGGACTTGTTGGGCCGAAGGGCCTGTTTCCACACTGTAAATCTAATCTAAATCTAATCTAATCTGCAGTGAATCTAATAATCTCCCGAGTAAGCCAGAAACCCAATTTCAAGTAGGGGGAAAAAAAAAATCTACAAAATTCCTCTCGGACTCAATAATTGAAACTAGTTCATATTGACCATAGTTTTATCACTTGGCATTTCATTAACTTTTTAATCAAGTTTGCTCTCCATCCCAAATAGATATTGACTTAGCTGTCGCTTAAACTAACAGGCACAGTGGCTCAGCGGTTAGCACATTCGCCCTGTGATCCAGTTTCCTCTCACAATCCAAAGATGCGCGGGTGAATTAGCCATGCTAAATTGCCCATAGTGTTAGGTGCATTAGTCAGGGGTAAATATAGGGTAGGGGAATGGGTCTGGGTGAGTTACTCTTCGGAGGGTCGGTGTGGACTTGTTGGGCCGAAGGGTCTGTTTCCATGCTGTAGGGAATCGAATCTAATCTCAAGTATGGAGAGTCAGCAACCTAGACCATAGGGTTATCACAACCTTAAAATGAACCCAGCTATGTCCTTGTGTAATTTTGTATGCATGACCGCAGGCATTCCCCAGTCCATCAAAATGAAATAATCTCTCAGAAGAATATTTATCTATTTGACGCAGCTCTATCAAATCACCCTGAGTCCAGTCATTTTTTATGTGAATAGATACACTCTCTCGGCGGAGCAGGTAACGGCTGTCTGGTGGTGTTTTTTTTAAGTCGCGGGTTTAGTCCAGTTTTTGTTTTTTAACAACTAAAATTTAAAGTTTTTATTGAGCGCCTAGCGGACCCGGAAGCTGGTGTCGCGCTAGCTTACCTGGGAAGGTTTTTTCTCTTATATAAGCGTGCAGGCGAAGAACCCGAGGCACTACAGGGGTAGAGCCTCCCACCCGCCCTCCTCCTCTAACCTAAATAATAAGACCCGTTGTGGTAAGCAGGTAAGTGCTGCATTTTGCTTGTTTGTTTCTTTAGATCTAGTTTTTTAAAGTTTACCTTTTAGAGGGAAGGCAGCGAAGGCAGTGCAATGTTCCTCTTGCAACATGTATGAGGTGAGGGAAGCCATTAGCGTCCCTGCTGATTACACTTGCAAGAAGTGCACCCACCTCCAGCTCCTCAAAGACCGTGTTAGGGAACTGGAGCTGGAGTTGGATGAACTGTGGATCAGTCGGGAGGCAGAGGTGGTCATAGATCAGAGCTTTAGGGAAGTAGTTACTCCGAAAGTTATAGAGAGATGGGTGACAGTGAGGGGGAGTGGGAGGAAGCAGCCAGTGCAGGGACCCCCTGCGGTCATTCCCCTCAAGAACAAGTATACCGTTTTGGATACTTGTGGGGGGGATGATTTACCAGGGGTAAGCAACGAGGTTCAGGCCTCTGGCACGGAGCCTGTCCCCGTTGCTCAGAAGGGAAGGGTGGAGAAAGGTAGAGCGATAGTTATTGGGGACTCAATGGTGAGGGGCACAGATAGGCGGTTTTGCGGGGGCGACAGAGACTCACGATTGGTATGTTACCTCCCAGGTGCAAGGGTACGTGATGTCTCTGATCGTGTTTTCCGGGCCCTTAAGGGGGAGGGGGAGCAGCCCCAGATCGTGGTCCACGTTGGAACCAACGACATAGGTAGGAAGAGGGATGAGGATGTTAGGCAGGCTTTCAGGGAGCTAGGTTGGAAGCTCAGAGCTAGAACGAACAGAGTTGTTGTCTCTGGTTTGTTACCCGTGCCACGTGAAAGAGAGTCGAGGAATAGGGAGAGAGAACAGTTAAATGCGTGGCTACAGGGATGGTGCAGGAGGGAGGGATTCCAGTTTCTGGACAACTGGGGTTCTTTCTGGGGAAGGTGGGACCTCTATAAACAGGAGGGTCTACACCTGAACCTGAGGGGCACCAATATCCTTGGGGAGAGGCTTGCTAGTGCTCTTTGGGAGGGTCTAAACTAACTCTGCAGGGGCATGGGAACCTGGACTGTAGCTTTAGGGTGCAGGACCTTGAGTGTAGGGAGGTTAGGAACAAGGCATTGATCTCGAAGGAGGGTGCCTGTAAACAGGAAGGTGGCTTGAAGTGTGTATACTTCAATGCCAGAAGTATAAGAAATAAGGTAGGTGAACTTGCAGCGTGGGTTGGTACCTGGGACTTCAATGTTGTGGCCATTACAGAGACGTGGGTAGAACAGGGACAGGAATGGCTGTTGCAGGTTCCAGGGTTTAAATGTTTGAGCAGGGTCAGAGATGGGGGTAAAAGAGGGGGAGGTGAGGCATTGCTTGTCAAGGGTAGTATTACAGCGGTGGAAAGGACGGTGGAGGAAGACTTGCCATCTGAGGTAGTTTGGGCTGAGGTTAGAAATAGGAAAGGTGAGGTCACCCTGCTAGGAGTTTTCTACAGGCCTCCTAATAGTCCGAGAGAAGTAGAGGAAAGTATTGCGAGGATGATTCAGGAGAAGAGTGAAAGTAGCAGGGTGGTTGTTATGGGGGACTTTAACTTCCCAGATATTGACTGGGAAAGCTATAGCTCGAGTTCGTTAGATGGGTCGGTGTTTGTCCAATGTGTACAGGAGGGTTTCCTGTACAGGCCAACAAGAGGTGAGGCTATACTGGATTTGGTTCTAGGTAATGAACCAGGCCAGGTGTTAGACTTGGAGGTAGGTGAGCACTTCGGGGACAGTGACCACAACTCGGTGACTTTTACTCTAGTGATGGAGAGGGATAAGTGTGCACTGCAGGGCAAGAGTTATCGCTGGGGGCAGGGAAATTATGATGCGGTGAGGCATGACTTAGGATGCGTGGATTGGAAAAATAGGCTTCAAGGGAAGAACACAAATGATATGTGGAGATTGTTCAAGGAACAATGCGTGTCCTTGATAAGTATGTACCTGTCAGGCAGGGAGTAAAGGGTCTTGTGAGGGAGCTGTGGTTTAATAAGGAATTGGAATCCCTTGTGAAAGGGAAGAGGGCGGCCTATGTAAAGATGAGGCATGAGGTTCAGTTGGGGCGATTGAGAGTTATAAGGTAGCCAGGAAGGATCTAAAGAGAGAGCTAAGAGCAGCGAGAAGGGGACATGAAAAGTCCTTAGTTGGTAGGATTAGGGAAAACCCAAAGGCTTTCTATAGGTATGTCAGGAATAAAAGGATGACTAGGGTAGGTATCGGTCCAGTCGAGGAAAGTAGTGGGAAGTTGTGCGTGGAGGCGGAGGAGATTGGAGAGACACTAAATCAATACTTTTTGTCAGTATTCACTCAGGAACAGGACACTGTTGCTGATTTGAATATTGAGTCACAAGTGATTAGAATGGATGACCTTGAGGTATGTAGGGAAGTGGTCTGGGGAATACTGGAAAGGATGAAAATAGATAAGTCCCCTGGGCCTGATGGCATTTATCCTAGGATCCTCTGGGAAGCTAGGGAGGAGAAAGCGGAGCCATTGGCCTTGATTTTTATGTCGTCATTGTCTACGGGAATAGTGTCAGAAGACTGGAGGATAGCGAATGTGGTCCCCTTGTTCAAGAAGGGGAGTAGGGATAGCCCGAGTAACTATAGGCCAGTGAGTCTCACTTCTGTTGTGGGCAAAGTCTTAGAGAGAATTGTAAGGGATAGGATTTATGAACATCTGGATAGGAATAATGTGATCAAGGATAGTCAGCATGGTTTTGTGAAGGGCAGGTCGTGCCTCACAAACCTTATTGAGTTCTTTGAGAAGGTGACCAAGGAAGTGGACGAGGGTAAAGCAGTAGATGTGGTGTATATGGATTTTAGCAAGGCGTTCGATGAGGTACCCCATGGTAGGCTAATGCAAAAACTACGGAGGTATGGCATTGAGGGTGCATTAGAGGTTTGGATTAGGAATTGGCTGGCTGGAAGGAGACAGAGGGTAGTAGTTGATGGTATAGGTTCATCTTGGAGTGCAGTTACTAGCGGTGTTCCACAAGGATCTGAGGTCATGTTGCAGTTGTATAAGACTCTGGTGTGGCCTCATCTGGAGTATTGTGTGCAGTTTTGGTCGCCATACTATAGGAAGGACGTGGAGGCATTGGAACGAGTGCAGAGGAGGTTTACCAGGATGTTGCCTGGCATGGTAGGAAGATCATATGAGGAAAGGCTGAGACACTTGGGGCTGTTCTCATTGGAGAAAAGAAGGTTTAGGGGAGATTTGATAGAGGTGTATAAGATGATTAGGGGTTTAGATAGGGTTGACAGTGAGAACCTTTTTCCGCCAATGGAGTCAGCTGTTCCTAGGGGACACAGATTTAAATTAAGGGGTGGTAGGTATAGGACAGATGTTAGGGGTAGATTCTTTACTCAGTGGGTTGTGAGTTCATGGAATGCCCTGCCAGTAGTAGGGTGGACTCTCCCTCTTTATGGTCATTTAAGCGGGCATTGGATAAGCATATGGAGGTTATTGGGCTAGTGTAGGTTAGGTAGGCTTTGGTCGGCGCAACATCGAGGGCCGAAGGGCCTGTACTGCGCTGTATTTTTCTATGTTCTATACAGCTTTATAAAGCATCGAGAGTAATTAGGGGTACTGGGAATCATTCTTGTAGACCTATTCAACAACTGAACGCTAAACCAATAAGAGGGAAAATCCTATTTGGCCTCATTCTCACCATTCCATCTGGAGCAGATGTGTCCATCCATGACAGGATTAGTAGGATTGTACAATGGTTACTCCTATGGAGGATTAAGTCTATCTGATGATGTGAAACAATGCGTAGGTATGTCCTGTGCACAAAAAGCAGGGCAAATTCAACCTCGCTTTTAAAAGAAAATTACACCCTACTCCATCACTGCAAAGTGATCGAACGTATTATAAACACTATTATCACCTGGCACTTGGTCAAAGATGTTTTGTATGGATTCCACCAGCATCACTCAGTACCTGAACTCATTACAGCATGGACAAAAGAACCAAAGAGGAGAAAGTGAGGTCTGCAGATACTGGAGTATCAGAACTGAAAATGTGTTGCTGGAAAAGCGCAGCAGGTCAGGCAGCATCCAAGGAACAGGAAATTCGACGTTTTGGTCATAAGCCCTTCATCAGGAAGGGCGTATGCCCGAAACGTTGAATTTCCTGTTCCTTGGATGCTGCCTGACCTGCTGCGCTTTTCCAGCAACACATTTTCAGCAAAAGAACCAAAGAGGTGAGGTAGAATGACTGCATTGACATCAAGGCAGTACTTGAATACGACCCTCCATTGTCTGGATGAATGAAGCTTCCATAACACCCAGGAATCTTGAGATGAGGCAGGACAAACTATCCCACTTGACTGACATCCCATTCAGCACTTTGAACATATTGCCCATCACCAGTAATGAACAGAGGCAGCAGTGTGGACAATGCATAAGACATAGTGCGCTAATTCACTCTTCCAATCACACCTTCCAAACCCCTAACCTGTATTTGCCACAAGGAATAAGAGCAGCATAAATATGGGAACAGCTGAAAATGTGTTGCTGGTTAAAGCACAGCAGGTTAGGCAGCATCCAAGGAACAGGAAATTCGACGTTTCGGGCATAAGCCCTTCATAAGCCCTGATGAAGGGCTTATGCCCGAAACGTCGAATTTCCTGTTCCTTGGATGCTGCCTAACCTGCTGTGCTTTAACCAGCAACACATTTTCAGCTGTGATCTCCAGCATCTGCAGACCTCATTTTTTACCTAAATATGGGAACACCAAAATCCTGTTCAAGCCACACACCATCTTGACTGTGAAACATATTACCATTCCTTCAATGTGACCTGGTCAAGATTCTGGAACTTCCTTCCGAATAGCACTGTAGGTACCCTTACATCCCAAGGACTGCTGCAGTTCAAAAAAGCAGCTCACCACCACCTTCTCCGGACAATATGGACAGACAATAAATGCTAGCCTTGCCAGCAAGACCTACATCCTATCAATAAATTCAAAAAAAGAAACTCAGCAGATCTGGCAGTTTCTGTGCAGAGAGATACAGAATTAATGTTTTGAACTCAATATATTCTTTGGAACTAAAAGTGGTGGAAATGTGAATTCATGGAATGTTTTCTGAACAGTTTCTTTTAGCAGCACTTTTAAGAGCCAATGAACAGGCCATACTAGGTCTGGCAATGTGCAATGAGACAAGATAAATTTATGACATAATAGTGAACGCACCCCTAGGTAGTAATTATTATGAAATGATCGAATTGCACATTCAGTTTGACAGCAAGAAGAATCAATCTAAGATTATTTTTAAAAAATGATTTAAGAGCAATATGGTGAAGTTTGGTGAAGTGACCTGGGAATTAGGTTAAGGGATAGCACAGTAAAGCTGCAGGGACAGACACCAAATGAGATACAGTAGACCCCCAGCCCGCAGGGGATATGTTCCAAGCTCTACAGTGGAAGCCTGAAATGGCAGATAGGAGCGAATCCATTTGTGTAAATGGGCAATTTACCTTCCTGGCAGCCCCTTGCTCCCCAAATGTTCACTGTAATATGTTCAGGCCGTGGTAAACCCCCACAGGTACTGGAACCGTGGAAACCAACTCTGCGGATACAGCAGTCACCCTGTATTTCTGAATACCCAGTACAATACATTCCATCGAGTAAGAAGGATTCTAACAAAAGGAGACATCATCCGTAGCTAACTGAGGAGTTAAAGTTAGTACAAACTGAGAAATAAAACATATTTCTATAAAGCTGAGTGGGATGTCCAAAGATAGGCCAGGATATATAGAGCAACACAGAATAATTAGAATATTTATAACGACAAAGAAATCAGAGGATAAGAGAAAGCTATCAGGAAATATAAAAACAGAAAGTAAGAGTTTGTAACAGAAAAATAATAAATCACATGAGTGCTGGTTTTCTAATGCGTGTCTGGGAAATTAATAATGGAAAGTAAAGACAGATAAATTGAATACATTTTTGCATCTCTACTGACTGTGCAGGATACAAGTGAACTCTCAAAAGCAATTGCAAATAGGACTGAGGAACTTAAAATATTGCAATCACCAGCGAAATTTAATAAGAAAATTATTCAAACTAAAAGCTGACAAACCCCAAGAACTAATGGATATCACTTCAGGGTCTGAAAAGAATTGATTGATTGCAGTAGATGCATTGGCTTTAATTTTCTTTTAAAATCCCCAAGATTCTGGAAAGGTACTGTCAATGTGGAAAACAGTGAATACAATTTCTCCGTTCAAGAAATGAGGGAGACAAAAACTACAAGCCAGTGGGCTTATCATTAGGAAATTGCTGAAAGCTATGTTAAAGGATCTTATAGTAGAGCACATAGAAAATCTCAATATAATCAGATAAACTCAATATGGTTTGTATGAAAGGGAAATCACCTTTGATCAATCCTCTGAAGTTCTTTGAGGAAGCAACAACCAACATAGAAAAAGGGGAATCTGTGGATTTGCTGTAATTTGATTTTCAGGAGCTATTTGACAAGATGTCACATCAAAGGTTATTAAGCAAAATGAAAACTCATGGCATGGTGAAAACATCAGCATCATGGCATGGTGAAAACATCAGCATAGATAAGCCATCAGGAAACAAAGAATAGGCATAAATGGTTCACTCCCACGTTAACAACTGGATTAACAAGAAGGATCAGGACTGAAGTCTCAACTATTTAGAATATATCTCAATGACTTAGAAGAACTGTTTGTATGATCGCTAAATCTGCTGAGAATACAAAGATAGGTAAATTGTGAAGAAAAGACGAGCAATCCCTGAAGAAATAGATAGGGTGAATGAATGGGCACAAAAAAAGTATCTAACGTATAATTTGGGTAAATGTGAGCTGGTTCATTTTGGCAGGAACAGTAGAAAAAAGTACAATCTTATTTAAACAGAGAGAGTTTGCAGAAGTCAGAGGTAAAGAAGGATCTGAATGTTCTTGTACACAAATCACACAAAGTTATTATGCAGGTGCAAAAGTAAATGGAATCTTATTCATTTAAAGTGAACTATAAAGATAGGGTGCTTTGCTAAAGTTGTAAAGAGCAATGTTGATACCACATCTGGAGCACAATTTGCAACCACGCTCTCCTTACGTTAAAAATGATATAAATTAATTTGAAACAGTTCAGAAGAAGGCTCACTCGACTGGCTCCATTCTGAAGGAGGGTCACTGGACCCGAAACGTTAACTCTTCCTCTCCACAGATGCTGCTGGATGTGCTGAATCTTTCCAGTAATTTCTGTTTTTAATTGATACCTAGGATAGAGGTGCTCATACAGTGGTGAGACATTGAACAGGGCCTGTATCCATTGAAGTTTAGAGCTTACTGAAACTTGCAAGAGCCTGAAGAGAAAAAAACCAAGAACTTTAGATGCTGAAAATCCAAACATAAACAGAAATTGCTCGAGAAACTCAGCAGGAGTGGCAGCATTAGTAGAGAGAAAGCAGTTGCTCGCAACGTGGCCCCCTGTATATTAAAGTGATGAAACACAGACTGGGTGACCAGTTTGCATAATGTAAAAATTATCCCGAGCTTTTAGTTGCCTACCACTTCAATACATTGCTGTGCACTCTGGCAACATTTTTGTCTCGGGCTTGCTGTAGCGTCCAACAAGGCTCAGGGCAAGCTGGAAGAACATCATCTTTTGTCCAGCTTGGGAACCCTGCATCTTTCAAGACTCTATATAGAGTTCAATAATTCTAGGGCCTCCTTCTCACACCTCCTTCCATGTACATTTGAAGCTGTAATACTATATAGGCTGTTTTCAGCACGGATAACCCATTTTCATCAACTTATAGTCCCCATTGTAAGCGTTGCTCCTTCTCTGGCTTACTATGACTGTTTTTCTGCATGTTGCCCTCTCCCTCGCTTTGGGCTCTATCTCTACCTAGCCAGTAACTCCTCCCCTCCTACACAGTCATTAGCATAATTGCCATCTTTTTCTAGCTAGCAATTCTGAAGATGCATCATTGGACTCAAAATATTAACTCTGCTTTATCTCCACAGATGCTGCCAGGCCTGCTGAATTTCTTCTGCAATTTCTGTTTTTGTTTCAGTTCCTGAAGGGACTTGACAGGTTGGACGCTGTATGAATATTTCTTATCGGGGGGAGATTAGTACTAGGGACAGAGTTTGAAAATATGGGGTCGCCAACAGAAATGAAGCGTTTTATTTTTCTCTCAGAGGGTCATAAGACTTTGGAACACTCTTACCCAGACAGCAGTGGCGGCAAGGTCAGTGAATAGGCAACGGTACATCAATATTAACTAACAGAGAAGTCAAAGTTTATTTCTTGTTGGTTGGGATATGGAGTTGAGTCCCCAAACAGAAGTTATTTAGTGGAATAAAAAGTTCAAGGGGCCAAATAGCCTACTTCTACTAGGTTCATAGTCCATGTTACGAGGCGACCAAAACAGAACACAGGTGTAGTTAAAAAGAATCAGAATTTCCTGGTTAATGTTTTAGATCTTAAATTTTAGAATAGTGGTACTTTTCTCTTAGCTTCTACAGTAACTAGAGATCAGCAGTGCAGGGAGAAAGTGCTGCCAATCTTTAATTTAATGGGTAATATTACCTGTGCAATTCAAACATCAACTTGGTTTTGAATACACTGCCATGAAAGTTCACATTTAAAGTTTTTTGAGGACTTATGAAAGTTTGAGAAAAAACGGATCTATTTCAAGTTTGTGGAGATACCTTGATTTTATTTTCAAAAGAAGATCAATGAAAAAACTCGTAATTCTTTTCTCCGAACACGTGGCCTCAGCTATTTGCTTGGACGTACTTCTGACAAATAACATGCCAAGGTTTTACAGCTGTCAAATATGAGAAGTGTTTTTCTTGACGATAACTTGGTTGCCAGTTGAGGAAAAGGCTATTCTGCTCATCTCTCTCCTATTTCTGAAACACTCTTCTTGTGCATTCTAATGTAAAACCAGATTGCTCAGATGAAGCAAATCCAGAAAACATCTCAAGACTACTTCCTGAGCAAGCAGCATATTCCAAGACCCCAGAAGAAAGTGCACATATCTAGGGACTCATCTACATGTGCCGAAACTGTAGCCTATGAACATTCCAAACCGTATCATTTCTCTTCCTTTGAGAACTAAGTATTATTGGCCAAAAGTGTTTTTTTACTCTGAATCTTTTCAGAGATATATCAGCTTTATCCCATAGTGTGGGTATGGTTTGGGTTATTTAGAGGGGGCAAACATTCATTTTTGCATATTACAAACTGTTAACCTGTTTTGCATTTTCATTGAATAAGTTTTGTTCATAATACATCGATAATTGTGTGTTCATTAAAGAAAGCTAGTTAATGGATCTTTTATTTCATGTCTAATATACAGAAAACATATGATTGGCCATATTTGGAACCAGGAAAAACAATCAAATTATATTGGGATGCATGGATTGGTTGGTCTAGTAAAAATAACAAAGAACATTACAGAGCAGGAACAAGCCCTTCAGCCCTCCAAGCCTGTGCTGATCCATATCCTCTATCTAAATCTAAAAAGACACACACTCTTCCCATTGTGCTAAATGGGCAGCCAGAGGCAGGCTGTTCTGCAAGCAAGAGCTCACAATGCACCCATTCTCATAAACAACGCAAGAAATATTATCCGGAGACACAAAGAATGGCTTAGACAGTGATGACAAAAAAACTCTGAGGTGATGCATAAAGCATAGATCACAAAGGGGCAAGATGGAAAAGGAAGAAAGAAACTACTTCAGAGGAAAACATTTTCTGCTTTATTCACATTCTATGATGTGAAGGCTAGAGCAGCTCCACTGCTACTATCTATTACTTTGCATGAAACATGAAAAAAGGCAAAGCAATAGACTTAACATAATATGCAAAGAACATTAAAAGCTTTCATATAGCGACTTAAACTCAAAATCTTTCATCATATAATAGTTCCATCGTGGAATTTCTTGACAGGCAGCAAGAATACCAGAAAGGAACAGTAAATATGTCCCCAAAAAGCAAATTGATCAGTATCACGAGGCATAATTCAAAAGCCAGATTCTTCTGTCAATATCATTTCACTGATATTCTTAACTGTCACAATATACTTCATTTTTGAGATCAAAATATCTGCATAGTAATATAAAACTTGTATTAAAAAAAACAGACATCATAACAAAGAGATTTGCTACTGTGACTCAATTATTTGTGATATTTTTCAAATACCCATAATTTGACTTTACAAAAGTGCTAAGCTGTTAAAAAAACCACATCGCAATTTGTTTAATTTATTGTCATTACTCTTTTCTCTTCCTCCCGCCACCACAATCAGTATTATTTGTGTTCAACTACAAAATTCAACATATGTATATTCATTGGTCTTTTTATTTTAATAAACCATGGTCAACATGCACATGAACGTGTTAAGTCCTTTAAATGAGTACCATCAAAATCTCAGTATCTTTTTAAAATGGTTCTTTTACAACAATATATCTTCTTAAGTTGAAATATGAAAACCAAAACATGATATTTATTGAATTTTTGGCTGTTTAAATGAAAGCGACAGGAGGAAACAATCAGTAAACAGTCGTGCATTAAATGCAGAAACTGAAAGTAAATTGTAAAACTGTAATTTGGTTGCAGACATATATTTATAGACCTGAAGGAGCTTGTGGCAGATAAAGACTGTTCAACTATGGCAGAAAATTTTCAGGGTGTGATAACAATTTGATGCTGGCCAGCCAGCAACACCCACGTTCCATGAATAAATAAAATAAAAGCTTCTTTAAATTTTTCTTCTGCTTGTTCAAAGCTACCAGCATGAATAAAAGCTCTAAAAACACTAGATAATAGCAATCTTTTAATAAAAAAGAGGCATGTCTGTATCTGGGATCCAACCATGGTACAGAAAAATCACAGATTAATTTGAAATTCAATTGTGCCTTTAGATTGATACCATGCTCAAAAGCACGAAAAATGAATTCAGTGTAAATTTAATGTCAAGAATGACATTTAGATTAGATTGATTACTAACATTTTCAATTTTAAAAGCCATTTCTTAGCAGCTTTAATTGACCTTTGTGATCTCATTGATTTTACCATATTGATAAAGTATTATTTATTATACTTCTGTATTTGATTTCTAGTTCTGGAAAAAAGATAAATACAGGACTTTGACTATGGATGGCCATATTGTAAAAGCCGGAGATTTCCTCAAGATTCTACAGAAGTGCAGATGAATAGTACTCAGATTTATTCTGCTAAAATGGTTTTGGTCATTTATTGTTTCATTTTAAATCTACTAAATTACTGTCCAATACCAAGGCTTTGTTCTCATTCTGGCTTTTGTCCAAGTCACATAATCATTATTTCAACTGCTGTCACATGTCATCCTATACAGCATACACAAAAAAAAAACAGTACCTTTGTACATTTGCTGGATCATTTTTTTTTAAATCTTCAGGAGTTCAGTTTCAGGTTGCAAACAAATGTACCAATGCATAATAGCTTACAAATTATTTTTAAAAACTATTTATTCAAAACATTTTTCCCTAAGTATTCTCTGCTTTTGAAGCAATAATTGATGTGAAATGAAATTTTAATGTTTCAGCCTAATTTTGAATGAAATAAACTCAGATGATCAATGAGCTGAAGATCTTTGCTGTGGCCCTTCATCTTTACCTACCTCTTTGGGTGAATAGAAGAAAGCACAAATACAAGAAGAATGATATCAATACTTCCATCTGGAAACGGGTAAGTGGCGCCTGCTTCATTGCACAGATCGTGAACAAAGGCATAACATCGGCTTGGATTGTATGAGGGGTGAGACTACAAAGCAATGAGACAAACAAAAGAATATGGCTAAAACAGCTAATTGTTCAAATATAAATATTTGTAATTTATCAAAATGGTATTTCTTACAATGATGCAGATAGTGCGATTAGAATCCAGAGAAATATACATGAGGCACAATTTTTTTGTATTGTTTGTTCCATACATACAAATTAACTTAATCTGTTTTACATCTGCCAGTTTTCTTTTACTAAAAATACAAATAGTGATTTACTTAACTTAAAAAAGTCTGTAACCATGATCATAACGTTCCAGTGTAGAATTACAGTATATTTGACTAACTACAATTGATATTGAAAGTGAAAGCAAGGTGATTTATAAAATTCTACAAAAAAAACCTAAAATCAGATTTGTACCTTCACCAGCTCTACTGCAAATTCTGAGAAGTCACAGCAATAAAGGAATGGTCTGGGATTGCTGCAGTGAATAGAGAAAAATATTACATCTTTTCATTTCCTTCATTATCATTCCACAGTTTTCATCTGTATGCTAACAATTCTTTTTTAACAATGTAACATGTAATCATTAAACCAACAAAAATTAAAGGAAAAATGCCATAGGTATTTTACAAGGTACAAAATTCCAAATCGCTATGAAGTTAACATGATGAAAGTTTAAATCTACAATTCCCTAAAGATTGCAAGTTGGTGTCATGGAAGAAATGTCAGTCTGGCTCCTTTACAGTACCTTTACATGCAGCAACTAAGGTAAAGGTCTGAGAAACAGGATATCCACCTGTCCTCTGATTAGGATAATGATAGTTATTCCAAAGAAAATAACAGGAAGGGATGAAGGGCTTAAAAACAATTTATGGATCAGTTGATCAGGGACAAGAACAGTAATCTGATGATGGAGCAGCAGTATCTCTGCGATAGGCAAAGTACTAACTTATTTACCCAGACAGCTCTACTAACCTTTCATTTAAATTCTCTGGTGTTATGTTTGCAATGTATGTGCGCTAACTGACTCCACTAACTCATATTCGAAGGCGTGATTTCACCACAAAATGGAGTTTCAAAATTTAACTATCTTATTAAAATTAGCTTTTCCCAACTATGGTTTCTTGCTGCACAAGGAACATACTTCAAAATAACTGAAATGCAAAAAATGGTGATATCACTCTTGTTGTACGATTAAATATTTAATAAAATACACCTCCTAGGTTCTTAAAGGTTATACGCCTCGTGTGATTCGAGACAAACCTTTTTACCCCTCAGCCATAAATGTTTACCAGGAAAACGTGCATATAATAAACACATTATACTCTTACAGCCTTTTAAAAACTCAGTGCTGTAAACAAAAATGTCAGAAGTTTTACACGGAGGCCACATGTCATATAGCAAAGGAAATGAAATAAGTGCAATCCAATTGTTAAGGCAAACACAATTCAGGACAGCTTTTTCCCCAAGCAGGTACCAAAAAAAAAAGCCTGAAACAGATGAAAAGGGAGATGGCATGGGGCAGGGTGACATGAGGCACATGGGCACACAAGATGGCCACTGTGCCATCAGTTGGCCAACTTGACACATCAGATGGCATGGATTAGAGTAGTTCTGGAAAAGCACTGGCAGCATTCGAGGAGCAGGAAAATCGACGTTTTGGGTAAACTCCCTTCATCAGATGGCCGTCAGATCACAACATGGAGAGAAACAGCAGAGCAGATACAGACACTGCCTGAAGCCACCAGAATGCGAGCACAATGCACTTAATTAGTTTAAGGCAGGTGGGGGAGTGAATACGCGAGTAATGAATACTGCCTGCCAAAATGTCTGGGTCCAGCCAGCACTTCTTACAGAAATGTTAATAACTTGATAGAGACTCAGTACGAAATGTTTAACGGCCAGGGCTGCAGTAATTGCCCTTCTCAGAAAGGGTGATTAGCGCCCATTCCGTGCAGATATTGAAACTGACATTGTTTATACTGGAACTGACAATGACTGCACCGAAATTTACAAAGGCTGCGCTGGGACTGACAAAGACTGTACCAAAACTATCAGTGATTCTGTAACAATTACTACAAACAAACCATGTTACAAAGACAATAATCTCATTACTGACGTATCACAATATGTATAAAAATTTCTCAACATGTGCTCCGGGTCAAGAGAAGACTTGCAGCTGACTTCTGTGCTGTTGGTGTATTTCTCTCCCTGGAGCTCCGGTATTTTCTTATGCAATAAACTCGGTCAATGAATCCCGACTCTGACTCCAAGACTGGTGATTTTCCCCACACCACAGGTATGAAGGTTATAATTTCCAAGTTGAAATACAAGTTCACACATAGTGCATTAAAAACAACAGAAACAATGCTGGGATTCCTGTAAGTCTGTGAGTGATGTGGTCTATGGTAAGTCTAAATTGGGTAACCCGTGCAGTGAGGCCTATATTAGCATCAGTTGCAAATTGTGCCATCTTTTACGCTTTTTTTGCAAGTAGTGTCCCAAAATTCTTGCTGGACAGGAGCAAGATGCCAATTAATGGAGATTAGTGCTTGTTCAATACCATGTTAACAGCACAACTCACTTCATTAATATTCAGCCTCCCATCTAACCAAATGCATCGAACAAGCTAAACATCATGAAAACCCAACAAGGAAACCAGAGCCAGCATCTGGAGATTCAACTCACTGATTGATCTGAAAGGAAAGACTAGTAGGTGTAGGGAATGCTGGATGACTAAAGAAATTGAAGGTTTGGTTAAGAAAAAGAAGGAAGCATATGTCAGGTATAGACAAGATAGATCGAGTGAATCCTTAGAAGAGTATAAAGGCAGTAGGAGTATACATAAGAGTGAATCAGGAGGGCAAAAAGGGGACATGAGATAGCTTTGGGTTAAATAGAGTTAAGGAGAATCGAAAGGGTTTTTACAAACATATTAAGGACAAAAGGGTAACTAGGGAGAGAATAAGGCCCCTCAAAGATGGGGCAAATCCTAAATTTTACATCAGGATTTACTATTTACCATTCTGCATCAGGATTTACTGTGGAAAAGGACATGGAAGATACTGAATGTAGGGAAATAGATGGTGACATCTTGAAAAATGTCCATATTACAGAGGAGGAAGTGCTGGATGTCTTGAAATGCATAAAAGATTATAAATGCCCAGGACCTGATCAGATTTCTCTGGAACTTTGTGGGAAGCTAGGGAAGTGATTGCCGGGCCTCTTACTGAAATATTTCTATCATCGATAGTCACAGGTGAGGTGCCAGAATACTAGAGGTTGACTAACATGGTGCCACTGTTTAAGAAAGTTGGTAAGGACAAGCCAGGGAACTATAGACCAGCGAGCCCGACGTCAGTGGTGGGCAAGTTGTTGGAGGGAATCCTGAGGGACAGGATGGACATGTATTTGGAAAGGCAAGGACTGATTAGGGATAGTCAACATGGCTTTGTGCATGGGAAATCATGTCTCTCACACTTGATTTTTTTTTGAAGAAGGAACTAAGAGGACTGTCGAGTGCAGAGCGGTAGATGTGATCTATGTGGACTTCAGTAAGACGTTCGAAAAGGGTCCCCATAAGAAACTGGTTAGCAAGGTTAGATCTCATGGAATACAGGGAGAACTAGCCATTTGGATACAGAACTGGCTCAAAGGTAGAAGACGGAGGTGGTGGTGGAGGGTTGTTTTTCAGACTGGAGGCCTGTGACCAGTGGAGTGCCATGAGGATCAGTGCTGGGTCCATTACTTTTTATCATTTATATAAATGATTTGGATACGAGCATAAGAGGTACAGTTAGTAGATGATATTAAAATTGGAGGTGCAGTGGACAGAGAAGAGGGTTGACAACAGGATGACAACAGGATCTGGACAGATGGGCCAATGGGCTGAGAAGTGGCAGATGGAGTTTAATTCAGATAAATTAGAGGTGCTGCATTTTTGGAAAGCAAATCTTAGCAGGACTTATACACTTAATTGTAAGGTCCTAGGGAGTGTTGCTGAACAAAGAGACCTGGGAGTGCAGGTTCATAGCTCCCTGAAAGTGAAGTTGCAGGTATTTAGGATAGCGAAGAAGGCATTTGGTATGCTAGCGTTTATTGGTCAGAGTATTGAGTACAGGAGTTGGGAGGTCATGTTGCAGCTGTACAGGACATTGGTTAGGCTACTGATGGAATATTGTGTGCATTGTTGCTCTCCTTCCTATCAGAAAGATGTTGTGAAATTTGAAAGGGTTCAGAAAAGATTTACGAGGATTTTGTCAGGGTTGAAGGATTTGAGCTATAGGGAAAGGCTGAACAGGCTCGGGCTGTTTTCCCTGGAGGTGGAGGGGTGGCCTTAAAGAGGTTTACAATATCATGAGGGGTGTGGATACATAAAAAGACAAAATCTTTTCCCTGGAGTCAGGGAGTCCAGAACTAGAGGGCAAAAGTTGAGGGTGAGAGGGGCAAGATATAAGAGATGTAAGGGGCAACTTTTTCACACAGAGGGTGGTACGGGTATGGAATGAACTGCCAGAGGAAGTGGTGGAGGCTAGTACAATTGCAAAATTTAAAAGGCATTTGGATAGGTATATGAATAGGAAGGGTTTGGAGGGATATGGGCCGCGTGCTGGCAGGTGAGACTAGATTGTGTCGGGATATCCAGTTGGCATGGATGGGTTGAACCAAAGGGTCTGTTTCCTTCCTGTACATCCCTACGACTTCCACTTTGGAAACAATGCACCAACATCTCAGCATGTGCCACAAGGCCAAATGCACTCAATGTCCACAGACACTGACTTCCACTATGCGTCAGCATTTAACAGCCCTCATGGCAAATCTCCGATCCTCAGGATACTTCTGTAGTTCAATGCTGCACCTCAGGCTGCAAATGAAATGATCATTGGAATGCTAACAAGGACACTATGTGCAGAGGGACACACACCTGGTCCATGGCTTGGATACATCTCTGGATTCTTTGTTCTCATAGTGCTCACTCATTCTAAGGCCACTCAGATGCTCACAGCATCCCTGTTATATTCTCCCTCTCAGCTACAGATTACTGTTCATATTACTGCTGTCTTGAGCATGTCATTTAGTACAGACACAAAGCTAGGAGGTTTGTTAGAGTTGTCAGCAGGCTGTCAAGTCAAGGAAAATAAGTGGTAATGTAACAGAGATAGAGTTAATGTGACATGAGAATGCACTCTAGCAGACTGGAGGAAGGCACTGGCTTTCTTCTTACTGCTTACTTTCTTCTGCTTTAACCTGGGTGCAAATCCCAGAACAGGCAGACAATGGTCCAGTCTTGTAGCCTCCACTGTTGGTTCTGCTATTATCCTGAAAGCTTCAATCAGATTGCCCTCTAAGTTCTGTTTAGGCCTAATTTGCATAATTGCTCCTCATAGCTGAACTCAAGTCCAGATATCATTTCTATGAACCTACATTGTACTCTCTCCCCAAGGCCAATATATCCTTCCTCAGGCATGGCACCCAAATCTATTCTCAGCACTCCAACTGGAATTAAACCAGGGTTTTGTACAACTGCATCAAAACCTTTGCATCCTAAACTTCAGTCCTCTAGATATAAAGGCCAGCATTCCATTAACTTTCTCGATTATTTGATTAGAATAGATTAAATTAGATTAGATTAGATTACTTACAGTTTGGAAACAGGGCCCTTCGGCCCAACAAGTCCACACCGACCCACCGAAGCGCAACCCAGCCAGACCTATTCCCCTACATTTACCCCTTCGCCTAACACTACGGGCAATTTAGCATGGCCAATTCACCTAACCTGCACATTTTTGGACTGTGGGAGGAAACCGGAGAACCCGGAGGAAACCTACGAGACACGGGGAGAATGTGAAAACTACACACAGTCAGTCGCCTGAGGCAGGAATTGAACCCAGGTCTCTGGCACTGTGAGGCACATGCTGTATCTTTTGGTGACATTTTAAAGATCTATGTATCTGAACTCCCAAGTTTCTTGAAGATATCCTTGAGTTAATGCAGAAGTTGGAGGAAGAAACCAGTGTAGCTATGCTAACTTAACAAGGTGACCCTAAACTCAGGACTGAGCATCTGTAAAGTATTTGTTGAGAGTTGAAGAGTGGATTCTTTATTTCTGATATTTCCAATATGATCTTTTCAAGTGGTTTAAATGTAATGGAATTTTTTAAACTGAGTGTGTAATAAAGTTGAGTCTTTGTTAAAAAGTACAATAACAGCCTCTTATGAATGTGTTTAGTGATTGGCCAACATAGATAATAAATTGCAAAAATATCAAAACTAATTTCAATCGGGGATTATTACCATCAGCTGGGAATGCAACTATATGTATGGGGTATGTGCTTCCGCACTTGGGGATCTCCTACACAGCGCACCACAACTCCATTTCCCAAAGGGAGGAAGCTGAAGCTAAGAAAGCAATTTTTTTTTCTGCTTCAGATACAACAACTGAAAAATGTTAATGGGTATAACATCCTCTGCTAGGTTATGGTGCTATAAATATGGCCAAAAAATACCAAATAAATACGTAAACATTGAAAACACACAAATACATTTTGTATCCAAACATTTTATCTCTAGAAATCCATCTTGCAAAATATCTTGACTTGTGGAAGCAGTATTTAGGATACATCTGAATAAAATTTGGATTAGCAAATTTTATGGCCAGGGTTAAGCTCTATAGTAGTAAAGGAATCCTCTCCTATCACAGTGCAACAATTGACTTGGTGGTTAGCAACTCACTTCAATTAGAAACATTTTATGCATGCAACATCAAATGGTCTAGGCTTGTTACAAGTGTAATAAAAATTTATTCTTAAGAAGACACACTTCTGTCAGTACTGTATACATAGATGGATATAAGTGCCATGAATACTGGATATCAAGTATATCGGTTGGCAACTTTATATCAGGACTGCAACGATATTACATTATAATGAGAAATGTAACAAAATAAGAGATATGTCAGTAACATTTTTGATGATATTTATTTATTTAGTGATGAAACTTTTCTTTTCTGCACATTCCATAATTTAGGAATAAATAGGAATTCCAACTAATTTATAGACGTTTTCCTTTTATTCATATAGAATTTAAAAAATATATGTTTCACATTTTATCTTACTTCAAAGAGACACTGAACGTGAAGGAATACAGACACCAGAGACGCAGCAGAAACTAAATACTGGAGGTTTACTTTATTATTGTGATCTACCACAATGTCTGAGTAGTCAGTTGAGGGTGTGAGTGAGAAGGCTTTCTGCCGGTAAGTTTCACTGAATGGAAACTTGCATTATTATTTAAGTGATTTATGCTGTAAACAATTTATAACAGTGATGTATACACCCTGCTTTATATTTCTATGACTTAAGGGCCTCTTGCTGAGATATTTGTATCATCGATAGTCACAGGTGAGGTGCCGGAAGACTGGAGGTTGGCTAACGAGGTGCCACTGTTAAGGAGGGTGGAACTATAGACCAGTGAGCCTGACATCAGTGGTGGGCAGGTTACTGGAGGGAATCCTGAGGGACAGGATGTACATGTATTTGGAAAGGCAAGGACTGATTAGAGATAGTCAACATGGCTTTGTGCGTGGGAAATCATGTCTCTCAAACTTGATTGAGTTTTTTGAGAAAGTAACAAAGAGGATTGAGGAGGGTAGAGCAGTAAATGTGATCTATATGGACTTAAGTAAGATGTTTGACAAAGTTCCCCATGGGAGACTGATTAGCAAGGTTAGATCTCATGGAATACAGGGAGAACTAGCCATTTGGATACAGAACTGGCTCAAAGATAGAAGATATAGTATATGAGTGGTGGTGGTGGAGGGTTGTTTTTCAGACTGGAGGCCTGTGACCAGTGGAGTGCCACAAGGGTCGGTGCTGGGTCCTCTACTTTTTGTCATTTACATAAATGATTTGGACGTGAGCATAAGAGGTACAGTTAGTAAGTTTGCAGATGACACCGAAATTGGAGGTGTCGTGGACAGCAAAGAGGGTTACCTCAGATTACAACAGGAACTTGACCAGATGGGCCAATGGGCTGAGAGATGGCAGACGGAGTTTAATTCAGATAAATGAAAGGGTGCTGCATTTTGGGAAAGTAAATCTTAGCAGGACTTATGCACTTAATGGTAAGGGAGTGTTGCTGAACAAAGAGACCTTGGAGGTTCATAGCTCCTTGAAAGTGGAATCGCAGGTGGATGGGATAGTGAAGAAGGCGTTTGGTATGCTTTCCTTTATTGGTCAGAGTATGGAGTACAAGAGTTGGGAGGTCATGTTGCAGCTGTACAGGACATTGGTTAGGCCACTGTTGGAATATTGCGCGCAATTCTGGGGTCCTTCCTATCAGAAAGATGTTGTGAAACTTGAAAGGGTTCAGAAAAGATTTACAAGGATATTGCCAGGATTGGAGGATTTAACTATAGGGAGAGGCTGAACAGGCTGGGGCTGTTTTCTCTGGAGCGTCGGAGGCTGAGGGGTGCCTTATAGAAGTTTATAAAATTATGAGGGGCGTGGATAGGGTAAATAGGCATAGTCTTTTCCCTGGGGTCAGTGAGTCCAGAACTAGAGGGCATAGGTTTAGGGTGAGAGGGAAAAGATATAAAAGAGACCTAAGGGACAACTTTTTCACGCAGAGGTTGGCACTTGTACGGAATGAGCTGCCAGAGGAAGTGGTGGAGGCTGGTACAATTGCAACATTTAAGAGGCACATGGATGGGTATATGAATAGGAAGGGTGCTAACAGGTGGAACTAGATTGGGTTGGGATATCTGGTCGGCATGGACAGGTTGGACCGAAGGGTCTTTTTCCATGCTGTACATCTCTATGACTATGACTCTAAAAACACACATTTAAATATGATCAAGAGTTCCATATTACTCAAACAGAATATTTGATCAACTGACACATTCCTGGTCCCATTGGTGCCCGTTAATAAAAATTTTGCTGTACAACACAAAAGCATCACAATGAGCATGCAAGCAAGTTTGAGTCCACAGAATTAAAAGGCAAACATTACAAAGTTGGCCGATTGACAGGAAACAAAGTAATGCACCAAAATTGCAGCGGCACGGTGGCTGAGTGGTGAGCAATGCTGCCTCACAGCACCAGAAAACTGGATTCGATTCCAGCCTTGGGCAACTGTCTGTGTGGAGTTTGCACATTCTCGATGTGTCTGAGTGGGTTTCATCTCTCAGTCCAAAGATGTGCAGGTCAGGTGAATTGGCCATGTTAAATTGCCCATAGTGTTAGGTACATTAGTCAGGAGTAAATGTAGGAGAATGGGGCTGGTGGGTTACTCTTCAGAGGGTCGGTGTGGACTTGTTGGGCCGAAGGGCCTGTCTCCATGCTGTAGGGAATCTAATCTAAAAGTATAGGTGAGCAGTTGCTTTTCATACTGCAGGAAGATACGCAATGAGGTTCCTCAGTGGTTAGCATCAAGATCACTGATTTTCTTGAGATATGTTAATCATTTAGACTCAGGTGTACAAGGCAGAGCTTCAACATTTGCAAATGACACAAAACGTGAAAGTATAGTAGTTGTGTGGAGGACAATAACAGGCCTTAGACAGGCTGGTGAGACACATGGGCCTGTGGCAGGATGGAAATTCATACAGAAAATCTTCCAAACATTTGGAGGGAAGCAGGACAAGTGATAAAATGCGATTAAAAAGTATCATGTTAAACAAGCTCAAAAACAGTGTGATCTAGGGTTGCTATTTGTCCATACGACAAGGCAGATTCAGAAAATTGTTTAGAATCCTGTACGGCTTTCTAGCTCAGTGTGAAGGGAGAACGAGAGTAAAAATGCAAGGAAGTTATGGCAAACGATTATAAAACAATGGTTCAGCTTCAACTGGAGTGGTGAGCCCAATTCTGTTTAATGAGCTTTGAGAAGAGCGTGTCATCTTTACAGTAAGTGCAAAAAGATTTACAAGAGTGATCCCATGGATGAGGGATTTGAATTACATGGATTGGAGAAGCTGGGGTTGTTCCCATTCAGAGAAGGCAAAGTATGTTTTGATTGAGATATTCAAAATCATGAGGTACTGCACAGAGTACACACAGCAACTGTTCCCATAAGCTGAAATGTGAAGAAGCGAGACAGCAGAGAACATTTGCCATTAATTGGAGCATTTTCTTTTGCGTCTGTCCTTTATTTTTAAATTATCTTCCTTTTGTTTCTATGCATATAGTCACCTTCCTAATTTCACATAGCACTACCTTTACCTTGATTCTCTGGTATGATGCCTTATGAAATCCATTTCAGAATTCAATAGAATCCACAGCATTTTAAAAAAATTTTTTTTCAAGATTATTTTTGTCTTGATCAAACAGGCCTGCTGTTTAGGAATTAATTCTAGCAGCCCAGAATAACTTAGGACTTCTTTTTCCAACTGTTGAGATTTTTTCCTGTATTATGGACTTCAGCAGTTCACTAGCAACTGAAAAATGAGCAAGTGGCTGATAAGTTCCTGGTTTAACCTCATTTTCTTTCTTGAGGAAACAAGGTGGAAAGTAAAGATCAAGTTTGCTATCCTCTTGCAAAACTTTCTGGTCCTGTCACAAAAGTAACTATGTAATTAATGGCATCCCGCTGGCTTTTGTTGAGTGCAAGAATAGAGGAAAATTCAATTTTCCTTATTCAAATAAATCTATTCCAAATCTTCTAGCTGACTGTTAACTGTTTCACGAAGTGATTTGCACGCACACACACACATTTTGCTTTTGCTTCTTAACGCAAGTTAATTTTTTCATAAATAACTGCTTTGTAAAGGCAGTTATATCAAATTACTTTATACATGAATTTATGCTTAAGTGAAGTAATATTTGAATTATTGTTAATGAAATATTTTATATCAGCTTAACTCTCTATCATCAACAAAAATTTAGTTCTATCATTTTAGACTTAATATCCATGCTTTACTTACCAAATTTCATCCAGAACAGGAAAAACACTGTTCCCAGCACCACATCCAACCTGAGGATATCAAAATCAAGTACAAATTTTCAGTTTTCATAAGCTTATTTTAATGTCATATTATTAAAGCAAAGTTCAAGTTTGTATGATTCTGAAATAAACTTCAAACTTTATAGTTCAGTAGGTGCAGACTGAATACTACATACTTTAGACTCAATCCCTAATCCATGGTTTGGCAATGTGTTTCAGGCAGGAAAGGCATACAGCAACACGTCTAGCACCTTTTGGCAGCAGACTGGCTAAAACACTACTTCTCAATGCTACATGTGTCTGCATACAGAAAATGTGTGCGCATTATAGAAAAGTAAGAGTAATTGCCATAGTCCCAGATGGTCATAGCGATGCTGTCATAATAGAGAGCAACAGCTAATGGTGAGTTTAACCTGCGAAGC
Source organism: Hemiscyllium ocellatum (assembly GCF_020745735.1). NCBI lineage: Eukaryota > Metazoa > Chordata > Chondrichthyes > Orectolobiformes > Hemiscylliidae > Hemiscyllium > Hemiscyllium ocellatum. Next base: position 61,616,768 of record NC_083407.1, on the reverse strand, counting down.
ATCACGCTTCACGAGGGACAAGGCTGTGAAGGTGGGACCTTCATGGCAACCTCAGCATTACAAACCAGCTGTTCAGTCAACTGAGCTAACGGACATCCAGTGTAACTATTCTAGTGACCAACACTGATAAGTAATTTTGTGAAAGAGAAGTGAGCACAGAATTATTTTTGGTAACATAGTGACACTCAGATATGAAGAATCAATGATCAAATAAACTACCAGAGAGGTTCTGAAACTTGCAGAATCACGAGTCAACAACATTAGTACATCAGGAGAGTAAAGGTCACAACATTAATTTTAAAACATTGGCTTTTTTTTATTTATAGGAACAAAGGTCATAATTAAAATTGTTTAAATGAATGATGTACTTTTAGTCCTTCTTAAACTAAAAATTTTTAAATTTAAAAAAATCAATCCTTTAAGAACTCTGTGAAACTACAATACAGAACCGGTTTCATGAAACAGCACACAACAGTCAATAACAGTAAAGGCCAAGCAATCCCACAGGCAATGGATCAGATCCAATCTCTGCAATCTAGCTACATCCAGCCATGAACTGTAATACACAGTTAAACAACTAATTCTCCACAAATGCCCACTCTCAAAGATGGGGAAGCCAAGTCTTCAATCAATACGATTCACTCCACTGATATCAAGAAACAGCAGAAGGCACAGTATGTCACACAAGTTACTGGCCCCAACAACATTCCAACAATAGTACTAAAGATCAGTGCTTCAGAACTAGTTGCAACATGAGTCCGGCTGTTTGTGTACAGATACAACACTGGTGTCTACCAAGACATATGGAAGACTAGCCAGGTGTGTCCTGTCCACAGAAAGTAGGATAAATCCAAACCAGCTAGTTAACATCCCATCAGTGAATTCTCAATACATCTTTGAAGTTCAGATCTTTTAACCATGCCTGGACCAGAGGTGAGGCGATAATTACTCCCTGTGATATCAAGGTAGCTTTCAACTGACAACAGCATCAAGGATCAGTAAGTAATACTGGAGTTGTTAAGAAATTGGGTAAATTCTCCACTGATAAAGGGCATCAATTTAAGCCTGAGAAGAGGAGGAATTTCTTCTCAGTGGGTTGAGCTTCTTTGGAACTCCTTGTCACAGACAGCTGTGGAGTCAGAGTCCTTGTGATGATGATTGTACTTTCTGGAGTTCCAGAACTTCTCTGCATGAGCTCCTCACGATATAAAAAAAATTCTAGTCAGCCTATTCTGAGATATTACTACATATCACTGGAGCAGGTGGAAATTAATCTCAGGCTCAAAGGTGGGGATACTATCACTACACCATAAGTAACGTCCTACGCCTCACCATCAACATCCCCTCCATCATAAGGTCAGAATTGGAGATGTTTACTGGTAACTGCATAATATTCGGCACCACTCACAACTCCTCAGATTCTGAAGCAAACTGTACATATGCAGCAAAACCTGGACAATATCCAGGCTTGGCCTGATGAATAGCAATGACCATCTCCAACAAGGGAGAATATAACCATCGCCCCTTTGACACTCAATCATCACAAACTCCAGCATGCAGAGGATTACTACTGACCAGAAATTGAACTGGACTAGTCACAGGAATACAAGAGCAGGTTAGAGGGTCTGACTGTGCAGCAAGTGAGTCACCTTCAGACTCTCCAGTACCAGTCTACCACCTATAAGTCAGGGGTTTGATGAAATACTCTAAACTTGTTTGGGTGCACAGCTCCAACAGCATTCAAGAAGCTCAATATCATCCAGGACTAAGCAGCCTGTGTGAACGGCACCATAATCGCCACCTTCAACATTCACTCTTTTCACAACCAATGCATATTTGCAGCACTGTGTACAATCTACATTATGTACTGCAGCAACTCACCCAGGTCCTTTTGACAGCATTTTCTAAACCCATGACCTCTTCCAATTAGAAGGACAAGTGCAGCATAAACATAGGGACATGAAAGCTGTAAGTTTGCCTCTAAAACTGTATCACCATTCCTTGACTGTTGCTGGGCCAAAACCATCGAATGCCATTCCTAACAGCATGATGGGCATTTATGTCACCAACCCCCCAATACTGGCTGAGATGAGCATGAAGGCCCTGTTGTCTCAACTTCGCCCACTGCCCGAGGTGTGACGACCTTCAGATTAAACTGACGACCAAATATCCCTCTTTAATTAGAGAGCAGTCGATGACTCTCTGGTACAATGGTAACTTTCACTTCACAATAAGAATCATTAATGTACATAAAGTCAGCCTTGTTTTGAGCATTTGACACGTTAAATCTACCATCATTAAATTCAATGGAATTATAAACCACCAGGCCTGAACAAAATGTTAACATAATTATTAATAATTCAGACCTCTAAAACAGCTACATGAACAAACAGTACTCAGATCAGGAAACCTTGTTGTTGTTTCTGGACAAGCCAGAAGAGTCAACTCTACAAATGGAATCCAGATAGAATGCATTTGTTTTTGAGATTGCTCTACCAAACTCCGTTTCCATTAAAGTTTCTTCTATCTTTCCCTACTTTAAATTTTCTTGGTGCATATAAAATCTTTTTCCTTTAAACCAAATATTAAAACAATGGAATGGGCTTGAAGGTCTGAATGGCTTACTCCTGCTCCCATTATTTACATTCTTAGCAGGGCCTGTGGGTTAATTATCTCACTATGTAAAGTACACAAATCAAAGCATTTGCAGAACGTTAAATAGAAGGAAAACCAAAAAATGACAAGAGATGAAGTTGCTGTAGTAATACAATTATTTTCAAAAAAAAATTAAAGCAATAGTGGGAGAATGTATTCTTTCTCCCTTTCTTTGAATCCTAACAAAAGCACAAAAAAGTTCAGAGCTGAAAGTATAAGCAAGTTATCTAGAACATTATAAGGCAAATGAGAAAACTTAACTGTGATATATACATAAGCTTCTTCAGTAGTTACCATTGGAATGCCACATTACAATGAAAATAGCACATCCTTGAGTTCAGTTGTAGTGTGCAACTGTGATTTATATTTAAACTATTTTGATCAACTGCTATCTTATTTACTTACATGGCTTGCTTAGGCATATTGCACCTCTCGACACTCCTTCCCTCTAGCGAATAGAACAAATGTATGCAATAATATTCTGTAATAGCACCAAAACCAATCATACACTCCAGTAGATCCACTGCTGAGATCAAATACCTGAACACACCAAAAATTGAAGCGGAGACATCAAACCAGTGAAGATATAATTTTTGAAAAAAAATCTTTATATTGGTCTTTTTGGATTTCTTTGCACTTAATTGCACTCCAGCAACTTTGCAACTAAATAGTAGAAGATTCAATAAAGAAGTAGGGACATTTTATATGCTTGCTTGTGTGAATCACCAAAATCCTGCTTGGCACTACTTCGTAACAGCAAAGCTGATAGAGTTATTGTTACATTGGGATGGAATAAGAGCACTGTTTTCCAAAAATGCTTATATTAAACTGAATATGCAAGAAGCTATTGAACATGGCTGAAAATGCAGATAAGTTTATTCTGTTTTGCAAAGATACCTCAAAAATTCTGAAGTTGAAATCAATACCAGGAAAATATTCTGGATTTTTCCACATGTCTGTCCTCCTCTTGTCTTGCTTCATATATTCCAAATTTTTGCCGCTCTTTGTTTGTTTTACAGGATTTTCTTTCTGTACAGTATCAGCAATATGTTGTTTATCACATGTCTTGTTAAAACAATCCAACTTTGCTTGACCCAAACCTGCAGAATTATGTGTTGATTCCTTAACCCCTTCATTCCCATCGAATGCTCTATTTGGAAATAGTTCAGGAAACTCCTGGAACAACCATCTACGATCTTTGAAGAATTTATTTTGATGAGCTCTGTAGAATTTGTCCCAGTAGACACTGGCATCTTTGTCATATTGGACTGCAGCAACAAATTGTATTAAAAGAAAAATGAACAGGTATCTGTTAAAGCCTGAAGTGTAGTGGGTCTATGGAATTGTAACATGGCATAGTAAAACATGGAACCACTAATAACAAAGGATTATGATCATGATGGAATACATAAAAGATTATAAAATTATTCTTAAGTTTAGACAGTATAAGTTACAATTTCTCCCTTAGGAATATAATGCAGTGCATCCATAAAATCATTCTGAGGTTACAAAAAATGTTTTTCCATTATCTTCTACACATTTTAGTATACTTTGCAATCATTTCATTTAAATGCACTCAGCTGTACATTTCTATCTCATTACATATATCTCATTTAGTGTATTTGGAGATCCAAGACAAAAATTACAGTAAAAATATCATCTGTCAAGAATAATGTCCATAACTGGATATCTGTTGACTGCCAGGATAAACTATGCCATGATTTACATAAACCATCCCACCAAAGTTTCTGCTGCATATAACAATGTTGAAAATGTTTGCTTTAAAATTTACTGAAATGAAACTGCATACATTTTGCCAATTTGTTGACATTTTAAAAACATTTCTGTATTAGCATTTTTGATATATAATATTACTTTCTTTTCGGCCATAAGTGTTGCTGTTTACATATGACTTGACACTGATTCCTTTAAACAAAGATAAAATAATCTCTGCATGTGTTTAATTTGACTATTCTAAAAGGTTTAGTCTCTATTAGAATCATCTTGAAAAGCAAAACTTAGTTGCAGCACTCCATATGTACACTATAATGAGAATAAATGTCTGTCATGATTATTCTATTACAGAGTACCATTTGAACCTATGTCTCCCACTTGTTGCACCTCCAAAGAATAAACCACAGGGTTCAGAGAAAACGTGAATAATTTACCTTGGTCTTCCATTGAAACTTTAATGCTGGAATTTTCTTCAGCTTTTTGTCTAGCAAGCTCTTCCTGTTCAGGTGTCCACTGGATGTGATCCCTAGAGAAAGAAGTTCATTTTTTTTAAGGATTGTAGAGGGTGCTACGCATGATATTGAGTTACAGGTTTATATTCTTCCCATACTGAAATAGAAGACAAAAAAATTTGGAATGTTTTGGGCTAGTTATTTGCCACCCTTTTGTTTTACTCATAAAACTTCCTACATGTAGAAGAACTGGGATCATTTTGTGAGAAATTCATAAGAGCTTGTCCCAACACATTCGAGAAGAAATATTATTAATTCATCTGATTGTAGAAGATTAACATAAATTGGTACCATGTTTACTTATGTTAATGACTGTCATATCAATGTTCAGACCTAAAGAACATAGCATTAAATTTCATTTCGACATTTTTCCTTGCTTAAAATGTTCTGAAGGAAGTAAAGATAAACTTCAAATTCAAATTAATAACTTGATGAAATCATATTAAAAGTTATCACATTGGTGATCATTTCCATTTTGAGCAAAATGACCAACAAGGGAATAAATGTTGCATAAGTAATGTTTCCTGTAACACGTAGTCTGAAATTACATTTTGATATCAGATTTCCAGCATCCTGAATATTTTGCCTTTGTAAATACAATCTGATTTGGAAAACATGCACTTACCACATATTATGTTCATATACTTTGCTAGGATCAGATAAAATCCGGGAACCAAGAGGAGCAGTTGGTCGTCTACCACTTTGGAATTTACACTGCAAGCCAAGTTTCCTCAGCAATGCCAAATGCAGAGTGTGAATTAACCCCACTTGTGATCTCCTCTTCATATTGATCTAATGTCCGTTCCAAGGAATACAAATATACCTAATTACTGAAATCAAAAAAGATCCAAAAAAATTAAATGTAATAACTGCATTTTGAGAAACAAAACTTAGCAAACTGAAGTGAAAAAATGATCCTTCACCTCATTTTCAACAACAGAAAACAGCAAAGTGTTATGATGCTTTCCTTACACTTAAAACTTATATTCATAAGGAATCACAGACAGCTGGGTGCTTGGATGTAAAGAAGCTTATTTGTCTTCGGTTTTGCTCAAATAGTCTATCATAAGGCGTTTTCTTCTTCCCAATAAATAACGACCAGCTGCTTAATTTTAGTAAGAGGCAAATGAGCCAGTTATAGTCAGACTCATACTTTTGATATTGGAGGAAAGATTTACCTCAAGTTCTAGTTTGCAAGTGCTCTAACATTGGTACTTATGTGTGTTGCAGCAGTTGATATGCATGTCTGCTGCCAATATTGCCCTTCTCCGTGGTAGCACTTTTGAGTTGGAAGGTGCTGTTGAAGCAGCCTTGGTGAGTCATTGCAATGCATCATGTAAATGGTGCACATCACAGCCATTTTGTGGCAACGTGAAAGAGTACATTTTACTAGGCTGATGCATTGATCAAGTGGACTGCTTTGACCTTGACTGTGTCAGGCTTCTTGAGTTTTGTTGACTCTTTACTTATCAAAGCAAATGGGATATATTTCATCACAGCTTGCACTTTTAATGATGGACAGCCTTTGATGTGCAAGGACACAAGTTACTCACCACAGATGATTCAACCTTTGATCTTCCTGCATAAACAATTTATATTTATAGCTAGTCCAGTTTGGTTTCTGATTAAATATGGACTCTAGAGTGTTGATTTTGGAGATTCCATGTTAGTGATGCTGTTGAATGCACCAAGTGCAAATGATTGTTGTTTCGTAAATACCACTTAATAGTACCATTGTTTACATTTTCCATAATTTTATTGATGATTAAGAGAAGACGAACCATGTGGGAAATAGTTGGACTGGATTTGTCCTGCATTTCACAGACAGAATGTACTTGGGCAATTTTTCACATTGTCAGGTAAATTTCAGTTTTGTAAATTGTAGAGAAATAGCTAAATTAGCTGTGTGGCTACTTTTGGAGCACACGTTTTCAGCCAGGATATTGTCAGGGTCCATAAATTCTGCTGCGCCCATGAAGTCAGCCATTTCTTGATACCACAATTTAATTGGATGCAACCTAGCATCTGTAATGTTAGGGACCCCCAGAGGAGGCCAAGCAAGGTCATCCACTGGACATTTCTGGTTGAAAATGGTTACAAAGGTTCGGCTCTATCTTTTGCAATCATGTACTGGATTCTCTATATCACCCAGGATAGAATGTTCACAGAACAATAAATGAGCATCATTCAAGTGAGAAAATTGTGGAGACCTGACATATATCCTGATCCTTTAATTGCTGGATTGCTTAACTGTCTGGAGCACATTGGTTTTACTGTTTAACATCCATGTATTCCTATGTTGTAGTTTCACCAGTTTCCTGCTTTCCTACACTTTCCATTTAAACAGGATTGATAGCTTAATGGCAGTTCTGTGGACCATGAGTTCAAGGTTATGGGGGAACACAATAATACTGTTTTGGCCCATTGCCACTTTGTTTTTCGCTGCTAAATCTGCTCTGCAACTATCCCATTTTAGTACATCAGCAGCATCACACAGTGCAATATCTGAACTATTGTGGAAGCATAGGTTAACAAGAAAGAAATATGTTTTTATGAAATGATAAAAGATTTTTGAGCAGAAATTCCAAGCTCAAGCAACAGATCTCATCATCCCTTACAAGATAAAAAGCTTCTTCCAAAAGGCAGACTTCCCACACAATGATAGAAAGAGGGCCATTGAGGAATAGGTTAATATTTAAGGAGCGACATTTTCTGGACTTATCTAATAGATAGGCAGGACTTAATGCATATGGGATAGACAAAGAAGGTAGCATAAGGAGAATAGATTTAAACACTATGGTAGCATAAAATAAGTTGTAAAGCACACGAAAAAAAATCTGAAAAAAAAAGACAAGTTCTGGCTTTTGGAATTCCATAATAAACAAACAGTCTCCTCTGCAATCCCTGAAGAAATACAAGATATCATTTGATGCCCTCCTGACCACAGATTGTTCCAAAGTACTTTACAAACAATACTTTGATGCCGTCACTCTTATAATGTAAGAAAATAAAGGTGCTAACTTGCTTAGAAGGGTTAGGGCAATAATGAAATAATGACCAAATAATCTGTTTTAGTTACATTGGTTGAGGAATAAGATATTGGATAGGATGAGAGAAACCTACACTGCCCCTCTTTGAAACAATGCATAGTATTCTCTATGCTAACCTAAAAGGACTGATAAGAGTCTGGGCTTAATGCATCAGAAATAACTCATCTCTGAGGCACCCACTCTGTGATGCCTGAGTGGAGTGCTAGTCAAGATTTTATGGTCAAATATCTGAAGGGTAGCTATATTGCTTTGGAACTGTATACAAGAAATACACATCAGATTGTGGGATATAGGTAAAGCAGTGTTATTTCTGCAACCATAATTGCTTATGCAAGGTAAATGAACTTACACCACTGCATACTTGTTTCAGCCAAGAGCTGAGTTAACAAGAATGAAAACTATGTGAAGGAAATATATAATTGTTTTTGCATTAGCTAAAATGTGCATGAGATGTGCCTGCAAACAATGGTAGATGTTACAGATAAATAGATAAGGTGCTATAAGGGGAGGGGGGTGTAGGTTAAACTAGATATGCTTGTACAAACAGTAGTTATAAGCATCTCTTTCCCCCTTCTGCAAAGACAAAAAAGACTATAACCAAGAGGTCATAAGGCTCAGTATGGGCAAAGAATGGAAGGAAATATTGCTTTAGCAAGCAAGTAAGCAGATGGCAGTGGAGGAAGATGTATGACAATGGATCACAGCAGGATGTGGTGAAATGGCCAAGCAGGACATACATTTTGGTATGCACAAGGTCGGATGAGGCCAGAGATAAACAGCCGGGTTTAGAGTAGTGGGAGATGTAAACAGGGGAGGAGCAGTGGGAGGAGGGAAAGAGAAACAAATTGTATATAAGATATGTACTTGCTAAACTCTGTGTGTCTATTTTAGACACCATGCTTGCAAGCGTATAATAAACGATACAGCTGCTTCAGATCTAGTCTTGGACTGAAATTATTGAAGTGAGTGGGTTCTATTTCCCACAAGATGAAGAAAGAAAGCATTCGGATTTCATGGTTTGTGTAAAAATAATTACAAACTTGGTAGTCACAACAGTAAATTGCATGAAAGATGGAGCAGGCATAGGAATGAATAGAAAGGAAACATTCAACTATAGACAGGTAGGTGAGATGAAACATGGCCCTGACAAATTGGAATGGACATGGTTGGAAGTGGGAAAGGAGAAAAAGCGTTTTCAAAAATCCATTTTTATGACCAGGCTTCATTGGAAATGGCAACCTTTATTAACATTCCTAATTCATCTCAAGATTGTGCAGTTAGTCCTTTTCTTGAATTACTGCAATCTATTGCAGCGCAAATTACAGCTCCAACACCATGCTAAAGTACAGATAATTTAGGACACAATCAAGAACCTAAAATTAATTTTCCTATTCACCCATATGCATCATATTTTAAGTGATGGAGGTCATGTGACTGGAATGTAATGCCAAAATGCTTGTGGCAAGTGGCGACTGCATCTTGTAGACAATACAAAGTTCAGCCAAGGTGTGCTGTGAATGCTTTGGCTGAACTATCAAGGTTTTTGCATTGTCTAAGACGACACCAAACACATTTTTGAAGTCTTTTTTAACAAGTAAAACTTTTAACCTTCAAAAATTAGGAGATTGGACCACAGGTTATGTTATTTCCACGGAAGAGATTTGAAATATTATAGAAATTTGCTTGACTGCATTAGGGCATCTCAAATGTGCCCCCACCGCACCGAGCTATTGAGATTGTGTGAACATGCCCTCTCAAATACTGATCCCCTGCAGGGGAACCCTCTCCCCCGCTGAACCACCCAAAGACAACATCAGCTAAGTACAATAGTAACAAACACACACAGTTGTGCTGGCCTTTTCTAGCATGCAGCAGAGAATTAATGTCTAGATAGTGCGCGGTGTCCCGATGAGCTGCAGGACTGTATTAGCTTTCTTGAAATTCTGCAGCCCTTTCCTATTCCCAAATGATGCAAAGGCAAGGCTCTGAAATCATGAAGGGCTTATGCTCGAAACGTCGAATTCTCTATTCCTGAGATGCTGCCTGGCCTGCTGTGCTTTGACCAGCAACACATTTGCAGCTGTGATCTCCAGCATCTGCAGACCTCATTTTTTACTCTGAAATCAGAATCACCCACTAGCTATCAACTCCGAAAAGCGATAAAGAACCCTATCTCCAGGAAGTTAAAAAAATCACACAACACCAGATTTTTTTAAACTTTGTACACCCCAGTCCAACACCAGCATCTCCGAATCATATCTCCCAGAGCACTTACCTTCCCGTGGACACAGGCACAAGAACTACTTCCGCTGAAGGTCATGGCAGGCTATGTGTGGCGCTGTGCCTTCTGGGGAATGTAGGCCGGACGCCGCGGAGTGACTACAATACCCGGCAGGCCCCGCGGCTTCCCTCAGCTGTCAATCAGGCGCGCGGGTCCTTCCTGCTCACACTCAGCATCCGGCTTGAAGACGCTCCGAGTGCAGCTTCTATTTCTACTTTGGTACTGGGTACGCGGCCAAAAGTATTTTTTTAAATTATAGGCGCTTTATCAGAATTAGAACCCTTTGGACAAGAGGACAGTGGGTATAGAGTCATCTGATTGACTGTAGAAAAAGGACAAGGAGCATTTCAGAATAAAACGTTCATTGTGCGATCGTCAGTTTCAAGAGATGAGTCCAACTGAGTGCACGATTTCCTGGGACAGTCCTGTATATCACTCCTGGTGGTTGATGGTGACCGAGATTCATTGTGTTGTTATTTTTCACCTGTTAAACTTGTGCATGTGCAGAATTGCAATTGCCCTCCCAAACTGCTTGTTTTTCTTGTCCTAGAGGTTTTAATGTCGTCGAATCAACGTAGGAAGGAGTTGCATAGTAGTAATGTCACTGGACTTGTCATCTGGAATCCCAGGAGAAAGTGAGGACTGCAGATGCTGGAGATCAAAGCTGCAAAATGTGGTGCTGGAAAAGCGCAGCAGGTCAGGCAGCATCCAAGGAGCAGGAGAATCGATGTTTCGGGCTTAAGCCCTTCAGGTACGCCCGAAGTGTCGATTCTCCTGTTCCTTGGATGCTATCTGATCTGCTGCGCTTTTCCAGCAACACATTTTTAAGATCTGCAGTCCCAGTCTAACATTCAGAGAAGGAGGGTTCTGATCCCTCACAAATGTCACTTCTATCATCCTTGTCTGGTCTGACTCGCATGTGATATGATCTCTGCATAATTTAGAGATCAGCAAGTAGGCAATGCCTCCATCCTCGAAAAATAACAATAAAACTGTAATTGTAATTAAAGGTTGCCTTTATAGCTGAAACGGTTCAGCTATCTCCCCACAAGAGGTAGGACAAATCATGGATCCGAGAAAGAGATGTAAATGACCGATGTCAAGTCTCTCATATAAGAGAGAACCAGGCTGAAGACAGATGGTTCAAAGAGAGAAAGGATTTAATAGGGGCAAAGAGTGAGCATTTGAAGATGTTGGCAGTAAATATAGGTAATTCAAAAAACTTGCATATCCATGCAAGAGGTGTACAAAGTATAGTTGCGGTTATCATGATTTAGAAGTAAACTGAGAGAAAGATAGTGAGAAACTGTAAGAGAAAAGACTGGTGGAATGGATTATTGGATCATTGGCTATATTATTTACTGTGTGGAGTTTTCAGATGCTCCCTGTGTCTGCATGGATTTCCACTGGGATGCTCTGGTTTCCGCCCAAAATACAAAGATGAGCAGGTTAAATGGATTAGCCAGAGTAAATGCAGGGTTATGGGAATGGGACGAAGGCTGCATGGAATGCTCTTAGGAGGTTTGGTTCTTATTGATCAAGTGGGCCGAATGGCCTCCATCTGCAATGTAGGGATTCTATGATTTAAAAAAAATAAATGTATAGAAGAATGAATTGATACATTTGAGTAGGAAAAATAAGGCGAGACAATATAAACTAAAATGTATAATTCTGAAACTGATGCAGAGCCACAAAATCTTGTGCTGTGTGTGTACAAATTCTTTAAGATAATAGGACATTTTGAGAAACGTGCATACGAGGTCCTGATTTTTATAAATGGAGGCATATAATAAAAACAAGGAGATTATGATGAACCTTTATAAAACGCTTGGTTTATTTTCAACTGGAATATTGTGTGTATATCACACTTTAGGGAGAGCATGAAGGCTTTAGAGTGTGCAGGATATTAGAATGATTCCAGGAATGAAGGACTTCAATTATGTGGATAGAGTCAAGGAGCTGTGCTGGTTCTGCTTAGATGAAAGTTGAAGAGATTTGCTCAAATCATGAGGGCTACCCAGGATAAAACAGGAAACTGTTTCTATTCACAGAACAGTCAAGATGCAGAAGATGCCAATTTGAGGTGTTTGGCAAAAGAAATAAGAGTAATATTTGGTTAATAACTTTGGTGATAGAACTTGATCTTTTGGGCTAGAGGAGCCATTGATTGAGCCACTGGATTCAGAATCCAGTAGAAAAACACCTACTAGACTAATCCATGAGAAACCTCATGTTTCCTTTTTCTGTCTTGATTGTTAATTTTATTGCCATTTTATGTCGGATTTTCAACTCTTCATGGAAGTTGACAACATAGATTTTATAAGACTGAGGTGCTGCAGGACATCAGGTGGTAGCTACTAGGAACGTGCTGCCAAGGAAAGTGAAAGACTCAGATACATTAACAAGTTTAAGTGCATCTATACGGGCATGTGAACAGGCAAGGAATAGACGGATACAAATCATGTGCAGCAGATGCGATTAGTTTAGAATGGCATCATGTTCAGTACAGACATGGTGGGCTGAATAGCCTGTTGTATGTCTATCACAGTAACTCACCCAATTAGGAGGTCTGTTTTCATGCTGGGGCTTGTGCCTTTCTTTTTTCCAGCTGTTTTCGTGGCTGCAATTGATGCTAATCAATGCCATCTGTAACTTGACTACTTTAAGATCCATATTGTTCTCACTTTAACAAGGTGCTAACAGCTGAAGGAATAAATGAGTCTTCCCAAAATAGCTAGCATGCTTTATGCATTAAGAGCGGTTAGTATTAATTTGTGGTGTAGAGCTGTTCACCTTACATGTGGGTGGTATTGGTGGTGTTACCTATATTCTTGTAGTTTTTCCAGCTTGTTTTCTTATAGCTAACATGCATTCCCATAATGATTGCTACAGTGTTGTAATTATATTGGAATGTGGTAATAGTACCTAACCTAATTACCCCACTGAAGCTCATTCTATTATATGAATTATATTTAATAAAAATTGTTAGCTGAAACAATTTCTTTGTTGGAAATGATCAAAATTATTGCCAACTAAATGTAAAAAGTATTTGCAATATGTTTCAAAAATATTCAGACTTCTGCATTATTAAATGTCTTTCACAGACCGAATCAGCAGGGGAGAACTGGATTTCCACTTCACTGTGTCAGAAATGCTGATACACAAAACATAATCTTAAGATCCATTGAAAGGACATTTGGCAGCCATCATGGATAATTCAGATATCAAACGATCTATAAAAGTACATGTTACAAAGAAGTCTAATAGCATTTCATCTTTAAGAAGAAAAAATAATTGTTGCATTTTGTCAGCAAGAGCTCTTGGTTTGTATGGAAATGAAGATGGTTCAGTGCTCAGAAAAAACTTGATTATCCTCCGTCAGTTAGTATGTCAGGTAAGTTGTGTTTATTGTACAGAATGTTTACTCAGGATTTTGCATTCTGCATGCACTTTCTGTTTTGCACTTAAACATCTTTATATTATCACACTTTGATAGCAATAAGGGAATACAAATTAACTTTGAAGAATAGAGGAGGTCATTGTTTTACACCTGCTTATGAATCAACAGCATAGAAAAATAAATACAATGTTTTAGTGATTGGGACTACTTAAACTTGAGCTATAGATGTAAAATTACATATGTAATTTAAGTAACAGAAGAAACTATTTTCTTTATACATGGGGATGTTGTGAAGCTTTGAAGTATACAGCTTGTGCAGCTGGTTAAATAGGCAAAAACAATCAAGTTTTAAGAATAGATTAGATTGGTGATTTGAGATGAATAAAGGAACATCCGAAGAGGGCAGCCTCATGAGCTAGGACAACTATTTATGGAAAAACTGATATGTCTTGGCCTCTTTCTGTACTATAAATTTGATGTAAGTTAAACACAAGTAATTGTACTGATCAAAACCAAGAAAAGCAATAAGAAAATCCCCAGCGAGGAACTACTGAGAATTTGGAAACTAATCCAGAATAATCTTTACTATTAGTACTAAAAGGAACTAGATGAATTATTTAACACCCCTTTGAAAACTTCATCTGCCTTCTCCCCCTCACCAACTGGAAATTTTAATATCCAAAATAAAAGCTTTTAACAAACTAAAATGTAAGTGGCTAAATGTATCTACTGGAATGAACTTTGCATAACTTTATTAAAGTGTTTCAAGTAAAGTTTAGCTATGTCCAAACATTGGTGGAAACAGAGCAACTTTTGTGAACTGATTTAGAAGAGCCCATTTGCTGATTTGAGAAAAAGAGATGATGAATATGAGGTATAATCTATGCTATATGTGTACTGAGAATTTTTTAATGTAGTACTAAACCTCTTTTAGGGTTTCATACCTGTTTGGAATCAATTTCTAACATAATTGCCAAGTTTTGGTTTTAAGGAATTGTAAATACTGGAATTGATTAGTTAATTTGTGTGTTAAACTTTGAATACCCTTCTATTATTTTGCATTGTGATGCAATGCTACTTCCTAAATAAAGTTTAAAAAGCCTTTAGAAAATGATCTAGCATTATTAATATATATTTCAGAAATCTACAACTTTTGAGTGTGTTTGGACAAAACAATCAAATTCACCAGTGGTCTATGAAAAAGGAAGGATTTACTTTGATAACTACAGAAGTTGTTTTTGTAGGTAAGTCAAATATCATTAACATAAAATGATGAGAAAGTTTGGTCACACCACCTTACATAATTGCGTGAAACTGTTACCATATAGATATGGCTTGAAACCATAACCCCAACCAAGTGGAGATTGCCTAGAGTCCTATGCTATTGTAGCAGTATGCTATAGACAACTAAGCAATCCCACACAAAATGGATCATATCAAAGCTCTGCAATCCTGTTACGTTCAATTATGAATGCTGGTGGACAATTCAACAATTAATTGAAGAATGCGGCTGCACAAATATTTGATCCTGAATAATAGGAGAGCCCACAATATCAGTAGAAAAAACATGGCTGAATACTTGTAACATTCATCAAACTGATGATCCACCTTGGCTTTCTTTTAAGATCCCACAGCATTACAAAATCCAGTCTTCAACCAATTAAATTAGCTCCATGTCATGGCATGAAAGAACTGAATTCACTGGTTACAGAAAAGGCTAATGGCCTTGACAATATCTGGCTCTAGTACTAAAGTTGTGTGCTCTAGAACTAACTGTGCCTCGATCCAAGCAGTTCCAACACAATGTTGACAATTGCCCAGATATATCCAGTCCACAAAAAGCTGGACAAAACCAATTGGTCAACTTCTGTTCAAACAGCCTACTCCCAATCATCTGCAAAGTAATAGAAATTGCTGTTGAGAGTGCGAGTGATCACTGACTGAACAATAATCTTGAATTTTGTTAGGGCTTTTCCACACTTCATTAACGCTTTGGTTTAAACATGAGATAAAGAGCTGAATTCCAGAGGTGGAAGGAGGAAGAGACAAGCTTGCTCAGTTTGATGCAGAGTCTGAGATGTGAGAAAATCTGTTCCTGCAATACCTTTCATTCACAGCTGCCTTATCACTAATTATTTCTTCCCTATCAGCTGTAAGTGTATCAGCAATGCTGTAATGGGTAGTCCGTATACCGTCTGGGTAGTCCGTATACAGTCTTCCACACATTGTAAAGGCATAAATCATGTCTCTCAGCTAGACGTTGCAGCCCATCAACTTTTGTGTTCCAGCAATCATTCTGTATTTCCCATAAAACGTGCTGTGTTTGGAATTTTTGTAGATACGATGCTTAGATGTTGACTGTGGAGCTAATAGAAAACTTGCATAGAATCATGTAACACAGCAACAGATACCTCAGTCTAACTTGTCAACCTTTAGATTAGATTCTCTACAGTGTGGAAACAGACCCTTTGGCCCACCAAGTCCGCACCGACACTCCGAAGAGTAACCCACCCAGACCCATTTCCCTCTGACTAATGCGCCTAACACTACGGGCAATTTAGCGTGGCCAATTCACCTAACCTTCACATCTTTTGACAGTGGGAGGGAAACCGGAGCACCCGGAGGAAACCCACACAGACACGAGGAGAATGTGCAAACTCCACACAGGCAGTCACCCGAGGCTGGAATCGAACCTGGGACCCTGGTGCTGGACCTAGTTTCCCAAACTAAGCTAGTCCCACCTAGCTGCTTTTGGCCCATCTCCCTATAAACTTTTCCTAATCATATAACAGTCTAAATGTTTTTTAAATGTTCCTCTGGCAGTTTATTCCACGTGTGAATCGCCCTCTGTGTGAAAAGCTTGCCCCTCATGTCATGTTTAAATCTATTTCCTCTCACCCTAAAAACATGCCCCCTAGTTTTGAACTCTGACACCCAAGGGAAAAGACCTTTGGTGTTCACCTTATCCGTGCCCCTCATGATTTCATAAACCTATATAAAGTCATCCCTCAACCTCCTACACTCCAACAAAAAACTGCCTGTCACTGCCTATCCAGCCTTTCGCTTCCATCCTGGCAGCATCCCAGTAAATCTTCTCCAAACCCCATCCAATTTATTAATGTCCTTCCTTTAGCAGGGTGACCATGTGCAAACTGGTTCTATTTGAGAGGATGGATGATTTATGATCAGTCTCATCAGGTTGGTCTTGGTGCTTCCATTTGATGAGAAGACTATCAAGTGTATGCTGCAGCTACAAAAACCTTTGTTTTCCTTACTTTTGTCCTTTTGTGTCAGCATTGGTCCTAAGCCAACTTTGCTGTATGAACTACCGAAACTTCACAAGTCTCAGAAAATTGAGGATGCATTACTTTGTGAATCTCCATTGGTGAGTTCCTAATTCTTCCTTTTATTAGGTACTAAGTTATTAAACTCTCTCATCAAGACTATAGTGTTCCTTTAGCTAGACTTCTTACAAACCTGTAACACAACCTCAGATATGAAAATGTGAAATACCCTTATTAGGTACATTTGAGAAGCCAGAGACTTCTTTGATTTTCTCTGTGGGGATACTTTAAGACTGAAAGGCCTGGCCAGATCCAAATTATGATTGAGCAATGCACCTTGTCAATGGAGAGATATAATTGTCATGTTGCTGCTGAGATTGGGGTCTTTTTGTTGCTATTGGAGATAGAAATTGCCCATTAGAGTTTTAAAAGTTATATTAATACCTGGCCCATCTCATTTCTGGTCTGTCTATTACTGACCTCCTCTTTAGGACTCCTCTACCAAATAGACAGCCTTTCAGAAAAATGGGTCGGAGGATGGGGATAACACTTCAGTCTCATTAAAGTAACTACAGTACATTGGCACCTAGACCAGTTCAAGATTATAGGGTAAACTCAGGGAATCCTGGGCAACAATGGTAAGGCACAGAACTGACATGATGATACTTAAGTTCTTTTTCTTTTAACCTGTGCTGTTACGTGTTCCCTATATATAGGCAGAGGAAAATTTAGTAAAATTGCTGTGCCATTGAAATTTGTGTGACCACTTGTCATTCTTCTATTAAATGTTGTGGAAATAACTAAATTGTTTTAACAATCAGTAGGTGTTTTATGAACAATATATGAAATTAGCAAATTGTTTTAAAATGAATAAAACTGTTTAAGTTAAGGCCATTTTTATGCCATACTGTGGATGCTTGATTAGCATGATTTGCAAGAAAATGAAAAATGGTATTGAGCCCATTCAAATTACTAACGGAAAGAGGGACTGATCATTTTTGAGACAATACTTCAATTTTCATTTTGCACCAGAACCAAGTCTAAGTCTTAACACTTAAATGGGATCATGCTCAGTTTATATTGTGCTGGGATAAAAATAAGTTAATTCTTTGAGGTTAGTGGCAGTTTGATCTTTGTTTCTTAGATCTTCAATTGCAGCTCAGAAAGAAACTTCAAAGTGGAAATAATTATTAGCCTTGCAGTGGTCATATATGAGATATGCCTTGAAGTTTCACAGTGGAAATGCAGTATACAGATGTTTAATGTGTACTTCACATATTCCTGTGCTACTTAGTTCCATGAACATAGACATAGAATATAGAAAAGTACAGCACAGAACAGGCCCATTGGCCCATGATGTTGTGCCGAAGTTTAATCCTAATATAAAATATAGTAACTTAACCTACGCATCCCTCAACTCATTGCTATCCATGAGCATGTCCAGCAGTCGCTTAAATGTCCCTAATGACTCTGCTTCCACCACCACAGCTGGCAACACATTCCATGCATTCACAACTCTCTGTATAAAGAACCTTCCTCTGATATCCCCTCTATACCTTTCTCCTAATATCTTAAAGCTGTGACCCCTCGTACCAGTCAATCCTGCCCTTTGGAAATGTCTCTGGCCATTGACTCTATCTATTCCACTCATTATCTTGTATACCTCGATCAGGTCTCCTCTTTTCTTCCTTCTCTCCAGAGAGAAAAGTTCGAGCTTATTCAACCTTTCTTCATAAGGCAAGCCCTCCAGTCCAGGCAGCATCCTGGTAAACCTCCTTTACACCCTCTCCAAAGCCTCTGTATCATTCCTTTTAATAGGGCAACCAGAACTGGACAGAATATTCCAAGTGTGGTCTCACCAGGGGTTTGTAGAGCTGTAGCAAAACTTCGCGGCTCTTAAACTCAATCCCACTTTAATGAAAGCCAAAATACCATATGCTTTCTTAACAACCCTATCAACTTGGCTGGCAACTTTGAGAGATCTATGCACTTGCACACCCAGATCCCTCTGTTCCTCCACACTGCCAAGAATCCTGTCTTTAATCCTATATTCAGCATTTGATTTCGACCTTCCAAAATGCATCGCTTTGCACTTATCCAGGTTGAACTCCATCAGTCATTTCTCAGCCCAGCTCTGCGTCCTGTCTATGTCACGCAGCCTGCAGTAGCCCTCAATACTATCAATGGCACCTCCAACCTTTGTGTCATCTGTAAATTTACTAACCCACCCCTCAATCTCCTCATCGAAGTCATTTATAAAAACTACAAAGAGCAGTGGCCCAAGAACTGAGCCCTGTGGGACCCCACTCAACACTGTCCTCCAGGCAGAATACTTTTCATCTACAACCTCTCTGTTTTCTGTCAGCCAACCAATTCTGAATCCAGGTAGGCAATCTCCCTGTATACCATACTTCCTGATTTTATGAATGATCCTACCATGGGGAACCTAATCAAATAGGAGAAAGTGAGGACTGCAGATGCTGGAGATCAGAGCTGAAAATGTGTTGCTGGAAAGGCGCAGCAGGTCAGGCAGCATCCAAAGAGCAGGAGAATCAGGAAGGGCTCCTGCTTGAAGCGTCGATTCTCCTGCTCCTTGGATGCTGCCTGACCTGCTGCGCCTTTCCAGCAACACATTTTCAGCTCGAACCTTATCAAATGCCTTGCTGAAGTCCACATGCACCACATCCACTCCTCGACTTTCGTCGACCTGTCTTGTCACCTCCTCGAAGAACTCTATAAGATTTGTGAGGCATGACCTGCCCCTCACAAAGGCATGCTAACTGCCTTTAATCACACTATGCTTTGCCAAATAGTCATAAATCCTATCCCTCAGAACTCTTTCCAAACCTTTGCTGACCACAGACGTAAGACTGACTGGTCTGTAATTGCGAGGGATTTCCTTATTGCCCTTGAAAAGAAGAACAACATTCGCCTCCTTCCAATACTCCGGTATAACTCCCGTGGAGAGTGAGGAGGCAAAAATCCTTGCCAGCGTCTTAGTAACCTCCTTTTTCTCTTCCCGGAGCAGCCTAGAATAAATCTGGTCTAGCTGTGGGGACTTATCAATCTTAATGTTTTCCAAACTTTCCAGCACATCAACTTCATCAGTCTTGATCTGGTCAAGACTGTATCCCAGCTCCTCAAAGATTTCATTCACAACAAGGTTCCTTTCCTTGGTGAAAACCGAAGCAAAAAACTTATTTAGGGCTTCCCCTATCTGCCCAGACTCCACACACAAGTTCCTGACGCTATCTTTTTTTGGCCGTATCTTCTCGTTGATCATTCTCTTATTCCTCACATGTGAGTAAAATGCCTTTGGGTTCTCCCAAATCCTTCTTGCCAAGCCCTTTTCCTGGCCCCTTCTTGGTTCTCCTCAGTCCATTTCTGAGCTCCTTTCTAGCAAGTCTGTAATCCTGTAAAGCTGTGCTAGATCCTTGCTTTCTCCACCTTACATAAGCTGCCTTCTTCCTTTTGATGAAAAGCTCCTCTGTTCTCATAATCCAAGTTTCCTTAATCTTATCCCTTCTTACCTGTCTCAGAGGAACAAATTTGTGCATCACTCGCAACATCTGCTCCTTAAACAGCCTCCACATGTTTGCTGTGCCCTTTCTGTAGAACAATTGCTCCCAGTCTGTACTTCCCAACTCCTGTCTGTACTTCCCAACTCCTGTCTGATAGCGTCATAACTTCCTTTTCCCCCAATTAAATATCTTCCCTCGGTAACTGCTCTTTTCCCTCTCTAAGGCTATGGTAAATGTGAGGGTGTTGTGATCACTGTCACCGAAGCGTTCTCCCACCGTGAGATATGACACCTGGCTTGTTGCCGAGCACCAAATCCAAAATGGCCTCTCCCCTCGTTTGTCTGTCTACATACTGAGTAAGGAAACCCTCCTGAACACACCTGACAAAAACGGCTCCATCCAAACCATCTGCACTAAGGAGGTTCCAGTCGATATTGGGAAAGTTGAAATCACCCATAACAACAACCCTGCTACTTCTGCATTTTTCCAGAATCTGCCCGCCTATGAGTTCTTCAATGAAGATGTCATTTCATTTCTAAAGGGTGAACAAGTTCTCTAAGATTGAAAATAGAGAGTGTAGATTAATACGTTTGATATTCCATGGTTTTATTCTATGTTTATTTGTGTTTACTTGTTCATCTGAACCAGAAATGCTGTAACCTGAAAGGCTGTGAATCGGGTGCTGGGAAGTGGGATGAGAATGGGTGGCTAGTTAATTCAGGCAGCATTGACACACACACTGAATGGCCTCTTTTTGTGCTGTAACTTTCATATGCTTCTCTTCTGTTGTTAGCTTTCATTATTTAGTGGTTCTGATACATTGACATGGCTCATCACAAATACATTTTCAACACTTAGAGTGGAAATGTTAGAAACCAGTTTCTTTGTGTGATTTGGCCACTTATGGAACTCTGTAACTATGAATTAATTAAAAGTTTAATGTCAAGGAGAAAATATGATTGATCAGTTGCAAAAGGTGACAATAATTATGTTACTTAGTTTTCCTACTGTTCCATTTATCACAACTTCTCCATTAATGCAAAATCCGTATAAATTATGAGTAATGTTTTGACAACCAACTTTGACTGACAAAGGACATGTAATATTTATATCACATCGTTTTTTTTATTATTTGTTTGTGGTATATGGATGCTGCTGGCTAGGCCAATGTTTATTTCCCACTCCTGACTGACTTTGAGAAGGTGGTGGTGAGCTGCTTTCTTGAACTGTTGCAGTCCTTGGTGTGTAGGTACACAGGAAGGGAGTTCCAGGGTTTTAACCAAGTGGCACTGAAGAAATAGCAGTATAGTTTCAAGTGGATTGGAGGAGAATTTGTAAGTGGTAGCAATCACTTGTATCTGTTTTCCTTGTTCTTCTAGCTGGTAAATATTGTAGATTTGAAAAGTGTGACTGAAGGAGTCTGGGTAAGTTATTGCAGTGTATTTTGCAGACGGTGCACACTGCAGCTATGGTGCTGTAAGAGTGAAGGTAGTGAATAAAATGACACTCCAGGGGGCAGCTTTTTCTTGGATGGTTTTGAGCTACTTCAGTGTTATTGAAACTGCACCCATTAGGCAACTGGAGAGTATTCTATCACACTCCTGATTTCTGCGTTGTAGATGGTGGGCAGTTGCTGAGATGAGTTACTCCACTTTGAACTGCTCTCATAGCCACAGTTCATTGTTTGGTCAGTGATGATCAATGTAATGACAATCTTAAACAAAAGAATATCCAAATGCCTGCCCTTTTATCTTCAACAACATCGCTGTCAAGTAGCAAACTGTCAGTATCTTTGGGAAGAAAGGGTGAATTGGTGACAAGACTTTAATAAGTATGGAATGGATATTATTTGTGGAACTTTTGAGGCACAGCGTTGTTATCTTGAATTTGCAGTTGTACATTTTGTTATCAGTATTGATGGTCCTTCATGCCCATCGTCCTTTCTGCATCTTTAAAAACCTTGGATTTATTCTGAATATTTTTACTCGACTGAATAATGCACAAAGTGGTATGGCTACAACAGAATTGTGGAGAGATTCTAGGAAGATGGGGTAATATTTGAAAGCAGTAATATTTATTGACTTATTCTTTTTCACCCTTGACCCACTTTTCCAAAGCCTTGTCATCTCTTTTTTTTCCCTAAACCCCACCATAACCAGACCATGTCACCTCGTTGCCACATGATTTCATATGTGTTTTACTGTAACAGTGGCTTTCTGTTAGGATTCTTTTGTTTGTATGAAGTTATAGTGTATAAACATTAAATTTTAAATCATTTTCAGAATTCAATTTTTTTTAACATTTAAGGGAGAAATGTTGCCCAAACCATCAGACCATGTACCATCACTCCTCGCTCTGACTGCAAACAACTGGCTCATTCGTATGTCAGTTAAGACTGCAGAAATTCTAGAAAAAATCTACCTCTCGTCTCAGTGGAAATTCAGGTATTCAAACTATCGTTTCTTGTAAAAGATTTGTTTGAGTGATAAAGCATAATTTGTTTCATTATGCAGTCCAATATTTGCTGTTGTAGAATAGCTTACCATTTTTTCTACTTCTTTTCTTCAAATTTAAAAATAAGGAACATTTCATAGGTGCTTGTGGAGTCTTTATTCATTTGTGCCAATTCAAATACGTACATAGAAACAGTCTATTTAACATAGCACAGAATGAAGCCATTCACTCACCATGTCTATGCAGGCTCTTTGAAAGAACTATTCAATACTCTGACTCTCCTGGGTGCAATTTACCCTTTTAAGTATATCAGTTCCCTTCTGAAAGTTATAGATCTGCGTCCAGTGCCTGTTCACGTGTGTGTTCCAAATTGCTGTTTGAAAATAAACTTCTTTGTACTTTGCCGAATAACTTTAAATTTTTGACCGCCCCTTCCTGACATTTCTGTCAGCGGAATCAGTTTCCGTCTAACTTACCACATCAAAATCCTTCTATTAAATCTCCCTTTTACCTTGTTTGCTTCATGGAAAATAACTCCTGTTTCTTTCATTTCTTCATGTAAATGAATTCGTGCTTCCATTCTAATTAATCGACACTGAACCCTCTTCCAAAGCTTTGCTGTTCTTCCTATATTGTGGTGTCCAGACTTAGCCACAATACTCTGAGTAAGACCTGGTGAAACTGAGAGAACAAAAAACAATTAAAGACATAAAATAGACAAAGAGATCAAACTGAGAGCATAAACCTTTGATCTGAATAGCTTGCTTCTACATAACAACAACATTTGGCGAAGAGATGGCAGCAACATTACTTGTGTAAACAATGTATTAGAAAAAAATATAGTAAAGAAAGCAGCTACTATGATTCCATACATCATAAAGGATATAGGGAGCAATTTTACCTTTTTTGAAATGTGTTGGGGTGGGCATGTTGGTGCCTAACATGCCAACCTCAGTGCTGAGAATATGCAACTAATTCTGCTCCATTCAGCTTATTAAATGCTGGCACGTAAGCATGGGTGAGTTTCCCAGCCTATTGCAGACCTTCTTACTGTTTTTGAGATTGGCTAGCAGCTTCTGGAACCTAAAGACAACTGGTTGAGTCCTATTCCTTGGTGGATCCATTGACAGGAAGCCAAGTCTATGTTTAGGGAGAAGGGAGTTGGAGTCAAAGGCTGGTGTTGGTTAGCCCGCTGATTGGGCAACTGGAGGCCTCTCCACCAACCCAATAGTCAAGTTATCCTTTGAAACTGGTCATCAATCCCACACGCCTGGAAAGCAGGTAATCAGGGAGGTGGTGAATTGAGGCCTGTAAGTAACCATTAATTGAGTAATGAAGGACCTTAATTTGTGGTGGGTCAAATACATCACGGACCTTATCACTCTGTCTCTCTCTCTCTCTCTCTCTGTTTCTCTGTCTGTCTTTCTGTCGCTCTCTATCTCTCTGTCTACAGGAAAACTCGACCAATTATTTTCCCTTCTGACACCCTCAATGGAGGGGAAAGTTTCAGCCATAGACTGAATTCATGAAACTATACATAAGTTAATTAAGCATAAGTGGTAACAAAAAAATTAAGGAATCATTGGTACAGATGTAATAATAAAAACTAGAAACTGAAAATACAATGGAGATTATTTTCAATGGAGAGTGCTATGCTCAGCCAACCGTTTAGAATTTTACAAAGAACTAACAGATTAAACAAGGATAGTGTAGTGGATGTAATAAATTTGAATTCTAAAATAACCTTTGATAAGTTCCACATAATAGAGTTGACTTAGGGTCAGTCTATATTGAATCAGAATGGTACTTGTGGCACAGAGGTAGTGTGACTTCCTCTGGGCAAGAAGGTCTGGTTCAAGTCCCATCTGCTCCATAGATGTGTCATAACATGTCGGAATAGATTGATTAAAAATGTCTGTATGGAATCAGGCAAAACGTGGCAGAGTTAATAGCAAGATTTCTACAAGCAGAAACTGAATGTAAAGGTTAAGCTCAGCTATACAGACTGGCAAAAGATGCTTTCCGTTGCTTCTAGGAATCCAGCTGTTGATGATTCATGTTAATGGTTTAGCAAAACAAGCTGAAAATCTGTGAAGATAATAGACCAAAGTGTGACAAAATGGTGCTCAAGATAGTCCTTAACTGACAAGTGAGTTTTGATCAAATATGGGTGAGACAGATCATTTTGGTAGATAAGTCAAAGCTGCCATCTACTGCTGGATATTAACATTCTTAATGGACAAAAGAGCAAAGAGATCTTGGGTTATGGGGTACATAAATAACCAAAACTACCAATGCAAGTTAATTAGACCAAGCAAACCAATCACTGAGTTTCATTGCTAGAGGAATAGAACTTAAAAACAATAAATAATGCAAACTTTATAAAAGCTTGGGCTACAATTGGAAACAGAGATACATATGTATGTAGAGTATATAGAGTCAGTAAGGCTCTGTGGTACAGTGGTAGTGTCCCTGGTAGAGCCTACATTCATGTCATCTTCTTCTGAGATGTGTCATAACACACCCAAACAGGTTGATTTAAAAATACATAGATGACAGTTACTTTACTATGCATCATGCATAGTGTTAAAAAGAATGTAGAGGTATTGGAGAAGGTGCAAAAAAAGATTTACAAAGATGATACTAGAATTGAGAGGTTACAAATGTTAGGAATAGGCAAGGTAAAAGATTTTGGTACTTGAGGGGAATTCAAATATAGGTAGAAATAAAAACAGAAAGAAGCTGTTCCCTAAGAAATACAATGGGGGATTCAGGGAAAAAAAGCTTATTTACCCAACAGATGCTCAATATATGAAATGTGCTACCACATGGAGTGTTACGACATGGGCAGTGAACACTTCTGTTAATTAGATCAAACATCCAGAAAAGCTCACCTTGCCTCATAATCTGTTAAAATAGAGAACTCCCAAATTCCAGTATTTAAAGAAAATAATATAAATTTATTCTTTAATTCTAAAAGTGAACATTAAACGACAACTATTTACAACTGTTAGCTCCCCTTTCTCTTAACTGCTTATTACCTGCCTCCAACTCTATAACAATATACTGTTCGAATAAAACACTTATTAAAATTACAGAAACTTAATTTCAAAACCATTCTGTGGCCACTGCCTTCAGTGTCTTTCTTCTTCTGGTTGAAGATCTCCCTTGATCGTCTTCTTTCTTTTTACTGTGAAGATGTTCCATATGAAAAGGTACCTTTTGATCGAGAATGTTTCAATGTCTTGGGTTTCTCTCAATGGCAGTTGTTTCTGTCTGATTTTCAAACAGCCTGCCTTTTTTATATCCCTAACATTGAATCATCTCATTGGTTCGATGTTGGCAAAACAATAAATTCAAACGCGATTGGATTGTAGTATCTGGGGTATTATTTAAACTGATTAAATTCAAATTGTTGTCAAAACAGCAATCAACCAACTCAGGTATGTATTTCACAGCCAAATGTTACATATTTTCAATTTTCCAGTATACTCTGAGACTGCTGTTGTAAGCTGTCAGTGCCGAACAGCATTCACTCTCTCTTAAATACAGTACGCACCTTCAACTTCATAACTAAAGTAATTGAAACACATAGCCTAGATGCAGTAAGGGGAAGCTAGATAAATACATGAGAAAGAAAAGAATAAAAGAGCATGATTTAAAGCAATGTTTCCCAAACCTTTCCCCACAGTGACTTCAGTTCAAGTCTTGAAAATTCTTGTGATACCAGTCAGAACTGATGTCTGGGGAGGGAGGGTATGGGTGAAGGTGTCTGTTAGTATGTGAGCACAGCTGTTGTAATGGAATCAGCTCCATAGTGGCCGTTGCTGCCTTGGAGTTCATAACCTTGTGTAGGGTCTCAACTTCCACTTCAGAAAGCCTTACTGTAAAGGTTAAACTAACAGTGATGGGAGGAAGCTTTTGAGGATCTAACATCAACATGGACTAGTTGGGCCAAATTGCCTACTTGTGTTTCAGACTCTGTATAATTTGATGTTCTATGATGTTTGTACAATTAATTATAATTAACAGGTATTTGACTTGGGACGATACTCAAGAGACAATAGTAGCCAAGACTACACAGAATAAAGTTACAGCTGTAGCTAGAGCGGTGAGTTGTGGCGATGATCTACAGTGTGGAGGTGATGATTTAAGTGCAATCTTGGTATAAAACTACACTGAATTTTCTGGAATTCTCTGCTTCTTGGTGTTGCTAATTAGCTGCTGTTAATAGTCAACATTCATTTTGAACATGCTTGGAGGAAAGACTTTTGAAATGACTAAGTTGTGAAAGACATTTTTTTTGTTTTTGCTGTAGTGCTACTTATGTCTTTCTGCAGATGAAGATTAACAATGTTGTTAGCAATTCTCTACAAAGCATTTGCTACCTATAATTGCAATATGCACTCAATAAATATCACTTAATTTTGATGAATACTGGCTACTGCGTCAATTTAATGGCAGTTTTTTTAATGCAACCCATTTCAGAAAATTGGTAAATTTCCAAACGAGAACGAGAGTTGTTCTTTGGCAGTATTCGACCAATTCGTAATGATTACACCAGAATGTTTAATCCTCATGTGCGGGGTGGTAACAAACAATGAGTAACATTAAACAATACCTTAAGGAAATCAACTTGGCAAAATGTTTTAAATAGATTAATTAATTTGACCAAATTGCTTTTAAGCTATCTGCAGAGAAAGCACATTTAGACTTTTTTTTTGCATCAGGGAACTACTTTGCTTCCAACTAGGGAATCTATCACTACTTTGAAATTACTGGATGAGGTATTGCAGGCTATAGTTACTCTTGTCACACTGTGGTGCAACTCATTAATGTACAAACGATTCTCATTACTTGGCCCTTGAAGGCATTCTTAAAAAGACCTTCCTTTTCTTCCTATTATCTGTTTGTGGTGTTTAATTTTAAACCTACGTTTGCACAGCTTATTTATTACATAAACTGGCTTTAGTTGTGCTATTAAAATGTTCTAGTTTTAAAGTAAAATAGCAGATAAATTATTATACAAGCTGACTGTACTAGAGTTATAACTCAGCACCCTTCACATTTTGTGTATATATCGCTTACTGTACCGAGAGTAGCAACATGGGGTTCAGTGAGCCAATACTTGTCGGGTATGCAGACAGCACATCTGCACTAATACTTAATTTAACTCCTGGTATGTTTAAAATACATTCAAGAGATCCCTTGTGATACCCAAATTGACATGACACTTGCAATGTTGAACCCAAATGAATTATCTGCCTGAGGATATTCTCTTTACTTCTCTTGGGACAAGGTGATCCCTGATTTAGAATTGTTGAATATTGGAATGTTTCTTGCTCTACAAAAATTGGATTGTTTTCTGTTTGCCTTACTTTAAATAACAATTGTTACTGTCTTTCAGGCTGGAATTCAACACTCAGTTCTTTTACATTTAGCTCTGTTCAGAGTTCTACCTCTTAGATTTGTAGGAATGCTGGCTATTGATAAAAATGTAAGTTTCTTTTTTTTGAAAGGATCTCTATATTGTAATTTGCATTAATTACATCAAAACTACTTCCTGCACGTTTTCTGTCCCTGATTTAACAATTACCCCAATAACCGAATTGTTTAGATCTGAGAATCCATAAAACAGTGAATTCTCAATCTATGTAAAACTAGCTTTTCTCCCTATATCTTCTCATGTATGTCATGTATTTGTCATGAATAGGATTTCATCCAATTTATGGCTTGTCTGCAGCTCTCAGTAGTTTGTGCTGACCATCTGCACATACAAATCGTTTATATTTGGCTGATTTTTATTCTGTGCGTGTGGACTACACACTCTGAGCTACCTCTTGTGGTTAGACCTTGATCCTAGCAGCTGGACCTGACTCATTTCTGAGAAATAAATTGTCATTCAGTTATTTCGTGCATGCTCTCCGTCTCATCTCATTGAGACTCAAGTCTACCGCCTCAGACTGCCCATATCCACCTCTCTCACATCAAGACTTGGAGTTCCTCACTTCATTATCATTTGCTTCTACGTTACTGAATTGTTTAAAAAAACTTGTTATTCTGCATGGTCTTTTCAATTTCACCTTCAGGTGACTGTCTATGTCTATGTGTGGAGTTTGCAAATTCTCCCCATGTCTGCATTGGTTTTCTCTGTGTGCTCTGGTTTCCTCCCAGTGTGCAGGTTGGGTGGATTGGCCATGCTAAATTGCCCCTGGTGTCCAGGGATGTGCGAGCTAGGTGGATTATGGGAAATGCAGGTTTACTGCGATAGGCTAGGGGGGTTGGGTCTGAGAGGGACAGTGTTTGGAGGGTTGATGTAGACTCAATGGCCCTGCTTCCATACTGCAGGGATTCTATGATTTTATGATCAGATTTCTTCCCTAAAGGAAGTTAATAAACAAGATGGGCTTTTACAACAATCGATGATAATGTCATGGTCGCCATTAATGAGACTAATATCTGATCAAGATTTATGAATTATACTTTAAATTCCATCAGCTGGGAAAATTAATTTGAAACTCTGTCCCCAGAGCTTCAGCCTGGCTTTTAGATTATATAGTGATGTTATCATTATGCCACTGCCTGCATTCAAATAGTCAAGTGACTTAGCGAACCACTGCTCACGCTGACTGAAGGACCTCAAACTAGAGGTTCTACTATACATTTTTGGGTTTCCTTAGATTGTCTAGAACATTGAGTTGGATAAACTATTGTTTTATGATATGATCGGTGCCACTTGCAGTCTATAAAATTTCAAGATGAAATCATTAGTCTTATGTTTGTAAGTATGGAATAACAATGTGGTAAATTAATATTGAGTTTGTTCAATAATGTAGGTTGTCTTTGGAAGATTGTGCATCAGTTTGCAACAGTGAATTGATATTAGACAACCTGAAAGTTACCTTAAAAAGAAAGGTGCTGTTGAAACTTTTCATTTTATATTTAACAGGACATGAGCAAGATTGTAAATTTCAAAGGGAGTGAGAAATTGTACTTTGAGAACAGGATGTTGCTTGGTTGATTCTTGATTGTTCTAGGTATTCAGATTAGATTACTTACTTACAGTGTGGAAACAGGCCCTTCGGCCCAACAAGTCCACACCGACCCGCCAAAGCACGACCCACCCATACCCCTACATTTACCACTTCTTCTAACACCACGGGCAGTTTAGCATGGCCAATTCACCTGACCTGCACATCTTTGGACTGTGGGAGGAAACCAGAGCACCCGGCCATGTTATGCCTGTATGTTGGACTCTAAGTCCCAACATTTGGCCGATCATATCAAACATCATGTTCTTTCAGTCAGTTGCAATAGGCAGATTACTGACAGTACACAGCTAGCCAGTGCTGTAAAACTCAAAATTTAGGGCAGAATATTGTTGGGATTTGAGCAATATGACTATGTGTGGTCAAATAAGATAACAAGTGCGGTGACACCCATCTCAACCATCTTTTATACTTTTTCCAAGCAGCATGGTGAAATTCTCCCTAGGTAGAGTGAGTTGCCAACTGACTGATTGATTATTGGTTGTTAAAATGCCTGCAAACAGCCCAATACGTCTCATTAATACTTAGCCTCCCAACTTAGCAAATCTGTCAAACGAAATGCGATGTTGGGACACACTGCATTCAGGGGCACGCATCCAATCCATGGATTGGACCACACTACATCTTTGGGCCCTGTTCTTGTTCTCATAGCACTCTCTGTCTCACGTTCTACCGAGATGCTCATAGCATCCCTGCTTTACATTGCCTTGTCTTGACCTTTTTGCACTTTTCTCCCTCAGGCAAAGATGCCAGGCTTATATTACTGTTACCTTGCTATGCTGATTAGTGCAGACACAAAGCTAGGAACCTTATCATAGTTGTCAGCAGGCCTCAGTCAAGGCAAGGGGTGGGGGTAGCCTTTGCTCAGGCATTTAGGATAGACAATAAATAGACAAATAAACACACCAGCCAGGGGTACTCACATCCCATAAGTGAATAATAAGATATTCAGTTTGCATGCAGACACCTGGTCCCCAGTCTATGAATATATATAACTTCTAGCAAATTAAGTGAGTCATATTGTGAGCCAGACTCATCATCTTAAATTAGTTGCTGGTGTAATTCCTCGACCGCCTGGGATTTTTCAGCAGGTGTTTCCAAATCACAGAATCACATCTTAAATTAGACATATTAGACTGAATCATTTTGGTTAAATCAGTGTTACATCATGCTTTTTTTGAAGGTTTCTTGCCATCAGTTTTCTCCAACTTCACCTCATTAATTTTCTACCATGTTCCTATGGCACCTCTCACTTCCAATTTCTATTCCTTTTTACTATGCACCATTCCTGGAACAAATCACCTCACAAATATCCCAGAATTCACCATCATCCCTTGCATCTATGCCATCTTTAAAAAGAAAATTCTGCATCTGGACAAGCGCTGACAGTCCAAAGCTGCCCTGGGTGATTCCTGATATTTGCCCTGGATGTGCTGGACAGGTGGAATTCAGTAGCCTGCTTTGTGGACAGGTCATGGAATTCCTGCTGGAGGGATAGTGCAGCTATGGAACTTTCTCCTCTCCTGGGACCAGTAGTGGAGGTCATGTCAGCCTGTTCAGAGGTTGCAATCCATGTTGAAGCAGTCTCAGCATCTGGAGGAATGCTCTGCTGTAGGAAGAAGGTCAACATCCTTCTCAAATCCTCCAGAGTAAGTGCCACCATCCACTCTCCAATACCCACACTCTACTGCTACATCCAACTCCCACCAAAACTCATGCTGTCACTCTCACTATTGCATGCAACATCTTCTGTTACTTGCTCACACTCACCAATACCACTAACATTGCATGGACTCTGTTGCTGCCCATTCATGCTGAGTATATCCCATCCTGCACTAACAATATTAGCTGTGTCACCCACTTTCATCTCCTGTAATATCTGCCTCTAATTTCATAAGGAAAATAGGGTGGAAAGGGTCAAGGCAATCGGGACTGGTATTGTAGGTTGCTCACATTCTGTGAGCTGCGTTCCTGAACCGTTAATCCTTATGCTTTAGGTAGAACCACAAAAGCTGTTTGGAAGGGAATTCCAGGATTTTGCCCCAGTGACACAGAAGGAATGATGACATATCCCGAAGTTTGAACGGTGAGTGGCTTGGAGCAGAACATGAAGGTGGTAGTGTTTCCAAGTATTTGCTGTTGTTGTCCCTCTAGATGGTAGGGGTCATTGGTTAGGAAGGTGCTGTCTAAGGAACATCCAGACATCATGGCTTTTTACGATTAAGCAAAAGAGAGAGGGACAGTGGTGCAATCTCCATGGTAACCCATTGGCAAATTTACTGCATGTGAAATTTGACATTCTTGCTTGTTCTAATGAGTCAGAAAATGTCAACAACCTGTGAATCTACATTCAGTATTGCTGAAAAATTCAATCAGGAGAAACTCCGCTGGTCTGTAAAAGTCTGTGGAGAGTGAAAGCAGAGCTAACCTTTAAAGTTCAGTGACACTTCTGAGTCCTTCAGACTCTTCATCTGAATAAGGGTCACTAAACTTGAAGCATTAACTCTCCACAAATGTTGTCAGATCGGCTGAGTTTCACCAGCAAATCTTGTTTGATCTCCAGCATCCCGTGTTCTTTGTTTTATTTTAGAATTCAGTGAGGTACTATTGAAGACTGACATTCCCACGATGCAGACAGAATTGAAAAGTTTGGGTTTTACATCAAACCGTACAATGGTTCTAGTGTGCGGTGAGGAAGTCTTCAGAATTACAAAGTGTTATACTGAGATAAATATGACAGTTTCTAATGGTCCTTAGGCTGGTAATGAAAAATTTCAAATTTAGCATTAAAGGGTTGGGTTAGAAGTCAGAAAAAAAAGAATTCACCCTAGAGTGTAAAAGCTGACATGGATCAGTTGAAATGAATAGTTTGTTTCTGTATAATTGTGGTTTACAATTCTATTGCAGCTGTTTAAAACATGTGACTATGTAATGTATGTTAACGACTTATGGGCGGTGGGTTGTATTTATACATTGACACTACATTTTCCAAAAGTATGTTTCTGGCCAAAACTAGGAGTCCATGAATTAAAGTTGTTTCAATTAGAAAACCAACTCAATTTTGCAATATTAAATACAACAATGAGTTCGACAAATAGTATGCCAAAATGTGACGCCCATGATTGATATAACATAGTAAAACTTTTTAATACTGTATTCTTCAACTTATAGATTTTTGGAAACAATGTAACCGATGCCACTGTTTCTCATGGTTTACTCATTGTGATGTACAGCGTGGGATTGGTCAAGCTTTACAGTTTGCAGTGGATTATTGAGAAGGTAAAATAAGAATACAGTGTATATTGGAGATTGCTGAATCTGTTGAGCATGAAGCATATTAGTTGGAACAGCTCTGCAATCTGAAAAATCATCGCTTTATTCATGAAGTTTACAACAATGATAATTTAACCACAGAGAGAGTTTTGATTGACAAGTGCAAAAAGCATAATCAGGGTAACAGGTGAATAAAGTGAGGTATTGTAGTAGTCAAGGGCAGATTAAACAAAGGTAAACTGATACCCTTCTGGATTGGACTTTGATATAAGAATCATTTCCCAAGGCGAAGTCGAAGAGCTAAAGAACTGAAAGTTGGGTCTTAATGAGAACAGGAAATGAAGTCAGGATACTTTTGATGGAAATTCACAACATTTGAGATGTAATAAATTTATGTCAATAAAATAGTGTCTCTTTTTTTCAAGTCTGTTTCTTGAGTTCTAGTAAGCACAAGACAAATGCTTCAACCTCTATCTCTTTTCAGCAACATTTAATTTAGTACAATTACAGGCTAATGCTATTAGAATATTGGATGCTCCTTTGACTTAAATGTCTCATTGGAAGAATATTACCTTCACCTTGGGCAGCACTACTTTTGGAGAATACTAGACTGTCAACTTTGTTTGTGCTTAAATTCCAAAATGCAACTTGAATCCACAACCTTCTGATTCGAGAGGCAACTGTGTTACTTATTCAGCCACGTTTCATGTATGTTAATAAGTGATTCCTTTCACTTCTAACCTTCAATTTCTTCCAGCACTTTATTGATATTTTACAATATATGTACTTTCTGGTTCCTTCTATGTTAAGAGTATGGTTCAACTTCTTTCTCTCTCACTTCTCACAATACATTATGAAGATCAAGGTTCACCACTGTTTCTCTCTTGAGACTTTTTTTAACATTTCAGATGATTCTCTCTTACAACCTTTCCATTTTTAAATTTAAGATGAGAATACTTAATCACATTTGATTTTGTGATGTTTTTATTTCACTTTTTATTTTCAGTTTTGGCTGTATTTTGTACCATCTTGGTTCTTTGCCTTGGTTTCTGAGTAATAGTTTTAAAGGTCCCGGTGCAGTAAAAAATATAAAAAAAATAAAGTTGAGCCTGGCCAAATGTTTCAAAACAATCTTCCCATGATCATAAAAACTACAGTCAGTTCTTCTTTAAGGTGATGGTTGCATTCTTGTGCAACCCTGCTTAATAGAGAAATGGTGCTTTAGAAACAGCATTTAAAGTGTTGGCGCTGTAATTGTGTTACAGCCAACACACGTTTTAAAAGTTTGCATTTTAGAAACAGTGTCTCCAGTTCGTCAATCACATTACTGCAAATTTGTGTTAATGAAATATACGTTATAACAGAATGACGTGTACTATTTATGGTTTTTGTTACTTTGTAAGAAGTTATTTGTAGAGCATGATTATTTTATCTTGTATATTGTTTTGGTTTAACTGTTTTATAATTTGTAGATATTAAATAAAAGCTAAGAGAAATTTCAGTGTACCATTATGAAATCTATGCTCGATCACTTTGTTTTTTTTAAAAGCATGTAATAACCTTGACAGTTAGAGCAAACATCAAAGTAGTTCACTTAGCAGACTGAACTGTTCTTTACAAATAAATATCAACATTCTTGTCATTACACAGTTTACACAGAAACAATGTATTCTTGGACAACATTGTGAATGGAACAACACAACCGGAATTGTGGGTGCTTCTCCATTTGGAATTCCATGTAATATTAAAATAACAGGTATTTTTTAAAAACGTTTTGAATTTGTATTGTGCAGAATTAGGATAAACAGGCAGCCCTATCGAGGTAAACATAAGAAATCCTATTTTCACAGATTGTCCGCCTGTCCTATTTGAAGTATCTTGTCTTAAAAGTGCATTGCAGATTGGAGGACATCCCTGGCATTATATCATTACTCCTAATGAACGCAAACAAGAAGGCATCTACCACATTTATTCTTTAAAGGATAAAAAGCTGGTAATGTATCACAATTGTTTTGGCATTTGTTACAGAACATGGTTTTGTTGTTGGGTCACATATACAGAAATTTCTCATCTTTGTTTGTAAACAAATCTGGAACCTGATCAGATTTGAAATCAGAAGGAATCCATTTAGTTCACCTTGATCCAAGAAGCTTCACTCAATTCATTCCTGGGTTGAGGGGTTCACCTTATGAATAAAAGATTGAACAATTTATAACCTATATCCATTGACGTTTCGAAGAATGAGTGGTGATTTCATTGAAACATATAAGGTCTTGAGGAAACTATATAGGATGCATGCCTGGAGAATGTTCTTGTGTGGGATATTAAAACTAGGGACCTAAGAATGAGGAGCCCTCTTTTTTAAAAAAGAGATGATAATTCTTTTTTTCTCTCTGGGGGTATATTAGAGTGTGGACCTCTTTTCAGAAGATAATAGAGTTTGAGACTTTAACTTTATTCAAGACTGAGTTAGATATGTTAGATGGACAGTAAAGTGGAGATGTAACGCTAGAGCATGCTTAAAGGGTCAGATGGTTTTCTCCTATTCCTAAGTCTTTGGTTTATTTGCTGACTTGTTAATCAATCTAAAACTAATCTACAATCCTGCTTTCTTCCTTTTAGACCTGATTCCAACTATCTTAAAAGATGTAATTCTATCCATCTCAACCATTCTTTGTAACAAATCATTTATTTGTTCTAGTAACACTGAGCAAATACATTCTTCTTAACCTGTCCCCCATGTGTAGTGAGAATTTTAAATTGATATCCTTTAAGTCAGTGATTCCCATATTGAGAGTGTAGGGTGTTCCCATTTATGCTGAGATCTTGTTAAGGGTTAGGAGCATGGACATTCCATGGATAGGAAGAAAATATGGTTAGCACTAAAGCCCTCTCCTATGTACTGCAAAGGATCATGCAATATTTTCTGAGGCAGACTGTGTATGGACCTGAACAATACAATGGGAAAATTCAATAAGGGCTATGGGGCCAACTTTGCGAGTAAGCAGATCCGTGAGTAGCAAATAAGCGGATAACAAGGACTGGGCATACTTAGTTCTCTCAGTATTCTCTTGTGCCTTTGAAAATCCACTGTCAGCTAAGTCAATGTTCACATCTGTCATTTCCCACTCTGAACATAAAATTGGTGAAACTAACTTTCACTTTTTTAGTTCGATTTTTCCGAACTGTGAATCAAGATACGAGATTTTGGGGTCACAAATTCTGAGGCAGCAATAGCTGTCATGGATCTCTAACTGAGTCAACAGGACCACTTGAAATCCTAGTGGTTTTTAATGGAGGGCACTACTTCACTAACCAGCTTTTTGAAGTCGGACTCCGGATCCAAAAAAGCTGGAAAGAATAGGGCCATAAAAAGGAACATGACAATTAAACAGTAAGCAAACCAACACACACTCGCGCACATAGTTCTTTCGCTATTGTCTGACAATGGCCAGCATTTTCTCTGCAGATTTCTCAGTCCTGTTGTCATTGTCTGATAAGGGGTCAGAAATCCTCCCTAGCTTGAGTGCAACTGAAATCTTTTTTTTAAAATGCATAAAGGTGGACAAATGCTAGGTGTACCTGATAATTCTGTGGGAAACTAGGGAAGTGATTGCTGGGCCCCTTGCTGAGACATTTGTATCATTGATAGCTACAAATGAGGTGCCAAAAAGATAGACGTTGGCTAATGTGGTGCCACTATTTAAGAAAGGTGGTAAGGAAAAGCTAGGGAACTATAGACCAGTGAGCCTGACATCAGTGGTGGGCACATTATTGGAGGAACCTGCGAGACAGGATTTATGTGTATTTGGAAAGGCAAGGACTGATTAGGGATAGTCAGCATGGCTTTGTGCGTGGGAAGTCATGTCTCACTAACTTGATTGAGTTTTTTGAAGAAGGAAGAAGATTGATAAAGGCAGAGCGGTGGACTTGACCTACATGAACTTCATTAAGGTGTTTGACAAGATTCCTCATGGTAAAGTGGTTAGCAAGGTTAAATCTCATGGAGTAAAGGAAGAACTAGCCATTTAGATATAGAACTGGCTCAAAGGTAGAAGACAGAGGATGGGGGTGGAGGGTTGTTTTTCAGACTGGAGGCCTGTGACCAGTGTGTGCCACAAGGATCGCTGCTGGGTCCATTGCTTTTTGTCATTCATATATAAATGTTTTGGATGTGAACATAGGAAGTATGGTTAGTAAGTTTGCAGATGACACCAAAATTGGTGGTGTACTGGACAGCAAAGAAGGTTATCTCAGAGTATAACAGGATCTTGGTCAGATAGCCAATAGGAACTTAATTTAGATAAATGTGAGGTGCTGCATTTTGGAAAGACAAATCAGGGCAGGACTTATACACTTAATGGTAAGGCCCTGGGGAGGGTTGCTGAAAAAAAAGAGACCTTGGAATGGAGGATTGTAGTTGCTTGAAAATGGAGTCCCAGGTACATAGGATAGTGAAGAAGGATTTGGTATGCTTCCCTTTATTAGTCAGTGTATGGAGTATAGGAGTTGGGAGGTCATATTGTGGCTGTATAGCACATTGGTTAGGCCATTTTTAGAACAGTGTGCAATTTTGATCTCCATGCTATAGGAGGGATGTTGTGAAACTTGAAAGGGTTCAAAAGATTTAGAAGGATGTTACCAGGGTTGGAGGGTTTGAGCTATAGCGAAAAGCTGAATAGGCTGAAGCTATTTTGCCTGGAGAGTCTGAGACTGAGGGGCATGGATAGGGTAAATAGGCAAGGCCTTTTCCTGGGGTGGGAGAGTCCAAAACTAGAGCGTGTGGGTTTAAGGTGAGAAGAGAAAGATTTTAAAGGGACCCAAGGGATAACCTTTTCACACAAAGGATGGTGAATGTATGGAGTGAGCTGCCAGAGGAAGTGTTGGAGGCTAGTACAGTTACAACATTTAAAAGACATCAGGGTAGGTATATGAATAGGAAGCATTTCGAGGGATCTGGGCCAAATGCTGGCAAATGGGACTAGATTTATCTGGGATAGCTGGTTGGCATGGATGAGTTGGACCGAAGGGACGGTGTTCATGCTGTACAACTCTATGACTCTTTGACTCTAAATCTTCCCTGTGTGAGGACCTGTTACCTGGTTCTGATTTTCTGCCTGTTGGCCAATTAATGTTCAGAAGGAGACAGCACCATCCAATTAAGGATGGCAGCAGGTTCTTGAAGTTGGCAGGCTAACAGACCAATAAAAGCAACAAGGTGAGGAAGAGGACACTCAAAGATGGAGGTGCCCTGTCTCCAACATTTTTAACTTACTAGTTTTAACACCAGACCACAATTTTGGAGGGATGTTCCATTCATAGGATGACCTGTGAATAAAGTCAGAAAGCCGTGGAGAAGCTTTAAACTGGCTTGGAGTTCTGATCCTCTGCTGCACTTGTCACCAGGAGGTAGCTTGCAGGCAGTAACACTGTTTGCTGCCATGCCCTTGGAAAACAGGGAGGCCAGTAAGAAAATTGCATTTGATCTCTGACAGTAAGCATAATTTGATAGTTAATGAGGTCAGTTGGCTAGTTTTTGTTTTCAGGAGAATATCACTAAGAATATCATTTGCAGGGAAATGGCTGGTGGGAGGGAATGGATGGAGGTGGGAAATTAAGCTTACCTGCCATTCAAAATTGTTGCACATAACTGCCCTTATCTAGCCAAAATAAATTAAACAGATGTTTTGTATAAATGCATCTTTACTTCATTACTTCCAGCATGATGTTTATTTCACAGTATAAAACCAGGGAGGTCTTGTGAAAACTATACAAGGCAGAAGTTAGACCACAGCTAGGAACTACATACTGACATTGGAGGCAGTACAGAGCAGGTTCACTATGTTGATTCTGGGCGTGGAGAGATTCTGAGGAGAGGTTGAGTTGGTTGTGTTTGTACTCATTGGAATTTAAAAGAAGACGACACTAGGACCCAAGGACCCAAAGGCATAATATTAGAGTAAGGAGGTGCCCAGATGAGACAGAGATGAGGAAGAATTTCTTTTCTCAGAGAGTGGTGTGTATAAGTCCTGCCCTGATTTGCCTTTCCGAAAAGCAATACCGTATAGGAGTTTGGAGGTCATGTTGTAGCAGTACAGGACATTGTTTAGGCCACTTTTGGAAAATACATTCAATTCTGGTCTCCCTGCAATAGGAAGGAAGTTGTGAAACTTGAAAATGTTTAGAAAGGATTCACAAGGATGTTGCCAGGGTTGGTGGGTTTGAGCAATTGGGAGAGGCTGAAGAGGCTGTGGCTATTTTTCCTGGAGTATCGGATACTGAAGGATGACCTCATAGACGTTTATTAAATCATGACGGGCATGAATAAGAGCGAATAGCTAAGGTTTTTTTTCCACTAGACAACATAGATTTAAAGTGAGAGGGGAAAAATTTTCAAGGAATGTAAGGGGCAACTTTTTCATGCAGAGGGTAGTGCATGTATGGAATGAACTGCCAGAGGAAGTGGTGGAAGCTGGTACAATTACAAAATTTAAAAGGCATCTGGACAGATACAGGAATAGGGAGGGTTTAGAGGGATATGGGCCAAATGCTGGCAAATAGGACAAGATTAATTTAGGATATCTAGTTTGACATAGACGAGTTGGACAAATGGATCTGTTTCCATGCTGTACAACGCTATGACTCTATGATGAATCTGCGGAATCCTTTAACAGAGAGGGCTGTCGAGTCTTAGTTCTTAAGTATATTCAAGGCTGATAAAGACAGATTTCTAATCATTAATAGAAACAAAAGTTATACCGATAAAGCAGAAAAGTGGAGTTGAGAATTATCAGATTAGCCGTTGACCTCTTGGGCCAAATGGCCTACGTCTGCTTCTATGTTTTAAGATCTCGTGGTTTTTATCAGATCTTGACAGCAATGTTTTGAGATTGTGTGCAAGTTCAAATCATTTGTATTTACTAAGAATAAAATTGGTCTAGAATTAACCTTAGGCTATTTTCTCCAATACAAACAAAGCCGTTTTATTGCTATTTTCTTTGGGCTGGATCCTCCTGACTGAATGAAGACAGGATTGGAGATGGTCCTGGCTGTTACCTACTTTATGGAGGTGGGCAGTTGCAGCCACACTCATGTCATTTTGCGTTTGTATTTTACCAATGTTGGGGTGGCCCCCTCTACTGCCTTCAGAATATCCAATGAGAGTTTTACTGTCAGTTGGACAAGTGGTGTCTCTGTTAGTTTTGTACTGTATTTCAGAAGCATTGTGAATGGGAAACCAGAGTTGTATACCCATTTTAGATGGCCATTAGGTGTTTCCTTTAAATAGTCTTAAATGTAAAAACATAGCACAGTGAGAAAACTGCATGCAAAAGTGCTTAATTGTTAATTAAAATGATCAAAAAAATGACATTGCCCTCATAGTAAGATTTCTATTCTGATTAGTTTGATTATTTTTGATTAAATATTATGAGGGGCACAGACTATCAAATGTATTTTTGTCCAATTAGGCAGAGAATGGAATTCAGGAGATGCAGTGTTGTTCATTAGATACTGATTGGATATATTTTCATCCAGATGATTCTGGAAGGATCATGCACATTGGACCAACGCAAATTAAGTAAGTTTGTATAATTTCTTTCATCCTTGTTCAGCAAATCTGGCTGATTATTACTTTTAGAGAAAGATCTCCATTTCCTCTCAAATACAATCTGTTTTCAAGCAGATGTGGATGGAAAATGGGGTGAAGAGGCCTCTTGCTAAGAAATAATAAGGAATGTGTGCATAATCAGCCTCCCAGAGAATACTGGAAGACCAATACAAATACTAAATGATAGCTGATCTAAGTTGCTGCAATTTTTGACTGGCTAAGAAATTGAAAAAGAACATCACTCAGAAATTTGAAATGTTGTAAGATTGTTAGTTAAATATACCAGTGAGAAATGAGACTAGATTGATTCAACCTGACAAATATGATCAGTGGACTTTAATACACAATGCAATTTTTATTTTTATACTACACATTAAGGAGATTGGAATTTTGTAATGTATTGTAATTTTTGTACAATTGTTTATTGCAAGGTTATGAATTATGGTTACAAGCTTTATTTATATCATCATCACAAATTGACAGCAAAGCTATAATGATTTTCAATAAACCAATGATCTGTCTGGCATTAGATGGATTTGAGAATTAGTCGTGAAGTAAGTTTCCGGATTTCACAGATGAGATATCCAGATGTGAATAATGTAAAATAAACTGAAAGCAAACATATAATCAGGCGAATGCAGCAGCATAACCAGCCCAGTTAATATTAACTGGGAACAAGAGACATTTCGGCAGTTTCCCGAGATGAAAGTAATAGTTGACTATCCCTAGTAGCAGCAAGAAAGAATTATAAAATTTAAAGTCAATTTAGAAGTAACAGTAAGACTAATGTTAAATGTCATCAGTTTTTTTTAAAGGTACTTTTTCTTATTCCACAATCGGGCTGATTGCCAGTCTATTAATGAGGATAACTTGATGTGAATTTTTCACTGAATTGAAAGCATTTAATGTTATTGAAAAGCTTTAAATATTAAAAAAAGTAAATATTAAGTATGAAAACATATTTCCTTTATGACATAAATTAACATGACTTATCACTTGTGCTAACGCTGCTTGCCAGTGTATTGCAGCTGTCTGAAAAATCTGAAGGTTTACAGAGATGGCAAGTTTTCCGAGCCTTTACTATTTATTCTGCAAGAGAAAGAGAGGTAAATCATTTTCTTCCACCTTTAATTGCATTGATCCATTGTGAAATTGGGAAACTCCTCAGGGTTCCAAGGGAAGTAGCAAACCTCCTTTCAGCTAGCTAGTGATGTCATTGTTATCAATTCCTGAAGCCTCTGAGTCGAATCTTGTGTACTATGTCAAGGCTTTGCTGGGCTTTATTCTCAGCCAATGGAGGGAGGTGACGGGGAATTTCTTTTACTACGCTTGCTTTTGTAGGAACAAGCAAGACTTTTTTTGCTGGATATGGTAGGAGAGTTGTGTTTGCATAGACAATTGGATTTATGCATTGCTATAACCCATAAACCATTTGAAACTAGATG
Organism: Hemiscyllium ocellatum; assembly: GCF_020745735.1. Lineage (NCBI taxonomy): Eukaryota > Metazoa > Chordata > Chondrichthyes > Orectolobiformes > Hemiscylliidae > Hemiscyllium > Hemiscyllium ocellatum. The sequence goes on along the minus strand of NC_083407.1, from coordinate 61,574,501 downwards.
TTCCTGTATATTCATCCTTTAGAAGAAAAGGTGCTTAGTTTCTTGTACCCTTGTTTCTAAGAATATGCTGGACAGGGATGTTCTCTCTGTTTCAGGAAAGTTAAGTCTTTTTCCAGCCAGTTACACTAATTCAGTCTTCTGGACGATTTTGAGATATAAAAGAATAAGATTTATTATTTAAAGTGACAAGTGATATAATGTTTCGTTCTTCTCACAATTACACCAAGGATGATTAAGCTCCTTCTAATGGTTGCTGCCTAAGGCAGACTCTGGCCTGTTCACCTTTGCAAGGGGAATGCTTAAATTGAGGACCTTGTAATCCTTTTCAGAATATTGAATAGTGAAAATGGAAGTTACGTAACAAAATTAACATTCCAGATTTCTGAACTGGAAAAGCATTGGTACTGTAAACAATTTTGAGCAAGTAAAATAGGTGGGGTCTGGTTAGTGAGTTAAAATTAAGTAAAGGGAACATTTGTATGTGGTGGAGAGAAGGAGATGTTAAGAGATCGGACGAGAGAAATGAAAAATGTAACTTGATGTGGCACCAAGGAGCTTCAAAATTAATCACTATTGGTGTACGGGAATGGGGATAATTCTCCAGTGATTGGAGTCATACCTCATTCTAAGAAGCATGGTTGTGCTTGTTGGAGACAAATATCTCTCAGGAGTTCTTCAGGGTACCGTCCTATGCTCAACCACCTACAATGATGTTCCACCTAGCATAAGGTCAGAAATTGGAATACTTAATGATCATTGCATAGTTCTCAGTCCCATTCACAACTCCTCAGATATTAATATTGTCCATGCTCATATTCAGCAAGACAACAACAGCACCAGCCTTGGCGTTAATAAGTGGCAAGTAACATTCTCAGCATATATATGCCTGGCAACGATTATCTCTAAAGAGTGGAAACCTACATTCAATGTCATTCCCATCACTGAATCCCCCATTATCAACATCTAGGGGGTTACCATTGATCAGAAGCTGAACTGGAACAGCCACACAAATACTACTGACTAAAAGGGCAGGTCAGCAGCTAGGAATTCTGTGGGAAACTTATCTCCTGTCTCCCAAGGCCTGTTCACCATCTACAATGCATAATTCAACAGTGTAATGGAATACCATCCACTCTCCTGGTTAAATGCAGCTCCAACAAAACTCAAAGCTTAGTACAATCCAGAACAAAGCAGTCACTTGATTGGCACTGCATCCACCACTTCAACCTTCACTCCCTTCACTACCAACTTGGCAGCAATGTGTACCATCTCCAAGATACACTGTAGGAACCTGTAACAACACCTTCAAACCCGTTACCTCTACCACCCAGAACAATAAGGCAACATGTGCATGGTACAGTCACCAGCTGTAAACTCTTGCCAAGCCATCCGCCATCCAGACTTGGAATATATCATTGTGACTTCACTATCACAAAGTCAAAATCCTGGAACTTGTTCCCGACTGTCCAAACTCCAAAGACTGCAGTGATTCAAGAATGGAGTTCACCATTACCTTCCTCAGAGCAATTATCATTAGGCAATAAATGCTGGCCTTACCAGCAAAACTCATGTCCCATGAACAAATTAAAAATAGAGTTTGGGTTACTAATTGGCAATTGCCAGGCAATGACCACTGCAACAAAAGAAATCTAACTGTCTTCCTTTGACATTCAATGACATAATTGACGCCTTGGCATAAACTGTTCTCTAACTTGCATCCTACCCATTTTTGAATACTAGAGCTTTTCACTGATGTTATGATGACCAATTGGAAGAACTGCTGCAATTATACCAATGTATGAGGAATTTTATGAGCAAATATGAAATTACCATCCAATTTTAAAAAGCTATTATTTAGCACCTCGTAATCTCCAGATATTCCGAAGTGCATTTTGGCCAATGAAATACTGCTGCAGCACAGTACTATTTATAATACAGTGAAACAGAGCACCTGATTTTCATATAATGCAAATTGCAACGTGATGAGGATCTAATTATGCTGGTGATGACTGAAGTACAAACATAGGTCAGACTATGTTATTTAATTAGTGCCGTTGAACCTGTACACATTGATATTGACTTAATGTCTTTCAGCAGTAGGTCATTTACTTGGTGCACTACCCAAGACCGGGTTTGATTATGGGGCAAAATCTTTGTGGGGCTATCCAATGACAGTTGATAAAATTTGAGCATAGAATGAGTATGTTGCATGTGACAGGATTGTTTTCAACTGAGAATATTCCATGATGGTCATAGTTTTATCAGAAGGAGGAGATAATTCTCACCAAAATAAATTGTAAATATGTCACTATTACTATCTGCTCCCCTCATCTCACACTGATGCAATGTACCCATCCCAACCAAGGGAAAGATATGGACCAATTTCCAAGGTATTACTGATTCTTCTCTATAATCAGCTTCTGGACTAATTAGAGCAAGTGTTAAACTTATTGAGAAAATGAAGCAACCCCAACCCTTCCACGTGCTAGTTACCAGAAATAATTGCCACGAATTGAAGGGAGCCTTTCCTTTTCCTCAATAAACATACAACTGTGCGACATAATCGAATCCAAATATTTCAGTTTATGCCTAGAAGTGATAAGAATCCTGAAGGTTCAATTAGCATAATTTTGCATCCAAAATCAAGAAAATTCACCATGAGAGAAATAAAATTAACACAGAATGAAAATAAGCAAACACCAATCATACTTAAAACATAAAAAGAATAATAATCTAAACCACCACTGAACATACATAGATCCTACACCATAGCCAAGCCCCAGAGAACTGAACAAAAACAAATTTCTCTGTATGCTTAATACATCCTTCCACTTGTACATACACAGCCATGATAACAAAGCTAATTTACTATTGTATGCACCATCCCAGACATATATCTCTTGTATAAATAAAGATATGCATCTGTGCTCATAAAATTTATTGAGTAGAGTAATTTTAGGATGTTTGCTGACTTTGTGAAGAGTTATGCAGGTATAAGATATAGATGAACATTTAATAAAAAGAAAGTTGAATTTTAACTGTTCAATAAAATGTCCCTCTTTAAGGTGGAGAGCTCAGTGAGAGTGACAGCTTATGGTCGAGTTGTGAAAAGAAGATTTTCTCAATTAGACGATGACAAGTATGAGGTAATTGCTGATTTAGAACGCATTAATGTGTAGGGCTTACTTATTTATAATTGGCAGGTCTTGAAACCAGTGTAATTTAATTTGAGATTGACTGACTATCTCTGTAAAAGTACCTATTTGAAACAACTTAGGGAATCCCTGATGGATTCTCCGGTTCATTCCGGAGATCGTGCTCTGTGGTAGTCTGGAATATAAACTTCTTGCAGACAGTTTAGTTCAAGTTATTACCTTTGTTTACCAATGGCATCAATGCTACACTATATCACAGATATCTACAAACCAGGCTTGAGCTCAGATTCTAAAACCATTCGCAGAGTATCAGCAGAGTATCTGTTACCCCTCAGAGCTTTCTCAGGCTACTCCCTTTATTGCTGCAAACAAGCTGTCTTTATACAGAATTCGGTATTAAAATTACAAAAATGCCACATGTCCTTAATCAGATAAGCAGCAATAAAATGGCGAAAGTTTGCAGAGGAAGAGAAAATCATTGGTCGGTCTATGTACACTTGACTAATTAAGTTACAGGCACATCAAAGTGGGAAACCTAGATCCAGCCAAGCCAAATGGTTAATTTGCTTTGGCTAGAACATCATAATGAGAGATTGGTGAAAAGGTCATGAGGTAACCTTGCTCAGCTAGCACGTTCAGTACTATTGTCCTACAAAATGGCTTTTTCTTTTAAAATCATGTTGGATTCCCAGAATGCAAATTAAATTTGTCACATTCTCGGACCTTGAGCTACTGGGAATAACACACAAACATTCAGTCCACGACAAACCAGCATTCATTCAAATCAGACCATAAAGGGTTAATTTTCCACCAGCTTCCATTTCTCTTCCCCCCCCCCCCCACCTCTCTCTCTCTCTCTCTCTCTCTCTCTCTCTCTCTCCCTTGAACCCTTCAGTCAATGAATGTAATTTACAGAAGAATGTTTTCTCTCTCTCATTCTCGCATAAACACCTTCCAATTTCCTTACTATGTCAGTTTTTCCAAACCTGTAAGGGTAATGAGACATTCACATTCCAGCACAGTCAAGATGAGGGAACTGAACTTCATAAATTCAAATCTGCTCAGTGTGGTATACATGAAAATCTATCAGGATTGTTCTATTGCATGCATATTCCAGTTATTAAGTTACAAGTTCTTTTCCTTTTGAGTATGAATTTTGTTAAGAATCTTTGATGTAATCCAGCAATTTAGTTATTCTACATCCTATTGTGAAATACGCGCCTCCAGCGTGAGCAGGAAGTACAGCCACACGTTATCACCTTATTTACACCGATCCATTGACACTAAGAACAGATGTCCTCAATTCCTCTGAACAAGCCCTTTTTCACATTCTCTGCAGCAAATGTGTCACATTTATAGCTACATGTTTTCTCATCTCAGTATTCAGTTATCACTACAATTTAGTATTCCAAATGTGAAATGTTCTCTCCTAAGTCTCCTTTCAATTTAAAATGCCCTTTATATCTTGCTTATCATTTATTCTTATGAAATTGATTACTTTCTGAATCTGATCATCATAACATTTTTCTAATGCATACAATCCATGTGACAGATTTGTACATAAGAGTTTTATTCCATTCTGAATTCGGATATTTTTCATGTTCGTTCCACAGGAATTCATGAAGAAATAGTTACATGGAAATTAATTTACAAACTCTTCAGAAATATAAGTTAACAGTTGAAATAATTTTGAATCACTTTATTTTTGGCAAGTCAGAAAGTAAGTTAGATTCTATTCTGGAAGAAAACTTATTGGCTGAATATTTTAAAATCTTCAGTACTTCAAAATACCCTCAGAGTTTCGCTGAGCCTCAGGATCTAGCCCTCTCAAAAAATCATCTCCTGATTATTGCTCAATCCTGTAATTCGCTTGTCAGTGCTCACAAATTCCGGGAATGTCCTCCAAGAGCAGCTTCATCCCATCGTATTTATGTCGCTCCACAATTTTGAGAAGTACCAAATAAACTTTGGCTCCCCCAATTCCCCATCCGCATACTGCCCTGCAGTATAGACATTGTTGATGAAGCAGGCTAGCTCTTGACCATTGTGTTTAATGGCTAGTGAAGTGAGCATTCTATTGGTGTATGTGTGAGAGGATACTTAAGCTCTGCATAGAGCATCATATCTGCTTGATACCAGAGCAATTGAGGATGAAAATGACACCCCTGAAATACTGCAAGGCAAAACTACCAAATTACCATGTTTGCAATCTAAGAGTTTATAGCACAAGGTGTCTGTAAACCTGTTCTGTTTCTTATTTGCCCTTAACTCTTTACAATCAATATTATTGACTTAAGTAATGAGAACAAGTGTGTTGTAGCCAGATTTGCTGATAATATAATCATTAATAAGAAACTATATTGTGAGGACATCAGAGTCTGCAAAGGGATATGGGAGGGGGTAGGTGAGTTAGGCAAAACCTTGGCAAATGGAATATAGTATAGGAAACCTTGAGGTTGTGACCAGTAAAATAGAAAAATCAAATATTATGTCAATGTGTAGTACAATACAGCATAGGAACAGGCCCTTCCATCCAGCAAGCCTGCACCAATTTCTAATTCTTACTTGGACCGGCCACTTCTTGCCCATACATTGTTTCTATCCCTCAGTTTGTCTCCCATTCATGTGTCTATCAAGGTACGCCTTAAATATTCCTAACGTGCCTGCTTCCACCACCGCCACTGGCAATATGTTCCAGGCACCCACCACTCTCTGTTAAACATTTTCCCTGCGCTTCTCTCCTAAACTTACCCCCTCTCACCTTGAACCTGTGCGCTCTTGTAGTTAACTTTTCCTGGGAAAAGGCCTCTGACAATCCACCCTATCGATGCTCTCATAATTTTGTAGACTTTATCAGATCACCCCTCAGCTTCCACCTTTCCAGTTAAAACAATCCAAATTTATCCAACCTCTCCTCATAACTAAAACCCACAGACCAGGCAACATCTTGGTAAATCTTCTCTGCACCCTCGCCAAAATATCCATGTCCTTCTGGTAGTGTGGTGAACAGAACTGCATGCAACATTCCAAACATGGGCTGACAAGTTTTATACAGTAGTAATATAACTTGCCAACTTTTATATTTGATGTCCCGACTGGTGAAGGTAAGCGTGCTGTATGCCACCTTGACCACCTTATTCACCTGCGTTGCCACTTTTAGGGATCTGTCGACCTGAATGCCCAGATCCCTCTGCATGTCAGTGCTCCTGAAGGGTTCTGCCATGTATTGTACAATTTGCACCTAAATTTAATCTTCCAAAATGCGTCACCTCCAGCATTTGTCCGGATTAAACTACACCTGCCATTTCTGTGTCTAAATCTGCAATCTATCTATATCCTTTGACAAACCTCCTCACTGTCTATAACTTTGCCAAATTTAGTCTGCAAATTTACTAATCTGATCACTTGCATTTTCCTCCAGATCATTTATATATATTACAAACAACAAAGGTCCCTGCGCAACACCACTAGTTCCTGAACTCCATTCCGAAAAGCAGCCTTCAACCGCCACTCTGTTTTCTGCAACCAAGCCAGTTTTGTATCCATCTAGCCACTTCGTCCGGATCCCATGAGACTCTTTCTTTTATACCATTCTGCTATGAAATACCTAATCAAATGCCTTATTAAAGTCTACCACCCTTCCCTCATCATTGTCACCTCCTCAAAAAAGTCAATTGAGTTGGTGAGACATGACCTTCTCCATTCAAACCCACGCTGTCTATCACTAACCTGTCCATTTGTTTCCAAATGTGAGTAAATCTTGTCATGCATTCAACAGCTTGCCGACCACTGACATTAGGCTCACCGGCCTATAATTACATGGATTATCTCTGTTTCCCTTCTTAAACAAATGAACAATATTTGTCATTCTCCAGTCCCTACAACCTCATCTGACGTCAAAGAGAATGCAAAGATATCTGTTAAGACCCCAGCTATTTTCTCCCTTGCCTCCCACAATATTCTGGAATCGATCCCATCTGCCCCTGAGGACTTGTCTACCTTAATAAATTTTAAGACACTCTTCACTTCCTCCTTCATTATGTTGTCCTGCCCAACAGTATTCTCATACACTTCCCCAACCTCAACATCTCTCGTGTCCCTCTCTTTGGCGAATACCAATGTGAAGCACTCATTAAGAATCTTGCCCATTTCCTGTGGCTCCACATATAATCTCCCTTCCTTCATCCTTGAATTGTCCTACTCTTTCCATAGCTACCCTCTTGTTCCTAATATATGTATAAAACTCCTTGGCCTTCTTCTTAACCCTGCTGGCTAAGGACATTTCATAGCCCTTTTAAGCCCTCCTAACTCCCCAATTGAAATCCTTCCTACTTTCTCTATATTCTTCAATATTCTTTAAGGACTTGGACTGTTTTCAGTTGCCTAGACCTGAGGTCTGCTTCCTTTTCTTTTTGATTAAAATGATAATTTCTCCTGTCATCCAATGTTCCCAAATCCTGTCATTTCTGTTCTTCATTTTCACAGGAATATGCCTGTCCTGCACTCTAATCAACTGGCCTTTGAAAGACTCCAGCATGTCAGATATCGATTTACGCTCAAACAGCCTCGCCCAATCCACATTCTCCAATTCTTGCCTAATTCGGTTGTAGTTGACCTTCCCCCGATTTAATACCTTCTTCTGAGGTCCATTCTTGTCCTTATCAATAAGTATCTAAAAACCTAGGGAATTATGGTCAGTATTCTCAAAACGCACCTCCACTGAAACTTTGATGACCTGGCCCGGCTCATTTCCCAATACCAGGTCCAGAATAGTCCCCTCCCTCATTGGATTATCCACATACTATTTCAGAAAAGCTCTCCTGGACATACCTAACAAACTGCTCCCCATCCAACCCCCATCACAAAGGGAATCCCAGTCAATATGGAGAAATAAAAATATACCGACCACAACAACCCTGCTATTTTCCAGAATTTGACTACATATTTTCCTCCATCTCCCACTGACAGCTGGGAGATCTGTAGTGCACTCCCAGCATTGTGATTGCACCCTTTCTGTTCTTGAGCTCCACCCATAATGCTTCACTGCGAGATCCCTCCAGGGTGTCCTCCCTAACCATTAATGCAACTCTCCCACTTCTTTTGATTCTTCCTCTGCCTTGTCTAAAACATCAATATCTCAGAACATTAAGCTGCCAATCCTGTTCCTCTTTCATTCATGTCTCTGTGATAGCAACAACATCATAATTATGTGCATTAATCCAGGCTTTAAGTTCATCTGTTATACTTCTTGCATTGAAGCAAATACAGCCAAGCCTCCATTTCTGCTGAGTTTAGCAACCTCTCCCTGATTGCTCTTCCTATTAGATATATTTGCCCTTGTCTCCAGCTCTTCTCCAGTCTCTACACTTAACAAACTGCTTCCCTGGTTTGCAACCCCCTGCCACACTAATTTAAACTCTCCCAAGTAGCACCAGCAAATCTTCCTGATAGGATATTTATTCAACTTGTCTTTCTTGTACAGGTTCCACCTTCCCTGGAAGACATCCCAATGATCTGCATATCTGAAGGGCTCCCCCTACACCAGCTCCTTAGCCCTGAGGCTGTTCCTAGCCTTAATAGCACATACCATGGGCGTTATCCTGAGATTACTACCCAAGAGGTCCTGTTTTTTAGTCTACTACTTAACTCCCTGAATTGTCATCGCAGGACCTTGTCACTCTGCCTACCGATCTCATTTGTGCCAATATGGACAATGACTTTTATTTGTTGACCCTTCTGTTTCATGATCTCCTGTACCCATCCATGACTGTGGCACCATCCTGGAGTCTCTCTTGTGGCCACAGAAGCACCTATCTGTCCCCCTGACTTTCGAATCTCCAACTGCAATTGCTTTACTACGCTTTGTCCCTTCTGTCTGTACAGCAGGGCCAGCCGAGGTGACACTGCTTTGGCTGCTGTTGCTGATGTCACCTGCTGGGCCAACCCCCTCATCATTATTCAAAACAGAATACTTGTTTGACCAAGGGGTTCAGCTGCAATGGACTCTTGCACTGACTGCCTACCCCTGCTAGCAATCACTAATCTCCAAATACAGCGCATTTATATTCTGCTATTTCCGCCACCTAAATTCAGACCCCACCATCAAAGATACATTTCCATCCCCACCCCTATCAGTGTTCTGCAGAGACCATTCCCTCCGCAAATCAATTGTTAGGTCCATGCCTCCACCACCCAACCTCCACTCCCGGCACCTTCCCTTGCAGCTGCAAGAACTCTAAATCCTGCACATACACCTCCCTCCTCACCTCTGTCTAAGGCCCCAAAGGATCCTTCCATATCCAGCAGAGATTTTCCTGCGCATCCAAACGCCTCATCCACTGTGTCTGTTTCTCTCGATGTGGTCTCCTATACATTGGGGAGACAGGTTGCCAACTCGCGGAATGTTTCAGGGAACATCTCTGGGACACATGCACTAAATGACAACACCACCCTGTGACCGGCAACTTCAACTCTCCCTCCCACTCCGACAAGGAAATGCAAGTCCTGGGCTGCCTCTACCGCCAAATCCAAGCTACTTGACCCCTGGAGGAAGAACTTATCTACCGCCTTGGCATCACTGTCAATTTCACAAGTTTCCTCATTTCCCCTCCTCCCACCTCATCTCAGATCCAACCCTCTAACTGACACTGCCTTCTACCTATCTATCTTCTTTCCCACCTCTCCACTCTACCACATCACCCCTACCTACATTTACCTACCTTGCCCTCCCCTCCCTGTACCACCCTCCTATTTGTCTCTTAGCTCCCCCATTCCTGATGAAGGGCTTAAGCCTGAAACGTTGACTCTCCTGCTCCTCGGATGCTACCTGACATGCTGTGATTTTCCAGCACCATACTTTTCAGCTTTGATCTCCAGCATCTGCAGTCCTCACGTTTTCCTTCTAGTGGTCACCCATGTATCTTCCTGTACACATTTCTTTAAATTCTGCCTATGACACACTCCACCATATGTGTGCTCCTTACTATCTCCAACTGCAGCTCCTGCTGATCCACTCGTTTGGTGAGCAGCTGAAGCTGGGTACACTTCCTGCAGATGTAATTATCTCGGATGCTCTGAGCATCCATGATTGACACATCTTGCAGGCAGAATACAAAGCCCCACCAACTGACATGACCCTCTGTTGGCTGTTAGATTACAAGTTAAATTTTAATTAGTTGCCTAAACATTACAGTTATTACTTTCTAACAAATAGCCCCCCCCCGAACTTACTACTTAACTGACTTCCCTATGCTAACCAGAAAATGGACCAAGTGTACTAATTTAGAAAGACTGAGAGATACTTACTGCAGTGAGACTACACCTGTAGCATCAAGGGAATGAAAGAGTTAACACAAACTAGCACCTGACCAGCACTGACCAATCAGAAAATGGAATTAATCTGCAGAATACATGAATTACAACAAGTTAGCATGCAGGTACAGCAAGTAATTAGGAAGGCAGATATAATGTCGGACTTCATTGCAGGAAATTGGATTATAAAAGTCTTGCTGCAATTGTACAAGGCATTGGTGAGGCAGCACCTAGAACATTGCATGTAGTTTTTGGTCTCCTTATTTGAGGAATATTCTTGAATTGGAGACAGTTCAAAGAATATTCACAAGGTGATTCCTGAATTGAAGGTTAAGTTTAAAAAGATTTGAGATTAGGGAAGTTTTTAATGTTAGCTTCTAAAATCAAGAGTGTAGCCAACTGGGCAGGCAGATATATGATTCATATACATGAGCTCTTGACTACCCTAAGTATCTAATTTAAGTTGAATATATTTCTCATTTTTGTTATTATCCTAATATTAATTGTGTAGCATAAATAGATTTTTAAGAACCATGAATGAAAATTATGTATCCCAATCAGTGCAGATTGTACCTTTCACACAGATGAGAACTATCTATTCATCTGATTAATCAACATAATTCTATCTCATGGTTCTTCATGTTATGGCCTTCAGTCTATTTGATTTTTTAAATACAGTTGACACATTGTTTAATATACACTTAAAACATTGATCTTGGAGAAAAAGTGACCTTAGAATAGAACAATCAATTATACAAATAGGTACAAATTTATCTGTGTCTAATGTCATTGTTATAAGTTTCTAAAACACTGGTGTATTTACTGTACTACCATATCTTAGTCTATGCAGAACAATGTTCAGTATGAAACCCTCTGCATGGATTGTTCCATTTAGTCTGTGATTTGTAATTACTACTGAATGATTCTTATCCCTTATTGCTTTGTCACTTTTTAAGACTTTTAAAACAGTAGAATACGAGGATGAACTAGAACTGTTGACTGTTTTGGCAGTACCTCCAACAGACACCGAAGAAAAAATTCATCTTGATTTTTATGACAACCAATCTGGTATCTTAATTAAGAGTGTTCCTTTAAGAGAACCATGGAATGTTGTAAGTATGACCAAAAAACTGTCATTTAGTTTAATGTAATATTTGCTTCAGCACCAGAGACTTTGACATGTTCATACCTTTGGTTCTCCAGAGATTGAGTTGCCAGGCCCAGTCATGTCACCATGATAGACAGACCAAACACTTCTTCATGGAAGCAGGATAAAAGAGAATAAAGGTGATCAGGAGCTAGTCTGATCCACTTCTAAATGCCTTTTGTCACTTACCAGAGCTCCATTAATGGAGGCCTGGGAATAGCTTTGTCAGCTTGCCCTCTTTAATTGTGAATAGAGGATTCTTTGGGAAAATGCAGAAAGGGAAATGAGAAGAAGAAACCTTCTTGTGCTTACTTTGAAATTGAGTGGGAAAGGTGACATCTCTTTAGTATTAGATATCAATTAATATGGGACATCTTAATTTATACAGCTACTTAATTCCACTTGAAGAACTTCTGTAATTTTTATACCAAAACTTAGTTATTCTTATGGTTCTTTGGAAGGACAGAATTTGAGTATTGCCAAAAAAAAAATTGTCGGAGCTTTTTGTCTTGACCTCTTTGAGAGTCATAGAGTTGTACTGCATGGAATCAGACCCTTCAGTCAAAATCATCCATGTTGACTGGATATCCTAAATAAATCTAGTTGCAGTTGCCAGCATTTGGCCCATATCCCTATAATTATTTTCCTACTCATGTACCATCAGATGCCTTTAAATATTGTAATTGTACCAGCCTCCACCACTTCCTCTGACAGTTCGTTCCATACATGTACCACCGTCTGTCCAAGAGAAAGGCTGTATTAGTGAGTACAGTGGGTTCTTTCTTGATTATATGTTTTTGGAGATAAGTCTCTTGATTAAACTTAAAATATAAGCCATAGCTCTTAATTTAACCTGGTGCAGTGTTTTGTAGAGGAATAAGACGGTGTTATTTTCTGGATCTGTAGATTGTGAAGGAGCAAAAATGACCTTTGCAGTGAGATGTACTTGTTGTCAGATGTGGGAGTTTAAAGAGAGTTTAAGGGTTACTGCAGATTATATCTACCATAAATGCTGTTGGATGCTAATCTTATCAGATCGAGTGGATCGGTTGGAGAGACTGATAGAAACGATGAGGAATTTGCAACAGCAACAGTATATGATGGATGGCAGTTATAGGAAGGGAGGAATGTCTCAGATTCAGTCACATAGATGGATTAACTCCAGGAAGGATAAGAGAGGTCGGCACCGAGAGCAGGAGCCTTTTGTGGATATATCCATTTCAAACAGGTATGCTGTTTTGAAAAATGTAGGGGGTGATGGATTCTCAGGGGAACATAGCATGAACAGCCAAGTTTCTGGTATTGAGACTGGCTCTAAAGCAATGAAGGGTACGTCTGGTTCCAAGAGATCAATTGTGTTAGGGGATTCTGTAGTCCAAGGTACAGACAGACATTTCTGTGGTCAGCAGAGAAAAAGCAGAATGGTGTGTTGTTTCCCTAGTGCCAGGATCAAGGATGTCTCAGAGAAAGTGCAGAATGTTCTCCCGGGGGAGAGGGGCCAGCAAGAGGTCATTATCCACATTGGAACCAATGACATTGGGAGGGAAAAGGTTGAGATTTGAAGGGAGATTACAGAGAATTAGGCAGAAATTTAAAAAGGAGGTCCTCAAGGGTAGTAATAATCTGGATTACTCCCAGTGCTACAAGCTAGTGAGGGCAGGAATAGGAGGATAGAGCAGATGAATGCATGGCTGAGGAGCTGGTGTATGGGAGAAGGATTCACATTTTAGGATCACTGGAATCTCTCTCGGGGCAAAAGTGACCTGTACAAGAAGGATAGTTTGCACCTAAATTGGAAGGGGACTAATACACTGGCAGGGAAATTTGCTAGAACTGCTTGGGATGATTTAAACTAGTAAGATGGGAAGTTGGGACCCAGGGAGATAATGAGGAAAGAGATCAATCTGAGACTGGTACAGTTGAGAACAGAAGTGAATCAAATAGTCAGGGCAGGCAGGGACAAGGTAGGACAATGCAAGGGGCCTAACAGGGAAGGCAGATGAACTCAGGGCATGGTTAGGAACATGGGATTGGGATATCATACGAATTATAGAAACATGGCTCAGGGATGGGCAGTACTGGCAACTTAATGTTCCAGGATACAAATGCTACAGGAAGGATAGAAAAGGAGGCAAGAGAGGAGGGGGAGTGGCATTTTTGATAAGGGATAACATTACAGCTGTGCTGAGGGATGATATTCCCGGAAATACATCCAGGAAAGTGATTTGGTGGAACTGAGAAATAAAGGAATGATCGCCTTATTGGGATTGTATTGTAGACCCCCTAATAGTCAGAGCGAAATTGAGAAACAAACTTATAAGGAGATCTCAGCTATCTGTAAGAATAATAGGGTGGTTATGGTCAGGGATTTTAACTTGCCAAACATCGATTGGGACAGCCATAGTGTTAAAGGTTTAGATGGAGAGCAATTTCTTAACTGTGTACAAGGCAATTTTCTGATTCAGTTTGTGGATGTCCCTACTAGAGAAGGTGCAAAACTTGAGCAACTCTTGGGAAATAAGGCAGGGCAGGTGACTGAGGTGGCAGTGGGGGAGCACTTTGGGGCCAGCAACCATAATTCTATTCGTTTTAAAATTGTGATGGAAAAGGATAGACCAGATTTAAAAGTTGAAGTTCAAAATTGGAGAAAGGCCAATTTTGACGGTATTAGGCAAGAACCTTCGAAAGCTAATTGGAGGCAGATGTTCGCAGGTGAAGGGACAGCTGGAAAATGGGAAGCCTTCAGAAATGAGACAACAAGAATACAGAGAAAGTATTTTTCTGTCAGGGTGAAAGGGAAGACTGGCAGGTATAAAGAATGCTGGATGACTAAAGAAATTGAGGGTCTGGTTAAGAAAAAGAAGGAAGCATATGTAAGGTACAGACAGAATAGATCGAGTGAATCCTTAGAAGAATATAAAGGAAATAGGAGTATACTTAAGAGGGAAATCAGGAGAGCAAAAAGGGGACATGAGATAGCTTTGGCAAATAGAATTAAGGAGAATACAAAGGGTTTTTACAAATATATTAAGGACAAAAGGGTAACTAGGGAGAGAATAGGGCCCCTCAGAGATCAGCAAGGTGGCCTTTGTGTGGAGCCACAGAAAATGGGGGAGATACTAAATGAATATTTTGCATCAGTATTTACTGTGGAAAAGGATATGGAAGATATAGACTGCAGGGAAATAAATGGTGACATCTTACAAAATGTCCCCATTACAGAGGAAGAAGTGCTGGATGTCTTGAAACGGTTAAAGGTGGATAAATCCCCAGGACCTGATCAGGTGTACCCGAGAACTCTGTGGGAAGCTAGTGAAGTGATTGCTGGGCCTCTTGCTGAGATATTTGTATCATCAATAAGTCACAGGTGAGATGCTGGAAGACTGGAGGTTGGCAAACGTGCCACTGTTTAAGAAGGGTAGTAAAGACAAGCCAGGGAACTATAGATCAGTAAGCCTGACCTCAGTGGTGGGCAAGTTGTTGGAGGGAATCCTAAGGGACAGGATGTACATGTATTTGGAAAGGCAAGGACTGATTAGGGATAGTCAACATGACTTTGTGCATGGGAAATCGTGTCTCACAAACTTGTGTTTTTGAAGAAGTAACAAAGAAGATTGATGAGGGCAGAGTAGTAGATGTGATCTATATGGACTTCAGTAAGGCGTTTGACAAGGTTCCCCATGGGAGACTGATTAGCAAGGTTAGATCTCATGGAATAAAAGGAGAACTAGCCATTTAGATACAGAACTGGCTCAAAGGTAGAAGACAGAGGGTGGTGGTGGAGGGTTGTTTTTCAGACTGGAGGCCTGTGACCAGTGGAGTGCCACAAGGATCAGTGCTGGGTCTTCTACTTTTTGTCATTTACACAAATGATTTGGATGCGCGCATAAGAGGTACAGTTAGTAAGTTTGCAGATGACACCAAAATTGGAGGTGTAGTGGACAGCGAAGAGGGTCACCTCAGATTACAACAGGATCTTGACTAGGTGGGCCAATGGGCTGAGAAGGAGTTTAATTCATATAAATGCGAAGTGCTGCATTTTGGGAAAGCAAATCTTAGCAGGTCTTATACACGTAATGGTAAGGTCCTTGGGAGTGTTACTGAACAGAGAGACTCTGGAGTGCAGGCTCATAGCTCCTTGAAAGTTGAGTCACAGGTAGATGGGATAGTGAAGAAGGCGTTTGGTATGCCTTCCTTTATTGGTCAGAGTATTGAGTACAGGACGTGGGAGGTCATGTTGCGGCTGTACAGGACATTGGTTAGGCCACTGTTGGAATATTGCTTGCATTTCTGGTCTCCTTCGTATCGGAAAGATGTTGTGAAACTTGAAAGGGTTCAGAAAAAATTTACAAGGATGTTGCCAGGGTTGGAGGATTTGAGCTATAGGGAGAGTCTGAACAGGCTGGGGCTGTTTTCCCTGGAGCGTTGGAGGCTGAGGGGTGGCCTTATAGAGGTTTACAAAATTATGAGAGACATGGATAGGTTAAATAGGCAAAGTCTTTTCCCTGGGATTGGGGAGTCCAGAACTAGGTTTAGGGTGAGAGGGAAAAGATATAAAAGAGACCTAAAGGGCAACTTTTTCATGCAGAGGGTGGTACGAGTATGGAATGAGCTGCCAGAGGATGTGGTGGAGGCTAGTACAAATGCAACATTTAAGAGGCATTTGGATGGATATATGAATAAAAGAAGGGTTTGGAGGGATATGGGCCGGGTGCTGGCAGGTGGGACTAGATTGGGTTGGGATATCTGGTCGGTATGGTCAGGTTGGACTGAAGGGTTTGTTTCCATGCTGTACATCTCTGACTCTGCTTGAAATAGTTGCCCCATAGGTCTCTTCTAAATCTTTCCCCTCTGACCTTAACTCATTGGAATATTTTGCAAGAATAAAGATTCAAGGAGCAAACAATACTTAAATAGCATGGGAGGAAAGCACTGGTTGGCAAGTGGATTTTGACTAATAGAAGCTTTTCAGTGGAGAATGTACCATTAATGGTGATTGACAGTTCACAGCTAAGCTTTGTTAAATTTTAAAGCAGGCAGATTCACTCTGATTGATCAGGTTATTGCCCTGAGAAATGAACCAGGAAATGGCTGACACTTATTTTGTCGAACTGGAATAGGTGTGGTGTGTACTTATTATTTCTATCTTCGAAGAGTAGGATCCTGATATTAAAAAATGTAGCTTCTAGTTGGCACAAGTGTGCCACACTGGCCCAACAGACAATCAAAATTACTTGTCAGTGTAATTTATGGCATGTTGAGAATTATCCAGCAAATGTTGCTCAATTGCAGAAGCATGTCAAGTGTTTGGAATGTTTGAAATTTTGCAAGCATGGTCTGGTTGAGTATGGTCATTACCTTGCTGTTGTGAACAGCTAAAGGGCGCTGCTGTTCTATATAACAGCTAATGGTGCCTGGTTGAAATGAATTTTGCCAAGGGCCTTCACGCCATGCCCATAAGCATTCTTGAAGCAGAGCTTTGGATGTCCTGCTGGTCATCTGGCTTTGTCTACCTCAGCATTTAGATGGTTCTTGGGCATGCAACTGTCTTGCAGCCTGTGAATGTGCTTGAACCTACAAGATCTACTCTTTGATGACTACTAAGGAACTTCTAAGCTCTGACTTTACGAGGGCTGCCACATTTGTTACTTTGTCCTTTTCAGGATTTACTCAATGTACCGTAATATAATCAATTGGTAATTTCCAATTGTACAGTGATAAGATGCTACAATACAGAAATGGGCCATTTGACAAGACAGGACCACACTGGCATTTTGCTTCACATTAATCTAATCCTTTCCATTCCCTTTTTTATTGTTTATTTCAAGCAACTATGTAAAATTCCTAAGGAATGTTAGACATATTTCATAATGGTTTGTCACTGAGAACTTCATACTTTAATTACCCACTGAAGAAGAATTGTCTAAATTCCATTAAATTTTCAAAATTACCTCAAATTTGTACCTACTTACTGACAATGAGAGCAAGGTTTACTTGATAACCTTCATAATGTTGATAGTCTCTCAACCTTATACCCTATTAATCTTTTCAGTAATGACAAAAGTCTAAAATACTGTGGTCAGAATCATGGAATTCACAGAATGGAAATGGTCTTTTCCAACACTAGCCATTTTTATTTTAAAGTTCTTCCTTCCCTTGATCTTCTGCAGATCCTGATTCCTTGCATTGCGTGTGGTTTCATAGAAATATGAGATTATTATGTGGGATTTGGGATAGCTGTGATAGTTTCAGTTGAGGCAAAAGCAGCAGAGCTCTCACTGACCTCGCTCTGTAAGATTAGAATGAGAATATTGCTTAACATTCGTATGACTGATCTTTATCCAGAAATGCATATGTGTTTATCAAATGAGAACCAGATTGGGTTCAGCTGCAGTAACCTCTGCAATTGAATACACAGTACAATTGGCAAACATTATTTGTGTGTAATCTGTTCAATTGCAGAGATTCCCGCAGCTGAACCCAATCTTGTCCTTACCTGGTAAACACGTACGCATTTCTGGATAATGATCAGCCATAGGAATGTTCAGCAATATTCTCATTCCAGGTCTGAAAGGTGAGGCCAAGAGGAAATCTACTATATTTGCCTCACCTGAAGCTGTCATAGCTGTGCCAGCACAGAATGGGGATTATACCTGCAACTTTTCCAGTTTGGTTTTACAATGTGAGTGAAAAAAAACATGGAAAAATACCTGTGGTTTCTCTTACCCAGTTTTGCAATTTTGTTTTCTTAAATTTGCAGACCTATAGCCATCAACTGTTCTTCGACAGAGACACAATTATACATATAGAACTGCTGCCACCTCGAACATTTTGCTGTCATGTTTACAAAATGGATCAACATATGGGTGAAGATGGAGATTAAAATAATGAATGATGCATCCAAGTTTGCTAATCTGTTACTTAGAATGAAGAGCCATTTGATCTGGCCTTTTATTTTTCACTGTAATTGCAAAGTCTAAGATGATTAAACTGTGGGGATACTGAATCATAAAATGGCCAACAAGTAACTTCAGATGTCAATAAAATCTCTTCAGGCAAAATAGCATTTTGTAAAAACAAAAATATTTTGTGCTCGCAGGGTTATATAACTGAGAGCTGTGAGGCACCAGTCACTTGTGACAGATGGTTGGAAATGTGTCATAAGATTGTAACGCTTGCAACATTTGGATGAGATTCTAAACCAGAATATCCAAACTTGAATGTTTTATACAAACATTGGAACACTAAGAAAGTGACACAGCTTTGGTTGATCCCATGAATCTTTGCAACATTTGTAAAGCTTATCAAAGGGAGATTGCACTTCCTATTATCTTTGAGCTGTTTTTTCACATAGCATTGCGTTATGCTGGTTCTTGAAGCAGGATTTCAGTTGTAAAAGAGAGCATTCAACAGGAATGTAGTGCAGATTTACAGAGAACATTTCAGCACTGGTTGTACTGTACAAACACTACATATAGCCTGACAATTTTTAGGACTTTGTACATAATAAATGTGTTCTTATAAAAACTAAGCTAGTAATTTTCCAATTTGAGAGGTTTCTCACTTCATTTAAATAAAGCATGTGATCTGATAGAAGGCAATAGATTATAATTAAGTAGCTATTGGACAGGCCTCAGTAAGTCTTGTATATTTCTATGAAGTTGTTACACATTGATAAGACCAACTTTCAACTCATCTTAAAAATTATTGTTTAATTAAAAGTTTTAGTGATCAGAGGCATCTCTCTCCACAACACTGTCGGCAAAGTCTTTGCTTGGGCCATTTTGACTCGCCTGCTGAAACTGACAGAACGTGTATACCCAGAGTCACTGTGCGGCTTCTGAACTAAATGGTCAACAGTAGTCATGATCCTCTCCTATCACCAACTGCAGGAGGCGTGCAGAGAACAGAAAATGCCCCTGTGTGTCACTTTCAACGGCCTCATCAAGGCACTCAACCTGGTCTGCAGAAACAGCCTTTTCAAGGTCCTGAAAATCAGCTGTCCACCAAAACTGTTGAACGTGATAGAATCCTTCCACAGTAACATGAAGGGGATAGTGTAGTTCAACGGCTGCTCTTCCTAGCCCTTTGACATCCGAAGCGGCATTAAACAAGGCTGCATCCTTGCTATGCTCCTGAAACATGACTTTGGCACTGCATCGGAGGGGATTTACTTGTGCACTAGATCAGACAGCAGGGTCTTCAACCTGGCCTGCCTCAGAGCAAAGACAAAAGTAAATCTGGCACTCATCAGGGACATGCTGTTTGCCGATGATGCTGCAACTGCAGCACACACCCAGCAGGATCTCCAGTTACTGATTAGACTGCCTCTCTCACACTTGCAAGGATGTCAGGCCGACTATCAGTCTGAAGAAGACGAGCGTCCTGGGACAGGGCACAGAGGCACCACCGGTCATCATCATCAACGGCTACGAACTCAATGTCGTCCATCAGTTTATGTACCTTGGCTCTATCATCACTGACAAACTCTCCTTGGACACAGAGATCGACAAGAGGATTGGGAAAGCAGCCTCAACTCTTGCTCGCCTCGCCTCCAAAATCTTTCAATCAATTAAAATTTTTAAAAAAAACTAATACTAATGCTATCTCTGGACCATCCTGTAACATTGTACAAGACTGGATTATTTTCAAAGTTCAGACCCATTTCTTTATTCTTTAGCAAGCCACTTTGGGAGGATTTGTAACCATAAATATTTTAGAATATTGCTTTAGAGCAGGAGAGGTGCTGAAAAAATATTTACCAAATACTTAACCGGAAAGAGAAAGCACGGAAGAAGAAACAAAATAAAAGCCTTTTCCAGATCTGTTATCCTGCTGCCTTCATAGACAGTGCTATTGCATTTCCTGAAGTTTGTTATACACCAGTTAATTATAATTTGATTACATTTTATCTTCATTTCTTTTCCACTGGCACTACAAAACGATGTAATCTTGATCTCCCCTCCTCTCCATCATTGTCACATCCCTCTTAATTTCTACCACTACTACAATCGCATCTATTTCATAGTGATTTAAACTCCATTCTCCTTTCTTAATAATAACAATAATAATACAAGAGAATATAGTTTGTTCTGATTGTGAAAGGAGATTTTTTTCATGACCACCTGGCATCTCAAAGTGTGTTACAGAATTTTGAAGAGGTGTCTTCACTGTAATGTGGGAAACTTTGCAGTTGATTTGCACAGGACACTCCCACAATGTGATGATAGCTAGTTTAGCTATTTTTGTGATGTTGAGACATAAATAGACACCAGACATAACTGTACAACTATTTATTCAAAATAGTGCCTTGGGATGTTTTACATCCATATGAGCAGGTAGGTGGGGTCCTGGTTTACTGTCTCATCACAACAATGTGACAACTGACGATGCAACACTCCCTTCGACTGTTGATGAGTTGGATGAAGTAATTCTCTTCCATATTCTAATCTCCAGTTTATAGTTGGTATTCCAAGTAAGTTTAAGATATGAAGGGGCAGATTAACACCAGAATGTCCATCTTTGACATGGAACGTTATGGATACTTCATGATCTCACGTGTGCAGAGTACCAATGGCTACAAAACTTAGGCTTCAGATTTGGAGCTTGACCAGAGGCTAGAGTCACATGCGTCTGTGAGGCAGAGCTATATGGACAGCACAATTAGGGAAATGGCCACACTATAGGATAGGGAATGGATGGCCACTAGGCAAGTAATGCAGGAGTCCTCTGAAATCATTTTGCCCACTAATCAGTTTCCCGTTTTAGGTACTAGTGAGGACAATGGTTCCTCAAAGGAATGCAGCAAAAGGCAAGTCCATGCCACTGGGGGTGACTTAGCACTATAGCCAAGAAGGAGGAAGAGTACAAGAAACAGTAGTGATAGGGGATTTGTTAGAGGAACAGACAGGTGTTTCTGCAGCCATAGACATGACTCTGGTATGGTTTACTTTACACCCTGGTGCCAAGGTGAAGAATGTTGCAGAACATTCTTCAAAGGGAGAATGAATGGTCAGTTGTTGTGGTCCACCTTGGTACCAAAGATATAGGTAGGTAGAGGGATGTGATCCTGAAGTAAGAATTTAAGAACATTGGGAGAAGGGAGATTCAAGATGATGGCAGTCTGACCAGTCTGCTGTGCTGGGCTCTGTGCCATACCCCAGGTAACATGGGCTCCCCCCCCCCCCCCCCCCCCCCGTTCCCTCCCCCATTTAGTCATCCCTGAGGAAAATTTGTAGTATAAAGTAGGTAGTGCACCTGGACCCCCTTTACTTTAGGATTTGGAGGATCTGGAGCTGAAATGAAGACATCTAAAGGAAAGGGAGCTTGGGGAGTGCAGCAGGCAGGGCATTCCCCTACTATGGTTGGTACATCCGCAGCCACTGCCTTGACTCCTGTGGCAGTGCCTTTAAGTTCAGTGGAGCAGCAGTATCTACTCATGGAGTTTGCAAAACTCTAGAAAAATCGAAGGAGCGCTGGAGCCAATTATTGTCATGCTGACAAAACATGAGCAGGAGATCTGTGCTCTGGATCGGTTTGTAGAAGTGGTGGAACAAAGGATCACAGCCTCGGAGGCCACAATGGAGAACTCCGAGGGGTGGGTCCGAACCTTGGAAGGCCAGGTTCGGGCTCTACTGGATCAAGTAGATCTCAAAACCGAGGTCAGAGAAAAACTTACGTGTCTTTGGTCTTCCAGAGCGTGAGGTGGGTGAAATTCTCAGGAGGTAGCTTCCACAGTTGCCAGGGCTGGAGATCGAATCAGACCAGGTGAGTGCGGAGCTGGCCCACTGGGATTACGATGCATAGATCTGCGCCAGAACACCATCCCTGCCTGGTCCAGTGCAACTCCAGCACTATAAGGAAAACCATTTAATAATAGAAGCAGCCAGAAGACTGGGCGGAGATCCACAGGCTTTGGTTTATAAAGATTTGAGGATGATGTATTTTCATGACTTTTCTTGAGCCATAATTAAGAAAAGGAAGACATTTGATGATGTAAAGAAAAAATAAGAGGTTTAAACATTCAGTATTCTCTGTGGTACCCGGCAGGGCTATGTTTCAATCATGGGGGAGTTGTCTACAACTTCGACTCTGTGGAAAAAGTAAAATAATTTTTGAACTTGCTGAAATAATGGACTTTGAATGAGGGGGAAAGAGGAAACATGTGTGGACAATGACATAATTTTTTTAATCTTCTCTTTGTTCTTTTTCTTTTTGGGGTCGCGGGCCGTATAGGCTTGGTATTGCTTTGGTGAAAAATCTGGTTTGTTTTATATTATATCCATTTGGTAGTTAACTATTATTCTACTGTTCTGTATTTCCGGGCAGGTTGTTACTTCTTAGGTGTAAAGATGTGTGGGGTTGAGATGTGGAGGGAGAGGGGTGGGCATCCATTGTTAACCTGCAGGAGTGTAAATAACATGTTTTTTACCATTGCTTGGATTTAGGGCGTGGCCTTAACTGGAAGGTGCCAGGATGGCTCTAAGGTTGGGAGTGAATGCCCCCTATAGGCAAGGGGTGGGGGGCGGGGGATCTCTGGAGATTTGTGATTTTTGTGTTTATTTGTTCAAGTTAGGAGTAGTTGTTAATTTCTTAGTTTTAGTAGTGTTTGTAGGAGTAGTCTTTAGATTTGATAAAGTCTGTATTTTTTTCCACTCATCACACACTTCTTCCTTTTGGGGGATCGTGGGCTGCAGTGTGTGGTCATGGCTAGCGATCTGTTCAAGTGGTGCACCTGGAATACAAAGGGGAGCCATTCCCCCATTATAAAAGGAAAAAGGTGCTCTCAAATCTGAAGAAGGAAAGGGTTGACATCGCTCTGTTGCAAGAGACACGTTTGACCAATAGGGAACATCTGAAGTCACAGCAGGGGGGATACAGTAGGGTATTCTCCTCCTTTAACTCCAAAAGCAGAAAAATGGCCATACTGGTACAAAGGGACCTCTCATTTCAGGTGACAGATCAAATCAAGGATGAATATGGACAGTTAGTCATTCTCAAAGCTCTGGTACTCTGAGAAGAGTATGACATTCTGAATATTTACTGTCTCCCAGCGCAAGCTCTTAAATTTTTAGTTGATGCAGTCTGTAAATCAATGGCTGTTGGAGTGTGCCATAAAATTATAGAAGGAGACTTTAATCGTCTCATGAATCCTGGGGTAGGCAGGATGCCAATGGGTCTGTCGGGTACACAATCTAGACAGCAAACTTTTGTGAGGAGTTTAGGCTAGTGGATGTGTGGAGATATCCCCACCCGAATAGGAGGGACTTTACCTTTTACTCCAACCTGCACAAGTGCCACACAAGAATTGATATTCTTTGTTCCGTCAGTTTGTTTGGACTTGATGTTGGCCTGCAGGATTGGGCACATGACTATTTCGGACAATGTGCCAGTGTATTTAGATGTTAAGACCAAGGGTAGTGGAATAGGCGCGCGGTACAGGTGCATGGATCTGTTTCTTTTGAAGGATGGCAACTTTGTATATTACATTACAAGGGTGTTTAGGGCTTTTTGGGACATCAATTGAGGTACGACCAGTAATCCATCAGTGCTCTGGGAGATCAGAAACGTTCTTAAGGGGTCTGATTATTTCATATTCAACAACGAGAAGGAGGCAGAGAGGGGAGCAGCAGCGGATGCTTGAAGCCCAGCTGAGAGCAGCCGAGTCGGCATATTATACCAGACCTCCTGGGATCAAGTTACAACGGGTCATGGCTCTGCGGGCTGCTCTGGACTCAGCACTCACAAGCGGCGAAGAGAGGGGTCTTCTCTGCAAAGCAAAATCTGTTTGAGTATGGGGATAAGCCAAGTTGATACCTGACTTAGCTGGCTAGGAAGAAAAAGGCTCCATGTCCATTATGTCTATCAGAGAGAGAACTGGCAACATCACTCGCAAACTGAAAAAGATCAATGGAAGAGTTTGGGAATTCTATCCAGAGTTATACAGTCAGAGGGCTGCCAGACTGGAGTAGCGAGAATGGAATCCTTTTTTTGAAAACCTGGATCTCCCTAGTATAAATGTAGATCAGGCCTCCCTTTTAAATGCACTCCTGACAGTACAGGAGGTGAAAGAGGCAGTAAGGCAGCTTCAAGTTGGCAAGGCACCTGGTCCAGATGGGTTCCCAAGTGAATATTACAAGGAATTTATAGACATTAGCTGAACCACTTCTGGAGATAGATCGTCATTCATATAACCAGGACTGCCTTCCACCCTCTCTTAGGGAGGCGAATAGCTCCCTAATTTTAAAGAAAGGGAAAGACTCCAAGGATTGTGTATCATACAGACCCATCTTGTTGTTGAATGGAGATTTCAGGATCTTATCAAAGATACTGGCTCTAAGGTTGGAGAAGGTGCTGCCCATTATTATAAAAGGGGACCAGACAGGTTTTATCAAGGGCCGCAACTCCTCCAACAATATCAGTCGGGTACTGAACATAGTGCAAATATATCATCAGAGACTGATTCCTGGTTTGGAGGTCCTGGTTTGATCAGGCGGAATGGTTGGATCTCTTTGCTGTTCTAGATCGCTTTGGTCTTGGAGGGGCCTTTGCTAGGTGTGTGGCAGTGTTATATAAAGACCCCAAGGCGGCGGTTATCATGAATTGGGTTAAATTGAGCAACTTTGGTGTGGGGCGGGGCAGCTGACATGTCCCCTTTTGCTGTTGCTGTTTACCTTGGTACTTGAACCGTGGGCGGAGGCTATCCAAAAGGGTTCTGACATAGTGGCACCAAAGGTGGGAGTTGGAGAACACAAAATTACTCTCTGTGTGGATGATGTCCTTCTGTTTTTGGCTAACCTGAAAAAGTCCATACCCCGGCTAATGCAAAAAAATCAGTAATTCGGCAGCTCTTCGGGCTACAGGATAAGTTTTACAAAGTTGGCAGTCACATCCGTGGGGGGATTGGTGGAAGTACCGAAGCTGGAGGGCGGAATGGGGTTTCCTTTTAGATGGTCACAAACGTTTTCTCTAGCTGGGGATTTTTATTACCCCTACCTTCCGACAGCTGTAGAGAGCTAACTTTAGATGGTTATTTGAGAGGATAAAGCAGGACTTGAAGCGGTGGGAGGGACTACCCATATCATGATTAGGCCGTATAGCCTTGATTGAAATGAATGTTCTTCCTCGGTTGTTATATCCTATGAGGATGCTTCCATTGTTATTACCCCAACAGGTGCTGCAGAGGTTTACGGGATGGCTTAGATCATTTATTTGTTGCTGTCGGCGCCCCCTAATTAAATTTACAAAGCTGCAACTTCTGCAGGGGATGGGGGGCATGGACCTCCCAGATCTGAAGAGATACCAAATAGATGCCCTGTTGTCATACTTAGGAGAATATAATGACTCAAAGTCGATATGGCTTGATGTTGCGGCCTTGCAGGCGAGATGTCCCCTCATAAACTTACTGTTCCTGGTTAAGATGAAATTTGTAGTTAAGCAGTGTGAGAGGCTGATTATTATAAATACAGTAAAAGCATGGAGGATAGTGTGGCAGAGTGAGGGCAATTTGCTTAAGACTTCGCCGTTCACCCCATTAGTAGGAGCCTCAGGATTTAGATGGGGTCAATGGACTCCAGCTTCAGAGCACGGGCGGGTAAGGGAACCTCCAGTCTCTGAGATTTTTTCAAGGGAGAGGTCTTGATGTCTTTCAACTAATTAGGTCAGAAATATGGGATCCCTGATAGGGATCTTTTCTGAAACTTCCATGTTAGGGATTACATACAGAAGAAGACCACACTCTTGGCCCAACCCCACAAGTCAGATGTAGAAAGACGAATGCTCCAATGTAGGGGTGCTGTCTCAGTTAATACCATATATCATCTGCAGAGAGGGAACATCTTGGGGGATATGGAATGATTCCAAGAGATTTGGAATCAGGAGTTGGCGAAGAAATCTCATCGGAAACATCCAGAGTTATACCGGTCAGAGGACTGCAAGGATGGAGTAGCGAGAATGGAATCCTTTTTTGAAAACCTGGATCTCCCTTGTATAATCGTAGATCAGGTATCCCTTTTAAATGCACCCCTGATGGTACAGGAGGTGCAAGGGGCTGTAAGGCAGCTTCAAGGTGGTAAGGCAATCGGTCCTGACGGGTTCCCGAGTGAATTTTACAAGGAATTTATACACATGTTAGCTGAACCACTTCTGGCAATGTATAGTCATTCGTATAGCCAGGACTGCCTAATTTTAAAGAAAGGAAAAGACCCCAAGGATTGTGTGTCTTACAGACTCATCTTGTTCCCTCCCGTGGGGGCATGTAATGAAAATTTCAGGATGCAATAAGGCACAGGCAATGTAATTGAAGATCCTCCACAGGGCCTATATGGCAACAAAGAAGTTAAGTTTAAGAAAGAAGTTAAGGAAGATCCAGTTACCCTCCTTTTGGGACTACCAAATCTGTCCTCCTTGAGTGAGCATGGGAAAAAGTTATTCAATATTCTCACACACAATGTGAGGAAGAACATCCTAATGAACTGAATATCAGAAAAACTTCCAGGTCTGGCAGGGTAGTGCAGACTTGTGATGCAACGTGACCCTCAAGATTATCTGACAAGCATGGTGCACTATGGAACAGAGCAATTTAATAAGACATGGTGGCCCTTTCTTAATTACATAGACATGGACCTGTCGACGATATGAATTACGGCTTTTATATAGCAATGACGGCCCTATGTGGTGGTCCAGGGGTGAGGCCTAGTAAATGCAAGTATAATAACTGTTGGTCCCATGGACAGGAGCTCCAGTGGATGGGCACAAAGTGGAGCAATGTAATGTAGTGCAATGTCATTTTACAGGATTGCAACTTAGTGTTATTTTATTAAATTTGCATTTATTTTAACTTGGGTTAAGTTAAGTAAGTATGAGACCACTGTATCTTGAAAAGTAGTAGACAGTTTATTGTGAACATGACAGTAATATAATAGTATGATATTATTTCTACTTTTCTGTACTTTTATAACCTTTTGTTTTTTTGTAAAAGTGAAATTTTTTCAATAAATATAAGAATCTTGGTAGAAAATTAGCAAGCAGGCTTTCAAAACTAGTAATTGCTGTAATCCTCCAGTGTCACATGCAACTGAGTGCAAAAACAGGAGGATAAGATTGAATTTTGATTCCTGGGAGAATGGGACTGGCTCTGGGGAAAATGGGTCTGGGAGACAGTGAGGTCTGCTGATGCTGGAGATCAGAGTGGAGAGTGTGTTGCTAGAAAAGTGTGGTGATATTGGTTAAGGAAAGCATGATAGTTTTGGAGAAAAGGAGGGTTTAAAGACAATTATTTTGGCTACATCCAAGGAATAAAAACATTATAATATCATTGCTCTCTGTAATCTTTAGGTCACCAACTAGCTAGAATGATATAGAGGAACACATTTGGACTGAAATTACTGAAAGGGGCAGAAGTTATAGAGTCGTTATTTTGGAGGAATTTGGTTATCTAAATGTAGACTAGGATAGAAGTGTAAAAGACAGAGATAAGATTACTTATAATATGGTAATATGTGTCCAGTCCAACATGAAAGGAGGCACAGCAATTCCTGTTCTTGAGAATGAACAGGGCCAAGTAGATCAAGTGACAGTGTAGTAAAATTTAGGGGACACTTGTATCGTAAGTTTTTGTTTGATAGCGGCAAAGAATAATGCACTGCAGGAAACCGACTTCCAAGGTACAGAGCTGGGCCAGATAAATTACAATGGAAGGAAGGAATGGAGCTGGACCAGCTAGATTACAATGGGGAAGGAATGGACCCGGAGCAGCTGGATTACAATGGGGAAAGAATGGTGCTGGACCAGATAGATTACAATGGGGAAGAAATGGAGCTGGAGCAGATGGATTACAATGGGGAAGGAATGGTGCTGGACCAGATAGATTACAATGGGGAAGAAATGATGCTGGACCAGATAGATTACAATGGGGAAGAAATGGAGCTGGAGCAGGTGGATTACAATGGGGAAGGAATGGACTGGACCAGATAGAACTAGAACCAAGAGCTGGCCAGAAGCTGAATGGTGAGCTGCCTTCAAAGAAAAGTTTTCAGGCACAGTAAAGGTATATCCCTCAAAAGGGATAAGTAGCACAGACAAATCCTGAGCTCCCTGGATGAAAAAGCATGCTTACATTAGGTAGACATTTGAGAATCAAGCTGAGTATAGAAAATTCTGAATGGACGTGAAAAAATAAATAAAAGAAACAAAGAGGGCTAGTGAAGGTTCTGGAAACTAACATAAAAAAGGAATTGCAAAGTCCACTATAGATACACAAATACTAACAGGATGGTAAAGGAGGAGTAGAACTGTTTTATTCATGAGTGAGAGCATTGCTGGCTGGGCCAACATTTCTTGCCCTAATTGCTGAGATGAAGTTAAGAGTCCACCCCATTGCCATATTTCTTGAGTTACATCTATACCAGACCAGGAAGGAAAGCAGATTTGCTTCCCTAATTGACATTCATGAATCATTTTTTTAAAGAGACAATTGACAGTGTTACCTGGTCACCATTGGGCCAGCATTTTATTCCAGATTTTTTATTGAATTCAAATTCGCCAACTACCATAGTGGGGTTCGAACCGCGTGTCTAGAAAATTAGCCTGAGGTTTTGGGTGACTAGTGCACTATGTGTTCCCCTTCCTTAGGGACCAAAACTGGGATTTATATTAGAAGCAGATGGTATGGCTGAGGTAGTAAATACACACATCTGTCTTTACCAAGACCAGGTCATTCTGTTACAACGTACATTTTGTTAATGCAAATAGGCTATAACGTGATTGACAAATTGTGAATGTTGTTTGTATAATGCAAACTTTCTGCTGAAGGGGTATAGCGATTTCTTATTAGCAATCTTCTACAGTGCGATTTCCTATAATGGTTTTCCATAACGCGATTTCTATAGCACGAGGTTGCAGAGGAACACAACTGTTGTGTTGTCACAGAAAATTCTGTCAGTAAATATTACCCAGGCCATGGTGACAGAGGTAGAAATGCAGTCACCAGAAGGGTTCCAAATTGATGAGGACATTTGAATAAACTGTCTGTACTTAAATTTGACAAGATACTGTGACTGAATGAGATGCATCTGGATGGAGAGATTGGAAATAGTGAGGAACTGGCCATAATCATTCGGTGTTCCTTAGACTTGAGAGTTTTGCTAGAGGATTTACGAACTGCAAGCAATAGATCCTTGTTCAAAAAAGGGTGCAAGGATAAACCCAGCAACTGCATATAGGTAGCTTCAGTGGTGGGGATATTTGTTGAAACAGTCATTTGGAGTAGAATTATTCATCATGTGGCCAAATGTGAGTTCAGTAAGAACAGTCAGCATGGATTTTGTAAGAGGAAATTGTGTTGCTAACTTGCGTGGTTTCTTTAATAGAGATAATAGTAAATGTTGATGTGAATAATTCTTTTGTTGTGTACATAGAGACACAACAGATGTAATCAAAGTTAGAGCTCTTGGAATAAAAGGGACGTAGCAATGTGGATATAAAAGTGGTGGCACTATAAAAAAACAGAGGAATGGTTTTATGGGTGTTTTTCACCTGAAGGAAGGTTTGTAGAGGAGTTTCCAAAAAATGTGTATTAGGACCCTTACTTTCTGATTTAAACAAATGATCGAGATTTTGGGGTATGTTGGATAATTTCAAATTTTGCAGATGATTAGAAAAAATTAAGCTTTATGAATTGTGAGAAAGACAATGTAGAACTTCAAAAGACTAATTTGATGCAATGGGCAAATGAAGTTCAATGCAGAGAAGGGATATGAGCTAAATGTTGGCAAATGGGATCAGGATATCAAGTCAGCATGGGCAAGTTGACCGAAAGATCTGTTTCTGTGCTGTACAATTCTATGACTCTTAATTGTGAGATGCTACATTTAGGTGGAAAGAACATAGAAAGGCAGTTTAAAATAAAAGGGGACTACTCTGGGGAGTGTACAGGAGAAAAGAGACCTGGCTGTATATGTGCATAACTCATTAAAGGTGGCAGAAGAGATGGAGAGAGCAGCTAATAAAGCAAACTGTACATTATGGTTTATTAATAAAGGTATAGAGTACTGGAGTGAGGAGGCCATGCTGAACTCCTAAAAGAAACCTGTCTGGAAGTGAGCAGCTGACCTATTTTTGGTATTTCTTTTAATGAAAAATGGAAGTAAGATCAGCAACACATGGTTTGGTGTAAGATTATTAGAACATTGAGCATAGAACAGTAGAGTTCAGGGCATCACACTTCATTGTGAATGCATTGGAAAGAGGGCAGAAAAGGTTTACAATGTGTACAAAATCGTGCACAATCTGGACAGAGAAATTAGGGAGAAATTGTTCCCACTTGTAAAAGGATCAAGAATGAGAAGTCACAGATTTGCAGTAATTTACAAAAGAAACAAATGCAATAAGGAAAAAAAAACTCTTTTCACACTGAGAAGTTAAGGTCTGGAATACTTTGCTGGGAAGTGTAGGAGAGAAATTCTCAATTGAAGCATCCAAAAGGGCATAGCATGATTGTTTGAATCTAGTTGTGTGGCCACTTTCTGGGAGCTATGGACTTGAACCCCAACATCCTCTGTACATTAATGCTGTTCAGGAACCTGCAATTAACTATTTACTTTGCCTTAACATTTGATTTCCCAAGTGCAGTACCTCAGACTTACCCAAATTAAACTCTATCTGCCAATTCTCCCCCAATATCTACAACAGATCTGTGTCCCATTGTATCCTTTGACAACCTCCTACACAATCTACAACTCCATCGATCTTTGTGTCGTTTGCAAATTTACCTGCCCATGTATGTTTTTATTCAATTATATCACAAACAGCAGAGGCCCTAGTACGGATCCCGACGGAACACCACTAGTCATGGATTTCCAACCAGGAAAACACTCTTCCACCAATACCCTCTGCCTTCTATGGACAAGCCAATTCTGAATCTAAGCAGCCAAGTCACTGTGGATCCCAAGTTACTGTGGATCCCATGCACCTTTACCTTATCGATCAGCATACCATAAGGAACTTTGACAAAAGCTTTACTAAAATCCATGTAGACAACATCCACTACTTTACACTCATTGTTCACCTTCGTCACCTCAAAAAATTCAATCAAGTCAGTAAGACATAACTTGCCCTGCACAAAGCTGTGCCCACTGTCCCTAATTCGGCAATGCGTTTTCAATGCATTTAATTCTTATGGCTAAGAATCCTCTCCAATAGCTTCCCAACCACTAATGTGAGACTCACTGGTCAATGGTTTCCTGGATTATCCCTACTTCTCTTCTTGAACAGAGAAACAATATTAGCTACTTGCCAGTCTTCTGGGATCTTTCCAGTAGCTGACGAGGATACAAGGATCTTAGTCAAAGACCCAGCAATCTCCTGTCATGTCTCTCAACAACTTGGGGTAGATACCATCAGAGCTGAAAATGTGTTGCTGGCAAAGCGCAGCAGGTCAGGCAGCATCCAAGGAACAGGAAATTCAACGTTTCGGGCATAAGCCCTTTATCAGAAATGAAGGGCTTATGCCTGAAACGTCGAATTTCCCTGTTCCTTAGATGCTGCCTGACCTGCTGCGCTTTTCCAGCAACACATTTTCAGCTCTGATCTCCAGCATCTGCAGACCTCACTTTCTCCTCATAGATACCATCAGGCCCTCGGGATGTATCCACATTAATGATCTAGAAGAGACCCAACACCACTTCTTTCTTGATCTCAAAATGCTGTAACATATTAGCATGCTCCACACAAATGTCACTATCCTC
Organism: Hemiscyllium ocellatum; assembly: GCF_020745735.1. NCBI lineage: Eukaryota > Metazoa > Chordata > Chondrichthyes > Orectolobiformes > Hemiscylliidae > Hemiscyllium > Hemiscyllium ocellatum. Next base: position 61,542,144 of record NC_083407.1, on the reverse strand, counting down.
CATATCCTTCTCCCATGTGAATACTGATGCAAAGTACTCATTTGGGATCTCATCCACATTCTCTGCCTCCAAACACAAGTTTCTTCCTTTTTCATTGAGTGGCCCTGCCCTCAGTTATCCTCTTATTTCTAATATAGGTGTAGAATGCCTTTGGATTGTCTTTAACACTACTTGCCAAGGTAATTTCTTGGTCCCTACTTGCTCTCCTAATTCCCTGCTTGAGTTCTTTCCTGCCTTATTTATATTCCTCATGGGCCCTGTCCAATTTTTGCTTCCTAAATCTTACATATGCTTCTTTTTTCCTTTTGACTAAACTCACAATCTCTTTCATTATCCAAGGGTCACTTATTTTGCCATTCTCGTCCTTCCTTCTTACTGGAACATGCCAGTCCTGAACTCTGATCAGTAAGTCTTTGAACAACACCCACATGTCAAACATTAGGTTATTAATAAGGCTATTAATACTTAACCTCATTAGAAACCCTTCTCCCGAGAGAGGGAAAACTTGAAATAGTGCGCAGTGTAAAAAAAGAGGCCAAGGCTGGAGATTTTTTTAAAAGGTCTTATTGCAACTAAAAGATAAAAGAGCCTGAAGGCTGCTTGTACGAAAGGTATGAATGGAATGCAGAAGTGTCTCTCTCGCTCTGTATATATATGTGTATAAAAGACCATAGGAAATAGAAGGCTTGAGAAACAATAGCGAATACAAGGGCATTATGTAAACATCCAGGCTAGCAACGGCCACAGTATGTTTACTTGATTGGTCAATGAAAGCATACTCAGGGCATGATCAACATTGGGCTAAAGATGATTGGGAAGAGGAAGCACTTAATTGATTTAGTCTCAGAATAAAAGAGATGTTTCCAGTCAGTGCACACTGCAAAATAAACTAGAAGCAAGAAGACGAGAGAAAGAGGAAGAGAGAGTGAGAGAAAGAAAGAAGCAAGCTTGAAAACCAAAGCTAAAAGTGGAAAAGTCCCTACTGAATATAGGAAGCATGTTGCTTATGTCAGACAGTATGACAACCTATTTAGAGGTGTTATGACACATCCTATGGAACAGATAGGACTTGAATCTGGGCCTCCTGGCTCAGAGATAAGGACACCACTATAGTGCCACAAATTTGTTGATATTTGCAAATCATTCTGTTCAGAGATGTCATTGCATTCCCGTGGACCACATAGATCTTGAACGCATGCCTCCTTGTTCAGAGATAGGGACATTACCACTGCATCACAAGTGCTCCTAAATTTGTTGACAAATATTTTTCTAATCAATCTATTCAGCAATGTTATTGCACACCTCTGGAGCAGTTGGGACTTGAACCCAAGCTTCCTGGCTCAAAGGTAAGCACACTACATAATACCACAAAAGCTCCTAAGTTGTAGGTAGGTATTTTCTAATCCACTTGTTCAGAGATATTTTTGCACACCTCTGGAGCAGGTAAAACTTCAACCTGGACCTCCTTGTCCAGAAGGAAGCGACATTACCACTGCACCACAAGAACCCTGGCCTACATTTGTTAATATAGTTTACTTGAAATTGTAATAAATCTGTTCTTAATTATTAAGCAATCTCATGTCCTAAATTTGTGGATACCTATAACAATGACAGGCTCAAAATCCATGAAGCCTTAGTTGCCCTTCACACCATGTTGACGGTGACTATCTGTTTTGGCCTGGAAGAGACTGCAGAAGAGAAGAACTAGAATGAAATCTCATCACTAAAGTTAACTTCTGAAAGAAGATTACACAAACTAGGATTTTAATCCCTGGAATTTAAGAGTTTAAGCACGAACTTGTGCAAAGTTTTCAAGATTTTAAGAATTAATTTAAACTAGTTGGAAAACTGAGGACTAGGAGAACTAATCTAAACATTAGAAGCAGGTCAGTTAGAATATTAGGAAACATTTTTGCATATGGATGGGCTTAGACATTTAGACTCTCTTCCACAGAAGACAAAAAAAGGCTGCATAAATTCTTAATTTTAAATCTGAGGTATCTGATAGATTTCTGTTAGCCAGTGTTAATAAGGAACTTTCAAGGATAAGTACATCAGCATGGTCTAGTTGGATGATATAATGGTTTGAGGGGCTTTATGGCCTAATGCTCATTCATTTTATGGCCTAAAGGAGTTATTGTGCTCCATCTGGCTGATACGGAAACCCAATATAATCTTAATCTTATGCCTGCATGTCTATATATAAAATGAGAAATTAAAAATAGATCCTCTACTCTACTTTGAATTACCCACCTTGTTATAATCCCAGCCCAGACTGCCAAAATTATATTCAATCTGGCTAGAGGCCTGTAACTTTTTTTTCAAAGTAGTAAGTTCCCTGGATCTCACACTTTGTCTAAGATAATAAAACTACAAGATTCTATGGGGGTTTTGTTCAAGGAACAATAAACTTTAAAACATTAGAACAGCAATACAATTTGCAATAGATGTAGAGCTTATCTTGAACACTGGGAATTAAAATGGTAAATATAGCGAAGAGAGATCAAACATTCCACAACACATCTCAAATGGCAAATGTGATCAAAACAGATCCTATTGAGTTCTCAACAATTTTCCCTCAGATGTTAATGACACAGTGGATAACTAAATCAACTTCACGAGGAATCCCAATGCTTCACTTTTTCTGGTCCGGACATGAAACTCCATCTCAAGAGCTGCTTCATCATAGACTACCACAATTACTATTCATGTTCTGGTCAATCATCTTCCTTTTCCTAGATTGAAGCACCTCAAACTGCACTCCAGCATTCATCTTCAAGCACAGCTCTAGCTCTTCTCTGGGCATTATCTGGGCCAACATGGCACCTATTGTTAAAGTTCACTTGAGAATATAACTTTAAGAAAGTTCTGGGATTTACATATGAAAGAACTGAAACCAACATGCCCATTCTAAAAGATGAGAGACTTAACAAACAATCCAGGTCTTTTTCAATATATAATTTCAGTTCCATCACACTGTAAACTTTTGCTATAATTTCTGTGTCCTACGATCTTATGCTCCACAACCACTTGATGAAGGAGCAGCATTCTGAAAGCTACTTCTTCCAAATAAAGCTGTTGGACTATAACCTGGTGTTGTGTGATGTTTAACATTGTACACTCCAGTCCAACACCATTACCTCCAAATCATTAAATAGATTGTTTGTTATTCAGCTAAGTTCCCTATATTACAGTCAACATCAGTGCCCCCAGCACAGAGCCTGCTCCTGTCTCTGCCTCTTCTCAAAATCTCTAGCTGTTGCCTTGAATTCCTGTCCAGTGACCTCTGACCTATCCTGAGTGACCTATTGCAATAAACAGAATCGACTAAGCAGCTCAGAATGTTACAGTTCACAGTGTGCCAACTTGCTCAATACAAAAAATGGATACAAATAGAACATTTCACTACAATCCATGCAGCTTTCTTCAGCAGACATGTTCAACATTTGGCCTTAAATGAGTGAACATGAGTAGTGCCAAAGAGTAGATTTTATAATGTATGTTCATCTTGAATGAATGAGAAATATTAAATCTTCACCTAACTGTAAGATACTTTAGAGTAGTGTTTATTTTCCTCCATAATATGCACAGAAAACCTCACTGATGAAAGCTTCAGATAAGCTACTTTCAATTTGAATTATCAAGTTTGATAAATAGCACATAAAATGCGACAACACAAGAAAAGGCCCTTTGGCACATCATGTCTGTGCCGACCATGATGTTATTCCGAGCTAATCCCATCTGCCTGTACTTGGTCTATATCCCTCTATTCTTGCCTTTTCATGCGTCTTTCATGGAGTTATGGACTTGCACCCCAAGATCCCTCTGTATATCAATGCTTCAAAGGGTCCTCCCATTTACTGTGTACTTGCCTTTTGCGTTTGATCGCCTAAGATTTATCACTTCACACTTGTCTGAATTAAACTCCATGTGCCATTTCTCCACCCAACTGATCTATATTCAGCTGTATGCTGATGACCTTCTTCACTATCTAGAACTCCATCAATTTTCATGTTATCTGCAAATCAGACCATCTACATGTTCATCCACATTATTTATATAAATTACAAACTACAGAGGTCCAGCATTGATCTTTGCAGAACACCATTGGTCACAGGGCTCCAGTCAGAGAAATACCAATCAGCAACTATCCTCTGTCTTTTATAATCAAGGCAATTCTGTATCCAACTTACTGCCACACTGTAGATTTCATGCAATTTAATCTTCAAGACAAGCCTACCAAGAGGCAACTTGTCCAATGATTTAGTAAAGTCAATGTGTACAAGCTACACTGCCCTAACCTTATCAATCACCTTTGCCGCTTCCTTAAAAAACTCAATCAAATTTATGAGGTAAGACATATCTCTTACAAAACCATGGTAACAATCCTGAATAAGTCCAATATTTTTATACTTCCAAAACAATCTGAACTAATTCAGGAAAATAGCAATCATCAAATAAAATCAAAAGGAACATCTGATCAAACATATTTGGAACAATCCCAAAAGAAACATACTTCAAATGGATTAACCATTCCCTCATTTGCCAGGCTCAGCAATATGAATAATTGTTGTAACTATTGTATAAAAATAAACTGGCATATTTTTTTGAAACTAAAGCCGACATTTCATCTCTGTGGCTACAAGAGCTTTACTATTACTCGGAAGACTACCTGTGCGAACCTGAATGCTGCTCCAGTTCACATTTCCTAAATTCATACAGATCAAAAATTGAACTGAGGACATTGTGCCTGACGCAATGACTTATTGCTTGGTTCTATTTCTGATGGTGCCTTCATTTGATTGGCTTGGAGGATAATCTACAATGTTAAATACAGGAATAAATTGTACTCAACTGATTGCTTTTCGTAAGTTATTTGAAAAATTTATGATAATTTATGAGAAAGGCAGAAACTTAACCTGAAACATTAAGTTACAAAAATGAAAGGGAAACTAAGGGCCGTGGAATAAAATGAACAGTAATGGCCAGTGTGGTTGAAAACACGATTGAAAAAAACTCACTCTGTTTCCAAAGTAACAGTATACAATGTTTCAAATTGCAACAAATTGAGTAATCAAATTATTTCGTATGAATTACTGGCTCTTGGAAACAGTAGAGATGATGTCCTGTACTTTACTGTAATATATTCCACAGAAATTCAACATTCTTTGACTTTGCTCTTTCCTGTTCAGCTTCTAAAATGCATTCTACAGATGAACAACATTGAGCATGTGATTGAAACTCTGGATTACCGGGATTCAGAAACGATTACAGGCGAGGATGAAATTTATTTTAAGACAATTATGTCTCTAGATTTTCTCCAACTCTACCACAGACCAGAAATAAATAACACAAACAGTAAAAACCCTTATTGTGCCACTTATTTTCTGTCAAATGTAATTTTCTGCACGTGTTGGCAATGAATGAGAATTCCCTGAGCTATGCATGATCTATTATAATTTTGTAGACGTTTCTGTGACATAGCATCTATTGTGGGTCATTCATTATCATTGTGGAGGTCATTGAATTGTTATGTTGTAAATGACCATTTCTCACAACCAGAGAGCCTTTATTCGGTTGACAGTCTGCAGATCCTTTTCTTATTTTAAACATTTGCAAGGCATTAATAAAGAGTAACAGTGCCCCACTATGGCAGAAGAGTATAATGACAAACAATTTGTAGTATCCCTGTTTTAACCATTCCGAAACTGGATTAAATAAACAATATCTTAAAAACAAATTTAGAGTAAGTCACAGAACTATTGTCACAAATTTTCAATCTTGAATTAATTCAAAAGTTAGGATTTAATGACATACTTTGGGACCTTAAAATGATGTCTAAGTACTAGTGTCCATATGGTTAATGTAATTCCTTTTCTTGTAGTTTAAAGACAATGATTTTGAAAACTAGACTGGCTTGTGGAAGAATGGCCATAAATCTTGGGGAGCACATGAGAAAGAGAGACAAGCAAGGCTGTGTTCAAAGAGATCAGACACAGACAATGTAGAAGGGAATTGGGGAACATAAGATTGATCTCTGGAGACTGGGACAAAAGTCAGGGATAGAGTAACTGCTGACTGGAGAGAATGAGAGAAAGAAAGAGAGAGATGACCAGAGATTTAGTAAGAGGAGTTGGATTCAGCAGATAGAGAAACAGACAGAGACTGCCTGTGATTAGGACTCATGTTCGGGGACAGACATGAAAGGAAACCGGGAGTCAATGAATGGAAATTTGACTGCAGAGAGAGCGAGATGGTGTTAGATGGGTAGAGTTTCTGTGAATTATTGTTTCATTGTTCACTATGAGAGGAATCCAAGTATTATTGTCATTATAATCAGTAACTGAGACAGTTTCAGTAATTATTATCAGTTACTGGTGAAATTCAATATTCCACCCAACTTTGATTTCTCCATGTCAAATAGCCATCCTACCTTCAGTTTCCCCTTTTCCCCAATGTCAGCTTCAATTCTTTTAGCCATACAAATGCTGCGGCAACAAGAGCAGTCCAGAGGCTGGGAATTCAGTTTTTGTCTTCCTAGTGTCTGTCCACATTCCACAAGGTACAAGCCAGGCATGTAATGCAATATTCTATACATCCAGGGCAAAACAGCCTATTTGACTAGCACCACAACCAACAACTTATATGATCTCTTCCTCCACCACTGATGCACAATAGCAGCCATCTTCAAGATGCCCTGTAGCATCTCATCAGGGCTCCTTCAACAGCACCTTACAAACCTGTAATCTTTATCATCTAAATGGACAAGGACAGCTGATGAATTGACACCATCTCCCACAAGATTCATTGTAAATCATGCACATCCTGTCATGGAACTATATTGTTGCTCCTTTACAGTCATTGGACTGAAGTCCAGGAATTCACATTGCAATTACATTTTTGGGTGTACCTACACCACACCATCTGCAGCAGTTCAAGAAGACAACTCACTATCATTGTCTCAGGCCAATTCAGAATGGGCAATAAATGCCAACCTAGCCAGCAAACCCACATCCTGTGAAAGAATAGAACATACTTTTTAACTTGCTTGGGGTCGTCTCCTGGTTTTCACAATATCTCAAGCAGACAGTGGGCCAGAAGGCCTCCAGGCCTCTATTGAATGATTCTATGAAGAACTGCAGGCATGAAACGCTAAACATTAATACTCAACTAAAGGGGACCTATTGTAAGATGAATGCCATAATATTCATAAACAGCATATAACAAGATTGTTGGCTGTGGTGCCATGTGATCTGAACGGAGCAAGCATCCAGAAATGTTTCTAATCAGGAGGTGACAAGCACAATTTTCCAACATTGTATCTATTTAGTGGTTGAGCCTTCCTTGATTCTTCAGGAGTAATAGACACTTGGGATTTATTTGTGCTTTGGTACCACTTAGGGAACTCCAAATGTATCTTTCAAGATTCAAGTCATCTGCCTAGAAATGCAATCAGAACCATTTTTTTTTGCCACAATGCGGACTTTGTTTTGCTTTGTCAATATATGAAAAACAAAACGGCCATTTCAACACCTGGCTTTAACTAGCAATGATGAACAAGCAGCCAAAGTGATAACCAGCCTGCCCAACTCAAAACTGGATACGAATGAAGTCTCTGTTAACATTAATGCATAATGCATTGTAATAGACAGAAAAACCCCAAGTGATTTGTGGCTATTCTGCTGCTTTCTGCTTTTTCTTGTGTTAAAGTCAGGTACGATTCTTGTCCTGGTTGACTGCATGTTGCCATAGTGACATGAACAAGTTATAGTCCACATGAACAGTCTGTGACTTGAAAGCCTACAGCTTATTAGCAATGATCACATATTGCTACAGGTAGATGTTTGTCATAAGGCTTAACATGTCTCGGCTATAAATTAAATGATCCAATAACATGATTTAATTGAAACCAATTAGGCAAATTTCTTATTAACATAAGCCTGGTGCTTGCTGGAAATAAAATAAAGATTTAAATTTGTCAAAATCAAGACAATCTTCAACTTGAAGTCAGCAATGATTCAAAAGTAATGATTAAGTCTGCATTTAAGCCATTGTATTAACAAGAAATGTGCTCCTTTAATAAACTGCCTGTTTAGTAAATTCACATGGTTAGATCCATAGCATTTAATGTTCTAGAGTTGTATCTCCTCATTCAAAATATTTTAAAACCCCAATATTACCATAAGACTAGGAAGGCCAGGACCGACAGAAGGATATTGAGTTCACTGTCACCAACTAATGGGTAATTGAATTAACCATTCTTTCAGTTCTTATGTAGTCTATTTAACAGGTTGGTAGGATTATTACTTTGCAAGGTGCATGTTTTATGCCACCAATGTAAACTTTGTAATAAAAACCAAAAGAGGAAAGATCACCGGACCTAAAATGTTAACTCTGATTTCTCTTTACAGACTCTGCCAGACCTGCTGAGCTTTTCCAGCAACCTCTGTTTTTGTTGCCTATGTAAATATGCTGGGTTCATCGCTGTTGATCACTCAGAAGACCAATTAAAAAGAAAACAGGTCTTCACAATAGCCAGCCTCAGGAATAACTGCACATTTACTGCAGGCTCTGTAAAATCTGCACCGTGAGTACTGATAGTCTTAATGAGCCATGGGATTACAGGGTTATAAGGTAGGGGTTGGGTCTAAGTGGGACACTGTTTGGAGGGCTGGTGTGAACCCAATGGGCTGAATGGCCAAATGCCTGCCTCCACGCTGTAGGGATTCTATGATTCTAAAAGCCTTCATCTATGTCCTGTACAATCTCAATATGACTTAAAAGAGACCTGAGAGGCAACACTTTCACACAGAGCGTAATTTTGTTTGTGGAATGAACAGCCACAGGAAGTGGTGGATGTGGGTACAGTTACAACATTCAGGTACATGAATAGGAAAGATTTAAAGAGAGATGAACCAAAATTAGGCAAATGGAACTAATTTAGTTTGGAAAACCTGGTCACAATGGACAAGTTGGACCAGAGGGTCTGTTTCCATGCTGTATAACACTATGATTCTATGAGTGCCAACTGTCAGAAACCTGTGACTACCTCCCCGGAACCATGATCCCACCATTGAACTTCAAGTTATTGTTTCCACAACTGCCCCTAAGCTCATCTCACCCAGGGATGTTCCACCCCCAGCCTCCAATCTCATAGCCCCTTTTCCCAAAGAGCCCCCTTCTACATTCTTTCCAAAATCCACATTAGGACTTCCCGGACAGACCCATTGTTTCTGCATGTTCCTGCTCCACAGAACCTTTCTCTTCCTACCTTGACTTGATTTTTTTTTGCCTTGTCCAGTCCCTTCCCACTTTATACCTTTTGAAAATGTTCACGGCTCCAGCCACATCTGTTTCACCATGGACATGCAATCCCTTTACACATCCAGTCCCCGCATCAGGAGGGTATCTAAGCTCTCCAATTCTTCCTGGAAAAAAGACCTGAACCATCTCCATTCACCACTACCACTACCGACCTCCATCTGCCCAAGCTTGTCCTCACTTTGAACAACTCTTCCTTTAACTCCTCCCACTTCCTTCAGATTAAAGAGGTGCACATGGAAAACAAAAAAAAGTATAGTTAAATACATGACTAAACAGCTGGTGTAGGAGGGAGGGCTTCAAGCATGTGGATCATTGAGATGTCTTCCACAGCGGGAGGGACCTGACAAGAAGGATGAGTTGCACCTAAATTGGATAGGTATCAATATCCTGGCAGGTAGGTCTTTTAGTGCCATGTGGGAGAACCAAAGCAATAGGGTAGCAAATAAAATGACTGAGGAGTAATCATAGACAAGGTCAGTAAGTTGAAGAGGAAGAACAGACATGGGGGCGATTACTGAACATGATGGAACTGGCTGTCTGAGGTGTATTTATTTTAATGTGAGGAGTATGACAGGTAAGGCAGATGAATGTAGAGCTTGAATTAATCCAGCTATAATGTTGTAACTATTACAGAGACTTGGTTGAGAGGAGGACAAGACTGGCAACTTAATGTTTTGGCTTATAGACATTGCAGGCATGTGGAGAGGGATGTAAAGAGGTGAAGTAATTGTGTTACTGATTAGGGAGGATATCACAGCTGGAGATTACCTTGGCGGTGTATCCAGTGAGACTACATGCATAGCATTTCAGTATTAAGAAGGATGTAATCACTTTGATGGAGATGGTGCTACAAGCCTCCCAACAGTCAGTGAGTGATAGAGGAACAGATACATGTACAGATTATGGATACATGTAAAAACAACGGGTTTATTATAGTGGGAGATTGTAACATATCCTGTATTGACTGGGACTTGCTTACTGCCGGGGCTTGGATTGGATGGGATGGGAGTAGTTAGGTGTGCCCAAGACAGTTTTTTGAAACAGCATGTAAGTAGTCCAGCTAGGGAAGAGCCATATTAGACTTGGTATTGGGGAATGAGCCCAGCCAAGCGATCAAAGTTCCAGTGGGAGAGCATTTCAGGAATAGTGACCATTCAAGGTTTGTGAGAAGATTTATAGCTTGGGTGCTCGTTGTTGTGGTTCTGTTCGCCGAGCTGGGAATTTGTGTTGCAGACGTTTCGTCTCTTGTCTAGGTGACATCCTCAGTGTTTGGGAGCCTCCTGTGAAGCGCTTCTGTGATCTTTCCTCTGGCATTTGTAGTGATTTGTCTCTCCCGCTTCCGGTTGTCAGTTCCAGCTGTCCGCTGCAGTAGCCGATATATTGGGTCTAGGTCGATGTGCTTATTGATTGAATCTGTGAATGAGTGTTGTGCCTCTAGGAATTCCCTGGCTGTTCTCAGAGAAGGGGTCATGCCCAAAACGTCGATTCGCCTGCTCCTTGGATGCTGCCTGACCTGCTGCACTTTTCCAGCAACACATTTTCAGTAAATGACAGAACCCTTAGTAATGTCAACAGAGGGATTTAGGTGTACGGGTCCACAGTGTCCTAGAAATGGCAACACGATAGACAGAGGGTGATGGTAGCGGGTTGTTTTTCAGACTGAAGGCCTGTGACCAGTGATGTGCTACAAGGATTGGTGCAGGGTCCACTGCTTTTTGTCATTTTTATCAATGATATTGATATGAATGTAGGAGGTATGGTTAGTAAGTTTGCAGATGACACCAAAACTGGAAGTGTAGTAGACAGTCAAGAAGGGCATCTCAGAGTTCAACAGGACTTTGATCAGATGGGCTGGTGCCGAGGGGTGGCAGAAAGAGTTTAGATAGATGTGAGGTTTTGCATTTTGATAAGGCAAATCCAAGCTGCACTTATACAGTGAATGGTTGGGCTCTGGGAAAGTTTGCTGAACTAGTGGTGCATGGCTTTCTTGAAAGTGGACTCACAGATTGATGGAAGGTGACGAAGGCATTTGGTATACTTGCCTCCATTAGTTAGTGCATTGAGTATAGGAATTTGGACATTGTGTTGCAGTTGTACAAAACATTGGTGAGGCCACTTTTGAAATACTACTTTTAGCGTACAATTTTGGTTGCCCTGCTATAGGGAGGATGTTGCTCGACTTGAAAGGGTGTAGAAAAGATTTACAAGGATATTTCTGAGACTAGATAGTTTGAGCTATATAGAGAGGCTGAATAGGCTGGGGCTTTTACCCTAGAGTGTGGGAGCTGTGGGCGGATCTTATCGAAGTTCCTCAAAGCATGAGAGGCATGGATAGAGTGAATAGCCAAGATCTTTTTTCCTAGGGTGGGGGAGTCCAAAACTAGAGGTCATAGGTTTAAGATGAGAGAAGAAAGATATGAAAGGGACCTGAGGGACAACTTTTTCACACAGAGAGTGGTGCATGTATGGAATGAGCTGCCAGAGGAAATGGTGGAGGCTGGTACAATTGCAACATTTAAAAGGCATCTGGATGGGTCCATAAATAGGAATGGTTTAGAGGATATGGGCCAAATGCAGGCAAATAGGACTAGATCAGTTTAGGATATCTGGTCAGTGCGGAGGAGTTGGTCCCAAGGGTCTTTTCTGTACTGTATAACGGTATGGTTCTAAGTGCATCAGGTGATCAAGAAGGTATAAATTCACATTTGCCTTCATCATTCAGAATAAAATATAAAAATTGTCAAGTCATGTTGCAGCTGTGTAGAACTTTACTGAGACCATATTTGGAATATTGCATACTGTTCTGGTTATCACATTTACAGAAGTATGTGGAGGCTCTGGAAATGGTACAGAAACGGTTTACTGGGATGTTGCCTGGCTTAGAGGGTATTAGCTATGAGGAGAGATTGGACAAACTTGGTTTACTTTCACTTGAACACTGAAGGATGAGGGGTGACCTGCTACAAGTTTACATAACTGTGGGAAACTTGGATAGGATAGTAAGAGTCCTTTCCCCATGATGGAAATGCCAATTGCTAGTGGACATAGGTTTAAGGTAAAAGCCGGTAAGTTTAAAGGAGATGTGAGAGGCAAGTTTTTAATACACAGGGTGGTAAGTGCCTTGAATTGTTGCCAGAGGAAGTGATGGAGATGGATATAATAGCAATGTTTCAGAGGCATCTTACAGACATATGAACAGGTAGGAAATAGGGGATACATATATAGAGGGACCACATAGAGGCAAAGGGTTTTCAGTCTTGATGGGTCAAAGGACCTGTTGCTGTGCTGTCTTGTTCTTTGTTCTAGTTCAAATGTCACTCCACTAACAATTCTACCTCTGCACGTTCATTAATGAGCCAGAATAACTAATTATTTAATCAGTTACAGTGCTACAATGAGAATGGAATACAGTGAAGCTACATGGTTCATGTAGTCAGTACACAGCCTTCCAAAAACGACTGTGGACCAGCAATACCCGAGTGCCACTGCCTGACAACGTCCTAATCATCAGAAGCTATTTGTGACATCAGTGGAAAGAGATGATCTTGTCACATGACAGACAAAGTTTCAGGAAAAGGTTTTAAGAAGGCATATTCTGGTCAGACTCACAAACATTTACAATAATCAATGGAAAATATCCTGTCTTAGAACATCTCTCTCAAACAATATGTAAGCATAGACTCAAATTGGTCTTGAACTGTCTACCTGAGGAACTGTATCGTGTTTCTCTATTGCACCATGACTGGAGGATATTAAGTGAAATCAACTACTGCAAACATAAAACAACAGAATATCCATCCTTCTTCTTCTCCAGGAGACAAGAAGGATTACACATTTAGTTATTTTAAGTCTTCATGATAAAGCAAATGTGACAAACAACTCTTGAAACCATAAAACATAAAATGCCTGTTACTCTTATCATTTCACTCTTTTCATAAATGTGCTTGCATCTGTGTGAAGGTGAGTTGTAGTTGCACACAGCTGGATGTTGTGCAATAAACATTTATCTGTCCGTGCCTGTTACTGACAATTAAGGCAGAAGTTCAGAGACCCTTTTTTTAAGAAAATGTTGTCTTTGGTCAGAGAGAGATGAAAGCAAAATGTGTGCCAATGCTGAATTTACTACAGGTAGATAATACAGAATCACACAATGATTACAACACAGGAGAAGGCCACTCAGCACATTGTACTCATACTGAAGCAATTCATCAATTCCACTCTTTCCCCCCTGCACTCAGCTCCCACTCTTTCTGTAGCTCTGTAATTCTGGAAAATAAATATTCCTTTTTCATTTTCAAACCACTATTTCAAACAAATCCATCCAACTGGTGACAGACTTTGTTTATATGAACACTACCTTGTTCAAGTAAATGCATGACTGAAAACTCAACAGAACCTTTTCATTGTTATTTTTTAAAAAACTGCTTATCGTTCATCACGTCTTGAGAAGGAGAAACTATTGCTTATTTTACTTTTGATAAATCTCTAAATGCTCTTTAATCTTATGACTATGATGATCAAAGATATATCAGGCCATAAAATATTATCACATTAATATTTGTTTTAGTGGCAAAAGTTAAAGATGTTTTCCTTATATTACATTCTATATTTAATTTTCCTTAGAAAGCACGAGTATAGGAGTTGGGAGGTCATGTTGTGGTTAGGTCACTTTTGGAATATTGTGTGCAATTCTGGTCTCCCTCCTCTAAGAAGGATGTTGTGAAACTTGAAAGGGTTCAGAAAGGATTTACAAGGATGTTGCCATGATTGGAGGGTTTAAGCTATAGGGAGAGGCTGAATTGGCTGGGGCTATTTTCCTGGAGCATCGGAGGCTGAGGGGTGACCTTATGGCGGTTTATAAAATTGTGAGGGATTTGCATAAGGTAAATAGACAAGGTCTTTTTTCTGGGGTGATGGAGTCCAGAACTAGAAGGCATAGGTTTAGATTAGATTCTCTCGTGTGGAAACAGGCCCTTCAGCCCAACCAGTCCACACTAACCCTCCGAAGAGTAACCCACCCACATCCATTTCCCCCTGACTAACGCGCCTAACACTATGGGCAATTTAACATGGCCAATTCACCTAACCTGCACATCTTTGTACTGTGAGAGGAAACTCACACACAGATCCAGGGAGAATGTGCAAACTCCACACAGACAGTCGCCCAAGGTGGGAATTGAACCTGGGACCCTGGCACCGTGAGGCAGCAGTGCTAACCACTGAGCCACCATGCCACCCACTTAGGGTGAGAGGGGAAAAACTTAAAAAGGACCTAAGGGGCAACCTTTTTCATGCAAAGGGTGGTGCGTGTATGGAATGAGCTGCCAGAGGAAGTGGTGGAGGCTGGTACAATTACAACACTTAAAGGGCATCTCAATGGGTATATGAGTAGGAAGGCTTAAGGGGATATGGGCCAAGTGGTGGCAAATGGGACTAGATTAGGTTAGGATATCTGGTTGGCATGGACAAGTTGGGCTGAAGGATCTCTTTCCATATTGTACATCTCCATGATTCTAAGTCCAGAAATTTCTATTGGAAACATTTGAGGCACATTAAATAGGTAAATAAATTGTTAGATCCTAAACTCTCCTAAGGCAAATAAAAACCGGTCACATTTGAAAACTAAAAAAGAAAGGTGAGTACTGAAGTACTTTTGTTGATTATTAATTCTTTCACATGCACAGGAAAACCAATCTGGCTTGTAGATACTTCAGGCTTTGGGGAATCAGGAGCTGAGTTATTCATTAGTATTCTAACCTTTGACTTAGCAAAATATTTATATGGCGAATTTAGTTTCTGGCTAATGGTCACTCTAGAATATTGATGTTGGGGGTTTCAGCGATGAATGAATGTTAAGGAGAGATGGCCATTGCCTGGCACTTACACGATGCAAATGTTACTTTCTACTTTGCAGTCCAAATCTGGATGCTGTCAGGTTTTGCTGCATTTGGACAAGGATTGCTTCAGTATCTGAGGAGCCATGAATGGTGTTGTGCAATCGCCAGTGAATATCCCCACTTTATGTTTGAGTGAAGGTTGTTGATGAAGCAGCTGAAGATAATCGGGTCTAGGAGACTCCGCTGAGGAACTCCTGTGGAGGTGTCCTGGAGCTGACTGACTTCAACCAACCACAACCACATTCTTAATGTCAGTAATGACTTTAACTGATGAAGATTTCCATAGACTCTAGTTTTGCTTAGGCTCCTTGATGTCACACTCAGTCACATGTGGCCTTGATGTCAAAGGCAGTCAGTCTCACCTTACCTCTGGAATTCAGCTCTTTTGTCCATGTTTGAAATAAGGTTTAGGCATAGTCATAGAATTCAACAAAAATTTCTGTACAGTTCTCAACAAATTCCAATGGGCAATTAACTGGCATCTGTAATCCTCTGAAATGGTCCCTTATTCTGAGGTAGAGGTGAAGACTTCAGAGGATTCCAAGTTATTTATCTGAATAGTTACCAACATAAGCACACCATTAGCCCAACCCTGGAGCAGACCATGTCTATCCCTATGAACCACCTCTGGATATAGAACATAGAACAGTACAGCACAGAACAGGCCCTTCAGCCCACGATGTTGTGCCGACCATTGATCCTCATGTATGCACCCTCAAATTTCTGTGACCATATGCATGGTCAGCAGTCCCTTAAATGTCCCCAATGACCTTGCTTCCACAACTGCTGCTGGCAACGCATTCCATGCTCTCACAACTCTCTGTGTAAAGAACCCGCCTTTGACATCCCTCTATACTTTCCTCCAACCAGCTTAAAACTATGACCCCTCATGTTAGTCATTTCTGTCCTGGGAAATAGTCTCTGGCTATCGACTCTATCTATGCCTCTCATTATCTTGTATACCTCAATTAGGTCCCCTCTCATCCTCCTTTTTGCCAATGAAAAAAGTCTGAGCTCAGTCAACCTCTCTTCATAAGAAAGCCCTCCAGTCCAGGCAGCATCCTGGTAAACCTCTTCTGAACCCTCTCCAAAGCATCCACATCTTTTCTATAATAGGGCGACCAGAACTGGACGCAGTATTCCAAGTGCAGTTTAACCACAGTTTTATAGAGCTGCAACAAGACCTCATGACTCTTAAACTCAATCCCCCTGTTAAAGAAAGCCAAAACACCATATGCTTTCTTAACAACCCTGTCCACTTGGGTGGCCATTTTAAGGGATCTATGTACCTGCACACCAAGATCCCTCTGTTCCTCCACACTGCCAAGAATCCTATCCTTAATCCTGTACTCAGCTTTCAAATTTGACCTTCTAAAATGCATCACCTTGCATTTATTCAGATTGAACTCCATCTGCCACCTCTCAGCCCATCTCTGCATCCTGTCAATGTCCCGCTGCAGCCTACAACAGCCCTTTATACTGTCAATGACACCTCCAACCTTTGTGTCGTCTGCAAACTTGTTGATCCATCCTTCAATCCCCTTATCCAAGTCATTAATAAAAATTACAAACAGTGGAGGCCCAAGGACAGAGCCCTGTGGAACACTACTCACCACTGTCTTCCAGGCAGAATATTTTCCTCCTACTACCACTCGCTGTCTTCTGTTGGCCAGCCAATTCTGTATCCAGACAGCTAAGTTCCCCTGTATCCCATTCCTCCTGACCTTCTGAATGAGCCTACCATGGGGAACCTTATCAAATGCCTTGCTGAAGTCCATATACACCACATCGACAGCTCGACCCTCATCAACTTTTCTAGTCACATCCTCAAAGAACTCGATCAGGTTTGTGAGGCATGACCTGCCCCTCACAAAGCTGTGTTGACTGCATTTAATCAAGCCATGCTCTTCCAGATGGTCATAAATCCTGTCCCTCAGAATCCTTTCTAACACCTTGCAGACGACAGATGTGAGACTCTATGAATGTGGGGATCTACATCCCCACCCTCACTGGTATCCACTTATCCTTCCATGTTTCAGCTCTGATCCTGCTCTAAACTGAACCATATCCATCCCACTTTCCACTCTCTCCCCCTCCACTCCCCCCAATATCTAAATATGCTCTCTTTACTCTGGCTCCTGACCTGACCTGGCTTGGACAGCCCAGCCTGGACAAGGTCCATCCCTCCTACACTGATCCCCAAGACACATATCCAACAGGACACACTCTCAACTCAATCTGTCATCAAACTCTAACCCCATTCCCTCATCTATCACCATACTTCTCCCTACAGGCATCCCACTCCATATCCACTGGCACCCTGTTACTCCCTGACAATTGGCTCCCTACCCCACTATCAACCTGCCTCCCTAATCCCCGCCTATTTGGCACCTTTCCTACTCTCCCTCAGCATCTATCAAAGTGCCTTCAGATTTAAAAAAAAATCTTGAACACAGCAGCTTATGTCAAAGCAAAGAGTCTTGTTTAAAGAGGATGCGCTCTGCTGTTGGTGGTAGAATGCTTGACCAAGCATTCTTGGTCTAGAATGCTTGAACTGGGAACACTCCTACTCAATGGTTTGCACAGTGAACTACTCCAAAGATAGGTAAATTGTGTATTTTCATAGTCCAGTTGAGGTTGAAAATGGGGTTTCCAACATTGAACAGAATATTTGGGATTTCTTTTGGCTTGGTTGCAGCAACCTGTTAGTGAGAAAATCATGTCTTGTTACTGCGCATTAGCAGTATGAAACAGGTAGCTTTACCAGTTGTTCAAACTTTTGAGAGACTCTACTCTTCTAGGGTAATTTAAGTTAGAACGGACACTTTTCAAGCCTGAAAATGGTGGTGATATGCCTATTCGTGAGCATGCATGATACAAAGCAAGCAATGATCTAATCAGGGTAGCCTTATCCTACAGGATAGTGGGATGTCCCTTATTTTTGTGCCAAGCTTGTACATGACAAAATAGATGATAAGGTTGCTGATAAGGTCAATCTTGCAACTGTAGCAATCCCAGTGCATATGTTGACCAGTGAAGATAGGCTTGCAGTTAAGCCGTAGAGAACCCATTAATGGATATCCCATCTAGTATGTCAAGAAAAGGCTACTAATTAATCAGTTCAACTTCAAAAGGGAATTTGTGCGTGGAATGGAGCTTTTTAAGGTATGGACAATCTTCGATGCAATTGCAGACTCAAATATAGATGATTCAAATATATATGCATGATTAGACGAACAAGACTGTGTAAATATTCCAGTGCCAGTATGATACGAGGTACACGGCCTATACATCTTAACAACTGGCTGATCAAATCAAATAATGCGTTCATATTGCTGATTGTAATTGGCAGATTACAGAATATATTCAACTAGTCCATTCTTGCAAAACTCAAAGACAACATTAACTATTAGATATATTTCCACAATTGAACAGCACTTGTTGAATAATCCCAAGTGAAATAACAGCTACACTAACAACCAACTTAAAATAATCAATTAAATTTATAATGTGGCCTATATGCACTTACTTGAAGTAACATACATTTATACTCAAGGGCTTCTTTTCTGCAAACAAAAAGAATATGTACAAACTTTATACCTTTTCTAAAATACTCAACAATTTTGAGAGCCATGAGCATCCTGTTGCTGTCACCATAGCAAAGCCTTGGCTAATTAGAGTTAACTTGCCAACTAATTGCAACCCTATTTTCTTGTACCACTAATTACTGCGATCATTTGAAATTCTAGCATTTTTCCTGATGGAAAGTCTCAGCAATATGTCTCTCTTTTCAGCAACGAAATTGTAAGTATTACATTGTAAATTGTAAAGATCCTCAGATGGAATTCCACGGTTGATTAAAAAATATTTAAAATGATGTCATTTTTTTGCTTGAACTATTCTGTCGTTGAATCTCCTCACTCAATGCAGATTTTTTCATGCCAACAACATGCATTAACAATTCAAGCAATATCTCTGGTTACTATTTGTATCATAATAGATTAAAATTCCCAGGATACAATCACAAATGTGAAACTCTGATTTATGATGTGAAAATAAAGAGTATATTTCAAAGTTGAATGAAACAATACATATAAAGGGGAAAAAAAACTTTGTGGAAACAGGAGTTCCAACATATTTATACATTGTGGCTACTCACCAAGGAGATCACAAACTTATAATTTCTCAGTTAAAAATCACACAACACCAGGTTATAGTCCAACAGGTTTAATTGGAAGCACACTAGCATTGGGAGCGACGCTCCTTCATCAGGTGATAGACGCTCCGAAAGCTAGTGCTTCCAATTAAACCTGTTGGACTATTAGCTGGTGTTGTGTGATTTTTAACTTTGTACACCCCAGTCCAACACCGGCATCTCCAAATCAAGACATTTTTCTGTAATTCTAGATCTGAAGCAACAGGCTATCAGCAGGTTGAGATGAGATAGCATCTCATAGAACCTAGTGCTCCACTCACTGTTATTATTTGCAAGCTTTCATGAACCCAAAGGATACAGGTATTCCAAATTGAATGAAAAGGCATAGACAAGGTGATGGAAGCTATTCATCTTAAGGATCCTCTGGAGGTTAGCAAATCAGCAATGCATGGGAAGCTATGTTGCACTCTTGTTGCTAGTTAATTAGAAGGTAAATGAAAAACTTAGCCATCTGACTGATGCATCATACGTAACTATAACTGGTCATAGACTGTTTGCTATATGTTCACGTTGGACATTTGCATCAGATAGTATAACTCATAAACCTGTTGTCTATATCAATCGTGTGGAACCAAGTGCCTATATTATTCATTCTGAAATAACCTTGTGAGTGTCCAAAGGACTAATTTTTATTCAGATCAAAATAATTTCAAAATTATATATTTTGACAGAAAATCTAATAGTACCAGTATTGCAAACAGTCTTAACACACCTTCTGCATATTCAGCTGGGAAGAATTCGTGACATATTCCTTTGTGTATTGAAGAATGTGCATTCCTTTACAACATTGATAATATATATTTTAGAGAGAAAGATATTTTTGCTATCGTATTTCACAGCCTAAAACTAATTTCAGTCCAAGATCCTTCTTTAATCCAACTTAATACATTGTTGCAACAATCAGCTGACTAGATGGTAGCAATCTTTGGGGAACAGAACAGTTCAATTCAAATGTGAATGTTGCGTATGAACTTGTTCTAAAATGTTACTGTTTAGTCCCAGTCACTGTTGCAAAATATTAATGTGTCTTTTTATCAGTTCAGGGAGCTTAAATAGACACTTTGAACCACACTGGGCCTGCGTCAAAGGAATTCTGCTGTCTGGTGAAATTCTTGCCCACATTGTTGCATTAAGTGTGAATGTTAGTTTGTGATCCTATGTCGAGTGCTGTTGTTTTGCCACTGACTGCATAACACTGATCATTATTGTTCCAGTACATTTTGCTTTGTTACTTTATCTATCTCTTTGCTAGCCCATCTAATATGTTATCAGCAGTTATAATTTTAAACAGAAATAAATGGAAATGAGTACTTTTGTTCATAACTTAAGGTGAAGATAGGAATAAAATTGAAAATATCTTAACACTGGTGGAAGTGATGCATGACCTTGAAGATAAACAATTGATGTCGGTAGAGATGTTTAACACTTATAAATGTAAAAATAACTATAAAAGGTTATTGGGACAAAAATAAGTAATAAATAAGTACACCAGTTTAAGTAAGTTCAATAAAAGCCAGTTTGGGACTTACTCCATCTCACTTACAATATTGTTAATTTAAATTGTCACTACATACATTGTGAGCCAAGACCAGATTTTAAATTTACATTTTTCATTTCTGTTTAAGATTTGGCTGCAAAAAGGTTATATTCTACTTACATTTAAGTGTTTAAATAATCAGAATGGCTGTGTTAAACTTTTCAGAGAAAAGTTTGTTACGAGGAGGGAAAGAAAACAGTGGAGGCTGCAGGCCATGATGCTGATGCAGTATTGGAGAGCTGGGATAGTTTGTGTTGGAATGACTATATGTGTGGAGGGCCTGGAATGTCTTTCTAGACATATACTGTATATAGGAACAATGTGCTAGTGAGGAAGAAGTTAGTATCCGCCATTGGAATTAAGAAAAAAAGGAGGTAAGGATCCTCACAATCGTGAATTGATAAACAGTCATTCAGGATGAAATACTTTTGAAACTAACGTGGGAGGCTGGAACTATGGAGCAAGTGGTTGCTGAAGGACCAAACCAAATTGAACTTGGGGCAATGTAACTTATATGCACTGTCTTTTAGAAAATAAGTAGTCAGGGTTAAAGTTGTGGATACCTGATTGTGGAATCAATCAAAAGACACTATGTATAGAGAATGGAAAGTTATAGGTTTATAGAAAAGAGTAGTTTGGGTTGAATGGCCATCATCTTCCTTATTTTTGTCTTGAATTTTGAGCATTACAACTTCAAAACTACAAACCTCAGCAGGATAAGTAAAGATATATTTAAAAGTCCAAAGTTAACCTTCTACATTATCTTCACACTCTCATTCTCTTAAGAAGGTTAATTTTACCTGCTAGAAATGACAAAGGATTAAAGGGTAAAAGTATTCAAAGTGCATTTAAGAAAATATCTAAATGCAATAATGGGTGACCAGTAGATTTAATTTAATCATGCAGATATATTTAATGAAAAATAACTTTAGTTTGTGACACGAAGAGATTGAAAAGGTGGAAACAATAATTTCTGATTTTAACTGATATATAGCGTGTGAAGTCCTAAAACAAATCCAAAAATAATAGTTTACAATTTTAAGAACCAAATATAATACACTGCACAATAAGTGCCTTTCATGCAATAATTCACTTATAACGCTGGCAGTTGTCCTAAAACGGGAGTGATGTTTATTTTCCTCTCATTCCATCCCATCTTTTCTTGCCTTTAATTTGTTGATTCACACTGGGCTTTCCGACCTCCGGAAAATTGGGCAACAATGAACTGCTTCAGTGGAACAGTTTAAAGGCATTTCTAAATCTCAAAATCAGTAGTAAAATAAATACAGCTCACTTATATCCTTTCTCAGTTGATGCTTAAAATGAAACAGTATAATTTATCAATCGCATGGCTGGCAATAACCACAACATCAGCTTTTTTTTGTTTCTGGCAGGATGCCCCTTGGCAGGTTGCTCAGGCAGGAGGATTCCTTGAGCAACAGCTACTGGTTTTCCATGGATTCCCAGTTACTGAGGGTCATGAAGAAAACTGTCCAGCGAAGTTTCGGCAACAACTCGAGCATGCGCACTCCGGTATAAAGCTGGGTAAGTTCTTTTGTTTATTCAAAGGGGCGTCTTAGTTATAACACAAGGTCTTCTGACAGAAAACAACAACAAAAAATTAGCAACATCTCAATGTAGCGTGGCTGTTTGCAATTCAGGCAAACTATTGTTTGATTTGAATGCCATCCAGAAGAGTGCCACGCCCTTCCCCAGACGCCCTGGCAATAACCGGAGTCCTCCCGTTTACACTCCGGAACGGGATTCGGTCACTCCAGTAGCAGCAGCAGCCGGAGTCTGTCTCCCACCCTCTCTGCAGCAACCGGACTCCCTCCAGCAGCCATCTCCCTCAGAGCTGTGCCGCCTTGGCAAGAAGCAGACTTTGAAAAATGGAGAACTTTCGACAGTTTGTTGGGTTTCTCGTGGGCGCAGCTTTCCTGGGCACCCTGTCGGTTGTGTTTGTTTTGATTTGGGTGTTCCACTGGAGAGAGGGATTAGCGTGGGACCATGGACTACGGGAATTTAACTGGCATCCAGTCCTTAGCACCGTTGGGTTTATCTTCATTAATGGATTCGGTGAGTGCACATTCCTGGTTACACGTTTTAAGGGTGAGACAAAACAAAGAAATGTGAATACTGGAACTCTGAAACGCAAACAAATTGCTGGAGGATCTCAGAAGGTCTGTGCAGAGAAAGTAGTTAATGTTTCAAGTTCAGAATTTCTCCAACAATTTCGGACTCTGTTAAACACAAAGGATGCTGCATGAAGCTAAATAATATAAACTGACTGGCGGCAGATTGGACTTAATTCAAATGTCAGATTAAAATAGTTTGGTAATTTTGCGTTCCTCAGGGAAAGATCGGTGGATTAGATTGATAACTAAATATGTAGATTTTTGGTCTCAGAAGTCAAGCAATGTGGAAAGTGAGATGAAAACATGTTCACGTGGAATAGCAGAGCAATGGGCTACTTCGTATATATTCTTTCTTTAGTTAACAAGGGAATCGAAAATTAAGGGTACATGGCAGGAAAGTGGAGTTGAGGATTATCACATCAGCCGTAATCTCGTGCAATGTCTGAGGGGACTGGATGAGTCGAATGGCGTATTTCTGCTCCTATGTCTTCAGGTTTTAAAAGTACCATATTCTATTGGCATATAAAATGTGATCCTTAGAAATTTGGGTGATGATTAAATATTGAATAAACATCAAGCAGCAACAATATCAGTGATTAGTTATCACTCACTGATTCACCACGGTTTAAAAACTTGTAATCCCATCTGCTTTGTGTCTTAGTTTTCCTTTTTCAGAAAAGTAATACTTGATGAGCATTTATCATTCGGCTATGTTGCAAAATGATGGTGGTGTACATAAATTATATAACTTTCTAAAAATGTAGATAGTCAATATATTGCAGATTAAAATTAACACTTATGAAACAATTTGCACTTTTAACTGTGTATGCTCATGGTAACTTTCTTCATCAGAATTAAAGTTTGAAATTGTAATTGAATTAGGTCACTTTCAGACTAAAAGGGGGAAAACAGACTACTATCCAAAGATTTACAGATTTCATACTTTGTGGTATTTATTCTCCAGCCAATACCATTAAGTCATTTTGCTTATCTACTTTGGATGGACCAAAGCCTTTTAGAACTTATCCTGATAACATCTTCAAGAAGTGCTGCATTCCTACATCCCTGCATTCTGAATACACACCGAGAGAGTATGGATTCTGCATGGTTTGTGGCAGTGAAATTTAATGTTATTCTGAATTTACAGATTGAAATCAAATGTTTTCATTTCTTTTCAGGTCTCATCATTTACAGGTTGCCCTGGACATGGAACATCAGTAAGCCTCTGATGAAGTACATTCATGCTGGCTTGAATATTGTAATCTTTGTTCTCATGGTCATTTCACTTGTGGCAGTCTTCGACTTTCATAATGCTAAGAAGATCCCTAATATGTACAGTCTACACAGCTGGGTTGGATTGGCTGCTGTTATTATTCATGCTCTACAGGCAAGTGATTTTATAGTTTAAATGCAATCTAAACTGAAAAGAAATGGTACAATTTGTAGTTTATCTTTTTAATAAAATGCAAACATAAATTCAAGTTTATAACAGTACAGAAGGAGGCATATTAGCTTATTCTATGTGTCAAATTTCTCCTAAACCAACATTTACGTATTCTAATTTACCTCAATTCTCCCCAGCTCCATGTCTTGCTGTTGCAAATCTTTTATTCAATTTTTGCTGTTCAACCATAGTTTCTGCTCATTGTAAATAGGCATATGCTCCATCAATCCACTGTAAATAAAATTCTTTTCTCATGCTTGCTGATAATTTTAAATTGATTGTTGTCCTGGTTGTGAGTTCCTAATAAGAGAAGAATTGGGAGAATGTCAACCCCAACTGTGCCTGGCTTTGAATCTAGTAGGGCATTAAAGTTCTGAATTCCAGCCCCAACCTATCCATTGCCAATTCTAACACAGGTATGGTGGGTCACATTGCAAGTGTTCTGTCAAAAGGTGAAGTGGCGCTTAAAATGATTATAATCACACTACATGCCTCATTTTTGTGCAATTTTGAACTTAACTGTGGACAGCTGGAATCTCTAAGACTTTGGAATTATATATCAGTTGTATAGGATCCAAGAACTACATACCATTGCTGCCTTCAATTGAACAAGCTACTCCGTCCCCCTGCACCTGACCCCCCCACCCCACTCAAAGCCTTTCTGAACTGTCATAACCTCCACAGTGAGTTTTTGATCACAACTCTACCACTACGGAAATGTTTAAATGAGCTTTCCACATTCCAAAGCCTCTGTAACTCCCCTCGCAACCCCATCTCCACCTCCCAAAAGTAAGGTCCAGGATTGGACTGCTGTCCTCCTGACATAGAAGGCTCAGACTTGCAGGCTTGCTGTTCTCCACTGCTACATTGGCCCCTTACTGAATGCCAAGCCTGTCAACCAGGCTGTCTCTTAAGCAAGAAACCTGTCAGTAATGTCCCATGTATATTGTGAAGTTCAAATCTTGATTGCTGTATGCAATGAACCTTTCAAACCCGACTGGTCAATAATATAAAATACTTCTCCTCTAATTCCCACCATGGTCCTACATACCAAAATATGTTACAAAACCTCTGTTAAGAGATTTTGCAGTGGGAACAATTTGGCATCACAGAGAAAATCTAATGTTGCCAGAGGACAGGTCAGTGGTAATAAATGAATATTTGCAAATGTACTTAATACTATCCTTATAAAGGAGATAAGCCTGAGAAATTTATTCTCAAAATAGATAGAGGCTCGGAAAGGTTGACAATGCTCATCGTATAGAAGTTAGAATGGGATGCATGCTAAGTTGCTGGCAGAAGTAGTGGTGAATATAGCAGAGATACTGACCAAGATGGATGAACTTAGTTATCATAGTGATCAGAAATAGAGAATTGATAAACATCATAATTTGTTTTTACTTGGAAAAACATGAGTTAATACACTTCATAAATTTATTTGTAAAACTAAAGTATAATAAATGATAGTTCACATTGATTTGTTCAAAGCAAATAGTGTCCAAAGTATTCAATTGGATTAGTCATAGAGATGTACAGTGTAGAAACAGACCTTTCATCCAACTCGTCCATGCTGACCAGATATCCTAAATTAATCTAGTCCCATTTGCCAGCATTTGGCCCAAATCCCTCTCAACCTTCTTATTCATGTACCCATCCAGATGCCTTTTAGATGTTGTAATTGTACCAGCCTCCAGCCTCCACCACTCCCTCTGGCAGCTCATTCCATACACACACCACCTTTTTGAGTGAAAAAGTTACTCCTTATGTCTCTTCTAAATCTTTCCCCTCGCACTCTAAATCTATGCGCTCTAGCTCTGGACTCCCCCACCCCAGGGAAAATACTTTGTCTATTTACCCTATTCATACCCCTCATGATTTATAAACTTTTATAAGGTCACCCCTTAGTCTCTGTCACGCCAGGGAAAATAGCCCCAGTCCATTCAACCTCTCCCTATAGCTCAAATCCTCCAACCCTGGCAACATCATTGAAAATCTTTTCTGAACTCTTTCAAGTTTCACAACATCCTTCCTAGTTGGAGTTAGGACATTTTAATGTTGTGTAAAGGGGCAGTAACAGAATGGGTACATAACTAACTATAAGATAGGAAATGGAATGTAATGGTGAGTTGTTATTTTCCTCATGCCACATGTATTACAGATTCTAGTTTGATTTAATATATGCAATTAGACCTTCTGCTCCAACATCTTATGGCCATAAGTAAATCATTCAGTCCATTGAATCTACTGTCATTCAGTGAGATCATGGCTGATCTGATAATCCTTAACTGCATTCTTCTGCCTTTTCCCCACAAGCTTTGATCTCTTTACCAATTTAAAAAAAATCTTTCTTGAATATATTTAATGAGTCAGCCTCAAAAACTGAGATTAAGAATTCCACAGATTTACTAGCCCAAAGAGAAGAAATTCCTTCTCATTTTGGTCTTAAATGTGCAAACTGTTCATCTTGAGATTGTGTTCTGGCCCTGTTCCAAAAGGGAGAAGAATCTTTCAACCTCTAACCTATCAAGTGCACTAGGAATCTTGTATGTTTCAAGTGGGTTACCTCTCCTTATACTCTCTATTGAGCATAGACCCAATCCAGTCGAGCTCTCCTCATAAGACAGTCCTTCCATACTTGGTGTCAGCCTAGTGAGCTATTTATCTTTCCTTTAGATAAGGGCACCAAAGCTGTTTGCAGTATTCCAGCTATGGCCTGCTTGGGCTTTGAATAGTTTCAGTAAAATTCCCAACTTTTATACTCCCTTCCCTTTGAAGTAAAGGCCAACATTCCATTTGCATTCCTACTACCTGCTGCATGCTGGCTTATTGTGACTCTCGAACAAGGACTCCCAAATCCCCCGTTCCGTTGCTTTCTGGAATCTTTTCCATTTAAATAATATTCAGCTACGATACATTCTTTCTGCTAAATGCACAACCCTACATTTCCCCACAATGTATTAGATTTGCCAAGTTTTTGCTAATTCATTTAACCCTGTCTTTATCCCTCTGTAGCCTCTTTGTGTCATCCTTCCCATTTATTATAGTATCTGCAAACTTGGCTATAGTACATTCCCTTTCCTCATCCAAGTTATTACTGTATTATAAACATTTGTAGTCAGACTACTGATCTCAGCAGAGCTTGGAGTTGCAGGTTTCAATCCTGAAAATGTCCCCCTTATCCCAACTCTTTTATTAGTTCGCTGGTCCTGTATTCTCCATGCTAATATATTGCCTCCAGCTGTATGGGCACTTATTCTGAGTGACCTAATGTGTGTTACTTTATTTGAAGAAAACTTCTGAAAATTCAAATGTACAGCAATGGCACTCTTTATAAACTGGCATTAATTATTTACCTCAATTACTGAGAGTTTACTATATTATTGTGATCTCTGCCATGTCCATGTACTTGGTTGAGGGTCCGAATGACGAGCTCTCTGCCAGTAAGTTTTATTTAAGGCAAAGTTGCACTATTAAAGTAACTTATGCTGTATATAAAGTATATCAGTGATGTGTGTTTCTGCAGCATTATGTTTCCATTACTTAGAATATATTTTTACATTTGATTAGATGGGCCTCTTGATCAACCTGAATATTTGATCAATTGATATCCCCCTGGTCCCAGAGGTGCCGGTTAATAAAATGTTTGATGTATTACATCCATAGCTTTGCCTTTACCTTACTTATTACCTCCTTGAAGAACTCTAATATGTTTGTCAGGCACGATTTCCCCCTTGTAAAGCCATGAGAACTCTGCTTGAACATATTATATATTCCTAAATGTTTAACTACTACATCCTTTATATAGACATTTTCCCAATAGCAAATGTCCAGCTAACTGGCCACTGGTTACCTGTTTTTGGCTCTTTCTCCTTTTTAAAGTAAATATGTTACAGTAGCAGTTTTCCAATCTTGAGTCTTTTCCAGAATTTAAAGATTCCTGGAAGTTTACTACCACTTCACTCACTCTACCCCTGAAGCTACTTCCTTTAGTATCCTCAAAAGCATTCCATTAAATATATTAGGATTAAATGTCAATGAATAACAGGACAGTCTTAAAGGGAAGACTGACCTACTTCTTTTCCTGTACCCCTTAATACAGATGTTCAGAATAATAAAGGGTTTTGAAGCCAGAGTAAATTGAAGAATTTAATGAGTGCTTTGTATCAGTGTTCACAGGGAGAAGGACATGGATGATGATAAGATTAGGGAGAAGTATGATGATATTCTGGGTCATGTCAACATTAAAAATGAGTAAGTTTTAGATGTTTTGGAAAAAAAACATTAAGATAGGTAAATCCCCAAGCCTGATGGGTTTGGGACCATAATCCCTGCAGTGTGGAAGTAGGCCATTCAGCCTGTTGAGTTCACACCAATCGTCTTGCCATCCTACCCAGACTCTCCACCTTGCCTGTGTCTATACTCCTTCATTTCCCATAGCTAATCCCCCTTGCCTGCACATTCCTGGATATTCTGGGTGATTTAGCATGGCAAATCCACCTCATGTACACATCTTCAGTCTGTGGGAGGACACTGGAGGACAACCACGCGCACAAGGGGAGAATATGCAAACTCCACACAGTCGACCATGGCTGGAATTGAACCTGGATCCTTAGCACTGTGAGGCAGCAGTGCTGACCACTGAGTCACTGTGCTGCACAATCCTGTATCTGTTCCAGGTTATGGAGATAAGCAAGGGAGGAGATTGGGACCTTGAAAGAGATCTTGGCTCCTCTATAGCTACAAAAGGAGTCCCAAAAGACTGGAGAATAGCCAATGTTATTCCTTGAAGAAAGGCAATAAGGATAATCCAGAAAATTATAGGCTGGTGGTCTCTAAATCAACAGTAGAGAAATTATAGGAGAGAATTAGGGACTGAATTTATTCACATTTGGAAACAAATGGACTTATGATGGGTAGTAAGCATGGCTTTTGCAGGGGTAGTCTTGTCTCAAATTTGACTGAGTTTTTTGAAGAAATGACAAAGATGATTGAGGGTAGGTCTGTTGTCTACATTGACTTCACTAAAGCATTTAACAGGGTCCCACATGATAGGCTGGTCCAGAAGATTACATCACTACAATCCATGGTGAATTGGTTAATTAGCTTCAAAATTGACTTGGTCGTAAAAGACGGTGGTTGTGGAGGAGGTGTGTGTTTTTTAAAAAAAAATTTACATGAAAATGTAGATCATCCAATTAGTCAATTTGCAGACGACATGAAAATTGGTGGAGTTGTGGATGATAAGCAAGATTGTCAAAGGATACAACTAGATGTCAGTCAATTGGAAAGTCGAGTGGCAAATGGCAGATGAAGTTAAATGTGAACAAGTGTGAGGTGATCTGTTTTGAGAGGTCAAATGCAAGAGGAAAGTATACATGAATATCAAAACCCTTAAGAGGATTGATATATGGAGGGATCTAGGGGTACAAGTCCATAGCTCCCTGAAAGTGGCAATGCAAGTGCATTAAAGTGGTAAAGAAGGCCTACGGCATGGTTGCCTTTGACAGTAGGGGCACTGAGTACAAAAGTTGACATGTTGTAAGTTTGCTTGCTGAGCTGGCAGGTTTGTTTTCGGACATTTTGTCACCATGCTTAGTAGCATCATCAGAAAGCCTCTGGTGAAGCATTAGTGTTCTGTCCCGCTTCTGTTTGAGTCTTGGTTTCTTAAGATGAGTGATATCATTTCTGGTTCTTTTTCTTGAGGTTGGTAAAGGGGGCTCAAATGGATGTGTTTATTGATATATTTCAGGTTTGAATGCCAGGCCTCTAGGATTTCATGTGCGTGTTTCTGTTTAGCCTGTCCTAGGATGGATGTGTTGCCCCAGTCAAAGTGGTGTTCTTTTTCATTTGTATGTAAGGATACTAGCGATCAGTGGGCCATGTCTTTTGGTGGCTAGTTGGTGTTCATGTATCCTGGTGGTTAATTTTCTGCCTGTCTGTCCTACATAGTGTTTCTTACAATCCTTGCAGGGTATATTGTAAATGACATTTGTTTTGCTGGTTGTTGGTATAGGGTCCTTTCGGTTCATCAGTAGCTGTTTCAGTGTGTTGGGAGGTTTGTGGGCTACCATGATGCCAAGGGTTTGGAGTAGTCTGGTAGTCATCTCAGAGGTGTGTTTGTATGATAGTGTGGCTACAATTTCTGTGTCTACTTGTTTGGGTTTGTTGTTGAAGAATCGGCGGACTGTGTTTATTGGGTACCCAATCTTGAATCTGTAGAGGTATTTTCCTTCTGCTACTTGTACTTTCTGGGTGCTGCAGTGTGTTGTGGCCTGCGTGTTTAAATAATGTCCTGATGCAGCTCCGTTTGTGGGTGTTGGCATGATTGCTCCTGTAGGTAATTATCTGGTCTGTGTTGCTTTCCTGTAGACACTGATCTGAATGGCAGATTAACTGATTGTTCCACTGTGATATCTAAGAAGGGGAGTATGTTGTTGTTCTCCTCCTCATTTGTGAAATTTATGCCAGTAAGGATGTTGTTGATGATATAGGTTTCCTCTAATTTGTTACATTTTGTGATGACAAAGGTGTCATCCACAGAGAAGACCCAAAGTTTGAGTTGGATTATGGGGAAGGCTGTTTATTCGAGCATCTGCATTATTGCTTCTGCTAAGAAGCCTGATATTGGTGATCCCATGGGTGTTCCGTTGATTTGTTTGTAGGTCTTGTCATTGAAGGTAAAGTGGGTTATGAAGCACAGGTCTACTAGTTTGAGGATGTTATCCTTGCTGATAAAGTTAGTGCTCCCTTGTGTTTATGCTCTTGGTTCCTCTGGTAGTGCAGTCAGTGTATCTTTGGCCAGGCTGATGTTAATTGATGTGAAAGTCAAAGGACACCATTATTTCATCATCTTCTATCTTGGTGTCTTTGTTCAGGAATTCTTGAGTGGAGTGGATGGAGTGGCATGAGACTTCTGCTAGGTATTTCCATTTTCAGTGGAATTCCTTTGCTGGTCTGTATGTGTGCCAGGGAGTGAGACTGAGAGTCTGAGGGGGGCCCCTGCTTTGTGTACCTTATATAATCTGTAGAAAGGGATGTGTTGGATCCATCAGATTTCATTTTTTGGAAATCTGTCTTGTTAATTTGGCCACATTTATGAAGCTTCTTCAATAAACTGTGATACAGTTTTCTCGCTGTGGAGTTGGGTCTATTGCCACCTGTTGGTAAATGTTGGTATCTGCAAGCAGTGAGTTTGCCTTTTAAATGTAGTGTATTCTGTAAAGGATGACAGTTATGCGCCTTTGTCTACAGGTAGGATTATAATTTTTGTTTTTTGAGTTCTTCTAGGGTTTTCTTTCCTGTGTGTTGATGGTGTTCACTTCCTTCTTCCTGCTTAGTGTCTGTTTAATGATCTGCTGGGTTTCTTCTGTGAGTCTGTTGTCTTTCAGGGTTGATTCTGCAAAGAAGTCCTTTTCTGGTTTGCGTCATATACCTTGCATACAGATGAATAAGGCCACCACTTTGACTGGTACAACCATCCATCCTAGGACCGGCTAAACAGACACATGCACGTGCAATCCTAGAGGTCTGGCATTCAAACTGGAACTCCATCATAAACACATCGATTTGGACTCAGTTTACCAACTCTGAGAAAAAGAACTGGAAATGGTATCAACCACCTTATGAAACCAAGACACACAAATAGAAAGCAGGACTGAACACCAATGCTTCACCAGAGGCTCACTGCTGATGTTAACTAGAATGGTGACAAATCGTCTGGAAGCAAACCTGCCAGCTCAGTGAGCAAACTTACAACTGGAATCTCAACCTGAGCTATAAATCTTCTAAAAATTTGGCAAATTGTGTTGTAGGTGGATAAAACTTTTTAGTTAGTCCACATCTGGTGCATTGTTTGCAGTTTTGGTTGCCACACTATAGGAAGGATGTGGAGGCTTTGGAGAGAGTGCAATGTTGCCTGGATTGGAGTGCATTAGCTGTAATGAGAAGTTGGACAAACTTGGATTGTTTTTGCTCGAGTGTTGAAGGCTGAGTGGTGATCTGCCTGAAGCATTTAAAATTAAGAAACATTTCAGGGCGGCATGGTGGCTCAGCGGTTAGCACGACAGCCTCACAGCGCCAGGAACCCAAGTTCAATTCCAAACTCGGGAGACTGTCAGTGTGGACTTTACACTTTCTCTGCATGGTGTTCCTCCGGGTGCTCCGGTTTCCTCCTACAATCCAAAGATGTGCAGGTCACATGGATTGGTCATGCTAAATAGGCCACAGTGTTAGATGCATTAGTCAGAGGGAAATGGGTCTGGTTGGGTTACTCTTCGGAGGATCAGTGTGCATATATTGGGCTAAATGGCCTGTTTCCACTGTGTAGTGAATCTAATCTAAATAGATAGGGTTGGTCATCTTTTTTCCATGGTGGAAATCTCAGACAGTAGATAGCATAAGTGTAAGGTGAGCATCTGCAGTAATTTTGCTTTTAGAGCAATTTATGGGTGGCACAGTGGTTAGCACTGCTGTCTCACAGCGCCTGAGACCCAGGTTCAATTCCCGACTCAGGCGACTGACTGTGTGGAGTTTGCACGTTCTCCCCGTGTCTGCGTGGGTTTCCTCCGGGTGCTCCGGTTTTCTCCTACAGTCCAAAGATGTGCGGGTCAGGTGAATTGGCCATGCTAAATTGGGGTAAGGTTAGGTAAGGGGTAAATGTAGGGTATGGGTGGGTTGCGCTTCGGTGGGTCGGTGTGGACTTGTTGGGCCGAAGGGCCTGCTTCCACACTGTAAGTAATCTAATCTAATCTATTAAGTGAATGTGGAATCCCTGGCATAAGATTACAACAGCGACATTTAGACAGACACATGAACAGGCAGGGAGAGAGGGATATGGACCATGTACAGGCAGATAGGATTAGTTTAAAATGGCATCGTGTTGGGCTGTAGGGCCTATTGCTGTGCTATACTGCTGTATGTTTTAATTGTTGACATGCCACCTCAGGAAAGTGGCAAAACTTTCAAGGAGCAGGAATCTGCTGTCCTCTATTTGATTTTAGCATTTACCCTCTTGCCACTGCAATTCTACTAGTGCCCTTTGTTGTCTGAAAATGTGTTGCTGGTTAAAGCACAGCAGGTCAGGCAGCATCCAAGGAACAGGAAATTCAACGTTTCGGGCCAGAGCCCTTCATCAGGAATCCTGTCAAACTGAAGCAGTCTGGTCTAAAGCTTTAATTCCTGGAAGTCCTTTTGCAATTACTCCAATGAACTTCCCACCCACAATCTCTCTCCTCTAGCACTAGACTACTATCTTTAAAATTGAATTGATACAACTGTTATCTCAACTCTCCGCTTCACAACTTGTTCAGTTTCTCCCCTAAAGTTAGTGAAATACTTGCTTTCATGAAATCTAGTGTCCTTGATTATCATCCTTAGACTCAATCGTATATTCAGCTCTTTCCTCTTGTTCTCAAAACTTTTCCTCTCATCTAATATTCTTTCTGCCCTTCCAAAACTCTGATTTGCAAACTATTCCAATTAAAATATTCTTCAGATATTGCTTTTAATTCAAAGCCTATGTCCAACCTGCCCTTTTTTTCAAATACCCAAATGAATTCACATCTTGTAAAATTACTTCAATCTACCTTTGTAACCCACTTGTGGCATCAACTTGGCTGCAGTTCATCGTGCTGTCTTTTCTTATCCTTTTGTCTCTAACAATCAGTTGATCCATCCGTCAGCCTGCCTTCTGGGTTCATCCTGAAATGCCACCATTACCTGATTTAATTTTCCCCCTGTTAGAAAGCAGTCTTTATATCTCCTTAGTATTTGTGGATGTGATATTTGCACCCATTGATTTTTCACGCTTTCTTGGTTATTTTTGAGCTCAAGATTTTTAGTTTTTACTCAGAAACTTGCAATACCCAACCACAACTACTTCTCTGCCACCACTCTTGACCAGAAGTATTTCTGTCCACAGTGTTCTTTTTAATTCAGATTATTGCCTATTCTCACTGCATTTAATCAGAGGTCATTTAATGAATTTAATGTGTCATTTAAAATTATATCAAATACTGGATTTTGTAAAAACATCAAATGGACAGCCAATAAGTATTCTTCCATTAGGTAAGAATTCTAAATCATTCAAACTATTCTGGTTTATTTCTCTTATTTCTCCATGTGGATGTATTCCTCCAGAAAGCTTCCTCCAATTATTTCATGAGGAATTGCTGATTGTGAAAATGTTGTAACATAACAATGAAATGTTACTTGTCTTACAGATAGTATTAGGATTATGCATTTTCCTGATGCCCTTCACTCCTATGTTTATCAAGACTTTTTACATGTCAATCCATATTTTTACTGGTCTTCTCGTCTTTGGAATGTCGATTACAGCAGCTGAAATGGGAATAACTGAAAAACTTATTTTCTCTCTGTAAGTATAAAATTAATGAACAAGACAAAGGTATAATAAGTCTATGGATATAAATTATAGAAATTCCTTCACAGTAGGTGAGAGGCGAAAGATTTAAAAGGGACCTGAGGGGAAACTTTTTCACACAGACAAATTGTTTAGAGGTGTGCAGTTATAATATTTCAAAGACATTTGGACATTGATTAGGAATGCTTTAGAGGAATGTGGGCCAAATACAGGCAAGTAGAACTGGTTTAATTTGGGAAACCTGGTTGGCATGGATGAGTTAGACCAAAGGGTCTGTTTTCGTGCTATGATTGTGACTGTATGACCTGTATACTCTTGAATGTTATGATGTTTAAAGTGCTCTCCAAGTACTTGAGGTTTCCCATCTAAAGTATACTGCCAGGCAGTGCACTCCAGATTCCCACCATCATATGCAGATGAAAAAAAACTTTCAAATTGCCTGTCTTTCGTCTTAACCTTATGCCTCCTTGTTATTACCCCCTTAACTAGGAAGACAGTTGTTTCCTATTCTCCTGTCCAAACCCTCATAATATTATACTCCTCAATCATGTTGTCCTTCTTAACTTGGTTTGCAGGACTCAGTTAGAGAAAGTATTACATGCAACAGGGGACGGTTCTTCAACTGTGACCTTCACAGGACATTTAAGGCTCAAACTAAGTCTGGTACAGACAGAATCATTCAGTCTTCCTAGTTAGTTGCAAGAGTTGAAACTGGCTTTTTAAGTCCTGTCTTTGCATATTTCTGGAGATTAAAGCAGACGTGTTCTGGAGTTGGCTTTTTGTAAGGAGGGTAGAGATAGTTAGCCAGGATTAGAGTGGCGCTGGAAAAGCACAGCGGGTCAGGCAGCATCCGAGGGGCTGAATCAGCTTTTGCCCAAATCATCGATTTTCCTGCTCCTGGTAAGCTGCTTGACCTGCTGTGCTTTTCCAACACCACTCTAATCTTGACTCTAGTCTCCAGCATCTGCAGTCCTCACTTTTGCCTAGAGATAGCTCGCCCCCTTATTACCTTGCTGTTAAGTCTTTCCCCATTTTGAAGTTTGACAGTTTGCGTGTGCAACATTCCTTCACCAAGCCAGTCACCAAATTTAAATCCAGTTTTTCTTTTGTAGCCCTTTTAAGAAGAACACACTTATAGACATTTTTTGAATTTTTCATTCTATATATACTTCAGGGTTCTGATCCATTGTCATCAGAATGCTAATGTATTTAATTCATGCTCGCTTCAAGCATGCTTCTGGATCATTTGAAATTCTTTTATTTTCTTCACATTTTGTAAAAACCTAGAATGTACAATACAAATTTATATAGAAAGATGTGAAAATCTGTGTATAGTTCAGCATTGACATCATTTTCATCCAAGGTACAGCATTAGTTTTTCACCTGTATGCTTATGATACTTTGCTCTACATCCATGACCTCTTTCTAATCCTCCATTCTTGATGAATTCATAAGACTGCTCTTATACAGCATCTGAGTAGAAATTTTCTCCAATTGAATTTTGGGGAGACTGAAGTATTTTTCTGCCTCTGTTCAAAATTCTGTTTGTGTGCTACTGGATCCACCTGTCTCCCATGGTAACAGCCAAAGATTAAGCCAGCCTGATTTTGTTTGATGCTGCATTTGTTCCCAAAACTATCTTCTGATTTCCGATTTGTACCATTTAATCTGCCCATTTTCACCTCTGATGCATCAAAGACAGTCCAAATTGGGCAGTCAACTATTGCTAAAACCCTCATTCATCCCTTTGTTATCTCTGGATGCAGCTGTTCCAGAGCATTTTTTAAGTCTCTCTCATTCTCCCCTCTTCATAGCTAACGGTCATTCAAAACTTAACTGTTTATTTCTTAATTTGCAGTAAGTTTCAATCTCCCTTCAACCCTATGCTCATCTACAGATAAAGAAGGAAATGTTTTGGTCTTCCTATGCAGAATATTCCACCTAGTTTCTTAGAACTTGTTGCAACATTTTTAAAAATGTTGCAGTGTCCATTGTTATTCCTTTGTGTGGTGGTTGGGAGAAGTAGGATGACAATATACTTAGAATTCATAATGTCACTTGCTGGTGATTTGATTCTGAAAAGGCTCGTTCTTCACAAAACTGAATGTTTTAGGTATCATAGTCGTATATTCACATTTTTAAAAATGATCTGAATTTCACCTTTTGAAATACATGTAGCATCAGGGTGTTTTATGAATGTATTTGTTTTTCTTGTCCGAGAGGAAAAGCATCTAATTTTTGATAGCTGCTTGATTCAGTTTAAATCTAGAAATATACCAGACATAACTTTATCTTAAAACTGTACGCTTTTAAAGCTTCTCAATTATGAATTCTGATATTTCAAAATATTTGTTTAAACATTTTCAGAGTGGAGATTATTTTTAGTCAGTACAAAGTAACTCCTTATTATCACTATACTTTCTACACTTTATTTTCCAGACGGTCAGGTAGCAATAATACACTCCCATATTCCCAGTCACCACCTGAGGCAATATTAGTCAATACTCTGGGAATTTTCATTCTCCTCTTTGGAGGCTGTATCTTGTGGATTACCAAACATCCAGAGTGGAAGCGCCCTTCGGAACATGTAAAGGAAAACATTGGCAATGAAGAACGATCCATTTTAAACAAAACAACAGAAGTTTCTGCTGAAACCAGTAATGAACGTGTTCATGAAAGAGGAGCAGGATTGACACACCTCAACTTGGAAGATGTGGGTCAAAGGTCAACATTTTAAGAAATGAATTGTATTTTACTGAGATGCTGAATTAGCACCGAATACTTCTGTTTGTTAAATTGTAGCCATTTGTGTTAAGTGAACATGCCAGCCAAAACATTGCATTAAGTATTTGAACATTGTTCCAGAAACACTGAGGGAAAATATTGACCAAAACTAAATGCTTTGACATCTTAATGTACAATTAAAATTATAGAATAATTTAAAGATTCAACTCTTGTTAACAAGGCCTCTACAAAAACAAGTTAAATATATTCCCAGTGCAATTACTTAGTCATGAAGGGCCAAAATACTGTTGGAATTACTGCTATGATATTATATGCATGTCTGAACTTTTCATATTTTGATAGAAGTCAAAATGTACTTAGGTACCACTTCAGAAAAGAGAGCCATTTAAAATGCTATGTTCAGTATTAATTATGGTACACAGTAAACATTAGCTTGCTCCATCTTGTATTTACATAAATAAAATATTTGTATATCTGAGTATTTCTCATCCTTACCATTATTGAAGTTTAAGGCAAAAAAAAATGCTATTGCTTATTTTAGTAGCACAAATAGTTATCCTGTATTTTAGCTCTGACATACAAGTACTTGTAAGTGATAATGGGAGCATGGAGGTTCTGAAGGAGAAAGGGAACCTCCGATAGGAGGCCCAAGAGTCAGAGTTCAAATCCCCATCTATTCCCAAAGTGTCAAAAGCTTCGGAGTTGTGATTTAATATAACTGAGGGGCTTTTTGTAGTGCAAACTCAGGGCCTACTGGCTCAGGGATTTCATCATAAAGTACACTGGAGCCGGTTAATTAAAAATATTAAAATTTTGCTTGATTGAAATAGGGATACAATTATATCAGTAATTTGAGATGTAATACTCAGCAACTGTTCTATTTTAAAATTTTATTTTGATGTTGCATTGGATGTAAAATTAAACAAAACTTTGTTTCAGATCATCAGTATCCCAAAGAAAAACTCAACTGGTCTGGCAGCATTTTTGAAGAGAGAAACAGTTAATATCTTGCATCCAGTGACCCTTCATCAGATCAAGGAGTAATATGAATATTTTGCTTCACACCTAGTTGTTCTGAATGAGCTTCTGGCATCCTTTCAGGTCAAGCATTTCCATTCAAAAGGCATTGGATAAATACTTGAAGGCAAAAGATTTGCATGGGTATGGGCTAATATCAGGGATTAGGTATCTCTACTGAAGAAATGGTATGGTCAATTGGCTTCATCCCATGTAATCAGAGAATGATGCAACATCTATGTTTGCTAACTTATCAGCTTGGTTGCAACAATTAACCTCACTTTTCAATGTGCAATTATAAAAAAAAAAATCACCTTTTAAAATAGATTAAATTGGTTTTATTTAAAAAGCACATTCAATAATTGTACCATATTACAAACTAAAATCAAGGAAAAACAACAAACTGACTTCAGATTGCATGAAATTCGTCATCTGTTTCCTTTGTTCAAACTTTCAGTTGGTAACAGATGACAACCTGCTCATGTAAGCTGCCCATCCTGCCTTTCTGTACATTTTTGCAGCTTCCACACGATCCTTCGCAGACAAGATCCCTCTGCCCACAATGATGATGTCAGAGGCATACTTGTGAATCACTTCTTCAGGACTCAGGTACTGTTGGCCCAGATTATCCACTAAGAGGAAATGTGATGCAGTTAGAAATTGTTGAATTGATTCTATACCCAGCATATATTCCAAATGTCTGCCTCTATAATATAGTTTGTGAATATCAATTTAAAATCATCATTATTCCTAAGGCAGAGTCAAATCAGACATTTAGGAATTTGCTTTTGCACTGTATAATATTTTTTAAAAAATGGTACAACTTTGTTTCAGCTTACTGGCCAAGCTATGAAGGTACAGGGGAACCTTGATTATCCGATCGAGATGGGCGGGCACTATTTCATTCGGACAATCGATTATTCGGTTAATCAAATAAATGCCTTCTCTCTGGGACTCTGAGTTAAAGACTGCTCCCTGTTCAGGAGACTACAGAAATAGCGCGCCCCCTCCAACCCCGTCCACCTCCACCCCCTCTCCGGGGCGGGTGGAGTGGACACCAACAACAAGACTGCCGCTACCTTTGTGCGGTGTAAGTCTCCAAATGGCGCACGCTCACACACAACTTTTTATTGCAACTTTTTGACAGGTTCCACCTCTGCCCTGTACAGGATAATGTTAGAGAGATTATCGGGAGAAGGGGGGTTTAGAGTACACCCCTCTGTAGAACTCCAGGGAAAGTGTGTGGAGAGAGAGAGTGGGAGGTCAGTTATTTGGAGACAGTGCCTATTTAATCACTGTGTAAAAGAAAAAGGTGCGATCACTGTTGGAAACACTTCTATGATATGTAATGTTTCTACTGGGACCTAGAGATCTCCTTCATTTAACTGGCACTTGGATAATCGAGGTTCCTCTGTACTTATTTTGATTTCGGTTAGTGCTGAAACATGTACTGAAAAATGTCACTGCTGTAGAGCTATTTAACAGCTCGTTTTCTAGTGTTATGATCTCAGCTAATGTTATTAGTGGTCACGTCTCATCCCAGACAAGAACCAGTTCTCATAGTATGATCATGTTTTTATTTGTTTTGGTTTTAAGTGGCCTATTCCTGAAAGGTAAGTGCACACTACTGCAGACTTTGTTTTTAATAATAAAGCAGAAGTCTATTAGAAAAGTGAAGATAAAATAGAATAATCCAACTTGAATCTGTTTATAATTCAAAAAAGACTTAAATTAATAATAAAAGTATAATCCATTATAAACCTAAACAAAAATATTTTGTATAGTACCCAAAGCACTATATATTATATAAACACTTGTGTCCCTGTATCCATTACCTTGGTAGGTTTAAGTCATTTGGATTTTGATGTTTAGATGAGAACCACAGATAGCTTCTTCCTGGACCTGGCATACACCTGATTAAAATGTACTTGACTTTATGTAATCTCTTCAGGGTTTTAACCTAATACTTCAGGTCCAGTACTAACTCCTCACTCGAAGGTAATCTAGTTCACTATATGTTCCTTTCCTTCCCAGCAGCACTTTTCTACATTGACAGGATTGCTCTGCTCAATGTCAAAAGTGAAACCAGAAGTCTTTCTTATCTATGGATGCTTCCCTTAAGCTTAAAAAGAACAAGTTCCAGAACACACTAACAAACCTTGAAGCCCCATTATTTACCAAAACCAGGTTGCAAAACAAAAAAAAAATCCAGTTATGAACAAAGTTGTATTAATTCTAAAGCTAGCCCTCAAAACTATTAAAATAAATCACCAGCTACAGAAATACATAAATTATTAACTTCAGATACAGATAAAACTAATTAGTTACCAACTACAAATATAGAAACTCAAATTCAAAAAACATTAAGTATTATAAAGTATGGCGTTTATATGTATATCACCCGCGTGATACCTTGAAGAGCATGTGAAGGAGTGTTGCGTTATAAATTAAATACTTCTGTGAGACCCCAGATTGTTAAATTACCAGTTCCATTTGAAGTTGTATTTTCTCATTTGTACACAGTAATGAAGATACTACCAGTTATTCTTTG
The DNA here is from genome assembly GCF_020745735.1 of Hemiscyllium ocellatum. Lineage (NCBI taxonomy): Eukaryota > Metazoa > Chordata > Chondrichthyes > Orectolobiformes > Hemiscylliidae > Hemiscyllium > Hemiscyllium ocellatum. The sequence continues at coordinate 61,500,897 of NC_083407.1, read as the reverse complement.
TTGTGCTGCTTAGAACCCTGGGTTAGCTCTGAAAATGACAGAGCTGGTTGGTTTGAAAACACCACACATCTGAGAAATAATCATTATTTATTTCCTTATATAGGCTATATATTTTGTCATACTTTGACATCAAGAAGTGCACTTCTAGATAATCACTAGTGGCAGCTATTGCTCCAGGTGCCCAAACCCTAACCTCTGCAATCTCCCTCTGAACTCTTCTACTTTCTCATTTAAAATGCACATTGAATTCTACTTCTTTGACCCAACCTAGCCTTCAACTGAACACTTCCTTGAACTTTTCCAGTCCATGTGGTGTACGTATATGCAGTGCTGTTAGGACAAGAATTCCAGGATTTTAATTGAGCGACACTGAAGGATCAGTTAGAGTTGGTGTATGGCTTGCAGGTGGTGACGTTCCTATGCACCTACCACCCTCGTCTACTTGGATACACTACAGTATGATGCCAAGGCATCTATTGCAACATTATTCAAACTTGGGATCATCAGTTCTTAAAAGGACAAGAGAAATAGATGCAAGGAAACACCAACACCTCCAGGTCACACATTATTTGAACATGGACATACAATGGATGACAATACAACCCACCACCACCTGTCAAGAACTTCTTGTAAAGGCTATAAAATACTAATGATGCCTATAACCGGAGAAGAATTGGGATGAAGAAACAGATTCACCAGAATAGTTTCTAATACGAGGAAATCCAAATACAAAGAAAATTAAATAACTGAGGTTTTTTTGATAATTCAAAGAGATTTAGAATTATGAAGGGACTGGTCAGATGTGATAAATGCACTTTCAAACATTCAAATGTGTACAAGCAAGCAATTAAACCTTTAAATTACGCCATAAAAGAGGAATATGAAAAAGCAAACAGGTTGAAGTGCCAGAAATCATATTATTAGTTATTGATTACTCATCAGTAAGTATTTAGGGCTACTACTTGTCTGCCCACTTAGTAGTTGGAATGAACAATCCATTAATGTAGAATGCTGTGTAACATTTAACTCTCAATAAGACAACTGCCAGTTTGGCCAGTGTTAATGATTATAATTATTATGTAATCTCTTGATGGTTTCACATTGACCACTATTTCATTAACATCGAGATGAACCCAGAGAGGTCAACTTCAGACACTAATCAACAGAAGAAGTTCAGAGCTCAACTGTACTCCCTCAGGAGTTGAATTAAGCAAAAATCTTAATTCACACAGGAAGTGATATGCAGGATGAGATTACATATTTGTTCTTTAACACTGGATGACACCAACAAATGTGTTTTAAAAATCTATTATGTCTTTGCAGTGCATTTCTGCTAAGTGTAGAAAAAATCAATGTTGACTTGTTTAAGAAAAAAAGCTCTTCCCAATTAAGCAATTGTAAGTATGTAAGAGTTTGTTACTGGTTGAAACTTCCCATAATCTACTCCCTCTACGCTCAAAAAAGAAGGTCCAGTGACCAGCAGGAACTCTTTGCCTTCTACCACTGCAATATAAAATGCAGTATTAAGAGTAAATGTCATGTGAAGTGGCACCCTTACCTCCAATCTGCATCTGGACTCCTGGGGTCATATGTATAAACTCTAATCTATTGCTGATATTTGAACCAGATATAAATCCAATGACAAAATCGGAATGTTTTTCAGCCAATTCTACCTACATAAACAAAAACAGGCAGAAATTAATATTAGTATAAATTTTATCACTTATGTAGTAACACAAATTCTCAGGCTATCCATAATTTTAAAAATATCATAGCAATAAGGACCAGTGATTTGCTCAAAGAAGTATCAAATAAAACTAAGTAGATTGAACTGATGATTGAAAAAGGCGGTATTATACTTCTAAGAGAGTGTATTGTAAACTCAGCAAACATGGAGATAGAAGTGTAAATACGTAGACAAATTGCTTGCAAGTGCAGAAACAATAGTGGGCAGTAACTGAGGTGATTTCAACATCAGTCATATTAACGTGGATAAATTTAGTGCAAAAGGTTATCAAAAGTACCAAATTCTTAAGATACATTTACAATGTTTTTTAAAAACAATATTTTGCAAATCCAGCGAAAGAAGAGGCTGTTCTGGACTCAGTGTTTGGGAGTGAATTGGGCAGATGGGAGGGTATCATTGAAAAATAATTTCAGAGGTAGTGATCATTATTCATGAAGGTTTAGAGCAGTTCTATCTCAATTCTTTTTAATAACAAGTCAAAATGTTTCACACTCAGGAAGCTCAATTTTATGATGATGAAATGCAAGATGGCACAGTAATTGCAACCAATCTGTCTAATAAAAATGTTACAAAAAGGAGGAGTAGACCATATACACTCTGGAACTGTTCCATCATTCAATAAATATGATCATTGTTGATCTTTATCTTCAACTCCATTTCCCCATCCAGAGATCCATCTACCTTGACCATAGGCATATTGAATATGTGCATCCACATCTCTCTCTGTACATAAGTAAAAACTCTGAATCAAGAAATTTCAGAAACAATAATTGGTACAATTTCAAATAAATGGCAAAAGGATTAGTGGACAGTGAAGGAGTAATTTCTTCACTCAGATATTAGGAGAGGGTTCGAAGTCAATATCAAAGTGTGGGAGAGGCAGAAATTCTCAGTTCATAGGAGGAACACCTAGACATGTACTTGAGGTTGTAAAACGAATGGGGTTTCAGAACTAGAGCTGAAATTTGAGATTTGCCTCAGTAGCCTTTATCAGCTGACAGACACCTCAGACTAAATGGCACCTGAATGCACCACAAAGATTTCCATGTTTAAAACTCTCAGATAATTAATCCAAAATTAGTAACTTCACAATGTTGAATATGGCAGTGAAGTTAGTAGATTAGCATAAATAAATTACTTGGTTAAAATACTGAAAAATAAAGTGATTATAATGTTTGGCATGGCCACTAGATTCTTACAGTATTTTTACAATTGATTCCTGTGATTCTACAATGTACAGCAAATTTACTAAACTATTGGTCTTTGTCATTTACCCGTATAAGGCTTTCATACTTATCCTACAAGGTTTTCCCTTCAATGCAGTGGTTCAAGAAGGCAGTTTACTACCGCCTCAAGCAATGAGGCATGGGCAATGAGTATTCACCAGCCAACAATGCCCAAAGGCCATGAATGAATTTTTAAAAAAAGAATAAATTTCTGAAAAATAAAATTTCAGGGTTACAGAGGGGGAATGGCATAAACTGAGTTGAGAGTAGGCACAAACATGACAGGCCAATGGTCTCCCTCTGTAATCAGTGCATGATTTTATAACATACATTTCAATTAAGAAGCTAAATCATGAAAGAGAAATGAAACTATTTGTTCCCATAATCTCAATTTAACAAAAGCCTAGATTTGTTGCAGAAATACATTAAAATCTTCTGATAAAGATCCACCCATTCCACTTCTTACAGTTTTCAGATATCTTTTTCACATTACTATTTCATTTGCCAATAGGTTAGAATAATTTAATTACAGCTGCTTTGGTGTAGTCCCCAGTAGCTAAGGAACCTTCGGAGCTCATTTCAGCAATCAGCAAGCAGCCTCGGTTCAGAGGCAATCCAACTTCCTTCAATCCTTTCACTACTCCAGGGCCAGGAACCACATGAGCATTCACAAAGTCAGACCATGTAGCAATTTTGTATACTCCACCTAAAGAACAAGACAGAATTAATCAAATAAAGCATTTTTACATCGCAGACTCCCACTGCTATACAACAGTAAGGATTCTAAAGTCTTACACAGTAATGACCACGTGAAAAGTAAACATATCAATCTATGCCATTTGAATGCCTGTGTATATCCTTCTTTCTTGGTTTTCACAATGTATTGACAGTACTAGGAGTTCCTTAAATCAGGCCTAATATTAAGCCACTTCAGTATATGATGCAAAGAGACATTGTACACAAATCAGCTCTCTCACACACATTTCCATCTTATACAAAGTTATTTTGTCAGTGACGAAGACTATAACCTGCAATATCTTACATTTCCTACAGCACATTCAAAACCAATTCTGTGAAGTACCACTGAAACCAAACATTAGTATTTTTATGAAAAGGTACAAAAGTTGGAAAGGAGTGAAGAAATTAAAAATTAAATGTAATAAACTTACCAAACATTTGTTCAACACTGTCCTTGTTAAATAATGTCCAGGAGAAGACAGCTGATTTATGTTGCGACTAATAACTTTAAGGCTTAAAACTGAAGAATACACCACTAAAATATGTCATACTTTCCGATACCAGCAAAAACATGAAGAATTAATATAATCCCAGTCTCGACTATACTTTTCAGATATTACAGGCAGGGCTACAGCTGAATAATTCCAAGCCATTTAGAGGCAAACATCTAAGAAATAAGTTAACAGATTATTTGTTAGAATCTGTTTTCATAGTAGTGGAAGAGTAAAAAAAAACCAGGTTCCATGAAAATGTAAAAGCAAGTCAAAAAGAAAATACACTACATACAAGCAAAATGTTAACGGACTAAATAATGGGACCTAAAGTAGATAAATTGTCATAACCTTATGATTTATATATGAGAGTATTAAAAAAAAGCCTCGGGATATCGCAGAAGAATCAGTCATAATCTTCAAAAGCTCTCTAAATTCAGGAATTGAGACTCTTGATTAGAATATTGTAAATATTATTCAATTATTTAGGAAAGGACACAGCATTCACAAAGTCAGATAGTAAAGCAATTTTGTAAATTATTCATTATGGGAACTTGTTGGAATACACAATTCAGCAAAGGACAACTGAGCACTTGAATCAGAGCTGATCAGTGACAGTCCACAGGACTAGTCAATTTGGCCTTTTTAAAGGTGGGGCGGGGGGAAAGAGAGGCTCAATTCAGTATCTACAGATGTTATCCATATGGATTTCCACAGTAATTCAGGAATCTTCCAGAGATTAGCAAAAATAAAAATGCAAGGAATTTAACACAGCTTGTGAAACTGATTGGGTGAAAGGGACAGACAAATGTGATAAAGAAAACACTTGTGGGATGTGACAAGTGACAACTCATTGGATTTCAGCTTTTCCCCAGAAAATCAAATGACTGATAAAAGACTGATTTATGAAGAAGGGCTTCTGCCCGAAACATCGATTCTCTTGCTCCTTGGATGCTGCCTGACCTGCTGCGCTTTTCCAGCAAAACATTTTTCAGCTCTAATCTCCAGCATCTACAGTCCTCACTTTCTCTTGATAAAAGAACAGGACAGTAAATCCAAATCTGCAGATTAGACCAAATTTAGGAAAGGTAACAAGGTCTTGGAAAAGGTACAAAAGAAGTTTACAAAGAATGAAAATCACTGGCGAAGTGGAAGGACTAGAAAATCTGAGATTGCTCTCCTTAATTCAGAGAAATTTAAGTGGAAATCCTAATAGAGGTATTCAAAATTGAGAGTTTTTAAATAAAGCCAGGAAGGATAAATTATTTACTCTAAAGCCTCAATAATCAGAGGTTTTATATTTAAAACAACTGACAAGAGCCAAAGAACAAATGATAAGAAACTTATTTGTATAGAGTGTTGTTGTAATCTGGAATGCAATAACAAACAAGCGAAATCAAATTTTGGAGGCTGAAGTTGAAATTATTAGACTAAATTAGGCAATTGTTTTAAAAAGCTGGCACAGGAACGCGGGGCCACATGCCCCCCCCCCATGAGTTCCATAATTTAGATGGAATAGTATGTTGTGTAAATTGGATTAAGTTGTTAAAAAAAGGCACAGATTGATTAAGCAGCTAGGCACATCAATGGTTAATGAGGGAAATCATTTTTAATCCAATACTCTTCGGTCCACCTTGTCCATGCTGACCAGATATCCTAAATAAATGTAGACACATTTGCCAGTATTTGGACCATAGCCTTCTAAACCCTTCCTGTTTATAAACCCACACTTTTAAATGTTGTAATCGTAACTGTCTCCACCACTTCCTCTGGTATCTCATTTCATACATGCACCCACTCTCTGTGTGAAAAAGTTGCCCCTTTAAATATTTCTCCTCTCACCTTAAACCTATATCCTCTAGTTTTGGACTCCCCAACCCTAGGGAAAAGACCTTATCTTTTTACCTCAGCGGTGCCCCTCATGATTTTATAAACTTCTATAAGGTCTCCCCTCAGTCTCTGATGCTCCAGGGAAAATAGCCTGTCTATTCAGCCTCTCCCTATAGTTCAAACCCTCCAACCCAGGTAACATCTTTGCAAAATTTTATGAACCCTTTCAGGTTTCAGCATTGACAGGCTACGAGCTGCAGAAGATCACAAGGATTTAATTGTCCATAGACCCATCACTAACAGCTATTGTAAGTAAAAAAAGTAAACAGAAAGGCTAATAGAACATTAATCTTATTTTAAGGTGAGTGGAGTTCAAAAAGGGAGGAAATAAAGCTGTACGTAGCCTTAGACTCTATTTGGATTACCTCACTTTAAGCATCAGACCTCAGGAACTTTGGAAAGGATCCTGTGCAGGCTCACTAGAACTATACCAGGTCATAAAGATTTAAACTGTGAAGACAAGTTCATTGACATGGCTGGTATTTACTAGCAAAGTTGAGGATTTGCCCAAAGTGAAGTACTTAAAATGATAACAGGATTTGACTGAGTAGACAAAGAAATTGCTTCCTTTGGTGGGGGCACAATTAGATCTTATTTAGGAGGGAACTATAAAGCATGCTTTCATTTACCATAGCAGAAATCTGAAATTTCTGCCTCAAGAGAGCGTGCATGCTGTATCAACTGAAATTTTCAAGGCTGAAAATGACACATTGTTAGATAAAGTTACCAAGTGATACAGATAAAAGGCAAGTAAATAGAATGGACATGTAGATTAGCCTTGACTGAACTGAAATTCAGGACATTTTTGAGAAGCAGAAGTCTACTCCCATTTAAAGTATGAAATGCAAATGCAAAAAGGAAAGAACAGATTTCCTTCATAGTTTAATCCTGAGCATGACTTATTTCAGGGAATTATGGGTATTAATTATGGGTATTAATTATGAATTAAGATATCTCAAGTTAAGCTTTTCATAAATTCAAACTAGGATGAAAGGCTCAGAAACACCCAACACCAGATGGACTTTGAATTAGACATACAAGTGTGAGGCGATGCACTTTGGGGACTAAATGCAAGCAGAAAGTATGGAGTTAATGGAAGGACCCTTAGGAGTATGGATATACAACAGGAATTTGGTGGGGGGGGGGAAATCCACAACTCCTTGAAAGTGGCAACACAAGTGCTATGGAATGCATTTGACATGTTTGCCTTCATCAGTCAGGGCACTGAATATAGAAGTTGACAAGTCTGTTAGCGCTATATAAAATTTTCATTAGGTTACTGGAGCACTTACGTGGTTCCGGTTGCCACACGATAGAAAGAATGTGAAGACTTCAGAGACAGTGCAAAGGTGGTTTATCGGAAAGCCACCTGTTTGGAGTGAAGTAGCTATAAGGAGAGATTGGACAAACCTGGACTGTTTTCTCTAGAGCGTTGGAGGTCGAGGGTGACCAGATAGCATGGATAATTGGAATCCAGGGTGGAAAAGTCAAAGAGTAGGGGCATAGGTTTAAGGTGATATGGGGAAAGTTATAATGAGATGTGTGAGATAAAGTTTTTACATACAGAGTAGTAGATGCCTGAAATATGCTGCCAGGGAAGGTGGCAGATCCAATAGCAATGTTTAACAGGCATTTAGACAGTCACACGAACAAGCAGGGAATACAGTGATATGGGCCATGTACAGGTAGATGGTCATACCACATTCATCACAGATATGGTGGACTGAAGGCCCTGTTCCTGTGCTGTACTATTCTATGTTTTCTAACAAGATTTCACCAGACTATTCTAATTTCCGAACAGTGCAACAATTTCACCCCACCCAACATGACTTACACTGCTACCTAGGCAAAAGTGAGGACTGCAGATGCTGGAAATCAGAGTCTACATTAGAATGGTGCTGGAAAAGCACAGCCAGTCAGGCAACATCCAAGGATCAGGAAAATCGATGTTTCAGTTCTGATGAAGGGCTTTTGCCCAAAACATCGATTTTCTTGCTCCTCGGATGCTGCCTGACCAGCCGTGCTTTTCCAGCACCACTCCCTCCCAAGATCTGGCCATGCTTCAGAAACTGAGGTGTAAATCAAGTTTCCCACGTATATATTTCCATTCCCATACAAAATTCTCTCCATCCTTTGCTTCATGCTTGCTTTAAAGCAATGACTTCGCAGCCACAAGATATAACCTGTTCACAAATCAACAGTTAGCCAGTAAGGATATTTCAACAAGAGCTTAAGATTTCTGTCAATATAGTTCTATACTTGTTGGGAGTAACTACCACAAAATGATCTGTTCTGAAAGTACAAAAGCTAACAGAGATCATTGCTAGCCTCAAGATGCAGTGTCCTTTAGAAATGAGGTGAGGTCACACAGTAAATACGTACAAAAAAAATTGTAGGACGTATACCAATATCTAGTGCAGGCTCGAAGAGCAGAATGGCCTACTCCTGCACCTATTGTCTATTGATATATATACTTGGAGTCAATCTATCCGAGTATAAGTTTATACTGTCATCTTTTGATAATTACAATATACTAATTGGAAGCTTGCATATTTGTTTTAATGCTCGAACCAACTGGAGAATGCTACATTGAGATACACTCTCTTTACTTTGGAGTTTTGATACTATTTTGCATACTGTTTGTTTCATGGGGGGAGGAGAGAGATAAAGAAACTGGTGAAGTTGATGTTGATGCTGTGTGGTTGAAGGGTCCCAAGGGGGAAGATGAGGTGTTCTTCCTCCAGTTGTTGGGCAGGTGGCTTGGATTTGGCAGTGGAGGAGGCCCATGACTTGGTGAAGTGGGAGGGTGAGTTGAAGTGGTCAGCCACAGGGCATTAGGGTTGTTTGGTGCATGTGCCCTAGAGATGTTCCCTGAAACGTTTTGCGAGTTGGCGTCCTGTGTTCCCAATGTAGAGGAGACCACACCGAGAGCAACAGGCACAGTCCTCACTTTCTCTCAGTAACTAGATACCACTGCACATTTGAATGAAACCTCAAAATTATGAACTCATCAGCTGGGGTTTGCAAGGCAGAGTATGTTCCCCTCCATTTCTGAGGAAGGAGCTAACTGGAGTTTCTGCCATTGCAATGAAGCAGAGCTCACAATTTTCTGCTAGTTTCGCCAAAAAGTAATAAGGGAGTTGTCAAAGCAAAACATTGGCAAAGACAAATAATTAAAAACTAACGTGCAAGGATCAAGCAGCAGCAAGAATTGGTAGATTCTTACAAGGTTACATTGCAATTTGCTGAAAACAAAGGTTTGTCTTTGCTCACAGAATGGTGACCACAGAGAACTCAAATCTGGTACAGCTCAAAAATTGTAACGATTACTTATTTTTGTCAGAATTCAAAAGAATATTGGACATTTATCAAGGCCTTCACAAGTGATTAAGCAAAGAAATGCAACCTATCATTGAGGATAAGCTGTAATATACTCAGGTATTCTTTAGTTATTCAATATAGCCATCACAGGCTTTCCAACATTTTAAAATATGACAAGATACCTTCATACTGGTGTTTAACAGTGTTCCCAATATCTGCAAACTTTCGATCTTCAAAAATCAAAAATTCATGCTTATCAGCAATCGTTCTCAGCTCTTTGAACACATCTAGATCAAAATCATTCAAGATGTCAACATGTGTTTTCAATACGCAGATCTCACTACCCAGTGAACAAGCCAGTTGCAGTAACTCTTTTGAGTTTGTGACATCAGCAGCGAGACACAAGTTGGTTTGCTTCTTTTCCATGATTTTAAAAAGCTTTGCTGTGATTGAATGAATCCCAGGAAGCTGAGCACGAGCACCATAACTAATTTCTTGGCAGAGTTTTATTGCATGTGTTCCATCAGGCTGAGTATTAAACTGTTTCGTTGAACCATCCATCGTTTTACTCACCGTTGGCAATGTGTTTTTTCTTATGAATGTCTTGACACATTCTACTGTTTCACTGTCAATTTTTTCTTGGCTATGTAAAATTTCTAATAATTTGGAAAGAGAACAAACAGAGTGCAAACGTATTCCTTCCTCTTCTAATCTGGTTCTTCCTCCCTGCTCTCGGTCCAACAATACCACTGCATCTGTGACTTTTAATCCTTCCTGACGAAGAACTTCTGCAGTCTCCAAGACACTGGAACCACTTGTGACAACATCCTCGATAATAAGACAGATTTCTCCTGGGTTAATAGCACCTTCCACCAAACGATTTGTACCTTTAATTAGAGAATTAATAGTTATAATAAACAATGCTATATTTTGTTTTAAAAAGTTAATGGATTTCAAAGTGAAAATGCACCCCTTAAATACTCCTGTAAAAGTTGAGTATTTTAGATACTTTTTAAAGAGTCTAGTTTTACACAGCTAGGTGTATTCAAGTAAAACACATTCATCTCACATACAAGGCAATGAGAAGTGCATGGCCACACCACTGTACATTCTCTCAATTTTTATTATAAGCAGCCCCTCCACTCCAAATCACCTACTTCCCCCTTCTGGTAATTACTTGATTTCATTATACTTTTGCCATTTGTCCTTTGGGACTAAAGGTCTCATCAGAACTGATGCGTCCATCATCAGGTACATTGTCAGTTGCAGCACTCTGATCCTCATTGCTGTGCAACATAGGATTACGAGCAGTTACTCTTCACTTTCTAATAACTCCTATATTATCTGCAAATTTGTAGTCCACTCCAAGCAACCATGAAGAATATGCTGAGGAGCAGTTAGATGCTCAAGACTTGAGAGCTATTCTGGTTGAATGACTAATGGCTGCCCTTATCTTGATCTGTTGAAACAGTGCTCTTCAATTCATTCCACAGATGATCTGCTGAATGCCAAGTCAATTGCATACAGTAATCAATCCTCATGTGAAAAATGATGTCTTGATCTTACCTTAAATTAGCTTTTTATTATTTTGAACTTTATTCACCTGCCCTTTGTTGCAAATTACATTTAAAATAAACTTTTGACCTTTTCCATTCCACACACTTGTATGGAATTGTACACTTCAATCTTTAAAATATTCAGTGAAAATGGAATGAGTTGTCAATATATGGAATTCAGCTGAAAACTGAAAAAATCTGAAAAGGAATTATTCAATATCCAGTCAGAGAACATGAAAAATTTCACAATTGTGTTTTGGTATTTTTTTAAATATACAAATAATTCATTATCAGGCTATACAAAAGTACATTGCCGCCTCTCTTTAAGATATAACCAGCTCTAATCTAAACTAAAACATATTGTCAAATATTATGATTTATTACTTTGTCATGTTTTGGAACAGAATAAAACAACACATTCAAGATAACTTAAAAACCTTGTTTTGCGTTGAACTGTTACTAATATGAAAGATATTTTCCTTCAAGATTAAATTTCAAAACAAATTAAATACCAAAGTGCTAGGTCATCTGACCACCCTGAAGTTCTAAACATTTCAAGTGTCAATTACCACATGGATCACAAAAAAATTCAGTACAGTATTGAAATTAATCTCCAGCATGGTTCTGGGTAAATGGTGCATTGTAATGTGTGCTTACCGTAATTCTTTGCCTCCTTTCGACGAATGAGCATGGGGATATTATTGACAGAACAGATAATAGTTGCAAGAGGTAAGGCAGTGTATGGAACTCCACAAATAGAATTGCATTTAATTCCAGCATTCTGTGCAGTTTTCCAAAGGAGATCAGAAACCTAACAGGAAAAAAAAGGTCCACTGTAATCTCTAAATTAACAGACATTTGGAAGCAAAAGTAAACATTTTGGAGGACCCCAAAATAGGATACAGGACGAGGTATTTATTAATTAATAGCACGTGGCTGAAGCCTCAGTGGGTTCTGTTTCTCACTCCATACATACTACCGAACCAGTTTAGTTTAGATCTCCAGTATCCGCGATACTTTAACAGAAAGTTGGCAAATACAAGTACCGCGACTCTGCTGACAAAGGAGCAGCCACTTGCAAAACCGCCCCTGAAACAAGGCAGATGGTTTTTATATGGCTTTTATTCCCGACGAAGGGCTTTTGCCCGAAACGTCGATTTCGCTGCACTTTAGATGCTGCCTGAACTGCTGTGCTCTTCCAGCCCCACTGACCCAGAATCTGGGTTCCAGCATCTGCAGTCATTGGTTTTACCTGGATGGCTCAGAGCTACACAGTTTAGGCTTAGGGCCTAAACTAAACCAATCGTGTGGAAATGTTACCTGATTAAGCAGAGTCGGATGGGACACAATCACCCGCAAATCGAAATAAATAGGCGACAATATGCCACTTTTTAACACAAAGCTCCCAAACTTCACCGCCTGAACCTCAAACAGCTTCGCCACCAACAACTCCATGCTCCCCGCGCCAAAATCAGCCAGCCAATGCGCCTGCGCGTCAATATCGGACAGGCCACCAATGCGCCTGCGCGTCAATATCGGACTGGCCACCAATACGCCTGCGCGTCAATATCGGACAGGCCACCAATACGCCTGCGCGTCAATATCGGACAGGCCACCAGTACGCCTGTGCGTCAGTATCGGACAGGCCACCAATACGCCTGCGCGTCAATATCGGACTGGCCACCAGTACGCCTGTGCGCCAGGACTGGCCTAACCGCCGGTGCGCATGTGCGTCAAGATCGGCTAGATTTCCAATGCGCCTGCGTGCTCGAAGCTGCCAGCCTTCCAGTGAGGTTGTGCGTCTAGCCAATTTCCCACTGCAAGTCTTCAATGCACTGTCTGTTTATCCGTAATTGCTTTACTCGTTGCTTCTGTGCGTCATCCCATAGAGCTGCTCTGTCATAACTTTTAATTTTACAAGAGTGTTGCTCAACTCGGTTGAATGTGATTTGCAATGCAGAGTGACGCCGACAGTATGGGTTCAATTCCACAGCACTGAGGTGACCATGCAAGATACCCCTTCTGAACATCTCCCCTCACCTGAAGTGTGCTGACTCTCAGCTTAAACCACCACCAAAGACAGAAATTGCTAGAAAAACTCAGCAGTTCTGGCAGCTTTTGTGAAGAGAAATCAGAGTTAAATTTCTCAGGAAGGGTCACTGGACCCAAAATGTAAACTCCGATTTCTCTCCACTGATGTTGCCAGAACTACTGAGCTTTTCCAGCAATTTCTGTTTTTGTTTTTAACTTACAGCAGCTGGAGTTATTTCAGTTTTTTTTAAACCATCATCAGTTGTCTCATGTGAGAGCAGCCTTAGGATCATGGTGACTTTACCTGCTTCTGTACAGTACATTGATCAGTGAAATGCCAAATTAGATTAGAACGCAAATACGAAAACAAACACAATTGACATTCACCCTACTTGCAGTATTACTTTTGAAATTAATGTTCAAGTTTCACTATATGCAATACGTATGCTATATATTATTTATAACCTAATATGTGAAAACACCCACCAAGGAATCACATAATGGGCATTGAATTAGAACAGAAAGAGATGTAAAAATTGGGAACGTCTAAGCAGTGGTGACCATTACATAGCAGTTTGTAAAATAAAGATAGATGAGGATATAAGTATGACAAAAACCACATGAATAAAGAGGATAAAAACTGATTTTTGTGGTAATGTGAATAGAACTTGAGAAAATAAAATGGACAACCAAACTGGCAATCACTGCTATGGAACAACAACTTGAAATATTAAAAATAATATTTAACAGAAAACAAGAAAAATGTATTACACTAAAAGGAAGAATATGTTTCCATGGTCTCCTTCTGATGAAAGCAGCCCCCATTGTCCCTCTCCCCTCCAGCCCACTTATAGATTCGATGGATAGGCCTGAGAGTGTCTACACACTTCGGTAACCTAACTGGACAGCCCTGGCTACAGAATTCCATCCAGTGTGGAAGCGGGCCCTTTGACCCAATTAGTCCACACCAACCCTCTGAACAGCAATCCACCCAGATCCATTCCCCTACCCTATTACCCTACATTTCCCCTGACTAATGCACCAAACTTACACATTCCTGAACATTATAGAGTCATAGAGATGGACAGCATGGAAATGTAACCCTTCGGTCCAACTCGTCCATGCCAACCAGATATCCCAACCCAATCTAGTCCCACCTGCCAGCTCTCGGCCCATATCCCTCCAAACCCTTCCTATTTGTATACCCATCCAAATGCCTCTTAAATGTTGCAATTGTACGAGTCTCCACCACTTCCTCTGGCAGCTTATTCCATACCCTCTGAAAAAGTTGCCCCTTAGGTTTCTTTTATATCTTTCCCCCCTCACCTTAAACCTATGCCCTCTAGGTCTGCACTCCCTCACCCCAGGGGAAAGACTTTAGTCTATTTATCCTATCCATGCTCCTCATGATTTTATAAACCTCTGTAAGGTCACCCCTCAGCCTCCAATGGCCCAGAGCAAACAGCCCCAGCCTATTCAGCCTCCCCCTATTGCTCAAATCGTCCAACCCTGGCAACATCCTTATTATTTGTTTTACTTCCCAATAAGATTATGCCCACAGAATTTAAAGCAGCATTGATTAATGCAAGAATATAATCTTAAAGAGAAACAGAATACATGCAGCATTGACGTGCTACAGATTTAAAAATGCTTCACAGTATAAGAATTACTAAAGAAATTGAGACCAAACGGAAGGAGAGTGAAATTTCCTAACAGATTCAAGATCAGAGATGGATCAAACAGAACACAAGATTTGACTAAACAGGATAAACATAAGGTGGATGCTACTGATGACTGGGAATCTAGGTATCACATTCTAAGAATATGGGGTACATAATTTAGGATTGAAATGATAGAAATTTCTTCACCCAGAGAGTTGCAAGCCTGGATAATTATCTGCCACTAAAAGTGATTGATGAAATGCTTTTAAGAAGGAGTTGGATATAGTTCTTTGGGCTAAAGAGTTCAAAAAGTATAGGGGAAAAGTGGAAATAGGGTACTGAATTGGATGATCAACCATGATCATATTCATTGGCAGTGCAGGCTCAAAGGGCTGAATGGCACACTCCTGCTCCTATTTTCTATGTTTCTATGACTTCTTGGAGAAGGCAGCTCTTAAATACTGTATGGTGTAGAATTTAAACACCAAATCTGAAGCTAAACAAATTAATTATTTATGCTTTGTCGATAAATATCAAATATTAAGCGTCAGTATCAGCACTGTGGAACAATAAAGCTTCACAGGCAGAGATAATACCTGCCATAACAAAACAATGCTACATCTATAAGACTGTTGATCATTTCCAGGACATATGCAGAAGTAAGGCACAGATTCAGAACAGAATAAAGGTCAACTTCCTCGTACAACATTGTTAATGTGGCTCAAGCTTCACCTTTGAAAAGGTACCCTAATTATTCATAGGGGAAACCAATAATCATAATGATTTGGGATTCAAAGAACTTGAATCTAGCAACAGGTGTTCTGCTAACTTTAAGTTTGAAAGAAGTGCCAGTGTCATTGGCCTATCAGATCAGATACCATTCCTGAGGAATCAAAATTTGTAGCCTACAGAGAAGCAGCAAGGGGCAACTGTTGAGAGCGTGTGTGCACTCCAGATTACAGTGCACAGAGTTCAAACTGGTTATGTGTTCTGCAATCAACAACTCTTAAATTTGAACCTGCATGCATGTTTGGTGTTCAATATGCATGAATGACCACTAGGTCAAAGGAGCAACTGATCCAGAAACAACAGTTGTTGACCAACTGGTCATTCCTGATGAAGGGTTTATGCCCGAAACATTGATTCTCCTGCTCCTAGGATGCTGCCTGACGTGCTGTGCTTTTCCAGCACCACACTCTTGACTCTAATCTCCAGCATCTGCCGTCCTTACTTTCTCCTAACTGGTCAAGGGGGATCTGGTAGAATTCTGGACTTCCTACACTCCTGACAAAACCCAAAACTGAAAAGAAATCTGTTGATGTTATTCAAGATACCATAAAAGAGATGTTTCTATGGGCACAAAAAAACAGTTGCCAGCAAGACAATATAGGCGCAACCAAATTTGACAAGAACAAAACAAGAATATGTAACCATTCACCAAAATTATGTAGAAAGATGACCATATTGAAAGGTCCACACCACCTGCATTTGTAAAGTCAGAGACTTGGGGTAGATGGTTATCAGTAACTGCAATATAGATATACACCTAAATACATAGAAATGTAGAAAGTACAAGTAGGAGTAAGCCAGTCAGACCTTCGAACCTCCTCTGCTATTCAATATAATCGTCTAACTCAGAACTCTGCTTTCTCTTTTACCCTAAGAATAATATCTAATGCATCCTTGAAAACATTCAATATTTGGTTTCAACTGTTTTCTGTGGGAGACACTTCCACAGGCTCATCACTGTCTGAGTGAAGAAACTTCTCCTCATCTTAGTTCTAAGTGGCTTCTGGACCCCCCCCCCCCCCACCAGTCGTCAGGAACATCTTTCCTGCACTTACCCTGTCTGGTCTTGTTCATTCTTCTGAACTCCAGTGAGTATTGCCATAATTAATCCAATCTCTTGTCATAATGTCAGTCCTGCTATCCCAGGATTCAGTCTGGTAAATCTTAAACGCAATCCCTCTACAGCAAGAGCACCCATCATCAGGTAAGATGACCAAATACCAGTCTAAGGCCTGCTTGGGGCAGTCAGAGTCAAGATCCCCTTCCTCTAGAGAGGGAGGAGCTGACTTTCTGCTCTATTGTGCGTTCTTTCCATACTGGAATGAGAGAGAGAGAGAGGCAGGTACGATGGGAAATGAAAATGAATGGCACAGTTGATACAGTTGTAGAGGAGTCCCAACCAAATGAATAGGTAGTGCAGAAGGCATGTAGCACTAGTGATGTTGGGGGTTTGTGGTAGATGAGAGCAAGTAAGGGAAGATGTTACAGGCAAGAGTGAGAGTGGTTTTAGAGTCATTGAGATGTACAGCATGGAAACAGACCCTCCGGTAGAGCATAAGCCTTGGTGGGAGGTGGGTAGAATAGCAGAGAAGGGTGAATGTGAGGGATCAGATAGAAGATAATGGCACCTACCTCAGAAGAGTGGAGAATGTCATGGATTTTCTTCATACATTGCTGTGCATTCCTCCAGACGGCTGGGACTGCACTGACCTGGGTGGCAGACTTGGGCCAGATTGGCATTGTCTAGAGCCTGAGGAACTTCCACTGCTGATTCTGGAGGAACAGAAAGTCCCATGTTTGGATCATCCTGTGCAGCAGGTCCTCCAGGACTCTGCCTGCAAGGTGGAGCATGCGTCCTTATCTGCCATGTCCAGAGCAAATGTCAGGAACTGTGTAGGGCAGCTCTGCACTGATCATGCTTTTCCGGGTGACCGGCCAGCACAGATAAAAAGAATTGCGAATGGCGCACGGTGAGATAGGGTTGGAATCGGAAGTTAGAGATACTAAACCTGGGTGGTAGGTCTTTTATGCAAAGCTGAAAATGTGTTGTTGGAAAAGCGCAGGTCAGGCAGCATCCAAAGAGCAGGAGAATCGACGTTTCGGGCATGAGCCCTTCTTTAGGATGCTGCCTGACCTGCTGCGCTTTTCCAGCAACACATTTTCAGCTCTGATCTCCAGCATCTGCAGTCCTCACTTTCTTCTTTTATGCAAAGCACTTGGTAAGGAGTCATGGAAGAACTCGCAAGGGTTCACTGTTTAAACCCTCCAAAAACATCAACACAACATGGACTTAGCCAAATAAGAACAAGCCAAATATACCTGATGAAAGTAATAACATTTTTAATTGATTTAAGCAAAATGTGTGTAAATAATAATAATGTTTTGTGCCCGAAGAATTTTCATATAATAAAACTAAGGTTAATATAACAGTACCGAATGTATGCCCAAAATCACACAAATTTAAGAAAGACTGAAATAACACACTGTTCAAATCTTTTGTTCCTTTTTCAATTAATCCATACATAGTTTCAGATGATGAACTACACCTGTTTAATATAAATTGACAATTAGATAATTTGTCTATTTATCTGCATGCATTTTATGTATATATTATATTCATACTATGTATAGCAAAGCTGTGTACAAATTTGTTTATATGTTGATTTATTAACAACAGCAGGTTAATTATGAAATGCTGGAAGAAATTTTGACACATTGAAATATCTTAATGACAACTATAATAGTTAAAGTCCATAGTATTACCTAAAAGGCTTTCAGAAATATTTATTATGGTAAATGCAAGAGCTCTGATAGCAACCCAAACATCAATGTTATTATCACTAGATCAAATTCAAAACAGTCTCATTTGTTGTCACAAAGAATGATCACCTCTACAAGATAGCTATCTGGAATGTTGGAACTTCTGTAATTCCCTATAAATTGTGATCACACTTTGCCTTCTTCACACAAGACACATTGGAGTTTCCACCACCACCAAATCTACAGCCAATTAAAAAAATGGGGCATATTCAACACAGTAAGGAGTAAGAAGCACAGCAGATCAGGCAGCATCTGAGGAGCAGGAGAATCGACGTCTCGGGCAAAAGCCCTTCATCCTGATTCTCCTGCTCCTCGGATGCTGCCTGACCTGCTGTGCTTTTCCAACACCACACTCTTGACTCTTATCTCCAGCATCTGCAGTCCTCACTTTTGCACAGTATGGAGTAATGAAAATGATGTTGTGACAGGCAGTTACAAATATAATCATGTTTACTTTGTTGCTTGGGATTACTCAGTCAGACCACTGGATGGCACTTTAGTTACATGTGCAGATCAAGCAAAACCTTACCACTTCAATCACAATGAAGCCACAATGAGCACCAGTTAAGTTGAATCAGATGTGCAGTAACCTTGAGGGACTTCAGCAAAGGTATTGATAATACAAGTCCAGCTATTACTCAAATGTAATTTTACGAGAATATATCAGAATGCAGGATGAGAATGCAGCACTGTGAACTTTTAACAGTGATTCTACTTTGGTGTCTACTTTTAAAAGGACTACTAACAGAGCAGATCTTGATCATTGCGTAACAACCTCAGTTTTGTAAATGAACAATAGCCATTTTAGAGTGAGTGCATAAGTGAATAACAACTAATTTTTCCCCTTAATTTCACCTCCCACACCCAAGTTCCCATCATACTTCTTTTATTCATTCATGGGATATAGACATCTTTGGCTGGTCCAGGAATTATTACCCTTGAGAAGATGGTGGAGAACTAAATTCCTGATCTGCTGAAGTCCTTTTGGTGTAGGTACTTCTACGTTTCTGTTCTGGTGGTTGTTCTTACTCTTTCCCATTCTTTTCACCTCACCCCATTCTATCCCTCACTTATTTGACTGGGAACAATTACAGTTCTGCTCTCTAATGCTGCTAATCTGATTATTGCTTTGGCTTTGAATCTCTGAGTACAATGCTATATCAATCATATTTTTGTTAAAGTCTGAGTGTTGCTGTGTACAGTAAGGGAGGAGTTAAAAGACTTTTTTTTATTCACTCATGTTGTTGGCTGGACCAGCGTTTGTTTCACATACCTAGCTGCCCTTGAGAAGGTGATGGTGAGCAATCTTCTTAAACTGCTGTAACCATTTGGTGTAGGTAGACCCACAGTGCAAATTGGGAAGGAATTCCAGGATTTGACCCAGTGACACCAAAAGAATGGTGATACATTTCCAAGTATGAATGATGAAGGCTTGGAGGGGAACTTGCAAGTACCAGTCTTCCTGTGTAACTGCTGCCCTTGTACTTATTGATGGTAGTGATTGTGAGTTTGGAAGGTGCTGTCTAAGGAGCCTTGGTGAATTTCTGCAGTTCATTTGTTGATAGTACAAGCTGCTGCTACCAAGCAGTGTGGTAGAGGGAATTGAATGTTTGTAAGTGTGGTGCCAATCAAGTGGGCTGCTTTGTCCTGAATTGTGTTAAGCTTCGTAAGTGTTTTTGTAGCTGCAGCCATCCAGGCAAGTGGGGAACATCCAATCAATTGGAGCAATCTGCAACTAACTGAAAGTAGCATTCAGGAAAGTCCAGCCCCCAGGTCCATGCCATCGTAATTAGTGATTTTTATCACATATTCAATTGGTTTGTTTTTATAAATTCAATAGCCCAGCCAAAAAAAACCTGAATCACTGATGATTGAATTGTTAAAAATGTTCCATAATTTAATTCAGGTACTTCATTAATCATACTCTTAATAAGAATATCACTTTCTGATGGCTCATTGTGTTTAGCTTAATAAATGATACTAGTATGGGGACAATGTCTACCATGTTTTAACTATTGATATGTGACATGCTTTCAGTATTAAGTTGAATGACTTCCTTGGCATCTGTAGGTATCTTGTTTTGCTCATTTTGGCTGCATGCTGTTATTACGCATTGAAGCTTGGAGTCTCATTGGCAGTATCTGGCCCAAGGGTGGGTTGGGACAGTTTTCTTGCTTCTGTCCCGCTTCTGAAAAATTGAGGACCAAGTTGCTTTTTCTGGTAATCAATTGGTGATTGTAGGGCTGAAATGAAAATAAATGCACAATAATGGAAGGACTGCAATAATCAAAGAAGTTGGTTGGCAGTGATGTTAGAGAGAATAAAAAAAGGTCAATTGATTCTTGATACCCACAATTCTGATTGTACAAATTATAGCAGTAGAAAGATAGCCTTTTGAATAGCAGAACAATCTCTTGGGTCTGAACAAACTAATCCTGCTCCTAATGCCTAAATATGGCTATTCTAATAAAGCCAGCAATTATTTACTTTATTGCTCACTTTGTAAGGAAGATTACAAAATATTCTTGGTCTATGATTTGTAACATACAGTGAAACTCAAAATACTTCTTTTGTCAATTGTATTACAGAGTTTTACTGTTACTTATAGTTATACTTAATCTGACCATATAGATCACTAGCTTACAATCACTCCTATGATAAGCACTTTTTTTTAGTCATTCCTGGCTGGCCAGCGGTCATTGCTCATTCCTAGAGGCTATTGAGAAGGTGATGGTGAGCTATCTCATAAGACATCATATATTGCATAAAACTTAAACTCAATCTTGACCAGGTTATATTAATAGGGAAGTTATGGAGAGGGGATATATGTTTGTGGATTTCAGACCTTACAACGTTTCTTCTATGGAGATCTGCCCAGACACACAAAAAAAAGGATGCGATCTATCTGGACTTCAGTAAGGTATTCAACAAGGTTCCGCATGGTACATTGGTTAGCAAGGTTAGATCATATGGAATACAGGGGGAACTAGCCATTTGGTTACACAACTGGCTCAAAGGTAGAAGAAGAAGGTGGTGGTGGAGGGCTGCTTTTTAGACTGGAGGCCTGTGACCAGTGGTGTGCCACAAGGACCGGTACTGGGTCCATTGCTTTTCATGTGTTGCTGGTTAAAGCACAGCAGGTCAGGCAGCATCCAAGGAACAGGAAATTCGACGTTTCGGGCCAGAGCCCTTCATCAGGAATCATAAATGAAGGGCTCTGGCCCGAAACGTCAAATTTCCTGTTCCTTGGATGCTGCCTGACCTGCTGTGCTTTAACCAGCAACACATTTTCAGCTCTGATCTCCAGCATCTGCAGACCTCACTTTTTACCCATTGCTTTTCATCACTTATATAAAAGATTTGGATGTGAACATAGGATACCTGGTTAGTAAGTTTGCAGATGACACCAAAATTAGAGATGCAGTGAGTAGCAAAGAAGGTTACATCAGAGTTCAATGGGAACTTAATCAGATGGGCCAGTGGGCTGAGGAGTAACAGATTAATTTAAATAAATGTGACGTGCTGCATTTTGGAATGGCAAATCAGAGCAGGACTAATACACTATCGAGAGTGTGGTACGAAAAAAGTATAGCAGGTCAGGCAGCATCCAAGGACTTATACACTTAATGGTAAGGTCCTGGGGAATGTATCTGAACAAAAAGACCTTGGAGTGCAGGTTTATAGTTCCTTTAAAGTGGAGTCGCAGGTAGACAGGATAATGAAGGTGGCATTGGGTATGCTTGCTTTTATTGGTTAGTGCATTGAATATAGGAGTTGGGAGGTCATGTTGCGGCTGTACAGAACATTGGTTAGGCCATTGTTGGAATACTGTTTAATTTTGGTCTGCCTGTTATAAGAAGGATGTTATGAAATTTGAAAGGATTAAGGATAGATTTACAAGAATATTGTCAGTGTTGGAAGGTTTGAACTATAGAAGAAGCTAAATAGGATGGGGCTGTTTTTCTTGGAGCATCAGAGGCTGAGGAGTGACTTTATAGAGGTTTATAAAATCATGAAGGATATTGGATAGGGTGAATAGCCAAAGTCTTTTCCCTAGGGTGGGGGAGTCCAGAACTAGAGGGCATAGGTTTAAGGTGAGAGAGGAGAAATATAAAAGGGACCTGAGGGGCACCTATTTCACACAGAAGGTGGTGCATGTATGGAATAAACTGCTAGAGGCAGTGGTGAAGGAGAGTACAATTACAAAATTTAAAAAGCATCTGGATGGGTACATGAATAGAAAGGGTTTAGATGTACTGTATATGGGCCAAGTGCTGGCAAATGGGACTAGATTAATTTAGTTTATCTAATCAGCATGGACGAGTTGGACTGAAGTGTCTGTTTCCATACAGCTCTATGACTATATGATTCTAAGTGATAAAGGCATCATTAATGCTCTTCATGTTAACAGATTTTTTTTTCTCTCTTTTCAGATGAGATTCTCTCTCATCATCTCTGGCCTCAGAGAATTAGCTCTGGATTTCGTTGTCTTTACAAACTACCACGCAATCTTCATCTCTATATTCTTTCCAGAGTCTCGGCGTTGTCATCTTCAATATTCACATCCATCTTTCCCAGAATACAATGTTTGAAGTTCACAAAGCAGATTTCCACCATTGTCACAGTACCAAAATAGCTCTTAACAAAGTCACAAAAGACATCTTGTGCAGAATGAAAAGTAAATATCCCTTACTGTCCTTCTCAAACTGTCTTTGACACAGCTGACAACACCATTCTGTTCCAACACGTCTACACTATAATTGAACTGAGGAGTGGGGCACTGCAACCAACCAGTTCCACTCTTATTTATCTTATAGCAACAGTATCAAATATCATGGCTCCTCTTCCTGTTGTCATGTGTCAGCATGTTGTGTCCCCAAAGGACCCATGGAAAAGGGACTGCATAAATATAACACGTAGTTATAGAGTCATAGAGATGTACAGCATGGAAACAGACCCTTAGGTCCAACCCATCCATGCTGACCAGATATCCCAACCCAATCTAGTCCCACCTGCCAGCACCCGGCCCATATCCCTCCAAACCCTACCTATTTATATACACATCCAAATGCCTCTTAAATGTTGCAGTTGTACCAGCCTCCACCACATCCTCTGGCAGCTCATTCCATACATGTACCACCCTCTGCTTGAAAAAAGTTGCCCCTTAGTTCTCTTTTATATCTTTCCCCTCTCACCCTAAACCTATGCCCTCTAGTTTGGACTCCCCAACCCCAGGGAAAAGACTTTGCCTATTTATCTTATCCATGCCCCTCACAATTTTGTAAACCTCTATAAGGTCACCCCTCAGCCTCTGATGCTCCAGGGAAAACAGTCCCAGCCTGTTCAGCCTCTCCCTGTAGCTCAGATCCTCCAACCCTGGCAACATCCTTGTAGATCTTTTCTGAACCCTTTCAAGTTTCACAACATCTTTCCGATAGGAAAGAGACCAGAATTGCATGCAATATTCCAACAGTGGCCTAACCAATGTCCTGTATAGCCGCAACATGACCTCCCAACTCCTGTACTCAATACTCTGACCAATAAAGGAAAGCATACCAAATGCCTTCTTCACTATCCTATCTACCTGTGACTCTACTTTCAAGGAGATATGAACCTGCACTCCAAGGTCTCCTTGTTCAGCAACACTCCCTAGGTCCTTACTATTAAGTGTATAAGTCCTGCTAAGATTTGCTTTCCCAAAATGCAGCACCATGCATTTATCTGAATTAAACTCCATCTGCCACTTCTCAGCCCAGTGGCCCATCTGGTCCAGATCTTGTTGTAATCTGAAGTAACCCTCTTCGCTGTCCACTACACCTCCAATTTTGATGTCATCTGCAAACTTACTAACTGTACCTCTTATGCTCGCATTCAAATCATTTATGTAAATGACAAAAAGTAGAGGGCACTCCACTGGTCACAGGCCTCCAGCCTGAAAAACAACCCTCCACCACCACCCTCTATCTTCTATATTTGAACCAGATCTGTATCCAAAATGGCTAGTTCTCCCTGTATTCCATGAGATCTAATCAGTCTCCCATGGGGAACCTTGTCGAACGCCTTACTGGAGTCCATATAGATCACATCTACTGCTCTGCCCTCATCAATCTTCTTTGTTACTGCTTCAAAAAA
The DNA here is from genome assembly GCF_020745735.1 of Hemiscyllium ocellatum. Classification (NCBI taxonomy): domain Eukaryota; kingdom Metazoa; phylum Chordata; class Chondrichthyes; order Orectolobiformes; family Hemiscylliidae; genus Hemiscyllium; species Hemiscyllium ocellatum. The sequence continues at coordinate 61,476,495 of NC_083407.1, read as the reverse complement.
CTCAATCAAGTTTGTAAGACATGATTTCCCATGCACAAAGCCATGTTGACTATCCCAAATCAGTCTATGCCTTTCCAAGTACATGTACATCCTGTCCCTCAGGATTCCCTCCAACAACTTGCCCACCACTGAGGTCAGGCTCACCGGTCTATAGTTCCCTGGCTTGTCTTTACCTCTCTTCTGAAACAGTGGCACCACGTTTGCCAACGTCCAGTCTTCCGGCACCTTACCTGTAACTATCGATGATACAAATATCTCAGCAAGAGGCACAGCAATTACTTCTCTAGCTTCCCACAGAGTTCTCAGGTACACCTGATCAGGTCCTGAGGATTTATCCATCTTTAAATGTTTCATGACATCCAGCACTTCCTCCTCTGTAATCTGGACATTTTGCAAGATGTCACCATCTATTTCCCTACAGTCTATACCTTCCATATCCTTTTCTACAGTAAATACTGATGCAAAATTTTCATTTAGTATCTCCCCATTTTCTGTGGCTCCATACAAAGGATGCCTTGCTGATCTTTGAGGGGCCCTATTCTCTCCCTAGTTACCCTTTTGACCTTCATATATTTGTAAAAACCCTTTGGATTCTCCTTAATTCTATTTGCCAAAGCTATCTCGTGTCCCTGTCTTGCCAAACAGACTGATTGTGGACTGTGAAACTAAAATGATATTTTTGAAACATGTCCTATTCTTTATATTTTGGAAACTTGTACCTCCTCATTTACTGTGCACAATTCCTCCCATACCTGGATGCAAACACACTCCTCAGTTTTTAGGACACCCCATAGGGAAGTCAGTATCAAGGTTACAAATTCTAGTTTTATTTAATTGCTACTTTCTTGTTTTTATTTTGTGTCTCAATATAGCTTTGTGACATAATACATTCTACTATTCTGTTATAAATAAAAGAAGTTAGAAGAATGAGGGATAACCTTATTGAAATAAACAAGATTTGGGGCAGCACAGTGGCACAGCGCCAGGCACCCGGGTTCAATTCCTGCCCCGGGCAACTGTCTGTGTGGAGTTTGCACATTCCCCCCGTGGCTGCGTGGGTTTTCTCCGGGTACTTCAGTTTCCTCCCACAGTACAAAGATGTGCAGATTAGGTGAATTGCTAAATTGCCTGTAGTGTTAGGTGAAGGGGTAAATGTAGGGGAATGGGTCTGGGTGGGTTGCTCTTCGGAGGGTTACTGTGGACTTGTTGGGCCTAAAGGCCTGTTTCCACACTGTAAGTAATCTAATCTAATCTTAACAGGGGAAATGTTGAGAAGATGTTTCTATTAGTGGACAAATCATGAACTAGGGAACATACTTATAGAGTAAGGGGACACTCATTAAAACTGAGATGCAAAGGAATTTCTTCCCTCAGAGAGTAGTGTGTGTCTGGAATTCTCTACTGCATAGAGGTGAGGACATTAGGTCACTGCAAGTATTTAAAGAGGAGGTGGATAGATTTTGTTTTGAACTATGCTGTAATGGGGAGTTGAGTGTTATAAGGAGATGTTACAAAAGAAGAGTTGAGACCTGGGGCAGATGAACTATGAACTTATAGAATGGCAGGGCAGACATGAAGGGGCTGAATGGCAACTCCTGCTCCTATTTCTTATGTTTTTATATTCTAATCTCTTCCTTATTGACAAGGAGCAACAACTATCTTATAATTTTTCCTCATGATGGACCATGACTTCACTATTGTACATCATATCATAATTTCCACACGAATCACTTCTCCATTTAAGATATCCCCCTCTCTGTTGTACATCAGTCTGAAAGGGTTAATACTCCAGAGTGCCAGAGGCACTACCTAATTATAATGATGTCATATGGACTCATGGGCAGTACAGTTCAGGATTTGAAAGAAGTGAGACTCAACATTTGGTCCCCTTTAAAGTCTCTCTGACAACATTTGTCATATCAATGTATACTGCAACCAGTTGCTACCATGCAGCAAGTCATGCCTTGTTAAGTACAAGAGACTATTCTTATTAGAGCCGGAAATGGTTTTCCCCTACCACACTGACCAAGCAGGCCCTGTGGTTTCCTGTGCTTCGAAAGGAAGGTGGCAGCAATCTTTATCTGAATGAGAAATTCAGATGGTTTAATGAGCTGGTGGGTCCATGCAACACTCCCTTACCAACATCACCACTGCTCTGTCACCCTCATCACTTTTAACATCGTTGCTTCCTATATTACACAGCATTCTTATACTCTTCTTCAAGATGCAGAAACAAGACATGACTGAATAATTTCTGTCTGTTCCTGTCTCAGTGAAATTTTCTCATTTGACTCAAGTGAAAATTGTTGTTTAGTGTCGCCACTCTCTAGCACCTTCTTAAAACATAGAAAATAAGCAAAAAGACGGAACGTAAAGCCAGAAATATAAAACAATAACGTTCATCTTAAAGTTCATCAAGAAAGTTGGGTGGTCTTTGGAACAGCTCCAGCTTTTGGGGGGAGGGGTTCTCAGCGATGGGTATGGATCCGAGCACCTCTACCTCCAATGCCTCAACTCCCCGCTGCTAAACCGGCCTTCACCAAGTCATTGCCGCCGCCGGAACAAAGAGTCGCCATTCTCCAGCACATTTTCGCCCTCACCAAGGCTACCGCCACTATGAGCTCACGCTACGCCAACCTGGCTAATGCAGATACTGCCGGAGCCGCAGGGTCCTGCACTGGCGCCAAACTCACTGACATCGCCACCTCAGCCATCAGGCACTGGACTTGAAGCCTCGGCTCAGCCTGCAAGTCTGGACTGGGAGTTTTAAGCCTGGGATTGGCTCCTCGCTCACCAGGAGAGATCTCCTTATTCATTAAGAATGTACCTATCTCTTTCATAGAAATATTCAATAAACCTGCCTCCACTGCTCTCTGGGAGAAGAGATTTCCAAAGACTCGCCCTCTGAGAGAAATCTTCTGTATCATCTCAATTTTAAATGGGAGACTTCCTTGTTTTTAAACTGTGTTCTCTCGTTGTAACCTCCTCCACCAGAATAAACATCCTTTCTGCAAAGACGCTGCCAAATGCTGTCGGGATTTTGTACATCTCAAAAGATCAGTTTTTATTCCTCTGAACTCTAGTGGAACAAGAACCATTCGTAGAATCTTTCCTTTAAAGATAACTATGTCCCCCCCCAGGTAGCAGTAAAGTGAAAATTCTGTGAATTGTTTGTAATGCACTAATATTCTTTCTTAAATAAGACCCTAACTATGCACAGTACTGCAGGATTGGAGGATTTGAGCTATAGAGTGAGGCTGAATAGTCTGGGGCTATTTTCTCTGGAGGTTTGGATGGTGAAGGGTGACCTTATAGAGGTTTATAAAATCATACAACATAGAACATAGAAAAGTACAGAACAGGCCCTTCAGCCTACGATGTTGTGCAGAAAATTAATCCTAAAGTAAAATAAAATAACCTTACCTACCTCAATTCACTGCTGTCTATGTGCATGTCCAGCAGGCGCTTAAATGTCCCTGGCAATACATTCACAACTCTCTGTGTAAAGAACCTACCTCTGATATCTCCCCTATACCTTCCTCCTAATGTCTTCAAACTATGACCCCCTCATCCCAGTCAACCCTGCCGTGGGGAAAAGTCTCTGGCTATTGACTCTATCCATGCCTCTCATTACCTTGTAAACCTCAATCAGGTCACCTCTCGTCTCCAGAGAGAAAAGTCCAAGCTTAGTCAACCTTTCTTCATAAGGCCAACCCTCCAGTCCAGGACCTTCTTTGCACCCTCTCCAAAGCCTCTGTATCTTTGTGACACTAACTTCACCAGAACTGTATGACACTACAACTACAAAGGTGGCATCTACATTACTATTCTATTGCTATTTACTTACCTTAAAATATTGTTTATTGCAAGGCTGCCTCTTCATGATTGTACATTCACAAATTTGACATGGGATTAAGTAGGTGATATTTAGTACTGAATCTAGTAAAATGTAGGGTCTTCAAGCAGAACCTATGCTTAGGGTCAGAGTAATGTAGATGCCACCTTTGTAGTTGTAGTGTCATACATAAGATCATTAGAAACCAAACAGGGATATTTCATTAAGTGATCTTTTGGATGTGTGGCAGTTCCAGAGATTTTGTTTAAAATTAAAAGATAATAAATTTAATGTGGAGCAAAATATAATGCAAGATCTGTATACCGTTCAAAAAGTTTTGTTGCATCTCAAGCACTTTGTTGATGTCATGAAGCCAAGCTTGCCAGATTTCAGTATTTGGTGCCTGTAAGATGTACTGTTCAGACGTTCCATGGGATCTCAGAACAAACTTGCATGGTTCATTGTTCACGTCAGCTTCAATGTTTAGTGCACTCACCTTAAATAGATCAGACAGACAAAACTGTTAAAAAGATGTACATGTTTGAATCATAGAATCTTAGAGCATAGGAAGCAATGCAACCCATCAAGCTTGCACTACATCTTATATTAGAAGCAGTGACTTAGAAGAAAGTAGTCAATGAATCAGAAAGGTTATCAGTCAGTAAAACTCTTGAGCACTGGTAAGAATAAGGACTGGGGTAGGGAGAGCAGAGAATCAACTCTAGTTGATGTGAGCCACCCCAGGAAAGCCGTAGGTTTAGTATCCATCTATGTTGTATTGATCTTTGGTGTTAGACTAAGCTAACCAAATGATTTAAAAAATGTCAGGCTAAGAAAATGCAATTGATCGCTATCTTGTGACCTTTTCTGGAAAAGTCCATGTTGTAGGTAATGGGACAAGATGTTGCTGTGATTTTTCCCATTGTTGAACAGGCTGCCACATTGTGAAAGTCTAGTCTCACCCAGTAGGATCAACTATTTCGTTACATAGAGAAAATCATTGGTACCTATGGACAAGGCAATGATTGAAATGACATAGAATTTTGATTGCCATTTGACAAAAACGCAGGTAGATTTTACAGGCTGATAGTAAAGGACTGAGTATCATTGTCCTTCAAACTTTGCTTACTCCTGTTCATATTTACCTTAATGCTATTCTTGAATTGATATATTGGTGCTGAGGAACCCTTCTTATGTAGTTCACTAAAGATTAAAACCTGCTCAAAGAGGAAAACTCGTCTTTCCTTACTTCGGGACAGAACTCCAGAAACTTGTTCTGTCACAAGGAATGTATCTTGTTGCAGCAGTTTCCCCTGTGCTGTGAGTCTGCCCTAGAAGTAACAAATGATTCAATTCTGTTAAATATTTTCGCATTTCGTTTAAAAAAAATATTTCTACTCTCATTTCTAAAACAGATAGATATTTTTCCTTAAAGTAAAATAAAGAATGGTACGGTGGCACAGTGGTTAGCACTGCTGCCTCACAGCGCCAGAGACTCGGGTTCAATTCCCGCCTTGGGCAACTATCTGTGTGGAGTTTGCACATTCTCCCTGTGTCTGCGTGGGTTTCCTCTGAGTGCTCCGGTTTCCTCCCACAATCCAAAGATGTGCAGGTTAGATGAATTGGCCATGCTAAATTGCCTGTAGTGTTTGGGGAAGGGGTAAATGTAGGGGAATGGGTCTGGGTGGACTACTCTTCAGAGGGTCGATGTGGACTTGTTGGACCAAAGGGCCTGTGTCCACACTGTAAGTAATGTAAGTAAACTGTGGATTCTGGAAATCTAAAACAAAAACAGAAATTTCCAGAGGAACTTGGGAGGTCTGGCAGCATTTGTGGAAAGAACACAAACTTAATGTTTTAAGTAGGATCATTGCATCCAAAGCAGTTTTATCAAACATGAATGTAGCAATAAGGCACATCTTTTTATAAACACCAAGTTATAGGGGTGTATACAAGCCCTGGAAACAAACACTTCAGTCCAACTTGTCCATGCTGACCAGATAACCTAGATAAATCTAGTCCCATTTGCCAGCATTGGCCTAATATCTCTCTAAACCCTTTCTATTCATATACCCATCTAGATGCCTTTTAAATTAGTATTGTACCAGCCTCCATCACGTCCTCTTGCAGCTCATTCCATAGACACATCATCCTTTGAAAGAAAAAGTTGTCTCTTTTAAATCTTTCCTCTCTCATTTTAAACCTAAGACCTCTAGTTTTGCACTCTCTCACCCCGGAAAAGACTTTATACCCTATTCATGCCCCTCATGATTTTATAAACCTCCATAAGGTCACCCCTCAGTCTTCAATGTTCCAGAGAAAATAGCCAGGCAAAAGACTGAAAAAACATAGCAAGCCAGGCTGCATTAGGAGGTGGAGAAGTTGACGTTTCGGGTGTAACTCTTCTTCAGACCCTACCCTATTCAGTTTATCCCTCTAGCTCAAACCCTCCAACTCTGGCAACATACTTGTAAACCTTTTCTGGACCCTTTCAATTCCAGAACATTCTTCCTATAACAGGGAGACCAGAATTTCACATGGTATTTGAAAAGTGACCTAACCAATGTCCTTTCCAGCCACAGTATGACCTCCCTACTCCTTTACTCAATGCACTGACCAATAAAGGGGAAGACCAAACACCTTCTTCACTATCCTATCTACCTGCAACTCCGCTATCAAAGAACTATGAACCTGCCCTCCAAGGTCTCTTTGTTCAGCGACACTCCCCAGGACCTTACCATTAAGGCATGTGAGTCCTGCCCTAACGAGTCTTTCCAAAATGCAGCGCCTCAATTCACAGCTGGAAAGTTTGTATTCCAGAAATTGTTATCTGAGATAAACTGCCTGTACACTTGATTACCCCTTCCAGAAAACATTTATTCTCATCCTCTACGTGAAAGACGGAATAAGATTTGCCAATGTATTCTGAGTCCTTTTCACTCCATGATCATAAAATTATGGTGTAATGAGTACTGGTGAAATAATAATCCAGGGCAGAGGAAAGGGAATAACCTGACCTTAAAACCTTCAAGTCTTCCCAAATTCATCATGTCATTACAACGTTTTGGCACATGGTACATCACATCAACCGCTTTCTGCAAAAAGAAACACACTTCAATATTAACAGTTTCTGACACTGTCAGCTCTTGCAGATATAAGCATTTTTCACCTCACATGTTTGGAATCCATCCAACAGATTCACATTCAATTTCCCATATTTTTTGATATCATTTTCATAAAAATTACAAAATTATAATATTGAAATGCCATTAAATTATATTTGAAAAATAAACATGGAGTCATGGAAATAAACTATAAGTCTCATATAATAGAGATAATTTTATTGTATTTTAAGTATTATTGATATCAAATCATCCATTTGAACTGTAATTAGTAATATATATAAAATATTGATGTTTTCATGTCATAAATAACTTCAGAATTTAATATTACTTGGCAGCCAAACCTCCAACAACTTCCACCAGTAGAGTGTTTAAATGTCTCCAAGGATGAATTAGCATCCAGCAGAGGTTAAGGGTCAAATTAGAACATATACTCGAAGGAGGTTTTGAAAAGGCAGGATATAAGAAAACCTTTGAAGGTGGTAACTGTATCACAAGTTGTTAGGGACAATATTGCTTCATCCCAGAAACTGAGAATTGAAATTCTGCAAATACAGCTTTGTCTATGCCTCAGGAGAGAGAGAAAAAAATGTTCCTAGGTTATCCTCAATTTTACCAAATCTCAATGAAATAAAAAGCAGTTCAAGCAAAGAAACCTGATATACTGTAACAATTTTCTAGATGACTTCCTTAACAACTGTGCAAAGGACCAGAGTCTGAAACCTGCAAAGTACAAATCATTGGTACAGACTGTGAAGATATTTATAAGCAAGGCAAACATGCTAGTGAAACTGTCACACCAGAGATTATGCAAAACAAAGTTATGAACTCACAAGATTTCAAAGGTAGCATACAGTCAGTGGAGTTCTGGATAAGTTGAAATTTAAACTGGATGTGAACAAAAACATTAAAGGGAATTTGGAAATGGTGAAACTAGAGATACACTAACAAGTATGTCCAAAGGCATAACTTTTGCTCCTGTGTTGGGTGCCCAAAATCTGGAGATGTCCTGTCCACAAACCTTACTTGGCAAAAGCTTCCTTAAATGGATTCCTTACCTTTTCTGGCCTCCATGTGACACTAAATGCAAGCCACTCAATAGTATACACCACTGCAGAAGAATTAAATAATCAAAACAAAGCATCCAGTATGACAATTGTATGTCCAATCTGGGTTACCAGGTTTCAAAATTGAAGTTGTCCTACAGTTTAATCAACAGCCTGACATTGTCATATTCACAGAATTATATCTTAAACCCAGTGTCCCAGATTTCTTCTTCTCCAGCCTTGGAGTATATCCTATCCTACTAGTGTCCATAAAGCACTGTGGACCAGCAGCGGCAAAGTTGTGCACCACCACAATTTTCACCCTCGTGACCTGAGAAATCCCTCACTCTACCATTGCAAACCTTGGATCAGTGAGGAATGTAAAAGGGCAATGACCAGAGCTGCACCAAAACAAATCTAAAAATAGGTACCAAAACAGTGAAATTATGAAATACACCAACTAAAAGCATGCTTAACAGCAGAAAGAGGATAGGCATATCAGATCTAAATCATTCCAAACCAAGCAATTAAATCAAAGCTACCATATGTGACTATAAATGGTGGCGGACAATTCAACAACTAATGTGTGCTGTGTGAACATCACCTTTCTGAATGATTTTGGAGCGTAGCAAACCAATGCAAAAGAAAAGGCTGAAGAATTTGCAATTATCTTTCACCAAAATTGCAAAGTGGGTGATTCATCCTCACTTCCCCCTGGGGATCCCAGCATCACAGATGCCAGTCTTCAGCCAATTCACAGTATTAACAAAGTGAGGGTAGGTTCTATCAAACAGCATTTACCCTGCAATAACCGACATGCTCTTGCTTATTTGTGTTCCAGCTTCAGAATTCATTAAAATCTTAGTCCAAACATATTCAAAAACTTGAACTGCAGAAGAGAGATGAGAGAGTTCCCTTAACATCAATGCAACAATTGATTATATGGCATCAAGGAACTACAGTCAAACAGAATTGAAGAAAATCCTTTCCACTCACTGGAATCATATCCAGCATATGATGCATACATTTGTGGGTTTTGGAAGTCAATAAGCTCAGTTCAGCCATCAGCACAATCCCAGGTCCAATCATCAATAACTTTTCCTCCATCATAAGGTCAGAACTGGGGGCATTTGCAGATGACAGTACTATTCATCCCTTCTCAGACAACAGAAGTCTACACTTGCTTGGTACCAGACCTGGACATCACTGAGGCTTGTATTATCTTTCAATTGAAGTGCAAGGCAATGAACCTCTCTAACAAGTGAGAATCTAACCAACTCTCCTTAACATTCAACAGTATTACCCCTACTGAGTCACCTATAGTCAACACTTAACTGGACTAGCTACTGCGGCTACAAGAGCAGTTTAGAAGTTGGGAATTCTGCTGTGAGTAACTGATGTCACAATTCTGCAAAATCTATCCAGCATCTGCATGACACAAGTCTGGTGTGTAATGGAATAGTCTCCAGTTACCTGGATGAATGCATATCCAACCACACTCAAGAAGCTCAACACCTTCCATGACAAATCAGCCACTGACCAGAATTGCATTAAGCATCTTGAACATTCAAATTCTCCACCACTCTTGCACAGTAGTATCAGTGTGTACCATCTACATAGTGCACCACCGTAATTTGTCAATGCTCCTTTGGCAGAAGCTTCCAACTCCCACCCTCTACCATCTAGAATGTAATGGACAGCAGGTGCATGAAGATCATGGACTGGTCATAACTAATACTCTGTTTTATCAGAGAGACAAGAATAAGACCTCATGGAAACATATTCAGTCCAGACATTTGCACCTGCTTGAGTATATTATCATCCAAGTGAGGGACTTCCAGGATGTTTGTTAACATTCTGTGCCTGCTGCATGCCAGGACCCTCAGCACAACATCCGGATCTACCTTGGGCCGAATACGTGAGCAAATGGAGTCAAGCAAAGCTATATTATCACACCAATTGAGTACTCCTTCTTCTTCATGGCAACACTCCATCCCATTTCCATGAAGCTTCTAGCTGGAGTAGAGCTTCTCTATGGGATAAGAGGGAAACCTCTACAGAACTAATTCAAGAACTAAGACCACACCAATCTCTGTCAGTGAACTGCAGCATACAGCTGATACTTGCATGTACACACCCTCAGTGGCTGAGCTCCAAACCATCATCAATGCATCCATAAAGACCTATGAGTGTAGGGGCATTAGGCTAAACATTTGGAAGACAAAGATCCTCCAGCAGCCTGCTTCCACCAGGCAAAACTGTCGCAAACTATTAAGATTCATGATGGGCTCCTGGCCAGGTGGGTCAGTTTCCATATATTAAAAGGGTTGACATCAACACTAAAATTCAACATTGTGCCTGACATGTCAGTGCAGTCTTTGGCCATCAGAAGAACAAAGTACTGAATAACAAAGGTTTCAAACCCAGCACTGAACTCATGGTCTAAAGGGTAAAGTGTTACTTGTTCTTCTGTATGTGTTGGAGAAGAACAATGTACAGCAGACATCTCAAATCCCTACGGAAATATCAGCCGTGTGTTTCTGGAAAGTCCTGCGTATCCAATGACAGGAGGAACATTCCAATATCAGTCTCCTGTCTTAAGGCAACATCCCCAGTATGAAGGCACTGGCTACTATCAATCTGCCACATTGTCTGCATGACTGACACAACACTGCCAAAACAAGTTCTCTACTCCAAACACATGGCTAGCAGTTCTCAGGAGGATAGAGAGAATAATTCAAGAATACCTCAAAACCTCGCTGACAAAAATGCAATGCTCCACTGACTCATGAGAATCTCTTGCCCAGAACTGCCCAAATTGGAGAAGGAACATTTGCGAATGTACCAACTGTCTCGAACATTTCTGTCAGGCCCAGGTCGGGGTCAGTCTCAAACACAGATGGAGTGTGTGAAAACCCAAGCATCCCACCCCACCTCTTACTTCTTTAAACTCCAGTTGCCCCACCTATGAGACATGTGTAGAACCATCATTGGATTGTTTAGTCACATTAGGACCCCCAACTCTGAAGTCGAGGAGAATCATCCTGAGTCTTGATGACAGTGTTAGAAGAAGGGATATACCAACAGCACGTGGACTGCAACAGTTCAAGAAGGTAATTCAATTACTCCCTCTCATGATTGTGGAAACAATAAATAGTGAGCTTGCCCATAATATCTTCATTGAACAGCAAATATAAAAGTCGTTAAGGAAATTGATCAGTTATGACAAACTGAATGGCAGAACAGGCTTGAGGAGTAAAAGTCTATTCCTTTTCCTATACTCTTAATGGGCTGAAAGGACAACTTAGATGATTTATAAACGTTAAAAAGAATTGACTTCTGCTATCTGTTCACTCACTTCATTCATTGGCTTACAATAAATGCCATCAGGGCTTAATAAAAAGTTTCCCTTACACTTTTATTTCAGAATTTAGTTAATAGATTGTACATTTACTTCACACTATTATAGTACCTTTCTATTTAATTTATAACATAAATAATTAAAATAATCATAGTAAATGAATGTGATTTATTCCTTTAGTAAATTTGCTTGGCGCTTCTTCCAATTTGCTGTCAGTGATACATCAAGAAATGTAGTTGCACTATAAATGTTTGTCAATCTAAGAAAACAAGTTTTACCGAAATCTCTGAACATTCGAGCCCAGCTTGTTCACTGTACTTAAGGAAGTCCTGCAACAAGATCATTTTCTTTTATTAATTATTATTTCCCATTAAGCAAATAACTTTATTGCATGAAAACAATATGAAACAACTTTGCAGTTGAAGTGCTCATTACAAATTTTGTCTTGTCAGCAAACATTTTAATCTATGTGAAAGTAGTTTTGGTGCTAATATCCACCATACCATTACTCTGTCAGTGGTTAGTAGCTTAGTTAGCTGTACTGTGGGTTCACAATATGGATTTACGCTAATAGCAGGGTTCATTTCTTGTACCAGCTCAGGTTACCATCCTTGCCGGAGGTGCAATTATCTGAAGTTAAACCAGCACCAGAGGTCGCTCTTTAATGAGAACGCGAGATATTGTCATATCTCAAATTAAAAGCATGATTGTTTTCTTTTTTTAAAAAATCTTAATGAACAGGATCTTGACTAACAAAATTCAAATGCTGTATATTTTGTAATCCCTTTAAAAGTGTATTCACTGCATTCTGCTCACATACATCCAATCAACTGAATTGAGAGCATAATGTGCATGATTAACTGTCTGTCATTCAGATTAGGCAGAGAATACCCAGAAATTAGATGATATCATCTCTCCCCCTTATAACAAGATGTGTGATGAAATGTTTAATCTGTTGGGTGGTATGCATCCATATTGTACCAGGAGCACATAAGACACCATATTGATAAAGTTCTACTTGAGATATTCGCAAACTTGATCTGAAATGGCAATTAGAAAAATTTGAGGATCCTTTCCCAAAATTAAGCTTCGTTGCTGCATTCATGTCTATTGAGTGCCTAATAATGGTCCTCAAAAGATTAAACTGGAAGGCCAAACAGTTGCCAAGGACAGAATTTAATGTTCTCTGAGTTTGGTGGTGAGGGCCATTTAATTCAGTGGCAAGATGGTATCTTCTACCTTCCCATTCTTCCTTAATTAAGTATGTGGTGGCAATAGGCAGCAGCTGCTGGAGAGGCAGGGAAAAGAGGGAAGGGGTAATTAGTCCAAAGACATTTGTTTCATGTTTGAGGGACCCAGCATCAGGAATTGTGGGCAGTCTGAGAGTCAACCACTGCCCTTGCCATCAATCTCCCAAACCCAAGAACTCCATTTTGAAAGCACATATCCCCTCCACCCTTGCCTGTGCCTTTGGTTAAGCCAATACTTGGGTGAGGCTGCAGTGGGTCACGTCACTTCAGTGGCACTGCTGAGCAATGAGAAGTTACAAGTCTCTGGCTAGCCAGCAGTGCTTGGCAAGTGAGTCCTCTGTCCAGGGGATCTTTGATCCTCTGTATATAGCAGCCTTTCCCAAGACATAGTGATGAAAGGCTTCCAGCATATTTCCAGTGAACATATAAGACTCCTGGCAACTTTGCTAAGTACCACCCTATGTTTCTGTGTCAGTTTAACAATTGGATGAACTCTCACCCTGAGCAGCAACTGATACTTGGTTATCCTCTGTACAGGTTTGATGAGATAGTCACTCAGGCTAAATGTCTCACCCAAATCCAGTTTTACCTCCTGAAAAAAAAAGCAAAATGTTGACTCACATACGTCATGTCTGACTATTTTAATTGGATATCTTATTTGTTCAATGGAAAAGTGCTGTGCAGTACTGTATTGAACAATATAGGTAGATAGATTTTGTATGTTGCTTCTTAGGAAGGTGTTGTGTTCAAACGTGTCATTAACCTAGGCCAGCATTTGTTGATTATCCCTAATTGCTCTTGAACTGAGTCGCTTGCTAGACCACTGCAAAGGGCAGTTAAAATGTAACCATATTGCTGTGGATCTTAAGTTACATGTACGAACAGACAGTTCAAGAGCAGGAGTCGGCTATTCAGCCCTTTGGAACTGCATCCATAAGACCATGGTTGATCCGATTGGAACCCCAGATCCACATTCTTGCCTACACTACATTACCTTTACTTAACAAGAATCTATCTACCTCTACCTTACAAAAGATTCAGTACTCCAATTCAGACATTTGTCTGGCAAACCTTCTGTGAACTGCCTCCAATGCATTTGCATCCTTAGGCAGACAGGGTAAGAATGGCAGGCTTCTTTTATTAAAGGGCATTAGTGAAACAGATGGGTCTTTACAACAGTCAGTGGTTGTAGTCATGGTCACTATTATTGAGACTATCTTTATGTTCCGAATTTATGAATTAAATTTAAGTTCCATTGGTTGCTTTAGTGAGATTTGAACCCTCTCTATTGGGCATTAGACTGGACCTCTGCAGTACTAATCCAATGACATTACCACCACAAGCCACCATTCCCACACCCTTGGGTCAGGGATATATCTGATCTTATGATACTTCAAATTAACTGCCAAAAATCTATGTGCAGCTTCTGCTCAAAATTCCAACATGTGCACCTGATTGATGAGATTTTGCAAAATTTACCCTTTATGCTTCAGCTCTTGTCTAAGTTAGATGACTTATGTCTGTTTTTGTCTGGATTGAAGGGATTGTAATTAGTCTTAGAATCACACACAGAGTTGATATTTAAGCTAAGGAAGCTCTGAGGGCTTCCACCCACATGGAGCTATTACGAAGTAGCAGTCATTCCTGTCTTCAAGAAACAAAGCGGAAAAAACCGGAAGAAATTTTGTAAAGGCTCGGAAATCAAATTTCAGTCTGTTTAACTAGTGAATATTTTAAGAATAGATGCTTTGAAATTTTGATTACAATACATTTTACACCTTTCAATAAACCTTTTTACAGGAGGCTACTTCATTTGCCAAAATAAGCAGAAAGAAAAATCAATTAAATTATCCTTACTGAATGAATAGAACATTCCAGTCATGTCAGTCAGCATAAATAACTAATATTCTTCAACAGTCAATGATTGCTGTAAACTACTCATTTCCAGTTGATGTTCATTATTTATTATTGCCATTGAAAAGAGACAATTCGTGACTCACCTCGAAATAGGCATCATATTCAATCACAATATGCTCAGATTTTGGCTTGTTTTGACAGTACACTGCATACATGTCTAAGCGTCTCTCCTGCAAAAAGGGCAAGTAGTTTTATGATTTCTAACTTCACCACATTGTCCATTTTCATCTACCCCTCTTGGAACTGAGTAGTACATACTATTACCTTTAATGTCTCATGAAAATTTGATGAAAATACTAACAATAAAATAACTAAAATTGCACTGCTTGTAAATGGAATTGACAATCAAAATCATTCAGAATTTCTATCCCTTCTGTAAGTTCATAGAATAGTATCTGATAGTAAGTATATAAAATTTTTTCCTGTTACTTGCCAGATATTTAGAGACTAAGTAGATAGAAGATTTAAATACTTTCTGTAAACATATGAATTAGGAACAGATGCAGGACAGTTGGCCTGCTAGCCTGCTCTACCGTTGAACAAGATCAGAGCTGATTTGATTGTGGCCTCAACTCCACACTCCCTCCTCAGATGACATTGAACTGAGGAAGAATATAGTTCAAAACGTGGCCATTTGGTCCACCACATCTTCATTGGTCCTTTGCTAAAACAGTCCAAACCAATCTCACCATCCACACATAGCTCTGTTTCAAATATTTATTAAATTTTCATATTTTTCAGAGTTAAACTAGACTTACAGTGTGGAAACAGGCCCTTCGGCCCAACAAGTCCACACCGACCCGCCGAAGCGAAACCCACCCATGCCCCTACATTACCCCTTACCTAACACTACGGGCAATTTAGCATGGCCAATTCACCTGCCCCGCACATCTTTGGACTGTGGGAGGAAACCGGAGCACCCGGAGGAAACCCACGCAGACACGGGGAGAACGTGCAAACTCCACACAGTCAGTTGCCTGAGTCGGGAATTGAACCCGGGTCTTCAGGCGCTGTGAGGCAGCAGTGCTAACCACTGTGCCACCGTGCCGCCCACATAATATTGATAATATTGATCCAAACTTCAGTACTACATTGTAGTACTACATTGCAGTACTAATAGTGCCAGAAGACTGGAGGATAGTAAATGTGGTTCCCTTCTTCAAGAAGGGGAGTAGGGATAACCCTAGTAACTATAGGCTGGTGAGTCTCACTTCTGTTGTGGGCAAGGTCTTAGAGAGAATTGTAAGGGATAGGACTTATGAACATCTGAATAATGCAATAATCTAATGGCCCTAATTACATCCATTTGACAAAGTATTTCATCCTAGTATCGCTTTTCACACTGTTAGTAGCATTTTTCAGATTCATGACTCCTTGTCACTCATTCTCCAACCACAAGGAATATTAATTTGCTATTTGTTGTATCAAATATCTTTATAATTTTAAATCAGTGCATTAAATTTTTTAGCTTCCACTGTTCAGGTGGATATGGCATTTTTATTATATCAAATTCCTAGCATCACCCAGGTTAATTGATAGTAGATGCTTATAATGTTTTTAAAAAGTTTGTCTATAATAACTGCTCCAAACTGTTCATAATGCTGGAAATGTGATTCTCCTAATATCAATATAACACTTCTGACAATGTTACAGAGGTGACGTGAGAGATGGGTGATGCCATTTAGGACTAAGATGAGAAGAATCTTTTTTTAATTCAAATTGTTGTGAATCTTTATAATTTATGAAAGGTCAGTCTTTGAGTATGTTTAAAATAAAGTTTGTAGATTTCTGATGACCAGCAGCATAAAGGGTTATGGTGATAGTCTGCGTTCCAATGTCCATTACCCAGTTTATAAAATGTTTCTCAAATAAAGAAGAGTTGAAAACTCATTTCCATGCCTTTACTTCCTTCTGACTGATTGATGGAATTTGCTCATGTCTGAATGATACCTGCATGCATTTCATACATCTGTACTTTTACTGAAGGAGCACCAAAGGAGAAGCAGGAAACAACAGGTGTTTCTCTCATGTTCATATCCTGTCTCCATATGAAGAAGTGTTATCATCACTGTGGATGCAATTAGTATAGATTATCAGCATTGGAAAATTGGGAAGTCCTTCACCAACCCTCTTGGCTGTGGACTCCCTCCTCACCCCCACCCCCACCTCAACCCCCTCACCTTAACCTGTAAGCACCTTAAGCAATCTGCAGCTTGTCTCAGCTCTGTAAAGGAAACACAACTTTTCTTATAATTAGGCAAGATCCTACTTTGGTCAGTACACTTCATCTGTTGCTTCCTTCTAAAGGCTGAGCAACAGCAGGCAGTGAAGGGAGCAGCAGGAAGAGGTTCTAGGTTCCTGAATCTCTGGGCATATCACCTAATTTTTTATCCCTTTGTTCTTATGCACCAGTCCGTAGAGATTCATATGGAAAGACAAAGTACAATTCAAAATGGTTCTGAGAAAATGGAGAGGGTGTATGCTATTTAAACTCACATGATTATATATATATAAATTAGCCAAAAAAGACTAACGGATTGTGATTAGGGGTTTTACTGGAACCCTAGCTAATTTCACCCTCCTAAATTGAACTGGAGACCTGTGACCAATGTGTGCCACAATGATCGGTGCTGGTTCCACTGATTTTCTTTATTTATATAAATGATTTGGATGCAAATATAGGAGGCATGCTTAGATTAGATTAGATTACTTACAGTGTGGATACAGGCCCTTCGGCCCAACAAGTCCACACCAACCCGCCGAAGCGCAACCCACCCATACCCCTACATTACCCCTTTACCTAACACTACGGGCAATTTAGCATGGCCAATTCACCTGACCCGCACATCTTTGGACTGTGGGAGGAAACCGGAGCACCCGGAGGAAACCCACGCAGACACGGGGAGAACGTGCAAACTCCACACAGTCAGTCGCCCGAGTCGGGAATTGAACCCGGGTCTCAGGCGCTGTGAGGCAGCAGTGCTAACCACTGTACCACCGTGCCGCCCATGCTTAGTATATTAGCATATGACACCAGAATTTGTGGTGTAGTGGACAATGAAGAAGGTTATCTCAGAGTTCAATGGGACCTCGATCGAATGGGCTAATGGGCTAAGGATTGGCATATGGAGTTTAATTTTGAATAATGCGAGGTGTTGCATTTTGGTAAGGCAAATCAGGGCAGGACTTATATAGGTAATGGTAAGGTCCTGGTGAGTGTTGCTGAATAAAGAGACCTAGGGGTGCAAGTGCATTGTTCCTTTGAAATTGGAATCACAGATAGACAGGGCAGTGAAGAAGGTGTGTAGCATGTTGCCTTCATTGGTGAGAAAATTGCGTATAGGAGTTGGGAAGGCATGTTGCAGCTGTACAAAACATTGGTTTGGCCACTTTTAGAATACTGCCTACAGTTCTGGTGTCCCTGCTATAGGAAAGATGTTGTTAAACTTGAAAGGATTCAGAAAAGATTGCCAAGGAGTTTGCCAGAGTTGGAGGGTTTGAGCTGTAGGGAGAGGCTGAATAGGCTGGGGCTATTTTCCCTGGAGCGTCAGAGCTTGAGCTTGTACAGGCTTATACCATTACGAGGGACATGGGTAGGATGAATAGCCAAGGCCTTTTTTTCCCAGGGTATGAGAGTCAAAAACTAGAGAGCATAGGTTTAAGGGGAGATCTAATAGAAACTTACAAGATAATATATGGCTTGGAAAGGATGGACGATAGGAAATTGTTTCTGTTAGTCGAAGAGACTAGGACCCGTGGACACAGCCTTAGAATAAGAGGGGGTAAATTCAGAACAGAAATACGGAAACATTTCTTCAGCCAGAGAGTGGTGGGCCTGTGGAATTCATTGCAGTGGAGGCTGGGATGTTAAATGTCTTTAAGGCAGAGATTGATAAATTCTTGATGTCACAAGGAATTAAGGGCTATGGGGAGAATGCGGGTAAGTGGAGTTGAAATGTCCATCAGCCATGATTGAATGGCAGAGTGGACTTGATGGGCCGAATGGCCTTACTTCCACTCCTATGTCTTATGGTCTTATGGTCTAAGGTGGGAGAAGAAAGATTTAAAAGGGTTCTGAGGGGCAATTGTTTCACACAGAGGGTGGTGTGTGGATGGAACGTGCTGCTAGAGGAAGTGGTGGAGGCTGGTACAATTACAACATTGAAAAAGTATCTGATGTGTACATGGATAAGATGGGCTTAAAGAACTATGGACCAGATATTGGCAATGGGACTCAATCAGTTTAGGATGTCTGATTGGCACAGATGAGTTGGACCGAAAGATCTGTTTCCATGCTGTATAACTCTATGACTCTGTAATCGAGAAGTTACTTTGAAGTAAACCACAATGATGCCAGTTCTATGATGATGAAAGAAAAATTGTCACATTATTACATTACATAAGCTAAGTTTCTATTTTTATTCAACATTTTGATGTAAACTAGCAAATCTTACATGCTTGATGAAGAGCTTTGCCAAATGTTCTGGCTCCTGAAGACATTTATCCAACTGCCCTGCAAAATAACTGCAAAGAAATATGAACAGATATCATTCCAAAGCCTTGTTACAATTAATACATATTTTTCTTTACCACTTGAATATTGAGTCACATAACATAATCAATCACTTAAGAAGCGTGGAAAATTCTTTGCATCAGAAAATGGAGTACATACTCCAGGGATATACTATTTAGATAATAATCCAACAGGCCAGTTGGAGAAATGGCCAACATTTGTGAATATTAATAAGTACTCACCAAGTCTCCTTTGATAATGTCTTCCAAAAGAACACCTATAGCTCCTAGAACAACAAGGCTGATGTATGGAAACTTATAAATTCTCCTCCAATAAGCTGCTCACTGACACCCAGTTTGGGTTCCGCCAGAGCCACTCAGCTCCTATCCTCCTTACAGTTTTGGTTTAAACATGGACAATAGAGCTGAATTCCAGAGATGAGATAAAAGTAACTGCTCTTGCCATCGAGGTCACATTTGACTGAGTGTGGCATCAAGGAGCCCTAGCAAAACTGCAATCAATGGGAATCGGTGGGGAGAACTCTGTGTTGGTTGGAGTCATACCTGGCAGTTAGAGGTCAGTCATCTCAGCTCTAGGATAGTGTTCTACAGTTCCACAGGGTAGTGCCCTCAGCCCAACCATCTTCAGCTGCTTCATCAATGACCTTCCCTCCATTATAGGATCAGAAATCGCAATGTTCACCGATGATTTCAGCATGATTCCCAACTCCTCAGACACTGAAGGAGTCAATTTCCGAGTACAACAATATTCATAGTCAGATTAACAAGTGGCAAGCAACATTCGCATCATATAAATGCCAGGCTATGAGCATCTTCAATTAGAGACAATCTAACCACTGTCTCTTGACACTCAATGGCATTACCATCATTGAACACCCCATTATAGACATCCTGGGGTTACCATTGACCAGAGGCTCAACTGGACTTGCCAGTTTAAAATAATGGTCTATAACAGTAAATCAGAGGCTAGGTATACTGAGGTGAATAACTGACCTCCTGACTCCCCAAATCCAGCCCACCACATACAAGGCACAGTCAGGAGTGTGATGGATAACTCACCACTTCCTGGATGGGTCCGGCTCCAACAACAAAGCAGTCTGCTTGATTGGCACTACAACCACAAACATCACTCCCTCCACCACTGACACTCAACAGCAGTAGTGTATATTATTGTCACATTCATAATATGACACACTAAGGGATGAATTTGTTCTCTGTCAACTGCCTGATAGCAAACGTATCTGTGTAGCCTGTGCAGCATCCTTTACTTAACTGAGTGAGCAAACCTACACACATATTCAGATCATGACCATTGACTCTGTCTACCCATGAGAATCATTACAGCTTGTGTAGAGCTGTCTGTAGTGGTACTCTTTATATATTACCTTGCCCCCCCTAAATTTGGAACACCCCTATAATTTGATCAAACTGCTGTTAACTAGATCTCTAATGTGGAATTTGGGCTAGTTACACAATATATAAATATTTTTGCCCCCAGGATTAAGGATGGGCCGGGGGGGGCAGCATATCCATGGGACAGATCAAAGTTCTATTCAGACCCCAGATCCCCCACATTCTAAGCTCTAAGAGGAACTTTATCAAGTTCCATCATCAATTGAATGACTCTCGGGCACAGAAACAGGTTTTTCAGCCTAACCAGTCAAAACATTATAAGAATCTCCTTTCTTTTTCGTTGTACTTATTCTTGTTTTAGCATAATTCCTACTCTAAACCAAAGTGACTGAACACTATGCCAGAACAAATGCAATTTGTACGTATTGTTGACACATAACTTGGAAGTACTGTGAACTGTAAGGAAGACACTGATAGGCCTCAGAAGAAACTATACAGGCTGATGAAATCGATGGGTGTGAAATTTAGTACAGAGAAGTGTGAATATATCTTGTTAGAAGAACAAGGAGAGGCAACATGAAAGTAAAGGTAAAATTCTAAAAGGGATTCAGGAGCAGAAGAACCTGGGAATATATGTTTGCAAATCATTGAAGATGGTATGGCAGGTTAATAAAAGTTTTTAGTAACACACATAGAATCCTAGGTGTTATAAATTGAGCAATATGGTGTAAAAACAAAGAAGTTATAAGAATCTATATAGAACATTATTCAAATTATTCAGTATTGACAGCTGACCTCAAAGCTAATGTAGAGATATGATTGCAAGGTGACTAAGGCTGGAGACTGAATATGCAGGAGTATTTGACATCTTGTAAGGATAAGTAGAAAGTGTAAAGAATAATAGTGGGGTTAAAAAAGGACAGGAATGAAAGTAGAAAGAAATGTTCAGATCAAGATGTGGAATGAATTTGATTGGAGGCAAGTAATTGTAAGGGAAAAAGGGTCACTCAAGGGTACTATAATCCATTTGACAGTAGCCACAATGCATAATAGATTATAAATAAAAAATAATGTGGACCTGTGCAGTAGATACTGCAATAAATATGGGTGATTTTAGTCTTCTATAGATAGGACAAATTAGACTGGTAAAGATAGTTTGGAGGATAAAGTCATTTGCTTCAGTCTTAAACGGTGGACAGGAAGAGAGATGGAGTTGTTGGCTTGAACTAGGGCTCATGGCATTACAATGAATTTGGTTTTGCTAGTTGTAGGAAATTGCTGCTCATCCAGATAAAAAGTCTGACAATTTGAAATGGTTTAACTGAGTTGTTGGTGAGGTGGGTGGGGTATCATTCACGTGAAACTTGTGTTTTTGAATAATGTTGCTGAATGATAGATAAGAAATAGAAGGCAGCCAATGGTAAAGTCATGGGGGAGCTCGAGGTGTAATGGTGAAGGACTGGGAAGAGAACACAATGCAGGTGATTCTCTGGTAATGATAATGCCTGCATAGTTGAAATGTAAACAGCCTCCAATTATAAACACAGCACATAAAGAAGTAATGTGCAATATTTTCCTACATTTACAGTTAAATGATAAGTATAGAATACTGTGGTTTACTTTGAACAGGAACACTCTTACATTCATGTAATGATTTTGATGAATTACACATAATGTGCAAGAATACTTCAGCATAACTATTTGCATGCTTTACATTGCTCATATTAATCCAGATCCTTTGTACAACTTGGTGGCTGGCAAATATTTGCACTGAGGACAAGTGATCTGAACATATAAGGCTGGATCATAAATGGAGGTGCTGATTGGAAGGAGGAAGAAAAAAAATCAACATTTATAAGGCACCTTTCAGATCCTCCCAAAATGCGTCAGAGCCAATTAGATCCTTTTGAAGTGTAGTCACAGCCAGTTTTCTCTCTAATTTTCTTTCTGACTGTGGGGGCCTCTGAAGCTCATGTGTGGCAATGACTTCCTGAACTCATTGCTGTGTAGAGAAATATGATAGAGCAACTTGTACACAATAAAGTCCCACTGACATGAATTAAATAAATGTTTTAAATGTTTGTCAGAGGATCAATGATTGGGGCACCTAAATAATTCTTCTTCAAAAATTAGTTGAATTCCTAACATGCACTTGAGAAACCCATCTCATTGAAAAGATTGCAGCTTTGATCATGTAACGCTCCTTCAAATTACAAAAGGTCTTGGCAACAGGCCTTCAAAAGGCAGAAAATACTTAGAATGAATTCAAAAATTAGGATAGATTATACTTTCAATTAAACAAAAGCTAAATTTGTACATTATATCACAACCATTATTTCATAATGTCAGCCTCTGAACCCACAGAGCAAAATGAAAGGATCATGATGCAAAAAAGGAGTATACATTCAGGGTTAGTTAAACTAGAAAACATAAAGAAACTGAGAAAGGAAAATGACAACTTGGAAAGTAACACTGACACTACAAATGACCCCAGTAATGACACCAACAATCTGTGTCTCAATCAAAGAGGGATATCTACATAGACCAATGGATTCCATAAATTTAATCTGACTATAGTGGTTCCTACGTTTAAATATAGAATGTATGTTATAGTTAAGAAACTTACGTGAAGACTTAAACAACTGTTGTCTATTCTAATTCATTCAAATTCCCATTAATAGAAACTCCAATAATTTTACCTAATACTCAGTGCCTAAACTTGTGATTTATTTGTTATATTGTCACAGCTATTGTTAACTTAAATTAATGCATCTTTATGTTTGTCTTCATGTTTTTGAATGACAAATAGTAAATTGCTCACGATGACCACATGGTTTATTTTGGTTGGCATAACTATCATTAAAATTAGGAGGATATATCTTTTAAAACATGAAACATATCTGGAAATGCAGGTTACCTTGGAGAACCTAGTGATTGTAGTGTAAGGATCCAAGCATTGTTGCAGTATGCAGTAAAGAGTTGGAGACAAAGGGTGGCCAATCAGGTCTTAGATCATGGGCCATGATCCAATCATAGAGTGGAAACAGGCAGTTAGCTAGAGGTAAGGAGGTTAGTCCAGAGGACTAAAAGAAGCATCCTTATTTTCCTGGACACCAAGCAATGCTGAAAAGACACCTGAATGAAGGATCCCACTGTCCTAATCTCCCTTATAAAGCTGCAAAATGTTATATGCAAATAGAAGGTGAAATAACTCCATGGAGGCCAGTATCCTGTCACCAAGTCACCCTTTATTAACATGTGAAGAGTCCTTGACAATGATCCAGTTTCCTCAGAGCCAGCTGTCAGAGTGAATAGAACCTCTGACACTCGTGTTTACATCTGTCAGCCAGGGCTCCTTGATTGGACCAGATTAACAGTTCCAGTCAGGGAATATATTCTATGAGGTCCACCTGGCTGGCGTCATTACAATCATTACACCCTCCCCAGAGTCTGAGGACATAGGCTGATTCTTTTTGATACTCCTCTTTGAGTGTTTTAGCACTGAGTCAGGTTCCTCCAACTCTGCCTCAGATATGGGCAGAGTGTAATACACAGTAGCTTTCCTCTTATGCCCGGAGTATCTAAAAAGAAATTAATTCCAATGTATTAAAAGTTTCTTTCAATACATAAGAAACAAACGACAGGTAAAAGTAGACATTGGGCCACTTCAAACTGATGCTGGAAGCCTAGTGATGGGAGATAAGGAAATAGCAGGAGAACTTAACAAGTACTTTTGTGTCAGTTTTCACAGTGGAAGACATGAGTAATATCCCAATAATTAAAGTGAGTCAGAGGACTGAGTTGAGCTCGGTTGCTATTACAAAAGAGAAAGTGCTAGAAAAGTTAAAAGGTCTTAAAATTGATAAATCTCCTGGCCCCGATGGGATACATCCTAGAGTTCTGAGAGAGGTGGCTGAGGAAATAGCAGAGGCATTGGTTGAGATCTTTCAAGAGTCATTGGAGTCAGGGAAAGTCCCGGATAATTGGAAGATCGCTGTTGTAACCCTCTTGTTCAAGAAAGGATCAAGACAAAAGATGGAAAATTTTAGGCCAATTAGCCTTACCTCGGTTGTTGGTAAAATTCTAGAATCCATCATTAAGGATGAGGTTTCTAAATTCTTAGAAGAGCAGAGTCTGATTAGAACAAGTCAACATGGATTTAGTAAGGGAGGTCATGCCTGACAAACCTGTTGGAATTCTTTGAAGAGGCGACAAGTAGGTTAGACCAGGGAAACCCAGTGGATGTGGTCTATCTAGACTTCCAAAAGGCCTTTGATAAGGTGCCACACGGGAGGCTGCTGAGCAAGGTGAGGGCCCATGGTGTTCGAGGTGAGCTACTGGGATGGATTGAGGATTGGCTGTCTGACAGAAGGCAGAGAGTTGGGATAAAAGGTTCTTTTTCGGAATGGCAGCCGGTGACAAGCGGTGTCCCACAGGGTTCAGTGTTGGGGCCACAGCTGTTCGCATTATATATTAATGATCTGGATGAAAGGACTGGGGGCATTCTAGCGAAGTTTGCAGATGATACGAAGTTTGGTGGACAGGCAGGTAGTACTGAGGAAGTGGGGAGGCTACAGAAGGATCCAGACAGTTTGGGAGAGTGGCCCAGGAAATGGCTGATGGAATTCAACGTGAGCAAATGCGAGGTCTTGCACTTTGGCAAAAAGACTAAAAGCATAGACTACTTTCTAAACGGTGAGAAAATTTGTAAAGCCAAAGTACAAAGGGATCTGGGAGTGCTAGTTGAGGATTCTCTAAAGGTAAACATGCAGGCTGAGTCCGTGATTAAGAAAGCGAATGCAATGTTGTAACTTATCTCAAGAGGGTTGGAATATAAAAGCACCATTGTGCTACTGAGACTTTATAAAGCTCTGGTTAGGCCCCATTTGGAGTATTGTGTCCAGTTTTGGTCCCCACACCTCAGGAAGGACATACTGGCACTGGAACGTGTCCAGCGGAGATTCACACGGATGATCTCTGGAATGGTGGTCTAACATACGAGGAACGGCTGAGGATCCTGGAATTGTATTCATTGGAGTTTAGAAGATTAAGGGGAGACTTAATAGAAACTTACAAGATAATACAAGGCTTGGAAAGGGTGGACGCTAGGAGATTTTTTCTATTAGGCGAGGAGACTAGGACCCCTGGACACAGCCTTAGAATTAGAGGGGGTCAATTCAGAACAGAAATGCGGAGACATTTCTTCAGTCAGAGAGTGGTGGGCCTGTGGAATTCATTGCCGCAGAGTGTAGCAGAGGCCGGGACGCTAAATGTCTTTAAGGCAGAGATTGATAGATTCTTGATGTCTCAAAGAATTAAGGGCTATGGGGAGAATGTGGGTAAGTGGTGTTGAAATGCCCATCAGCCATGATCGAATGGTGGAGTGGACTCGATGGGCCGAATGGCCTAACTTCCACTCCTATGTCTTATGGTCTTATGGTCTTAATTCTCTTCTTCTGGTGGCAAAAGCAGTGACATCTGCCATGTCCATCTCAGATTCCAAAGCATCTTCAACACTTGACAGAGAGGGCAAACCCATAGGTTCCAGAGCAGTCAGAAAGACAGTCGAGGATCCGGGCATGTTTTCTCTTGAACCGTTTGTGAGTTTGCAGTTTCCTTATGGTCCATGTCCTTGTTCAGGACTGTTGCATCGATCCAAACTTTATGCATCACTGGACCCTCCTTCACATCGACCATGCCTTTTACTCATGCAGGGCTTTTCTCGTTGCTCCTACACCAAAAGTCTTCCCTGAAATAAACTGTTTCTCCCATTTAGTGGAGTCATGTGCTCAGTATTGGTGTTCCTGATTCAATCTCCCCCCCCCCCCCCCCCCCCCATCACAGCTTCGGGAAGATCAGATTTAACCTGGTCCGGCATCTTCTTTCCATTAACAACTCTGCTGGAGCTAACTCTGCAGTTTCATGACAGGTGATCCCTCAGTTTTGTATCAAGTGAGGCTGTAGGCTATTTCTTTAAGCCTGCCTTCAAAGTCCAGACTGCTCTTTTTGCTAGACCATTGGATTAAGAATGGTATGGAGCTGTCCTTATATGTGGAATATCATTCGACTTTATGAAACACTCAAATGCCTTGCCGGGTAATGATGGCCTATTTTCTGTAGCCAATAGATCCTGTCATTGAAAACCATGTCTAGTTTGTGGAAAGAATGTATTTTCTTTTTCGGGCGAATGACATTGGGGCAGTTGAAAAGCAATGAGTAATTCTGACAGCCTGTGGACACACAACTTTATCGATTATTAGGAGCCTAAGTTTCCCTGAGCCACCAGATACTAAAACCTTTCAGGAGTTGATGTATTTAGCTAAGGAATATTATGACCCCAGTCCTCCTCTAATTATGAGGCATTATTTGGTTTTATTCAGCAATTCGAGAACCAGGGGAATCCATATTGGGATTTTTAACAAGATTAAGATAACTGGCAAAAGCATGTTTAACACTTAATAAAATGCTGAGAGACAATTTGATTTTTGGATTAATGACGTAATCGTGCAAAAGCATCTACTGGCTGAGGCCGAACTGGACTTCAAACAGGCACTATAACTATAACTATAACTAAAATATAAAAGCACATTACTGCGGATGCTGGAATCTGAAACCAAAAGAGAACTGGCTTTATCATCGGAAAGTGCAGTAAGTGGAGCACATTTTTTTTTTAGATTAGATTAGACTTACAGTGTGGAAACAGGCCCTTCGGCCCAACAAGTCCACACCGACCCGCCGAAGCGAAACCCACCCATACCCCTACATTACCCCTTACCTAACACTACGGGCAATTTAGCATGGCCAATTCACCTGACCCGCACATCTTTGGACTGTGGGAGGAAACCGGAGCACCCGGAGGAAACCCACGCAGGCACGGGGAGAACGTGCAAACTCCACACAGTCAGTCGCCTGAGTCGGGAATTGAACCCGGGTCTTCAGGCGCTGTGAGGCAGCAGTGCTAACCACTGTGCCACCGTGCCGCCCACAAATGAGTTTGAAGATATTCCAAAGGATGTGGGCACCCTCGAAGTATGAAGGAATGCCACTTGAATGAATGCAATTGCATAGCCTCAGTCAGGACATATCCTAAACAGAGGAACTCGAGGTCAGCCCACAGAAAAAACCCAAAACAAAGCCAAGCCTTGGCCAAACAGTTAATGATTTCTTCAGAATCCAGGCCAGCAAGCCATTGTCAGTATACGGACTTAAGACAGCAAAAAGACCCAACTAAATTAAGTAAGAGAACTCACAGGCAGGTATGCAGGAATGCTCACCCTCGAAAGGTCACCTACTTCTGGCTTGGAACAACTAAATTGCTTAGCAACATCCAAATCAGAAACAAACAAAATAAATGTCTGGTTAAGTAGTCACTTGGTTCTAATGGAAGTTGATACAGGTACAACTGTATCAGTGATTGCAGAGCCAATCTTTAACAAGATTCGCTCTGGACTCCAACTCTTAAGTTTGCACAAGGCCTCAGCTAGACGAAGAACCTATAATGGGGAACCTTCGCAGATTAAGGTTACAACTTTGGTTTTGGTCTCTTATGAGAAGCTGCTGGTTCAGTTCACACTGACTGTAGAAATTATTTGAGAAAGATTCACTTAGATTGGCTCCATATTTTTCGATGAGAAAATGGCTGCCTGAATGAAGTACTAATTCCAGAAATTATTCAGGAAGGTCCAGAGACTATCAAAGGAGCCAATGCCACCTTGCATGTTGACCATTCCATAATTCTAGAAGGCTCACCTAGTGCCATTTGCCTTACATGCAAAAGTAGAGTCAGAAATCAGAAGGTTGGAAAATGAAGGAATCGTCAAACCAGTCCAGTATATGGAATGGGCAACACTGATTGTGAAGCCCAATAGGTTGGTTTGCCTTTCAGGGGATTTTAAACAAATGGTAAACCGCCTTTTGTAGCTGGATAAATACCTAATCCCTTGCAAAGAGGACTTATACACAAAGCTGTTGGGAAGGTAGCTATCCTTCATGGCACTATCCTCCTGGACATGAGCCATGTGTACCTGCAATTATGATTAGATGAGGATTCCCAGAAGTATGCTACAACTAATACCATAAGGCTTTGTACCAATATACAAGGCTGCCATTTGGGATTTTGTTAGCCAATACAATTTTTCAGCAGAGGTTGGAAAACACTTTACAATGTCCTACCCCAGGTCGGTATTTATCGAGATGACTTGCTGAGAAGAGAGAAGATCAATAAAGAACGTTTAGAGAACTTGTATGTAGCACTTAGATGTTTCTCCCAGCTGGGTGTATGGCTTAGAAGGGAAATATGTGTGTTCCAGCCACCCCATGTGAGCTACCAGGGTTATAGAGTCAATGAGATCGGGTTAGATCCATTGGAAATAAAATGAGGGTGATAAAAGGTGCCCTGGCTCTTAAATCTGTACAGGAATTTTCTTGGGCTGGTGAATTATTACAGAACATTCATACTTAACCTGGCCTCCATCCTGGTATGCTTGCATCAACTCTTTTAAAAAAAGGGTCAGCATTGGAAATGGTTGTGTAGCCAAGCTCTAGCTTTCAGGGAAATAAAGAAACAACTACCATCCTCGAAGGTGTTGGCATAGTATGATCCCAAGTAATATCTGGTATTGGCATGTGACATTTCCCCATACCTCTTTGGGGTAGTATAAACTTATAGGTGGCCAAATGGAGAGAAATTCTCAATGGTGTATGAATCCAGGAGTTTGGCTAATGCAGACTGTAGATATGCCCAGATAGAGAAGAAAGGTTTGGCAGTTATATGTGGAGTCAGGAAATTCCACTAATACCTTTATGGACATAAATTTGTAAGAATAATGAACCACACAGTGTCTGCTGTGGCCAACACTGCAACCTCTCAATCCCAGGGACTCAAGTTAGATTCCACCCTTGGGTGTCTGTCTGCGTGGTGTTTGCACATTCTCTGGGACTCTGTGGATTTCCTCTGGGTGCTCCAATTTCCTCCCACTGTCTAAAGATGTGCAAGTTAGGTGGGATTGGCCACGCTAAATTGCCAATAGTATCCAGAGATATTTGGGCTTGGGAATTAGCTATGAGAAATGCAGGGTGATAGGATCGGGGGGTGGGGGGGGGTGGGTGGTCTGGGAATAGGTAGGATACTTTTTGGAGAGTTGGACTGGACCCGATGGGGCAAATGGCTTGCTTCCACACTGTAGGGATTCTGTTTCTATAAATCCCCGCTAGTTCTACTTAAAGAGGTCAAGGTAATGCTGCCCGTGGTTCAGGCTGATAATTACAAGTTGGAACAGTGTCTGGGAAGCTAAGTAGCAAATGTAGATGCACTGAGCCCCCTCCCGCTGGAAGATACACTACTGATGGTGCCACCACTGGAATAGTCTGTAATGGTTTTAAATTTTCTGGACACACTTGCACTCACAGCTGAGAATATCGGACTTTGGGTGCAGAGAGATCTGATCCTGGCAAAACTGAAACAGCTGGTGGTGATAGAGAAACCAAAGGATCCAGAACTGAAAACCTTTTTGGACCTGGAGAATCCAGATCACAGTCAAAGATGACATATTATTATGAGAAGCAGAAGCGATTATCCTGAGCATGGTGGGGCAATGCCCAGAGTGCCAACGAGGACACAAATTACTGTCAGCAACTCCCCCACATTCGCGGGAATGGCCAGGTAAACCCTGGACTTGGTTCCACCTGGACTGCGCAGGTCGTTCATGGACTTAATGTTCTTAGTCATTGTGGATGTCCACTCAAGGTACTTGGATGTGTTCAGAGTTCATTTGTCTAACATGGGGATGGCGATAGAAAATTGCATGCATCTTTTACAATACAAGGACTCACGGAAATGTTGGTCACAGGTAATGGGCTACAGTTTACCAGCAGAGAATTTGGGAATTTCCTGAAGTCAAATGCATTCAACCTATAAGGACAGCCCCATACCAAGTCAGTTGGGAAAATATGGTAAGGTTGAAAAAATTTTGCTCTTGAGATGAGATCAAAGTCTAACTTTACACTTAATGTTTTACCAGCAAATTGAGAATCTCACAACTGAGTGACAAGGGCCCTAATTGCTTATATTTACATATCATTACCTATTCTTGCCTCATTTATACATAAGTTGCTATGTTCCCAGCGAGCAGAGAGAAATTAGACTGTGACAATTCCTGATCACAGATGCATAATGAGAAATGACTGCCACCACACCCAGGTAGGTGGGTTAAGTGTTCTTTTTTCCTGCCTGAGTGAGCAGCTTCCACATATGAATGATACAAGGCCCTTCAAGATGCAAATGCTTTAATCAAGCACTAACACACTGCAGTTTACAGACACCAGTAATATAGAACTCTGCATGTGAACACATGTAATGATCAATGATGTTGGATATCAATCCTAGCCACAAGAAAATTTGGTCATGTCATTTGGCTTTTGCAGATTGATCATGGTCATCTCTGTGAAGCAGAAGCAGTCAAAGGGGACTGAAAAAGCACCATATACAAAATACATTTCAAGGTCTTGTAAGCTTTACAAGAGTATGGAGCTGCTTTCCTCTCACCTGGAAGTATTTGACAGCATGTCCTTACACGCAATACTGCATTTCTTGGGTGATGTGGGGGCATGGGGATGGGATAAGTTTTCAAAAAGCTTACTGAACTTACACTCTCCTACTGTACTTGCATGACATGGTTTGTCTATATGTCAAAGGTTGATGGAATCCTATGGCCCTTTATTTTGGAGACTTCCATGTCACACTGTATCAAGGATTATGGTAGCTACTCATTTGAGAGTGCAGCTAATGCTGCCTGTTCACATTACCAAGGAGCTATTGTGTTTCTCCCTTCCCCAAATAAGCTAATTAGAGCTGTGACATAGGATCCATCCACTGAAAGGGTTACCATCACTATGGACAACAGAAATGCAGAGACATAGAAGAGGAACACATGCTTCAGCGAGCCCAGGACCAGCAACAACTTGCAGCTTCTGTCGAACTGTCTCCATGTGAAGAGGTTGCAGCAGATGGGCAGCACAGAATGTGGCAAAGCTACAGGAAGTCCAGAGTCTATTGCTCATGATGTCATTTCCTTCAGATGAGCAAGATGCAGTGCCTGTGCTGAGTATGGATATCCCGGGATACTGTAACAGCACTGGGTCATCTGCTGGAACACGACCTGCTATCTGAAGAGGTAAGTGACCATCCTATGTCAGTGGCCATCGAGGTGACAGCAACACTTAACTTTTATGTAATTGGCTGTTTCTGAGGATCCACTGGGAAGTATTGAGGATCAGTCCTCAAACTACAACTGCATCAAGGCTGATATCATCAAATTTGTGACACAATGTCATCTGTTTCCCCATGACAAGGTCAGTGCTCAGCCTGGACAGTAAACATTGCTGATGTAACAGGCATCCTCCAGGTGCAGAGCACTGTAGACTGTACATACATTACATTGAGAACACCTTATCATAGTCAAAAAGTGTAGTGCTGGAAATGCCTAGCAGGTCAGGCAGCATCTGAGGAGCAGGAGAGTTGACATTTTGGGTATAAGCCCTTCATCAGGAATGTTGGGGGAAAGGGGGATGAGAGATAAATAGGAATGTGGGGGTAGGGGTGAGGGTTGGGAGAAGGTAGTTGGGAAGGCGATAGGTCGATGCAGGTGGGGGATGATGGTGACAGGTTGGAGAGGAGGGTGGAGCAGATAGGTGGGAAGGAAGCTGGACAGGTAGGGCAAGTCAAGAGGGCGGTGCCAAGTTGGAGAGTTGGATCTGGGATGAGATGGGGGGGGGTGCGAGGAGGGGTGGGAGGGGTGGAAATATGGAAACTAGTGACATTGATGATGCCTTGTCGTTGAAGGCTCCCAAGGTGTAAGATGAGTGGCTTGGATTTGGCGGTGGAGGAGACCCAAGACTTGCATGTCCTTGGTTGAGTGAGAGGGGGAGTTGAAATGGTCGGCCACAGGGCGGTGGGGTTGTTTGATGCATGTGTATCAAAGACGTTCGCTGAAACCTTCAGCGAGTTGGCATCCTGTCTCCCCAGTGTAGCTCACTGAATGTCTCAGGGAGAAGACAACCTTCCAACTCAGCACCCTCTTGATGGATGTGAAGAGGGCTGCTATGTCAATGGAGACCATTACGCAAACAGGCAGACAGAAAGCCTAGCCACTCTCCGCTACATCAGAGACATCTTGGAAATGACTATCAGACTACTCAGACTCCTTGGCATCATGATAGCCCTCAAAATCACCAACACACTAAAACAGCAGCTAATGAACTTGAAAGACCCTTTACAGACAACAAGCAAAACTAATGTCATTTACAAAATACCGTGCAAGAATGGTAACAAACACTAAGTTGGACAAACAGGCAGAAAATTAGCCACCAGGATACATGAACATCAACTTGCCACAAAAAGTCATGACCCAATCTCGCTTGTATCATTACATACAGATGAGGAAGGACGTCACTTCAACTGGGCCAACCCATTCATCCTAGGAGAAGTCAAACAGAGACACGCGCGAGAATTCCCAGAAGAAGAATAGCACTCCAACTGGAACTCTATCAACAAACACATTGATTTGGATCCCATTTACCACCTGCTGAAGAGAAGAACAGGAAATGACATCACCACAGGAAATGACATCACCAAACCAAGGAAACTTAAACACATAAATAAAACGTGGGCCATACCACGGGTGCTTCACTGGAGGCTCAATGATGATGTTATTTAGTATGGTGAGGAAATATCTGAAAATGAACCTTCCAGATCAGCGAGCAAACTTACATCTAGAACCTCAACCTGAGCTATAAATCTTCTCAAAACTCATGAGTATAGTCAATGTTGAGCAATTGTTTAACAATACTTTGTGGTATCCAGTGTTAGGTGATCTACCCGCTTCATGGTATTGGTCAACAGAGTTGCTCAACCCAAGTTTTATTCTCTTTTGTCCCTTCCCTGGTCCTGCAAATGTATATGCAACTGACCTTGCCTGTGTAAAAATAATATGTAAATCAGTCTACCTTGCAAAACCCCATCGTATCAATTCTGTTGTTGTCTGTTTAGTGTATGCTATGTTGCTTTCTCATTTGCTTATCCAATTGAAATGCAACATTTCCCTTTTTGGATCACTGTTCTTGGATCACTGGGGTATATTTTGTGGTAAGCATAAATTCTACAAGAGAGACGGTTTGCACCTTAATAGGTTAGGGACCAGCATTCTGGCAGGCAGGTTATCTACTGCAACACCGCTATATTTAAACTATGTAGCCGGTGGGGGGGGGGGGGGGGTGGAGGGGACAAACTGGATGTTTAAAAAGGAAATTGAAGGGAAAGTTAGAACAAGAGAAGTCAAGAAAGACAACTGTATCAATGAGGCAGAAAACTCGGAAAGGGATCATGCTGTAAGGTTGAGTGAAATAGGCATTGATGGGAAGGGTGAGAGCAGGAACAAATTAAAAATACTGTATATGAATGCACGAAGCATTAGACATAAGATGGATGAGCTTGAGGCTCTTTTGGAAATTGGCAGATACAATATTGTGGGGATAACTGAGATGTGGCTTCAAGTGGACAGGGCCTGGGAAATGAATATTCAAGGCTACATGTACTATCAAAAGGACAGACTGACAGGCAGAGGGGGTGGGGTGGCCTTGTTGGTAAGGGACGATATTCAGTTCCTTGCGCGAGGGGACCTAGAATCAGGGGATGTAGAGTCAGTGTGGATAGAGCTGCGAAATACTAAGGGTTAAAAGACTCTCTTGGGAGTCATCTACAGCCCCCCAAACAGTAGTCTGGATGTCGGATGTAAGATGAATCAGGAGCTGAAATTGGCCTGTCACAAAGATGTTACTACAGTTGTTATGGGGGATTTTAACATGCAGGTAGACAGGGAGAATCAGGATGGTATTGGACCTCAAGAAAGAGACTTTGTGGAGTGCCTCAGAGATGGATTCTTAGAGCAGCTGGTGCTGGAGCCTACCAGGGAGAAGGCAATTCTGGATCTGGTATTGTGTAATGAAGCATAATTGGTCAGAGACCCTGAAGTGAAGGAGCCATTGGGAAGTAGTGACCACAATACATTAAGCTTCAATCTGCAATTTGAGAGGGAGAGGATATAGTTGGAAGTGACAGTACTTCTGTTGAATAAAGGGAACTATGGAGCTATGAGGGAGGAGCTGGCCAAAGTTCAATGGTGCAATACCTTAGCAGGGATGACCGTGGAGGAACAATGGCAGATATTTCTGTGTATAATGCAGAAGTTGCTGGATCAGTTCATTCCTAAAAGGAAGAAAGATCCCAGAAGGAGGCATGGGTGGCCGTGGCTGACAAGGGAAGTTAAGAAACATATAAAGTTAAAAGAGAAAAAGTATAACTTAGAAAAGATAAGTGGGAAAACTGAAGACTGGGAAGCTTTTAAAGAGCAACAGAGGATTACTGAGAAGGAAGTATACAGAGGAAAAATGAGGTATGAAGGTAAACTGGCCAATAATATAAAGGAGGATAGTAAAAGCTTTTTTAAGTATGTGCAAGGCAAAAAAATGGTTGGGACTAAAATTGGGCCCTTGAAGACAGAAACAGGGGAATATATTACGGGGAACAAA
This sequence comes from Hemiscyllium ocellatum, assembly GCF_020745735.1. Lineage (NCBI taxonomy): Eukaryota > Metazoa > Chordata > Chondrichthyes > Orectolobiformes > Hemiscylliidae > Hemiscyllium > Hemiscyllium ocellatum. The sequence goes on along the minus strand of NC_083407.1, from coordinate 61,441,495 downwards.
GAAATGGCAGAAGAATTAAATGGGTACTTCAGATCTGTGTTCACTGGGGAAGACACAAGCAATCTCCCTGAGGTAACAGTGGCTGAAGGACCTGAACTTAAGGGAATCTATATTTGCCAGGATTTGGTTTTGGAGAGACTGTTAGGTCTGAAGGTTGATAAGTCTCCGGAGCCTGATGGTCTACATCCCAGGGTACTGAAGGAGGTAGCTTGGGAAATCATGGATGCGTTGGTGATTATTTTCCAGAGTTCGATAGATTCGGGGTCAGTTCCTGAGGATTGGAGGGTGGCTAATGTTGTACCACTTTTTAAGAAAGGTGGGAGAGAGAAAGCAGGAAATTATAAACCAGTTAGTCTGACCTCAGTGGTGGGAAAGATGCTGGAGTCTATTATAAAGGATGAAATTACGGCACATCTGGATAGTAGTAACAGGATAGGACAGAGTCAGCATGGATTTATGAAGGGGAAATCATGCTTGACTAATCTTCTTGAATTTTTTGAGGATGTAACGCTGAAGATGGACCAGGGAGATCCAGTAGATGTAGTGTACCTGGACTTTCAGAAAGCTTTTGATAAAGTCCCACACAGGAGGTTAGTGAGTAAAATTAGGGCGCATGGTATTGGGGGCAAAGTACTAGATTGGATTGAAAATTGGTTGGCTGATAGGAAACAGGCTTATGCCCGAAACATCGAATCTCCTGTTCCTTGGATGCTGCCTGACCTGCTGCGCCTTTCCAGCAACACATTTTCAACTCTGATCTCCAGCATCTGCAGACCTCACTTTCTCCTGGCTGATAGGAAACAAAGGGTAGTGATATACGGTTCCATTTTAGAATGGCAGGCAGTGACCAGTGGGGTACCGCAGGGATCCATGCTGGGACCGCAGCTTTTTACAAAAAGTGTTAATGATATAGAAGATGGTATCAGCAATAACATTAGCTAATTTGCTGATGATACAAAGCTGGGTGGCAGGGTGAAATGTGATGAGGATGTTAGGAGATTACAGGATGAGCTAGACAAGTTAGGTGAGTGGGCAGATGCATGGCAAATGCAGTTTAATGTGGATAAATGTATGGTTATCCACTTTGGTGGCAAGAACAGGAAGGCAGATTACTACCTCAATGGAAACAATTTAGGTAAAGGGGCAGTACAGAGAGATCTGGGTGTTCTTGTACACCAGTCAATGAAGGCAAGCATGCAGGTATAGCAGGTAGTGAAGAAGGCTAATAGCATGTTGGCCTTCATAACAAGAGGAATTGAATATAGAAGCAAAGAGGTGCTTCTGCAGCTGTACAGGGCCCTGGTGAGACCACACCTGGAGTACTGTGTGCAGTTCTGGTCTCCAAATTTGAGGAAAGACATTCTGGCTATTGAGGGAGTGCAGCATAGGTTCACGAGGTCAATTCCTGGAATGGAGGGATTACCTTACACTGAAAGACTGAAGCGACTGGGCTTGTATACCCTTGAGTTTAGAAGACTGAGAGGGGATCTGATTGAGACATATAAGATTATGAAAGGATTGGACACTCTGGCAGCAGGAAACATGTTTCCACTGATGGGTGAGTGCCGAACCAGAGGACACAGCTTAAAAATACGGGGTAGACCATTTAGGATAGAGATGAGGAGAAACTTCTTCACCCAGAGTGTGGTGGCTGTGTGGAATGCTCTGCCCCAGAGGGCAGTGGAGGCCCAGTCTCTGGATTCATTTAAGAAAGACTTGTATAGAGCTCTCAAAGATAGTGGAATCAAGGGTTATGGAGATAAGGCAGGAAGAGGATACTAATTAGGAATGATCAACTATGATCATATTGAATGGCGGTGCAGGCTTGAAGGGCTGAATGGCTACTCCTGCACCTATTGTCTATTGTCTATTGTCAGACTACTAAACAAGATGGGACTGATTTGCACTGTTATTTGATGCAAGTGTTGCAAGTGAACAGTTTGGAAATAGTTGTAAGAAAAGTGCAGACATCAAGAGTTAAATTAGGACGGATAGTTGGTTAATGTTGTAAACGTTGAAGGTAGTCATAATCAAGGAGAAATATGTAAGTTTTAAAAAAAAAAGTTCATTCATGTGACATTGGTGTTCATGGTGAGGCTAACATTTATTGCCCATTCCCACTTTCCCTTTAAGGAGGCAACAGCGATCTGCCTTCTTGAACTTCTTTAGTCCTTGTCATGTAGTGATATCGCAGTGTTGGTGTTAGAGAGTTTATTTTGTTGGTTACCAATTTTAGGTTTTGAAAACACAAGTTCAATATTACCTAACCATAATTTCCTGATTTACTGTTTTCTCCTTTTCATATCAAAGGATTAGATAGAGTGGACAATGAGAGCCTTTTTCCTCAGATGATGATGGCTAGCATGAGGGGACATATCTTTAAATTGAGGGGTGGTAGATATAAGATAGATGTCAGAGGTAAGTTATTTACTCAGAGAGTAGTGAGAGTGTAGAACACACTGCTTGCAACAGTAGTAGACTTGCCAACTTTAAGGGCATTTAAATGGACATTGGATAGGCATATGGATGAAAATGGAATCGTGTAGGATAGATAGGCTTCAGATTGGTTCCACAGGTTGGCTCAACATAGAGGGCCTGTACTGCACTGTAATGTTCTATGTTCTATATCAGTTTTCTAAAATGCCTAACTTGTCAAATGACTAAAAGGTGACTGCTAGCTGTGTCATTATGTGAAGAAAGTTTTAAAATCTTCAGAGAAAGAGGAAGTATTAGCAGAGAAACATTAAGAAAATGATTAGAAATTCTCTTCACAAATTCTTGATTTTGTTTCTTTAGCAGTAACTATCTAAGATGGCTACCTACATACTTGTTGTGCCATTCGTAGATCTGTTGAAGATTTCCAAAAACAATTTTGTCTTTTCCTTTCATATCATCAGGAATTCCTTTCTCTTCCATTTTTTTCATGTAACCCTAAAGTGTCAGAAATATGCAGAAATTTAGTGTTACAACTGAAGTTTCCTATAATTATGCCATGCTAGTACAATTATTATAATTTCTTACAAATTCAGAAACCCAAACTAGTAAAAGTCCTGAAAATCATAGAATCCCTACAGTGTGGAAACAGGCCATTTGGCCCAACAAGTCCACACTGACCCTCCAAAGAGTATCCCACTCAGACCCACTCCCCTGTCCTACTACTTTACATTTCCCCTGACTAAGGCAGGGTCTACACATAGTGTCTACACAACCCTAAACACTATGGGCAATTTGGCATGGCCAATTCACCGAACCTGAACATCTTTGGATTGTGACAGGAAACCGGAGCACCCAAATGAAACCCATTCAGACGCTGGGACAATGTGCAAACTCCACACAGACAGCTGCCTGAGGCTGGAATCTAACCTAGTTGCTGGTGTTGCGAGGCAGCTGTGCTAACCACTGAGACACTGTGTCGCTAGTGTTAAAATCTTTAGGTCTGCCCCACCAACTCATGTAGCAGAGTAAGTGCCACTGCCTAGACTCTGCCAGAATTCGGATATTAGACTGGTCACCTAGCTTTCGTATTGCTGGTTGCTGCCCTTAGGCTTCAAGTGCGGGATGATTGCCTGGGTCACCTTCAAATGTTCAGATTCTGCAGCTTTATTTCAATCATTCATGGGAAATAGACATCACTGGTTTGTTCAGAGTTTATTGTCCATCTCTGATTGTCCTTGAGAAGGTGGTGCTAAGCTGCCTTTTTGTCCGCTGCAGGACCCGGTAGTCCCACTTCATCAATGGTCTGGCTACAGTATGCTTCCTGACATTATCATCACTACGTAGATTTGATTCAGATGTGGTGAATCCATTTGAAGGAATGCTTTCCTGCTGGCCCTCTTTCCCATTCCAACATTGGCAAGTAGGAGGAGGACAAAAGTTTCTGGGCCTTGGTCTTGGCTATACACAATATGACTGAAATACAATTGATCTTTTGTAATTTACATCACTGGAGCAAAGAGATGGCTGTAGGGCATGAGGTGTAAATTTTCTATCAATCTTCTGATTTCCCCTCTAGATGGTAATACTAGATGAGCCAACTTTCAGAGTGAAACCTTATTTGGTAGGTCTTAACTTTGTTTTTTAAACCGTAGAGGTTAGTTACTGAACACATTCACAGAAGGCTACCCATGTACTTGTATCACAAAGAATAAAATGTTTACTAAACAAGAAAACGCGAACGATGTTTCACAAGACAAATGAAAGGTTGGAAAGACTCATTACAGATATCAGAAAAGGGTTCAAATTAGCACTAATCCTATTATTGCAGCAATATCCTTACAAACACTCAGACTTCAGAGTTTCTATCATCTTGACACTAAGGCTCAGACTCAGGCTGGTACAGCTACAACCAGTTTCCTTTCAGTAAATTTCTGTGCATTCATCAGATGCTTTCCCTTCTCATCTAGTGTCTTCATCTGAGGTACCTAAAATAAACTGCAAACTAAACTCACGGTGACTTTAACTTGAGAGCAATTACATGAGTTCCCTATATTCAGTGTCCAGCAGTCCGTCACTCTCTGTCATACATCACATTGGCTAATATATTTTTCTAGATTGTTATATCTTTATTTGTATGTCATTGGACCTCTGTCACTAAGCAACAGCACAGTATTTTTCTCCACCTTTTTATGATGTGTTGAATTGTTTTAAACTTCATTAAAATGCATGTTCATAAAACAGACCTCCAGACATCTCATTATCAGTGCTCTGAGTTCTCACTTAAACTCTAAAAATGACTAACCATATCTGCCTTTTCTTAACACACAGAATATAAAATATGATTTAAACTTAAAATTAACATTGTTCTTAATAGCCAAGGTTCCTGTTAAGAAGGTTAGAAAACTTTTTAGCCAGTTGCAGGTGCAAACTTTAATATCCTGTGGGAAAACTCCCTAATGTGCCTTCTCCAAATTTGAGTGGGATCTATTCAAATGACTCTGAATCTGGAAAATGGGTTAGATTTGGTGAGCAGTGAGGAGACTAATATTGTGAGTGAAGTCTTGCCCCAGAGATGCACTGTATTAAGAAAATGTTGGCTCCCAAATCACCCACCTGGATGAGAGAGCCTCTCACCATGAATATTATTAAACTTACTCCAACTTACTCTAATTAGATTCAATTCATCTTACCTCAACCACAGCTCCCAAGTCTTTAACATAAACTTTCTCTGTTTGAACAAGTTCATTTAGGACATACCTATAAATAAGATATAGAAGAAAAAACTAAATGTACCAATAGTTAAGGATTCTCTTTGGAACTTAAGAACAAGGAGCATGCCCTCTATCCCCTTGAACCTGATTCACCGTTCAATAAGATCAATCTGATCTGTAATTTAACACCATGGGTGGAGACCTCTGCTCCAACTGGTGGTGAGGGTAGAGGCAGCAATGGCATTTTATTAGGTAGAATGGTGGGATACCAGAATCCCACTACCTGCTCATGTTGCTGAACTCCCAACACCCATTTCCCAATAGCCCCCACCCAATGAAGCGCCCCACCTCCACATTACTGTGGCCCGGATTGCTCTAGAGACCAATGACTCAGGAGCTCAGGTGAATGTTCTCCCCGCAAAAGCTATGGCCTCCCCATTGGCACAGTGAACATAAGAGATGCTGGCCACTGATAGGCTGGCAGTTCTCACTAGGCAATATTTGTGTGAGGAAGGTCTTGTGGTGGCCTTACTGACTTGCTTGAGGGTCAATTGGCCTTCCAATAAAGCAGATGCCTCTCAGGCTGTCCAACCAGCAGGGCGAGACCATCAGCTCTTTAATATTATGCCCAATATCTTTCATTAATATCCATTAATATTCTTTTGTTAACAGAAATCAATAATCACAGATTAAAAATTAACATTTAATTGAACTGCTATTTAATAGATGAGAGTTATTTTCCTTTGCAACAAAATCTTTTTAAATTTCACTCCTGAAAGGCATGCTGTCTTGTTTGAGTGTTGTTGCAGAATCACATATCTTCCAATCAATAAGAATTACTTTTCTCTATCTTACCTATCAGTCTCATTAATACCTCAACACTTCCATCATGTTACTCCTGAATGTTATAAATTCATGGAGCACAATCCTAATTTGTGTAACCCGTTCTTGGAAGTTAATGTGCAGAGTCTGGGTATCATTCTGGTAACTTTATGCTGTGATCCATCCATTGTCAATATATCCTTGCTCTGCTATGGTATCCAGAACTATGTTGTGTTTTCCAATTTTATTGACTCTTGCCTGTCACCTGGAAAAGCCTAACAAACCACTTGGTTGTATTATAAATATGTGCCTAAATAAACCCCTTCGGTATTGGGACAGTGATGGTTCAAGGAGGCATTTCACTATCTGTCTTATTTAGGAATGGGTAATCAATACTGGCCTGGTCAGTGACATCACATCCTTTCATGAATCAAAGAAAAAGCTGTGGTTTCACCAGCATTTTGTATAACTGCAACAGAGTTTCCAACCCAAATAAAAACATAAAGTGCTAGTGAAACCCAACAGGTCTGATAGCATTTGCACAGACAGGAACAGAGTTACTGTTTGAGACAAGTATGAGTCTTTGTCAGAACTGAAAGGCAAGAACATTTTTTTTTCTATGGTGTTGAGAAAGGAGAGGAAGAGAGGGTTGGGAGGAACGAGTGAAACAGATGGTGATGGTGCCCAGAGCAAAAGACAAGAGGGAGCGCATATTTTATTTGAGGAGGGATAGAAATGAAGAAAAGATGTTCATGGTAGACGTTAATGCCAAAATATAGGTTACTTTTGCAGAGAGCAAATGCATATAAAAGGCATGGCAGGAAAGAAAGGAGGTATTATAAAAGTGAAGGGATTTGTTAATGGTCTGAAGATGTTGAACTCAATGTTAACTCCTGAAGGCTATAAAGTGCCTTAGCAGAAATGGGTAGCTGTTCCTCCAGTTTGCATTGTGCTTCACTGCAGCAGGTCAAGACAGCAATGTAAGTGTGAGAGCAAGATGGTTCATTGACATGGCAAGCAACTGTCGGCCTGGCTCATTGCTATGGACAGAATGGAGGCATTCCACAAAGTGATCACCCAGTCTGCATTTGATCTCGCAGTTGTTAAGGGACAATGCCTAATGGGCAGCAAATACTGTGGGCTCGATTGAATGAACTATACATAAATCACTGCTTCACTGGGAAGGTGAGGTTGGGACTTTGGATAATGAGGGAGAAAAAGAAACAAGGACAAAGTCATTCCTCTGCAATGTGCCATGAGGGTAAGGTGATGATAAGGTAATGGGGGTGACTGAAGAGTGGACCCAGGGTGTCACAGAGGGAGTGGTCCCAACAGAATGCTGACAAGGGAGAGAAGGATGTGTTTGGTGGTGACATCCTGCTGGAGGTGGCTGAAATGACGGAGAATGATTCTTTGATTGCAGAGACTGGTGCAATGGGAAGTGAAGATGAGGGGAAGCCTACAGTTGTTATAAGAGTGAAGGGAAGGGGTGAGTGCAGAAAACGTGTTGGACAAAGGAAGGCATGTTGGAAGCAATTTCTAACCTTGTTATTCTAGTCCTCAGATTGTAATGGACAGAATTCCATTTGTTCAGTCTTTTTGTATTATCCTGGACATTTTAATGATCTGTGTACATGATCCCTACATCTCTTTGGACTTCCATAGCTACTGGCTTTTTACTGTTTAGAAAGGATTCTGACCTATCATCTTTCAGGTCAAAGTGAATGCTGTCATAGATCCTTATATTGAAATTCATTTGTCACAGTTTTGTTCATGATGAGCTTGAACCATTCAAAGGTGTCCTATCATTTTACTTTCATTTCTGCTTCTAACAAATTCCAATGTCAGATGTTGGACCATCTCGTCTATAATTCCATTGTTCCTTGCACTTTTCTTAAATAGTGGAGTTACATGTCCATACTTCCAATTAAAGGACAATGTGAATGGCACAAAGGCTCAGTGGTTAGCCCTGCTGTTTCACAGCACCAGGGACCTGGGTTCAATTCCACCCTTGGGCAACTGTCTGTGTGGAATTTGTATGTTCTCCCCGTGTGTGTGTGGGCTTTCTCCCACAGTCCAAAGATGTGCAGGCCATGTGGATTCACCATACTAAATTGCCCATGTTGTACAGGGATGTGTATGCTAAATGGATTAGCCATGGGAAATGCAGGGCTAGGAGGATGGGGTGAGTCTGTATGGGATGCTCTTCAGAGGCTCAGAGTGGACTCCATGGGCCGATTGACTTGCTCTTGCACTGTAAGGATTTTAGGACTGGTTCCTGACTTGATCAGAGTTTGTAATGTCAATGTTCTCATCTATTTGTTCCAAACTGAGCCCCAGAGATTTGTTGAGCTATTGTACAATTACATTCTTGATTATACTTCATTTGACCATGTTAAGTTTTGTCTTAACCCTGATTTAAATGTTAGCTTTCTTGCCATGTCTTACTTGCTATTTTCTTCCTCAACTACAAATGCTTATGTTAAGGGCTGAACCATACAGGTTTTGGCTAAGTTGAGTTGGTGGAGTGATTCTTGCTGAAAGGCTTGAGTGAGTGTTCTTGTCATATGTTACAAAACTTGCCATATTAGTTGGCATTTCAGCCTTTATGGTGAATAGGATGTTCAGACCATCTTATGACAATTGGTTTCCAGACAACTTGCCACTTACATGTAGATCCTGGAATTCCCTGGCATTCCTGACATATTTAAAAGGCCTTTGTGCACCTGGACAAGCACTGTCAATCCAGAGCTGCCTTGCCCAGTTTCTGACATTGGCCCTGCAGGAGATGGCAGCCAAGGGGATATTGGTGCCCTTATTTTGTGGGTATGGTCCTGGAGATCCTGCTGGACAGGATGGTACACAGGCAGGTCTTCCTTTTGTCCCAGGACCAGAGGTGGAGTTAATGATACCCAGACCATACCCATCTGATCACCCACATTACTTCTTAATTCTCCTCACAAGTATGCAATTTCCCCATTTTCCTGAAACTAGATGTCGAAAATCCCCGATATGGAAGTCAGAGCAGGTATCTGTGATGCTAGCTTGCTGCCATTCCTTTGAACCTCAGTTTTGGACTCCTAGCACCAACATCTCAGGGTTCACTGTATGGGCAGCAACTGCATGCGCCTTACATCCATAGGCCTTGTCATCTGCAATATACCAGCCTCACTGCACCCTCATGGCACCCTTGATCTGCCAACAATGTGTTTCTCGCACGGTAATGCTGCACTTTGGACCACATTGACACGTCTCATTAGAATACTGCAACAAGAACTTGTGAGAGCTTAGACAGTCACCTAGATCATGGATTGGACTAGGCTGCATTTCAGGGCTGCTCACTCATTCATTTTGATGCCCATTTCTGCTCTGCCTTGCCATAACATTTTACATTTTGTCCTCTCAACCAGATCTAACAGAGTCTTGGTTTTTCTGTCTTGACTTGACTTTCAATGCAGGTACAAAACCAGACAACTAGTCATTCAGATTAACAGGGATCAGTGGACATGTATTCTGGCACAGTATGTCATTATCAATCCAGGAGCTTGAGCAAGGTCAGCTAGCTGCTCAGTGCAATCCGGGTCAGAGTAAAATATGAAGAAGCAAATGTGGGCACCCCACCACACGGCTTGACTCATTCTACCCCATTGTGGGCTGTTTTTCCTGGAATGAGAGAAGGGAGGGCTTGAATGAGAGAAGGCTGGTGTCAAAGCTGTTAGTGTTAGTGGAGGTGGAGGAAAGGTGGTGAGGTGTTCTGAGTTAGTGAGTAGATAGCTCAGTTGTTATGTAGAGTTTGTGGTTTAGGGTTTGGGTGGATGACAGTGAGTGAGGGAAGATGTTGACAATAGTGACAGTGATGGAACATGAGTCTTTGTGGGAGGTAGGTACAGTAACAGAAAAAGAATGAGTGTGAGGTAACAGAGAGAAGACTGGGGGACACTTAGCCAGGCAGTGCCTCAAAGTTCATTCACACTCTTTGTCCACTGCTGGGCATTCCTCCAGACAGCTGAATCTGCATTAACTGGGTGGCAACCTCTCACTAGGCTGGAAATAGCTGGTGTTGTGGAGTCCTCTGTCAAGTTCCTGGGAAGAGAACAGGATGATGCTCCCAATGGTACATCTATTCCCCCTGTCTGCAAAGCGGAGAGCCAAGTTTTCCCTGTTGGCTATTTCTGGGGCAAACATCTCAAATTGTGCTGGACAGATCAAGACTGACAGCACTTTACTGGGTGCACAACAACCTTTTAAAGGTGACACTAGTATCAGGGATAAGGGAATATCTCAACAGGGACAAACACTTCCACTGACAGAGAGTGGGAAAAACAGGCAAGTATTGATGAGGCAGGTGCCATTATGAGATGGCAGGATGAGGTGAGTTCAGGAAGATTGCATGAGAAATTCACTAGGCCTCACAGAGAGAAAGCCTCTATGAAAATTGACAAAAATGACACGAAGGAGAAAGTGAGGACTGCAGATGCTGGAGATCAGAGTCAAAAATGACACTAAGCCAATTTTTGGTAAGATTCGATACAAACGGTTGAATTTGGTTCAATATCAGATACTGTATGCTGCATTTTCTTTGTGTTATTTGAAATGGCAAACAATTATATCTATCCAAACATATTCATTGCATTTAGGCAGTACAATGTTAATATTCAGTTAATATTTACTGTTGTATTTCACTTAGAACGTTATAAAGAAAATTAATTTACTTTCTGCCTTTAAGTCCTTTGGCTTGTTCTTCATTATGATCACCAGGTGATGCTGAAGAATTCATTGAGGAATGGTGGAGATACAGCAGTCTGGTTCCAGGATCTAGAAGAGAATGAAGATTCATATGAAAAATTTGTCCTATTTTATTAGGAATGAGCAATAACTAGATTTTTGATTTCTGAATGTGGGCCATATTGAAGATCCCTGAAAGTGGGCAGAAGGATTAGTTATGTTATTACCCAACTCTCTTCAATTATAATGCATAGAAACTTGATATTGTCTGTTCCGTATAATGATGTTTACATGCAACCAGCTATAGCCACCTTGTTCATTGGCTGCACACAACAGCATAGGCCTTACTTTGCTATTTGTTAGCACCACTTCAAGCTAGTTTGTACCTATTAAATTGATGACATAATTGAGAACAGTAGCATGCAAGAGTCAACAAGGCTGACAATGGGAGACAGCAAGTACCAAGGTTTTCTGAGACTGTGCCAGAAGTGCTGATGGAATCAATGTAAAGCTGAACCATTAACTTCTATCTTTGAGGACATCTTTGGGTGGCATGGGTGGTTGCAGAAGAACCTCTGGTAGTATTTCAATTAGAGGCTAGTAGGACCTATTAGCCATCTATGTCTGTTGAAAAGGTTTTCCCCCAATAACATTGAAGTTGTGCCTCAGGAAGATTAATGATCTTACAGTAAGATCAAGTAAGGCATCTTCAAATAACAGCCTGCTGACTGGACCATCACTTGTCAGATACATAGCAAGCTGAGGCAGAAAGAACTAACCAAAGGAAGAGAAAGTCACTTGCACTGTCAAACCCTCATTAAGGAAACAATACTGACCATGTTGGGAATGGCTATTTTTAAGATCCTTCCATGGTGAATGTTGAATCCATCAAGGGTGACAGCATCTTCTTGCCTAGCTCCCTTCTCGTGTTCCATTTTCCCCTCATATCATATCTGCATCTGAAGTACAAGCTGCAGAAAGTAAGCAGGCCTACTTGTTTTCCTCCTTCTGTTCACCCACAACTTTATATCTCTGCCCTTCTACACTCACATACAAAAGAACTATCCAACCAATAGAGGAAGACTAAGAAAACAGTGTTGTTGCAGACAAAACCATCATTGATCTTGCAGCAAACAGCTCAGATATTAATGTAATATATTATGGGGACGGTTTGTAATATATTATTGTTTGGAAACACAAGTTCTAGGGTTTTTGGTTTACAGGTTTGTGAACGTGACTTTTTAAGGGTCAGAAACTCATCTTTTTTGGGAGTGGGTCAAAATGCCATTCCTAAGAAATTATTTGATTTAAGCTAAATTACTAGACACAAAACCTAGTGAGATAATTGCTGGCTTTTTGAATGGAGTTGAGCTTTCACATTCCAGAGTGAGCCAGGTGAACAGGCCAAAGGCCAGAAACAGGTTGATGTAAAAAAAAGACAAATACCAGCAGTTGATGTTTAGCGAACAGAGTGTAGGTATGTGGGAAAAGCTTTGAGTTCATTTTTCTGAGAGTTCAGTGAGAAATGTCAGTGAGTTAGCTTGTGTCTGTGCATCTCAGGGAAAGGTGGAGAATCACATCTAGTGAATGTGCAGAAAGCTGTGCAAATGAAATGATTACAATCTTGTCAGTTGTGTAAAAAAACTGAGTGAAGATAAGATCATCACTGGGGTTGGGGTTGAGTGTCTTTAAAGGATACTGCTGGGAAAAAGAAAGTCTTTTGCTATTTATGAGAAGATATATATAAGTTATGTCTATATAGAGCTTTAAAAAAAATTATTTGCGTATTGCATAAAAGATAGTCCTAAAGCTTGATCTGCAAAGGCAACAAGTACACTGTAGTCAAAGAAATGGCTAAGGTGAGTTCAGGTGTCAGCTGACCAGATTGAGTTCTGCTGCAGAAAACCTAGGTGAGGATTTTGGTAGGCCCAGCTGCTGATGGATGTTGGTGAATGTACATGACCAAATATTTGGTGCATTGCAAAGCCTCTGGATTACAGTCCAGAGCACAGAGGAGTCTAGCACCAATTGGGCATAGGACTTTGTATAGCGATTGGGTTTACCCTTTTTAGTATGAAGGTGATGTAGGGCGGAATTCTGTAGGGGTGTGAATGGTTTGGGATGTTGTGAGATTTGTGGTAGAATCAGATGGGAGTTCTAGTGAGGCCTATCTTGACATCAGGAACATCTTGCCCTACCTTTTCTGCTTTTGCCAAGATGAGATTCTTGCTAGATAGTGGCAGATTGTCAATTAAAGGGGATTATAGCTTGTTAAATGACTTGTTAATGACCCAGTTCATCTCAGTAATATTCAACCTTTTATCTGTCTAAAGGCACCAAACACATTCAACAATAAGCTCTCCTGATGTGGAGATCAGAGCAGGTATCTGGCAACTTCAGTTTGCTATTGGCTGTGAGGAGCCTCCATGTTGCTCAACAACAAACAAAATTTCAGGTCATAATCCATGGACACCAGTCACATGCATCCCTCTTGGACGGTCATTAGCATTCAATATTTCTCAACCTGTCATGATCCACAGGTGTACCTCAGATATACTTGCAGGACACTGAGGAAACACAAATAATTAGGAATCTGCCCATCTTGGTCTTAAATATAGCCAAGTTACTGAATGTCTTTAAGATAGAGATAGATAGGATATGGATCACTAAGGGGATCAAGGGTTATGAGGAGGCAGGAGAATGGGGTTGAGAAACATATCAGCCATGATCAAATGGCAGAGCAGTGTCAGAGGGCCAAATAGCTTAATCTGCTTCTATATCATATGGTTTTACTTGCATTGCAAATCATACCAGCATTGAAAAGCTACAGCAGGGGTACTTTGCACACAGGGGCAGAATACTCAGGCTGCATCTCAGGGCAGGTCTCTTGGCACTCACTCACTTAGCACCTGCCTGCAGGCTGGCAGCATTCACTCCTTGTCTTGCCATGCCATACAATGCCTGCTAGTATAATAGCACTTCTGTGAGAGCCAAAGGCGTACAGAGGTGCTCCTACGTGCAGGCAGTTAGGCAGACTGCTGTCATGCTTGTTAGTAGGAAACTGTTCAGGGTTGTGGGGGGGTGGGGGGCATCTCCTTGTACATTACACTAACATGGCTATGTGTTGCTGGAAAAGCGCAGCAGGTCAGGCAGCATCCAAAGAGCAGGAGAATCGACGTTTCGGGCATGAGCCCTTCTTCAGGAAGAAGGGCTCATGCCCGAAATGTCGATTCTCCTGTTCTTTGGATGCTGCCTGACCTGCTGCACTTTTCCAGCAACACATTTTCAGCTCTGATCTCCAGCATCTGCAGTCCTCACTTTCTCCACTAACATGGCTATGTAATACTGACAGCTGCTTGCACAGCAAATACATTGCACATGCAAATGGACGTGTTGGAAACTGCGTATGGACTTGTCCTTAATTCAGTTAAGGGATGTATTGGGGGTCATTGTAAGTCACTGTATAGTTCACACATAGATCAGTGCCTTGGCTCACAATCAGGATAGCTATCTGATCACAGTCCATCCTGTTGGGAGAGCAGCAACAATAGATTAACGGTTCCAGAGTTGTGGGGAGGGAACCAAGTAAGATTGGAACAAGGGATGTTCTACATACCCCACAAAATGACAGGCATAGCTGAGGCCCATGTGGGTACCCATAGCCACACCTTTGACCTGAAGAAAGTAGGAGGAGTAAAAGGAGAAGCTGTTCAGAATGAGAACGAGCTCGACAAGGCAGAGGAGGGTAGTAGTGGATGGGGGACAGTTCAGGCCACTTTTCCTGGAAGACGTATAGAGCCCTGAGACCATCCTGATGGGGGATGGATGTATAAGGGGATTGCACGTCCACGGTAAAGAGGAGACAGTTGGAGCCCACGAACTGGAAATTCTGCAAGGGATGTAACATGTTAGAAGAATCACGGATGTAAGAAGGGAGGGCCAGGATGAGGAAAAAGTGTTGAATCGAGGTATGAAGAGATAGATAGTTCTGTGGGGCAGGAGCAGCAGAAACAATGGGTCTGTCTGGGCAGTCCTGTTTACGGATTTAGCAAAGAAGATAGAAGTGGACTGTACAGAGTAGGAGGACAATGAGCTTGGTGGCGGTAAGGGGGAGATCACCAGATACAATGAGATTAGTGGCCATCATGTATACAGTAGCTTGATGCTTGATGGAGCCATGGCCAAAGGAGAGATAGGAAAAGCTGGCACTCTGCCTATACAATGTAGAGGCCAGTACGCCAGATAACAACAGCTTGAATTAATGCAGTTTCATTGTGAATGATGGTACTTGTTATTCATATATTGAGTGGCTTATAGCTCCAAATGATAAGATATACAAAGCTTTTCTTTTATTAAATAGGGAATGTTTGAAGAAATTCATTTACAGTTTTGTTCACTTTTGACTTGTCATCGGGATATCTGCTGTAAATTTATTTTCACTTTAGTTTCAGAAACTATTAAAACACACTGCAATAAAACTCAATTGTATTTTTAAAGTTAGAGTTAGGAGGTGAGTACAAGTTTGACTGTGAGAAATTACTTTTAAATGCAGATTGGATGAATCTGTGACATGGTCAAAGCAGGATGTTATTATTGCTTTGTAACAGGAAAATAATTATTAATGCCTCAAAGGGGCCAAACAAGTAATGGTAAGGCTTGCTGAGGGAATTTGTAATTATTTTCCCTTGTTTACTTCAAAATAAAACAAATTCTTCAAAGGGAGGATGAATATATGGGTTGCCAGAATGCTAGAGCTGTCTCCATCACTAGGTCTGGATATGCAATAATTCACGTGAAGTTCTGAAGTAGGAAAAGAGATAGCAGCATAACACCAAACCAGTAACATTAGTTTATTGTGATCCTAGACAGTGAAAGTTTTAGGCTTGCTCCTATGCTTACTGGATTTGCACACAAGTGATTTCCAGAAATAATAAAGGCTCACTGTATGTGGAAAAGACTACAATTGTTTCCATTTTGCTCTGTTCTAAATTGGGATGTCTTCCTCTGATACATCCATGATATCATCAGTGCTGCTACTCTTGTTCTGAACAAGAAAAAAATGTTTATCTGTTTTCATTTCTGGGAAAGGACTGGCCACTGATACCAGTTACAAATCAACTAACTCTATGGTTACCTTGACTATATGTCCTCACACTCTGCTTCCTGTAAGAATCCCATCCCATTCTCACAGTTTCTCCATCACTGTCACATCTGTTCTGATTATGTCAACTTTTACAAGGGGACCTGTGGAATGTCCATTTTGTTCCTCAACTGAGGATTCCTCACCAATATGGGGGAGCCTCAGCCGTGTATGACTATTTCTCAAACATCTGCCCAACCCCTTCTCGTCCCACCCACCACAATGATATGGTTCATCTGGTCTTCACTTACCCACCCACCAGCCTCTACATCCAAAGAATCATTAACTGCCATTACCACCACTCCCAGCAAGATGCAATCACCAGGCATATATTCCCCTCTCTTGCCAGCTTTCTGCAGGGACTGTTCCCTTCGGATCATCCTAGTCCACTCCTGCTGCACTCCCAAAGAAGCCCACAGTTCAATGTTATCTTCCTATGCAACTGTGGAAGGTGAAACATCTGCCCATTTAATTCCTTCCTCCTCACTATTCAAGGTCCCAGACACACCCTTCAGGTGAAGCAAGAATTTTACTTCACTTACTCAATCTAGCCTACTATATTCACTGTTCACCATGTGGTGTCCTCTGCCTTGGGAAATGAAACACAGGCTGGGTGATCATTTTGCAGAACACCTACATTCTGACTGCAAAAAAGATCCTGACACTTCAATACACTACCGTGTTCTCTGGCCAACATTTCTGTCTCAGGCTTGTTGCAGTATTGCAGCGAAGCTCAGTGCCAGCTGGAAGAACAACACCTCATTTTCCACTTGGGGACCATGCAATCTTCAGGAATTAATATCAAGTTGAATAACTTTAGGGCCTGAACATCTTGTCCCATGTCCTTTACCCATCTTTCAGCACAATGCATTTTTTCCTATCATTGTCCCATTTTCAGTTTTTCTCCTTCCCTGGCTTACCATTATCCATCCCTTTATTACTTGTCTTTCACTCCCTCTGGGTTCTGTCTCTATCTATCCTCTTACTCCCTTCCCGCGTACCCTCCCAACACCCCACAACCTGCCTTCAGCATACATACCACTCTTTCCTAGCTACTATAGTTCTGATGAAAGATCACTGGATTCAAAACATTAACTCTGATTTCATTCCACATCTACTGCATTTCTCCAGAAATTTCTGTTTTTATTTAATTGTTCAAGCTATGTGTCCATTCATTCAATGTTCCTATTTCTATACTAACCTTCATGTGGTTCAGAGAGCAATCCTGAGATTACTGCCTTTGAGGCACTGCTTTCAGACTATCACAGGTAGACAACCCTTTATCCGAAATCCCGAAAAAGCGCCAAAGTCGGAAGATATTTTTGTGAAGGTTTTTTTTCTCATTGACAAAGTTGTTTGGCTTCCATCAGTTAACCCATTCGATGTGTGTCACTCAGATGTGACGTGTGGGGCCTTGCCCAGCACTGCCAGGCCTCAATTTTATTTCAGGGCTGTTTTACTCACAGTAAGTCTGTTCTACGGAAAGACTTTTAAAAAAATTTACCATCGAACTGCCACTTATTCTGAAATTCAAAAATTTCTGAATTTCGAAAACCAGCAGGTCACATTGATAAAGGATTATGCATCTGTACCTGGCCCCCAAATTCAAATTTTGGGATCTTATTTCTCTTTCTACTTACATCATTGATACCAATGTGGACACTGGCATCTGGTTGTTTATCCTTTTATTTTATTCATTCATAAGATATAGCATCGCTGGCTAGGCCATCATTTATTATCATTCCTAATTACTCAGAAAGCAGTTAAGTGTAAACAACGTTGATATATCACATGTAGGGCAGATCAGGTAAAGATAGTAGATTTCCTTATATTAGTAAACCAAATGGAGTTTTCGACAATCAGCATCAATTTTGTGGTCATCATTACACTCTTAATTACAGATTTTTCATTGAATCCAAACTCCATCATCTGCCATGGTGGGATTTGAACCTGAGTCCCCAGATCACTACCCAGGTCTCTGAATTAATTGTTTCATGTTAATACCACTAGGCCATCTCCTTCCCTTAAAAGAATGCCTCACAGCCACTTTGTGAGATCCTTGGTTATGCCACCAGGGAGGTGACATACCATCCTGGAGTAATACGTACAGCACAAAAATCCCATCTTTTCCACAACAATTGAATTGCCAGTCATAATTTCCCTTCCACTCTTCTTCTTCCCTGTACAGCTGAGTTGCGTGTGGTGCCAAAAGCATGGATCTCGTTATATTTTACTGATGTACCATCACCGTCACGAGTATCCAAAATGGAAAACTCATTAAGTGGGGAGGAGATAGACTCAGAGGACTCCTGCACTCACTTCCTTTCTAGACTGCCTCGCATCAATTCAGTTTCTATCTGTCTGCCTGGTCTTAATGTGCGGTGGAATCATCTTATTAAATGTCCGAGTTAGTTTTCAGTTTCGCAGATGCACCACAGTGACTCCATCTGCCACTCATATTCCAAAATCCCAAGCTTAAGGTTTTGAGGCTGAGGGTAGGTTTGCACATGATTGTCTAGGCCATACGATGTGTCTACAAATCCCCACATGGCAGAGGACAGGCATTCACCACAGCCAAGCTGTCCTGCCATCCTGTGAGCTCACTTTCAGACCAATTATTTTAAACTGGAGATAGGAAGCTACTCAACAGTCAGCCCTAAAGATTCTAGCTCTGACTGGATGTCTTGGAATCCTTTTCTAACCTTACTCCTCGAGGTGATGCTGACTGCTTGTTTCCTTGTCAGCCCTGATCTTCTGGGCACAACTAACAGTCTGACTTGGTGTCTCCTCTCACCTATTCATCAAAGCTGTATCTGCTCTCCAGTTAATACTCTCTAGCTTATGACTGACTGTCAAAGAGTATCTATATGTGTCAATATCTTTCCTTAGTGTAAAATTAAATGCCCAGTAGGTGTGCTCACATGATGATATTTCTTATGCCTAAAATGGTCTTCTCTAGTGAGATTATCTTTAAATATTTCTAAACTCACAGGATTCAGCTAATGGTATCATTGTTATTATATACTGGTCAATATTCCCCCTCACCCCTCAAGTTGATGTTGAACATGAAATATTTGTAAGTTAGTTTAGCAGAATGTTCAAAGTTTAACTTATACGTCTTCAAGCCTTCTCCAGTCTGGCTTTTCAGTTCCTCTGTGAACTCAAGGTTGCAATACAGTTTGCAGCATTCTTTTACTGACACTGATTGCTGAGCTGCTAATGTTATTTGTTCAGGCTTTTTAATTAATTTCATTGCTACTTCATAATTTCACCAATGAGATTGAAAGAATTTAAATCTGTTTTATATTATCTTATAATTTCTACAATAACAGAGACTGGAAAATTTATAACCATTCCCATTTGCTGAGTTCATAGAAGTTGCAGACTGCAATGCCAATACATTTTTTCTGTAGCTGGCTCTCTTATAGATCTGAAAATCCACACAATTTCAGCTTCACACTCGATGCTTCATATAGTGTGTTTTAATGGCTTCTCAAGCTACCATGAACACAAGTTACAGCACAGGCTATGTGACTATGGTAAATCATAAAGGCACAAAGTACAAATACCTTTCTCTAAATGCTTCACATTGTTTGTTCTCCTGATGTTTTGCATGATGTTGTTGCCCTACCACCATCACCTTCCAATGGGTGTAGATTTCATCATGGCTATGGTGTCACAAAGTTATTCATAGGGTGACACACTTGCATAACTGGGAAATTTATCTGGGAAATGCTGAACAAGTTGGGAGTACATATGAAAAACTGGACAGTTTGGAAATTTTGAAAGGGCTTTAAAAGGACATGTGATTTTTGGGTGCAGTGTTTGCAATGGTTATTGAAGTCAAACTTTAATGAGGGCAAGCTACCACCTGCAGCTTTGGTTGGAGGTCAAATGATGTTTGGAAAACGGACAAAGCAAGATTTTAAGAGTTGAGTTTTGTGGCTTTAATTGCTTGACAAACTTGGCTTGTAAAGATGGGGCCCTGTACTGACGATTGCCTAGCAACAATATCTGCACTAAAGTTTGTTTTAGTGCACACATAGGTGGGTCAGTTGAAGCAACAAATCAGGAAGTTGACAGCAAGAAAAGAAAGATTCCTCTCTCTTACCCTTGAGCAGACCAAGCTGCACAGATCTCTCAGTAAAATATCATCTGGGAACGTTGGAAAGTCTTACACTTAACTTGCTTTGATACTCTGGAAGCTGAACTTATAAATCGAAGACCTAAGTCTTACCAATTCTTTAGTAAGATTAAGTCTGATTAAAGATATCCCATTGATTCTGTGGCTGTCATCATTGCAATCTCAATGACAGTACGTCATCTAGACTGTGAGATGATTTCCCTTTCAGTATCCCTTGAGTTTAGACTGCTGGCCCCACTGGGGTAGTTTCCCATTTGCTTTATCTTAAAAACCAAATCATCTTGCAAAGTTGCATTATCTTGACTGTTGCTTGACTGTACATGTTTGTGATGATGTAGATATAGTTGTATAGTCTGTATAGTAGCCTAATTGTTAACCACTTCATTTAGTGGTAGTATACATTTGTTTGTAACAAATAATAT
Source organism: Hemiscyllium ocellatum (assembly GCF_020745735.1). Taxonomy (NCBI): domain Eukaryota; kingdom Metazoa; phylum Chordata; class Chondrichthyes; order Orectolobiformes; family Hemiscylliidae; genus Hemiscyllium; species Hemiscyllium ocellatum. Next base: position 61,421,095 of record NC_083407.1, on the reverse strand, counting down.
TTTGAGCTTTTAAAAGATAGTTTCTTTTGTTCTGGACAGTCATAAAGATAAATAAATTGACTACTTTGGTGATTAATCAAAACTTTTGTTGCAGCTTACGACCATAACAACTAGGAACGGAGCAAGTTGTTTGGCTGTTCAAGCCTGCTCCACCACTTTATAGGATCATGGCTGATCTCTCAATTCTCTACGGCCCTTTCCACATAACCTTGATTGTTCTACTGATCAAGAATCCATCTATCTCAGCCTTAAATATACAAAAGAACTCTGTTCTTACAGCTCCCTGTGGCAAGGCGTTCCAAAGACTCACAACCCTATGACAGAAGAAATTGATCCTCGTCTTAATTTACATTGGTGCCCTTTTATTCTGGGAATATGGTCTGTAGTCCTAGACTCTCCCATGATGGGGATTATCCTCTCAGCATTTACCCTGTCAAGCACATTAAGAATCCTTTCAATGTTTCAATGTTATACGTTTCAATGAGATTACCTGTAATTTTTCTAAACTCCAATGAGTAAAGTCTCTGTCTGTGTAGCCTTTGCTCTTAAGACAATCCCTCCATATCAGGGATGATTGTAGTGAAACTTCTCTGAACTGCCTCAAATAAAATAATATATTTCCTTAAATAAGGGAACCAAAACTGCTCATAATATGCCTGATGTGGTATCTTGTATGGTTGCCTTGAGACCTCCCTATTCTCGGACTGTGAACCTCTTTGAAGTATGGGCTAAAATTCCATTAGCCTTCCTGATTACCTGATGCACATGTGTGTTACCTCTCTGTATTTCATGTACAAGTAACTCCAAGTAATTGCAGCTTTCTGCAGTTTTCTCCATTTAAATAACACTCTGTTCTTTTATTCAACCTTCCAAAATGAACAACTTCACATTCCCCACATTATGCTACAATTGCCAATCTCTTGCCCACTTATTTAACCTATCAATATCTCTCTAGAAACTTTATCCCTCTTGAAACCTGTATTCCCATTTACTTTTGTATCATCTGCAAATTTGTCTATGGTACATTTGCTTTCTTCCTCCAAGTCACCAATATATATTGTAAACTTGTGGAATAACATCCTTGATTGCCAACACAGTCTTCTCACCACAATCATAACAACACAAATTTGAAAAAAAGACATGAACAAAACATACCAACAACTAAGCAAAAAAAAACACAATCTCAATGCAATACATTAGTCAGTTTAAAAAAAATTGACAAATGCACAAAAAAGCAAAGAGGATGTACACAGACTGGCACGTGCTTATTAACTGATAATAGGTTTGGGCATTGCCATCTAGAATGACAGGATACTCAACCAATGAATCTGTGCCACCGTAGAGGTTTAGGTCCTGGTGATCAGCATCACATGCACTGCCCCCTCCCAGGCCAAACTTTGCCTGGCCACTAGCCACAGAAGTGGCACTTGATGTAGGTCTCTCTCACTTACGAATCTCACAATGGGAAAGTTTCCACCTGTAAAACTGCAGTGGAATATATCAATTATATTGTGGGACTGGCACCCAGTAAATTTTACAGGCCCCTGCCACCAACTAACCTATCCCTGTGTGTGTGTGTGGTTTGGTGGTGTGGTGTGGAGCTGTAAAATTCCAGCCCTAGTGTCTGATAAAACACTTGCCTGTATGTATCTGGTCCATATGTAGCATATAGAAATCATGACCCAAGACCACAGTTTGGCACTGAGATTGTGGTCCTAGTGCAGTACACAACTGGTGCACTTTCCAACTTTCTCCAAGACAATACCATGAAACAACTATTGATTCACAGCTTTAGAATTAAAAATACATGTTTGTTAAGCTTCATTCCTACATTCTTTTTCCTGAGCTAAAGCAAGCAAATAACCAAATATTTATTTTAACAGGTTTAAGAGTCCATTTAGAACAACGTTAGCAAATGGAGAGCAGACTGAAGTCACAGAGTGAAATTTGATTTATAATAGATCACAGACAACTTTTCATAAAGTAACCACTGGCGGTTATTGAAAAATAAGAAATACTTAGAGAACAATGAGCTAAACATATCCAGGCAAATTTTACAAACATAAGACAAGGAAACATTTTCAGTTCAACACTTGGGGTAAAACCTTACCAAGATAGTTTGAAAACCCAAGCACAGTTGACTCATCTAGTCGAAATTCAAACTGCAGAGAATGACAGCAGCAGCAAATTAATTTGTTTCCACAGAGGGAATGGGAGGAATATGTATAATTATGTGTGTTGCTTTTGTGAAATTTCCATAGTAAATATTAATAATTTGTTTATTAATAATAAAAAGTATAATAGTTTGCATATATTTTACATGTTTCGTACAAGGGTAAACATTGTATCAACTACAATGAACATTCATACGATCCATATTTACATCAACAAGTTACATAATGCAATAGTATTCTGAATAAAGCCTCAACTGTTTTCAGTAGCTGCAAATAACATAAAGGAAGATTAAAATCAAATCTTCAGAGAGAGGGATCTTTATTTTCCCAGGCCATAGGGAATGGATCAGAGGGAGCAGTAAAAAAATTAGGTCAATTCTTCCTTCCATTCTGATTGATCTGTGATTATAATACCATGGTCTAAATTTCTGTTGGTCTCTGGTGATAGCCTCACTATTAATTTAAAATCAAAAGGCTGTGATGTACTGTATTTAGAATAGTCATTAGATTTTAAATGGCTTCTAAGCTTAACAGATAAATTTTTCATGGCTCACTGTTGTAAGTTATTTTTCAATAATAAATAATTCTGACTTCATTAAGCAAATGAGGAACTAAATTGTATTTTTTTACTTGTAGTTAGTTGTAAAGCACTGTGTCTAAGCTTATATAACCATATTAAAAGTAAAGTCATAGTTTTCTGTTGTTTCTTATGGCTCAAGCTAACGTAAAGTGTGAAAAAGCTTTACGTAAAGCAATTTTCATCAAAAGACACAGTAATGTTTTAAAATGCTTTAGTTTTGTAACTCAAACTATGCAATAGGCCTTCATATATTAGATTGTATGGTTATTTTGAGCTTTAATTTGTTTTAGGTGAGCTGTTAGTTGGGTGGTAATATTGCTGGACTAGTAATTTAGAGCCCCAGGCAATGGGGAAAGGGATTGAATTGCACCATGGTAGACAATGACATTTGAACTCAATTTTAAAAAATCTGGAATAAAAAGCTAGTCTAATGATAATCATGTTGATTTTTGGGAAAACCATGTCCTTTAGGAAGCAAGTTTACCATTCTTACTGGTCTTGGTCATAAGTGACTCCAGAATCAAGGCACTGTAGTGATCTCTTAATAGCCATCTTGATGATTATGGATTAGCAATAAATGTTGGCTTATCAAGCAACATTCACACCCCATGAATTAATTTTAAAAGACCATTTGTTGGGGAGTCACACGTGTTTGTTTTTATTCAAGGATATTGATATATTTTGATTAATGCTTAAATGTATCAATTGGGATATGTGAATAGTATTAATTTATTAGAAGGTGACATTATGTACTCTAAGCAAACAAACATTGTTCTACTTGTGCCTCCTTATCTTGGTAAAGATCTGTTGTTAAAATAAGAGAGACACACCTTAAAATTTACAAAATGGAAGATCTCACAAAGTGAGGACATATCAAGGAATGAATCAAAAGTCAACAGGAAGTGATGTCACCGGAAGTATCATTACTTTTAAAGAAACCACTCAGATATTGTGCAAAGACTGATGAGCCAATGCAAAATTAACCATGAACTGTTGGTGCATTAATAAGTAATTAGAGTTTAGGATGTCTCTGATCATGTGCAGAGGCTAGTAGCTAGCAGGGTAGACAAGCAGGAGGCTGGAAGAATACAGCAAGCCAGGCAGCATCAGGAGGTGGAGAAGTCAACATTTTGGAACTGGGATGGATGTTAGGGGAGTGGCATATAAAGGGGTGGGGGGGGTGTGGGTTCAGGGTGGTGAGGTGGGGATAGGTGAACACAGGTAGAGGGTATGACCTGGTTGGTTGATGGGAGGAATGAAAGGGAAGGGGAGGGTCTGGGAGGGAGTCAGTGGTGGGCAGGGAGGTTATTTGAAATTGAAGAACAAAATGTTGAAATAATTAATTCCTCTTCCCACTCCCTTTCCGACACAAACGTTTCACTGAGCATTCCAGCAGGCCGACCAGACCACCCAGTCACTGTCCATTTTAATTCTCCTTCCCACTCCCTTTCCAACATCACCATCCTTGGTCTCCTCATTGCCAGAATGGATCAGACTGCAAATTGGAGGAACAACACCTTATCTTCAACCTGGGCAGCCTACAGCCCGGACCACTCAACATTGAGTTCTCCAATTTCAAATAACCACCCTTCCCATCACTTGGTTTCCTTCCCAGCCCCTCCTCCTTCATTCCATTCCTCTCAGCCATCAACTGGATTCATCCTCCCACTGACCAACTAGGTTGTATTCTCTACCTGTCTTCACTTATCCCCACTTCACCACCCTACCCCTGCCACTCTCTTTATCTGCAACTCTCCCCACACCCACCCCTAGTCCTGAAGAAGGGTTACACCCAAAACACTGACTTCTCTACTTCCTGATGTTGCTTGGCTTGCTGTGTTCTTCCAGCCTCCAGCTTGTTTTCCTGGATTCCAGCAGTTTTTTTCGACTCTAGCCAAGTAGGTAGCAGGGGCTACCAAATCATTATTCTTGGTTGTTTGGAGCACAAGAAAGGAAGCCTGGAGACTGAAGGAAAGTGTCAGTCAACAGAACAGATCAAGAGATTGGTCCCCAGTCAACTAGTGTTCTGACGTGGATCAACTAAACACCATTTCTTTTATTAAGTATGAATTTTATGTTTGTTATGACAAATGTAATAAATTCCATAAAACTTGTGAAATGTATTTTTATTGGAATGGGTCTCATAATTAATCAGTATGAGTAAACCTTTAGAATACTTTTCTCTCAATTAATAATCAAATTAAAGTGATCTTTCGCTATGGTAAGTTTAAAAGGTCTTCCCTTGGTGGGGCCCTAAGGAACAGGATTACTTTTGTAGTCTGTATGTGCTGTGCCCTCTTTTATTCCAAGCTGCCCTTTCATCCATGAAATCCTCACAATATTGCTCCTTTCTTACTTACATTACCACCAGCAGGTTTCTCTTTTTACCAAACTTCACACTTCTCTGAACTGAGTGATTACTAAGAAGAATTCAAAATTGCGTTCCTCGTGCAAATTAAAACCAGTCTTTACAGTCTTGTCTCTAAGGCAAATATATCTTTCCTTAGAGATGGAGACCAAAACTGAGCATACGGCTCCCACTAATCTCACAATGTTATCAACACAGTTTTAGCAATACTTCAATTTTTGGGGTACGAAAAACATAAATTGCTGGAAAAACGCAGCCGGTCTGGCAGCATCTGTGAAGAGAAATCAGACTTAACGTTTTGGGTCAAGGGACCCTTCTGTTTTTGGTGCTCAAATCCCATTAATAAATGCCAACTTGCCATTTGCCTTCCTTACTGAAGCTGTAAACTATTTATCACTGTTCCTTGTGTGTGTACATTCAAGTCCCTGAACATCAATATTTAAAAATTTCATATGTATTAAAAATATTCTGTGTTTATTGAGCAGCCAAAATTAATTGAATTTTTTTTCGGGGTATGTGGGTGTCAGTGACAAGGTCAACATTTGTTGCCCATGCTTAATTGCCCTTGAAACGGAAAGGTTTGCTAGGCCATTCCACAAAGTCAGTCATATTGCTGTGGGCTTGGGCTGACTTATACAAAAAGATCAACCATGAACTTACTGAATGGCGGAGCAGGCTCAAGAGGCTGGATTGCCTACTCCTGCTCCTAGTTCTTATGTTCTTATCTGCACTTTCCTATGTTGTCAGCTACACAACCATTTCTTGCTGCCTTCAAATATTTCCAGCTGTTCAGCTCTGGGAAATACATCACCCAAATACAAATGTATATAATCACTGACATTTTCTCCCTTCCAAGATGAGATGGCCCACACAATATAGAAGGGAACACTAAAAGCAACAATTGCTGGAAATCACAGCAGATTAGACAGCATCCATAGAGAGACAGCAAGCTAACATTTCTAGTCTAGATGACTCTGATGAAGAGTTATCTGGTTTCGAAACACTACTTAGCTCTTTCTCCATGGATGCTGCCTGACCCTCTGTGATTTCCAATATTTTTTGCTTTCAGTATGGATTCTAGATTTTGCAGTAATTTGCTCCTACAGAAGGAAGCACAACAGAGTTGGCAAGGGTCAAAAACACTTACATCTCCTCAGCCCTATGTAACATATGGTCCTCCACATCATGGGATGTTTTGGAACAGGATTGCTGGCATCCAAGTCATGGAAGACATTGAAGATCATAGTGTATTTCTGCTTTATGCCCTTTCTTAACCCTTAGCTCACATTTATCTTGTTATCTAGACTTCTTTACCTCAACCTATTGCCCTTATTCTCTTTCATTAAGACACTCTGAAAAACCTATATCTTTCATTTCTATTCTCATCGTATATGGTTCAGTGTCTCGTCTTGTTTGATAATGCTCTTATGAAGACTTTTGGGATGTTTCATTGCATTAGGTTGCAATTAAAATATAAGTAATCCTTGTGTGTTCTTGGTTTAAATGCTTCTTATAAGTCATTGAGCAATGGCACAGGAAATTTCCTCACATGGTATTTAGGTGAAGACGGGCTGAAGAAGGAAGAAGGGCTCATTCCTGAAGAAGGGCTCTGGCTTGAAATGTCGATTTTCAGATGCTCCTCGGATGCTGCCTGACCTGCCGTGCTTTTCCAGCAACACACTCTCAACAGTATTTAGGGGATTAATTGTTGTAGTCCCTAAAACGTGGATTGGGCTGCTGTAGTTGATGCAGAAATTTAGGCTGTTGCCTTTCTTACTGAAAGGAGGTTTCATAAGTCGTGGTTCTTTGATAGCATGTGATTGGTCCTGAGAAGTAAAAATCAACTGAAGCTGAAAAATCTTACTATAATGGTTGTTTTTTATTACCATTAAGACAGAGCAATTTTACAGATGGAGATACCTAGATCCATAGCTCATTGTATAAATTTTATTTTTGCGTTAACAGAGAGAGAAGTTAATTCTTTGGTGCCTACTTCAAATTATGAATTCTTTATCCTCCCCAAAATGAAAATGGCTTTTTTTTATATCATTCATTGCTGCTGCAGTTTGCTCTTGAGCATGACACTTTCTCAGAGTTTTCCTCGGTCTTATCCTTTGCTTTACTTTTATCTCAGTAAAAGTACATCAAGTTTCTTGAATGCATGCAGAAGTTAGCCAGTTTGAAACATTAATATCCATGAACACTTCTAAACTTACTCATGTTTTTTATAATGTCTTCTGATTAAGGTCAAATTTAACTGTTCTCCAATTGTATCTTTTGACATTTGAGTCGATGTATAGAGACAGCCACTAACTAAAGGACAAAAACATTAATCATTGCGATTACCGTACTTGTATGGTAACAGACCATGTTCACTGCCTCTCTTTGATGTGAATTCCATCGATTTGAAGAATTTGGTTTCTCCTTGTCTCTTTGTTAAAACAGTCTAGATTAGGACCTCACCTTGGGGTTGATTTATGGCACTAACTCTTTATCTGTTACTTAAAAGGTACACCATCTTGTGGTAAGATATTTCAAAGATAGGCATGTAAGAAAATATTTGTGTGAAATGTGAATGCATTATTCAGAGGCATTATTGGCTGGGAATTTCCTTGAAACTTCCCTCACTCTGCAACTTTTGTTTTACCACAAGTGCAATGGAAATTTCATTTAACAGGCTGAATTGAGTTGCTACCACTCTTCCAGTGAAGGTTTTATACTGGAGGTGAAATAGTTCTGAGGAAATTCCTGGATAATATTTTGTTTCAGTTTACAATATATGTATGTTTTAATTTTTTACACTTACGCTTTCGCCCCTTCTCCTCTTCTGAAAATTATTCATCACCTGAATTGTGTGGTTGATGCGACAGTTCCCTGCTTTGAGGCTTAAGTGGTTTCATGGCAAAGGCAGAGGGAAGAGGGGGTGGTGGGTGAGTGGGTGTGTGGGAGGCAGAGCCGTGTTTGCCTCCACAAGGTTATTAGTGTAAAGAGGATCTGATATGGCAAGAGTTTGCACAATTAAGATCTCAGTTGTGATCTGATGCAGCATTACCACAATAATTCTAAGTTGCATGAGATGCACTTAGCAATAATGATGGACATGAGGCATACCTTGGGCTGCAGGCCATCGTTGTAATCCTGACCTGAAGAATCAGGAGTCAGGAAGTAACATTTCAGAGTAACCTCCTGACACAGAAGTCCTTCTGTGAAATTCACTCACACCTTTCTCCTAAAACTGGCCAACCACCTTACTGTAGTATTTTAAAGTCCTTTTCTGGTAGGCACCACAAATATGCACCCAAACTGCCAAAGGCTTTCCATAAACTTGTAAATGAAGGCAGAGACATTGTGGAAACTTCCTCTTACAAAAAAAAAGGATGTAGCTGCTGTCGTTGTGTAGAAATTTAGGCTGTCACCTTTCTTACTAAAATAATGTTTCATAGGTAGTGGTATGTTGATACCCCAGGATCTTACTGAAATGTTCATTACTTGCGTGTGAGGTTTCAAAGCAAATGTCCCACTTGAACTTCACAGCCTGGTCTTCCAGCAATTATTAGCAACCAGAAGAGGCAATGTTGGTTCTTTTCTTCCTCTGATCATGTGCATTCTATGTTGTAGTATAAAGTGTGCAGTTGTTAACACCAAATTGTAAAGCAGAAGTGGGAGGTTCTCAAATCTCCTGCAGCCCATGAGTTACACAAATCATTAGGGCAACAATTTAAATTGAGGACTGTGTTATATTTGATCACTGCCAATGGTGAAATGATCAAATATAACACAGTCCTCAATTTAAATTGTTGCCCTAACGATTTGTGTAACTCATGGGCTGCAGGAGATTTGAGAACCTCCTACTTCTGCTTTACAATTTGGTGTTAACAACTGCACACTTTATATTACTACATAGAATTCACGTGTAAACAGGGTACAGCCATTCAGTAGAATTAGATATATGAGTGGATAGACTATGATAAACGTTTGCTGCTGCAAATGTGTTGCTGGTCAAAGCACAGCAGGCCAGGCAGCATCTCAGGAATAGAGAATTCGACGTTTCGAGCATAAGCCCTTCATCAGGAATAGGAAGAGAGCTTCTTCAAGGAAGGCATCCTTGTAAGAGGATTCGCAGTAGGTTAAAATCTTCGAGTAAAAAATGAGGTCTGCAGATGCTGGAGATCACAGCTGCAAATGTGTTGCTGGTCAAAGCACAGCAGGCCAGGCAGCATCTCAGGAATAGAGAATTCGATGTTTCGAGCATAAGCCCTTCATCAGGAATAGGAAGAGAGCTTCTTCAAGGAAGGCATCCTTGTATGATAAACGTTTAACAAGAGATTGGGGTCAAGGGGACTTTTTAGTGCTGTAGATCTTGATGACTATGATGATGAAATTTATGAAGTTTTCCTTGATATTAAAGCTTTAATAAGAAAGAATACATCAGCACAATCTAAACTTGAATTATTACTTCAGCAAAATGAGGAAGAGAGAAATACTTTGAGAAACCAAGCTTTTAATAATGTATTAAATATTCAATAACAAACAGCCGGCACATGTGAAACAGTAAAGGCCTGATTTGGATTCTTGCTAACATATAACCAAAGCGAAACATTGTATGAAATATTTTAACTTTTATTATTCTAATAATGTGTGTGAATTACTTGTTGAAACTTTGTAATATGAGATACAGGATGTTGCATGCAGGTTCAAATTTGTTATATGCATATATACAGTCTGCTAGCTTTTGAGAAGTAAAAAGAATCTTTAGCAATTACTAAAATGTTCCTGTTCCACTTTCCAAAAATTACAACATATTTTCTCTGTAAATCATCAAAAATTAAATATATACACCATACTTTATATAACATTTATTACTAAAAATATGCAACAAAGCTTAATGATCAATAAAAAGCTGACATGGAATAGTGCTGAGGCAAGCAATTGAGATACCTTAAGGCTGTAAAGCTGTATGTATCCTTATTAAATTCTATAATGTAAAAATAAATCATTACTGCTTCAAAAGTCAGCTTTAGAAATGCTTTGTTTGGTCTGATTGTTTACTAACACTAACTGTACAGAACTGCTTTGTGCAGAATGTGAAATATATAATAAGCCAAAAAGGTAGCAAGTTTCTAGGACAACAAAACTCAGCTAACATAATCAGCACTTTCATAAATGTTTGACAACATTGCACACATTTGTGAACATTGAACTTTACAAACGGTGCATTTGCCTTTCTGGTACTTCAACCATCTGAGTTCACACGTCATCTAATGCCAACTTTAAAAATAGTTTTGAATGAAATGGTTTTAAAGTAAGTACTTGTAAACAATATAGGTGTTTGTAGTCTTTGAAAATGTCAAAAACAATCTTTAACCTAAAAATCTGAGTTTGAATTTTATAAGTGCAGCACTTTCAGTCAAAGTAATTTTAACCAAGAATGGAAAAGATGATTTGCATATGCATTAAAACGTGTGTCTTAGTACAACCACTACCAAGAAATCCTAAGGAACACAGGTGTAAATGCCACACATGCTGAGGTCAGTGTGGCTATTAAATTGTTGTAGCATATTTTGTTAGTGGTTATATGAAGATTTCTCAACAGATTGAGGTAACGCATTAAAATGGCAGCTGTCACAAAAATCCAATAAATTGAAAGGTACTGAATTAAGTAGAGGCCTGGATAACCAACCTTTAAGGTTTCAATCTGAGATAGATTTAGAAATAGACTTTCCAAATGTATAGAGCAGTAGGCCAAATATACCAGCAATTATCTTGTAACAAGATGATGAGATCAAGTACTCCTGTTTAATCTCAGCTGGGCTGCTGCTGGCTGGAATGGTACAGCCAACGAGTTCATTCCCACAGTGAAAAGCAGCAAACATTATATCTGTTGCTGACTGATCAGGGTCAGCCACTATTGCCTACAAAGGAACAGTGTGAAGGAGGAAACAATGTTAGTTCCTTATCACAACCACTTAGATTTCTGTTCAATCCTTTTGAATGGACATTGCCTCTCATAATGTCTTCCAGCAGCATAGACAATTCAACAAACCTCTTTCTTTTCAGCAGGTGCAGTGGCATTATTGCTGATAGAATATGAACAAAAGATTGTTTGTGACTTCCACACATGGATATCAGGCACAAGCAACCTTCAGATAAGAGGTCACCTCTTGCCACTCAACAACAACATGCTGAACTGCAGTATCCAATCATTACCAACATTTGTGGAAAACAATTGGCTCCTGAAGATGGTCTTCAAGGATACTAAGAAAATCATTACGTTGGCTATGTCAGTAGGCAAATATCATTCAAAAGTATACAATATCACTTAGACTTCCTTTTGAATCGGGAGTCTCATTGCAATCAAATTCTAGATAATAAATTCCAGCAAAATTGTGGCAGAACAAGGAGGATGATGATGGAATTCTTCTTTAATTTTGATTTGTTCTTACACTGGTGATGAAAAATAACTGAAAACCTTAATAATTCAATGTATCAGTTCAGAAAAAATTATCTTGTCGGTCTAACTTACATTTCAGAAATTTCTGAGCATTCAGTTAAGAATATAGAAAGTTGAGTCCAGAAATAAAATAATAGCAATTCTAGGAAGTTTTAAAATTTGCGCCAATTGAACTCAGCTCAATGCGAATAGGAAAATACAGTGTATTAAGAAAAAGGGATGTTCTGCAACTTGTTAAGTGCACTGGCTTCAATATTTCTCAAAAACTTTATTGTCTCCTTGTGCTGTGTGACAGTTTCTGCTCTGGAATTGGAATTAGCAATTGCCCTTCGAGCCCTATTGCATTATAGCACCCTGTTATTATATTCCACAGTATAAAAAGAAATTGTTTTTCATTTAAAACATTGCATCCAATCTCAATGATTTTCCTATAGTACAAAGCAAACATTTTAAACCTAGATTCTAACTCAGGGCATGTGGCAAGCATGGACCAGTAGAGAATAAAATTCATCCAGGCTCACTAATGTGGGATCCAAGGCTTTTTAACATCTTCATATAAATACAACAGGGTCAATGCTGGCTTGCACCCAACATCAATGATACCTGGCAAACAGATGGGAGTTGGGTGGGGTCACCAGATGCCAGTGGGTAGGTTACAGGATAAATAAGCAGTAGGTTCGTCTAAGTTTTGGACAAGGTCCCAAATAGAAATCCATGTAGAGCCTGGGAGACCCAAGACTTCTTTATGGGGTCTGTCCCTTGAAATCAATTAAAAACTAAAATATTTTCTTCCCTCAGCCTTTTTCTGGGGCTGTTTATCTGTGCACTGGATTTCTCGAATGAGAGCACCAGACTGTTGCTGATAAAATGTAACCTGGTTCTCAATGATGTTATCAGACCTTATCTGTGAATGTCACTAAGGTGCTGATCTGTATCAGGTATGAGAGCTTCAGATGCTGCTCAAACTTCCTTGGCGAAGCATTTCCAGAGACCGCCAAACGATCAATATTTTTACACTTTCCTTAACATGCTCCTTCTTCAATGTGCTTTATTATCTGTAAAGTTGATGTTTGTTTTCACTTAAGAACCACCACAGGTTTCTGGACTTTGCTCAACATTGTTAACTGATTACATGTCAGGGAATACTTATTCTTACATTAAAAAAAATCAATAAAGTGAGATATTTATACAGCACTTCTTGGAGGCACATGAAAACTATATAAGTATTGTGGTGTGTGTATAGTCTAAAGTAATGATTTAAATATGATGCATTTCTTATCTATTTTTCCCAATGTTTTCTAAATGTCTACCACCCTTCACTGCCACTAAATTGTTTCTAGGCAACAAAACATTATTTGATTTTTGTTTTATTCAGAATTCTTTCACACCCCCTGAAGGTTACTCGCATAAAATATCCACAGGTGTAATTTCCCCAGTACCAGTTATTCTTCATGTGTGACAATGAGAGACTAGGAGTGTCCCTGCAAAGGTTAACCCTGCTCAAGGATAATTACACAATGGCAAAAAATCCAAAGTCTGTTTTTCTCCTCTCTGATCCTTGAGATCCAATGTTGCTGAACTGATATCAGTCAAATAAGATAATCTAATTCAATTTGATATTCAATCTAATTCAATAAAATTGAACTTGGCAACATTCTATTCTGTGTCACTCAGTTATTCAACGGATGAGTTTATTAAACTGTCAGGGCTTGATCTTTATTATTATCTGCTTGGCAGTTGAATAGAAAGAGAACAGAGATTTACATAGCACCACATGATTTTTGAGAAACTCGCAAAAGTACTTCACACAAATTACTTTTCAATTGTAGTCACTGTTATATAGACAAATATAACAGCAGACAAATTGGGATATTTTGACAGATGGAGAGAGTTGACGTAAGTGTGTAAATCAGCAGCGACCTAACTTACATACTTATCATCAACCTGAGCTACAAATGTTTTCAAAAATCATTAGTTGATATAAGTACCATATTTCTGTATAATTTAGAAAATTCATTCTTAATTGTGGGATTTATTTAATGCAAGAAGTTCAAGCCATTAAAATCCCTTTCATACACTAGAATAAAATGTTCAAAATTCCAACGAGTCAAGCATCTTATTAAAATGAGTAGCCATTTACAGTGTCGAATTTTTCCCATTACAACTCTGTACATTACAATATTATATACATTGGTGTGGAATTTTCAGCTAGAAGTGAATGAACGTGATCTGCTTTCATTAAATTTACCAGAATTTGTGGCTATTAAGACCAAAACTGACTTAGTATCCTCTGCAAAGGATTTGGAGGCTGTGTGAAAAGGGCAAACAAAGATGTGTCTGCTTAACAAATCAGATTGAAGAATTATTCCTGAGGCCCATAAACCAAAAGCTTCAGGTAATGCTCAGTGGACTTTGTATTTTAATACTAGGTGCCTAGCACAGCTCAGGCAATAGACTGTGAAACTCAATCTCTTGGCCTTGCATTTCAGCTCCACATTATGCATGTAGCTTCCGTGTTAAAGGCTGTTGCTTTTAGGAGTGAAGTCTGCCTCCCTGTTCTCTGGGAATGTCACTCACTCAAACTGAGTCTTTTGAAGTTGAATGGTTCATTTGGTAGTGCTCCTGCCGAAGCAGGAAGGTCCCCAAGTCTAAACCCCACTTAATGGTTTCCACTATGGAAAGTCTGCATGATTTATACCTGAATTAGTTTTCCCTGCCAACTGGAGTGAGCACAACCCTGCCAGTGCCATGGTGAACAGCAAGAAGCCTGCATGTACATCCTGCCAGAAGCAACATCAAAGTGCAGCTCTTTGCTGATGTGACCTCAAAAACTGCAGAAATGTTCTGGGCACTGGTGGGAAGAGTAAAAAGTGAGGTCTGCAGATGCTGGAGATCAGAGCTGAAAATGTGTTGCTGGTTAAAGCACAGCAGGTCAGGCAGCATCCAAGGAACAGGAAATTTAACGTTTCGGGCCAGAGCCCTTCATCAGGAAGGGCTCTGGCCTGAAACGTCGAATTTCCTGTTCCTTGGATGCTGCCTGACCTGCTATGCTTTAACCAGCAACACATTTTCAGCACTGGTGGGAAGAGGCTTGGTTACAAGAATTCAACATTCCACGGAATAATTTCTGGCTTCATGTGCCAGGGTGATGAGTTCATAAGATGCAACAGCATGGGCGGCAAGTCCATTTATTAGTGACAAATTTGTTGATGAAAATTTTAAACAAAAGCACAAAGAAACTGATACCTAGTTACAGGAAATGCTAGGCCAAATACAAATGGATCCCGATTCTTTATTTGCACTGTAGATGCCCCATGGTTGGAAAGCATGTGACATTTGATGAAATGATATAGGGTTATTTTACCAAATAAGGAGAAATTGGGCAGTGGTGATGGCAAAACTAAATATACTGTGAGCATCATTAATTGTTGACAAATGCGAATGGAATTATACAAGTTAAATAAACCTGATCACTCAAATAAAAACAGAGCTGAAGAACTGAGACTCCACGCCCACATATGTAAATCTATCACCCCTCAGTTTAAAGCTATGTCCGCTCGTGTTAGCCTTCACCATCCAAGGAAAAAGGCTCTCATTGTCCACCTGATTTAAGCCTCTGATTATCTTATACGTCTCGACTAAGTCACCTCTCAATCCTCTTCTCTCCAATGAAAACAGCCTCAGTTCACTCAGCCTTTCCTCATAAGACCTTTCTTCCATACCAGGCAACATCCTAGGAGATCTCCTCTGAAACCTTTCCAAAGCCTCCACATCCTTCCCATAATGCAGTGACCAGAACTGGATGCAATACTCCAGGTGCAGCCTTACCAATGTCTTGTACAGCTGAAGCATGAATGACCTTGTGGCTCTGAAACTCAATCCCCTTATCAATAAATGCCAACACACCATATGCCTTCTTAACAACCCTATCAATCTGGGTGGTAACCTTCAGGGATTTATGCACCTGGACTCCAAGATCTCTCTGTTCAGCTACACGGCCAAGAATTTTACCATTAGTCCGGTACTCTGCATTCTTGTTACTTCTTCCAAAATGAATTACCTCACACTTTTCTGCATTAAACTCCATTTGCCACTTCTCAGCTCAGCATCATAACTATATCCCTCTGTAACCTACAACATCCTTCAACGCTATCCACAATTCTGCCTACCTTGGTATCATCTGCAAATTTACTTACCCATCCTTCTACGCCCACATCCAGATTATTTATAAAAATGACAAACAGCAGTGGCCCCAATACAGATCTTTGCGGCACACCACTGGTAATGGAGCTCAAGAATGAATATTTCTTACCAATCACCACCCTCTATCTTCTTTCAGCTCGCCAATTTCTGATCCAAACTGCTAAATCACCTTCAATCCCAAAACTCCATATGTTGAGCAATAGCTTATCATGTGGAACCTTAATAAATGCCTTAGTGAAGTCCATATACACCATATCAACTGCCTTATCTTCACCCAACTGTTTTCTCACCTTCTTGAAAAACTCAATAAGGTTAGTGAGGCAAAACCTGTCCTTCACAAAAATGTGTTGACTATCCCTAAATAAATTATTCCTTTCCAGATGATTATAAATCCTATCTCTTATAACTTATCCAATACCTTACCCACAACCGAAGTAAGGCTCATTGGCCTATAATTACCAGGGTTTTCCTGATTCCTCTTCTTAAACAAGGGAACAACATTTGCTATCCTCCAGTCATCTGGCACTACTCCTGACAACAATGATGAGATTCGGGATAGTCAACATGGCTTTGTGCGTGGGAAAACATGTCTCACAAACTTGATTGAGTTTTTTGAAGAAGTTACAAAGAAGATTGATGAGGGCAGAGCAGTAGATATGATCTATATGGACTTCAGTGAGGTGTTCGACAAGTTTCCCCATGGGAGACTGATTCGCAAGTTTAGATCTCATGGAATAAAGGGAGAACTAGCTATTTGGATACAGAACTGGCTCTAAGGTAGAAGACAGAGGATGGTGGTGGAGGGTTGTTTTTCAGACTGGAGGCCTGTGACCAGTGGAGTGCCACAAGGATCAGTGCTGGGCCCTATACTTTTTGTCATTTACATAAATGATTTGGATGCGAGCATAAAAGGTACAGTTAGTAAGTTTGCAGACGACACCAAACTTGGAGGTGTAGTGGACAGTGAAGAGGGTTACCTCAGATTACAACAGGATCTGGACCAGATGGGCCACTGGGCTGAGAAGTGGCAGATGGAGTTTAATTCAGATAAATGCCAGGTGCTGCATTTTGGGAAAGCAAATCTTAACAGGACTTATCCACTTAATAGTAAGGTCCTAGGGAGTGTTGCTGAACAAAGTGACCTTGGAGTGCAGGTTCATAGCTCCTTGAAAGTAGAATCACAGGTAGATAGGATAGTGAAGAAGGCGTTTGGTATGCTTTCCTTTATTGGTCAGAGTATTGAGTACAGGTGTTGGGAGGTCATGTTATGGCTGTACAGGCCACTGTTGGAATATTGCGTGCAATTCTGGTCTCCTTCCTATCGGAGAGATGTTGTGAAACTTGAAAGGGTTCAGAAAAGATTTACAAGGATGTTGCCAGGGTTGGAGGAGCTGAGCTATAGGGAGAGGCTGAACAGGCTGGGACTGCGTTCCCTGGAGCGTCAGAAGCTGAGGGGCGACCTTATAGAGGTTTACAAAATTTTGAAGAGCATGGACAGGATAAATAGACAAAGTCTTTTTCCTGGAGTCACGGAGTCCAGAACTAGAGGGCAGCGGTTTAGGGTGAGAGGGGAAAGATATAAAAGAGATCTAAGGCGCAACTTTTCACGCAGAGGGTGGTACGTGTATGGAATGAGCTGCCAGAGGATGTGGTGGAGGCTGATACAATTACAACATTTAAGAAGCATTTGGATTGGTATATGAATAGGAAAGATTTGGAGGGATATGGGCTGGGTGCTGGCAGGTGGAACTAGATTGGGTTAGGATATCTGGTCGGCAGGGACAGGTTGGACCGAAGGGTCTGTTTCCATGCTGTACATTTCTATGACTCTATGACATAAAGATCAAAGCCAATGGATCGGCAATCACCTCCCTGGCTTCCCAGAGAATCATGGATAAATCCTATCCGGTCCAGGGGTCTTATCTATTTTTCAGATCTTCCAAAATTGCTAAAACCTCCTTTTTGTCAATCTCAATCCCATCCAATCTTGTCGCCTGTATCTCCATATTCTCCCTAACATTG
Organism: Hemiscyllium ocellatum; assembly: GCF_020745735.1. Taxonomy (NCBI): domain Eukaryota; kingdom Metazoa; phylum Chordata; class Chondrichthyes; order Orectolobiformes; family Hemiscylliidae; genus Hemiscyllium; species Hemiscyllium ocellatum. Next base: position 61,403,297 of record NC_083407.1, on the reverse strand, counting down.
CCCTTTTCCAGCCTGAATACTGATGAAAAATATTCATTAAGCACTTCTCCTATGTTCTCAGATTCCATACACAACGTCCCACTACTGTCTTTGATTGGCCCTAATCTTACTGTAGTCATTCTTTTATTCCTGATATGCCTAAAGAAGGCCTTAGGGGTTTCCTTAATCCTATCTGCCAACAACTTCTCATGTCCCCTCCTGGCTCATCTTAGCCCTCTCTTTAGATCTTTTCTGGCTAACACAACTCTCAAGCCCCCTATCTGAGCCTTCATGCCTCATCCCCACATAAGTCTTCCTCTCCCTCTTGACAAGAGCTTCAACTTCTTTAGTAAACCATGGCTCCCTCTCTCGACAACTATCTCCCTGCCTGATTGGTATATACTTATCAAGGACCCGCAGTAGCTGTACCTAGGGTAAGTTCCACATTTCAAGTGTGTTCATCCCCTGCAGTTTCCTTCCCCATCCTATGCATCCTAGATCTTGCCTAATTGCATCATTATTGCCTTTCCCCCAGTTATACCTCTTTCCCTGCAGTATATACCTATCCCTGCCCAATGGACAAGCCCTAACTTTTTCTGTAACGTTTAAGAGTATCTATTAACTTCATGCCATTTCATTCATGTGAATACTAAATCTGTCAGTAAGATTCTGTTAGAGTTTCTGCTGAAGCATGAAACTTGAACAAAACTTTTTTTTATTTCTGTCTTTAACAGAACATGTACAGACTGCAAAAGGTGCAGTCTGATTTACTTATTAATAATAATGAGCAGTGATAGTCACTGCAAAGTCTGGCCCATTATTAAAATGAATTAGGGCTGATTGTAGCCTATGCTGCACATCAATTCTGAAATAATAATAAACATTCACAAATCTCATATTAGAAGTTAACAACATTCTCAATGCTAATAACACTTAATTCTCCTGCATGAGTTCACTTGCATAATTATTCATAACAATAGGTCAATGCATGTAGACACAGGTGTAGGTGCATATTGATGATGAGAAGAGGAAACTAACAAATAAATCAGAAGCAATAAAGGCATAAAAATTCTGAGCCTTTGGAGAGCCTCAAAAGATTGGTCAGCCTTTCATAAGGAAGACCGAACAGGCAATTAAAACTGGCAGGTAAAGTTGAAGCAAACAGTAAAAAAAAACACATCTATCTCTCAACAATGATAGTGGAGTCCAGCATCCAAACCTCTGTTTGATAGCTGATGTGGATTGGTAACTACGTGAGGAACTTTCAGCAAAAGTTGCCCTTTCTTCCACCCCCCTTAGATCAAGATTGCAACATGGCGACTTACATTCCTAAAAATGCATCCAGCATTTACAAGCTCGGCTTGCTTTGAGGAAACAAAGAGCGTGTATCTGCATTTCAGTTTTTAAAGTTGAAGTCATTCCTTGCATGCCACAAAATCATTTGGATGACACCCCAAAACAAATGAATGCCTTATTTGCTTCATGATTTGGAAATGCTGGTGTTGGACTGGGGTGTACAAAGTTAAAAATCACACAACACCAGGTTATAGTCCAACAGGTTTAATTGGAAGCACACTAGCTTTTGGAGCGCTGCTCCTTCATCAGATGGTTGGGCTTCAGTTGTAGTTTCAGCCATATCTCCAACTAGGAAATTCATGGGAAGGGAAAAAAGGACTTCCTGCTGCATAATTTAGTGCTCCAGCATGTACCATAAGTGAAAGTGGCCCCATTCATAAAAAGAATGAAAATAAAAAACAGTTAGCCCTTTAACAAGGATTTTCGTAATGCAGAATCTTAAGCTTGCAGACAGACATTCTAACACGTACATAGAAGTAGTGTTAGGGTGCTTAAATGAGAGCAGGCTTCCAAATCTACCATATTTGAAAAACACATTTTCATACTTCCTATTTAAATTGTTCATCTTTAGATGTCTGTGAAAATAACATGAAAATTAACAGATTATACAGCATTCCTGATTCACCTGCTCCTCGGATGTTGCTTAGCCTGCTGTGCTTTTCCAGCACCACACTTTCGACTAAAGTTATACAATGAACATTTCTTTTTACTGATTTCATTCCAGATGACAATGCTGCTTCAAAAGAGCCAAAGGGGTGTTCGAATTTGAATAAAGTGCCATTAACCTTTACTCAGTTAAAGACATCACAAGATGTGGTACTAGCCACACAGAACAGAAAAGTGCCAGGTTTAATGATTATCATTGAATTAACTGATATAAACAAGGCTGCAACTAGAGATGGTAAAATTAACCTTAACACCAGTGAACTAGAGAGGAGAATAAGAAAAGGTAACTAGAGTTCACAATCTTGATTGATATTTTTCTATCAGAATTGGACAGTATGTAAGCAGATATTTGGCTATAATAACCCGTCAACACTCACCATTCTTGGTTCACACATGAAGAGAGGCACTTGGGTGAAGTACCTGAGGCCTCCCAGATACCAAGGAGCAAAGACTGGGCTGAGAGAAGGTAATTTTTGAAAATGCTTCACTACGCCACATCGTTTATTGTATGAATGTGTGCCACTAGAGGAGACATCATTGGCAGTTCCTCATTTTGTGAGGGTGTGGGTTCACTGTCACTAAGGAATAGTAAATTATGCCAACACCATTTTTGAAAATGCATAGGTACCAGTGAGGTCCTTCATCTTTAGTTCATATTACAGATTTTACAGAATGTCTGCTAACATTTCAAGGGCTAAAACAGCTCTGAATCAATTAATTAAATAATTTAAAACATCTAATTTACTTTGTTCAGAGTACGTGATTACTGATGTAATTTTTATCATTTTCTTGTTAGTTTGTAACATTTAGCATGTGAAAGGAGTTTAACTTTGCAGTTGTTATATGCAATACAAAACTCGATGCTCTTTAAAATTTCAAGCAATATTCATTTCTCAAAGGGTTGAAACATTTACATTCAATCTGAAGTAAATAGATTGAAATTTGTTCATCTGGTTTCCCATGTATCTTAAGTATTTCAGGAATATTCTATATATATATGTGTGATTTTGTAGTAACATTAACCAGTTTAAATCCGATTCAAGTTGTGCTCAGCCTCTACACTCCAGTACTGTGTGGAGTAAAACTGCTCTCAACGCATTGTTCAGCAATTCAGTGACTCAATACGTACAGGTCATTATTGTTTCACATCCTTGATCCAAGATTGCTTGGTAAGAAACCTTTCAAATTGCTGATAGGACGCACATCATTTTGATGTCGGCGGCGTTCAATAAACAAAGCCAACCTTGAGGTATCCAGTGGAGTTGTGGAATAGCTGTCATTCTGAGGATGTAGCCAAGGATTTTGTAAACAAGTGGCAGCTGTAGGTCTCCAACGAAAGTCTCCCTGAAGCAGTGCCCTAATGAAGTCTCGTGCAACATGACTAATTCCCTGAAAATACTCATCAGGGAAACTGAAGTCCCGTCGACAAATGTTCATACATGTTTCCTCTACACTCTCGTCCAAGAAGGGGGATACCCCACTCAGCATCACATACGTGAGAACTCCAAGACTCCAGATGTCTGTACTCAGTGAAACTGGTGTTCCCTGTATTACTTCAGGAGCTGCAAATTCTGGATTTCCCAACAACTGATGTACATAATAATAAGTTGTGATTTGAACAGCGTCACCCAAATCTATAAGCTTGACACGTGGCACAGGCGTGTGAAGATCAATCAATAGATTTTCGGGCTGACAGAAAGAAAGATATGTGTTAATAATGCTTAAACACTAACTTATGCATTACATAATTCAGCCTGTATGAATGCAAGTTATTGACTTTTTTTACATTCACTTGTGGGACATGGGTGTCAGGGCTGGACCAGCATTTAGCTTACATAGAACATGTCCACTAATATGAAACAATAGGTTCAATAATCTACAACTTCCAAAATTCTCCTTTCCCTCATGATACAGAAGAAACTGTGTTTCTAGATCATCTTACAGGACACCTTATTCTTCAGCAGTGTATTCATGTATGGCTAGATCTCTGCTTCCAGGATCATTGTCAATTATTGTCATTGAACAGATTTCTAATTGTCTAAAGATAACACAAAAGATTTCATTGATTCTTTTTAAGGAAGTTCCAATATATCTATAGCAGTTCTCCATTGCCAAAGTTCCATGTAGCTGATGTTACCAAGACTTCCTTGGAGTCTTCCGGCAAAAAAACACATTTCCCGCCAGAGGCGCAGCTCCCCCTTTCTGTGTGACAACTCAAACTCATGCCACAAACAGTAAGCCTGGCTTTGGTATGACCAGAAAGAAGATGGACTGGTTTTTATTTGTAAAATCCTACCTTCAAATCCAAATGAGCAACTCTGCAATTGTGTAGATACTGGAGAGCCTCCAAAGTGTCCCGGATGTAAAAGGCTACTTTTTCTTCCAAATGTTCCCCTTGATTTACCAAGAATTCAAGCAAGCGACCATTATCCAAGCTTTGGCACAAAAACAGAAGTATTTAGAATGCGCCGATAGTAAAAGTACATACTAATCATACCAAGTGACAAAGAAAGAAAATTAAAGGAGTGTTTGATTGAAACAGATTAGACCTACTTCACATTTCAGATAGTGTACAAGTGTGCTGTTTATAAGGACTTACATCATGAGTTTTAATACTTGAACTCTGGGGTAAACCTAATTACTTTTCTACCCTTGTGTCTTCAATGGAAAATAAATTGAATGGGGACATAAAATGTGTGGCCAAGCATTTTATGTTAGGATTAAGTTAGAATTACACACAATTACCTGACATTCTCAATGGTACATCCTCAACAATTTACAATCTATGTATATGATTTAGACTGAAGATCTAAAGCAAGATAGGTAGGAAACAAAGTTATCAAGTGGAAATAGAGAGTCTGCAAAGGGATACAGACAGGTTCGAGCAATGGGCAAAATCATGGAAATAGAATAGAATATGGTTAAATGTGAACTCATACATTTTGCCAGGAAAGATAGAAGAGCAGTTAGAGTCAAAGAGTCACAGAGATGTATAGCATGGAAACAGACCCTTTGATCCAACCTGTCCATGCCAACCAGATATTCCAACCTCATCTAGTCCCAGCAGCCAGCACCCAGCCCATATCCCTCCATACCCTTCCTATTAATGTACCCATCTAGATGCGTTTTAAATGTTGCAACTGTACTAGCTTCCACCACTTCCTCTGGCAGCTCTTTTCATACATGTACCACCCTCTGTATGAAAAAGTTGCCACCATAAACTTATGCCCTCTAATTCTGGACTCCCCCACCACAGGGAAGAGACTTTGTCTATTTATCCTATCCATGCTCATCCATGATTTTATAAATCTCTATAAGGTCACCCATCAGCCTCCGACGCTCCAGGGAAAACAGCCCCAGCCTATTCAACCTCTCCCTATAGCTCAAACCCTCTAATCCTGCCAACATCCTTGTAAATCTTTTCTGAATTCTTTCAAGTTTCACAACATCTTTCCGATAGGAAGGAGACCAGAATTGCACGCAATATTCCAAAAGTGGCCAAACAAATCTCCAGCCGCAACATGACCTCCCAACTCCTGCACTCAATACTTTGACCAAGAAAGGAAAGCATACCAAATGCCTTCTTCACTATCCTATCTACCTGCGATTCTGCTTTCAAGGAGTTATGAACCTACACTCCAAGGTCTCTTTGTTTAGCAACATTCTCTAGGACCTTACCATTAAGTGTATAAGTCCTGCTAAGATTTGCTTTTCCAAAATGCAGCACATCATATTTATCTAAATTAAACTCCATCTGCCATGTCTCAGCCCATTGGCCCATCTGGTCCAGATCCTGTTGTAATCTGAGGTAACCTTCTTTGCTGTCCACGACGCCTCCAATTTTGGTGTCATCTGCAAACTTACTAACTATACCTCTTATGCTCACATCCAAATCATTTGTATAAATGATGAATAGTAGTGGACCCAGCACCGATCCTTGTGGCACCCCACTGGTCACAGGTCTCCAATCTGAAAACAACCCTCCACCACCACCACCCTCCTTCTTCTACCTTTGAGCCTGTTCTATATCCTCATGGCTAGTTCTCCCGTGAGATCCAACCTTGTTAACCAATCTCCCATGGGGAACCTTGTCGAACACTTTATTGATGTCCATATAAATCACATCTACTGCTCTGCCCTCATCAATCCTCTTCGTTACTTCTTCAAAAAACTCAAATCAATTTTGTGACACATGATTTCCCACGCACAAAGCCATGTCGACTATCTCTAAGCAGTTTTTGCTTTTCCAAATACATGTTCACCCTGCCCCTCAGGATTGCAAAAATCAGTGGTAGCGAGGAATCTGGGTACTCCAGTACAGTAAATATTTAGGAATGCAAATAAAATGTTATTTACATCAAGTAGAATAAAATACATAAGTAGGAAAGTTTTACTTCAGCTGTACAGGGTATTGACAAGACAACATCTGGAATATTGTGGATAGTTTTGATTTCCTTATTTGCGAAAAGATGTAATTATGCTGGAAGCTGTTCATAAAAGATTCACTTGATTCATTCCTGAGATGAAAGAGTTATAGGAACATAGAACAGTACAGCACAGAACAGGCCCTTCAGCCCACGATGTTGTGCCGACCATTGATCCTCACATATGCACCCTCACATTTCTGTGACCATATGCATGTCCAGGAGTCTCATAAATGTCCCCAATGACCTTGCTTCCACAACTGCTGCTGGCAACGCATTCCATGCTCTCACAACTCTCTGTGTAAAGAACCCGCCTCTGACATCCCCCCTATACTTTCCTCCAACCTGCTTAAAACTATGACCCCTCGTGTTAGCCATTTCTACCCTGGGAAATAGTCTCTGGCTATCGACTCTATGCCTCTCATTATCTTGTATACCTCAATAGGGCGGCACGGTGGCACAATGGTTAGCACTGCTGCCTCACAGCACCAGAGACCCGGGTTCAATTCCCGACTCGGGCAACTGACTGTGTGGAGTTTGCATGTTCTCCCCGTGTCTGCGTGGGTTTCCTCCGGGTGCTCCGGTTTCCTCCCACAGTCACAAAGATGTGCGGGTCAGGTGAATTGGCCATGCTAAATTGCCCGTAGTGTTAGGTAAGGGGTAAATGTATGGGAATGGGTGGGTTGCGCTTTGGCGGGTCGGTGTGGACTTGTTGGGCCGAAGGGCCTGTTTCCACACTGTAAGTAATCTAATCTAATCAATTAGGACCCCTTTTCTCCAATGAAAACAGTCTGAGCTCAGTCAACCTCTATTCATAAGAAAGCCCTCCAGTCCAGGCAGCATCCTGGTAAACCTCTTCTGAACCCTCTCCAAAGAATCCAAATCTTTCTTATAATAGGGCGGCCAGAACTGGAAGCAGTATTCCAAGTGCGGTCTAACCAAAGTTTTATAGAGCTGCAACAAGTTCTCACGACTCTTAGACTCAATCCCCCTGTTAATGAAAGCCAAATCACCATATGCTTTCTTAACAACCCTGTCTACTTGGGTGGCCATTTTAAGGGATCTATGTACCTGCACACCAAATTCCTCCACACTGCCAAGAATCCTATCCTTAATCCTGTACTCAGCTTTCAAATTCGATCTTCCAAAATGCTGTCGCTCCTGTCCATGCTGCTGGGACCACAGAGACAGTTATTCCATTGTTCTGATGACCATTAATTGCCTGTGGCACAATCTTCTACATTGGCCCTGACTTTGTTGCGCATGACAAAGATTTTTAAAAATATCATTATGATTATTATTTGGGTTCTAAATAACTAGTAGTTTGGTTTTCAATTCTGTGAAGATGACTTATTTATAGGATCAGAAATTCATTTTGTTGCATTCAAAGTAGCATTTCTTAGAAATCACGTGACTTAAGCTAAAGGACTAGAAAAACTACTTGGTTAAGATTAGAGTGGTGCTGGAAAAGCACAGCAGGTCAGGCAGGAAAATCGATATTTCAGGCAGGAGCCCTTCATCAGGAATGAGGTCACCTGCCCTCAACATTGATTTTCCTGCTCCTCAGATGCTGTCTGACCTGCTGTGCTTTTCCAGCACCGCTCTAATCTTGACTCTGATCTCCAGCATCTGCAGTCCTCACTTTCGCCTACTTGGTTGAGATGTTTACTAAGTTAAGCTTTATGATCCAGAGATGGATAAGTGGCATAGTCAGTAACCAGAAGCAGTTTCAGTTCAGACATAAAGGGCCGTGCTAGCAAATGCACTGTACAGCAGCCTAAAAATAGTCAACATCATTGCAAAAAGCCATGAGGTTTTCTTCGAGTTAAGTGAGGGAAAATCAGTGTGTTTGGTGAAATCTTTGTATTTTGGTGAAGAGACAGAAATAAAGATAATCACATCTGCTGAATGTGCAAAACGTCACTGAAAGGACAACACTTGCAATCTTGGCAGTTGAATAAGTTGAGTAATTCTGAAGTTGTTTCTGTAAGAAAAATCTCTTTGCCTATTTATAATTGAGTTGGAAGAACTAGTTGAAGCAGAAATATAATATTTCCACATCAGTAATGGACACGATAGAGGTTGTATAAAGTCTTGTAAAATTGCTCTGTAAATCCTTTCAATAGAAAGGACCGAGACCATTAATTCACCTCAAAGAGTCACTGTCATTTGTTATTATAAAAGGAGCACTTGTTAGTGTTGATGTACTGGATACAACAGCAGGAAGCCAAGCAAGTGGGGATTGGAAGTATATAATTAGTGAACTTATGGGAGATTAAAAATATTGGAAAGAAAACTCAAAATCCAACACGATGAAGCCATGGATATCACTTGGATAGAGTAAAATAAGGTCAGTATGAAATGGAATCAGGTGAAAATTAAGGATCTAAAAGGGTGCGGAGATCAAAACTGGAAGGAATAAAACAGATTGATTGGGACATCAAAGCATTTCAATAACATTCTTGAATAAAACCCGAAAGAATTCCAATCAGCAAAGAAATTGTCACACACCCAGCAGCCATTTTGACCATATCATCTCAAACTGAGAACTTACCCTGGGTGAGTGCAGAAAATAAGCTTATAGGTGGAATTTATTTTTATTATTCATTCACAGGATGTGGGTGTTTCTGGCTAGGCCAGGAGTTATTGCCCATCCCAACTGCTCAGAGGGTCAAATGTGAACCACACTGCTGTGGGTCTTGAGCCAGACCAGGTGAGGATGGCAGCCTCCTTCCTGAAAGGACATCAGTGAAACAGATGTATTTTTCCTCACAATTGACAATAGATTCATGGTCATCACTTAGACCCTGAATTCCAGATATTTATTGAATTCAAACTCTACCACTTCCCATGGTGTGATTTGAACCCAGGTCCCCAGAACACTGCCTAGAACTCTAGATTAATAGCTCGATGATAGTACCTCTAGGACACCACCTCCCCACATTCCCAGCTGGCCTTAGGTTTAACTAAAACATTTTTACAGAGTTAGAGGAAGGGCATTAGGAAAAAAAAATCATCATTAGGTAACAGATTATGTAATGTTTAAGTTCTGTTCTGAGTATTTGCCTTTGTTTCAATTATTATGAAAGTATAGGTATGTACTGTACCTTTGAAGAAAGAGTGAAAGCTGGCAAGAATTTAACAAACATAGAATCTGCTGAAAAATTTAGAAATGTAACATTTGGCTGTGAAACAAATAGCTGGATCTCAGCTGCTATGGTACACAACAAATTTGCATTTGGCTAATCAGTTTAAGTTATGCCCCAAGATACCAAGATCTTTGTCGCTCATACTTTTACAGATTATGAGGTAAGGTGAGCTTTTCTGTGTATCTGGTTTAAATTATCAGGAAGGTTTATCCTGTGTTGTAACATTGTTTAACCTCTATAGCCTTGTTAAATTGATATATAAGTGAGTAACCGAAAGGGTTATGTGTACAGTCTGTATTAAACTTCTCATTAGGAGTTCATGAAACAACTTGGACTTTCAAAGCCATTGAAAAGCCACAATTTTGCTATGTTCTTTCTTCCAAGGAAAATGGTGTGATGAATTTTTGTCTATAAGCATTCTTTGTACTGTAGAATCCAGCATTCTGTGAGAATATAACATTCAGGGCACACTCAGTTCCAAGGAGTTGATACATTTGGCAATTTCAAAATATTAGTTATGTGCAATTCTACCTAGAAGTAGTTGCAGTCCTGGTTGCAAGGTTTTGAATAGACCATTCATATAGTTCAACTGTCATTGGAGAGGAGACTGTAAGTCAAACTCTACAGCATACAGTGCTGCTTTTAACTCTACTACTGGGAAAGCAACTAAACTATATGGATTCTATGTACAGGTCTCAGTGAGAAATTCCAAGAGCAGTTGGATATCTCTGTCCTGTTAGAACTCAGCTGCAAATTCTAGGAGTTAAGTGTTGGAGACAAGTCCTTGGAGCTGTGAAGATGAGGACAAATAAAATGGCAGCTGAAAGTGGGGGTTAAAAAGTACACAAGAAGTATTTGTTTGATGCAATTGACCAAGATTAGAATTCAAGGAAAAATCTAGGGGTACTTCTAGCATTGTGAACCTGGCTGTCACAAAAAAAAAATGGGATTCTGCCTGCAAGTAGGTGTTGAAATATAGATTTTGGAGTAAAGTAGAGAGCTGACCCAGGAAAGAAGGTTGATCAACTAGAATGGAACAGTCATTGAAGCAGTCCATGACAAAATTGCTCCTGAGAGAGAGTTTTAAGGCTAGATTAGCAAAAGTGAACAATTATAATCTCTTTGGAAACTTAATGAGGCATGATGATTCACTGTAATATTAAACTCTGAAGGGAATTGCTGAGAAATCAATGGGATCTACCTTGATTGCATTTGCAATTGGATGTGCACTGGGGTATTTACAATCCTTTGTGCTTATTTACTACATGTTAATTCTGAGTGTTCTAAACATGTTGTACTGTTGATCAACCAGTATAGAGCAGTCATTGAAACAGTCCATGACAAAATTGCTCCTGAGAGAGAGTTTCAAGGCTAGATTAATTATTGTATAAAATAATTATTGTTGTTTTTTTTTTCAAAACCCTGGACTTAATAACTCCCCTGATTCTCATTTTTACAAAATGCATTACTGGTTCCTAGCTCACCAGTAACAAACGTTTTTCAGTCTGGTCCATGATTGTAACAATACTTTTGCAACTAAAGAACTGCAATTTATGTAATTCCCTATGTATGAGAATGATTTTTTTGTGTATAAAATTACTTACAAGTATAATCATTGAAACTAGATAGCTAACTGTAATATACATATTCCCACATACAGGAAAGTTAGTTACCATTTATTTACTAGATCATAAGGCTACTCTCTCAGAGAGAGAATACTGGTGGTATACTGGAGGATCACCATGCCTCAGGCAAAGGAGAGGTGAGAAGGAGAATTCTCACGATAGCTTCAGCCAGTGCCACAACTGAACTCATGCTATTGGTGTTACTCTCCATTGCAAACTGGCCTTCCAGTCAACTAAGCTAAATCAACCCCTAATACAATGCAATTTGTCTGTTTTTGATTGGTAGTTCAGTAATATATGTTGAATAAATATCTGTCGATTCAACCAAAAAGTGCAGAGTAAAAGGAATATTAAAATCAAATCTTAAAGATGTCTGAAGCTTGTTTTTATCATCTAATGCCTTAAGACTGATTGTAAAACTCAACATATTTGAAACTGTATTAGCCTAACGATCTGCACAAACGTTTTCCAATTTAATGTCACCTTTATGTTTTTAATAGCTTCAAAAAATAGATTGCAGCAATAATTATACCTTACTTAATGTCCCAGTCTCAACAGCACATATTCATGAAGAATTCTGAGGACTTTAGATTAGATTACTTTACAGTGTGGAAACAGGCCCTTCGGCCCAACAAGTCCACACCGACCCGCCGAAGCGCCACCCACCCATACCCCTACATTTACCCCTTACTTAACACTACGGGCAATTTAGCATGGCCAATTCACCTGACCCGCACATCTTTGTGACTGTGGGAGGAAACCGGAGCACCCGGAGGAAACCCACGCAGACACGGGGAGAACGTGCAAACTCCACACAGTCAGTCGCCTGAGGCGGGAATTGAACCCAGGTCGCTGGCGCTGTGAGGCAGCAGTGCTAACCACTGTGCCACCGTGCCGCCCGACTTATTTTGGACTTACTTCTCATTCCTAATCTATGTATATGATTGGTGTATTATTAAATCTTTTCATGTTTTGTAACCAAAACACTTGTTTGTTAATTAAAGAAGGCCTGATTAAATTGGATATATTTAAAATGTGAATTAATTTGTTCTAAGAGGAAGATACCCACAAGGAAAGGATCCTTTTTAAATGAATTTTGTTACAACCAACCAGAAGGTGGGTGAATAATGAAGGGGGAGCTAGTTCACACCTCCTCACCCAGCAGCTTAATGACTTGGACATCCATCTGAAAGTGTAATAACCTGAGGAAGTTCGCTCAGTGTCTGGTCACTACAGAAGGAGATTGAACCACTGGCAAGTACTATATCTGTGTCCCAAAAATCTCATTTAGATACCATAAAAGACGCTTAAGCTTCCCTGATGACTCAACTGGTTAAAGCAGTGAGTTGCTAGAATGCAAATCAAGGAAGACAGGTCAAATTTCTAGACCATGTTGAGTTTGATGATTCTGGCTGCAATGACAAAAGAGAAGCTATAATTGCCTTCTGTGTCTCTGGACTATGGAAGAGATAAAGACCTCAAAAATGACTTGGATTCCTGCTGCCAGTTGCTATAGAGTGATAACCAGCTGATCAGTGATGAGAGGATACATACAGAGTGGTGCCCATGAAACATTTTCCAGTAAAGAGCTTGGAGAACAGGAAGAAGAGAGAAAACTAAGGTGCAAGTATAGGAAAAGAAATGTTGGCATGAAGGAAAGTAATTTACATGAATAATTAAATAAGATGCAAATCAATCTCACAGGTAAATGCAAATTATATTTTATCAAACAAATTGTGATGGCTTACAGGATACAAAATTGATACTTACAGTTCGAGAACTAAAATGTAGCCAGAGGGAAACTCGTATGTATCACATATTGCAGGAAATTGTGGGTGTTGCAGATTTAATAAGATCGCTGCCTCATGTGCTACTTGATCTTTCTTCTTCATTTTTTTGCTGATGAATTTGACAGCTACTTCCCTTTTAGTTGACTTTTGTATACATTTTTTCACCACAGAGAAACGACCCCTGTAACACAGAACAATATTCAAAACTTAAATAGACAGAAATCAACATTTAGTTTCCAAGTCTTTTTATCAACATTTAGGTTCCAAGTCTTTTTATCAACATTTAGGTTCCAAGTCTTTTTTCTAATTCATCCAGGGGATGGGATCATTGCTGGCTGGGTCAACATTTATTGAAAAGGTAGTAATGAACTGCTGCAGTTCATTTGGTTTAGGTACACTCACAGAGTATTATTAGGGATGGAATTCCAGGACTTTGACTCAGTGACACTGAAGAAACAGTGTCATATCTCCAAGTCAGGATGTTGAGTGGATTAGAGGTGAACTTACAGGCGGTGCTGCTGCTCTTGTCCTTCTTGATGCTAGTAATTGAGAATTGGAAAGATATGAAGAAGTATTGGTAATCTCTTGTCGTGCATTTTGTAGATGGTACACACTGCTGCTTACTATGTATCATTGCTGGACAGAGTGGATGTGATACCAATCAAGCGGCTGCTTTGACTTGGATTGTTGTCAAGTTTCTTGAGTGTTGTTGAGCTGCACTCATCCAGACAAATGGAGAGTGTTCTATTACACACCTGGCTTGTACAGATGGAAGAAAGGCTTTGCTGCAGAATTCTGAACCTCTCATCTGGTCTTGTCACAGTAATTATATGGTTATGACAGTTCACTTACTGGACAATGGTAAGCCCTAGGTGTTGGTAATAGGAGATTCAGATGGCAATGCTGTTGAATATCAGTGGGTAATAGAACATAGAACAGTACAGCATAGGAACAGATTCCTTGGCCCATCATATCTATGCCATATCTAATTCCATCTGCCTGTTCATGTGTCTACCTAACTGCCTCTTAAATGTTACGATCGTATCTGCTTCTACCACCTTGGGAAGTGAATTCCAAGCACCTACCACCCTCTGTGTAAAAAAATTGTATTGCATGTTTTCTCTAACTCTCCACCTCTCTCTCTCTCCTCTCCCACCCCCCCACCCCACCCCCACCAACCACCTTAAACCTGTGTTGATAAGTATTTGACATTTTTAATCTGGGAAAGAGACTTTGGCTAATTACCTTATCTATGTCCCTCATAATTTTACATACAGATAGTTCTTGGATAACGCACATTGCGGCAGGATGATATGCTTATAATGTTGCTGTAGAAGTAAGGAATGGTTATTTTGAGAACCTCTGTTTCTGATAGCATGATTCCAGCGGGAATCGGTTTGCGCGCTTCGTTCTACATATGCGCCAGTGTTAGCTGCCGTTAGAGCGGCTTTCTGTGAGAGGAACTGTACATAGATCAGTGTTCTAAGAGAGATATCTTGGGCAGCTTCCTGTGAAAGGTACACTACTCCTAGATTATCCCATTTTTAGAAGAAAAATGGAGGGGCATAGTGATAAGAATGTTAGCAAGAAGTGTCCTGGTGATACAATTGTGGGTGGTGAATGCAAAAGAAAGGCTATAACACTGGAACAGAATGTTGATATTATAAACCATTTTGAGCACAAGGAGATAATATGTGATATAGCTCATTTAACAGGAATGAGGGAGTCTACCTTACGCATCATGATGACCCTCTGTCCCTGCATTAACAATACCTTTAAAATTTTCTATGTTAAATTTCCTTTTCTTTTGTTGATAAATATGATTTATTCAGGCTGTGCTATACTTTGTGTCAGACGTTTGGGTGATTTTTGAGTGATTGCAAATTATATTTTGTGCTGGTCAACAAGGTTCCCCATGAGAGACTGGTTAGCAAGGTGGAATCATGGAATACAGGGAGAACTAGCCATTTGGATACTGGACTGGCTCAAATGTAGAAGACAGAGGGTGGTGGTAAAGGGTTGTTTTTCAGAATGGAGGCCTGTGATCAGTAGAGTGCCACAAGGATCAGTGCTGGGTCCACTACTTTTCCACATTTATTTAAATGATTTGGATGTGAGCAGAAGAGGTATAGTTAGTAACTTTGTAGATGACGCCAAAACGAGGTGTAGTGGAGAGTGAAGAAGGTTACCTCTGATTACAACAGGACCTTGATCAGATGGATCAATGGGCTGAGAAGTGGCATATGGAATTTAATTTTAGTAAATGTGAGGTGCTGCATTTTGGGAAAGCAAATCTTAGCTGGATTTATATACTTTATGGTAAGGTCCCAGGGAGTGTTGCTGAACAAAGAGACCTTAGAGTGCAGGTGCATAGCTCCTCGAAAGTACAGTCACAGGTAGATAGGATAGTGAAGAAGGTGTTTAGTATTCTTTCCTTTATTGGGCAGAGCATTGAGTAGAGGAGTAGGGAGCTCATGTTGAGGCTGTACAGGACATTGGTTAGGCCACTTTTGGAATATTGCATGCAATTCTGGTTCATTCGTTTCGTTAGGATGTTGTGAAACTTGAATGGATTCAGAAAAGTGTTACAAGGATTTTGCGAGGGTTGGAGGATTTGAGCTATGGGAAAGGTTGAATAGGCTAGGGTTGTTTTCCCTGGAGTTTCGGAGGCTGAGGGGTGACCTTCTAGAGGGGCATGGATAGGGTAAATAGACAAGATATTTTCCCTGGAGTGGGGGAGACCAGAACTAGAGGGTATAGGTTCAGGGTGAGAGGGGAAAGATATAAAAGAAACCTAAGGGGCAACTTTTTCACACAGAGGGTGGTGCGTGTATGGAATGAGCTGCCAGAGGATATGGTGGAAGGCATCTGGATGGGTATATGAATAGGAAGGGTTTGGAGGGATATCGGCCAGGTGCTGGCAGGTGAGACTAGATTGGGTTGGGATATCTGGTTGGCATGGACGGGTTGGACCAAAGGGTCTGTTTCTGTGCTGTACATCTCTATGACTCTATGACTCGATATCCCTCTTTTCCTATAGGCCCCATTATTTCTATTGAACTATTTTCTATTAAGCAAGGTTTTGCTGGAATGTAACTATGATGTTATAGAGGAACTATCTGTACTTCCATCAGGTCACTCCTCAACTTCTGTCACTCTAGTCAAAATAATCCAAGTTTGTCCAATTTCTCTTAATAGCTTATGCATTCTAACCCAGGCAACGTTCTGGTAACCTCTTTTGCACTCTCTCCAAAGCCTGTACATTCTTTCTAAAGTGTGGCAACCAAAACCACACCAAATACTCCAAACTTTGGCCTAACTAAACTTTTATATCGCTGCAATATGACTTGCCAACATTTATACTCAATGACCTGACAGATGAAGGCAAGCATACTGTATGCATTCTTTCCACTTGATGGTCAAATTCTCTCTTGTTACAAATGATCATTGCCTGGATCCAGTGTGGTGCAAATGCTATCTGTCACCTGTCAGGCCAAACCTGAATACTGCGTAGGTCTTGCTGCATTTGGACATGGACTACATCAGTATGGCAACTGAACATTTGCAATCAATGACAAACGCCCACACTTTGATCTTATGATGAAGCAGCTGAAGATAACTAGTCCTAGAAACTCTTACAGACATTCTTGAGCGGATAGGACAGACTTCCCTTTGATTTCCATGCACCCCAGTTTTGCTAGGGTTCCTTGATGCCATACTTCCTGTTAAGTTAGAGACAAAAAACTGCAGATGCTGTAATCCAAAGTAGACCAGCAGGAGGCTGGAAGAACACAGTGAGCCAGGTAGCATCAGGAAGTGGAGAAGTCAACGTCCTGAAGAAGGGTTACACCTGAGATGTTGACTTCTCCACCCGCTGATGCTGCCTGGCTTGCTGTGTTCTTCCAGCCCCCTGCTGGTCATACTCGATATAACTTGCATCAAACCCCTGTGCATCTGGTTGGAACATTTTCATTTTAACAGACAGTGTATAAGTTTGACAACAATAATTTTTATTTCAGGAAAACAAACTTAATATTGATTTATGTATTTGTACATTTACTGTTTAATGGCATTGCTGATGAGATTGAAGTTACATTGCATGGGCACAGAAGTGTAAATAAACCTGGCGATAGGAACCTATCTGTTGTTGTTAAACAGCAGGCAGTGTGGTTTAGTAAAAAAATAACATCTGTAACTGAACCACAAACGTTTACAATAGAGAATGAGAACAAGATCACCATGAAATTGTCAGAATGGAAACTGTCCAGCAATTGATATTATAAAGGTTGATACTGATATTTTATCAACTTGCTTCAGTTGTACACGTTTTTTGAAACGCTTTTGAAAAGCTCCAATGTTTCTTTATAAAAGTTACACTATTGCATAAGCAATTGAACAATATATTTGTTGTAAACCACAATGGTTGCCTGCTGGACTAATAGGTGATGGGATGAGGATCAGGTTATGGACAGATTATGACCAGAAGAGAAAGAACATGCTGTATGTCAGCAGAAATTAATCAAACTGCATCCACACACAACCTTGAAGCAAAGCACCAGCCCGGTGATGTTTGAATCACGTATTGCTACAGACAGTTCTGATGACCCCAAAAACTTATGGGGGGGGGGGGGAATAACTTGAGGCTGTAAGCAGTGTAGGCAAAGGTGAGGACTACAGATGCTAGAAACCAGAGTTTAGATCAGAGTGGTGCTGGAAAGGCACAGCAAGTCTGGCAGCATCCGAGGAGCAGGGAAATCGACGTTTTGGGCAAAAGCCCTTCATCAGGAATTGCCCGAAACATTGATTTTCCTGCTCCTCAGATGCTGCCTGACCTGCTGTGCTTTTCCAGCACCACTCTGATCTAAACGCTGTAAGCAGTGTGCCAATGGGAAAGCAGCATTACTGAAAATATCGTATGCAAGTCCAATGGAAGGGAATAAGAACTGATCACACAGGAGTCCCATGGTTGCTGTCAGAAGGGAGGAGAGCCTGGTCAGAACTGATTGGTTAATCTGCCTGATCTTGTCTATCTCTCAGGAAACTAAGCAACAAGACTGTGAATATATATTAGAGTAAAAAATGAGGTCTGCAGATGCTGGAGATCACAGCTGAAGATGTGTTGCTGATCAAAGCACAGCAGGCCAGGCAGCATCTCAGGAATAGAGAATTCGACGTTTCGAGCATAAGCCCTTCATCAGGAATGAGAGAGAGTAGCCAAGTAGGCTAAGATAAAAGGTAGGGAGGAGGGACTTGGGGGAGGGGCGATGGAGGTGGGATAGGTGGAAGGAGGTCAAGGTGAGGGTGATAGGCCGGAGTGGGGTGGGGGCGGAGAGGTCAGGAAGAGGATTGCAGGTTAGGAGGGCGGTGTTGAGTTGAGGGAACCGACTGAGACAAGGTGGGGGGAGGGGAAATGAGGAAACTGGAGAAATCTGAATTCATACCTTGTGGTTGGGGGGTTCCCAGGCAGAAGATGAGGCGCTCCTCCTCCAGCCGTCGTGTTGTTATGTTCTGCCGGTGGAGGAGTCCAAGGACCTGCATGTCCTCGGTGGAGTGGGAGGGAGAGTTAAAGTGTTGAGCCACGGGGTGATTGGGTTGGTTGGTCCGGGCGGCCCGGAGGTGTTCTCTGAAGCATTCCGCAAGTAAGCGGCCTGTCTCACCAATATAGAGGAGGCCACATCGGGTGCAGCGGATGCAATAGATGATGTGTGTGGAGGTACAGGTGAACTTGTGGCGGATATGGAAGGATCCCTTGGGGCCTTGGAGGGAAGTGAGTGTGGAGGTGTGGGCGCAAGTTTTACATTTCCTGCGGTTGCAGGGGAAGGTGCCGGGGGTGGAGGTTGGGTTGGTGGGGGGTGTGGATCTGACGAGGGAATATATATTAGCAGATATTTGTATTAATATTTTTACATTGATAATAATTTATCTGCTATGGGATTAGATTAATAGAAGTTTGTAAATCAAGTAAATATATGTTGAGTCATTGCTATTCAGAGTAAACTATCGAACAAGGAAAGTTAAGCCGTGGACCTGGGGAAAAGGATGGCCTACAACTGCTGAATAGCAATGGGCATTTATGTCATTTGGGATATAACATGAGGGCTATTTCTTGATTAAACAATTCCTATTTCAGTAAATTGAGTGGAATACTTGCAATGTATTCATGCTTTGGTACTAAATACCACAACATTAAAAATTGTGAATGAATGCCTTTTATTTAAGTGTTACGTTGCCTATTAATTTAACATTTTTAAATTTCGTTCCAGATTTAAAACTGAAAATAGACTGGTCAGCAAGATATACCAACATTATCTGTGGATATTCTGATTTACTCTGATTGCACATTTAACAGGAATCGGTTGAAAACTAGGCAAGGAGGAGGATCCAGGATCCAGCATTGCTTCCACATATCCTGTTTGACCTACAAGGGTTGAAACCTCTTCTTTCTTTGCCAAACATGTGAACCATTCCTATTTCAGGCGTCCGTATACTTCACATCTTCAGAATGACTTGGCCTATGGTTTCTGATGGTATGCTTGACCTAACAAAACTTAGACCCTTGAATAGTAGTAGCTATAGGTCCCACCTGAATAACAAAGAGCTTTGTAGAAAGAATACAATTTTGAAAGTGTCCCCTCGCAAGAAGGCTTCTGGAGGCACAACTGTGCAGTTTCTGGTGCTACCTCTGAGGTATTTTTATACAGTGAATACATAAGCATGTTCCTAGTGACATGGGTGCCATCCAATTTCAAGCTAAATAATAAAATGTTGCTTATGAATATGGAAAGTTTACAAGCAAGCTGGAATAGTTCTGAGCAGGTTGTTTTTGGAACTGGAGTTTTGAACATTTGGGTAGCATGGAAGGTATGACTCATGGGTAGATTCCTGTTGTGGATCAACAGGACAAGAAAGACAAAAGTATGGGCTTACTCCAACTGGTTTAAGGGCGAGGTGCAGACATCCCACACTAAGTAATTACTGGATTATTTGAATGTCTAAAGAATCTCTAGATTCGTTTTGGTATTTTGTGAACTGCTTTCTGGTTGCCGGCTGTTGGTAAAAGCCATCTGGTTCACTAATGTCCTTTAGGGAAGGAAACTGCCATCTTTACCTGCTCTGGCTTACGTGTGACTCCCGACTCATAACTGCCTGCTTGGTAATTAAGGAAGGGTAATAAGTTCTGGCGTAGCCGGTGATGTTCTCATCTCATGAATGATTTAAAATAAAACAAATTCTCACATTGCTAATTCCAAGCAGAAGGCCCAACATCATTAAGTGTCTGTCTAGTCACACAACAGACCAACATTGGACTCGCCACAAAACTAAAGACTTTGAAGGAGAAGGTGTCAGTCAATCAGATGGCAGCAGCAGTCCATTGCAGGCAGTTCCACTGGAACTGGTGACTGGGGCCTGTAATACACCCATGTACAGGCCTAGAATTAAAGAGGGACCAAGCTACAGGTGAGTGAGAGTGGGATGGAGGCCATGTGGCAGGGATTGTGAAGGGGCAGGGGCATAGCAGGGGAGTTGCAGACACAAGTAAGGGTTATCTTTCAAAGACTAATCCCCTATTTGATACCAGGTCCCTTGATCATGCACTAAGAGCCTTTGAAAG
This sequence comes from Hemiscyllium ocellatum, assembly GCF_020745735.1. Classification (NCBI taxonomy): domain Eukaryota; kingdom Metazoa; phylum Chordata; class Chondrichthyes; order Orectolobiformes; family Hemiscylliidae; genus Hemiscyllium; species Hemiscyllium ocellatum. The sequence continues at coordinate 61,382,696 of NC_083407.1, read as the reverse complement.
AAAGAGCACCTCCCACTAACCTCTGGACCCCAGAAGTTCACAGGTTTGCCTGGCAATCTTCTAGGGCAACAGCAAGAAAAGCTGTGCCACTCTCTGTAATCCCTGCACCACCACTAAATTCTAGTGGACTCAGGGAGAATTGATGTCAATTAACTCAATAACGATACTAATAGACAACCTAGTGCAAGCAGACATGCTTCCTATAGGCCTCCCATTTACACTCACAAGGTTTTCCCATGGCTCAGAGACTGACGTGTGACCTCTCCTGTGACTAAATGATGTAGCCACTATGTTATGGATTATATCCAGCACACTGCATTTTCTAACTGCGTCATGCTATTATTGTTTATTCTATTACTTCTCCCTAAAAAATAACTTCAGGCTACATTGGTTTTAAAAGAATGTTTGCATGATTTGCAAAACAAAGCAGCTTTGTGTGTAATGAAAACAGATGCATATACAGTATATATATGCATTTGTGTGCACGTATGATTTTGTTCGTAACCAAGAGATTACTTGATAAAAGCACAAACCATTGATGACGTATTTATGGTAACTTCTATTTTTTGCTCTATTAACTTTAGAAATTGTGATCAGTTTAAGCAGCAGAAGAAGCTGTGAGTTTTGAAGCAGTGGCCAATTGTTGGCCTGGAAGCATGTTTGTAATGTAATTAAGGAGGCCAGGCTGATTCCTAAAGCTGGAGGATCAGTAGGAGGCCCTGAGAGACTGAAAGCCTCACATTAAAGTTGGAAGCTGTCAATTTGTGTTGAAAAGGAACATAGCAACATAGATGGAGGTGCCTTCTGAAATCTTTGTTATAATTGTTATAATTTGAGATCACTCTTGCCAGACTGTGGCTGTACCGGACTGGGGGAATTTACGATAACTTATTGGGGAGGGTGGTGGATTTGGAAGGGGTCACAGCATATTGAATCAATTACTACCTGGATCCCAGTCTACTCCCAGGAGACTGCCTCACTGGGCTGTGTTTTAGACTTAGGTTAGGGCCCAGTCCTGACTTAGAAATTTCCAGTCAGCATCTGCACAGGATGTCCCCAATAAGCCTTTTAATTTACTACCCAGGCTTGCATGCCATCCAGTGCTAAATGGCTTTTGGGAGGTAGCATGCCAGCAAACCAATTTGCCAACCAGTGCTGAGAAATTGTAGATTTGTCTGTCTCCATTTTCAACTTCAGCAACCAGTTAAAATTTAACGCAAGGAGTTGATCCTGATGTGATAGCTGGGAGTCATTTCTTTATAAACAGCCACTGCTGTTAACCCAGATCTGTTCTGTCCTCACAGTCTCTAGTAAATGTAGAGAGACAAGAATGAGATGTGGGTAATGCAGTACTTCAGGTAATTAGGCTCAATGATGAATCACTTAAAGATAATTCTTTTCTGAACCCACCATAATGTAGTTGTGGCTCAGAGATTCTTTTGAACTTGCTGGCTTTCTCATGTCTCCTGACAGTTACTGAGCAAACCCTATTAGAGAAGTCAGTGCAGGGGAAAGCCACATCAGCAGTACTTTTCTCTCATGCCCCTCTTGCTACATTGTCCCCACATCTCTGGTGCCCATGCCCTGGGATCTGACATTAGGCCTCTGAGGATAACCAACAACAACCGAAGTTGGACTGGTGGCACTGCATGTACTGACAGCTGTGATTGGCAGGCAGCTCTAGATGGACAGTACTGCCACGTCAGGCATTCTGAATCCCAGGGAAGACTCTAAGTTGCCCAACTGAGTACCTGACAGGATTTCATACTAGTTCTGCTTGTGCACTGAACCTGCATTAACTGCATTAAATTCTGCCTCACAAGACTTCACAGTGCACAGAAAAATTATATACATACTTCCATTCAAATAGAAAAACCATGCAGAGTCATTTGTCTAAATATTTCGTAATAGGAGCAAAGAAGAAAAAGTGTTCCTCTTGTAGAAAAATTCTGTCTCAATAGCCCAGTGGAAAAAGGCATCTAATACTATTAGGCTTTACAGACAAGAAGCACTTAGCTTTGTTGTCCTGAGCTCACTGATCTAAGTTGGGGCATTTCAGATTAGCAATAGAAGAAAAAAATCAAACAAAAATTTAGACTTAATGCCTCAATATTTTTCTGAAGTAAAAGGTCATAAAGTACCAAGCTTAAGGGTCATTCAATTATCTCTTAAATTCAGAACTAAACTCTTGAGAGCTCCACAGATTATCCGAAAGCTTATCATTTACCCTTTAGAAAATGTGGAGTTCTGCAGGATTCATTTGAGGAAGTCAATTCAAAGGATATTGCAAATTGCTCCAAACATTCTAAACATTGACAAATCCAAATATAAGCACAGCTTGACAAAATCTTTACAAAGACGTTGAGTCTGAATGTATTTTCTCATTTTGTGAAAGTTTTCAGCAATTGTATAAAAACTATTTGTTTTTACTTGCAATTTCTTGCGGAAAAAAATATCATCAATACTCATGAGATGAGAAACTAGTATTGCCAGACAGAGGATAACTTGGGCCTGGCAATAAATATAAGGACATTGCTGGACAGAAGCTTCCAATTAAGTAAGATGTTCAAGGTACCAAAGGTGTAAGATACCTCCCAACTCTCTAAAACACCTTTGCAATCCAGATTTACACTACCTTCCAATCTCAAATAGTTCTGTGTAAGCAGATTCAAAGTTATCCTTCCATGGAATTCTTGAGTCATCACTTGTAGGCTCTGAGTAGAAATAAAAAGTAATTAGAAGAAACAATTTTGAGTCAGGTTTCAATTGACTTCATTTTTAAAAATTGCAAAGAAGATACTGAGAGCAATTGCACCGACAGCAGTGATGGTCCACTAGCTGGTCTGGCTTACAATAAGTAACTGTGAGTTGTAAATCAGTGTCAGAATGGGATTTTCTGTTTGCAAATCAAGATTTCTGCCACATCACATGAGAGTAATATCAGCATGATGATGCCAAGTACCCAACATTCAACATGTTAATTTCTGAGAATATTGTAGGCAAATGAGAGTGGAAATTTGCGACTCACTCTTCATTTTAAAAAAAAATGTGCTCTTAAGCTTGTTAACAAGCCAACTGACCTAATATGTTGTCCATGTTATCATGCAGTTGATGGCCAACAGTGAACAATCCACTTCTTCAGCATCTGACATGGTAAAGTAGCAAACTAGAGATCCATCCTTTGGGATGGTGCCCTGTGCACATCCTCAAGATGATATACCTCCCTCTTCCCTCCCCAACTGGCCTCCCAATCATGCTGCCCCATTTCCTCCTTAGGATATCTGATTCTTCCCTGTGAAAATTCCTGGGTTTACCAGATAATTCATTGCTCTTCTTATCATAGGGCTTCTTGACCCATGATGGGACTTCCTCCCACTGAAGGACAGAAATCAGACCCAATGCTCATTTAGGCTGCCCAGGACATGGTTTCACTGAGAGGCAACCTTGATTTTTTTTGTGGGGGGGGGCGGGGGGGGGGGGGGGGGGGGGGGTGGAATGCTCCAGTTTTCCAATGGGGAGGCTGAGCAGTACACTACTGTTACCACATGGATTCCAACACTTGTAATTCTCTGGAAGTGGGCAAATACAGTGAATGCACCAACTGACTGAGAGTCCTTCACAGGACTAGTTGAACCTGCAAACCCAAACATAAAGGAGGACAATGGCAGTAGAAGCATGGCAGCACCACCCATGTGCAAGTGGCTAAGTTACTCACTATCATAACTTGGGAATATATCACCCACTGTTCCTGCAGTATCACTGGATCAAAATCCTGAAACTCCCTTCCTAAGAGCACCAAAGTATCTCTACACCCCATTGATGATGGCAGTACAGGAAGGCAGCTCACCATCAGCATTTCACTAGGGCTGGGCAGGAAATATTGGCCTAGCCATTGACACAATGCTTCCATGAAGGAATGACACAGACATTTTTCCAATTCAATTCTTTTAACCCTTGCCTGATTTAGGACCAAACGAGCCCAATTTTCCTACAGGAATGTACATTGAACCTTGTTTTGAATTTTCATTGGGTTCATGGGCTGAATAAACAATAAAGATCCCAGAAATTCTGATGGGGACTTGGTCATTGCAATAGTGAAGATTGGAATTACATGTCAGGACCATGAGGAAATCCTGATGTGGCTCTCTCTGCAGGAATTACCCAGAAACTTGTCATTTCCTGGCACCTAAAATCCTCCAGGAAAGTCCCTAGCTTTGAAGTAGTGATAGGAATTTCAGAGGATTCCTACTCAACTGTATTTAATGGATAACCAGGAAAAGTTGAAGAACTTTAAACATGCTCTAATTCTGGAGTCATTATTAAACTGAAGCCCCTGAGATACCATCTGACTATGCTCTCATTGATCCCTGAAAGCCCCTGACCCAACAACCCATCACCTCTGGATGCGAACATTCCTGGATGGGTCTTTTGCTCTTACCTGGCAGAAAATTTGAAGGCAGAAGTGAGTATTTTTTTTGGACAAGGTTTCTAATCCTCAGGTAGGAGAACCTGGGCCAATGATCCTCAGTGGAAATTTAACTCATGCTTGATTAGAGTTTGGTTAAATATGATGGAGTTCTGACATTCTGATCAGAAATTTCTTGCATTTGATTCATTCCTAAACCACCAACAGCAATGCTTTTCAAGTTGTAAAATTGCATTGCCATGCCTAGATAAGTAGTTGTCCACATTTTTCAGTGTCAGTACATTATCTATTTTGAATCTTTTCACTTGAGAAATAAATATAAAGAGCAGAAATGATAAGGGTCTGTAATCCTCGATAAATTAGTATTTCGTCTTTCAGAATTGCTCTCAGTGAACATTTTCTAAGACATTTGGCTAATTAGAACTCAGCTGCACTTACCATTGCTGCAAGACAGTGTTACAAAATCAGATGGCTCACTTGGTGAGCTGATTCCCCAAGGATTACTTGCACTGACTCGGAACTGGTACTGACAGCCTGGAATCAGGTCCTCAATCACAAGGTAGGTGTCCAAAGTGGATGCTACTGATTGCTGCCATGCCAGTGTTCCTAAACATTGAAGGACTCCAATATTATTTTTTCTTCCATTTCAGTGCAAGTACTTGATTTTGTCAATGATATTATTATTTTCAATTTAAAAAGTCACAGTATTTAAACTAATATGGCAGGTACATTGCTGGATATTACTGGTCAGCTGACAATTGTGAGAAATCACTACTGAACTTAAAAGATAAATAGCCACTTACTTCAGTTTCTGCATTACATCAAAACAAGTTAGGAATGCTCATACATAAAGTTTTACTTCTATTAGCATATTAATCTGCTCAGCAAAATGCAATGAAGTGTTCCGTTGTCAGAGAACTAGAACATTTGAACAAAAGAGAGTGGTAGATGTAACCTACAACTTGGCTGCTCCAGCTTTCAGGCATGAATTAACAAAGGATAGATCTAATTTATGTACAAAACATTGAGAAAATCTGACTGCTGTCAAAACAGGTGGACACTGAGCTGGAGTTAGGTAAGCCAGTTACATATCATAACAAAGGTGATAACAGCTACATTAACACTTAGTTATTGATCATTTGTATCTGGATATCTGAATAAGATCAACAAAAACATATTAAAGAAAATATCTTATTCAGTAATACTTTAGAAATTGTATATGCAGAGAAATATACAAACTGCAGTTTTTTAGAACTACTAATATTTGCAAACATTAATGAAAACAACTGCATGCTTTTAGTTGTTCTCAACAATGGCCTTAAGAGTTCTGTTTGGGGAAGATTGTGAAAACTTGGCAGAAGGTCTTAATAGTAACCAAATATGCTAAATACCCCACCTACATCAAAATTACCATAGATTGAGATGTATAAGTCAACTCTGAAGGATCCAACAATATTTTCATAGAGGCAGTCTGTTGTGAATTGTGAATATATATATGAGTGGTCACCATTCAGAAATGCAAAAGCAAAATAATATGATACTTCATATTGAATAGCATGGCATGGCTTACTGAATAAATGAATTATATAAAGATATCACCATGACTGAAATACTTCGAAAAGCAGAAAATTCTTGAGGCAGAATTTTCACGTTATGAGAAAACCACATCAAGTGGAGCAACATGTATATTTCCACTCTTTGTGAAGCTTTTTTGTCTTTCAAACATCCACCATTTCCATTTGGTGCAAATATAATGCTTGAATAACCCATTAAGGCACACATCCTAAGGCTGGCCAATGGATTAATTGACCCATAGCATTAGGCTTGAGTAGTTGACCAGCCTGCTCCTATTCCCACATTACTTTTCCCATGTACCTGAATTCCTTATTTGAATAGCTAATTACCAAAACATTTTCAAGTTACTTTTCTTCTTATTTTAATCAATACGCTTTCAAATTTACTTAAAATGTGGGGAACTTAGATGAACAGAAAATATATCTTCACACTTCTTGCAAGTAAATGTGAAGAACAGCTTGACAGAACATATACACAATCTTTACTGAAAATAAAATGTTGTTGAAATACAATGTTCTGGAAGACATCGTATATTGTTCATTGATTACCTTCTTCTCTATATTCAACAGTGTAACTGGAAATGGTGCAGTTTCCTGTGCTGGCTGGAGGTAACCATCTCAGAATAACAGAGCTATTGCTCCTCTCCTGGGCTATAGGCCGGCCTGGAGCTGCTGGCACACCTGAAAATGGGGAGATAATCAACACAGCAGGTCCAGAGCAATTAGTCATAACTGAACATGAAATACTTTCTGGAACAGGAATTGTTTCAATATTTGAGGAAAGGATGAGGGTGTCAGGAATTTTAAATAATTTAACGAATTATCTGTTTATGCTTGTCAATGTTAGTGAAGTCTCATACTTGATGACTTGCAAACCCATAAAAGTTTTCCATCACAAACAAAATTGCAGCAGTCTACCACAACACATTTGCACTGAGACAGATAACTGTTTTTCTCTTGGTTTAACACCCTCACACTAAGCCTAGAATATTTATGATGGTTTTCAAAACATTATTGGCATGATTTGTTTCACTGGATTACTGTCTGCCTCCCATCAATTTCATAGTACCTTGGAGTTAAAATTCCCTGTTCCCCCATTAATAAGAATAATCCCAAATGATGTTTACTAAAGCACTATTAAAGCAGCATCTTTTAATTGTGCTACAAGTGTAATGAAATTGTGCTCACAGTACAAAATAAGAGGCAAGTGAAAGCTTGATGGTTATTTAAAACAGAACCAGGAAAAAGACATCCTTGTAAATAGAATTATCATTGCAGGGATGGGAAGATTAAAAGGGTTGTTGCTTTTTCCAATACACTTTCAAATTTACTTAAAATGTGGGGAACTGAGATTAACAGAAAATGTATCTTCACATTTCTTGCAGTGAGTTCAAGTATTTTTTCATTTCCTTCAGTTTATAGTCATATACACCAATAGCATGATAAAATAAACAATTGGTTCACTTATTAATATTGTGCTTGCCTGATCTTTGTCATTGAAGATTTGAATCTCAATCCCATGCAGCCTCAATCCCCAGTGATTATTCACAATGCAAATTCAATCTGAGATGTCAACCTTTTCTTCAAAGTAAATTTACCTGATGACTGTCAACCAATGAAATATCTGAACTACTTATTTAATATCCAAAATTAGAGATTCAAAAACAGATAGAAATATAAAGGAGAAGAACTTTCGACAAGGAGAAGGTGTTCATCAAACAGTTCATCAAGCAGTCTGTTATTAAAATGATTTGAAAAGATTCAGTTACCCTGCACTTTAATTGTAGCTGAAGATGATGTTGATCCCATTTCATTCATAGCCTGACAACTGTATATTCCACTGTCTTGAGGCATGATATTGCAAATTTTAAGCATAACCTCTCCTGAATCACTATAAAAGGAAATCACAAATTTAAACTTTTAGCAAAAAGGAATGTTGACCAATTTTCATCATCAATTTAAAATATGAATGTTAATGCAGTTCCATACATGATGAACCTCATATCCATAAAGTCTTTAAATTCAAACAAAATGAGGTTTTTTTTGTACACGGAGCTCATATTGTCCACAGACCATGCACAGTTACCTTACTATGGCTTAAGCCAATTTAATTTCTTGAAGAAGAATAAACCTTTGCATTTTCTAGAACGAACGTTTTGTGTACTTATTGCTTCTCTTCAAGTATTTTAACATAACCCAATGATATCAATTGAAAATTATCAGTCTCTACAATTAACCAGATCATTAGAGTGGAAATTGGGGCAATGGATCTTATTTGAGGCAAATAAACCAAAGTCTATACTTATTGTTTACATTTGAACAAATGTTAATGAAGTGAGTAAGCTGATATATTAAAAAAACCCTTGAAGCCATTGGGAGCAAGTTGACTGAGATTGTCTATTGTTGTCATGAACAGATGTCAAGGATATTCCTCCCCCGCTCCCCGCTGGGGACGGTTGTTGGATTGGGGACTGGTATGGGTGTCAGCGGCTTGCGAGCTCAAGCAGACCATGTGTGGAAGCCTCCTGTGCTGATCTACTGCAGGCTTGTATTGAAAGACTGTAATGCTAATCTTTTTAACTTTATTCTCATTTTTCTAACATATACTGTGAACATTTGCAAGTAACATAACTTTTCTTTTCCCTATTCTTTCTGTATTTTGTATCTAAGATCTGAACCTAAGATGGTGCCATATGGGGTGACATTGTAAACTTTTCACCATTAGAATATCCATTATTGTCACATGAACTGCTGTATTTCTGTACTTGAGAACACCTGACAATAAAGGACATTCTAATTCTAATTCTAACTCAAAGTCCCCATATTCAATCCTGTCATTTACATGAGGTCAGTGGGCAAATTCTGGGCTGGGTGATTTGCCAACAACATCCCAACTAGAACAAGCCAGAGAGATAGCCAGTGGGTTTAACTTTAGAGAACCAGCCTGTTGTTAAAGTCAAACCTTATTTGTTATTCGTTCTTGGGAGTGAGCATTGCTGGCTGGGTCAGCATTTATTGCCTCTCCCAATTGCCCTTGAACACAATGGCTTGTTGAGCCAAGTGAGAGGGCAATTAAGAGTCAACCACATTGCTGAGGATCTGGAGTCACATGTAGGCCAGATCAGATAAGGAAGACAGGTTTCCTTTACTAAAGTACACAGTGAAGCAGGTGGATATTTAGGACAATCGATATTGGTTGCCATTAGACTAACTTTTAATTCCAGAGTTTTATTAAATTCAAATTTCACCATCCACCATAGTGGAATTCAAACCCATGTCCCCACAACATAGTGCCCGGTGACAGTAGCACTATGCCATTACCTCTCCAATGTCTTTGCTTCTGCATTATCCTTGTCCCTTAACATTTTAAAAATTAAATGAGCTACTGACTAAGGACCAAGACGTCTGGATAATTGTCCTTAAAAGAGCTACTTTAGCAGAGTATTGATATGATACATTCTGTGATCCAGATGATGGAATTTAGGAAGAATCCATTGCCAATCTGTGAAATGCAATGCCAGAGATATGTCATGATCTGAGGGACTCCCAGGTAACTGTCATAGTCCAAAAAATCAGGGCAACTTCTGCATGCTGTAAAGAGGCTTTAAGCTACTTGTCACTTTCAAGTCACGATGACATGTCTGATAAATGAAAAGTTTAAACAACCATCAGCAATTGCAAGAGATTATTGGACCAATTATACAGTTCTGAATAAAGCCCTAGGGCATGTTAAGAGTCAGAAGTTGGTTGTGACTGCAGCATGACACAAATTTAGCAGATTTTGTGAACATCTGTTGCAGCTTCTTTAAATTTGAGACTAGCCAAAACAATGGTGCATGTATCATAATAAACAGCAAATCTTGTACATTTATTATCCTGCGCTGATCTGAACTGACTCCTGATCTAAAGTAACACACTGATTCTAAAATTCTTGTCCTTGTTTTCAAATCCCTCTTTTGTCTTCCCTTTCAAGTCCAGCCTCCAAATAATAATTTTTTATTATTCATTTGGGGGACTTAGGTGTCACTGGCTGACCAGCATTGATAGCCCATCCCTGTTTGCCCTGAGAAGGTGGTGGTGAGCTGCTTTCTTGAATTGCTGCAGTCCACTTCCTGTGGGTTGATCCACAATGTCGGTAGGGAGGGAGTTCCAGTAGTTTGATCCAATGACTGTGAAGGAATAGCGTCATATTTCCAAGTCAGGGTGGTGAGTGGCTTGGAGAGGAACTTGCAGATGGTGGTGTTCCATCAAATGTCTCTATTGATAGCCAGTCCTAAACTCTGGAATTTCCAGCCTAAACTACCATTTCATTATTTATATCAGTCTTAAAATCATGCTTTTTGACCAAGTTGTTTTATAATCTGCCCTAGATGGATCAATGTCAAATTTTGTTTTATAGGGACCCTGTGATTCAACTTTGACATTTTTGGATATCATCAATGATTTATACAAGTAAGTTGTTCTTGCTGTGATTTAGAGATTTCCAAAGGAAGCTTTTGATTTTAATGGAACTGAATATCTTTCTCATGGGAACATGCACACCACACAGAGTCTAAATTGTTGTATTTATGGATGTTTCAAAACCGTATATCACTCTTCCTGTGATTTTATATTAATTCACATAAACTCACCATTATTCTAACTCCCTACATTATTCCCAAACTTGACACTTCCACAAATTAAGACAAACTATGTATCATATCAGCAAACATCCATCCTGTCAATCTGACTTTCAGTTGATGGTATGCATTACTGCACACCAATGTGCATTGCTTGAGGTGGCTTTTGCAAAAACAAAGTCCTGATGAAGGGTTTCAGTCCAAAATGTTGACTTTCCTGCTCCTCGGATGCTGTCTGACTTGCTGTGTTTTTCCATCTTCACTGGACCTCTCCATCTCCATTAATGACGACCGGCTTGACACTGACATTTTTACAAACCCACCGACTCCCTCAGCTACCTAGATTATACCTCTTCCCACCCTACCTCTTGCAAAAATGCCATCCCGTATTCCCAATTCCTCCGCCTCCGCCGTATCTGCACCACAGAACACACTAGATAGCCTCCTTCTTTAGATACCGCAATTTCCCTTCCCACATGGTTAAAGATGCCCTCCAATCATCTCACCCACATCCCGCACCTCCACCCTCAGACCCCATCCCTCCAATCGTAACAAGGACAGAATGCTCCAGGTGCTCACCTTCCACCCTACCAGCCTTCGCCTAAAACAAATCATCTGCCGACATTTCCACCACCTCCAAAAAGACCCCACCACCAGGGATATAATTCCCTCCCCACCCCTTTCCACCTTCTGCAAAGACCATTCCCTCCTTGACTACCTGATCAGGTCCACGTCCCTTCCATCCTGGCACCTTCCCCTGTCACTGCAGTAACTGTAAAACCTGTGCCCACACCTCCTCCCTCACCTCCATTCAAGGCCCTAAAGGAGCCTTCCACATTCATGTAAGTTTTACCTGCACATCCACTAATATCATTTATTGTATCCGTTGCTCCCGATGCGGTCTCCTCTACATTGGGGAGACTGTACGCCTCCTAGCAGACCGCTTTAGGGAACATTTGCGGGACACCCGCACCAATCAACCACACCGCCCTGTGGCCCAACATTTCAACTCCCCCTCCCACTCTGCTGAGGACATGGAGGTCCTGGGCTTCCTTCACCGCGGTTCCCTCACCACCAGACGCCTGGAGGAAGAACGTCTCATCTTCCGCCTCGGAACACTTCAACCCCAGGGCATCAATGTGGACTTCAACAATTTCCTCATTTCCCCTTCCCCCACCTCACCCTAGTTCCAAACTTCCAGCTCAGCACTGTCCCCATGACCTATCTTACCTGCCTATCTTCTTTTGCACCTATCCACGCCACCCTTCTCCCCGACCTATCACCTTCATCCCCTCCCCCACTCACCTATTGTACTCTATGCTACTTTCTCCCCACCCCCACCCTCCTCGAGCTTATCGCTCCGCATTTCAGGCTCACTGCCTTTATTCCTGATGAAGGGCTTTTGCCCGAAACGTCGATTTTACTGCTCCTCGGATGCTGCCTGAACTGCAGTGCTCTTCCAGCACCACTGATCCAGAATCTGGTTTCCAGCATCTGCATTCATTGTTTTTACCTTTTCCATCTTCACGTCTATTGACTCTGGCTTCTAGCATCTGCAGTCCTTACTGTCTCCAAAAGAAAGGATAGCTTTACTGCATACTCTGGCACTTTTGCTTATGCAGAGGCAGTTGTTTTCTGCTTTCTGGCACTGTGCAGATATTAGAGGGGAAACGTAGCACAGTGGATTTTTGCTGATGCCTTAAGACACTCTTCTACCATCCAACACCATGCGTCAATGAGGTCATGGGATCTCTAATGGCATATGGTAATTTAGAGCTTGGCTGAGTTTTCTTCTCTAATGACATCAAGATATTACATTAAATCTGTCAAAGAAATTCGAGGCCATTGAAATGTGGACGCTCAGAGGTTTGCTTAAAATTTCACAGAAAGATCATAAGATGAATAAAGAGGTGTTCAACATTGCAAAAAAGTGATCTCCAAAAAAAACAAATGTCAGTATTTTGACCATTTTACCTGAGCTAGGAACAGATCTCTTCCAAAGGGCAAAGTGCAGGCCAGCAGGAAATGGATTCAACCCTAAGTCTAGTTGGATGATGGATATCACAGAGTGGCTACAGATGAATTACAGTGGATATGTGAGGATGGTGCAAGACAGACAGGTTGTGGAATAGCAGATCTCCTGGTAGGAAAAGCCACAACCAGGACATGAGCAGAAAATAAGTAAGTTTTACTTCCTTTAGTTTTTGTTCTGAAGCTTTATCTGATGAGAAAAGATTGAAACCTCTTCAGTAGACACACATTCTTTTTCTGTATGAGAGAAAATGTTATTGCTTCTACAATTATGTTACATTTTGTGGAGATCTAGCTGATAAAGTTACCTGAATGATAGGGTATAGCGAGTGTCATTAACAAGTACGTTTTGATCTGGTCCTTTCCAGCTCACAGTAGGTTTGGGTCGTCCACATACTTTACAACGTAGTATGACTGTTTCACCAATAGCACATGTCAAATCAGCTAAAGGGATGAGAAATTCAGGTGGCACTGTGTGAAAGAGAAAGACTGTTGTCAGTGAAAACAAAATCTAAAATGTAAAAGATCCAAATCTGGTCAAATAAATCAGTATTGTAATCATTTGTAATAAATAAAGCTTCAGCACTGAGGATGCAGAAAATGATAAACTTACCTTCATGAATAAAATTTGGATTTAGCAACTGTGAAAAAATGAGAATTTGTGGTCAGTAGATTATTTCATAGCAAGCTTTTTCCAAAGGTTTGTCATTTAAATTAAATGAAAAAGTTGTTGGTATGACAGGTATTTTAAAAAAAATCTAATCATAAAACGGTATTACTAAACTGATACTAAACAGAACAATTTTCAATCATCTTAATAACGCAGCACTCTAGAATATATGCACTTTGATGTTCAGTAATTTCAATCTGGAGGACTGCCAAGGACATAGAACATACAATATAGAAAACTACAGGCCCTTCGACCCTCAATGTTGTGCTGACCTTTTAACCTACTCTAAGCTCAAACTAATCTACATACCCTTCATTTTACTATCATCCATATGCCTATCCAAGAGTCATGTAAACATCCCTAATGGAGCTGACTGTACTACCACTGCTGGCAGTGCATTCCACCCACCTACCACTCTCTATGTAAAGAACTACCTCTGACACCTCCCCTAAACCTTTCTCCAATCACCTTAAAATTACGTTCCCTTGTGATAGCCATTTCTGCCCTGGGAAAAAGTCTCTACCTATTCATTCTATCTCTGCCTCTTATCATCTTGTACATCTCTATCAAGTCATCTCTCATCCCTCTTTACTCCAGTGAGAAAAGCCCCAACTCCCTCAACCTTTCATCAGACATCCATCCAAAGCTGGGTGCGTTTTCTTTAAATGAGCACATTGGTGTCTGACAAGGTTAGAGGGGATCATTATTGTATTTTAATCTGAAATTTAAGCAGGGTATCCAAATAAGGCTCCCTGACAGGCAAAACCACTCAAAACACAGGAGTCTTATGAAGATAAACTTAATTCATTCTTATTTCTTTATAAGGCAGTACATTTTCAATGTTCGCCCAGCTCTAAAAGGAAAGCTTTGGCCTCCTTAACCCTGGCTTCTCATCACCTCAAATATACTAGCTTCCCTCAATTCCTCAGACCTGTGTTATCTTTCATGTATGAACAACACTTTTTTTGCCCCAAGAGATGTATCCTCACAATTCTTCATCAGGCTACATACAACATATACTCCCTTTCTCATCATAGACAATCACCAAAGGGCATGCATGGATAGTGAATGGAAACTATTTATCAGGATGACACAATGCCTGCTTCCTGACCAGTCTCTCAAAAGACACTCAGGATGGTCTAAGTTCCAGAGAGAGCCAGACTGACTCCAACTTTTACAGCTGGAGTTTCTAGTAGCTGCCTGTCAAGACCATCTCAACAGCCCTTAGTGGGGGTCTGACAACTTTCCACTTGTCATGGCACAGGCATTGGGGAAGCACCATTAGAAACATCAGAATAAGAAATGATCACTAGAATGGTTTCAAATGTCACCACATTTAACCCTTAGACAATCGTGACAAGCTTCTTTGCTGAGATCCAACTTCACTGTTTTGCACTTGATTGAAAATCCTGCAATGCACTGGCAGGATAGAAATATCAACATGAGTGTCCTCTCCCAGGCCAATATTCCCAGTATCAAGGTACAGGTTACACACAGCCAACTGTGATGGGTTGGCCTCATTGTCTATGTGCCAGGTACAAAATTCTCTAAACAAGTGTTCTACTCCAAACTCCACAGTGGTAAATGATCATTGGGAGGGAAGAGGAAGAGCTACAAGGTCACTCTGAAAGCCTTCTGAAACAAACACACTAACTCCACTGACACGTGGTAATCACTTGCACAAGACTACACAAACTGGAGAAGAAGAATCCACAAAGGCCTCAACCACACTGAGTGTCACTATGTGGAGCACATGAAGGCCAAGCACAAGCAGCAGAAAGAGTGCACAGAATCCAGAACCTCCCACCGACTCTTTGCTCAAACACCCCCGGTGGCAGAGTGTACAGCGCCAGGACTGGATTATTCAGTTACCACAGGGCCTCCCGATCCAGAGTCGAAGCAAGTCATTTTTGACCTTGAGGGTCAGTTATTGGTAGGCCAATACTCATGAATATGTATAATAGTAGGCGATTCGTCTTGTCAGTGTATAGAACATAGCTGAAAATGTGTTGCTGGGAGCAGGAGAATTGATGTTTCGGGCATGAGCCCTTCTTCAGGAATGAGGAAAGTGTGCCAAACAGGCTAAGATGAAAAGTAGAGAGGAGAGACTTGGGGGAGGGGCGTTGGAAATGCGATAGGTGGAAGGAGGTTAAGGTGAGGGTGATAGGCCGGAGTGGGGCGGAGAGGTCAGGAAGAAGATTGCAGGTTAGGAAGGTGGTGCTGTGTTCGAGGGTTGGGACTGAGACAAGGTGGGGGGAGGGGAAATGAGGAAACTAGAGAAATCTGAGTTCATCCCTTGTGGTTGGAGGGTTCCTAGGAGGAAGATGAGGAGCTCTCCACCGCAACTCCTCCACTTCCTGCTCCTCTGCCCTTGAGCTCTGACCCTCCAATCACCACCAGGACAGAACCCCACTGGTCCTCACCTACCACCCACCAACCTCCATATACATCGTATCATCCGTCGTCATTCCCGCCACCTCTAAGCGGACCCCACCACCAGGGATATATTTCCCTCCCCTCCCCTATCAGTGTTCCGAAAAGACCACTCCCTCTGTGACTCCCTTGTCAGGTCTACACCCCCCATCAACCCAACCTCCACTCCCGGCACCTTCCCCTGCAACCGCAAGAAATGCAAAACGTGCGCCCACACCTCCCCCCTTACTTCCCTCCAAGGCCCCAAGGGATCCTTCCATTTCTGCCACAAATTCACCTGCACCTCCACACACATCATTTACTGCATCCGCTGCACCCCATGTGGCCTCCTCTATATTGGGGAGACAGGCCGCCTACTTGCAGAACGTTTCAGAGAATATCTCTGGGACATCCGGACCAACCAACCCAACCACCACGTGGCCCAACACTTCAACTCCCTTTCCACTCCACCAAGGACATACAGGTCCTTGGACTCCTCCATCGCCAGACCATAGCAACATGACGGCTGGAGGAAGAGCGCCTCATCTTCCGCCTAGGAACCCTCCAACCACAAGGGATGAACTCAGATTTCTCCAGTTTTCTCATTTCCCCTTCCCCCACCTTGTCTCAGTCCCAACCCTTGAACTCAGCACCACCTTCCTAACCTGCAATCTTCTTCCTGACCTCTCCGCCCCACCCCCACTCCGGCCTATCACCCTCACCTTATCACCCTCACCTTAACCTCCTTCCACCTATCGCATTCCAATGCCCCTCCTCCAAGTCCCTCCTCCCTCCCTTAGCCTGCTTGGCACACTTTCCTCATTCCTGAAGAAGGGCTTATGCCCGAAACATCGGTTCTCCTGCTCCTTGAATGCTGTCTGACCTGCTGCGCTTTTCCAGCAACACACTTTCAGCTCTGATCTCCAGCATCTGCAGTCCTCACTTTCTCCTAGTGTATAGAACATAGAAAAGTACAGCACAGAACAGGCCCTTTGGCATGATGTTGTACCAAGATTTAATCCTAATGTAAAATATAGTAACTTAACTTACGCACCCCTCAACTCATTGCTATCCATGTGCATGTCCAGCAGTCGCTAAAATGTCCCCAATGATCCTGCTTCCAACACCACAGCTGGCAACGCATTCCATGTAAAAAACCTACCTCTGACGTCTCCTTTATACCTTCCTCCCAATATCTTCAAACTATGATTTCTCCTACCAGTCAATCCTGCCCTGGGGAAAAGTCTCTGGCTATTGACTCTCATTATTTTGTACACCTCAACCAGGTTTGCTCTCTTCCTCCTTCTCTCCAGAGAGAAAAGTCCAAGCTAATTCAACCTTTCTTCAAGCCCTCCAGTCCAAGCAGCATCCTGGTAAACCTTCTTTGCACCCTCTCCAAAGCCTCTGTATCTTTCCTATAATAGGCCAACCAGACCTGGACGCAATATTCCAAGTGTGGTCTCATCAGGGACTTGTAGAGCTGCAGCAAAACCTCGTGGCTCTTAAACTCGATCCTCCTGTTAATGAAAGCCAAAACACCATATGCTTTCTTAACAACCCTATCCACTTGGGCGGCAACTTTGAGGGATCTATGTACTTGAACACCCAGATCCCTCTGTTCCTCCATACTGTCAAGAATCCTATCTTTAATCCTATATTTAGCATTCGAGTTTGACCTTCCAAAATGCATCATTTCGCATTTATCCAGGTTGAACTCCATTTGCCATTTCTCAGCCCAGCTCTGCATCCTGTATATGTTGTGCTGCAACCTGCAGTAACCCTCTATACTATCGATGATACCTCCAACCTTTGTGTCATCTGCAAATTTACTAACCCACCCCTCAACCTCCTCATCCAAGTCATTTATAAAAACTACAAAGAGCAGAGGCCCAAGAACAGAGCCTTGTGGACCCCACTCCAGGCAGAATACCTACCATCTACAACCACTCTCTGCCTTCTGTTAGCCAGTCAATTCTGAATCCAGATAGCCAAATCTCCCTGTATCTCTTACTTCTTGACTTTATGAATGAGCTTACCATGGGAAACCCTATCAAATGCCTTGCTGAAGTCCAAAAACACTACATCCACTGCTCGACCGTTGTCGACCTGTCTTAACACTTCCTTCAAAGAACCCAATAAGATTTGTGAGACATGACCTGCCCCTCACAAAGCCATGCTGACTGTCTTTAATCACACTATGCTTTGCCAAATAGTCATAAACCCTATCCCTCAGAATGCTTTCCAAAACTTTGCTGACCACAGATGTACAACTGACTGGTCTGTAATTGCAAGGGAATTCCCAATTACCCTGCTTGAAAAGAGGAATAACATTCACCTCCTTCCAATCTTTCAGTATGATGGTACCTCCAGTATAAGGACTGCTGATGCAGTTCTGACAATGCGTATTACTGATTCTTACTCTTCCCCTTCATTCATGGCTTCTTGGTCATTTTATTCTCTTGCTCCTCCTGCTTTTCCTTCTCTGCTCATTCAAAAGGTTCCCCTTGCATGGTGAACTTATGTACCATGCAGCTTACCACAATGAATTTACAGATTCTCTCAGGGTTATTTTAGAGGATAGATCCACACATATCGCTCAATCTCTGTAACAAGATACTGACTATTGTGCTGTGTTCTTGTAGACCTATAACTCTGATTATAGTGCTCTTTCAGTGTGTCTGCTTCAATTTCTGATTGGAGCTACCTAATATAGGGATAAAGCTTTTACCAAGCATCATGTATTTCAGATATTGTTGTCCTTTGGAAGGATAGAATTTCAAGCTTCATTGTTCTGTGACTGTGTTACATATTATTTTCAATCCCTTTCAAGACTGATTTGCAATGACATGAAGGCTTTATTTTGGCGAAAGTATTGATTCGATTGTGTCCTATTTCATTTTTTTTAGCATTCTATATTTATGTATAATAATTGAACCAACAATAATTTTCTGGAGTGCTAAGTAAACAAACTGACATCTTGCTGCTGTTCCATGGTTGTGCAGTGACAACACTCATTACTTGGCACAGCAATTTTGGGTCTCTGTTAGCCAAATCAGAGCATAGCAAACTGCTTCTCGAATTTTGTCAAATGTGCATCCCAGAGGTAGGGAAGGGCGACCTCAAGTGACTGCTGGATAAATTGCAACCAGAAGTTCCTCACTCTTCTATCTCGAATTGTTAAGAATGTCCAATTCCCTCCCCTCCCTTTATAATTTGGAACCTTCAATAGAAGGAAAACTCAAAATATTGGAGAACATATAACAAACTCTGGCCCTTTGATACATCAGATTTAACATTCCAATAGATAGGAAAATTTCAGGTTGATTGTTTTCTCTCAATGAAATTAATGGCATTTTATAAAGTAAGTGCTAAATCCCTTTTTGCAAACTCAATTATTTTACAAATCTGCTTGCATACACTTTAAATAGCATTAATAATAGATAAAAATAATATGGATCATATACCCCAAAGACATATTTATGCTTCTTTATGCCCTTAACAATTTTCTTGGTGTCCAAGTAGCATATTTTCTCAAAACAAAGGGAGATTTAGGCTGGGAAGAATGAATTAAAAGATACGTCAGCCCTTTGGTGGGAAGGAAATGAAATTTGTATCTGAACTATCTGATCTATCTTTTTCAAGTTAACATTTTACACATATTGGTCAAACTGACACAAACAGCCTGAAACTTTTATCCTTTACTTCCTGCACTTGAAAGGTTGAATATAAATTAAACACATATAAAAGTGAGAATGCAAAATTGCCCACTTCTGAGGCAAAATCTTAGGAGAATGAATTTCCACTTTCTTCCATTTGTCTGATGTAACTTCCACAGAAGAGCTGCACAAACAGCAGATAAACATTGTAGTTGGAATGTGGAAATAGTCTACAAGTATTTAACAGAATTATGAAGGGCCATTCTTCCTTAATCTTCATCACCCAGGCATGGATTTCACAATGATCTGAATACATACTTCAACAATCAGTAAATTCTTTGAATGCTACATATGGAACAGCAATAGACAAGGCATGATATCTAATTTAGGTGCAAATTCAAATTGATAAACTTAAGTAACAATAATTTGCCTTTATGTGGCACATTTAACCTTTACTATGTGAAGTGTCCCACAGGAATTTTACTAAACAAAATTTGAAATTGAGCCACAAAAGGAGATATGAGGGGAAATTACCAAAGGTTTGTTCAAACAGGCAAGCTTTGAGAACTCAAGAGTGTGGTGCTGGAAAAGCACAGCAGGTCAGGCAGCATCCAAGGAGCAGGAGAATTGATGTTTCGGGCAACAGCCCTTCATCAGGATAAAGGACTTTTTCCTGAAACATCAATTCTCCTGCTCCTCAGATGCTGCCTGACCTTCTGTGATTTTCCAGCATCACATTCTCGACTCTGATCTCCAGCATCTGCAGTCCTCACTTTTGCCAAGGTTTAAGGGCTGCCTATATAGGGGGATGAAGGACACAGCCAATTCGGGATAGTATTAGAGTTTAACATCTTCATACCTGAATACTTGTCTGCCAATTATGGAGTGATTAAAGTTGGGGGTGCTCAAAAGCCCAGGATTAGAAGATTGCAGATATCTCAGATGGATAGAAAGACTAGAGATAAGAAGGGCAGGGCTGAGTATCAATCTTGGAGAAAGGTTGAGAATTTTAAAGTCAAGAGGTTGCCTGATGGGAGTCAATGTAGGGCAGCAAGCACAGGGATGATAGGGATTTTTGCGTGTTCAGACAGAGACAGAGTTCTGGATGACTGCAGTTTTACACAAGATAGTCAGTACTTTGAAATAGTCAAGCCTAAAGGCACAAATATTTCACTCATAATCTAAAACTGAAGAAATAAATACACACATGGTAGATATATTTTCTGGCAAGTTTTCATTGCATGGCTTATGAACTGAACAGTTTTTTGTAAGCATTTTATACAGTTTTTTCTCCTCCGTGTCACCAGTAATCCTAATCAAAATGTCCATTCTATTTCCAATTGTTGTATTCACTTTCCTTCAGCATATCTATAGTTAAATCTTGGCATGGGATCGGCTTTAAAAAGAATGAAGCTGACATGTTTATATTGCACTTCTCATAACCATTTGTTATACAAACAACTTCATAGCCAAGTAAATATTTCTGAAGTGTAGTCACTGTTGAAATGTAATATTGTAATATTATAATGAATTACACCATTACATCATTCCACATTCTCACAATCCTTAGTGTATGAACATTCCTTCTGCTCTTAATCCTACTTTTTACATTTAAAAAAGGACCACAATTCTTTGTGTTTGGTCAGAATGGAATGATAATTCCGGTGTTGACTTACTACCTTGCAGCAGCAGCAGGCAACAATTCTGTGGCAGTGATCTACTCCTGCATCCTCCTTGCCAGACTGGAAGTCAGGTCTGTCTAAGATTTCCAGGCATGATCACAGCACACACTGAAACTTTGGTACTGAGTCACTCACCAAGGACCCTCTGACAACACCAAAGCCATATCACAATCACCTGCAGAGCTAAGGACAACAGATGCCTGCCACAACTTTTCCTCCAGATCCCACACCATCCTGACTTGGAAACATATCTCTTTTCCTTCATTGTCATTGAATCAAAATCCTGGAACTACCTTCCTAATAGCACTGTCGATGGGCCTACAACCCAAATATTGCAGCAATTCAACAAGACAGTTTAACATCACTTCTCAACGGCAATGAAAGATGGGTAATTAATGCTGGCTTAACTAGTGATACCAATAGCTTATGGATGAATAACAAAATCTCTCAGTTCTCCCTTTAACCACCTTGAACACAAATGAATAGATGCCTGATTTTTCTTGTCTTTTCTCTATGGGCTTCCTCATGCCAGTGACCCTGCACTGAATTGCCTCAAATGTGAATCCTAAATGGTACCCAGTTATCAAACTGAAGTCTTACCAAGGATTTTTTCACCTTGAGTTGATCCATGTTAATCCTTTTGCCACATGAATTTATTTGGGATTTCAGTTGTGGTTAATTACTTTTTTAAATTAGTAAATGAAATGGGTGACAGTCTTGTAAACTTTGATAATCCTGAAGCGGATGTATTTGAAGGAAATTGTGACATATGCATGACTTGATATCAGGTACAGAATCTGTGAGAACAGACATGATCTTGAGATCGAAAGAGCTGACTGTGTGGATTGTTGTTCCACATTTTTCAGATGCTCAGTATCAAGTCCAGTAGGATCACATGGAAACGATAGCATGAAAACAGCCTGTTTGATTCATGTTTGTGTTTAACCATATGAATAATAGTTTTGAAATCCTTGCTTTGTCCCTACATTACAATATTCCTTTCACTGGAACATCGAGGTAATCTACTTGTAATCAATGACATGATCTCTTGCCTCAGTCACGAACAATGGTAGCAAATTCCACAGCCTCACAATCCGAAACTACTAAGTTCCTCTTGTGCTCTATTTTTCTTAAATTTAATTTATGTTCACATCCCTTCACTTCAGATCCCTTGAACAATGCAAGTATGTTTCTTATCTACTCTTCATAATCATAAACATCTCTTAAAAATCACACCTTAATTTCCTCTGTTCCTTGTGTTTCCTCATACTTGACAGCATTCCAGTAAATCTGAAGTCCAATCTATTACTTAACGTCTTTCCCAGCATTAGCAGTGCAAAACTGGATAACATACTCAGAATGTGGTCTTGCTAAGGTTTCATATCGATTCACTGTTAACATACATTCCACTTATCGGACAAAGGAGTGAACAGTGTCAGGTTGAAACAGACATTAAGTAGATGCTTTGCGAATGAGATATGTTTCAAAGTGCGCTTTTCAATATTATAACCAAAATTGAAAGTGTACACAATAACATTGTTTCAGGATGGCTCAGAGTCAATGTTGGGGGGTGAACAGGTTCATGTGTATGATTCTGGAATTCCTGGTGGAGAAGCTTAATAGGAGATAGCCATACATCCACAGGCAGGAAGGAGTCTACCTCATCCTCTTAACCCTCTGTCCTGAAACAGATGGTGCTGCCTCATTTCAACTCATTTACTCCCCTCAATTCCCTCAAAGGTCTTCCAATGTTTTTCAAGTGTCCTCTTTAAATTCCAGAAGCAAGTGAACCTTGAAGGTGATATACTTTAAATAGCGCTCAAAATCTTTGGCAATAACCCCTCACCCTCAAATAACTAGTTCATTGTAATGCTTATCAAATGCTATCCATCAAAATTTTATGCGGCCTTATTAATAAGCACAAGAAAGTTAGTCTAATGATTCACCAGACAGCCATTCAAGATGCATTCCAAGGCGACATTTGGGTTAAACACGAGCTAAATGGCTATCAGATCAAGACCTTATCTTGGCCACTTCAAAGTTGTCATGACAAGTAGCTATTGTCAAAAATTGTCCCTGTAATAATTGTTTTATTTTATGGCTTTACCTAGTGAGATATTATTTTTCATGTCTTATGAACTGAACTTGAAATTCAGGTTCATCTTCTTCATCTCAAACATTCTTCATTTCAAAATATAAGACTTTTAGCCAAATTGTTTTGTCTCATTTTTGCTGCTGACATCTATCAGACACTTAGCTTTTGCTTAGACCATTGGTTTCTTAATATCTCTTTGCAGCTTCCTTTTATCCTTGCTGCACATCCAACTTGAATATTATCTAAAATTTATACATTGCTCCGTCTAGCCATATACAGAAGTTATTGAGGCACTCCCGAGGAAGGATATTAAGCTGGAGAGGATTGAGAAAGATTTACCAAGATGTTGCTGGGTATTGAAGGTTTGAGTTATTAAGAAAATCTGGATAGGGTGGGACATTTTTAACTGGAGGGTAGGAGGTTGAGAGGCGACCTTATGGAAGTTTATAAAATAATGAGAGGAATAGATAGAGTTAATGGTAGTTGTCTTTTCCTTAGGATGGGGGATTTCAAGACTAGGGAGCACTTTTTTAAGGTGAGAGAAGAGAGATTTAAAAAAGACATGAGGGCAAATCTTTTACGCAGAGGGTGGTTTGCGTGTCGAATGAACTTCCTGAGTGGTGGATGCAGATACAATTATGACATTTTAAAGACATTTGGATAAGTACATGAATAGGAATGGTTTGGAGGGTTATGGGCCAGGAGCAGGCAGGTGGGACTAATTTAGTTTGGGATTATGTTCAGCATGGGCCAGTTGGACTGAAAGGTCTGTTTTTGTGCTGTACGACTCTATGACTCTACAACTGAATTCCTTGGGGTATCAAAACATATTCACACCACTCTGTGAAACTGCACCTCACTCTTGTTATCCAGGACAACTCTGAAAGCAGCAGTAGAGGGCACAGGAAAATCTACCCTTATATAATTTATATGGAGTCTTATTGGGCATGAGCAAGGTGGACTGTGGTGAGATTGGGAGTAGAATCGTGTGAAAAATCCATTGATCTTGATGCTTGGAACAATTCATTACAACTTTCTGCATCTCATAGGTGGCAAGGTGAGTTTCTCACTAAACAGCAGTGACTTGCCAAATATGCAATTATACTGGGATTATAGTTTGTTATCTGCCTTAGTAACAGCACAATGTGCCTCATTAAGACTCAGCTTCCTACCTAACCAAATGTGCTGAATAAGCTAGGTGTCAAGAGTTCTCAACAGGGAGATCAGAACAGGTGCTTGGCAACTTCAGCTTGCTGCTATTGCAAGGATCCTTTATGTTGATCGGCACCAAATAACATGTCAGAACATGAATCAAGGGGAGCAGAAGCAGTTGCACACAGCCCTTATCCACAGACATTAGCATCCTGCATTTGCCAACCTTTCATGATCCTCATGGCATCTCTCCAATCCAGTTCTGGGGCAGTTAGGAAGCACAGACCTGAATTGCAAGCCACATTATAGATGAGAATAGAAAGGCTGCTGTAAGGAACTTTGCACATAGTGCAGGCACCCAGCTCACAGGCTGCTTCTCAGGAGGACTACTTGCTTGCTCTCTTAGTGCCTACATGCACGCTCACGGCATCCATGCCTGGCCATGTCTTGCCTTGGGATCTTGTGCCTTGCCCTCTGGCACTTTAGCCACAGCCAAAGGGTGCCTGTTGTACTGACATGCTCTTTTGTATGGAGACACAGCCTGCTAACTATGCTTATCAGTAAGGATCTGCCTGAGTGGGGCAGGAAAAGAAGGGTTTCTTGCTGTACAGCAGGAGATGCCAGTCTAACAACTACAGTGTGTACCATCTGCCTGGGCAGCAAATACCCTGCCTATTTATTCAACCAAATGTCCATGTTGGAAAGTGGGTGGCAGCTTGTTCTCAGTAAAAGAGGGCTGCTGTCATTCAGGGGGCACCAGACTATCAGTCACAGGCACAGTTGGCACACAGTCCATGGTCAGTCATCTGTCAGGCACGACTGGTCATGGCAAATGTCCAACAATGGTTTAGTGAGTATGCAATAGTCGGTCATGTACAGCCATCACACACATTCAGGGGAATTGCATATTGTTGGTCAGGGATCTGCAAATAGACAGAGGTCTGGTTTGTTATGTTTTTGGGGAGTTTGTCAGTTGGACGTATTCTGGGGCAAATACGGTCCAGCAGGTCCATGTGTTATTCATTGTGAGGATTCCAAGGGACCCTGATTGGGCAATGGGTGCTAAAGGAGTGCAGCAGTCAAGGCATAGGGGAAGAGGAAAATATAATGGCTTGAAAAGAGATGAATACTGACCAAAAATGTCCCATCACTTCCAAAGCTGCTGTGAATGAGGGAAGCCGGACTCTGCAGAATACAATGGTGCTTGATGTGGATCAGGGATGGAAGGGGTTCTGGCATTCACTTTTTGGATGTTATGTGTCAGTCACTCAGCTGGTGTGACACTTTTGCAAAGTTAATGATGGTGCGACAACAAGACTGTGGGGAACAGACAATTGGGCCTGCTGAAGATGTGGTTCTGCTGCTTGGACCAATCTCGAGGACCTCAAGTATTGGCCAGACAGAGTGTGCCATACCATACTGTTACGCTGTGCATTGCACAATGGGAAGAGGCAACAAGACAATGTGAAAGATGCTAAGTAACAGGGAACTGCAGCAATCTTTGTTTCTCTCTTCAATGATGCTGCTAGACCTGCTGAACTTCTGCAGCACTTTCCATTTTCATTTTCATTTCAATTTTCTAAATGCCTGCTGTCCCTTTGAGGGACTGGGTTGCAGCACCAGCAGCTTCAGTCAGCAGCTCTTCGGCTCCCTTGACATCAATGGGGAGAGTGGCTACTGCTGGGATCGCAACCCAGCAACAGTAGCATTGCTGGAGGTGGACTCAGAACCTTGCTGAATGGGGTCATTGGTCAGGATTAGATTAGATTCCCTATAGTATGGAAGCAGGCCGTTTGACCCACCAAATCCACACCAACCCTCGAAGAGTAACGCACCCAGACCCTTTCCCCTACCCTCTATTTAAACCTGACTAATGCACCTAACACTATGGGCAATTTATCCTGACCAATTCACCTGACCAGCACATCTTTGGATTGTGTGAGGAAGCCACACAGACAGTCGCCCAGGGCTTTCTTTAGCTTGCTGACCACTGTTTCCTCTTGGCAAATTGAAATATTACTTTTAGGCAAAGAAATTTCATAGGCAAACCCAACAGATTCTTTCATTTCGCATTCCACCATGGCTCTAGGAATCTGATCACTTAAATGGCTGGTTGACTATAGTTTGTGCCTAGAGTAGTTGTTCTTTTGAAACTGATGGGACTCCTTTTGACATCTTTAGGACATTAAGACCCAAGCTCAAACGTGAGCAGTGTCAATTGCAAACTATAAGCACATTTATGACTGACTCTTCTCCTTTGCAGTGCAATTTGGTTGCATACCTATACTCTTGATAGTTGTTCACTTACACCACAAAGTCAAATCTCCGTTGGCTGTGGCATCTGATTCTTCAACCGTAGTAATTTCTTGGATATGACAGTTGCCTCGGGACTGCATCAAGCTTAAAATTAAGTATGTTCATTGACAGAAATAAGTCTTGTGAAATCTGGATCACTGGAATCATCAATTTCCTCGTTCTTTTCTAAAGCAAATTGCTCCACCATATTGTGCTGTTCACTTGTGTAACTTTCTCCTTTCCTGAAGCTCCATAACTGGATGCTAGCTCTGCATTTAGATTTTGATTTGAGATATTACTGTGTCGTAAGAACTGTCACCTCCATGAAGTCCCATCTTATGAGCTATATAGTCCTACTCTGACATTCTAGGAAGTAATTTCCCATTTTCAATTTCTTCTCAAATAATCTTGTGGGCGGCACGGTGGCACAGTGGTCAGCACTGCTGCCTCACAGGGCCAGAGACACGGATTCAATTCCTGCCTCAGGCAACTGTCTGTGTGGAGTTTGCACATCCTCCCTGTGTCTGCGTGGGTTTCCTCTGGGTGCTCCAGTTTCCTTCACACTCCAAAAATGTGCAGGTTAGGTGAATTGGCCGTGACTAAATTGCCCGTAGTGTTAGATGGAGGGGAATGGGTCTGGGTGGGTTGCTCTTCGGAGGGTCAGTGTGGGCTTGTTGGGCTGAAGGGCCTGTAAGTAATCTAATCTAAACCTATTACAAGTGAGGTTTTTTTAAAATTGCTTAAAATTTAAAATTTTAAACTATTATTTAAGAAGTGTTATTCTTTCAGATGTATTCTTGCATTCACCAAAGATCTCTGGAGCTTGCTAGATTTGACAACATTTTCTTTGTGAACAGCTCTTTTTTTTAAAGTTTGTATTGCCCACCATTGTAAATAAGAACTCAATAAAACTTTAAATTGTATTGCTGACTGTTCAATATTAATTTAGTGCTTTCAGTATTTTTACAATGTTCTCTGTTTAGAATACATCTATACTGCCTACTTGGTTTTCCTGCCTGTTATAACAACTAAGTTGCTGGTAAATTATTTCTTGTAGTACTTTTCAACTTTTTGCAGTCAAAGATGGACCTCCTATGTTTTCCGAGGTAAAATCAATATTTTCTCT
The DNA here is from genome assembly GCF_020745735.1 of Hemiscyllium ocellatum. Classification (NCBI taxonomy): domain Eukaryota; kingdom Metazoa; phylum Chordata; class Chondrichthyes; order Orectolobiformes; family Hemiscylliidae; genus Hemiscyllium; species Hemiscyllium ocellatum. The sequence goes on along the minus strand of NC_083407.1, from coordinate 61,354,958 downwards.
CCCCTCACAGTCTAAAACACCATGCCCTTATCTCCACAAAAAAGATTAAATGAATATCATCATAGAACACCTACAGTGAGGAAACAGGCCCTTCAGCCCAGCAAGTCCACACTGACCCTCCGAAGAGTATCCTACCCAGGCCCTTTCCCCTATTACTTTACATTTACTCCCGACTAATGCATTTAACCGACACATCCCTGAACACTATGGGCAATTTAACATGGCCAATTCACCTAACCTGGACGGTGGGAAGAAACTGAAGGACCGGAGGAAACCCATACTGATATGGGGAGAATGTGCAAACTCCACATAGATAGTCATCCAAGGTTGGAATCAAACCCGGATCTCTGGTGCTGTGTGACAGCAGTGCTAACCATTGAGCCACAATGCTGCCCAAAGTCTGCTGAAACCGTGATTTAATCACAGAGTTCTGGTTCTTTTAAATCTTTATTTTCATAATTTTTCCTCTCCTGCAAGACTTTTCCACTAATCTTCTTCAAATGTTCTCATCTTCAATTTAAATAAAATCTGAGATCTTCCTGATTCTTTAAGCCCGGTCTAAATTTCTTTCTGGCCTTCACTGTTTCTCATACCTATAACTTGTGCAGTGTAAAGGTGATGATGGCTTGCCTTTTTGTTGCTTCCATGGCTGCTGTTGTCTCTTTTGGGTCAGTAATCATGTTTCAGCTATTGACTGACTGTGTCTTCTAAGAATGCTAATGCTCCTAAAGTAATAAACTCGCTTGAGTTTTTTTTTTCTTCAGTGTCTTCTGAATTCATTTTCCTCATAGTAGGGTTTAGATCTGCACCACTGCAACCTTGTGGTATTTCCCCAGATGACCACTCCAGTTACCGCCTGGTCTTTGCCACCTCTATCCATATGTGGTACTGGATTGCTTGAGCCAGTTTGCTAACACCTAGCCTACTTTTTCTTTACTTTGTTTTGGGGCTTTCTAGCGATTAGTGGAGAAGATGCACCACGATACAACATCAATAGAAGCGGCACTTTTCCTAGCTAACAAGAAAGTTTATCACATGGAAACAATAAATATAACTACATTTAATTTGGCATATTTATTAAGACCTTCAGGAGCAGGCATGGAAATATTTATTTCCTCTGACAGTTAGAGTGGAACTCTTTGCTTTCACCTATACACTGTGTGTCATTAGTAAAATGATGGAGCCAGTGTAACGTAGAAATTAACCCCTTCACAACCATTACCTTACACAATAGCCACCACTTTTCAAAAGGCAAACATTGGTGGTAAGGTGATGGACCCAGCACCCTTGCCATATCACCAGACATAGCACTCCTCCAACTTCCAGCACACTCCACTAGACCTATAAAATCTCAGCAAAGATCTCCGATATGTTGATTTGGTGAAGGATTGGATGCAGAGAATTGAGCAGGGCATAGAGGCTTTGGACCATATGATTTAGCCTGACTCAGAGATTCTGTAAGGAGCAAGATTAGATAGTTCTTTTGTAGAAGTCAATAAGATGGGTCCAGTTTATCTAATATTCAATTCGAGAAGGTACCGATTCACTCTCAGATAGGTGGCCTGGGTTGTTTACCAAGTGGGGATGTCACTGACATACATGTGGGCAACAATTTACTTGTATATAATGTTTCAAAATAGAAACAGAAGCTCAGAAAATAAAAATGTGAGTCGGCCATTCAACTCTTTAACACCAAGTGCTTTATCCAACTTATTTGTGAAATTATAGCAATGTTTTGGCCTCAACTACTTTCTGCTTTCCTTCTACTACTTTGAGTGATGATGCTCACTGATAGGGGCAGTCCTGTATCATTTGTTTCAGCCTGAAGTTTTACCCTTGAGTGTGTGCAGAAGAAATTTACATCAGTGGATTAATTAATGTAGGAGACCACAAAGGTCTTGATGGAGGAATGGTTGTGGAGTTGGAGTCTTGGGGATGATAGTGAAGTGGAGTGAGGATTTCATTGGCAGTGTTAGATGAACAATGGGATGGTGCAATATTATTTGATTGAAAAAGATTTAGTAAAATTACTTTTATTCTCAAATAAAAATGTCATAGAGTCACAGAGCATGAAAACAGACCATTCCGTCCAACTAGTCCACGCTGACCATTTTCCCAAAACCAACTAGTCTCACTTGCCTGTGTTTAGCCCATATCCCTCCAAATATTTCCTATTCATGTACTTATCCGAATTTCTGTAGAATGTCACAACTGTACCAGCATCCACCACTTCCTCAGGCAGATCATTCCACACATGAACACAGTGTATAAAAAAATTGCCCCTCGTGTTCTTTTTAACTCTTTCTCCTCTCATCTTAAAAATATCTACTCTAGTTTTGAACTGTCCCAGGAAAGACATTTGACATTTTCCATTTTACACTGTCATTATACTTACCATAATTCCAATTAAACACTCAAATTTTTAATAAATGAAATTAAAACTTGCCAATACAGGCAATTTACAACATTACAACACTGTTAATCTAGACATCTAGATGGAATGTATCTGTCAGATTGAACCATCTGTCTTGCGTTCTTCCTCAGTCAACATAAAGTATACTTAAAATATTTTTAAACTGATGTAGAATGAAGCAGCTAAAAGTATAAAGCTAAATTACATTTTTGATAACTAGGTAATGATTTCTATTTTCTTGACAACTGGGAAAATTCACAGATAAAATCAGATATCTTGAGAGTCTGTCAATGATTGAAATTGGTCAGTTTTGAGTGACACAATGAAGTGGAATTGGAGATAGTGGAAACCTAATCATTAGATCTTCCAAAAGGCCAAACATTCACCTCATTTCAGTGTCTTCTCTAATGGCCTGGATGAAATCAATCTTGCAACATTGAGGATTTTACAGTTCTTTATAGCACACTCATAACTCCACTGGCAAGAAACTTACAAATCAGTAACGAAAATCTCTGACTTGAAGAAAAAAAGGAAATGATATTTTGCTTGCTGATCACTGTCCTTTCATCACCAATACTCAACAGGCAGATTTATTTTAATATCATATGCAAAACAGTTGTTACTACCTCCATACTAGTTTTAGGGTCAAGATCATCACATTCGGATTCCTCAGAACTGTTAGATTCCTTTAATGCAGCATGAGGGAAGAAAAAGAGCAAAGTTAGGTTTCAGACAGCAGTTAGTTATATTTAAGCTTGAAATACAATTCTTGACCAAAACTATGACCTGCACATCAATGACTGAAATCATTAACCACTTTTGCAAAAACTCTGCAGCAAAGTAAATTTATTTCAGAATTAATGATAATTAAAAAGCTTACTCTAGCTTCACACTTTCAGAAATTCTGCAAAAACGTACAGACAGCATGGCATGATGCATTGAGACTTTTTTATGACTGTATTCAAGCTGCCACAAGCTGGTTTCCATGTTTTTCCACCTGGTAAATAACATTACTTAATCCACAACAGTAACAACAAGTGCTGACCAAAAATAAAGAAAGATAATCACTAGGCCACAATAAAACAGTTCCTAGTTTATTCAGGAACACTGCGGCAATAACTTTGGGTTGGTGGGTGTGCAACTGTAATTTGCTTTGCAAGGAAAAAGGTTGCAATTTAATTGATACTTTAGTACACGTTTAAAGAAGTTGCAAAGAGACATTTATTACAGAAAAATTAGAAATGGCTTAAGGGATTCTTTTCAAGTACATTCTTAGACAGCTGGTTAGATCTTGAAAATGTTTTCAGCTGTCCAAGCAAACGTTGTTCCATGCCTTGAGTGAGTTCACACTTTACACATAGTAAGATAACAGACAACAACGTTGTTAAAAAATTAATTTATTCACAATTGCAGCGAACGTATTATGGTACATTGTATTCTCTGAACTTCAGACTCACTCACAAAGAGAAGTGCATTTAGTGGCAACAAATCAGCAGCATGATTACTGTGAACATAGATGTGCTTGATTCTGATAAAGTTAGTTCCAAAGTTAAGTGTTAATAATGGGCTGTTGAAGCAGACTGTTGTTTAAAGGTCAAGTGACAAGGCTTGCATTTACTTAGGAACTTTTTAAGTCATGTGACTCTGGTATGGAATTTTATATATTTCCACCACTGTAGAAATGTTGCATTTTGCAATTGTTCAATAAGTTTGTACCAGTGAATAGTCAATGTTGTTAATCTCAACCGGGTGCTTCAAAACAAATCTGCAATTTAGAAAAAAAACTCACGCATTGTTTTAGGTGAGATAAAGCCGTTGAAAAAGTTTGTGTACATTAACCATTTTGATTCTCCTGCAAAAGTGTTGGTTGAAAGCAGGCTAAGCAATCGACCCTCCATGAGTACTACTTTTTGACTAGACCTTAACGGTATCAACACACAGCTCCTAAACGTTGACTTACTCACATCAGCAGAGGCTTTGTTGGTCAGAATATCCTTGGATTTACGATCATCATTTTCAAACCTCCCTTCATTTTTCACACTGCTCTCCTTTTCTCCACGTTTTCTCAAATGCAGTGATGTATGCCAAGAACATGACTTCCTGTTGTACCAAAAAATGCACCAAATAACTTGAATATCTTAGGCTTCTGATGGAAATGGGGCCAAAAACATTTCTCTTCATTCGTAAAACTCTGGCAGCCATCAGCAGAATATAACAAAACAAATATGGTACGCTCCCACAAAAAAAAACAAGAGAACTTATTTCCACTGCCGAAAATCTAACAGATTTAGTGGAAAACGAGACCCAAAATGTCAGAAGTCTTCACTAGTTCTCTGCTGAATATCGCATAATCTCACAAGATCTGAATTTGGCATTTGCATTTCTTTCAAATCTCAGTGATAATGCACATTTAACATCCCATGAGACTATGGGATATGCAGATTGAAAATTGCAGAATGTGTTGGCAAAAAGCGATGATTATTTAATCAAAATCAATAATTAAATATTGGTCATGTGATAAAATCTGAAGCTAAAAGTAAGTGAGGTGTGCCAGTAAATCCAAAACATCATTAGCTCAGGGAATGCGTGCTGTAGGGAATATTAATTACAAGCCTGTACAAATGTTGCACCTCTAATCACTGCACTTTAGAATTTAGCAGAACAGTTTTCTTGCCATTTTACTTAATTAAAGCATGCTCATATTCAAGATTAATTTACATATTTAAAATACATTTATTATTAGATACATTACAGGTACAACGAAGAGCATTCTGACTATATTGCACAACCTGACTTTATTTATGTGGGCATATTAAATAGTGCAAAATATTTTTGTACAGGAATGTATTAGAAGGAGTCCTGGCGAAACAAAAAAAGTAAGATTTTTTTTACAATATACTGTCAATAAATTTGAAACAAAAAGAATTTCTTAAAAAATTACATGCTGTACAAATTGCCATAGACAACAAAAAAGTCTCTCCATCTGGAGGAGACAGGCCTCAGTTCAACATTAGGCCTGATGCCCAATGATTATAAAAGTCAAAACAAACATATTAGTAACACAACATAAATATAATTCCAGTCCAATCATTTTCACGTGAGTGTAGTGTTAAAAGTAAAACATGCCATGACTTCATAAATGTCACTTGTATTACGAACATGAACAGAAAAATGGAGCTGCCAGACATAGCTCCTTTAAGATGAAGATCCAGCATTCACTGGGTACTTCTGAAGTTTGTTCCAATAGCCTTGTGGATAAAATCAGGAGGGAAAACCAGCCATCTTTTTCTTTACATCCACACGCTGCTTCCAGGGCAGCCACTTGGCACTTACTTGATGCATCCTTCGTCAGTCTCTGTGGAGTAATCACTGGTATAACTCAGGATAAAGCCTGGAATCCACCCTTCAGCAGCAGGGGAGTGTTCATTTGCAGGTCGGTATACTAGGAACATGTTTTGCTGGTTAATGGCGAGGACCTGAACCACTTCTCCCTGAAATACGCAGATCTCATTCTCCTTCACTGCACCATAATCTTGAGTGACCAACATGGTAGAGGTCCCATTGCATCCAGCAGTATTGTTCTGTGCAAAGCAAACAGCATCCAATTAACATTCACTGTCTGCATTCACATTCCGAGAGCCTGTAGCGGTTAGAGGAGGATCATGATTTTCTAATGTTGATCTTCAGGAAAGCTGGTTTAAAAATCAATTCATAAATTGAAAGGAATAAAATGTTTAAGTTTACTTTTCATCCTTACTTAATTGCTTCCTAGCTAGAATCAGATCTGGAGAAGGGTCACTGGACCTGAAATGGTAACTCTATTTTTCCCAGCAATTTCTGATTTTGTTTCTGATTTCCAGCATCTGCAGTTCTTTGGTTTTTTTTGTGATATATCTCACTGACAATCAAATTATTCTCTGTCCAGCAACAATATTTCTGTAAACATTCATAAAATGCTGGCCACTGGAATTTATTTGATACCTTATATAGCATCAGTCACATAACAAGTGGAGTAAATCAAATAAGTATCTTCAGATGTAAACAATTGGACTAATCCAGTGACTCCCCTTAGAGATAAGTTTATACAATCACCATATCACTTAAAAAAAAATTCCAGCTCTTTTTCAAATACCCAGTGAAGAATGAGTAAGAATTTTCCTGAAGCGATCCCATTGTTGTCTCCTTTTTAAAAGGAACATATTCCCAAAGCCTGCAAAAAGAATTGCATCCAGGTTTCCTGGGATTTCTGGTGCAAAACCAACGTAAACTGATGTACTTCTTGTGCAGGAGAAGGTCAGCAAGTCTGGCTGCATCTCTGAAGAAACAGAGTTAACATTTCAAGTCCAGTGTAAGTCTTCTTTAGAATTCACCGGTGTTGATGCCCCTCTGGATTCTTTCGCCCCTCCAACTCCTTCCCTTCCCCTTATACAACCTTTTCACCATACCATCTGATGTTTACTTCTGTAATGCTCAGCAAAGGACTTAATCCTATCTCTTTTTGCTCCTATCTCAATGAATAACACTCATAACCGTAACCTGACTTTGTTGTTGAACCTGGGTTAAGATTGTGTTGCTGGAAAAGCACAGCAGGTCAGTTGGCATTCCAGGAGCAGGAAATTCGACAATTCGGGCTGGAGTCCTTCATCAGGAATGAGACCTCATTCCTGATGAAGAACTTTTGCCCGAAACATCAATTTTCCTGCTCCTCGGATGCTGCCTGACCTGCTGTGCTTTTCCAGCAATACACGCTCAACTCTGATCTCCAGCATCTGCAGACCTCACTGCCCCTTTTGTTGTTGAACCTGCCAATAGGCTGGTGCTGCTGCCACCTGTTGTGCTAACCTCTACCTTGCAGAAGCTGAGCACCAACTCTTGAGGCACTTCCTCATACCTTCCCTTAGATCATGGCCTCCTCACTGAACAGCAAGCAAAAAAAAGGGTTTTCCAAAGAAGGGCCACTGGACTCCGAATGTTAACTGTTTCTCTTCACCAATGCTCGTAAAGGCTTATCACTGCCAGGGGTGTTTCCACCGTTAAACCTTTCATCCGTTTGGAGTGCAAGTCCATGAGCCTTCACAGTAAATGGTGAGATCAGCAGTACCCTTCAGACACAAGGTAGGAAATCACAATGTAGATGTGCATAGAGTCATAGAGATGTACAGCATGGAAACAGACCCTTCGGTGCAATACGTCCATGTCGACCAGATATCCTAACCCAATCTAGTTCCACCTGCCAGCACCCGGCCCATATCCCTCCAAACCCTTCCTATTCATATACCCATCCAAATGCCTCTTAAATGTTGCAATTGTACCAGCCTCCACCACATCCTCTGGCAGCTCATTCCATACACGTACCACCCTATGCGTGAAAAAGTTGCTCCTGAGGTCTCTTTTATATCTTTCCCCTCTCACCCTAAACCTATGCCCTTTAGTTCTGGACTCCCCGACCACAGGGAAAAGACATTGCCTAGTTATCCTATCCAAGCTCCTCATAATTTTGTAAACCTCTATAAGGTCAGCCCTCAGCTTCCGACGCTCCAGGGAAAACAGCCCCGGACTGTTCAGCCTCCCTCTGTAGCTCAGATCCTCCAACCCTGGCAACATCCTTGTAAATCTTTTCTGAACCCTTTCAAGTTTCACAACATCTTTCCAATAGGAAAGAGACCAGAATGGCACGCAATATTCAAACAGTGGTCTAACCAATGTCCTGTACAGCTGTAACATGACCTCCCAACTCCTGTACTCAATACTCTGACTAATAAAGGAAAGCATACCAAACGCTTTCTTCACTATCCTATCTACATGTGACTCCACTTTCAAGGAGCTATGAACCTGCACTCCAAGGTCTCTTTGTTCAGCAACACTCCCTAGGACCTTATCATTAAGTGTATATGTCCTGCTAAGATTTGCTTTCCCAAAATGCAGCACCTGGCATTTATCTGAATTAAACTCCATCTGCCACTTCTCAGCCCATTTGCCCATCTGGTCCAGATCCAGTTGTAATCCGAGGTAACCCTCTTTGCTGTCCACTACACCTCCAATTTTGGTGTCATCTGCAAATTTACTAACTGTACCTCTTATGCCCGCATCCAAATCATTTATGTAAATGACAAAAAGTAGAGGGCCCAGCACCGATCCTTGTGGCACTCCACTGGTCACAGGCCTCCAGTCTAAAAAACAACCCTCCACCACCACCCTCTGTCTTCTACCTTTGAGCCAGTTCTGCATCCAAATGGCTAGTTCTCCCTGTATTCCATGAGATCTAACCTTGTTAATCAGTGTCCCATGGGGAACCTTGTCGAACGCCTTACTGAAGTCCATATAGATCACATCTACTGTCTGCCCTCGTCAATCCTCTTTGTTACTTCTTCAAAACACTCAATCAAGTTTGTGAGACATGATTTCACACGCACAAAGCCATGTTGACTATCCCGAATCAGTCCTTGCCTTTCCAAATACACGTACATCCTGTCCCCCAAGGATTCTCTCCAACAACTTGCCCACCACAGAGGTCAGGCTCACCAGTCTATAGTTCCCTGGCTTGTCTTTACCGCCCTTCTTAAACAGTGGCACCACGTTTGCCAACCTCCAGTCTTCCGGCACCTCACCTGCGACTATCAATGATACAAATATCTCAGCAAGAGGCCCAGAAATCACTTCTCTAGCTTCCCAGAGAGTTCCCAGGTACACTTGATCAGGTCCTGGGGATTTATCCACCTTTAACCATTTCAAGACATCCAGCATTTCCTCCTCTGTAATCTGGACATTTTGCAAGATGTCACCATCTATTTCCCTACAGTCTAAATCTTCCATATCCTTTTCCACAGTAAATACTGATGCAAAGTATTCATTTAGTATCTCCCCCATTTTCTGAGGCTCCACACAAAAGCCGCCTTGCTGATCTTTGAGGGGCCCTATTCTCTCCAAAGTTACCATTTTGTCCTTAATGTATTTGTAAAAACTCTTTGGATTCTCCTTAATTCTATTTGCCAAAGCTATCTCATCCTTGTGTTCTTCAGAAGCACCACACAGAATGGTACAATCATTTTCTCAGGTCTCTTAATTCTGAAGAAGTAACATTCACAAATTCCTACCTTCTACCCACCTTTCCTGCAAATCCACCACAGTAACATAATAGCATAGGAGAAAGAAACTGATGACAAACGGGAAGATGAAGACAAGGCCTTCTAGCTGCTTTGTCCTGTTTAACATTACTCTGCATCACCTTCTCCAACTTAATACCCTAATCACATTTGCTTCCTCTTTCCCAGACACCAGATCAAAAGACATCCACCCAGAGATGTTTAGATAGTGGTAGCAAGGTTGTGGCATCACATAATTCACAGGGTACATTGGAACTGGAAGTATGGGTAAGGAACAGTTACATTCTCCTGGAGGCTGGGCAAAAAGCTCCCTGTGAATCATGGAAGTGCTCAATTCATGAACTGCATTTGAGAAGAAAGAGTTTTGAGGAATATCACACTTACATGCAGACCTTTAGACTGATTTCTGACAATGCATGACGGGTGTGGGTGTCTGTGCAGAAACATGATGTGTGGTTTTTAACTTCCTTTCAAGCATCTTTAGTGGCTCCACAATAAATAAAGCAGTTGAGAAGTGTCCAGGAACCAGTTGGTGACTATATCTGCACTGCAGCTCTGGAAACAGTAGGGTCAGAATGCAATGCAGCTTTGTGTCAATGATGGCAGGACATGATAGTTAGTATTAGACCAGCCATCATGATGGCCACAGAGCCAAGGCACTGGCTGAAATCCCCTTGACAATCACTGCTGTCTGGAAGGACCACAGGTCTAAAAATGCAGCTGGCATCTCTGAGGGGAATATCCTTTTTTAAAAAAAAGTAAACCATGTGCACTTTGACATTTATCATCATGAAACAGAATGTGCACTGACATGACACTTCACTATTACTGGAGGTCAGTCACATAGGACAGTGCTCACTTTTGTAACAAGAAATCTGTATTCAGGGTGATAATATTTGACATGAGCAAGATGGGGAAAGAAGGCTACAAATGATGTGGTAGCAGTTCTAGTGTTTGAATATAATGCCCCATTGTTTGAAAGTGAAGAAAAAAGATTTAATGCAGTATGTGATATACAGAAGAAAGGACCTCAGTGATGACACATGCTATAGCTTTTATAATCTAGCTGCTGACTCTCTTCACTTTATCCAGTGTTGCTTTCTGATTTCTTCAATGATAATGCAATAAAATGATATACCATAGAGAATGCTGTATCTGTTCCTCTAATGCCCTGCTGTAAACAAAGGTACACAAATCTTCCATTAGGTTAAAAGAGAGGCAATGAAAAGGCAATCTCAGATCTTTGTATAGAAAAATATACAGTTAATAAAAGGTTGAAAAATATGAGAAAACTGCAGACATTACTTTTCCAGGCACTTCAGACTTATGCAAATGCCAATTTGGCCTTGCAGCATTGCACATTCCAGATTGACTATTCAAGTTATCCAAAGTATTCAGTGAAAACCAGTCTAACCAGGTGTAAAACAGGAAACTCTCAATTGCTGGGACACTGGCTGTCATTAATGAGCATATTCAAATAAAATCAATGAGGACTCAAACAAGCAAATTTGTAGAAGGCATAGAAAAAAACAAGGCAACTTGGAGAATAATGTCACTTACAACAAAACGTCCTTGCTTGTAAAAATATGCCTCCATTGCTATGCCATGAATGTGTTGACAATTCACCCTTTTTAACTTTGCTGGTGTTTAAAGGCATTAATTCATTTTCATTGTTCTATTAACATTGTTGTATATGAAGGAAGATACAGTGTCGGGGTGGGGTGGGGGGTAGGGATTGTCTTCTTTGTGAGGTGTGGGGCTTGGATTAATGCTGCAGGCATTGAAGGTATAAATATTCTTTATGGAGCACCCATTAAATAACCTAAACCAGATTACTTTAATTGTGGAAGTACATTATTTAAAACAAATGGTCATCATGAAATCCAGTTAACAATGCAGCAAATCAAACAACCTAATGTCTATTAACGGCTAAAGACTGGTGAAACATTAAGGAATCTCATTGGTAAAAGACTTGCATATATTTGATCCCTCTCCTATATCTTACGTTAACTCCATCAACGAAAAGAACTGTTTCCAAGCATGATGCCTCAATTTGCAATTTGCAAAGATTGCCCATTAACTATGTGTACAGTTATGTGAATATGCAGTAGGTTTTGATATGTTGACTTAATTTGTGCATTATATTATTATTTGTGTAAATTCTGTTACATAGATAGCATTCACATTTTACTGATGACATACTACCATTCAGAGCCCAGTGAGAATAAATGATTGTCACAAATGTTTCATCATTTATTGTAAATATTGTCCATGTCTTGACTTCAGATTATTAGTCTAATGGTTAGTTTGCTGATAAGACGAAATAGACTGTAGCACTGGATAAACCTTAAAATATCTTGAAAACTAAGAGTCCAAGCAACTTGAGCTATTGATAGATTAGTTTGTCTCCTCTGGTTAGTCAAAAATTATTTAACAAAGTTGAAGGACTTTTTTGTGTAGGTACCTTGATTTGCTCGTAATTATCTCCGTATTGCTGATCGTCATTGAAGTTTGTAGTGCCATTGGAGGTAGATAGCTTTAAAGCTGGTAGTGATGGATTGTGAGCCGATGACTTCGGTGGCTTTTCAGACCCCACCTGTGGAGTGGAGAGTGCTCTGATTTTGGGCTGGGGTATCCGGCTTGCTTGTGTTTTGACTAAGGATTGACTACCACTTTCTTTTTTCATGTATTCAATTGGTGATTGGAGTGCTGCAATAAAAGTCAACCATGTCATAGAGGGAACAAGATAAACTAAGTACAGATTACACATAATTGGCATTATCAGAAAAAACAAACTATGGTGTGTAACTTTGATTCTTATTAGCAGTGTCGTGCTTTCAGATGATGCAGCCAAGCAACAACTTGCGGATTAGAACTAGAAGGGGGACAAGGACAGATTTGTGAGAGACACGTGATAATTATGGAGGAGTGGGACAAGTAACCATTGTAAGTGATACTCTGAGTTTGAGTAGATGTTTAAGAATGCAACTAAGTAAGAGCAGTTTCACCCCATTGAACAATAGAAGAGAGGTGTTGGAAGAGGATTGTGTGGTCATCTGTGTCAAAGGACAAAGAGGCAAGGCATGCACACAGGATATCTTTTGCGATTTTGCTAAGAGCTGTTTGGTAGTGAGTTAGGGGCAGATATCTGATTGCAAGATCTCAGGCATGGAGCTCCAGAAAAGACAGACATGGATTTGGGAGGTAACTACACACTCAAGGGCTTGGGAGAGAACAGTGACTGCACATGGGGTGGTAATTTGCAAGGGCAGAGTGTTGGCATTTGTTTATTTAAGAGCAGGTTGAAGAAAGCAGATTTGTAGGGGAGAGGGACAATACCTGAAGAGAGAAAATATTGGCTATAACTTGGGAACCAGGAAGAGAGGTTATGGGTCAACATTTTAGCGGGAACATGGTTGAGGATGCAGGAGATGGGTCCGATGGATAAAATGACCTTCAAGAGAATATCAAGGGTGTTAGAGAAAAAAAATATGTAATGAATAAGGCACAGTTATTTGAATTTTAGTATGATTTCAAATCTAAAATTCACAGCATGTACAACGTGGAATACAGAAGAAATAAAATTGGTATACCATTTAAGAAATTACGCTGAGCGTCAAGAACTTGATTGATATCCTGAACCCAAGCCTGCCAGACCTCAATGCTCGGTGCCTGTAAGATGAACCGCTCAGAGGTTCCACGGGATATTAGAGCAAACTTGCACAGTTCATTTTCCACATTCTCCTCAATATTAAGATAACTCATCTGAAATAGGTCAACAGAAAAGATTCAACAGTTGCTGAAAATCTGTATCGATTAATTTTTTTTCACAAGTCAAGCGATCTTAGCAAGATTCTTGTTTTGTTATTTGAGCATTATGTGTGTGTTATCTCGCTCCACAAGGTGCTCTCTTATAGTCCTCTTCAAATTAAAATCCAAATGTTTTATTTTTGAGTTTTACACTGTGCTTGGTGTTCTACTGAACATCATTTAACTCCTGAATATTCAAATATATGATAGCAACATTCAGAGGTCAAATCCAGAATATCGTGACACTGTATAAGCTGGCATACCAAAATGCATCATATGTTTCAATAGAATTGTCTTCATCTTTGTCAGGGGAACCAAATATATATTTAATTCAATCACGACTCAAACTACACAAGAGCAGATAACTTACTTAGCATAGAATAGATTCAGTGAAAACACACCCTGTTCCATAATAACTGGATATGAGCTTGGTCACCTTGTCTCCCAGTTTATGTGTGAAATGGAATTTGTGAGCAAGACAAAAATGCTTGTTTCTTCCTGTTATTGTTGATGTTGCATGTCCAACAACTTTCCATGAGATTCCTCGTGACAGAGCAGGGAGTATCATGAATGTATTAAGAATTTTCTGAGCTAGTCATCGAACTTATGCTGACTAACCATGGAAAATACAATTTAAGATGTAGTCACATCAAGGCCACGTTAAAGGGATTCTTGCACTCCTCCACTCACAGCTTTTGTGGAAAAGACATTGAAATTCTGGGAAAAATCATTGAGATCCCACGCTTTTATCAGGAGAGTCCTCAAGGAAATGCACTCCTTTTTACATTTGGAATCTCCTATATCCTGTCTCTAACAGCTGATCCTGGCCATAGTCACCAATTTCTCAGATTCTGCATTATCCCCGTGCCCTGAACTTTTTAGTACTGCCTGCATGTGACTACTTTCTGGTGTCATGATATGAACATTCTGCATCTTCTGAAGAGGGTAGCCTATTTTTTATGCACAAAAAAATCCTGTGCCTTAGAAATACAATTTTCTGAAACTTGGTTCAAAGCTTGTTCATACTTAGTGCATTGCCACAGAAGTACTCAGGACCTACCAGTGCATTGAATTATACACAAAACATAACTTACTACTGTTAGGAAAGAACAGATACCACTAAAAATTTTATAAAATGGTGGGGTTTATTGAGTAAATTGAAAAATATATGCTCCTTTGAAGATTGTCATTTTTGTTATGTTATTATTGTGTTCCCACTCTGTGATCAGTCAATGCAACTTTTCATTAAGTCTATAGGGTATTTACCTTAATGCTGTTCTTGAATTGATACCTTGGTGTTGAGGAACCCTTGTTCAGTAGTTCACTGAAGATTACAATCTGTTCAAACAGGAAGACCCTTCGTTCCTTACTTCGGGAGAGAACTCCGGAATCTTGTTCGGTTACATAGAACGTATCCTGCTGCAGCAATTTCCCTTGAGCTGTGATTTTGCCCTGGAAACAACAAACCATTCAGAATGCATCCAGTTCTTCCTGCCATCGTTTATCAGTACACATGCAAAATTGTAAGAACATTTATGCAGCCTGCTTCCAGAAGGACATTTCCTTGTTTCCTCTTTGAGGTTCAATCTCCTATCTTCATTACAAACTGTTTTTCCTGATAAGCAGCAGTCAGGTAATCTGTTTTTAGGAAAGCAAAATACCATGGACCCTAACAAACCAAAATGAAAACAACAAAAGCTGGAGAGACTCAGCACGTTAGGGAGCAGCATCTGTTGAAATAAACAGAATTAACCTGATGACCTTTCATCAGGTTCTGCTTTTACACTTCTAATGCTGTAGACAGCTGATTAAAAGATGAGCACAGAAGAGGAGAATTGCTTATCTCTAATAGAGAGCTCATCTGAAATTGGGTACACACAGTGAATAGAACAGTAGACTCAAATCTCTTTGACCATGTACTGACAGACCTGAGCTCCATCCTCTTAATGTACTTTTTGATCTAGAATTTATTTACCAAGTTATATACAATCATCCTCTATTCTGATTTCAAAGTCCAACTTTAATGAATTATGAAATAATAAAGGACTAGAAGTAACTAATTCAGCCATAGCATCAACAATCAGAATTATGTGGAAACGAGATTTCAAAATTCATCAGCCAGATGTTGGTTGAAATGAATATTATGTTCTTTCATCAGAAATACAACTCTGTCTGAGAATCATGAAATTAATCAGAAATTTGAAACAAAACTGTTAAGCTTAAAGGTTTTGTCAGAACATACATTATGGTAGTCCAGTCCCACTTAAGACCACCAACATTTTCAAAATAAGATCATCATATAAGCACTACATAGAGTGGTTTTAGGATATCAAAATGGGGATGGGAGACATTGCACATTATGTAAATCACACCAAGATTCCATCTACCATCTGCATATTCTAGTCGATGGTAATATTCTCACAGCCGTCCTGAAAAACTTCAGAGTGTAATTCTGTCGCTTTGATCAATTTTTCAAAGTGAAATACCAGTTCATTTCAGAATCCTTTGGCAATGATAGTACAATGATAGACAAAAGACCAGGATGTAATTTTGAAATGCCTTGTACATTTCAGCCATTGGTATTTGAAGCTGAACCACCCAATTGGTAGTCAGGAAAAAAATACACGTACTCCTCCTCGTCCCCAGAAAACACCTCTAGCTTGCTGAAGGCCAACCCTCTTTGCCATCCTGAAGGTAATTTACTGCAATCGTCCTATGATAGGACGTCTTGAAACCTTCTCCTCCAAGCAGTGAGTTGCCTGTAAGCAATTCACCATTAATGTTGAAATAGATCTGACCCCTCCTTTTGGCTGGAAAGTTGAACTAGCGAGTTATAGTTTAAGGAGGCACTGTCAGCCATTTAGGACAGATATAAGGAGAAATTCCTTCATCCAAAGGGCATTGAAGCTTTGAAATTCAGTAACCCAGAAGACAGTGAATATTCAAATCTGAGATCAATACTGCCAGGCATTAGGGAAATCAAGAGATATAGAGATCAGGCAGGAAATTGGAGATATAAATGATCAGTCACGATTTTATTAGATGGTGAAGGATTTCTATTTCTGCTCTTATTTCCTATATTTTCAAAATGGCACAGGCTCTTAGCAGAGACTTTGGACAGGTCCTCCTATATCCTGCACCAAGCAAAACTTAAAACAGAAGCATCGTGCTGTTTTATCCATTAACCTTCAAAAAATAAAATTCCTGGTCAACTTACAAGATAATCAGTGATGCAGGGAGAAGGAAAAAGCAAAAGACTTACATCAAAATCCTCAAGTCTTCCCAAATTCATCATATCATTGCAGCGTTTTGGTACAAGGTACATCACATCAGCAGCTTTCTATTATAAAACACAAAACAAATATAATGGGCTACTGATGGCCACAGCTTTTATTAATAGGAGTATTTGCTGATAATGGAGAGCAATAATTTTGGAGTGAAACCAAAAGATTTACTCTTGTTTGCATTTCCTTATTTCTTTCAAAATAACTTGTAAAATAATAAAACTATGCTTTTGTTTGCCATTAGGTGACGAGCGTGAGGTCTTGTGGTGTAATGTGTACCACCTCCTGTTCTTCTGAGAATGGAGAAACAAATCAAAACATATAAATATTTGTCAACCAAACAAGGTGCAGATTTTACCTCAATCTCCGAACATTCAAGTCCAGCCTTTTCACTGTATTTCAGAAAGTCCTGCAACAAGACAATTTGCATCACTAAAGCAGGCATTTGAATAGGTTACAACTGAACAATAAAAACTGCACTGCATGAATTTCTTGATGAAGGGCTCCTGCTCCTTGGATGCTGCCTGACCTGCTCTGCTTTTCCAGCAGCTCTCTAATCTTGAATTTAGATTAGGCCAATTTAAGAGATGAGGCTTATATTCAGGTAATGTTTTTGCCAATAGTATTCCTTATGGCTGTCACTGGACACTTGTTTACTGCCAGCAGCACATCATCCCTGAAGTCTTTGAAGCTTGGTTCTCAAATTGGACTGAGCCTGGTGACTGGGGAGCTGCACTGGGGTGACCACCTGACACCAATAAATTGTCAGTCTTGAGACAAGGCAACCTAAGACCATCTTAGGACATTCCATTAGTCTGTTCCTGGACTATGAGGTTGGAAGCTGTGGGTGGGAGATCTCCTGAGGTGATGAGGTTCTGTATGGTCTGGGAGATGATGGTTTGGTGATGGTGGGTGGAGTCATGGTCGAGGGGGTGGTAAGGGGAGGTGTCTTCGAGTTAGCGTCTGGCTTCAACCATGTAGAGATCAGTGCGCCAAACTACCACTGCACCCCCTTTATCTGCTGGTTTGATGAGACCAGCTCCATGGCCTGATTGATAGAAAGCACTTTCCATCACTGGATTATACCCAGGACAGAAGAGGTACAAAACATGGTTAGATGTTGAGCCAGCCATCCTAAAGATTTACTATACAAATCACTATGCTGTTACTAGTACTTCAAACCATGCATTTTAAACATGCACTTTACTTATATAAAAAATATTAAAAGCAAAGGTGTTGGATGCTGAAACAGAACGATAAAATCTATTTGTTACTTTATTTGTTCTTGCCTAAGAGGTCTGAGTTTGAGTTTGATTTATTGTTGCCACGTAAAGTGAGATACAGTGAAGAATGTCTTTTTGCATGCTAGACGGTCAGAGCCTACTATACAAAGTGCATCAGGGTAGCAGAACAGAGTGCAAAATACAGTGTTACAACTGTAGAGAAGGTGCAGATACAGAGAGAGAGAGATGAACAAAGTCCTCACCTTGATAAGTAGCTGGTACTTTGTTATCCTCTGAATAGGCTTTATAAGAAAGTCACTCAGGCTAAGTCTCTGACCCAATTCCTGTTTTATCTCCTGTGAAATAAGGCAGAAATGACATGTATTGCTTCTGTAATATCTTTTACAATATATTTAGTCACTATCGCTTCTGTCTACTTCCAATAAATTTTTAATGAATGAAAAATGTTTAGTAATTAAATACGTTGTTTAATGTGATATGAAGTAGAAATGGCAATTTTTCCACCTGCAATGGCAAAATTTGGAAGTTGTGACCGATTTAATTAACAAACCAAAGCAGCTATAAATTGAGGAGAGACTTGCAATGTATATTCAACTGGGAAAAGCCTCTCTCAAGAACATATGAAGGACCACAGACATTTTAAAAACTAGAAGGCATGCTTTGAATCCCAAACAAACATAATTTATGAATGATACATATTCAATGTTAGCGAGCAAGGTGCAAAAGAGTTCAATGATCAGTTTGTGACTGTATTAATATAGCTCACAGACTCTTGGGAATTTGTGCCACTAAAAGGTTTACCTATTTTCAAACAAGGTTGCCTTATGCTGAAGAGATCCTGCAGGGAGAGCAGGTCTAATAAGGGGGAAGGAACGCATTCTCAGTCAAGTGATCAGATGTGCTGAATGTTGTAAATCAGCATCCAGAGCGCATTCATAGCAGGACAAATCAGGCCTTGCGTTATGCTGATACGTATTTCAGACTTGAAGGACATCAATGTTACTAAGGGCTCGAAGCAAACATTAAGGAGAAATAAAAGACATGTCCAGCATGTTAAAAAAGAAATTTTCTCACTGAAAGAAATGGAATCAAATTGCACACAAGGGCTTGGCTAAAGAGAAGTATACCAAGCAGGTTCATGTGGTCACTGGAGATAAGTGCAAGAGATTTTGACAATATGTACACCATAGAACAGGTTGTTTCAGTCAAGTTAATTGGTGATAAATAGTTTGTAATTGTTGGAACATTGACTGCAGAAAGAGAGCATCAAGCCAATGTAAAGTGTTGGATGGACACCGGGATGCCATGCAACATTGTGTCCTTCACACACCCCGTGTGAAGTGGCATCCAATATGATCATTCAGAAATGAACCATTTGAAGATAAGGCTGAGGCCATATGATTGGTGGCACCAAATTTGTGCCAAAAGGATGGATTACTCTGAGAGCCCACTGCAATGAGAAGAACGAAGACCTGGAGTTCCAGGTTATAGTCAGCAAGCAAAAGCCACCATCTCAGCCAGGGACTGGTAATGCTTATCATGCCGAAAGAGATTTGTAATAGGTGTCACAGCACACTAAAATAGTCACCATGTAAAATGCTTTTACGTTTAGTGCTGGAAGAGTACAACAATGTGTTTCAGGGTCAGAATGTCTGTCCGGAGAATATAGTTGTAAAGAAAATGAAACTGTAAAACCATAATCAGCATCTGCAAGAGGAGTTCCACTTGTTCTCTAAGTCAGCTTATAAAAAATAGAAGAGGTGGAAACGAAGGAAGAAATCAAGAATGTCCCAACTCCTGCAGAATGAATTAGTAGCAGGGGAGCAGTGAAACAATCTGGAAAGATAAGAACATTGTTAGAACACTCCCTGATATTCAATATTTGAAAATCAGTGGTTCAGTGGGTAGCACAGCTGCCTCACAGCGCCAGGTACTTGGGTACAATTCCACTCTCGGGTGAAGGTCTGTGTGGAGTTTGCATTTCTCCCTATGGGTTTCCTCCAGGTGCTACAGTTTCCTCCCATAGTCCAAACATAGGCAGGTTAGGTGGATTGGCATGGAAAATGCATGGTTACAGGGATGGAGTCAAGGTGTGTGTTTGGGTGGGATGCTGTCTGGAGAACTGGCATGGATTTGTTGGGCCGAGTGGCCTGCATCCATATTATAGGGATTCTAAACATTCCAAGTATTTATATTTTATTTTCTTTACCAAATTTGGTTTGGAGTTGTGACTGAGAACTGTGAGCCCAAGATCACCTTTCAATTGAGAGCAGCAGCTTGTGTTAAAAACAAAAAAAGAACAAACAATTTGTTGTTTATGAAGCCAGGCCTGGACGTTAATAGCAAGTTGGTTTTTAATCAAAGGGATGCGACAGACTCTTCAATACCAAGGGGAAACAATATGTTTAACCAGATAGCAGATGTTTAGCCATTAACAAGAACAGTCGTTGGGAATTGGTGCCAGCAAGTCTGGAAGGGAAGATGATGATCAAACAGTGGTATGGGCCCAAGTTGTGAACTGCCTTTTGACTGCATTTCTATGAGAAGCAACTTGATTGTTGATGTTACAGCATGAAAGTTCAAAAGCTCACTGCCTAACCTCCTAGTTTTGGAAGGTTAAGCTATTACTTATCAGCTACTGGAATTTCAGAGAATAGAAACTAAGTGGTACGTGTCACTGATTTCCTTACAATGAGCTGAAAAGGTGGACTTGATCAGCATCTTCAAAAAGTCACAAAGAAACAACCACATTTGCCTGTCAAACAACGCACTGTGAAAACTGCTGAGTATTTTGGACAGCTTTGTTGCTTTCTTTTATTTATTTCACTGTGTTTGTCTGCCTGTCTTTTATGTAAATGGGCTGAAAACAAAGGTTATTGGGCTTAAATCATAGACATCACTTAGATTACTTTGTTGCTTAATTTTGCTCTACTGAAGTTCATGCAATGTTAATAAATTATTCAGTCTTTTGTTTCAGCTATAAACCCAGTATCTGGAATTGATTATTCACAGGATCAGGTTAAAAATCACACAACACCCAGGTTATAGTCCAACAGGTTTATTTAGAAGTGCTAGCTTTTGGAACGCTGCTCCTTTATCAAGTGGTTGTGGAGTATAAGATTGTAAGACACAGACTTTATAGCAAAAGTTTACAGTGTGATGTAATTGAAATTATATATTGTAAAAGACCCAGATTGTTTGTTAAGTCTCTCATCTTTTAGAAGATAGTTTCAGGTCTTTCATATGTAAATCCCAGAACGTTTTTTAAAAGTTACATTCTCAAGTGAACTTTCACAATAGGTGCCATATTAGCCCAGATAATGCACTGAGGTGCCCTGTGTGAGGCTGTCTGTGCCCCAATGTTCAGACTGATTATATTTCTAAAAAAGGGATTTGCAGAATCTTACATGGATTCATGCAGTTTTTGAGCAAAGTAAAATATAATTCTGCAAGTACAAATTCACCTCACAAACGTATATGTGTGTGTGTGTGCATGTGGCTGTGTGTCTGTGAGAGAGTGTGTCTGTGAGTGCGAGTGTAAAGGGAATAAGTCTGTGAGAGGGCGTGTGTGGGTGTGTATATGAGAGAGAGCTTGTGTGTGAGAGATGGTCTGCGTGAGTGTGTGTGTGTGTCTGTGAGCTCAGCCACTTTGCATTGTTGCTTGTCCCAAAGTCCGCCTTGGAGAATGGTCACCCGAAGGTCCAAGGTCACATGTCCCGGACTGTTGAAGAATTCTCCAACTGGGAGGCAACACTCCTATCTGTTGATTGCTGTGCGGTGTCCATTTATCCGTTGCTGTTGCCTCTGCTTGGTCTCACCAATGTACCATGCCTCAGGGCAATCTTGCCTGCAGCGTATTAGTTAGACACCGTTGGTTGAGTCACATGAGTACCTGCTGCAAACATGGTGGGTGGTGTCCCCATGTGTAATGGTGGTATCCATGTCAATACTCTGACACATCTTGCAGCATCTGCCATGACAGGGTTGTATGGTGCTGTCCTGAAAGCTGGGCAGTTTGCTGCGAACAATGATCTGTTTGAGGTTTGGTGGTTGTTTAAAGATGCGAAGTGGAGGCGTTGGGAAGGTCTTGGTGACGTGCTCATCCTCATTGATAATGTGTTGCAGGCTGTGAAGAACATGGCGTAGTTTTTCAGCTCCTGGGAAGTAATGGACAACGAAGGGTACCCTGTCATGTCTGTCTCCTGAGGAGGGCATTATGGTTTCTTGCTGTGACACGTCAGAACTAGCGGTCAATGAGTTGAGCATCACACCTCATTCTTATGAGGGCATCCTCGAGTACGTCCAGGTGCCCGTCACATTCCTCCTCAACTGAACAGATCGTGTGGATGCGGAGGGCTTTCCAGTAGGGGATGGTTATTTTAATATGTTTGGATGGAAGCTGGAGAAGTGTAGCATTGTGAGGTAATCCGTGGGTTTGTGGTAGAGTGACATGCTGAGGTGCTCAACCTTGATGGAGATGCATGTGTCCAAGAATGAGACAGATACTAGCCCATGGTGAGCTTGCTGGTGGGATGAAACTTGCTGGTATTACTGTCTAGTTGTTTCAGTGACTCCCTGCCATGGGTCCAAAGAAAGAAAATGCCATCAATATACCTGGTGTATAGTGTTGGTTGGAGATCCTGCATAGATAAGAGGTCTTATTTGAAACTGTGCTTGAAAATGTTTGCATATTGGGGTGCAAATTTGGTGCAAATGACTGTTCTGTGTGTCTGGATGAAGAACTGGTTGTCAAAGGTTGTGGTCGAGGATAAAGTGGATGAGTTGTAGGATGGTGCTTGGCGATTGGCAGTTATTGGTGTTGAGTACTGAGGCTATTGCTGCAATGCCGTCATTATGGGGGACGTTGGTGAATCGTCCATTGTGATGAGGAATGTTCCCGGTTCGACTGGTCATTGGGTGCTGAGTTTCTGTAAGAAATCGGTAGTGTCGCGTCAAAAGCTGGTGTTGTGTAATTTTTAACTTTGTACACTCCAGTTGAACACTGGCATCTCCAAATCAATACAGAATTAGGGAGTGGTTATTCAAAATATCTGTTTAGGAACCATAAGGGTCAATTTTAAGGGTCTTTGAGAAGTATAATTTTACTATTATGTATACAGAGTTAGGAAGGTAAATTTAATTTGGATGTCTGTCTTCATGTTGTAACAGTGTGCATGAATGTATCTCAATCATGCTTTGAAGAGATGTTACTACCCATGCCAACCATTGAAGGAACTTTGCCAGGACTAGTAAAGGTAAACAATCTTCACCACCCTAGACGTGAAGAATGGTTACTACAAGTGGAAGCTGGGTGAAGGCAGCAGCTTTCTAAATTGGCTCTGGATACAGTCTGGGAGATGCAGGTAAGAGTGCATGCCATTTGGCATTTCCACTGCTCCAGAAGAGTATCAACACAAACACCATGAAGTAGTCATGCTCTTCCTTAAGTGGAAGCAACAGAGGATGATCTGCTGTCTATGGATGTGGACACACAATGGAAAAAGCCATTGCTGACCATGCTCACAATCTAGTTGCACTGCTAAGTTCACCAGGTGAATCCGAGGCTGAATAAGATGTCTGATGTCACGGACATGGTACTGACAGCAAAAGGACTTTACCTGGATCGCAAAAAGGTCAGAACTGTAG
Source organism: Hemiscyllium ocellatum (assembly GCF_020745735.1). Classification (NCBI taxonomy): domain Eukaryota; kingdom Metazoa; phylum Chordata; class Chondrichthyes; order Orectolobiformes; family Hemiscylliidae; genus Hemiscyllium; species Hemiscyllium ocellatum. The sequence continues at coordinate 61,331,458 of NC_083407.1, read as the reverse complement.
CACTGATTCAGCAATCAACAAATCTAAAAGTATCTGTGAATATTTGGCAAATCTCTTGCCCAAGTTGCTATTGAAGATGAACAGGTAGGCTAAGGTGGCATATTGTACAAAGGAAATTTAGTCATTATCCCGAAGGAGATGAGAGGAGAGATGATAAAGTGCATCCACACAACATAAAGGAATTACATCAAATCAGAGGAGGGCAGAAGTGCTGTATTGTCCATATCTGAGTAATATAATCAAGGACTTCATCAGCCAGTGCAGTGCATGGAATGAATACAGGTAAGCAAGCTAGAGAGTCACTGAAGGTACATGACTCCCAAAAGAGACCCTGGATAAAGTTGGAGGTAGTTGTTTTCACCCTCACAGGAGCTGATTATCTTATGACCACAGACCACAGTTTATTCTGACCACAGTTAGGTAGGGCAGCTGACTTCAATGATTACTAGTGAGATTGTAGGGATGTTCACTGCATTCCAGACATTGTGATGAGTGATAACGGCCCTCAGTTCATGAGTGATGAATTGAGCAACCTTCATAAATTACTGGAAGATTCAATACCATGTTGATACCACATCTTTTGAAAAACTGTTTCCCAATGCCTGCCCCTAAGTCTAAAGCACAGAGAATAAAAATGCACCAAAAACTCACCTCAAAGAAGGCATCATATTCTGCCACAATATATTCAGATTTTGGCTTGTTTTGGCAGTACACCACATACATGCCTAAACGTCTCTCCTGTAAGTACATAATTTGCAATGATGTTAACAAAATTCTTCTCACAACATTCTGACAATCTAGGTCTTCACTTTAGTAAACATAAGCAACTGTTAGAGATATATATTAATACTCATTTATGTTTCTTCTATTCATAATGATCAGATATTACAACTGAAATAAAGAATTTACTGCAAATGTTGCTATTTAACTTTGTATTGTCACTTATGGACCGTTTCCTTGAATATTTTGTCTGATAATATACCATTATCAATACCACATCACTTTGTGCTCTCAGTCTTCGTTGTTTCTGACAGGAAATAATTCATTTCTTTATTCAGTGTTGGATTGAAATGTTCAACTAACTGATATGGTCAATAATTCAGTAACTCTGGACTGGATGATGTATGACCTGAAATGAGCCAAACAGGCGTCACATACAAAAGTCATTATGAGAAATTGTGATAGTTAAAGATAGACAGGAAAGGCCTCTCACTGCTTCTGAGCCAAAATGACATTATTTGGGATCCCTGGCAGGTTTCGCTTATAGCCTGTTCTCAATCTGAGCTGAAGACATGCTATCAATGCTGATCTAAGTGATGTACTCTTCTAAAGATTCAAGGTAAAATGATCCTTCATGTTATTCCCAAATAACCTTGAAGATCACTTGAAGAAGGACTTTCCTGATAGTATTTTACAGTATGAAATGAAAAATCTATATTCAGACCGGCCTCCGAATAACAAGGTGAACAAACTTTAAGTATGCAAAGGTACCTACCTGCTACTAACCAATTAAGAACATTGGCATCATTAATTCATTTATTCTCACATATTTCATTGCTGACTGAGGGACTTTGTTTGACATCGGTCATTGCAATTATTTACTGAATAACAGTAATTACAGTTCAAAAGTAATTCATGGGCTATGAAATGTTTTGGGGGCATTCTGAGCATGAGAACACTGCTATATAAAAGCAGGTTCTTTATTTCCATTAGCATAATTCCCTAAGCATCAAATAAAGTATATTATTACAGTGTATCTCTGGACTCAAACATTACGATGAGTCTGAAATGGAGATAGAGGTAGTGCTCCCTGCTTGGGGAGACAATCATATAGGACTGAGAGAAAGAAAGATTTCTTCATGCAGAGAACTGTGAATCTTTGAAAATCTCTACCCAAGAGCATTGTGGATATTTTAGTGTTGAATACCTTCTGGATTAAGATCGATTGATTTTTGACCACTCAGGAAATCAAGGAATATAGGCAAAGAGCAGGGGAGTGGAATTGATGTGGAAGATGAACTGCAATCAGACTGAATAATGAAGATAACTGAAAGTGTCCAATGGCCCATTTCTGCCTATAATTTGTAAGTATAGACAGAGACCTAATGCGCAACTTTAGCTAAAGTAGGAAAAGGGATAATAAGAATAATGAATTATCACCGACACATCTCTGAAGAGATTCCAGACATCACTAGGAGTAAAATGTCTGACTTCCAAATGTTCTGCTAAATACGGAAAGCTGGCTATATTAATATGCTCACCTCCCTACTAATGATACAGTGACAATCATCTTGTGAGTTCAAATTAACATCTCATGGAAAAACTGCATTTATATACTGCCTGGCTGTCATATATGACCCTAAAAACCTTCTGACCACATAGCAACACCATCATGTAGAGACAGCCTTATTCCACATCTATAACATTGCCAGAGTCTGCTGTTCCTTCACCTCAACTACAACAGAATCTATCATTCATGGAAACTGTTACCCCTAGACTTGATTATTTCAACACACATGTGGCTAGCTTCCCACATTATACCCACCATAAACTTGGCATCATCTGAAACTCTGCTGCCTGTATCTAGACTCAGACTGTGTCATATTCATCCATCATTGCTTGTTTTTAAATCCATTCCTAGTCTTTTCCTTCCCATTTGTTTTTGTAATTTTCCTTATTTTTAAAAAGAAGAACATATTTTATACAGTGCTTCACACAACCTCAGGACATTCGATTCACTTCACAGCGAATTAAATAAGTTTGATGTGTAGTCACTGCAGGAAATGTGGCAGCCAATTTACACTACAACCAAGTACCACAAAGAACAATGTGACAATACAACATCTGATGATATCTGAGCTGCCAATTCTAGTCTCCTACACATTCCAGATTTTAATTTATCCACGAATGGCAGTTGTACCTTCAGTTGCTAATATCCCAGAATTCCATTCCCAAACCTCTCCAGTTCTGACCCTCTCTTATTCCTTTAAGAAATACTTTAAAACAAATCCCCATGGCCAGGCACTGGCCGAGTATGCCTTTCTGTTGCTCAGTGTCAAATTTTGTTCAATAATGTGAAGCATCTAAGGATGCTTTACAATGTAAAAGGTACTATATAATAACATCCTTTTCTAATTGCAGAAAGGCATTTCCTAGAGGCATAATCTAACACAAATAACTCCAGGTCAAAAAAAAAGGGACATATATAGGGAAGGGGTAATGGACAGCATGTTGTTTATCTTTTTTTATTAAAACTTTGGACTCAAACTCAGTAGTCATATAATAACCATGGACATTGAACATAGCTATAATATAATGCTATATCTCAAATGATATTCTGCTAATGTTATTGTCATGTTTCAATTAAGCTATTAGTATGCTCATCATGATTTAGAAATTCTACAATTTTGTGAAATAGAATATGAACTTTTCAAAATTTACTTATGACTGTCATATAGTAAATTCCCTATATAATTATTCTTCTTTATCATTTGCAACATTTATGGTAAATTACATTTTTTCAGGTGATCAGGGAGGTGTACAAAGTTTTTGTTACAGAATATATTCCAATTTGGAACTAAAATGGGTCAAGTTTCTATTTTTACCAAAGCCCTGAAAGGACATTGTAAAAACCTACATGCTTGATGAAGAGCTCTGCCAAACGCTCTGGTTCCTGAAGGGATTTTTCCAGTTCTCCCAGGAAATAGCTGAAAAGAAATATGAACAGTAATTATTCTAAAACTCTGTCTCAGTGGGTCCATAGTTCCTTTAAACTTGATGAATATTTCAGCATGAAATTACGAGTGAACCATTTAGGAAAGTTGACTCAAACTTCCAAATGAAAAGAAACAAAATAAACATAAATTAGTTGGGATTAAGACCAAAACCTTGAATAGGTAAGTAACTGCCTGGAGAGAGAAACCAAGGGTCTTTGCAAGAGTGTTACTGTTAGAGTGGCTGTGAGAAGGGGTGTGGTAATCATTGAATAGAATGCCCCAATGCTGAGTTTTGCAAATACTACTGAGTCAAATTTGTATCAGTGACTTAAATTCTGAAATTTAATGCCAATTTCCAACATGAAAATAAAAAACATCCACACAATGAGTTATGCTTTTGATTATATTGCCTGTAGGTGATGGGAGGAGATTAATGAATTGGATTAATGTTAGAATGGGCAAATTTACTAAGGCTATGGGGGAAAGCTAAAATGGATAATCTTTCTAAAACTAAACACAACCAAAATGGACTTCTGTGCAGCACTATTCTAACATTTGAATCTGTAACTAAAATGGAGGCAAAGCCCTCTAACTATGGAATGAATTGCACACATTGTGTGAATCAACAGAAGAATGCCAGATCAAAATTTAAACCAGAGAGGTGTAAAATACGTTGCCTACGAAGGAAAAATGGTGATATGCCAATTTTATGCATGGCATTGAAATCGCTTACAAATAGTCAAATTCATGAAAATAAGACCTAAAAATCTCAGTGGTGCAATTCTCAAAATGTCAGACCAAGGCAAAGCAGGAACCAACTAAGTCAACAAAAATGAACTTCAAAGTCAAAGAAGCAAAATACAAGATGAAGGAACTAATAACCCAAATGTACTAGCCTCTAATCAGACCATACTTTGGATGTTGTGCTTGGTTCTGTTTGTGAGGAACAGAAACTGACATTCAAGCACTGGAGTCTATGATGAAAAGCACTTCACAGTTGATCCCTGAGGAGGCATTTTAAAATGACAACATTTAGAGAATTGAGAATGTGGTGCTGGAAAAGCACAGCAGGTCAGGCAGCATCCGAGAGCAGGAGAAATGACCGTTTGTTTTATTAGGAATGAAACTTGGAAGCCGAGGGGGTAGACACTCTGCCAAGGTCATGCAGTTCCTGGGCCTCTTCCATTGCCAAACCCTAACTACCTGACGCCAGGAGGAAGAATGCCTCATCTTCCGCCTTGGGACCCTCTGACCACTTGGCATCAATGTGGATTTCACCAATTTCCTCATTTCTGCTCCCAGTTCCAACCTTCCAACTCAGCACTGTCCTCATGACCTGTCCTACCTGTCCATCTTCCTTCCCATCTATTCGATCTATTCTCCTCTCTAGCCTATCATCATTACCCCCACCTTCATCTACTTATTGCACTCTCAACCCCATCCCCCACCCCCCATTTACCTCTCAGCCCCCTGGCCCACAAGCCTCATTCCTGATGAAGGGCTTATTCGGAAATGTCGATTCTCCTGATCCTCGGATGCTGTCTGACCTGTTGTGCTTTTCCAGCATCAAACTCTTGACTCTGATCTCCAGCATCTGCTTTCCTCACTTCCTCCTAACATTTTGAGAGTTGAAGTGAAGCCTGGTATTGTACAAGAAATGAAAAATATGTTGCTGGAAAAGCGCAGCAAGTCAGGCAGCATCAGAGGAGCAGAACAATCAACATTTCGGGCAGAAGCCCTTCTTCAGGAGTACAAGAAAGTCAGAAGTCCATATTTTCACACATGCTTTAACTTCATTGTATGCATCATTCACCAGCTGTAGGTTTCTTGCCCAGAGATCAGCCTGATTGAAGGTTTGGGTTCTAGTCAACAGGGAACATGATTGGACAGTTCAGAGGTAACATTAGGCTACTTCCCCAACTCCAGGTCTGACCCTGAAGGGGGACTGATCTTGGACCCTGGGATAAGATTGGGATGATGGATGCTTGGGAGGAAACTCTTCTGCTGTTCCAGATTCCTAAAGAACATTGTGGAGACCTTCTTCCTGAGGCAGTATTTGCCCCAATGCAGCTGTCAAGATGTTTCAGATCTGGAGAAATTAGCAAGTCAATGCCTTCCAGCCTCTTTAGCACATTTGCAATGCCAATACACATCTTTGAAGCAGGATACTTACCTGTCCCTTGCTCTGCCTGAGTTAAAGTCGGCACGTTGAAGTCAGTATCCCATCACATTTTCAGTTAAACCTGCTTTTCACATGCATTACCATCCATTCATCTAAACAAAAAGTCTAATCCCTCACCCCTGTCCATCCTCTGTCCAACATGAGGGTGATGATAAAAGACAGAAAAGACTTGGCTCTTTAAAGCCTGGAAGGTTGTCAGAGAGATATTCCTTTAAATATATGCGACATAATAAATTGAGTGAAAAAGAATTATCTGTAATATTACTTTAAATCAAACTGGAGGAGATAGGACAAGAGGAAAACAGGAAGCTACCTCCAAATATCAGGAAGTTTCTTCTTCCTATAGATAAACAACACAGAACAGATTCTCTGGTCTCAGTAGTGAATGTGTTATATTCCAGATACGAACACACAAAACATTTAAACTAAAAACTGGAAGATAGAACCTTATATTCCTGGATATTACATGTTCACATGAAATAAAGAGGAAGATATGTGGTAGTGCTCCAAATAAAGGACTTTATTACAGCATTGATTGCAGGGATGTTCAAGGAAGAACGTGGTAAAGAACAAACAGAATAAATGAATAAAAAGGAAATGGTGCAATTCCACAGCACATTACATACCATTAAATGATGGGGGTGAGATACAGGAGAAGACATATACACAGTCAACAGCTAGAAAATCAAAATAGTCAATTAAGTCAATGTGCTGTGCAATTCAAAGTTTTTTCTGCGTCAATGGAAAAGATTGTTAACTGTTAGCTTTCTGTGGAGATCTTCCCTCCACAGCGTCTCACTTACTGTTCCACAATTTCCCATAGCCTGCTTCTACCTTCTTCTCAAAATCAACAACAAGACTACGTTGGCAGACATATTATTTCAGCCAGTTTCTGCTCCACTGACAATATTTCTTTGTATCTTGACTCTATTTTACCCATGTGTTTTGTCTCTTCCCACTTACATTCATGATTCTTCTGAAACTTTCAGTTGGTTCCATGATTTCCAGTTTTCTGGTCCTAGCTTTCTCCTCTTCAGCCATGGATATGCAATCCCTCTACATGGCCATCACTATCAAGATGGTCTGAAGACATTCTGCTGCTTCCTTGAAAACTGGTCTACATAAGATCCAACCATAACCACTTTTGTTCGCCTGACTGAGCCCATTCTCACTTTGACTGTCTTTTCCTTTAACTTGTCACTTTCTCTAAATCAATGGTGCGGCCATCGTGGGTAAATGCAAGAATATCAGCTATACGCACTCCTTTGTAATGCATATGGAATGCTTCTTGTTCCAGTCTTACTTGGGCCCTCACCCACAGCATATTCTGTAATATAATCGATGATGTCTTCAGTGCTGCTTCCTGCTCTCATTGAGAATTCAAAAAAAGTCATTAGTTGGTTCCAATTTCTATCCTTCTCTCATCTTCATTTGATCCATCTCTGACTCTTCCTTTCCATTCCTTGACTTTAATGTTTCCATTTCTGAGGAGAGGTAGTCCGCTGGTATCCATTATAAGCCCACTGACATCCATAAATCTTGACTACACCTCCTTTCACCCTGCCTCCTGCAAGAATTCCATTCCATTCTTCCAGTGACATCTGTTCTGATGATTGCCACCTTTCACCAGGGTGTCTGTGACAAGACCTCCTTGTTCATCACTCAAGGAATCCTTCTCCACAGTGATTGCCAGGGCCCTCAACCTTGTCAAGATTCTGCCTTCACTCTTGCTGCTCCTTCCCAGAATAATGATAGTATTCTCCTTGTCGTTCATTTCCACATCACCAGTCTCTCCTTTCAAACCATTTCTGCTATCTCCAAAAGTATACCACCAGCAAAAAAAAACTTCTCCTTCCCTTCACTGTCAGCAATCTGCAGGGATCATTCCCTACGTGACATCCTGGTCCACTTCTCCATCACTCCTAATCCACGCTCATTTCCTCATGGCATTTTGCCATACAATTACAGAAGGTACAACACGTGCCCATTCACCTACTTGTCCCTCACTGCCCCATGGAGAAAGTGAGGACTGCAGATGCTGGAGATCAGAGCTGAAAATGTGTTGCTGGAAAAGCGCAGCAGGCTAGGCAGCATCCAAAGAGTAAGAGAATCGATGTTTCTGGCATGAGCCCTTCTTCAGAAATGTCGATTCTCCTGCTCTTTGGATGCTGCCTGGCCTCACTGCCCCATACCCATAATACACCTTCTGGGAGGAGCAGCATTTCATTTGTATTTCTTTCATTTAATTTACAGTATTCACTGCTCACAATGTAATTTTCCTAATAATGGCAAAATGAAACACAGTCTTGGAGAATGCTTTGTTTGACACTGCTGTCCTATCTGTGAAAATGACCCCAACTCCATATTAGCTTGCCATTTCATTCATCTTGTTCCTGTGCTAACATTTCTGTCCTGGGCCTTCTATGGTGTTCCAATGAAGTGTAGTACAACCTGGAGAAACAACACCTTATCTGCTGATTAGGCAGATTCAAGCCTCTTCATCTCAATACTGAGTTCTGGAACTGTCCTCCATTTCTATGCACAAAGAGACTGTTCAAAACATCAGCTCTCTGAGCATTTTAATTTAATACCAATCTCCGGATTTTTCTCCATACGTTTCATGCTGTTTCCATTTAAATAATCATCAATTTCCCCCTTAAATGTTTCAATTGAATCTGCATTCCAGACCCTGACTATTTGTTGCATGAAAATACTTTGCCTCCCCTCACATCTGTTGCTTGTGCAAAACACTTTAAAGCTATGCCAATGATCCTTTTACCAACAGGAACACTTTCTTCCTATCTGCTCGAACGAGACCCCTCAAGATTTTGGGAACTTCCATCGATTGTCCTCTTGGCCTTCATGTCTCCAAGGAAAAGACTCATATTTTCTACAATCTTTTCTCAAAAGTGAAATGTCTTACCACTGGTACCATTCTCAAACTTCTCCTGCACTTTCTCTAATTCTTTCACTTAGTGTGAAATACTGTGGCACCCAGAACTGTACAAAATCCTTCAGCTGATGTCCAACTGGGGTCCTATATACGTTCAAGGGTAACAACATCAGATCCAAAACCAAAATCATGGTTTTCCTATATGACTCTGAGACAGGGACTGTCTACAGCAGACACCTCAAGGCGCTGAAGCAGTACCACCAAATCTGCCTGTGCTAGATCCTATGAATCCGCTGGGAAGAAAGATGTCAACACCAGTGTCCTTGATTAGGCCAACATCCCCAATATTGAAGCACTGATTACCTTTGATTGGCTACAATAGATGGCCAGGTCATCCACACAGCAGACATGAGACTCCCCAAGCAGATGCTCTACTCCCAGCTTCCAAACAGCATGCGAGCCCCAGATGGACAGAGTACGCATTTCACTTGAGACCCTCAAGGCCTCACTAGCAAAGTGCGGCATTCTCACAGACACCTGGAAATCACTGGCCCAAGACTGTCCAAAGTGAAGGGGGAGTATTGGGAAGGCTCAAGCACCTTCAGACTTGCTACTGGGAAAAAGCAAAAGCCAGGTGAAAGCAATGAAAGGGGCATTCTCCCACACGAATGCCTCACCCATCTCTTTCCATGACCACCTTCAGCCCTGAGTGTCCCAGAGTCAGGGGAAGGAGCATTGATCTGTACAACCATAAGGACACATGCTGAGAGTAGAAGAGAGTCATCCTGAGAGTGGAAGAGATTTCCAACAGTGATGATGTTTTTTTTTGTACAACCTCCTTGCTCTTGAACTCTATACCCCTCTCTATGAAGCCAAGAATACCTTATTAGTACTTTGTTAACACCTGCGTCTATCTGCCTTGCCCCCTTTAATGACTCATATATCCAGATCTCTGCTCTTACACACCCTTTAGAATCGTACCTTTACTTTATACAGTCCTTCCGTCATCTTTGTACCAAAGGATGCACCTTGCACTACTCCACAAAAAACTTCATCTTCCACTTATCTGCACTGTCCACCAACTTGCCAAGGTTCTTTTGAAGTTAGATTTAAGGAAAAAAAGTCTGAGATGATTAAGAAATGCTTGTAACAATTAACATTAACCAGTATTTCATCAAATGCAAAGTGCTGACTTTTCTTTCAGACAAAATATAACACATTAACTACTCACCTATTGTGCCAGTCATAAATCTGATGAATATTTCCAAAAACTATCTTCTCTTTTCCTTTCATGTCATCAGGAACTCCTTTATCTTCTATCGTTTTCATGAAACCCTAAAACATCAAAAGTATGTTTAAACTGCTGTCAGCAAAACTTTAAACTTGCAGTACTTGTCAAGTCAACAAATCATTCTATTTCTTAGTAAATACCTGAAGAATTTCACAGGAAGGATTCTACCGTTGTGTAGTCCAGAATAAAACTTATAAGTGTTACATAAATAAAGTTAGGTGTCAAGATAATTCTATTTTTGTTAAGGGTGCTCAACTTTTGAAACATGATACAGTTGTCACAGGCCTCCTGTAACCCAGGGCTGGTGAGACAACATACAGGGAGACAACTGGTGGTGGTTTAGCTTAAGAGTCACCACACCTCAGATAATGGGCAAAGTTGAGAAGATAATCTCAATTGGAGCAGGAACTGAACTCACATCATTTCAGCTCTCTGAACTGTAAACCAACTGTCTAGTCCACTGAACTAACCAACCCCCATAGTGCAACACGATAAACGGTCAAACATAAGTGAGTTAGTCACATTTCTGTTTTAGGCTGATAACAATGCAGACAAAAAAATATAGATTAGGTGTGCTTTGTGGTTGACTGAAACTTGCTTTGATTGGTCATGGAATTAGAGAGAAATCTCCCACAGCAACCTTTCCCGGAGGTTGTTTAAAATCTTTTCTTCTTCATTCTGGAGATTAACTAGATGCCAGTCAGTGGAAAGTATTGAAGGACCGGTGATACTTAGTTGCAACATGACTGCATATGATAAATCAGATAGCCTCACAGTTCAGATTTACAATTAAATCTCTGTTGGAAACCATTAAGATGGCATAATTAGATGGATTTAACCGACCAGTGCAAGACAAAAAAAATTCATCAAAGCATAATTATAATCATTAAGAGATTAAAATGAGACACAAAATACACTCTAAAGTCTCAAGGTATCTATGGTACTGAAGTGTGCAGATCAGAAAGAACAGAAAGCTTGATTTTTGGTATACGCTGAGTTAACTGATCTCTCCCAGTGCAACAATCACTGAAGTACTGGAAAACTGAAGGAGAGGACAGAATGTAATAATAAACAATCTAAATTTGGGGCACATTCCTGCTGAATGATATTTCCCACCCAGTAGAGGACTGTCAATCCATAAAATGCCACTGTTGGGATGATGATCAAAGGGCAAATTCTGTCCTATATAATTCCCAGTATGAAAATAAATTAATTCAATGCAGTTAGTCTTCTTAACAAGTGTGATAACTCTTTACAGTTAATATTATTATGTTCATTTAAGTGTTATACAAATTAAATTCAACACATCTTACCTCTACCACAACACCCAAGTCTTTCACATAATCCTTCTCAGTTTGAACAAGCTCATTTAGGACATATCTGTAACAAGATGATGTGGATAGTTCTGAATTCTGATAGTATTCTGTTAAGTTGGTTATGTTCAACTGCAATTATTTACAACATTGATGACTGACCACAGAACAAGACACAAGTTGTTTCATGAAGAATCTGCATCATTTTATGACTATTTGTAACTAATTACCACTTGGGCTTAATAATAAACAAAATAATTAGGGAAAACTTAAAGTCATTTTGTTTAGAAAGCTGCATGTATGGAAGAGATTGGAGTAAAATTAACACATGCTGGAAAGTCATGACAGGTCTGATAGTTTGGAAAGAAGAAAGGCAGGTCAGCACTTTCTGTTTGGGTTAATTGCATTGCTTCCAGAGTTCCAACATTTACTGTTTTGTTTTTATCTTTTGAAGTTTTGGAAGCCTCTGTGTATTATAGTGCAGAAACTAATCGAAGAATTCAGAAAGCATCAAAATAACATGGTCCAAATGTGCTAGTCAGGAACAGGGCCCCTTTCTCTGTCAGTGACCAGGAAAAAAATTGATAACTTATTTTCTGGCCAATTTTTGAAATAAAATTATTTGCAATTCTTTCTTGACTAATCTTTGATTGGACACACTAAGATTGAGAGAAAACCAATGTCTTTAGGATTGTTTAGAGATTTCAAAGGTGAGTTGGAAGAGTGGGTGTGGGAGGTGATACTTACTGGGGGAGAGTTGTCTGGGCAGAGGGCAGGAGAGATAATAAGGATTAGAAAACATAAATTATCGATCAGAGTTGGTATTGACTTTTGCTCCAAACAAAATATGCTTTCTATTAATAATAGCTGACTGATTCGATGTTCACTTTGCCTTTAACTTTAAAATGAAATATAGCATCACCTCAGACTTTTCCCTTTCAATTTTATAATATTTTTTGACAGTGGAAGGTAGGAATTTATATATAAAAAATGAGTTATGACCAGTCCCCAGTTGAGATTCTCACTTCACTACAGTTCCAGACAGGATACCCCAAACTGTTAAGTTCGTGGGTGAGGAGTGATAAACTGGCTCCTCAATTCACCCACCCTCTCGTTGGTCACAACAAGGTCACTTTGAAAATGATCACTTCCTCTGTGGACATCTTTCTTCCAGATCCAAAGAACTTATACTTTAAAATAAGCAAATTTAACCAGGTTTTCTTGAAATAACAAAATGGTGAGATTATTCATTACTAAATGCAATGAGAAATAGTAACACAAGACATGTATGCACAACTTAGAAATGAGGTGAATCCAACAAGGTAATTGTCAAAAAAAGTTACATGGGTCATCTCTCAATTGTCCATGATTAGCAGTTGACAGTTGAATGTTGCAGTCAGTGCAGTGGAGGTTACTGGTAGCATTGACATTGGTAGGTGAATAGTAAGATTCACAGTTCTTACATTTACAGATTAATTGATATTCTATAGCTCTAAAACCTTTTGACTTTGATTGAATTCCAATATTCAGAATGACAAAGAGTCCCTAACTGTCCTGTTTCATTTTTAACTGGAGTTAGAGAGGGTCTTTATCTGCATCCCATGAATGACTGGGAGGTAGTTCTTCAAATGTGACCATCATTGCACACTAATGCTCAAACACAGGGAGGTGGACAAGAATATTTAGTCGCACTGGCACATTCCAATAAAGTTGAAACTGCCTTTTCACTACCTATTCTTCAATGGGGAAAACACAAAATATTTTTGAAGCTTTGGATATAAACCACAGGAGACATCATTCTGTTGAGTAGGGGTTCTCAGCATTGGTATTTTTGTAGTCACAACAGATCACAGTCCACCTTCAAGTGTTACATTTCTTGCATTCCACTGGTCTCCCTTTCTCTCTCTAAGAAATCAATTAAGTTATCTTCATAGCTAGTTTTGACTGTGTCATCCATATGGAAATACAAGTTAAAATTGTTCATAGTATTTCAGAGGTGTGATCCAATGCGATGACACTATCGGCTGTATGCTGTAATCCAAGGTGTCCAACCAGAAATGGAGTGTTTAGTTACATCAGCAGAGTGCATTATATTCTATTTGCATACAAACTAAATTATCATCACCCTGAAGGAATTTGCTTACTTTTTCCTTGACTAACAATAAATTTGAATTAATTTCTGTTTTCAATAATTTCTTCTAATTCAAATCATCGCAAACAATGCATTGGCAAAAACAAGAATGAGACTTCTAATAATAGTCTAAGAACAGTATAATTGTAATGTTATTAAATTAATAATTCAGAGACCCAATATAATGATCTGGAGGCATGATTCTAAACTGGGTTTGGGGTGGGCAGGGGGATGTTGAACGGGATTGGGGTGGTGGGTGGGGATGGTGTTGGATGGGTTTGGGAGAGGGCGGAGGCTCACGCGCTGTGTGCTGCTGCCTAGTCTGAACAGGGAGCAGACATAATAGAAAACTATCAGCCTCAGAGGAAAGGCATTAAATCGATTAACCGAATAATCAATTATCCGAACGAAATAGCGCCCGCCCATCTTGTTGGGATAATCAAGGTTGCCCTGTAGTTGATTTTTAACTGCCCTCTGCGTGGGCCTAAGAATCAGTTTGATCAAACCACCACAAAAAAAAAGCTCAGCGCGAGTAAAAATGGATAGATCTTTGCACTGATTCAGACACTGGAGATGACAAAGGCACAATCTATCTAGAAAACCCTGCAAAGTCCATCTGAATAACATCTGGGAACTTGCGTCAAAATTGGAAGCAGTCCCACAGACTACTAAAATAACAGCCTGACATAAGAATTATGCATTACGACCAATATTCCAGAAACTTCCATCACCATCGCAGAGTATATCCTGTCCTTCTGCTGAACAGATCTCCCACAGCTGATGGAATTCATTTTGTTTCATTCATTCACAGGATGTGGCCATCACTGGCCAGGCCGACATTGAATTCCCATCCTTAATCATCGAGAGGGCACTTAAGAGTTAACCACTTTACTGTGGGTTTGGAGTCACAAGTAGGTTAGACCACATAAGGATAGCTGTTTCCTTATCTAAAGAACGTTAGTGAATGATTTTTTTTCCCCTGGCAATAGGTTCACAGTCATCATTAGACTCTTATTTTCAGGTTTACAATTAATTCAGATTCCCCTATCAGCTGTGGCAGGATTTGAACATAGGTCTCTGGATTAACAGTCCAGTGATAACACCGCTAGGTCGTCGCCTCCCCCAATGGCATAGAACAGCATTACTGATTGATTGTTTGAGTCTTGGGCCTGCAATAGGTGGTAAGGGAATTTACGAAAGTAGAAACCTACTTGGAGTCATCTTCATTAATCTATCCATAGTAAATGCATCTGTTGTAACAGTACTGGTAAGAGTGACCACCATTCTTTCGGACACAAAGTATAGTTTTCACATTGTGGGTACTTTCCATGTGTAGTATAGCACAATGATCATGTAAAAACAATAGATAGAGAATAGATATTGTAGCAAACCTAGGCATCAATGAGATGTTGTGGGCCATCAGCAGCAACGGTACTTAACCACAGTCTGTAACTTCATGGGCAGATCCCTTATTGTGTTGTTATCATCAAACCAGGGACCAATCCTAATTCAGTGAGGAGTACAGGAGACCATGCCAGGACCAATAGCATGATTCAAAACATAGGATTACATTCATGTTTAGCAGCTGAAACAACAAGTATGCATAGCACTGAACAATCCAAAACCAATTGATTGGGTCAAAGCTTTCGAGACTTGCTCCATCTGGTCATGAATGTTGACACACAATTAAACAACTAATTGGAGAAGGAGAATTCACAAACATATTCAACCTTAGCTGTGGTAGAGCCTAGTGTGTTCATGCAAAAGGCAAAGCTGAAACATGAGCAAACATTTTCATCCAGATATGGTGAGTAGATGATCCACCTTAACCTCCTCCTGAGGTCTCTAACATCATAAATACCAACTTTCAGCCAAATTAATTCCCTACACATAAAATCAAATAATAGATAAAGGCACTAGATACAACAAAGACTTTGGGGCCTAACAATATTAAGGCTATCATATTGAAGACTCCTGTTCCAAATAAAATATGTGTCCATAGCCACGGTGCTCCAATACAGTTACAACAATATAAATGACCAGCAATTCAGGAATTGTCCAAGCATTTATCACTAATCTGCTCACTGATGTCAATTTGGGTTCCACTAAGGACATTCTGGTCCAGAAGTCATTACAAACTCAGTTCAAACCTCAGGCAAACAAGAGGTGAGAGTGACTACCCTTGATATCAAAGCAGTATTTGACTGAGGGTGGTTTCAAGGAGTCCCAGCAAACTTGGAGTGAATGGGAATCTGGGGAAGTGCTCCTCTGGTTGTGACATTGAAGACCAATTATCTCAGCTCAGGACACTTTGTAAGAGCTCCTCTGGACAGCATCCCAGGTCCAAACATCTCCAGCTGCTTCATCAATGACTTCTTTCAATCATCAGGTCAGACATGCAGATGTTTGCTGACAGCTGAGGTTTACAGCTCCTCAGGTTCTGAGGTAGTTCATACAAACACGTAACAACACATAGAGAACACTCAGATTTGTGCTGGTAAGTACATAATCACTTTCATACAACCCAAGTCATGGACAGTAACCATTTCAAGAAAGAATCTAACCATTTAGCCTTGATATTCAATGATAGTATTATGGCCAAGGCTTACCATCGGCCAGTGGCTTAACAGAAGCAGCTATATAAATAAGGTGATTACAAGAGTAGCTCTGGGGTTTGGAATTCTGTGAATTTTTTTATTCATTCATGGGATGTGGTTGTTTCTGGCTGGCCAGCATTTATTGCCCGTCCCTAGTTTCCCTTGAGAAGGTGATGGTGAAGTGCTTTCTTGAACTGTTGCAGTTCACCTGTTGTAGGTTGACTCATAATGTACTCAAGAAGGGAATTCTTGGATTTGACATGTAACAATGAAGGAAAAGTAATAAATTTCCAAGTCAGGATGGGAAGCGGCTTTAGATTTGTGCTTGGAAGATGATGGACAGGCTTTAGAGAGTCAGGCGGTGAGTTACATTCTGCAATATTCCTAGCCTCTGACTTGCTTTTGTAGCCCTGTGTTTCTGGTCAATGGTAACCTCCAGGATGTTAATATCGAGAATTCAATGACATAGCACCAGGTATGTAACTCACTCCTGACTTCACAAAAGTGACCACCACCTAGGGGTACAAGTTAGCTACATGATGGAACATTTCCCCTTGACTGGATTATGCAGCTTCAACAACAATGAAGAAACTCCACACCATCCAGGACAAAGCAGCCCACTTAAGTGGCACTCCATCTATCTATGAGGGAATCATTCATTCCCTTTAAAATATTTATTAATAATTATTAAAACTATTAGAAGACAGGGATTATACCTCTGACACCCATGGAATCCTGAGCTAGATTCTTCATTCTCCACTCAAGTTTGTATGACATCAACAGCTTAATACAGTTTCCAACATTAATCTTTTTGTTATGATCCCAGCAGATGGTACTAGTGGACAAATCAAATCCTAAAATGAAATCTGGTTTGACAGATCATTTTTTTTAGTGCATTAGCTATTGTGGTGGTTACTCACTGAGACATATTCAAACGTGATTGTACATTCTCCTTAACAACAGAACAAATGTTTATTACACATACAATAAGTAAACTAAACCAAGGTATCGATAGATATAACAATGATCTTAACACAGAGACAAACAATGTTTCAACCTGTTTTCTAACACCACTCATTTCAGAGATTCAAGTCCAAAGAAACTATACCCCTATCACTATTCTTAAGGATTCTACTTCAATGACTTGTGGCAATTTCTTTGTTGTGGACTGTGAAATAATTCAATTAATTCTTTCTAAAGCTGCCAATATGAACTTTTCACAAATTAGATTCTCAACTTTCTTGGTTCAAGTGTTATGGACTTGAACCCCCTCAAAATGTATTAAGAAGATAGCTTGGACTCTAACAATTTCTTATCTTAAAGGTAAGTATAAGGCACTGCTTTCCAGATGCAATTTGGTTGGTCAAATTACTCAACTTTAAGCAAAATATACTTTATTTTTACACTACAATGAACACACAGACAAAATAAAAATAAAATAATTGACTTAACTGAACTCTATCAAAATGCTTAGCAGAATAATATATATATTTACTACTACTAATTATCTGCTCCAAAATATAAACAATATAGTAATATAGTAATATATAAACACACCCTTGGCAAAGGCCAATTCAGTAAAATCGACTGTCTCTCATGCAATTCCAGCAGCTGGAAGAGAACCCCAGCTTTTAGCTGCAACAGAGAGAGGAATAAGAACTTTCACATCCAGCTTCAAGATCTCAGCAACTGCAGAAAGCTAAAACTAAAAATCCTGTTTCTGTGGGAGCTTGACTTTACCCATTCAAGCTGCTTCTATTGTTCCAAGTTTAAGAAAAAACCCACAAGCTGTTTACTTCATTGGCTTTGAGCAGATCACTTGGTATCTCTGTCTCAACCTTTCTCCATTAAAAACAAAAAAAAATACCTATTAAAGCCATAGTCTTGTCACACTAATGAGCTTCAAATTTTCATTTAAACTCTTCTGGTTTGGAAGTTCTAAAATTAAACCCTTCTGCTGAAATGAATTGTTCCCTGAACTGCCTTGAATCCTTTTTCTAGAAGATAATCTAAACATGCTCCTAAGTGCAATGCTGGTCTCTTCTGAACTGAGTTTAAAGAACTTACTCAATTCTCAATTCTTCCAAACTGAAAATAAAGGCAATGATCTTATGCAATAACTCTACCTTTCATAAATGCAACAGTATAACCATCTTCTGATTAACACCACAGGAATGCACAGTCAGCTTCTCTCTGACAAAATGTTGGATTTAAATCATTGTTATAGAAGAACTTTGACATTTATAAAAAAGAAAACCCCATACAGAAGTACCCAAGACCCACATGAATCTATTTTGATAACCAAATTCCAGAAGTTATATTAATATATATAAATTATACACCTTTCATCACACATTTAGAACCATTATCTTAAACAAAAATACAGGGCATTGGGCAATCCTCTGCCTCCTCAGGCACATTAGGCACCTTTCAATGATTCCCTTTCACGTTCTACATTGGAACATTCAGGTTGTTATTTCTGATATTTTACAGAACATAACCCCCAGTATTACCAAACTTTTTGGGAGTTTGGATTCCTAGCAGTATCATAGTTTGATAAGTAATTAAAGCATGAAGTAAAATATTCTTCAGGAAGGGCTTATGCCTGAAACGTCAATTCTCCTGTTCCTTTGATGCTGTCTGACTTGCTGCGCATTTCCAGCAACACATTTTTAAGCTAGTAATCTTGAGGTCCTAATCTAGTGAATCCAATAATCTAGGAAAACCTCAGGGGCACAGATCTATATCCCATCAGGATAACTGGAGGAATTTAAATTCATTGAATATAAACTAACATTGAAAACTAGTCTTAGTAAGGGTGACCATGACAACTTCTATTGATTATTGTAAAAATCACTAATACACTTAGGGAAGGAAATCCATTGTCTGTGTCTGGTCTGGCCTACATGTGATTACAGACTGACAGCAATGTGTTGACTCTTCACAGTCCTCTGAAGTGGCCTTACCAAGTGACATCCACTTCCTGTGAAAGAATATAAATTAAGTGTTCAATGAAGTATTGTGGGACACGACGATGATTGCCTCCAAATGTAGAGTGACAGGTTTTAGCTTCTCAGAAGGATATCTTCAAGTTATTGACTTGAAAATTCAAAATCAGTAATCCATTTCAACACACAATTATTGATTATTGGAACCTCCAAGATTGCACAGAGCAGGGGTGCAAGGTTTAAGAATACAAGAAAGAGGAATAGGGGTAAACCTGACTGTCCCTCAAACCTGTTCTACCATTCAATACAACCACAGCTTCAATTCTACTTTCTCACGCACATCCTGTATCCTTTGACCTCCTGGTAAATCAAACATCTATCCATCTCAGCCTTGAATGCAATCAATGGTGAGTATTTACAACTATCTGAGGTACAGAATTCCAAAGGTTCACAACTCTGTGATTGAAGAAATGTTTATACATCTGAACTCGAAATGATTATTCCATCATCATCAATCTTCAATAATAACAAACTCCCAGAGCAATGTGGATCTGGTCCAGGTAATCAAAGATTGGTAAGTGTTAAGGATTGCATGCTGCATTGCCTAGTAGCCTGTGATTCTGCCACAATTACATGTTTTGATGCATTTGAATCTGACTCTGATCTAAGCATTACTTCTATGTTATTCCCAACTACTAATCAAGAAGTGAAGCATGTTCCCAGATCCCTTGTTTTAGCAGTTTTTTTTGTCAAGAGATTATCACTGTGTTGCAGTTTTTTTTAAAAACATAATTAAATGGACATTGGAAGTCAGCAAATTTATATATTTCCCAAATCCTTTTGAGGATTTTAAGATCTTGTCTACGATGGGGAGATCAAATTGTGAGCACTCTGTGGAATACCTCTGTTCAATCTATGTTTTGATGCAATTTTAATGCTCCATCTTGTTCCTAATCTCAACATTTTATTTTCATTGGCTTGCTGCTGCACTCCAAGGAAGCTCAATACAAGTTCACTGAACAGCACCTCATCTATTGACTGGTCACTTTACATCTTTTTGGACTGAACATCTAATTGTGTGCAATGCCACTTCTGCATCAATTTCTAATTATGCAATAATTATATCGTGCATGCTAATTAAAATTAATTTTAAACTGGGTTATATTACTGAAGTACTAGTTTAGAATCAGTTATCTATGATCAAAAGGTAGCATTTGAATTCTATTAACCCTTGTGAACCTGAAACCCAAGTTTGAGCTAAAAGTAGAAATAAACATCTGATAACACAGCTTGCAAATAGAAAATACTTCAAATGCATGAAGCTGTCAAATCAGTGAGACTTTATCTCAGCTGTTATAACTAATCTAGATGGTAATGCAATTACTGTTTCTGAGTCACATGCTGATCATCCGATCTATGACATTCTGCAACTAGCTCAATGTTCAATGAATAGGAATACTGTATACAACATGTTTAATCGTCCTTAGCAGCTAACCTAAAATGGTACATAAAACTGCAATGATTCCATTTTAGATTAGATACTTAGTGTGGAAACAGGCCCTTCGGCCCAACTAGTCCACACCGAAGCGCAACCCACCCATACCTTTACATTTACCCCTGACCTAACACTACGGGCAATTTAGCATGGCCAATTCACCTGACCCGCACATCTTTGGACTGTGGGAAGAAACCGGAGCACCCGGAGGAAACCCACGCAGACACGGGGAGAACGTGCAAACTCCACACAGTCAGTCGCCTGAGTCGGGAATTGAACCCGGGTCTCAGGCGCTGTGAGACAGCAGTGCTAACCACTGTGTCACCGTGCTGCCCACGGTGATTACTTAATCTAGACTTCCAACTTCTATTTAGATATGAAAACATGTACTGAAAGATTTTGAGGCAAAGCAATATATATTTGAATATACTGATTGTAATCAGTTTTTATGTTAGATTTCACTGTAATGTTAAAGAAAAAAAAGCTTACGCTCTGCCTTTGAGTGCTTTGGCTCGCTTTTCTTCATCAAGATCTCCAGGTAACATTGAAGAATTCATTGACTCAGGACTAAGGGGATCTTTCAAATTACTTCGAAAGGAGCAGCCTGGTTCCAGAGTCTAGAAAATAATTATTGATTTATTAATTTTTTTAATACAAAGTAAGCAAAAATTCCATACATTGATGCTGCATATCCTGCAAACATATAACAGGCCAATCTTCATTACATGATTCCATTGACGCTTTCAGACCTATTCCCACTGAAGTGTTCATTTCCACTCATTTCTAAAAGGTTGTTGGGGTAATAAAAGTTTAGGACTGGCACAAGACACAAATCATAAGGCCATTATCAGAACCCTTTCGTCATCATCATTGCTAACCAGATCACTTTTTAAAATTATTTTAGCTTAAATAGAGCTTTTTCTAACAAGGTGGCTGAAAGAAAGAATGAAAAATATTACTTATTTGCAAACAGGACACACCATTACTATGTAGCTGCAATACAAGCCTTCCTTTATAATGTTGGAATTAAAATAAGTACAGTCTTTTAATGCTGCCACAGGCTTTAACCTCACAAACAACAGCCAAAATGAATTTCTGAATGTCAGCATTGTGATTAATTAAATGTTTTTTGATGCCTTAGATTAATCTAAATCAACATTATATAGACCAGAAGTAAGAATATAAATTATATGTGCAGTTTGAAAATTGTGCTGCTAAACCAAATGATTTATCAGGATCCATGGGGTTTAGAAATACCCCCATGGCCTGAATCCTACACTGAGTTCCAAATTACACAAAATAAGTTCAGAAAATCTCCTTAACAGCACAATTCAATGTCTGTCCAATTTGTAGTCTGTAGAATTGGTAATAAGTCTGCCTTGTCAGTTATAACAGTTATAGCAAGTAACTGCCAAATGTCCATTTCTCAATTAGGGAAAGAAACGTCCAAGCATGAAAATGTTTCCGAGGTACTTTTCATCATGTTAAATGATCTATGGAAAGCTAAAGGTGGCACATTGCACCAGAAGTCTAATTCCAACTTTCATATTACACACACAGTTACAAACACCTGAATCCACAATATCATTTCTGGCATTGTGGAGAGGACTTACACAGCAGCTTGTACATAGATAACATAGGACAAGTTGCATCAATGAAATAATAGATAATGAAACAACTAATTACCCATCCTAATGTTGCCAAGATTATAATATTTTTGGTTGGATTTCTGGGATGAAAATGCTGACAAAACATCAGTTAATATGCTTATACTTTTGAAAACATGTTTAGGTACTAACACTATAGCATAGTTTTCAAAAACTTGAAAATTTAGTTTGTGCTTGATATGTATGAATTTATTTTTTTTCTCTTATGCTTGTATTATTTATAGTCAATGAAGTAACCAATTGGTAGAAAAAGATGAGGTTTATCTATGATTTCCTGACAATGAAGTCACGAAAATTGCAGACAGAATCTCCAAAACCAATACAGTCCTTCAGCAAAGGAATTCTGAGTAACATTTGTGCTACCCAGACAGTACTAACATGTCAGGCTGCTTAGATCAAGATGGATTTATTTGCATTTTGACATTGTGCACCTTTTGAATTTTATGTCATGCGTATAGGTTTAAGGAATGTGCAACTGTGGCAGCAAAGGAATTTAAACCACAGCTTCATATTTCAAAATCTCTCCATTTATCATCACAATGCTTGACAAAGCTTATGGAATTTATTGCTCTCAATACACTGCAGGAAAATTACAATGAAACCAACACTTTTTCATGCTGTTTCAAGATATGCTTTGTATGCTAATCTTTTTTTCATCAACTGAAAATGTACCTGTTACCAGTTCTACAATCTATTATTCTGTAGCTCAAAACAGTCACGACAGATAAAGGCAAAATTTGAAAAAGAAGAGCTGATTTCAGTTCAAGTGGATTGGGGCAGACAATTTATTTACCCTGCTGTCAAGTAACAACAATGTACCTGCAATGGAAGAAATGTTGGACTTTTTGTACTTTAAAGTTGAAAGCTACCTCTGTAACTTTCATTACACTGCGGTTCCAAAACCATTTCCTAAAATTCATTCACACGATGTTGGCTATGCTGGCTGAGTCAGCATTTATTACTCATCCCTAATTTGCCTTGAGAAGGTGGTAGTGAGTTGGACCGCTGCAGTATATATGGTGTAGAGACACACAGAGTCCTATCAGGAAGGAGTTCCAAGTTTTTGACCCCACAACAGCGAAGAAATGACAATATATATCCATGCCAGGATGGTGTGTGGCTTCAAGGGAACTTGCAGGTGGTGGTTTTCGCATATATCTGCTGTCCTTGTCCTACTCGGTGGGATTGGTTATGAGTTCAGAAGGTTCTGCCAAAAGAAGCTTTAGTGAATTGTTTCAATGCACCTTCCAGCTGATACTTATGCTGCCACTGTACATCAGCAGTGAATGTTACTAAAGTAGTTAGATGTGGTACCAATCAAGCAGGTTGCTTTGTCTCTGATGGGTGTCAAGCTTCTTGAATGTTGTCAGATTTGGAGTCTCCAAGCAAGTGGGAGTATTCTATCATACTTCTGACATTCCTTGTAAATGGACAACTGTTAGTGAGTCAGGGGTTGAGTTATTTGCTGCAGAATTCTTAGCCACTGACTTGCTCTTGTAGCCACTGTATTTATATAGCCAGCCCTGTTCTGTTTCTGATCAATAGTAAACCCCATAATGTTGAAAATGGGGGATTCAATAACAGTGACACCACTGAATGTCAAGGTGCAATGGTTGGATTGTCTCTTGCTGGAAATGGTCATTGCCTCACAGCAACAGGGTCCCAGATTCAATTCCAGCCTTGGGCTACTGTCTGCATGGAGTTTGCATATTCTCTCTGTGTCTGTGTGGGTTTCCTCCAGTTTCCTCCCACAGTCCAAAGATGTGCAGGTCCGGTTAACTGGCCATGGCAAATTGCCCATAGTGTTAGGTGCATTAGTCAGAGGAAAATGGGTCTGGATAGGTTACTTTTCGGAGGGTCGATGTGGACTGGTTGGGCTTCCACACTGTAGGGAAGTTAATCTAATCTAAATGTTACTTGCCAATTCTCGGCCCAAGCCTGGTATTGTTGCATTTTGGACAGGGACCACATCAGTGAACAGTACTGAATATTGTGCAATCATCAGCTAACATTCCCATTTCTAACAATATGATGGAAGCAACGCCATTGATGAAGTAGCTGAAGATGTTTGGACCCAGGACACTACCCTGAGGGATTCCTGCACAGATGTCCTAGGACTGAGTTGACTGACCTCCAACAACCACAACTATGTTCTTCTGTGCTGAGTTTGACTCCAACCAGCAGAGAGTTCTCCTTGATACTCATTTCTTCCTGTTTCGTGAAGGCACCTTGAGCCACACTCAGTAAATTGTGCTTTTATGTCAAGGTAAATCACTTTTACTTGCTCTCTTGAGTTCAGTTCTTTTGTAAACGATCAACCTAAGGCTACAATGAGGTCAGGAACTGAATGGACCTGGCAGAACCGGAACTGAGCATCAGTAAACAGATGATAAAATCAAAGAACTGCAGATGCTGGAAGTCAGAAACATAAACAGAGTGCGCTGGAAAAACTCAGCAGGTCTGGCTGCATCTGTGAACAGAAAGACAGAGTTAACACGGGAAAGAATCATATTTATGCTGATGACGGGTGGTGGTAATTACATGAAGACAGTGCCCAGTGAGAGACATAGAGAGAGAGGAAAAAAAGGGATAGGCAAACAAAGAGATTGCTGATAAGCTGAGAGATAAATGTCTGGTAGGGTGCTTAGAAGAAGTGTAAATGGTTGAAAATGGGTTGGCTGTGCTGGGCACAATCTAAACAAGATAAACCTAAGGGTGTGGGGATAATGTTATTAACAATGCATTCACATTCTGAAATTGTTAAACTCAATGTTGGATCCTGAAACCTGTAAGGTATTTAGATGGAAGATGAGGTGATGTTCCTTCAGATTATATTCAACCTCACTGGAACACTATGAGACAGTATTATTGGCCAGGGAACAAATAATGTGCTTAAGTGGCAGGTAACTGGAAGCTCGTCGACATTTTAATGGACAAAGCATAGGTGTTCAGCAAAGCAGACACCCAGTCTGTGTTTTGCCTCCCCATTGTAGAGGAACCCCATTGTGAACAACAGCTACAGTAGACTAGATTGAATGAAGTGCAGATAAATCACTGTTTCACGTGGAAGTTGTGTGTCTGGGTCCCCAGACCCAGAGGAGAGGGGAGTTAATGTGCAAATTTTAAAACTTCTGCATTTGCATTGGAAGGTGCCATGGGGCTTTGGGGGGGTGGTGGGGGGGAGTTGGTGGTGGTGGTGGTGGTGTTGGGAGTTGAGGAGGAGTGGACCAGGATGTCCTGCAGGGAATTGCCCCTGCGAAAGGCTGACAAGGGAGGGGAGTGGAATATGTGTCTGCTGACAGCATCCTGCTGGAGGTGGCAGAAATGGCAGCTAATGATCATTTAGATGCAAAAGGTGGAGGTGAAAAGTGAGGTCGAGAAGGACTTTGTCATTGTTGTGAGAGGGAAAGGCAACTGATGAGGGCAGAGCGCAAGGAATGGGTTAGACACAGCTGAGATGCAATCTGTTTCTGGTGCCTTAATTAATGCTGGGTAGTCTGTTCTGTTTCATTCATGTTTGATGCAACTGAATGGCTTGATAAGCTGTTTTAGTGCCAACCAAATTGTGGTTGATGAGGAGTCATACATAGGCCGGAACCAGGTGAGAATAACAGATTTTCCTCCCTAAAGGGAAAACTTTAGTTACCCAGGTGTTTTTTTTAAAATTATAATTAACAATTCATAGCTAATATTAAACTAGTTTCTTTTTAACTTCCAGATCTGTTAATTGAATACAAGCTTCAGCACCCCGCCAGGGTGGGATTCAAAACCATGTCCCTACTGCATTAGCCTAGCACTCTGAATTACTAGTCCAGTGACAAAGCCACTGCTTTCCTGTATCTGCTGATAACCGGTAGCATCCCTCAGCATAACTGTGGTCCAGAAACCAACTGAACGTAATCAACTGAAACTCAGTCCTTCGGCAGAAGCACTGTCATTCATGAGCAATGTATTGTCACAAATCACTTCATGGTAATTGCATTGTTGAGACACATTGAAGAAAACAACGCACTTAAATTATTGTCCTTTGTGATCTCAGCATGCTTGACGGAGTTACACAGCTAGTGACACACTTAATTGAAGTTTAGGCATTGGTGTAGAGAACCCATCAGGTAATCTGTACAGTGCACGGGCCAACAAACTGCAACAAGACAATTAGGAAGAAAATACGTTTGATTTATACAGGCAGCATGGCAAGTGCTTTCCAGGACATAAGGACAATTCCCTGCTCCTCTTCAAACAGTGCAATGGGATATTTCATGTCCATTTGAGTGGGTAAACATAGTCTAGGTTAATGCCAACCAAAAGATGGAGTCTTAACAATGTTGAACTGAAGCATCAACCATGGATCATGGGCTTCTCCTGGCCTGCAGTGTGAACTTGTGATTATCTATCACTTTTTAAAACTGGAACTGGAGAAGTACTTGAAAGATGCACTATAATTCTACTTTTTTTCTAGAAACTCTAAACTTACCAGTTTACTTTTAACCAGTTTTTCGATTGCACTGACAAGGTCCGCAGCACTGGGAATTTCAGAAGCACTCTGACGGGCAGTATGCAAAGAGGACTGCAGGATTAGAAACGAGGGGAGCATTACCAAGGTGAGAGCAGGAAAAGGAAAAGGAAAATAACAAGCCATTAGTAATGCCACAGGGAGGAAAAAGGGTAAAGTAGGGTATACATT
The DNA here is from genome assembly GCF_020745735.1 of Hemiscyllium ocellatum. Classification (NCBI taxonomy): domain Eukaryota; kingdom Metazoa; phylum Chordata; class Chondrichthyes; order Orectolobiformes; family Hemiscylliidae; genus Hemiscyllium; species Hemiscyllium ocellatum. The sequence continues at coordinate 61,304,541 of NC_083407.1, read as the reverse complement.
AAAGGTAAAAATAGCATTAGGGTGACAGCAAAGCATTGTTACAAGCCTCAACATTGTCTGACAGAACTCAAATAAAGCAATCCAGCAACAAGTGGACTAGGTCTTTACATAATGGGGCAGATCTTCAAATGACTGCTGGCATATAGAACTGGTGTCCAATATGGCGGCACTTAGTTTACTGCCAATTTTATACCCTTGAAAATTTATACCGGTACACCAGACACAGCTTGTAAGAAACTTGCACAATATCTTTGTTGGTTTTTCTGGCTTGTTACTATTAAAGTGCTCATATTTTGAACTGATTAGACACTTGGACATTCAACCTCCATATCACAGCAGATTATCATGTACTCAGCAATTTAGTCTTTTCAGAAATGCTGACTCATGATAACAGGACCTTTGTACTTAATGTCTTTGTTTTATGATTTTCTATGTTTTTCCTCTACACCAATTAGAATAATGAGTGGATTTTAACAGTGGTACCCTACCCCATTCCTGTGACTGTGTGGTGACTGACCCTACTCCTGATACTGTGTGGAAACTTATCCCATTCCTGTGACTGTTCAGTAAATTACCCCATATCTGTGGCTGTAGGAGAAAGCGAGTACTGCAGATGCTGGAAAAGACAGTCAAGAGTGTGGTGGAAGAGCACAGCAGGTCAGGCAGCATCTGAGGAGTAGGAGAATTGACGTTTCTGGCATAAGCTCTTCATCAGGAATGAGGCTTGTGAGTCGAGAAGCTGAGAGATAATTGGTGGGGGTGGGGCTGGAGTGAAGGTAGCTGGGAATGTGATAGTTGGATGAAGGTGGGGGGAAGGTGATAGGTCAGACAGGAGGGTGGAGCGGATAGATGGGAAGGAAGATGAACAGGTCAAGGGTGCAGTGCTGACTTGGAGGCTTGGGACTGGAATAAGTTGGGGAAGGGGAAATGAGGAAACTGGTGAAAACTATATTAATCTCATGTGGTTCCAGGGTTCCAAGATGGAAGATGAGGTGTTGGTCCTCCAGGCGTCAGGTGGTTAGGGTTTGGCAATAGAGGAATCCCAGGGCCTGCATATACTTGGTGGAATGGGAGGGGGAGTTAAAGGGTTCAGCCACAAGGTGGTGGGATTGGTTGGTGTGGGTGTTCCAGAGATGCTCTCTGAAACAATTCGCAAGTTGGAGTCCTATTTCCCCAATGTAGAGGAGACCACATCGGTGCAAAGGATACAGTAGATGACTTGTGTGGAAGTACAGGTAAATTTCTGTTGGATGTGGAAGGATTCTTTGGGCCCTTGGACTGAGGTGTGGAGGGAGATGCGGGTATAGGTTTTGCACTTCTTGCGGTGGCAGGGGAAGGAGCCGGGTGTGGTAAGTGGGCTTGTTGGGCAGGGGGAAGGAGCATGGATCTGACAAGGGAGTTGTGGAGGGAATGGTCTCTCTGAAACACAGATGGGGTGGGGTCCTTTTGTAGGTGGTGGAAGTGGTGGAGGATGATGCGATGTATCTGGAGGTTGGTGGGGTGGAAGGTGAGGACAGAGTGGCCAAAGGGCCCCCTCACCTGTGTCTAAAGCCCAAAGGAACGCCTATCTGTGACTGTGTGGTAACCTACCCCATTCCTGCGACTATGCAGTAACTTCCCCATTACAATGAATGTTTGTCGACCTGCCCCATTGCCTGTCATTATGTTGTTAGATATAAGTCCAAGATATGTATTGATGTTCAGGAAAATTCATGTTGATATTGTGCCAGCTCAGCAATCTCCACAGTTCTACTATAAACTTTCTCTGATCATGAGAATCCTAACAATGATGCAATCCTTAAGAAGAGTCGCAATGAGTTTTAAATGTGATCCGATATAAATCATTCAATATACACAACCTGAAATATGGACTGATTAAGATATCCAAAAATCTTCAAAATTATAAAATGAAACAGTGTTAAAAAAGACCTAGAGATATGTCGTGTTGGCAACTTGGTAGAAGGTTTATTTTGCTGAGCAGAAGATATTTATACAGTCAAAAGGGTTGACCATGGGAAACCATGACATTGATGTATATTTGGAAACTGAATATTTGTTCAAATCCAACAGGCTTTCCGAATTGCACCTCAAACTGGATGAAGACTCATACGAAAGAAGGAATTAAGAGCAGAGTTAACATTGCTAAATCTCAATCTAAGGCTGTCACCTGATAGCTCAAGGATCAAGGGAATTACAGGCCATTAGTGATCAAGGATAAATCCAGGGGCTTAAATAAATGCAGTTTCAAGCCAATCAGCAAAAGGAACCACTTAATTACCAGAAAGACATTGCGAGAGTTCAAGATTTGAACTCGTCAAAGTGAATGGACGACATGCTCTCCTGTTATATTGCTTAAGGATGGCATTTGGTGTAAATGACACAAGGAGTGATACAAATCTTGTCAGAATAGTATTGGATTACTTGCTCTCAATTCTGTTAGTCAGCTTATTGGCATCATTATGCCAAACTCCAGATGCAGATTTGGAATGGACACATATAACCATATGGGCATAAGATGTGGGAGCAGAAGTAGGCCATTCAGCCCATCAGGTCTACCTCACTGTTCAGTTAGATCATGATGGACATAGCAGGGGGCTACATTTTGATGGCCCCATAATGATGTGGTTAGAGACAGCTAAAAAAGTGATGATTCTGTCAGGGTGGTACCTTGATATATTTATGCCTTTGAGGAACACCCGCTTGAGCACCCTAGGATGCAGGTCGACTGTCCTTTCCACAAAGATGAACAACCCCCACTCACCAAACAAGGTGCTCAAGATTCCAGCTCAATCAGGTGACTCCCAATGATAGGCAACAGGGCTATAGGAGCCCAGGCTCCAATAATGGGGGCCTGGGGATGAAAGGCCAAATCAGCCTGTTCGGAAGGGTTTTCCTCATCCCAATATCCCTACTTGCTCCAGGAGTTTGCAGCGCAGTCATTCTGTGTCAACAGCTGACAACACCCCCACACTGAGGTGCTTGTATTGGCATCCAATCTGCCCATGAGTATAACCCATGTCTCCAGAGTTATGATTGGGCTGGCAGGATCAAATGACCATTTCCATCCTTAAAAGTTCAGTGAAGATGGCCATTTAGGCATTGTGTACCTGGTAATTGTGCCACTCATCTCACTGCTGACAAGTATGGAAGCAGGAACCCCATTTGATGCTGAGAACATTTTCCTGTAGTCCATGGAGAAATTCAGCCCTATGAGTGAAAGGATAAATGTGCCTGCAGGTGAAGCTTAAACACCAAGCTGGCAACCAAAGTATAATTATGTTTTACACACTTTGAGAAAGCTGAAGAAGAATTTAAACCAACCGCCAGCATTTGTCAAAACAGCTTCAGCACTGGGCAAAGAGACAATAACCAAAAATGAAATTAAAAGGAGATGAAGATTCGGGGCCAGGTTTGCAGGCAGCCCACAGCTGAGCTGCTGTTGATAGCTCCTGAAATGTGAATGGTGCTGCAGGTGATAGTGGAGAGAAGGTGGCCTTATTTTCTGTTCAGAGATACTGCTACCAAAAGTCAGCATTGCAACATGCCTAGAAAGAGCATGATGTTGACCTGAGGGTAAAACTCTTGAAACTGGGGAGAGGTTTGCTAGTGCTCTTTGGGGGGTTTAAACTAACTCTGCAGGGGCATAGGAACCTAGACTATAGCTTTAGGGTGCAGGACCTGGAGTGTAGGGAGGTTAGGAACATGGCATCAATCTCGAAGGAGGGTGCCTGTAAACATGAAGGTGGCTTGAAGTGTGTATACTTCAATGCGAGAAGTATACGAAATAAGGTAGGTGAACTTGCAGCGTGGGTTGGTACCTGGGATTTCGATGTTGTGGCTCTTACAGAGACATGGGTAGAACAGGGACAGGATTGGTTGTTGCAGGTTCCAGGCTTTAAATGTTTTAGTAGGGTCAGAGGTGGAGGTAAAAGAGGGGGAGGTGTGGCATTGCTTGTCAAAAATAGTATTACAGCGGTGGAAAGGACGATGGATGAAGACTCGTCATCTGAGGTAGTTTGGGCTGAGCTTAGAAATAGGAAAGGTGAAGTTACCCTGTTAGGAGTTTTCTACAGGCCTCCTAATAGTCCTAGAGACGTAGAAGAAAGGATTGCGAGAATGATTCAGGAGAAGAGTGAAAGTAATAGGATGGTTGTTATGGGGGACTTTAACTTTCCAGATATTGACTCGGAAAGCTATAGCTCGAGTACGTTAGATTGGTCGGTGTTTGTCCACAATATGTAGACAGGCCAACAAGAGGTGAGGCCATACTGGATTTGGTTCTGGGTAACGAACCAGGCCAGGTGTTAGATTTGGAGGTAGGTGAGCACTTTGGGGACAGTGACCACAATTCGGTGACTTTTACTCTAGTGATGGAGAGGAATAAGTGTGCACTGCAGGGCAAGAGTTATAGCTGGGGGCAGGGAAATTATGATGTGATGAGGCATGACTTAGAATGCGTGGCTTGGAAAAGTAGGCTTCAGGGGAAGGGTGCAATCGATATGTGGAGCTTGTTCAAGGAGCAACTATTGAGTGTCCTTGATAAGTATGTACCTGTCAGGCAGGGAGGAAAGGGTCATGTGAGGGAGCCGTGGTTTAATAAGGAATTGGAATTTCTTGTTAAAGGGAAGAGGGCAGCCTATGTAAAGATGAGGCGTGAAGGTTCAATTGGGGCGATTGAGAGTTATAAGGTAGCCAGGAAGGATCTAAAGAGAGAGTTAAGAGCAGCAAGGAGGGGACATGAGAAGTCCTTGGTTGGTAGGATTAGGGAAAACCCAAAGGCTTTCTATAGGTATGTCAGGAATAAAAGAATGACTAGGGTAGGGATAGGTCCCGTCAAGGATAGTAGTGGGAAGTTGCATGTGGAGGCTGAAGAGATTGGGGAGACACTGAATGAATACTTTTCATCAGTATTCACTCAGGAACAGGACATTGTTGCCGATGTGAATATTGAGTCACAATTAATTAGAATGGATGGTTTTGAGGTATGTAGGGAAGAGGTGTTGGAAATTCTGGAAAGGGTGAAAATAGATAAGTCCCCTGGGCCTGATGGCATTTATCCTAGGATTCTCTGGGAAGCAAGGGAGGAGATTGCAGAGCCATTGGCCTTGATTTTTATGTCCTCGTTGTCTACAGGAATAGTGCCAGAAGACTAGAGGATAGCAAATGTGGTTCCCTTGTTCAAGAAGGGGAGTAGGGATAACCCTAGTAACTATAGGCCGGTGAGTCTCACTTCTGTTGTGGGCAAAGTCTTAGAGAGAATTGTAAGGGATAGGATTTATGAACATCTGGAATAATGTGATCAAGGATAGTCAGCATGGCTTTGTGAAGGGCAGGTCGTGCCTCAAAAGCATTATCGAATTCTTTGAGAAGGTGACTAAGGAGGTGGATGAGGGTAAAGTGGTAGATGTGGTGTATATGGATTTCAGTAAGGCGTTTGATAAGGTTCCCCATGGTAGGCTACTGCAAAAAATACGGAGGTATGGCATTGAGGGTGAGTTGGAGGTTTGGATTAGGAATTGGCTGGCTGGAAGAAGACAGAGGGTAGTAGTTGATGGTAAAGGTTCATCTTGGAGTGCAGTTAGCAGTGGTGTTCCGCAAGGATCTGTTTTGGGACCATTGCTGTTTGTCATTTTTATAAATGACCTGGAGGAGGGGCTAGAAGGTTGGGTGAGCAAGTTTGCGAATGATACAAAAGTTGGTGGAGTTGTTGACAGTGAGGAAGGATGTGACAGGTTACAGCGGGATATAGATAAGCTGCAGAGCTGGGCAGAAAGGTGGTAAATGGAGTTCAGTGTAGGTAAGTGTGAAGTGATTCACTTTGGTAAGAGTAACAAGAAGATGGGGTACTGGGCTAATGGTCGGATACTTGGTAGTGTGGATGAGCAGAGGGATCTTGGTGTCCATGTACACAGATCTCTGAAAGTTGCCACCCAGGTAAATAGTGCTGTGAAGAAGGCATATGGCGTACTGGCTTTTATTGGTAGAGGAATTGAGTTCCGGAGTCCTGAGGTCATGTTGCAGTTGTATAAGACTCTGGTGCAGTCGCATCTGGAGTATTGTGTGCAGTTTTGGTCGCCATACTATAGGAAGGATGTGGAGGCACTGGAACAGGTGCAGAGGAGGTTTACCTGGATGTTGCCTGGTATGGTAGGAAGATCGTATGAGGAAAGGCTGAGGCACTTGGAGTTGTTTTCATTGGAGAAAAGAAGGTTTAGGGGTGACTTGATAGAAGTGTACAAGATGATTAGGGATTTAGATAGAGTTGACCATGAGAACCTTTTTTCATGTATGGAGTCAGCTATTACGAGGGGGCATAGCTTTAAATTAAGGGGAGGTAGGTATAGGACAGATGTTAGGGGTAGATTCTTTACTCAGCGAGTCGTGAGTTCATGGAATGCCCTGCCAGTAGCAGTGGTGGACTCTCCCACTTTATGGGCATTTAAACGGGCATTGGATAGACATATGGAGGATAGTGGGTTAGTGTAGGTTAGGTGGGCTTGGATCGGCGCAACATCGAGGGCCAAAGGGCTTGTACTGCACTGTATTTTTCTATGTTCTATGTTCTATGCCAAGGGTAGTCAGCATGACACATTGCAGTTGGAGATATCCTGGTTGTAGATGGTACATTTTCTGCACTTTGATCATTCCCATGTGGGCTCCAGAGTCTGCAGATGTCATTGGTGGTATCTTGACAGATGTAACAAAGAGGGCACTCAGCTCTTGCTCATTTTTCTTTGCCTTCTTTCATACCATGCCATTGAAAACTTGACATACAAAGTCACTGACGTTATAATGAGTCAGGCATTGCAACTATCCTAATATTCCAATCAAGTCTACAGTCCTTGATTCCTTTGGGAATGGGAGTCTGCATGTGCAGAATCATCTGCTGAAGAAAGGATTGGTCACAGTTGCCCACAGATCTGAGTAGAAATGAAATATCTCAATATACAATGCAGTCTACACACATCACTCTAGAGATCTGATTTTCCTTTATTCTAAGGAAAATGTGTACAGTATTGATGACAGGGCAAAAGAAAGCTAATTAGAACAATTCATATGAATATTCATGAGAACCTAATTGATAGGTGAAGAAATATGATCAAAAATGCTCCAGGAACAGCCTAAAATATTTAATTTTACATTGCTCTCTCTTTTAAGTGAACTTCCACCAGACGTTTCAGTCCCCATCAGCACTCTTCAATTCAGGATGATAGGACATCCTACATGTTTAACTGCATGAATGAAATTTGTGCAGTCCCTCTAGTTTCAATATTTAAATGAAATGTTTACATATTTTGAATGAGAGGTACAACCACCTTTAACTACCATCCATAATTATGCAAAGTCCTGTCCACGGCTATTTCTAAGGAGGAATCGGGAGTAAAATCAGTTTAATTTGGAAGGGGAAACAAGCTGTAGACTTCTCAAACTAAATTCAGTAAGTGATCTTAGAGGGAAGCTCTCTCACAGGCACCAGCCAGACTTTCTACAATAAGTGCACCAAAGATCTGGATAAACTTTCAAAGACAGATGGGAATGTTCACATTGGTGGGTCTGATCTACCACTGGTACATCACAGGAATTTGAGACAAAATCTAGTTAACATATAAACAAAATTAATGCTGCATTACGGGGTGGAGTGGAAGCAATTCCAAGGGATTTCCCATGGGAGTTATTGTCAGATTCAGACCTTTGGAAAATGTGTGTGAAACAGAAAGTGGATTGCAAATCATATAATATTTTAGGAATAATCTGATCAAATGAAACTAAAACTCACCATGGGACCTGGGAGTTTACACATTGCATAAAACAACATACAACAAAGAAAACACAGCCAACATAGAAAAATCAACAACATGTAAAAAGCCAATTTGAGGTTGATAACTACTGAAGGGTCAGGCTGCAATGGAATTGAAGCTTCTGTTGGAAAATGTTCATGTCAATATTAGGAATATGTTCATTGCTTTGCTGGAACAGTAGAATTGGTGTGAAAAATTCAGAACCATGACAAACCATGAAGCATAGCTTCCCACTGCTGGGTGACTGGCACAGAGCCTATTTATCATTATGGGGACCAGACCTCATATTTAGCATGAAGACAGCTGGATTAAATCTAGCCTACTGCTTCTGACCAGGAAGTGTTTCTATAGCTAACAGCTGAATGCAGTTACTTTAAGTGTCTCAGCACTAAAGAGAACATCCTTAAAATCTGTGATGTATTTACACTGGCTGGTTGGAAGATATGGCTCCACAGTGATTTTTACAGATGTTATTTATGATGGCATTTTATCTGAATATGTACTGACAGAGCTGGAATAGAATTACAGGGGGGAGGAGGAACGCAGATGTGAGAGGTCTAAGGACCATTAAAGAACAGCTGCAAAGTTTATGCATCTACTTATTCTGCTGTAAATGATGCTTTCGCAAGCTGGTAAAAGGTTGGACACAGCAACTGTCACATCCCACTCAGACCAATAGCTTCAGCAATTTGATGTACAGCCAGACCTGTTGAGAAATATCTCCACCATTATCTACAGCTCTCTACATTGTGCTATGCTTTCACTGTGCTCCCAACTCGCTGCAACTGATGCATATTTTCACTGTCCACACTGACAGTGAAACTTCTCTTGTTTGTTATCAAAGAACAACATTAAGAAAACTTGCGATATCTTTTAATATTTTTGCCATATGACAGACTTGTGAAGAAAGTTACAGGTCATGGCATAACAAAAGTGATGTGGATAGAAAATTGGCCTGAGAGATAGGAAACAAGGAGGAATGGTCATTGAGTCATAGGGATGCACAGCTTGGAAACAGACCCTTCAGTCCAACCTACCATGCTGACCAGATATCCCAACCCAATCTATTCCCACCTGCCAGCACCCGCCCCATATCCCTCTATGTTTTGGGCTGGAGGAAGGCTGGCAGTGGACTTCCCCAGACTTGGTATTGGGATCCTCACATTTCCTCAATCTTGCTATGCAGAAGACAATTTCAATGTTTGTGGGCAATAAAAAACTTGGAGATATTGTAGATATTTGCTGATCAGTCTGTCTGAGTTTGGTATTACACACCTTTGGCGCAGGTTGAACTTGAATCTGGGCCTCCTAGTCTAGATGGTGTGATACTGTCACTGTGCCACAAAGGCACTAAGTGAACCAGAATTCACCAGGCTTCAGCAAGGCAAGGAATGACACTCCTCTGGCCTGAAGCCTTAGACCACTTGGCCATCCTGACAAGTTGTTAGAAATGTTGTAAACTGTGAAGAGAACAGTATAGAACTTTAAAAGGCAATGTCATGTTGATGGAGTGTGGGGACAGGAGTCCAATGAAGTTTAGTGTACAGACAGGTGATACATTTCAGTCCAATGAACAGGAAGAGAAATAAAGCGTGCTATTTCAAATAGTGTGCAGGAGCAGAGCGAGCAGTCAATAAAGCAAACAGTATTCCAAGTTTTAAAAATAGGGGCATAGAGTTCAAGAGCAGGGAGGTTATGCTGAATTTGTACAGGTCACTGGTTAGAGGTTAGTGGGAGTATGGTGTAAGTTCTAGTTGTGATAGTTTAAGGAGAATGCAAACACATTGAAAAGAATGCAGGACATGAGAAGCTTCAGGTATGAAGGTGGACTGTCGAAAGTGGGATTTTTCTCATTTGGAATGAGAAGATGAAAATGAGATTTGAAAGAAGTTTTCAAAAGTATGAGAGATCTGGGCAGAATAGATCGGGAGAAACATTTCCTGTTCATTAGACAGTGTAACGTGGAATAAACATTTTCACACAGTGAATCATAAGTTTATGGAATGCACTGCCTGGAAATGTGATGGAAGCAGGTTTCAATGAGTAATTCAAGAGGGCATTGCAGATTATGTAAATTGAAAAACAACATGCAGGCTACTGAGAAAAGACAGGAAAAAGCCAAAGACTGGCATTCAGTCAAAATGCTCAGAAAAAAATTCAGAGCAGGCAAACAAGAAAAACAAACAAGACTGTTTTAATACATCTATAAATCCCAGGACTGGCACAAACAGCAATCATCGGAGACAAAAGGAATAAAAATGTGACCATCAACAATTAAATATTGGGGTCTATTAAAATCTGTGTTTTCCAAGTATTTACTGTATGGCATGAAATTACTTTTAACAGCTATTACAGAAGTAACTAACTTTCCAAAATTCTAGCATATGAAGGCAAAGGGAAGAATAATGAAAAATACTCATTATGCTCATTGGGCTAGCGTCAATAATTCATCTGGTATCAAACGCACCCCATTATGAGTGCATTGTTTTCTTAAAACAAGCTTAGAAAGAAAGATTTTAAAGAACTCTCCAACAAGCACAGACAAAGAGACGATGATCATCTGACGTTATGAGTGGCTGTCCTATGGCCATTAGACTGACGGGTTCAGACAATTCGTTCACACAGAGAAAGTAATCTGCCCCTAGAAAAAGGCATAACAAGAAGTTCCAGGCTCAGACAGCAGGAATACTCAGGACAGGAGGTATCGAGGGAAGTCTGCAGGGGCCAGGGCAATTCTGCTCTGGAATAATCATGCAGAGGCCAACAGAGTTAAAAGAGCCAGATTCCACGCTGCAGTAATCACGCTGATCCTAGGTAAAATCCACGCTGCAGGATCTGCACAGGGACCAAGAATACAGTAGACTCAGGGTAGAAGGGATTTTTCCCAGACTGCCATCATCACCGAGCAGTCCGTGTCAGGCAGGTGCAAGATGGACCAGAAGGAGAGGAGGAAGACCAGGGGAAGTGTTCCCTAATGCCTCATCTACAGAGCCTGATGCTGTCTTCACGGCTTTAATGAGACTGAGTCCTTGCATACAACAGACTGTTTGTCTTATAGTATGTGAACCATCCACAATTGTCGAGGCATTTGGATGGATATATGAATAGGAAGGGTTTGGAGGGATATGGGCCGGGTGCTGGCAGGTGGGATTAGATTGGGTTGGGATATCTGGTCGGCATGGATGGGTTGGACCGAAGGGTCTGCTTCCATGCTGTACATCTCTTGACTCTATGTATACATGCTTCATCTAATTAATTAATGTATCAATTCCAAACTACTGCTTCTTAACAAACTCAACAAACTATCAGAAAATTACAATAAATTAGTGAGTTTTGAGAAGATTTGTAGCGCATGTCAAGCTTCTGGATGTAGGTTTGCTCGCTGAGCTGGGAGGTTCATTTCCAAACGTTTCGTCATCCTACTAGGTAACATCTTCAGTTGGCCTCAGGTGAAGCAGTGTACATGATTCCTGCTTCCTATTTATATGTTTGGGGTTCTTTGGGTTGGTGATGTTATTTCCTGTGGTTATGTCATTTCCTTTTTTTTTCTCAAGGGGTGGTTGATGGGGTCTAACTCGATGTGTTTGTTGATAGAGTTCTGGTTGAAATGACATCAGAGTAGGGTGACTAAACATCTGGAAATGAACCTCCCAGCTCAGCGAGCAAACCTATATCCATTACAATAAATCATTGACTGCCTGACTAAGCACCTTTGAAGGAAACATGAACAATATTTTATTCAGAAGTTTATTTAATGGCAGCATTTAAAAGACGTAAATGCAGTGTTTTATTTCTGGTTTTTGCAATTTACACATGTTGTGGTTGAATGAAAACAGCCCAAGTAGGAGTACGATGAAGAAGCAGGTTACAGTGCTCGTTTCAGTATTAAGGACCCTCTCTCTTTGACACATACATGCATCACAAAAAGGCTGAAAATCCAGGTGGCCCCAGTCCCAGTACGTGTTGAGTATAGCGTGATATGTTTGGGTCGGCAACTCCATGTCTTCATTTTAATTGCCATTATCTTGTAAGTTGAGCAAGCGTGGAAACCAAAAGCCCAATCATCATTTTGAAATAGCTCGTTAACAAGCTATTGAGTTATCAATGAGCCTCAGGGGCAGATCAATGTAGGAGCAGGGCAAGATATTTAAGAAGATATTTCTGATTACTCAGAATATGCATGTTCCAAGGGGAGGATCCACCATGGGAGATTAATTAAGCAAGTTAATGGAAGAATCAAAGTGAAGGAAAAAGCATATAATTACACAAAGTTGAGTGGCGGTTCAGGTGATTAGACAGAATTTGAAGAGTGGTGGAGAATGACTAAAAGATTGAGGAGAAGAAAGAAATAAAGGGTTGAGAGAAAACTAACCAGAAATATGAAAATAGATAGTGAGAGTTTCTACAGGTGTTTAAAAGGGAAAGAGTGAGTGAGTGTGGTTTCTCCAGAGTGCAAATGGGGAATTGGTTGTGGATAATCAAGAAATGGTAGATGAAGTGAACAAATATTTTGCTTTTAGCTTCACGATAGAGGATACACTTTGATAACAGCTGTAACTAGCTTTTTCAAGTTCTCGTAGGGAAAAAGTGGTGTTTGATAAAAATTACAATCACAAAGGATATTAGCTAAGCAAACTGATAGAACTGTAGGCCAACATGCTCAGAGACATGTCTTAAGAGTGCTGGCCAACCACCGGATGAAGGAGCGGCGCTCTGAAAGCTAGTGCTTCCAATTAAACCTGTTGGACTATAACCTGGTGTCAAGTGATTTTTAACTTTGCACACCCCAGTCCAGTACGGCATCTCCAAATCATGAGCTTTTGTATGATTTCTGACTTCATTGTTTCATTGATTTGAGTTTGTTATAAGGAATAAGGAGAGATAGAGAGAATAAAGAGGGCTTTGAATTGATTGCTTTGACTGATCCCTGTTCATGACATAACCCCTCATCTGCCTGAAGACCTGGCCTAGCAGCCTAATTAAATGCGGAGTCTCCTTTTGACACGTTATTCATTGTGCTGAGACAGTGGGAGCAGGAATGAGTGCACTTTCTGTTCTGCTTTGCTCACCCCACCAAGAGTTGTAAAATCCAGTACACAGTTTCCGGACGAACAAAACGTCCTTTGTTTTCCATGTGGTCCATCTTATGATATTGGTGGTTTGATCCACATTTTGAAGAAACACTTTCAGATACATCTAATGTTGCTAAACTATTTTTGTATCCTGTTCTTTAGCTTCCTTTATCATTTTCTGTCACAAATGTTATCTGTGGACATGCACACTTATCCCCTGCTATTACATTAATTATGCTGGTTCTCTTCCTTATGGGGTTTTCCATAGTATACATGTTCAGACTGCTTTATTGTGGGATTTATAAGTATAGGAAGATGCTGGAATGCAGTTTTATGATTATGGCATCAGCTGTTTATGAGACATCTGCTTCTATAACCAGTTGAAATTCATAGGTAAGGCTGATGGCTTAGCTCTTCTTTTGAAACTACTTCCACTGACATTGTCATTTCATTGAAACATACACACATTCAAACTACATTCTGTCAGTACTTCACGGCATTTTCTACACATTGATTACAGCCATAAATTGACTGTATAAAAGACTGCAGTTAATAATAGAAAGTTCATGCTACAAGAAATAAATTATTTCTCCAAAAGAATCCTCGAATAGCAGGGTAAACCTCTTTGCATCTACTATAAACTTAATAGACATGTATGTAGTGCAGACAGCTAAGCTCCCAAACAGCATGTGCACAAGCATGCATGACATAGTACACTGAGCTGAAGTTCTCACTTAGGGTGCTGGTATGATCCCAAACTAAACTGAACTTGTTTCAAAATGTATTTTTCTTCCTGCAAATTTCCCCTTAAAACTGCCAACTGTACCTCAAATTTCTGTTAATGTAAAATGTACCGTGCACAATCTGACGGTGTTTAAAAGATTTCTTTTAGAAAAGAGAAAATATTGCTTTAATAGATTTTAGAATAGAATCTAGGTCAAATTTAATTCCAGATTAGAATGAGTTCAGCACAACATATTCAACTAGGAACTTTTAATCACAATATCATTACAAGACTGCAATTAACCTGATTCTAAATATTGGAAATTAATTTAAAGATATGGAAAGTCTGCTGACACTGACAATCTGACTGCACACACTCACCTCTGATTTTTGTCAATCAAACAACAAAGTGCAAATGCTGGTGATCTGAAATAAAAATATAAATTGCTGGCAAAACTCAGCAAGTCTGGCAGCATCTGTGGGAAGAAAGCAGAGTTAATGCTTGGAGCCCGGTTCTGATGAGGAATCATTGGACCCGAAAAGCCAACTTTGCTTTCTTCCCACAGATGCTGCCAGACCTGCTGAGCTTCTCCAGCAATTCTGATTTTTTTAAGCCACACGTGCAACATAAAACTGATTTTTCAATTGGAAAAAGAAAATCTACTTTGTGTAATTATAATTTTTTTCTTCACTGATATTTTTAGGTGTTTGTTAGGTCTTTGTCACTCTTTATTTTAATTTATTTCAGAAAACCTGCTGCTACTATGCATGCTCCTGGGTGTCAGCAGTCTTAAAAATATATAAGTTTATTTTTGATTGGGGCTGTCTGTTCCCTCTGAAGTATTCTTTTGGAAATTATTCAAAACCTTTCTAAATCTTCCTCTTTGTGTTCTTGGATCCAAAGGCTACAGCTTAGTCTTTGTAGCTTCCCTGAAGGAGTGCAAAATGAATGCAATTAATAGAAACACTCAATGAAGATCCATTCACCCTGAGGTTCTGGCCAGTTTTATGGGAAGTGCATTCTTACAATGCAGCGCTTTCAGATAAAAGTTAAATGATTGCAGAAACTTGATAGCTGAGCACAAATCTTTGCTTAAAATTATGCAGTCTTTTGAACTGGTTACACTGGTATCAGTTGAATTCCATTAGAGTTTCTCACATGCAAGAAAAGATTATTGTTCACTTTTCCATTTACTGTAATTATGTTTCGCTTTTGTTCAGTAATAATTTCTGCTGCCTATTCCGTCTTGTATCTGTCTTCCCATCGACCTCTTTCTCAACTCCAAAGCAGTCACTATTCTGCCCCATCAACTGTATTACCCTTCTTCCTCAACTTAGAAAAAAGTCAAATTACTTGTCAATATATAAATCACTGAACTTTAGCCAAGAAAAGTATTTTTTCTCATTCCTTCCCTTTACTGATAAATAAAGCAGAATAAGGCAGGTCAAGAGTACTGGAAGACCAATCTGGATAAAATGAAGAAGACTGCAACATTTGAGTCTTGGAAAGGGTTCAATGTGCACAATAAAGCCAGGAACACAGCTGAGCATTGCAGGGAAAGCAAAGAACTTCAAAAGAGAGAAGAGAACCAGTGATGCAGATATCCAAGTCCTGAAGGGTATGGCATTGTGCTATTAGACAACCAATGTAAGGTAACAGCTGCTTGATCTTGTGCTCAGATAATAGACACCAAAACTGCACATAGCACTCCAGGTATGGTCTCATCAAAGTTCTATACAACTGTTGAAAAACTTACTAATTTAGTTCCTGTATAATAAATACTAATGCGCAATTTGCTTTATTACTTGCTATAACCGCATGCAACCTTCACACAGGTATTGGCAAGTCTCTGTGAGCATCAATGCATAAAAGTACTCAACATTTTTTTAATCTCCCTTTCTATCCTTCATAACACAGTAAATTACTTCACTTCACAGTTCCCCAAGGAATGTTTTATCCTCTTGACCAATCATCCGTCTTGTCCTCCTCACTGTTCAATGTCACATATACTTTTGTATCATCAGAATACCTGTGTAGATTACTCTCAGCCCCTTCATCTAAGTCAGTAACATAGATTGTAAAATGTTAAGGCCCAACATTGATCTCTGAGGCTCTCACTGATTACAACTGTGAATTTGAATATGTCCTGTTTATTTCTACTCTGTTTTCTGTACTTTAAACAATCCTCTATTCATGCTAATATTTTGACCCAAACCCCATGAACATTTACCTTGGGTAATAATATTTCATAGGAGAAAGTGAGGACAGACACTTTCCTCATTCCTGAAGAAGGGCTCATGCCCGAAATGTCGAGTCTTCTGCTCCTAGGGTGCTGTCTGACCTCCTGCGCTTTTCCAGCAACACATTTTCAGCTCTAATAAAGTTTATGCCAAAATGCATTTTGGAAATCCAAACATACTGAATGCACAAAGATTGAGGCTATCACTCTCATGTAGTATGAAGGGGTGCTGCGCTGTTTAAGGTGCTGTCTTTTTGATAAAATCACATTGGCTCCAATTAACTATATTATGATTTGAGCACATATTTAACACTTCCCCAATCATAGGTTACAGCATTTTTTGAACAACTGATATCAGGATCTTTGGCCTGTGGCCTTCTGCATTCCCTTTCCCACCTATTTCGAATAGTGGTGTTACACCTGCCATCTTCTAAGCCTTTGGGACAATTTGTGAACAGCCTCTTATGGTACTTTCCAGGTTACTGCACATTTGTGAATGCTTAGAAGGAGCATTGTGTTGTTTAACTACCTTTTTAATTTGCTATTGCCTGTTTTTGAGTCGCTGCCCAAAACAATTTCTCTCCAGCATCTGTTCTTTTGCAGGTTTCCTCCAGCGCCCAGTTTCCTCCCACAGTCCAAAGGTGAGAAGGTTAGGTGGATTGGCCATGCTAAATTGCCCATAGCATCCAGGGATTTACAGGCTAGGTGGGTTAGACATGGGAAATACAGGGCTATGGGGATAGAGTAGGTTGTGGTGGGTCTGGGCAAAATGCTGTTTGGAGGATCAGTGTGAATTGATGGGCCTAAAGGCTTGCTTCCATACTGTAGGGAATTCTAGGTTCTATGAAAACTTCCATATTAATCAATTTTGTTTTACAAAATAATGCTACAGTTAAGATGTTTTCTTCACAACACTTTGATGCTTAAATAATCAGGAATGTCAACAATAGAATTTGCTAAGCTTATGCACAAGGAGTTTGTTTAACTATGTCTATATTAATGAATCCATTTAAAGGAAGCATAACATCTTTTGGGCTGAATTGAAACAAAAATAGTTATTCACTGTGCAAAATTGAGCAATTCAGTGTAAATGACAAATAATGACAAATTTGTTCAGCTGACCTTTCACCATGTGGGAAGTCAAATTATCAAACTGGTGAGTAAAAATGAGCAAGTGTCAAAATGCCTTTTCATTTCTCAAGCTACAGATCCATGCTTCAAGACAAACTGACTCATGACCGTGTTGACATTAGAAAGCTGGGTTACATACGCAATCCTCTGGTGATGGATCATTATCAATGATTTTCATTGGGGGAGGAAGTGGAGTATGCGACTCGTCATCTGGTTCATCCTCTCCTCCACTCTGCATTCCAGAAGAAGACTTGGATAAAGTGCCACTGGGTGGTTCATCTTTCCTTCCCTTCTGTTGTGAGAAATTCCATGACAGATCAAACAATATATATTTCAATACTTCCAAAGATCATTAGTGATTTAAAGTCAAACAAACCAGTGACACAAAGAAATTCTCAATAAAATCTTATGTTAGTCTTTTAATAGTTCCTTGCTGATGTAAGGATAACTAAGTTGGTTTATTGCATGGGAAGTATGCAACATTTCTCCTCCTCCATGTTTCTGCTTTTATCCTGCCAAAAGTGTATACAATTATTTATAGTATTTTATATATATATATATATATATATATATATGATAGTGAATGGCAAGAAACAGTGCAATTCAGCCCAAATCAGTACCTGTTGTCCTCCTTCTATTACTCTTGGCAACAAGCTTACATTGATAGGAATTGGGAGCTGAGGGGGATTAATTAATTTTTCTCCTCCAAATCTAAGATTACTGTTTCTGCCAAGATAAATAAACTTAGCCAGAGCCAGAATTCAATGTGTGAAATTAATGGTCTGATGATCAGTTTGACATTGGGCCGTGTACTTAGCAGTTAAGCTAGCGTGGAGTTCATTATCTATTTTCAGTTTTAATAAAGTGTTGGCTCACATGATCATGTTTTTATTTCAAGACTGGACCTATCAAAGAATTCTCCCTCCTCAAAATAAAGCATTCAGAGCTGTGCCAAAAGAAACATACCTCATCTGCACTGTCCTCCTGAGGTGCACTTTCATTCTCCCCTGCCTTGGGTGAAGCTGGATCTATGCTCGCCTTGCCATTCCTGCTTCTTTTCTGCTTAACAATCTTCCGATTGTCAGCTTTGCCACTGCTGAGTCTACGGACAGGACTAGTCAGCCATTTCTTCAGTGTATTTCCTGAACGCTTGGGTCCTGGGGAGTTCTGCATGGAGTTTAACGAAGGCTGAGGCTGAAGGTTTGAAACAGATTCAGACTTTGCTCCATTGTCATTTGGTGAATATGCATCTGGAAACAACACAATACAAACGCAAACTCAGATTAAAATTGAGAAACGTATCCTTGCTCTGCATAATTCCCTGTGTAGAGATCCTAAGATTATTGATTGTATAGCTCAATTTATAAAGCAAGCTAAATTGACGTGAGAAGGAAAGAAATTCCAGATGTAACTGTAACTTTGCAGAATTAAAGTACTGTCAGCCAAATATTTTGGAATATGAACAGATTTAATTTTAGTTTAATTTGTATAATTTAATCATGTCTTTCATGATTACAACAAAAGTAGCTGGCCACAAATTTTATAGTATTCACGAGGTTGACTAAATAGTAGATATTAACATTTAGAAAGTGGTCCAACCAGAGAATAATAAGAATTAACAATTGTTATTTAATAAGATATATTTCAACAGCTAAGTAAGCATTGGGAAGAGCAAAGTGGATGACAACTGCAAAACTGACAGTTTTACTGCCAAATGAACTGTTGTACAAAGAATGATGGAATGAAAGATAACAGCATATGGGATTGACTGCCAGTATCCTTGTGCAACAACTATTGGCGATAATGTTGCAAAGCAGCCACAATATTGAAACACCATAGTCCTAATGGTGGTCTGTCTGCTTTACAAATAACATAGATTTTTATAGCCAGGAAAAACCTTCCTAATGTAGCAAACTCCCACAAAGCTTCTCTCTTACTTAAAATATGTCACAAGCTCAAATATATTTTGAACTTAGAGCTTATTTATAACACTTCGAGCTTAAAGTATTCTTACGCTTCTATGTTTATTCATTTTTACAACCACAAGCAAAACTGGATCAAAAATCAAAGTAATGCTGAAATCCCTCAGAGAAAGCTCTAACGATAATTCATTCAAATTCTAATGCTTGAGGTAGTAGCTTTTCTGAGGGAATTTTTCTTACTTTGTCTCAGATTAAAAGATTTGACTAGGTTCTTTATTCATAACAATCAAAAAAACATTTTTTAAAAAGCATTCCACATGTTTAATGTATGGAATCCTGAGCGTATGATTTTAGTAATATGGGTTTAAAGTCAGGAATAAACTAAAACTTATTCGTAAATCATTTAGAGAAGACAAACGTACATAATACTTATTTCTCATTACCTAGCTCCTTCTGGGAAGAAAAGGTCACTGGCTTTATGATGTTTAAAACAAAATCTTGAAACATTTTCTTCCCTTAGTAATCCTCATTAAAAAGGAAGGCAATTTCAAAGAAGAACACTTTTTAAAAATAGACATTTCCAAAATCACTCTGCATGAAATATAAGGATATGCAGAAATTTCAGAATCCACGTGTTAGCCAGTGTGGTGCCAAATATGTAGGTCGTATGTCCCAAAGACTGTATCCAACCAGCGCATGCTTGTAAACTTGCAACACAGTGAACAATAAATGTGATTTTGCACTTGGATAATATTAGCTGAATAATCTTGAGTATGCAAAAATCCACATAGATAACTAATTTAGGGTTATCAATTTAAGTTGGAGTGTTGCACACTTAAGTGTTTTGGAAACTATACATATTAATGTAGAGTGCCCTGTTCTTTGCAGACAAAATGAGTCTGTAGGTGCATTGCATTCGTTTCATAGAACATAGAAAAGTACAGCACAGAACAGGGCCTTCGGCCCACGAAGTTGTGTCGAGGATTATTCCTAATCTAAAATAAAATAACCTAACCTATGCACCCCTCAATTCACTACTGTCCATGAGCATGTCCAGCAGTCGCTTAACTGTCCCTAATGACTCTGCTTCCATCACCACCGCTGGCAACGCATTCCAAACATTCGCAACTCTCTGCATAAGGAACCTACCTCTGACGTCTCCTCTATAACTTCCTCCTAATATATTAAAACTATGACTCCTCATACCAGTCAATCCTGCCCTGGGGAAAAGTCTCCGGCTGTTCACTCTATTCATGCCTCTCATTATCTTGTATACCTCGATCAGGTCACCTCTCTTCCTTCTTCTCTCCAGAGAGAAAAGTCCAAGCTTAGTTAACCTTTCTTCATAAGGCAAGCCCTCCAGGCCAGGCAACATCCTGGTAAACCTTTGTTGCACCCTCTCCAAAGCCTCCGTATCTTTCCTATAATAGGGTGACCAGAATTGGACACAATATTCCAAGCATAGTCTCACCAGAGTCATGTAGAGCTGCAGCAAAACCTCGTGGCTCTTAAAATCGATCCCCTGTTAATGAAAGCCAAAACACCATATGCTTTCTTAACAACCCTATCCACTTGGGTGGCAACTTTGAGGGATCTATGCCCTTGAATACCAAGATCCCTCTGTTCCTCCACCCTGCCAAGAATCCTGTCTTTAATCCTATATTCAGCATTCAAGTTTGACCTTCCAAAATGCATCACTTCGCATTTATCCAGGTTGAATTCCATCTGCCATTACTCAGCCCAGCCTGTATTTGTCGCACTGCAGCCTGCAATAGTCTTGATACTATCAATGGCACCTCCACCTTTGTATCATTGGCAAATTTACTCACCCACCCCTCAACCTCCTCATCTAAGGCATTTATAAAAATTACAAAAAGCTGAGGCTTAAGAACACAGCCCTGCGGGTCATCACTCACTACTAACCTCCAGGCAGAATACTTTCCATCTACAACCACTCCCTGCCTTCTGTCAGCCAACCAATTCTGAATCCAGATAGCCAAATCTTCCTGTATCCCATACCACCTGACGTTAAAAATGAGCCTACCACAGGGAACCTTATCCAATGCCTTGCTGAAGTCCATATACATCACATCCACTGCTCAACCTTCATCGACCTGTCTTGTTACCTCCTCAAAGAACTCAATGAGATTTTGAGGCATGACCTGCCCCTCACAAAGCCATGCTGACTGCCTTTAATCACTCTATGCTTTGCCAAATAGTCATAAATCCTACCCCTCAGAATTCTTTCCAAAACTTTGCTGACCACAGACGTAAGACTGACTGGTCTGTAATTGCCAGGGATTTCTCTATTCTCCTTCTTGAAAAGAAGAACAACATTCACCTCCTTCCAATCCTCCAGTATGACTTCCGTGGAGAGTGAGGAAGCAAAGATCTTCACCAGTGGCTTAGCAACCTCCTTTCTCACTTCCTGGAACAACCTAGGATAAATCTAGTCCGGCCCTGGGGACTTATCAATCTTATTGTTTGACACATTTTCCAGCACATCAACTCTCATTCATATCAAGGTCCCTTTCCCTAGTGAAAACCAAAACAAAAAAACTCATTTAGGGCTTCCTCTATCTGCTCAGACTCCGTGCACAAGTTCCCTACCCAATCCCTGACTGGCCCTACCTTCTCCCTGATCATTCTCTTATTCCTCACGTATGAGCAAAATGCCTTTGGGTTCTCCCTAATCCTTCCTGTCAAGCCTTTTTCATGCCCCCACCTGGCTCTCCTCAGTCCATTTCTGAGCTCCTTTTTAGCAAGCCTGTAATCCTCTAAAGCTGTGCTAGATCCTTGCTTCCTCCACCTTTCGCAAGCTGCCTTCTTCCTTTTGATGAGAAGCTCCTCTGTTCTCACCATCCAAGGGTTCTTAATCTTTCCCCTTCTTGCCTGTCTCAGAGGAACAAATTTGTGCATCACTCGCAATGACTGCTCCTTAAACAGCCTTCACATGTCTGCTGTGCCCTTTCTATGGAATAATTGTTCTTAATCTGTACTTCCCAACTCCTATCTGATAGCCTCATAATTTCCTTTTCCCCAATTAAATATCTTGCCTTGGTAACTGCCCCTTTCCCTCTCCAAGGCTATGGTAAATGTGAGGCAGCTGTGTTCACTGTCACTAAAGTGTTTTCCCACCGTGAGATCTGACACCTGTCCTGGCTCATTGCCGAACACCAAAACCAAAATGGCCTCTCCCCTCTCCAGTCTGTCCACATACTGAGTAAGGAAACCCTCCTGAACACACCTGACAAAAACGGCTCCATCCAAACCATCTGCACTAAGGAGGTTCCAGTCAATATTGGGAAAATTAAAGTCACCCTTAACAACAACCCTGTTACATCCGCATCAAAATCTGCCGGCCTATGAGTTCTTCAATCTCATTTCAATTGAACAAAATAGTTGACAGAGATTGCTGATCATTTCATTGGAAAATATATTGACCCATCAGAGTCAACCTGCCTGGCTTAAAAATTAAACAAAGACTGGCAGTTAACTGTAAATTATCACTAACTGTGCATTAATCATTTGAATGCCTCTGTTATTGACAGTCCACTTGCCAACCAATCAATATTTACTTTTCATACAGTATATTGGTTTTCCTCTTAAACTGGTGTTCTTGTGAATTGGCCTGATGGGTGCAGGATGAAAAGATTCATCAGGGTAAGGGACATCTCAAGCTAGCTTGCAAGAATATTGGAGTGGGAGAGGGAGGATTCAGCTGTTGGAACCAACAAACATAGGCAAGAGTAGGTAAGAGGTACTCTTTGGGGAATATCAGGAATTGGGAACAAAATTTAAAAAAGAAACTCAAGCATTACAATCTCTGGATTATTACCCACGTCATGTGCAAACTGACAAAGAGATAATAAAATTCAGAAATTAAATCCATGGCTCAAGAAGTGGGGTGGGAATGAGGGCTTCCATTTTGTGGGCCAGTGGCATCAGTATTGGACAGGAAGAAATTGTATCATTGGGACAGGATTCACTTGAATCAGTCTGGGACCAGGATCCTAGTAGAAAGGTTAAATAGAGTGGTCACAAGGACTATAAACTAGTTAAAGAGGGAGAGGGCTCAGCTGAGGTTTCCAAAACATGTAATAGCAAAGCGAGAGGGCTAGAATGCATGAGAAGAGACATACTGTGGTTAGACTGCATTTGGAATATGGTGAGTAATTTTGAGTCCTATATCTAAGGATGGATGTGCTGGTGTTAGAGGGGGTCCAGAGAAGCTTCAAAAGAATGACACCAAAAATAAACGGCATGTCAAATGAGGAGTGGTTGAGAACTCTGGGTTTGTATTCAATGGAGTTAGAAGATGAGGGGGTGTCTTGATTTCTTTCTTAAATATATCCAACAACTTAGCTCAAACAGCCGTATTTCTTAGCAAATTCCACAGGTTCACCACTCTCTGGGTCAAGAAATTTCTCCTCATCTCAAGTGCAAAATGGCCTTACCATTTCCTGACACTTCAACTTCTTGTTCTGAATCAGGGGAACTATCATTTCTGCATGCAACCTACCCAGCCCTACTAGAATTTTATACTTTTTAATGCACTCTCCTCCTATTCTTCTAACCTCCAGTGAATATAGGCTCAATCAACCCAATATCATAGGACTGTCCTGTCATCCCAGGAATCAATATGCTGAACCTTTGCTGTACTCCCTCCCCCTGATAGCAAGTATATCTTTACTTCGGTAAGGAGACAAAAACTGCGCACAATATTCCAGGTGGGGTCTCACTAAAGCCCTGAACAATGCAGTAAGACTTCTTTACTCTTGTAATGAAGGCCAAGACACCAATTACCTTCCTGAGAGCTTGTTGCATCTGTATGCTTGTTTTCAGTGACCAGGGTCTCCAAATGTCTTTTTACTTCAATCTTTTCCCATCTATCATCATTTAAGTTAAACACTGTCACTCTGTTTTGAAATTGTGTTAATGAAGGCTTTTAGAATTAAGCCAAAAAAAAAACAATTTTATTGTTGTCATCACTGGTTGAGTAGGGCCCTTATTAGGGACTTTGAATAAACTAGTTATCCAGATAACTATTTAATGCAAAAAGAATTAACATGATTGTCTGATTTAAAAGACAACAGAGTTATTCTTTAGTAGTTCCTGCTAAAGTAACACTTTAGAGAGCTAAATGCGACTGCTACATTGAACTACAGTGCTAGAGACATTACATGACTAGGTTAAAATGAATTTTTTACTGTTCTTCTTTGTGTTTCCTTGTTTTTCATTTTCCACTTTTCTGGCTTGTTTGATTGTGTTTCTGCACTTTAAGAGTGACAATCTAACATGATGTTTAAAATGTAATTACTCTTCGATTTCTCAGTGGGTTTTCAGAGTTTAAAACAGACACGAAATTTTGAAATATAGTTAATATTGAACATTTGTTTATTTGCATCTTTGCCCCTCAATCAAAAACTCATTGCTCAACAAGAGGAATAAGCTGTAAATTTGCATTAAAAACTCAGCTATGTAGGGGAATAAAATAGAAAGCTGAGTATACAAGAACAGATTGAAACTGTACCATGAGGCATAATAGTTTTACACAGAACGTTGCTTAGGTATAGAATCAATAAGGCCAACTTTCCATCTGAATAGACCAATAGAAAATCTTGCAAACTAATGCACTAAATTTGTAGTTTCGTACATCCATTTTGTATTTTGAACTTCAGCTGTGAATTTAATTGAGGCATTGTGCTGTTCTTCCACATGACTAATGTGTTTCTACACTATAACATAAATACTAGTTCACAAGTGTACTTAAGTAGAGGATAATGTTAACACCAAAAATGAATATGATGTGGTCCAATGAGATATAAAGTCATTTAAAAATCTGAAACCCATCCAGAAAATGGAATCTACTTTTGACTTTGTCAAGGTGGGATGGGGGATGGGTATTTGAATATTGTCATGAATATGATAGTCTCCATTTTAACCATAAAAGGCTGTGTTTCAGGAAATCTTACAGCTTAGATGTTGTGAGGACAGCTCCAAGAAAATGTAACTTTCTGCATCTGGACTAAGACCATCAGAGAGTGAAGTGGCCTCTCCCAGCCAAGCCAGCTACTAGCTCCCTGCCATTGGATCCTTCTGACTGAAACATCCAATGTCCCCCTCCAAGCCAGAGGAGAGATTGTTGCTGCTCTCTCCACTAGCAGCTGCAGACTCCCTGCCTGTGACTTAGATGTTATTGAGTCACAGAGTTGTACAACAAAGAAACAGACCCTTCAGCCAACTCGATCATGATGACCAGATATCCTAAATTAATCTAGTCTCATTTGCCAGAATTTGGCTCATATCCCTCTGAATCCTTCCTATTAAATATACCCATCCAGATGCCTTATAAATGGTGTAATTGTACCAACCCTCACCACATTCTGGCAGCTCATTCCGTACATGCACCACCCTTTGTGTGAAAATGTTGCTCCTTAGGACTCTTTCAAATCTTTCCGCTCTCAGTTTAAACCTATGCTGTCTAGTTTTGGACTCCCCTACCCTGGAAAAAAATACCTTGAATATTCACTCATTATTTACTCTATCCATGCTCCTTATAGTTTTATAACCCTTGACAAGGTTATCCGATAGCCTCTGACACTCCGAGGAAAATAACCTCAGCCTATTCAGCCTCTCCCGATAGCTCAAACTCTCCAAACCTGGCAACTTCTTTGTAATTCTCTTCTAAACCCTTTCAAGTTTAACAACATATTTCCTATAGCAGGAAGATCAGAACTGAATGCAGAATTAATCATTATTCAGGGAAGGCAGAGGTGGATATTCATTTTCTGGGCTTTTGAGAGCTGCTCAGTATGTGCTCAGGTTGGTAGATTTTCAAAGAAAGTTGTTTTTGGTGACTTCTACAGAAGAACATAATGGTGTAGTATGTTACTGTAGTTTACTTCTGGGGTGAGAGGGAACACAGTCCCTTGGCTGCTCAGCTGAATTTGAAAAATGTTTAAGAGTGACAACCCAGCAAGGTCGGGAGTTGATTGGTTGTAAAGCAACTGCTGTTTGGGGATGTGTTTCAACTCCTGCAATTGTGAACATTTTTTGCACTCACACAGGGAAAATAAAAATTTCCAAGCACTGAACATGGAGCTGATTTCTGAGCAAGAATGAAGAATTTCTATTTCTAGAGAGTAGAATTCAATGACATAAGAACAGAGCTGGACTAGACAGACAAACCAAAGGTTGGCAGGTAAAACAGCAAGTAAACATTGGGCTACATTCAAAGGAGAGGTGGGTATATTCAATGTATTTTCCCTCAAAAGAACAAGACTGGGAAAACAAAGCCAGTACTTTGTAGATGACAAGGAATAGAAATTAAGCTAAAGAAGAAAATATCTGTTTGTAATAAATGACAGGGAGTAAGTACAGCTGAGAACCAAGCTGAAAACAGAAGATGGGACATGAGAAAGCAAATAAGAAATACAAAGAGGAATTATGAAAGATAACTGGCAGCTAACATAAAAGAAAATCCCAAAGTTTCCTATAAGAACAACAAAAGCAAAATTAAGGCCAATTACAGACTAAAAAGGTATGTACACATATAGGTTGGAGGCATGACTACGGCATTCCATGAATACTTTGCACCTATCTTTACGTAAGAGGCAAATGCCGCTCAGGCCATGGAGACAGAAGAGGAAACTCAGTCACTGGAAAGGTTTAAAACTGATAAGGCAGAGATATTTGACAACCTGCTGGTGTTTTTGTTGATGAAGCGTCATGACTAATAAGAGGTTTCCAAGGACATCGAAAGAGTCCGAGTGAAATTGCAGTAGTAGTGGCAATAAATTTGCAATCTTCCCTGAATTCACAGATGGTGCCAGAGGGCAAAGTTCCAACAATTACAATCAGTTTAACTTTGGTGGTGGGGAGGTGTCTAGAAATAATTATTCAGGATAGAATCAGTAGTCACGTGGAAATATATTAAGGGGAAAATCATGTCTGACCAACTTGCTAGAGTTTTTGAAGGGCTCATTAAAGGGGCTTGTGAGGGAAAAGCTATTGATATGGTGTACATAGAATTCCAAAAGCCATTCAATACAATGCCACCTAACAGGCTAGTCAGGAAAGTCATAGGTCTTGGAATAATAAGGATAGAAGCAAAGGGTAACATTGAAGGGATATTTTTTGGGCTAGAAATGGTTTGTAGAAGTTCAGAATTGGGACTCTTGATTTTCCTGATATATATATATGTAACATTCTATATATAATGATCTGGATTTTGGTGTACAAAGGACAATTTCAAAATTTACAGACAACACAAAACTTGGGAAAATTGTGAACTGTGAGGAGGTCAGTATAAAACTTCAAAAGGACATTGACAAGTTGGTAGAATGGGCAGATCGGTAGCATTATTAAGTTTGCAGATGACACCAAAATTGGAGGTATAATGGACAGCGAAGAAGGTTACCTCAGATTACAACAGGATCTTGATCAGATGGACAAATGGGCTGAGAATTGGCAGATGGAGTTTTATGGCTGCAAATGTGTTGCTGGTCAAAGCACAGCAGGTCAGGCAGCATCTCAGGAATAGAGAATTCGACGTTTCGAGCATAAGCCCTTCAAGGAGTTTTATCGAAATCAATGCGAGGTGCTGCATTTTGGGAAAGCAAATATTAGCAGGACCTATACACTTAATGGTAAGGTCCTCGGGAGTGTTGCTGAACAGAGAGACCTGGGAGTGCAGGTTCATAGCTCCTTGAAAGTAAAGTTGCAGGTAGATAAGATAGTGAAGAAGGCATTTGATATGCTTTCCTATATTGGTCAGAGTATTGGGTACAGAAGTTAGGAGGTCATGTTGCGGCTGTACGGGACATTGGTTAGGCCACTGTTGGAATATTGCATGCAATTCTGGTCTCCTTCCTATCGGAAAGATGTTGTAAAACTTGAAAGGGTTCAGAAAAAAATTACAAGGATGTTGCCAGGGTTGGTGGATTTGAGCTATAGGGTGAGGCTGAACAGGCTGGGACTGTTTTCCCTGGAGTATGGGAGGCTGAGGGGTGAACTTAAAGAGGTTTACAAAATTATGAGAGCATGGATAGGATAAACAGACGAAGTCTTTTTGCTGGGGTGGGGGAGCCCAGAACTAGAGGGCATAGGTTTAAGGTAAGAGGGGAAAGATATAAAAGAGACCTAAGGGGCAACTTTTTCACGCAAAGGGTGGTACGTGTACGGAATGAGCTGCCAGAGGATGTGGTGGAGGCTGGTACAATTGCAACATTTAATAGGCATTTGGATGGGTATATGAATAGGAAGGGTTTGGAGGGATATGGGACGGGTGCTGGCAGGTGGGACTAAATTGGGTTGGGATATCTGGTCGGCATGGACGGGTTGGACCGAAGGATTTGTTTCCATGCTGTACATCTCTATGACTCTATGACTCTAAATGTTAGATGAGACACTTTAGGATGAAAGAGTACTATTCTACAGCGTGTACAGATGCACAGAGACCTGAGTGCACATGCACCTGAGTGTAAAAAGCACTAAGGTTAGCAGGATAGGGACAGATGTTCTCCACAAAACTTACTGTACCCTTCACTTCATGACAAGGGCATTGAGTTCAAGGCCAGGGACGCTGTGTTGAACATCAGTTAGACATCAGCTGGAGTATTGTGCATAATTCTGGGATCTACCCTTTTGGAAGGATGTAAAAGCATTGTAGACAGAACAGAAAAGTTTAAGGGAATGGTTCAAGGATGATATATGTCAGTTATGTGAAAAGATTGGGAAGTTAAGAGTGTTTTCCTGCCTGGAAAGGAATTAAGACCCAAAGGGCAAGTAGTTAGGATCTGGAATACACTGCCTGGAAGTATGGGGGCAAGCAGATTCAATTATGCATTCAAGGGGACATTAAAGAATTCTTTAAATAGAAACAAGGTGCAATGTTATGGGGAAAGGCAGAAGATTGGTACTAACATAAAATGCTCAGATACAGAGAGCCAGTGCAGACAAGGTGGATTGAATGCTTCCTTCAGTCTGGTAACAATTCTGGGATTCTACAATTCTGATCAGTGGGTCAATACTCAAACAATCTGATATCACACGATTCATGCAATAGGCTGGTATCAGTTTATTTATCATTCATCATCAAAATTTGTTATGGTCTGTAACTTCCTTTCTTTGGAAAATATTAGCTTTTGTTATGAAAGCTGAATTGATGGTTTTCCTACAGTAAATAATGGTGCAGAGAACAACATGCTCTGGCAATCCTTGTGATATTTTGGGTGATATACTACAGAACACAATCAGATCTCCAGGGAAACCTGCTCATCAATAGTCCAAAGGTTCACTCCATCACAAGTCCTATTTCTCCATGGCCCAGGGTACGTACGCTCTTAGGGAGGTTGCTTTGGGAATTGGAGGTAGTCTATGTGTTGTCTCCATGAAGCTATCTTGAGCTCTGGCTGTGCTACAAGAATCGGGTAGTGATGAGTGCTGGAGAATAAAAGCATTTGATACATACCTTGTATTCATACACAACCTTTTGGTTGGCATTCTAGACTTCTAAATATTATGATTGGAACTCCTTACAGTTTTGGAATAGATTAGATTTTTTTTAGATTAGATTACTTACAGTGTGGAAACAGGCCCTTCAGCCCAACAAGTCCACACCGACCCGCCGAAGCGCAACCCACCCATACCCCTACATATACCCCTTACCTAACACTACGGGCAATTTAGCATGGCCAATTCACCTGACCCGCACATCTTTGGACTGTGGGAGGAAACCGGAGCACCCGGAGGAAACCCACGCAGACACGGGGAGAATGTGCAAACTCCACATAGTCAGTCGCCTGAGGCGGGAATTGAACCCAGGTCCCTGGCGCTGTGAGGCAGCAGTGCTAACCACTGTAAAAATAGCAGTGGCTGTTCTGTCCCTTCCCTACATGTGTTACGTGTGACCTTCATAACAGTGCAGAGATTCAGTAATGTGGTAGAATTCCCTGCTCTCTCCATCTGTCCCCTGCCTTCTATTCCTAAGTGGACAAATGAGCTCTGGAGTTTGATGAAGATTATATCTATGACTAGTCAAATGGCCCCCATGACTGTTGATATGGCACTTTGAAAGGATCTGGTGCTAAAGAAATTTAGAATGATGATCACTTTTACTGTGATAGATTGAGTTCTGGCTGTAGAGTAAAACTCATTATCTTTCAATTATAAGACCATAAGACATAGGAGGAGGAATTAGGCCATTCAGCCCATTGAGTCTACTCCACCATTCAATCATGGCTGATAAGTTGCTCAATCCCATTTTCCAGCTTTCTTCCCATAACCCTAGATCCCCTTGATACTGAAGAACTTAATAAGATCATTCATTGTAATTATCATATGTTGCTGCCTTGGATAATCACATCCTTTGAACACAGGCCTTTGAAAAAGTCTTCTGAACACTCATGCTACTGATAGACACATAGCAAAGGGAAGATATCAATTGCTGAAAATGTGTTGCTGGGAAAGCGCAGCAGGTCAGGCAGCATCCAAGGAGCAGGAGAATCGACATTTCGGGCATGAGCCCTGCTTCAGGAATGAGGAAAGTGTGTCCAGCAGGTCAAGGTGAGGGTGATAGGCCGGAGTGGGGTTGGGGACGGAGAGGTCAGGAAGAAGATTGCAGGACTGCGGAACGTTTCAGAGAACACCTCTGGGACCTCCTTCCACCTATCGCATTTCCAATGCCCCTTCCCCAAGTCCCTTCTCCCTACCTTTTATCTTAGCCTGCTGGACTTTTCTCATTCCTGAAGAAAGGCTTATGCCCGAAACGTTGACTCTCCTGCTCCTTGGATGCTGCCTGACCTGCTGAGCTTTCCCAGCAACACATTTTCAGCTCTGATCTCCAGCATCTGCAGTCCTCACTTTCTCAGTTGGACTATTTTGTTTCCATATTATTTACAGCTTAGCGTCATGCCATTTAGTCCAAGTGGCTCACGCAAATATTAATGTTCCACACAAGATGGGCCTCACCAGTCTTTATCTAATCCCATGAACATAACTGTCTATCTTTCCTATCTTATGAGTTCTTTAGCTTTCCGAATGCTATTCACCTCATTGGCCTCTGTGCTAAAAAGTTCCTACTCATTCACTATCAGGGTACCATTGTCAGTAAAAGCTGAAGGGGCCAGTGCTCTGACTTGCACAGCACAGAACAAACATTTTTGCTTAGTAAAATTTAGGGTACGACAGGAACAGCTTGGGTGTCTTGCTATTCACAACCAATGTCTAGATGAATACAGGGAAGATCTATGCATATAAAATGCAAATAAACTTCAAACCTCTTCCTGTTTCTGGATTCAATGTCTCAATAATTACAATTGTTAACCCAAGGAATTATCCAGTGATCTTATATTTTCAGCTTACACTGAGTCAAGATCGCTTGAGGTCACCTCAAAAATGCTGGGTTGTTATAATTCAGGGAATCATGACAGCTTTATAGGCATTCTGATTTTCAGGACTGCTTTCCAAGGGAATGGGCTGGTTCAAATCATGTGGCATTCCTGACCTGACCCAGTCTCCATTGCACAGCTAAGTATATCCTGCCTGCTGAACATTTCATGGCCAGATTTTTAAAGAGTCAGTAGATGCATTGTGAACCACTGGTTGCATTAGGGAATCAAAGGTTTTCCTAGCACCCCTGCATCAGGTTATGCCCTAGTGGGTTTACATACCTCAATGACAATCTATTGCACCTCCATGCCCACACAATGTATAGAACCAATAAACCCAAGTGATCATAAAGTATGTTAAAAACAGCTTTTAAACCGTCATTATTCATTACGCCAAGAAAGTCCTTTGACGACCTGGCAATGATCCTTTAACTATCAATAACAGAAAGATAATAATTTGATAAAAATAAAAATAAAATTAAAAATATCTTGATACATCTTAACATAAGATATATTAAATTGCACAATTGACAGCAGAAATCAGAGATCCACAGCTATCAATCAAACGGTGTTTTCTCTGGAGCACCGATCCTTCAAAAGAATAATGGATTTCTGAGCTTACAGCATGTTTCCATGTGCACCCAGGATCAGTGGGGGAGGGGGATGTTTTGCCTGGAACCGGGAGCATGACATGATATGAAGTGGGGCACCAGCAGTGTTGAGGGCGAGAGGGCCTAGCTTTTAAAATTATAACTGAGGGTAAATTCCATAGAATAAAGTGGGACTTTGAAACTGCCCCCATCATCACCATAGCAGCTGCTGTGGCTGCTTCTGACCTATTTCCTGGGTTGATTGATTTGCCTGCAGCCTCTAACTGTGACCCCTCATATCCTGGCAACAAAAAAAAATCTCTCTTTGCAAGCACTTTCGCCCAAAGTGAGTTGTTGGGGCTGTCAATCCTCCCTACTTCATTTCTCCCTTCAGATTCATCCCATTCTTTATAGAACATTCACTGTTGCAAAACATCCAATTTTGCAAGTTAATTTACATACAAAAGATGAAGATTGGTATGATACCATGAGGATAAATCTTGTGCACATATGAATCAATCCAAATTATGTGACCCCCTTTCTACTTAGCTATTCTTTAATATGACCAGCCTGTTTCACATAATTGCAGATTTCAAAAAAGTTTAAAAATTCCGAAAAAGCACATTGCCATTTTGATACCCTATGAAAGCTCCATTTCTCCCTAATGTAAACTCTGTACTGCTGTGTATTTGGTAATAATGTGAAGAAAAACATTTTAGCTGCACTAAACTTGT
Organism: Hemiscyllium ocellatum; assembly: GCF_020745735.1. NCBI lineage: Eukaryota > Metazoa > Chordata > Chondrichthyes > Orectolobiformes > Hemiscylliidae > Hemiscyllium > Hemiscyllium ocellatum. The sequence goes on along the minus strand of NC_083407.1, from coordinate 61,271,938 downwards.
CTGCTGTCAAAAATATGGCAGATATTCTCAGTCTGTTTGGGGGGGAAAGAGTTCAAAATTTTCATAAAAAATCTTGCTGCATTAATGACATCTGAAATCAGTCTGGTGGGAAGAAAACTTTCAACGGCAAACAGAACTGCAAACAGCTGCAGACCACCAACCAAAGGTTTGATCACTGTGATTGTCAGCCAAGTACTATAGCGCATAAACTCATCCCCAATTGCTTATGCATTATATTGAATAAAGATTACTGATTAATATTTTTGCATGTCTTTATAGTGCCAATCCAATACTTAACAGGAAATGTGTAGCACATGCTAACCAAGGCAGTATCTGTGGAGATAGAAAGAGCGTTAACATTTTGAGTCCAGTGTTCAGAACTGAAAGGGGCTAGAAAACAGTGTTGACAGAGGGAGAGGAGGAACAAGTGAAACAGATTGTGATGGTGTCAGGAGCAAAAGATAAAGTGGAAAATATTAGTGTCTATTATAGAGGATGCAATAGCAGAACATTTAGAAATGCAAAAGATGATCAAACAGAGTCAACATGACTTCATGAAGGCAAAATCACGCCTGACAAATTTATTAGAATTCTCTGAGGAGATAACAAGCAGGGATGGATAATGGGAAAGCAATGGGTTTTCAGAAGGCATTTGAAAAGGTACTTAATACTACTTAATAAGATTAGAGCCCGTGTGGTAGAGGTGGCATTTTAGCAGGAATAGAGGATTGGCTGGTAGAAGACAGAAAATTGGGATAAAGGAGAAATTTTCAGAATGATAATCTGTAACAGGTGGAGTGCAACAGGGATCAGTGTTGGGGCCACAAAGATTTAAAATGCATTTTAATGACTTGGATGAGAAAAGTGAATGTATTGTCGCCAAGTCTGTATGATGCAAAAATAGATAAGAAGGCGAGTGCAGAGGATGACATAAAGAATTTGCAGAGAGATACACGCAGGATAAATCAGTAGTAAAGAAAAAACTTGGTTATGAAATATAAAATGGGAAAAAGTGATATTTTGCATTTTGGCAGGAAGAATAGAAGAGCCTAATATTATTTAAGTACAGAAAAACAGCAGATGGCTATAGCACAGTCAGCGATGCCCACATTCTTGACATAATATTTTTAAAAGCTTGCTGTTATCCAACACTGTTCTACAATTTATCTGAGAAGTTTGGGTATGATGGATTTAAACCCCACAAAGCAATATGGAAATCATGCCCAATTGCTGTTCAATCCTGTTGTCATTTTTGCAGTGGTATGATTTGACATATGCTATTTAAGAAGGAGGACACTGATTTATCATGTAAATGAAGACTCTCACTGCACAGCCAAGAGCCTGATTTAAATATAATTTAATGGTATTCATAAAATCAGGCAGCATCTAGGATTGCTGAGAGTTGTTGGTGACAGAAGGTAAGTGTTTTGTGTAGTACTACTTGTGAACCAAGAGGTAGGAGTCGATTAAACCTATCTCTACCCACTGCCAGAACTGGTAACAATGCCCCAATCCCATATTGATTCTGGGGTGGGACCATTCGCCACAGTAGATTTACCACCGACGATTAGCCACTGCCCTTTGTCCACCGAGGACCCTTAGCCACCGCCCATTAGCCACTGAGGACGCTTAGCCAATGCCCATTGGCCACTGAAGGTGATTCACCACCGCAAATAAGTCATATATTTTGAATATTGGTGGTAGCGTTTACTTGTTTTAATAACCATTTATTTTTGTTAATAGATTTTAAAAAAATTTAACAACGTTTAAAATGTTAGAGAACAAGCATATCTAAACTATATAAAATTGTTTTATATTGGTTAAGGTAGTGTTTGCGTTGCGTTGTTCTTGAATACGGTGAAAGAGATTGTTTGGAATATCTTAGAGGAATAGCGCATAACTATCAAATGAACTGAAATTTAATTGTTTAATATTAATGTGATATTTTACTGCCATTATAAAGATTTTAAAAATATATTTCCTTTTGCTTGTTAAAGTTTGTAACTCATTTTTGTATATAAACCAATAAAATGATATTTATTTTACCTCTTTTTTATCAATATGTAGTAAGTAGTTGTATAAATAAAGGGGACTAAGAAGTATGAAAGAACAGGTGGGAGGGAAAACAATCAGTACATATATATATTTCCGGTGGTGAATAGTCTCCAGAGGTCAAACAACCCCAATGGAGAAACGCTGGTGGAGAACAGGCAGTGGCTAATCATTGGCGACGAATCTGCCGTGGTGAATCATCACCAACCCATTGATTCACAGTCTGTACCGAGACCATGAGAGCCTTGACTTGTTACCTCCCAAACCCAGTAGAAGGGAAGGCAGAATGAGGGCCAGCATGAAGTGGGGAAAAGAGGAGAAGGACATTTAGGGCAATGCATGAATAACAACTGATGTTTCCATTCTTCTCCCATCACTCTAGTTCACATTGTCATTATTCACAACTTCAGTTTATACCAGCAATCTTTCAATCCCCTCTCCTCTAGGGCAACCTTTCTTCTTGCTCTGCAAAACGTAGGGACTGTAATAAATTGGGTTCAACTGCTGACCGATTATTCTGACAGGTGGATAAAAGCCTAGCTGTAGCATTTTGTAGTCATTCTGGTATCAATATTATTTGTACACTTGTCAAATAACTTTCATTACCCAATCCTTTGACCAAAACATACAATTTAAACAAACTTTTGTACGTTCTTTCCAAATGCTAAAAACATTTGCAAGTGTTATAATCAAAGTTTTTGAATATGTTCCTTTTTTTAACAAATATGTAACATATCTTTTGTAGGCACTAGATGTTAGTGAAGTCAGTTGTTGCTATGCAGCAGTGCACCCGTGATAAAACCACAGGGATCTCCACTATTTTCACAGCTGAGATTAGTCGACCATTAAACGGACTTTGACATTCTGCACTTAATAAATTACATATGTCTACATAACAGTTAGGATTTGGATGTGACCATGCTAGCAAGAATACAAGTTCTGCATTTTCTACAACTCATCAATAAGTTAAATTTAAAAATGAATAAATAATTTGGTCTGAAATTTCTGCAGGGCTATTGAAAAATCCAAGCCCTTGAGCTTAAAGTCCATGGTCCTGCCACTTCCTACATCTGAGTACTAATGGAGCCCAATCACAAAGAAGTTCCCAGGATGAATACTGCTCCTTGAGAGCATACATGGGGTAAACATGTGTCAGAACATGCTCACAATGAAGACTATATGGACAGTGCAATATCAATGACCAGACCAAAAAGGTCTTGAAATAGTCAAGTCTCACAGTGACAAAGATACAGATGAGAGTTTCAGGAGTAGATAAGCTGAGGCAGTGGTGGGTTTGGAGAATGTTACAGAAGTGGAAGTCATCAGCCTTATTGATGGCCTTGACATGAACATAGAAACTGAAGAATTAGCAACAGGAGGAGGCTATCTGACACTCGCCTGCTTTTACATGTGCTAACGTCATGGCTGATCTGATTGCGACCTCTATTTTCCTGTCTTACTCCGACACTCTTCGACTGGCTTAGTAGTCAAGAATCTATTCAAATCAGCATTAAAAAAAATTCAATGACCTTGCCTTCACTGCTCTCCGATGAATGGAAAATACTAACGACCCTCTTTCACCTCCATCTTAAATGGGAGGCCCTTTCTTTTTAAAGTGTTCGTTAGTTTTAGTCTGTCTCATAAGGGTCAACATCCTTTCAGCATCCATCCTGTCAAGTGCCCTCAGGATCTTGTACGCTTCAGTAAAAACACCTCTCATTCTTTTAAACTCCAATGAATGCAGGCCTAATTTGATCTCATGATCACAAACTCATGTTGGGGTGAACTATGACAGCAAGATTATGAATTTATGCAATGTCAGTTCAAATCCAGTTGAACATCAACTATGGTCTTCTCCTTTATCGTGACCCATCTTCACACACACAATTGCTCATTTGGACGAATAGTGGGGAAGTGGTGGAAGGATTTGCCGCTTGTTAAACCTGTCAAAACATCCCGTGATGTCCCTTCTGTGGCTGACAAATCTTGGCAGAGACTTGAACCTGGAGCCACTGGCCCAGAAATCAGGACTCTACCATGAGGCACAAGACCTCCACCATCTACAGTAAAGGGAATAGACACCATGGTTCCCAATCTTAATAACAATCTTCACGCATTTGAACAAAATGTATTAAATAAGGAACTAACCTTTCAAATGTAACCCTGTTCATACAATAAAAATCTGAACTTTCAGATGATGGCACTAAATCTTAATGTGACAGATTTCTGAACTTAAAAAACTTGTTTTAATTTATAAACTGCAAATTGCATTTATGTCATGCCATTAATGTGGCAAAATGATCCCAAGGCAATTTCCAGAAACCTTCAAACAATATTTGATAAAGTTATGTTTCCAGGCAAATATGCAGTTTACTGTATAACAATGGACAAAAAGGATAGGCATTATAATCTATTTCTACAGAAGATGCTGTATAGTGTACAGAGCACTTGTGCACACCTTACTGACAGAGTAGAGTGGCTTTAGGTAATTTATAGTATAGGAGGACTTTTAAAAAATAAAATTCAGATCAGATCCTAAGGTACATTTTTTTTTGCCATGGCCAAACCACTATCGATTAAATATGACAGAAGAACAGTCATTTTGGTATTAAAACAGCCATACATGTTTAATGATAATCCCAGTGCAGATAATTGAGTGACGCAAATAATATTTAAATTTTCAGATCTTTTGACAATAATAAGTGAATTTAATTGGATTTCATTTATATCCTAAACCGAAATGTGATGCTAGGGAACATAATTACTCAACAGCAGGATTCTAACTGATTTAGCACTAGCCTAATGGATGTGGTAAAGATGAATATCATGATTTGAAAATGCTACAGATTGAATTTTCAGTTTGTACTGTGTCATGGTGGTCCCTTGGAATCGAGGATGACATCTGTCAGGCTAGCTGAGTCCTTGGAAGACTGAGAAGCCCCCTTTTGGATCCAAATGCTTTTTCCACAGCAGCGACATGCTGTTGTGGGGTAATGGCATTTCCAGCTGAGTTCATTTCTTACTCCTTCCTCGACTGCCACCATGCCACCATAAAATCAAGTCACTCAGCTTTGAAGTGACTGGCACCTTGAAAGATCAGGAAGTACCATGCTAAGCATTTGGCAGCTTCTTCCTCCCAGTCAGTGGTGCCAATGCCTTCATGCTTTAGGGCGACTTTGAACATATCCTTATACTTTTACCTTTGGCCAATGGAGAACTGGGAGAAAGAGAAGCTGCTGAGAGAAATGTTAATCTCAAGTGAGGCTATCTCTGATCTCTGATCTCTTTCTTTTACTGCTCACTACCCATGACCTTCTTGTCATTCCCAATCCTATATCTGCCTCTTGTAAAATAACCTGTTCTAGATTGCATGCAACTAAACATTCATAATCCCAAATGACTAGTGTTGGGCCTCAACTTTGCATAGATTTCTGCTGCTACTGACCTCCACATTCATTCCGTACTTGGAGTTTGCTTCCTACCCCTCATTCAAATCCTGATCCTGCCTCACGATACACCTGAATCTGATGGGCACCACATGTGATTCAATTTAATTCCAAGGGACATAGACATCAAAGTGTTTGCAGATAAATTAGTTTAGCTATTCATAGATAGGTCTGTCTGGATCACATAAAACATGATCAGGTCCTCATTTCTTCCAACAAACCTGCTCTCTGTTGTAGGATCATCTTTTGAATGGAAAGTTTACATCAACTTCTTTTCTGTACTGCAAATCATCTTATTAAATATTGTTTCCTAATGCCTTATTAACATCATTTCAACGTGCAGCTCTATTTTGCTGTCTCTTCACTCTCTTTACCTAACCCACTTTTCAAATTTCTTCTTAAGTTTCCCACCCTAGCTATGAACTTGCATCCATCTTTATCTTGGTGGGCGGCACGTTGGCACCGTGGTTAGCACTGCTGCCTCAGAGCACCAGAGACCCAGGTTCAATTCGTGCCTCAGGCGAATGACTGTGTGGAGTTTGCACGTTCTCCCTGTGTCTGCGTGGGTTTCCTCTGGGTGCTCCGGTTTCCTCCCACAGTCCAAAGATGTGCGGGTCAGGTGAATTGGCCAATTGCTAAATTGCCCGTAGTGTTAGGTAAGAAGTATATGTAAGGGTATGGGTGGGTTGCGCTTCGGCGGGTCGGTATGGACTTGTTGGGCCGAAGGGCCTGTTTCCATACTGTAAGTAATCTAATCTAATCTAATCTTGACACATTGCCTCTTCCTTCAGTCCTACTTCAACTAAGATGCTGACCATCTGACTTCACTTCACGGTCCCCATGTTAGCTGATACAATTAACAGTTCTTTCACTTCAAGGATTGTTACCCTTGTCTTCAAATCTGTCATCATTGCACTCTCCTTCAAATAAGGCCTTGACGTCTCCATCCTTGCAAACAGCCATCTCCAAACTCTCTCCTTCTGTTTCAAAGCCCTTGAACATGTGATCACTAAACAAATCCATGCCCAATATTAACAGACCTCCATGTTTTACTCTTTCCAATCTGATTTTCTCCCCTACCACAACATCAAAATGGCTCTTAACTAAATCACAAATACTTTTCTCCTTATCCTTCTGGGCCTACCTGCAGTAATTGGCCACATAAACTTTCTCCAATGTGTCTTTTTTGCTGTTCAGCTGATTGAGACAGTACTCACTGGATTCTAGTCCTATCGATCCACTAAAAGCTGAGGTGGCTCGTCTGTCTATCTTGTGCCAATTGCTCTCCTGTACTCCAAAGAACCAATATTGGTCCTTTCCTATTTCTTATTGCTTTGGTAACATTATTCAGATGCACACCGCTAGGATTTCACTGACTGCACCCAACTCACATCACCTCCGACCCTCTCAACCCTCCTCTGTAACAGAATTTCTGACTGTGGATAAATAGAGATTTCCTCAAACTAAATACAGTAGTCCCCCTATACCCAAGGAGGATGCATTCTAAGACCTACCGTGGGACTGTGGAAGCCCAAAACTGCAGACAGGAGTGAACCTATTCATTTAAACGGGAAATTTACCTTCCCAGCAGCCTCCTGGTCCAGAAAGCCCCCTGTAGTGTGTACAGGCCACTGGAAACTGCAGGTAACTGAAACCGCAGAAAATGATTCTGTGGGTAAGGGAGTCGCCCTGTACTACTTAAAGTAAGGCCATTCTCTTCAGTCCCCACCACATGCCTCTCCATGAGAATTGTATGAGGTTGAATGGGATTGTTTACAATGTTGATGTCACTATCTGACCCAGAGATTGGGTTCCAAGCATATAACCTGTGCTAATATTAAGAATGTATCTTTTCACTTCCAACACAGCTCCTGTCCAGCTCATCCACTGCCAAAATGCCAATGGAAGAATTTGTTACCTTTATATTTGACTATTTCAACACACTCTTGACTGACCTCCAATCTTCCAGTTGAATAAACTTAAGGTCATCTTAAACTCTGCAGCCAGTACTCCAACTTGCAGCAAATCGCATTCACACACCCATGCTTGTTGTCAATTTTGGCTAAGTCTCACATTGATTTTAAAATTAACATTCGTATTTCCAAATCCTACCATGGCCTGGTTCCTCTCTATCTGTGCAACCTTTTCCAGCCTAGCCTTTAATCGTTATACCATTGCTAGTTTAACTGTTAGCCCCAATCTTTAGAACTCCCTTCCTAATCATCTCTCTGGCTCTCTTTCTCTTTTAAGAGGCTCCTTAAAACCTTTGTCAAGCTTTTGGCCATCTGGCCGATGCTGCTTGCTATCAAACATTGGTTGTTAATGCTCCAGAGAGGCCCTCTGGAAAAACACAAGTGCAAATTGTTTTTTCCCTTCTTCACACAGAGATGAATAGAATAAAGATGGAAATGTTGTATTTGTTTTAGAAATAATTTAGATGTTGTGATTGGGTATTCTGAGGTTTCTAAGATGGTAAATGAAATTGGCCCAAATGACCTTTCATGGGTGTGATTACCTTGTGATCTAGTAAATGTTGATGCAGTCATTTTACTCCGAGCAACAGAACTCAGAGCAGGGCTTCTCACAGCTGCAGCACACACCCCTACATAGGCAGGTTCAAATATTCCAAACTCAACCACAAACAGCTTTCTAAGGAACTGTAGCATTAGCAAGTATTTTTGGGAGTATTCCACATTTGAAAATAATTCCAGTTCACAGCTGACCAAAGTAGGTAACGACACAGAACACACCCAAAGCTTAATCAAATATTTCATAATTCCAAAACTACTGAGACTTGATCATATTTATTGTTTGCAAGTGTGCTGAAAGTCAAATTACATGCACAATGAAGGATCTCAGTCTAATTTACAAAACGTGAAACAAACATTTTGCTTGTTGCAGAACAGTTTGGAAAATATCATCATGAAATAATCATTTAATTAAATTGTGGGTGGAATTTTATAGGGGCCTGAATGATGTCGATTATAGCAGGATTGAGGCAGAATTCACGAGACGTCCAGCAGGGATAATTAAAGAATTGGACATAGTCAGCATGGGTTCATGAACGGGAAATCATAGTTGACAAATCTACTGGAATTATTAGCTCATAAAGTTGATGAGGGGGATGTGGCTTATTTAGATTTTTAGAAGGCTCTTGATCAGGTTGTATGTAAGAGATTAGCATGTAAAATTAAAATGCATAGGAATGATATAGATAGAAATCTAGTTTGCAGACAGGAAACAATGAGTAGGAATAAATGGGTCAATTTCTGAGTGGCAGGCAGTGACTAGCAGGGTACTGTGGGAATCAGCACTTGGACCCGAGCCACTCACAATATATATTAACAATTTACAAGATGGAACGAAATGCAATATCTCTAAGTTTGCAGATGATCCAAAACCGGTGGGAGGGTGAATTGTGAGGAAGATATAGAGATGCTTCAGTGTGATTTGAAACAGTTGAGTGAGTGCACAAATATAAAGTAGATGAAGTTTAATGTGGATAAATGTGAAAGGGGAAAGTGCATTGAAACTTGGGTGTCTTTGTATATCAGCGACTGAAAACAAGTATGCAGGTGCATCAGATGGGGGTGCAGAAGGTAAATGGTATGTTTGCTTCAAGGCGAGAGGATTCGAGTCCAGGAGCAGCGACATCTTGCATGATCGTAAAAGGGTTTGGGCTATTTGTGTTGTGTTGATTCTGTTACACTTGAATCCATCTACAATGTAACTAGTGAGAATCTGGAGCAGTATCAATCATTGGATAATGACCGATAGGGAGGTATAACTCATCCACTTAGAGCGAGATCCTTGTGGTGTTCCATTGCAATATTTATTTATTTCAAATGATTCCAAGGTGTTTTAATTTTTTAAAAATTAATTTACGAGATGAAAGCATTGCTGGCCAAGTTAGCAAATATTGTCCATCCCTAATTGCCCAGAGGGCAGTTAAGAGTCAGTCACATTGGTGAGGGTCTGGAGTCATAAGTAGGCCAGACCGGGTAAAGATGGCACTTTCCTTCCCTAAGGAACATTAGTGAACTAGATGGGATTTTTCTGACAATTGACAATGGATTCATGGTTATCATTAGACTCCTAATTACAGATTTTTAAAAAATATTTGGATTCAAATTCCACTATCTGCCATTACAGGATTCAAACCCAAGTCTCCAGAGCATTGCCTGAGGCTCGGGATTATACACTAGGCTGTCACCTCTCCTAAAGTTATATGCCTTCACTATCCCTATGTAGATGCTTTTCTACATATTGGCCATCCTTTCTGAGATTATACATTTTCTGAAATTAATTTAAAACATTTTTTATTAATTTGTACCAATGCTTCCTGTCATTATTTCTATTTTTTAAGTTAAAAATCTTACATACTCTATCTGATCAGCTCTAACATAATTCCTTTCCAGGCTGAACAGCCCAGCCTCAGTTGGTGACACACTTGTTTCTGAGTAACAAGGTTGTGGGCTCAAGTCTCACTCAATGGTATGAGCATAAAACTTGAAGCTGACAATCCTGTGCAGTACTGAGGAAGCAATGTACTATTGGATGTGCTGCTTTTCAGATCAGATGTTAAATAGATGCATCTTTCCATCTTAACAGGTGGATGCAAAAGTTACACATGGTACGATTGTGAAAAAGTGCAGAGGAGTAATTTTTGTTGTCCTGGTCAACATTTGTACCGCAGTCAGCATCACACACAAAAAAAGCAGCTTATCTGGTCATCATATTACTGATTGTGAGAGTGAGCTGAGCACTGATTGCTTGCTACAAACAGTTCTGACATTACAACAGTGACAACACATCAAAAGTGCTTTGAGACATGTGGTGGGAATGAAAAGTGCAACATCAATGCAAGTCTTATTTTATTCTTTTAGCATGTCATTTCTATTTTTCTTTACTTCTCGAGTAGTTCTGTACAATTTTACACAAAGCAGAAAATACATAACCTAGCCATAGAGTACTTTAAGATCTACTTTTATTGTACTTTCCTGTGGACAAGTTTATATTTCAGCAATCTAAATCAGTAAAATGAGTTTAACTTTAAATGAGGAATATGTAAGATTGTATTTTTAACTGAGAAATTCCCTTACTGGCATCTCATGAATAGAATGTGTTTAAATAGGCCATTCAAATACCACATGTCTGTTTACCTTGCTGTTGTATTGAACTAAATTTGCAGTCAGAAACTGGTGTATTTTACCTGGTTTCTAAATATAAAGTTTAGACATTCACAAATAATTCATAATCACAGCCAGATTTTAGCTGTGGGTAGAGGGAGGGTAACAAACCTACACCAGATCAGCCACTGATCAACACCAGAAATTCTAAACTGTTGTTCTGTGGCTCCACAAGAGTCTGCAAAACATTTCATTTGTTTCTTTGATTAGTTAGAAAGACAAAAAACACTCCCAATTAAAATGAAAATTTACACCAAATGAGCAAGCTTCACCATGTTCCTCTTTCAACTGAATTAAGCCCTGAAAACAGGCTTTTTGGCAGTGTTCATCAGCTAGTTTCTGGCCAAATGGGGAGCTCAGGGCAGTGCCTCTCATTCATGTTAACAGAGGCACAGACCAGATTGCCTGCAGCACCTGCTCCTCAGTGGCCGGAGTTTTGAGAGAAAGAGCTGCATTTAATCAGCTTACAAGAGGAAAGCCTTTAAAATGTTGGAAGAAAATGATCAAGAAATTTAAAACTTCAAGTGTTCAAATCCTATCAAAAACGAAGACTTGCAATCATTTATTTACCATTGCTCAATGCCCCAAGCTGTTTTAATTACAATTAAGTACTTTTCAAAGCATAATTATGGTTGTATAGTAGGAAATGTGGTAACTAAATTATGTAAACTAGTGTTGCATTGGCGTTGAAACAGTGAAAACACAGCCAGGCATCTTCCAAGGTGAGGATTATTTTACCAATTAGTTCAATTAAACTTCTTAAAGTCAGAAGATAATAGATGACACCTCCTAAATAAGCTGCCACTGATTTAAGCCAGTTATTCTGTCGACTCAGGCATGGTTTTGCTCATGTTACCAAACCAATCTTCCATTCTGTGTGCAGGATTCCAGGGAAGTCCACAGCCTCAACAACAATTTTTCTGTATATAGGGAGACGCACACCGGTTGAGTAACATGTCCATAAGCACTTCACAAGTATTATAAAAATTTGATACCGAGCTACAGGATGAGATATTCATCCAGGTAACTGAAAAACTGAAATGAACAGGGGGATTTAAAGAGCATTTTACAAGAATGAAGTGGGGTGGAGAGATGAAAGGAATGAGTTGGAATTCTGGACTAGCCAACTAAAGCATTTTCTATCTGTGGACTTATTTGGCCGAGACAAAAGATTCCATGGAGCACCTACTGGTATTCCCATCCCCGTGTGCTTGTCACCATTAAAAAAACTCACTGGAATTAAAGGGAAGAAGAGTGCTACATTTGATAATACTGAAGTGATGTCTTGATTCAAGCCAGAAAGCTTCAGCCTCACATCAAACTTCACATCCACTTAGGTCACCTTCTTATTTTCAGCCCAACAAGTATTGAAAGTCCAACCTTGCAGTCATATGTTGTAACACTAAAATTAATCTTGCTTCTGCAGCTATTGCTCATGCTTATGACAACCAGTGCCTTGTACACAGGTGCTGATCTAGTTGCGTGCTGACATGTGAGTGGTCTGGCCTATTTCCTCATTTGGCCTCAGCTGTGGTGCTGCATGTTAGTGACTTGCATTTTGGACCAGCTAGTGGACCACCAGAAGGATCCTCAAGGATTGAGTTGAAGGCACAGCCATCAATGGTATAGCAATGGAATGAACAAGAGGCCTGAATGGAAGAATGCAGAGATGTGAGGGCTCTAGGGTTTGGAGGCAGTTTGACATAGAGCTCAGTGAGGACATGGAGTGATTTGAAAATATGGATGACCAACAAGTTCCACATTTAAGTATGCTAAAAATAACAAATGCTTAATTGTATAATTAATTTCAATGATGTATGAGTTATGAGCATCCAGGGAATCCTCATGACAAGGTAAAATGCCTCAAGTGAAGGTTTGTGCACCAATAATCCAAATCATGCATGGAAAGCTACAACATAAACTGGGTGAGAATTATGTATTATGTGATACTGAGAAACAAAGTTACTCCCTTCAGCTAATATTGTTTAACTCCAGCAAGGGAAAGATTGTTTAAGGAACTCAGAATGAATTCAGATAATTAGGTAAGGATCACAGGTCTGCAATTATTTAAAAAAAACCCACTCATACTTTTGATGTTGTCCTGACAACAGAAGGAAATGCTCACAGGTCATGTTGATACTTAAAACAATGTGGTTTTACTCTGGAAATTTTGGGTTACATGAACACCCAATTGTGGAAGACACATGAAGTTAAATGACTCTCTTTATGCATGGCTGCGATGCTCTCTTACATTCCAGCTCCTCCCATGGGGGAATTAGTCAGCAAGAACACAATTTACCTATCTTGTTACCACCCTCAAGTACTTCAAAAAAACAACCAATTCAGCAAGTACAACAATTCTGCACAGGGAATTTATCTTGAAACTTCCTCCTCCAACAGTTAAAGCAAATCTTAAATAGAAAGGAATTTCAAAACACACATTATATTTTAAAACTTCACAAATCCAAAAGCTTTCAAAGCAAGCATTCACTCCACATAATACGTAGGAACAGCTCTCACCAATACACAGGAAACATTTTATTGTAAATAATTTCTGTATAGGGCATGTAAAGTTTGAAATATGGAAACATCCTTTACAAGAGACTTATCACTTGTAATCCTGTTCAAAATCTTCATCAATTCAATAGAATTTCTGAGAATAATGTGGATTATTTATTTAAAAGTTATGGCTTTTGTTATATTTTGCAGCACAAGTCAACTCCATGTACAATACCAAAGATTTGTTACGTACAGGACCACAGGAATTTTTAGTTCAACTTAAAAACATTGGACAACTAATTTATTACATTTCCAGATAAACTAAAACACGAGTTTACTTTGGAAAAAAGCTGCTCTGTTGTTGAACAATCACAGCTCTCATTACATTTCCCAGAAAATGAAATCTACGAAACTGACCTCGACAGCTCCAACAGCAGCAGTAACACTTTGCCAGGATCCTTTTAATACAACACCGGCAGGGACAGCACTCACTGCCAGCTCTCATGTTTCTTTGGCTGTTCTCATGACAGGTAAGCACTGATACTGAATCACCACACACAGCAGATGTTAGAAGGAGCTGCAGTTAACATCGCCTACTCTCTCCAGTCTGCTGTACTGAGTAATGGCAAAAGCACTTCGCAGCTGAGGGTGGAGTCAAACCGAGGCTGCTGCAGAGAGCTTCCATTAGCAAATTTATGTAAACAGTGACCTACACAAACAACTTCGAACAGACACACCTGTGAGCGGAATCAATCACTGCACTGCACTTATCAATGATTCATGATCACAGTTCAACACAATCCACTACTTATTACTGTATTTAACCAAACACTTTTGACTCACCAACCTAAAATTGAGATGGTGACACAACAAAACATAAATGTAGTACGCCTTGATGTTAGATTCACCACAGGCAGTGTGAATCTGCTTAGCTATGAAAAGTTTGTATTTATACAAGGTCATCATTACATTTACAAAAGCGGTCAGAAAGGCAAATGGAATTCAGTCCTGTACTTTTTTTTTCAATAACCCAGTGATTAGCTACTTTATAGTCAGCCTCAAACTCAAAACTGCTATAGCTTGGTTCAAACTTATTGCTCTCAGCTGGACGATCGTAGAAACGAAGGGTGATTTTATTCCTTCGCAATGTCGACCATGATAGAACACCTGAAGATAAACTGTCTGACCTTGGAAGAAAACTTTTTTTATTATTCTGTCAGAACATTTGTTGCCTGTATAATGTACTGGACCAGCTTGTGTATAATTTTCTAGACTCACCATATTGATGAGTGAGAGCAGATAAATGTAACATACTGTTTAAAAATAAAATAGATATTCCAAAATGTTTCAACACAGAAATCAATATGTATGTAACACAGAAATCAACGTGTGTGTAACACAGAAATCAATATGTGTAATATAGTCCTTTCAGATGTTAATAAATACTTTGATTGTACAAGAGTAGTGACTGCATGAATGCAGACATGTGCAGTTGCCTCATTGGTTTGGGGCACTGGGCTGCACGAGCAACATTTAATCTTTACTGTTATGCAACCAACCAAACTCTAACTTGTTTACTTACTGTCTGGACGTACATTTTTACATGTATACTAATTTTTCAATGGAGCAATTCATTAAGCTCCAAATATTGCAGGAAGGTGACTAAAATCAAGTCCTTGTGAACAAGGATGCTGAGTCACACTTCACAGCACACTACCACATCATGTTTCTGAAAAGTGCTCACAAATGAAAAAGATGTATAGCATTCTGTTGCTATCCTTAGCTTGCATTGTCATTTGGATGGAATTAAACAAACATGAATAAACTTGTCAAGATATGTTCTTTCAATCATTTACAAATGTGAAATTATAGAACTAGATTGCTATTAAGAAACCTTTAAAATTTACAGAATGCACTGGGATAAAATATTCAGCATCTTGTTTTAGGTATTTCCAGTTAAGTTCTGGAAATACAGGATGGAATGTTATAGAGGCCTGAATGATGTATGCCATGGCAGATTTGTGGCAGAATCACGTGACATGTCCCACGAGATCTAATTCGACTTTGGGAGCAACTATTATGCATTTGGCAAGAGATGAGGTATGTTTCTCCCGAGGCAGCAGTGAGTTGCCAGTTAAAGAGGATTACAACTTGTTAAAGGACTTATTAATGATACAACTCACCTCATTAATTTTCAGCTTCCTATCTTGACAAACATGCCAAACAAGCCAGACGGGGAGAATTCTTAAAATGTAAGTCAGAATGGGTGCCTAGCAACTTCAGTTCACTGTGTGTACCAAAGGACCTTTATGTTGAATACTGGGCATCAACATTCTCAGGGAGTGCTCTAAAGGTATCAGCCAGGTGCACTCCACATCCACGGACGTTGATATCCAACAGTTACCAGCCTCTAAGAAATTTCAACGGCCCATCTCTGATCAACTTACAGGATGCTTCTGCACTCCAATGCTGTACCTTGGGCTGCATCAGCAACTATCAGTGTAATGTTGCAGCAAGAACAGTGTGCACTCAGAGACATGTACCCAGTTCATGGAGTGCAGCTTGTTAGCTTGATTTCATAATACTTACTCACTCACTCTGAGCCTAGCTGGACAGCATCTCTGTCTTGTGTTGCCTTGACTTGCCTTTTTGCACTTTGCCCTCTCAACAGAGATACCAGGCTCATAGTATTGCTATATTCCCATGTCACTTAACACAGACACAAAACCGGGAAGCATCCTCTGTCAAGTCACGTAGATTTCTTTTGATCAGGGATAGCCTCTGATATACGATCAGTCAACTGCATGGAGGAGTTGGAGTCAGGATGCTTTCCACATAAGGGGTGAGGATTAGATTACTTTTTTTAGGTTACTTACAGTGTGGAAACAGGCCCTTCGGTCCAACAAGTCCACACCGACCCTCCAAAGAGCAACCCACCCAGACCCATTCCCCTGCGTTTACTCCTTCACCTCACACTATGGGCAATTTAGCATGGCGAATTCACCTAACCTACACATCTTTGGACTGTGGGAGGAAACTGGAGCACCCAGAGGAAACGCACGCAGACATGGGGAGAATGTGCAAACTCCACACAGACAGTTACCCGAGACGGGAATTGAACAGTTACCAGTCTCTGGCACTGTGAGGCAGCAATGCTAACCACTGTGCCACCGTGCCGGAGTGGAATGTTGGGTACTGCACTACTCAGCTTGACTCTTTTGGCCCTACTGGGGGTTGTTTTCCTCCTAGAACGAGAGACAGGCAGGTACTAAGGCAGATTTAAGAAGGTGGCACAACTATGTGCAGGCGATTTGGAGGTGCCGGTGTTGGACTGGGGTGGACAAAGTTAAAAATCACACAACACCAGGTGAAGAAGCAGTGCTTCGAAGGCTGATGTCTCCAAATAAACCTGTTGGACTATAACCTGGTGATGTATGATTTTTAACAATGTGCAGGTGAGGTGCACCAAGTGATGAGGGTGAGTTGTGTTCAGGATCGATGATTGGTAAGAGCGAGTGAGCAAAGATGTTGCAAACAACAGTAAGGGTGGTAGAGCATGTGTCTTGGTGGAAAGTGGGTCCAGTAGCAGAGAGAGAGTGAGTGTGAGGTATTGGAGAGAAGATGGTGGCACTTACGCTGGGGGAGTGGAGAAGATAATTGATCTTGTTCCCATAGTTCTGGAACTTTCTCCAGATGGCTGAGACTGCACTCACCAGGAGCAAACCCTGGATCAGGCTGGCATGGTCTGGTATTGTAGTCTCCAATCTGTCCTTGGGAAAGACAATGCTCTGTGTCTCTACCACCCCATCCAGCTGGATCTCCAGCTCTCTGCAGGCAAAGCAAGGCTCCAGATTTTGTCAGGTCTGGGATAAATGTCAGGAATGGTGCAGGACAACTTCTGGCAACAATGCTTGTCTGGCTGTACAATGGACTTCTAAAATTGACATCAGTGCCAGGGATGCTGGTCCACTCTGGGATATCCTGGCAATACCAAATTGTTTTGGGAATGGTGAGCGATAGAAAGTGGCTAGAATTAGTCAAGATGAGTATCACAGATATATGGTCGGTCAGAGAGCACGGAAACATGCCTTTTGGCCCAACTTCCTCTGGCAGCTCAGTCCATATATGCACCACCCTCTTTTGAAAATTTGATCCCTTTTAAATCTTTCCTCTGTTACCTTAAATCTGTTTATCAGATCAGATGGGATCCAGTGATTGTTGTCGATTGGATACAAAATTAACCTAATGGTAGGAGACAGAGGGTGGTGGTGGAGGGTTGTTTTTCAGACTGGAGGCCTGTGATCAGTGGTGTGCCACAAGGAATGGTGCTGGGTCCACAGTTGTTCATAGATTACAAAAATGATTTGGATGAGATTATGTGAGGTGTGGTTAGTTAGTTTGCGGGATAACACCAAAACTATTGGCATATGAACAGTGTAGAAGGTTATCGAAGGGAACAATATGAATCTTGTTCAACTGCGCCAGTGCGCCGAGGAATGGCAAATGAAGTTTAATGCAGCTAAATGCGAGATGCTGCATTGTGTGAGGTGATTATGGTAAAAATGGTTAGAAATCATGCCAGGTCTCATGCCAAAAAGTCCTCAAAAACCTAATGAAATTCATACTTAGCCAAAGAAAACATGATGCAGCTTGCAGTTTTTGATAGTCATTTTAATCAATTTGCTGAGACATATTACAACATACCTCTGGAGTAGGTGTGGTGGAATCCAAGCTTCCTTGCTCAGAGCTGGGACACTACCACTGCATCATACATTTGCCCCAGATGTTTGTTGTATAGAATCATGTAGGTGACTGCTACAAAAGACAGGATGTGCTCTTTTCAACTTTGGTGTCCCACAGACTTCAAGCAAAATACAATCAGTTACTACCAAGTCCCTCAATCTATTGTAAAAGCATTAGAACATTGCATTCCTGTGCCAGCAGGATCATGGGGTGGAGGATTTGGGAGGTGACCTTTAAAATTCCCTTGATGCTCTTCCACCAGCTGGCCCTTGGTCTGCACCAACCACTCTGTAATTTGTTGGTAGAATCACTGAGGACTATATTGGCTGCCTCCAGGCCTTGTACCAGTTGAGACCCTGGAGTGGGTCATTGTGCACCTCAGGCCTGATTGCCATCCAGGCTTCATTTTCAGGGCAGCGTGAAGAATTCAGCAGCTGTGAGGGGCAAAAAATGACTCTGCTCAGGCCATGGGAAAGAATGGAATAGAATGGGTCGGGCACCTCTATCAATAGCCTCTTTTTTTTTATGTTGAGCACATCCCACAACATTTATCTCACATGGGTGCCACTTGTCCAGCTCCTCCACCAACACCCTCCCTGCTCACCACCTTCCCTCCAAGGTTTGTGAGCCACATCCTTGTCTAGACCTGAATTCTGGAACTTACATAGTGTGGACTATTCACTGCAGATTCTGACACTGCTGAGATTAGAGAGCTGCTGGCCAATCAGATAGGGTACAGCTCTCATAAGAGAATCTGAATGAGAGTTTAAATGATTATGAGGAAGGCAGTATCTGCAGTGGGCATTCCCTACTTTTCCTTTGGATGGAAAAATGGGAAACCCAACTGTACGAAAAATCCTGATCTCTAAGAGATGACCATTGGGGATCTGAGCTGTTTTAATCATAGATTTTTGATGAAGCATCAAAATGTTCTCAAAATGGCCTCAAAATGTTTGCTTTCTTCCAACAGAAGCTGCCAGATCTGTCAGGTTTTGCCAGCAATTTCTGTTTTTGCTTGATCACAGCATCGATGGCTAGAATCCATTCTCACCACCTTAGCTCATTTTGCTTTTATTCCTTCTTACAATAACATCTATTTCTTAAATGAGTCAAACATTTTAGTCTTCACCAAAGACTAAACGTGAGACTACAAGCCGTTCTGCTATAACATGAC
This sequence comes from Hemiscyllium ocellatum, assembly GCF_020745735.1. Taxonomy (NCBI): domain Eukaryota; kingdom Metazoa; phylum Chordata; class Chondrichthyes; order Orectolobiformes; family Hemiscylliidae; genus Hemiscyllium; species Hemiscyllium ocellatum. Next base: position 61,252,835 of record NC_083407.1, on the reverse strand, counting down.
AGTTATAGAGTCACAGAGATGTACAGCATGGAAACAAACCCTTCGGTCCAACCCATCCATGCCGACCGGATATCCCAACTCAAATCTAGTCCCACCTGCTAGCATCCGGCCCATATCCCTCCAAACCCTTCCTATTCATATACCTATCCAAATGCCTTTTAAATGTTGCAATTGTACCAGCCTTCACTACATCCTCTGGCAGCTCATTCCATACATGTATCACCCTCTGTGTGAAAAAGTTGCCCCTTATGTCTCTTTTATATCTTTCCCCTCTCACCCTAAACTTATGCTCTGTAGTTCTGGATTCCCCAACCCCAGGGAAAAGACTTTGTCTATTTATCCTATCCATGCCCCTCATAATTTTGTAAACCTCTATAAGGTCACGCCTCAGCCTCAGACGCTTCAGGGAAAACAGTCCCAGCCTGTTCAGCCTCTCCCTGTAGCTCAGATCCACCAACCCTGGCAACATCCTTGTAGATCCTTTCTGAACCCTTTCAAGTTTCACAACATCTTTCCGATAGGAAGGAGACCAGAATTGCATGCAATATTCCAACAGTGGTTTAACCAATGTCCAGTACAGTCACAACATGACCTCCCAACTCCTGTACTCAATACTCTGACCAATAAAGGAAGGCATACCAAACGCCTTCTTCACTATCCTATCTACCTGCAACTCCACTTTCAAGGAGCTATGAACCTGCACTCCAAGGTCTCTTTGTTCAGCAACACTCCCTCGGACCTTATTATTAAGTGTATACGTCCTGCTAAGATTTGCTTTCCCAAAATGCAGCACCTCGCATTAATCTGAATTAAACTTCATCTGCCACTTCTCAGCCCAATGGCCAATCTGGACCAGATCCTGTTGTAATCTGAGGTAACCCTCTTCACTGTCCACTACACCTCCAATTTTGGCGTCATCTGCAAACTTACTAACTATACCTCTTATGCTCCCATCCAAATCATTTATGTAAATGACAAAAAGTAGAGGACCCAGCACTGATCCTTGTGGCACTCCACTGGTCACAGGCCTCCAGTCTGAAAAACAACCCTCCACCTCCACCCTCTGTCTTCTACCTTTGAGACAGTTCTGTATCCAAATGGCTAGTTCTCCCTGTATTCCTCTGCATTCTTGCCTTATCAAAAATCGTGCTATGGAAAACCACTATAGAAAATCGCATTATAGAAGATCACTAATACAAAATTGCTATCCCCATTCAGTAGAAAGTCTGTGTTATCCAAACAACGTCCACAAATAGTCAATCGCATTATAGCCAATCCAAGCTGACAAAACAAGCATTATTGCAGAATGACATGTATTTCAAATATTGCAAATTTTGTATGAGGAAGTTATTTGCAAAGTTTAATTCTATGATTTATTTTTAACTTCTGCAATAAACAACCACTCTTTGCTTTCGTTAATGACACTCCTCAATTTTTAACATTCCACTTCCTAATCTTGTGTCACTACCAGTAACCCCCAACCTCTCCACTCTGACAAGCAACAGCAATTTGCACCATCCACTGTGGCCTTGTGACACTTCAGTTTACTGCCAATGAATTGCCTTGTCATTTGATACTTACAAAATGAATCTGTGCTGCTACCACAATAAGCTGTATGTTTGGTTTTACTGAGAGATTCTTGCTGATAACTGGAAATCATGTTCTGCAGAAGCCAAAGATGTTAGCATTTGCAACTAAAATTATTTATATACCTATTAATTGCTGCTCTTTTATATCTTGATGCTGTCACTGATACCAGGCCATACAGTTTTGAATCACCAACTGTGTTTTACAGATAGTGAAAAGTGGCAACGTTTCATAAGGATATTCAATATTTAAAATTTGCAATTGGTGTGTTTTGTTAGAAAAATAAGACAAAACAGTCAGATTACATTAAATCACATTAACTCAATATAGTGGATTCTATCAAACAGCCATTTATAAGGTCTGAGGCTTTTTTCCAATACCAACATACTCAAATAATTCAAACCACAGAATATTTTATACATACATTTTTTCCCAAAACTCCACTACTCCTTCAGCTTATTCTATTCCTGCTTGTCTGACTTTCCAGTCCAGTAATTGTATCAGCAAACAAAATGTAACCACATTTTGGCACCATTAATATGGCAGGGGGGTGGGAACCTGAGCTGTAAACCGGAGGTGAGAGTTGATGCAGGTGAGGCAATAGCAAGAGATAGACCAGCTAGTGGGAAGGATTTTCCTGGCAAGGAACCAAGGTATCGGTTAAAGTGTGTTTGCTTAAACGCAAGGAGTGTCAGGAATAAAATTGATGAAATTAGAGCATGGATCAGTACCTGGTGCTATGATGTTGTGGCCATAACAGAGACATGGGTTTCTCAGGGGCAGGAATAGTTGCTGGATGTTCCAGGGTTTAGAGCATTTAAAAAGAATAGGGAGGGGGGAGGAAGAGGAGAGGGTGTAGCACGACTAATCAGAGAGGGTATCATTGCTACAGGAGCTTCCATTGTAGAGGAAGATCTGCCTACCGAGTCAGTATGGGTGGAAATTAGGAACAGCAAGGGAGCAGTCACCTCTTTAGGGGTCTACTACAGGCCCCCCCATTAGCAGCAGGGAGATGGAAGAAAGCATAGGTCGGCAGATTTTGGAAAAGTGTGGACGTAATAGGGTTGTTGTAATGGGTGACTTTAATTTCCCCAATATTGATTGGAACCTCCTTCGAGCAGAAGATTTGAATGGAGCTGTTTTTGTAAGGTGTGTTCAGGAAGGTTTCCTAACTCAGTACGTTGACAGGTCATCGAGGGGAGAGGCCATTCTAAACATGGTGCTCGGAAACGAGCCAGGGCAGGTATCAGATCTTGTGGTGGGAGAGCATTTTGGTGACAGTGACCACAACTGCCTCACATTCTACATAGCTATGGAGAAGGAGAGGATTAAGCAAAATGGGAGGATATTTAATTGGGGAAGAGAAAACTATGGTGCGATTAGACATGAGTTAGGAAGCATAGATTGGGTGCAATTGTTCCATGGTAAAGGCACTATAGACATGTGGAGACTGTTTAAGGAACAGTTGTTGTGAGTGATGAATAAATATGTCCCTCTGAGACAGGCAAGAAGTGGTAAGATAAAGGAACCTTGGATGACGAGAGCGGTGGAGCTTCTCATCAAAAGGAAAAAGGTAGCTTACATAAGGTGGAGGAAGCTATGGTCAAGCTCAGCTCTACAGGATTACTGGCAGGTGAGGAAGGAGCTTAAAAATGGTCTGAGGAGAGCCAGGAGGGGGCACGAGAAAGGCTTGGCAAAACGGATTAGGGAGAACACAAAGGCATTTTACATTTATGTGAGGAATAAGAGAATGGTCAAAGAAAGAGTAGGGCCGATCAGGGATAGCATAGGGAATTTGTGTGTGGAGTCTGATGAGGTAGGGGAAGCCCTAAATGAGTTTTTTGCTTCTGTCTTTACGAAAGAAACGAACGTTGGAGTGAATGAAACCTTTGAAGAGCAGGTGTGCATGCTGGAATGGATAGAGATAGAGGAAGCTGATGTGCTGAAAATTTTGTCAAACATTAAGATTGACAAGTTGCCAGGCCTGGACCAGATTTGTCCTCGGCTGCTTTGGGAAACGAGAAATGTAATTGCTTCGCCACTTGCGAAGATTTTTTCATCCTCGCTCTCCACTTGAGTCGTACCTGAGGACTGGAGAGAGGCAAATGTAATTCCTCTCTTCAAGAAAGGAAATAGGGAAATCCCCAGCAATTACAGACCAGTAAGTCTCACGTCTGTCGCCTGCAAGGTGTTAGAAAGCATTCTGAGGGATAGGATTTATGACCATCTGGAAGAGCATGGCTTGATTAAATGCAGTCAACATGGCTTTGTGAGGGGCAGGTCATGCCTCACAAACCTTATCGAGTTCTTTGAGGATGTGACTAGAAAAGTTGATGAGGGTCGAGCTGTGGATGTGGTGTATATGGAATTTAGCAAGGCATGTGATAAGGTTCCCCATGGTAGGCTCATTCAGAAGGTAAGGAGGATTGGGATTCAGGGGAACATAGCTGTCTGGATACAGAATTGGCTGGCCAACAGAAGACAGCGAATGGTAGTAGAAGGAAAATATTCTGCCTGGAAGTCTGTGGTGAGTGGTGTTCCACAGGGCTCTGTCCTTGGGCCTCCACTGTTTGTAATTTTTATTAATGACTTGGATGAGGGGATTGAAGGATGGGTCAGCAAGTTTGCAGACGACACAAAGGTTGGAGGTGTCGTTGACACTATAGAGGGCTGTTGTAGGCTGCAGCGGGACATTGACAGGATGCAGAGATGGGCTGAGAGGTGGCAGATGGAGTTCAACCTGGATAAATGCAAGGTGATGCATTTTGGAAGGTCGAATTTGAAAGCTGAGTACAGGATTAAGGATAGGATTCTTGGCAGTGTGGAGGAACAGAGGGATCTTGGTGTGCAGGTACATAGATCCCTTAAAATGGCCACTCAAGTGGACAGGGTTGTTAAGAAAGCATGTGGTGTTTTGCTTTCATTAACAGGGGTATTGAGTTTAAGAGTCGTGAGATCTTGTTGCAGCTCTATAAAATTTTGGTTAGACCGCACTTGGAATACTGCGTCCAGTTCTGGTCGCCCTATTATAAGAAAGATTTGGAAGCTTTGGAGAGGGTTCAGAGGAGGTTTACCAGGATGCTGCCTGGACTGGAGGGCTTATCTTATGAGGAGAGGTTGACTAAGCTCGGACTTGTTTCATTGGAGAAAAGGAGGAGAAGAGGGGACCTAATTGAGGTATACAAGATAATGAGAGGCATAGATAGAGTCAATAGCCAGAGACTATTTCCCAGGGTAGAAATGGCTAACACGAGGGGTCATAGCTTTAAGCTCGGTTGGAGGAAAGTATAGAGGGGAAGTCAGAGGCGGGTTCTTTACACACAGAGTTGTGAGAGCATGGAATACGTTGCCAGCAGCAGTTGTGGAAGTAAGGTCATTGGGGACATTTGAGAGACTACTGGACATGCATATGGTCTCAGACATTTGAGGGTGCATACATGAGGATCAGTGGTCGGCACAACATCGTGGGCTGAAGGGTCTGTTCTGTGCTGTACTGTTCTATGTTCTATTTCACCAACTGCACAAAAATGGAGAAAATAGGATGTTGTGCCCAATTTTCAATTCTCAAATTCTCTTAATTGTTTCTTTCATTTTTAACAACAAATTTATTCCAGTGAAACATCTTAGTGCCACTCTAACAGCCATCTAAAATATTACATCAGTGGTAAAACAAGAATTTTGTAATGCTACTTTAATTTCTAACATTAATAACTCTGACATCTGTGTGGATATGGTTTCTATAGTTCATACGTTAACTGAGCACTCATTTGTATATTAGCCTGTAATAATTTTCAAACCCGATGATAAGAATCATTGATATACCTTTAGTACTCCTTCAATTATTTGTGGAATTATAAAAAAATCCAGTGATATATGATTATGAAAACATCGCATGACCTGCTTCCAATTCTTCAATGTGACTGCAACCTTCCAACTTTTCCTTTATCCAAGGTGGAGGTTCCAGCAGCTACTGCTGTGCAGCTGAAGAATTCTGATAAATTATTCCAAATTGCTCCAAGAAAATGCTCTTGGTGCCCACTGTTAATGATATTCTTCATATGAGTGTACTTGACATAAGGCATAAACTAGGCAGAAGTGGGTACTGTAGATGCTGGAGGGTTTCCCATGCCCTGAACATAGTCACGTTCTGCCCCTCACAGCTCCTGATGAAGGGCTTTTGCCTGAAATATCGATTTTCCTGCTCCTCGGATGTTGCCTGACCTGCTCCACTCTAATCATGAGGCATAAACTGCAAATTGCAATGATCGGTTTTATATTCTGTTTAAACATTGGTATTTTTGAACAAACAACCCAAAACACTTGTAATATTTACATTTTCTTAAAACTGTTACAAGTAGAATAGGAGTTGTTTCTGGTGGGACAAGTAGTTAAGAATCCTTTCTTAACTACGATTCGCAAAAGAGCTTAAGTGCAAATAAATTTTAAAATGGTTACAACGTAGAAAGAGGTCATGCAACCCGTTGTGTCTGTGCAGCTTGCTAAAAGAGCAATTTAACTAATCACAATCCCCTGCCCTTTTCTGCAAAGCCTTACCATTTTTCTTCTCTTCAGCTTCAGCTTACTGCCAATGAATTGCCTTGTCATTTGATACTTACAAAATGAATCTGTTCCACTACCACAATAAGCTGTATGTTTGGTTGTTTCTAACTGATAACTGGAGATTCATGTTCTGCAGAAGCTAAAGATGTTTAACATTTGCAACTAAAATTATTAATATAGCTATTAATTGCTGCTCTTTTGTATATTTTCCAATTCTCTATTGAAAGCCATAATTGAATCTGCTTCCATAATTCTTTACAGCAGTGTATTCCAGATCTGAAGTACATGTTAAGTGATAAAGACTTTCCTCATTGCAATAACTGTACAGAGGCTGGTGGCCCATCACCAAATCACCTTTGAGTCAGTCCCTTGCACAAAGGAGAGTCTAAATCTCCTGGTTACATTTTTTTTTGTTCTGTCAAGCCTCAACTGAGGAGATTCTGATCTCCTGGTTATATTGGTCAGCCGGGACGTTTCTGATTGGAGTAGGTTAACAACCCCAATCAGGGATCTTGTAGTTAACCAGATCCAGTGGCTCCAATCACTACAGCCCTTCTCTCCTAAGTCAGAGGATGGTCTTTCTCTTGTAGCTTTGCTTGCTACATGTTTTCCCTAGGCCCGATTCCTCTGATTTGAACTTTGACTTGGATGGGTGTATCAGACTGTAGCCTATCTCTTGCATCCGAGCGTCTCGGGAGAGTTTCCTCCTTTCCTTCCTGTAGTAACTGTATTGAGGTTGCATCCATCTTGGACCCTGAGGGTTCCTCAACACTAAATGGAGGCAGAGAACCCACAATTTCTGACAGGCCTTCTGGCTTTTCTGAGGGCCCAGGTATATTTTGGTCCTGTCCCGATTGTGAGATAATAGCTTTCAGGAGATCCATGTGTTTGTTCAGGACTGCATCACTTATCTGAACTTTATAAGTCATGGGACCTGACTTCGCAGCAATCTTGCCTCATCCCCATACAGGACTATTTCCATGGTCCTGGCACCAGACTTGGTCCCCTGAATGAAACTGTCTCTCTAGGTTGCAGGAGGCATATGGCCAGCATTGGGATTCTTGCTGCGCTTTATCCTCCCCCCAACCTGCAACTTTTAACCTGGTGCAGAGTCTTCTTCCCATCAGCAATTCTGCTGAAGCTACCCCTGTTATTGTGTGTGGGGTGGTCCTATGATTTAACAGTTTGGTCTCATTGTCCTTATTGTGTGGAATGGCATTTGACTTTAGGAAATATTCAAATTCCTTGGTGGCAAATTACATCCTATTGTCCATGACCAATACTTCCAGGAAACCATGTATTGCAATCGTTGTTCACAGCTTCTCAATTGTCATCCCAGAGTTTGCCAAACAAACTTTATACATGTGCAATCACTTTGAATGGGTTTCCACAATGACCAGGAACATTGAGCCCATGGAAGGGTCACCTATAGTCAACATGCAACCGAGTCCAGTGTTTACCAGGCCTTTCCCATGAATATAGGGGCAGGCAGCTGGTGGCAAGTTTTGTGCCTATGGGAGGTGACTGAAGACTGCTTGGTTTCCCGAACGGTATTCTAACTTGTACTTGAAAGCACTGAGAATAAGGGCCCAACGCTGAGTTATAGTGAGAGGATGGGTAAGTGGAGCTGAGGACAAAAACAGATCAGCCATGATCTTATTGAATGGCAGAGTGGGCTCGAAGGGCCAGGTGGCATACTCCTGCTCCACGTTCTTATGTTCTAACCCCCTACCAGAGACCGATTGCAATTACAAATGCTGGTCCTGTGAGGAAAGCCTATATCACATGAAAGAATATAAAAAAGAATGAATTTCCTGTATTATTATAATCTTGTATTCCAATCCCATTCTACGAAAAGCTAACATCCCATGTAACCTCCTAATCGCTTGGTTTATCTGCATGTCAACTTTCTGTCCTTCATGAGCAGCTGGGTCTCTCGGAATTCAAACATTGCTAGGTGTTTCACTATTCAAAAATACCTTGTTATTTTTCCTACCAAAGTGAAAAAGTTAATTCTTTGCCACGTTCACTCTGCAGCCTCATCTCATTTAAACCCGCACTATCAGGTAGAAAATCGAGGACTTGATGTCGAATTTCAGAGCTAACAATACAGTCAAGAATCAATATAAATAAAATACCAGAAATCAGAAAGAAAAGCAGAAGTTGGTAGGAGCACATTAAATCTGACACGTGTATGTGTATTCCTTTTGCTCTTCCTCTTTAAACTGTTCATCTGTACTTTCCAGTTCTCGTCATGTGAGACCTAAAATCTTATCTTAACTGTCCTCTCCACAAAAGCTGACAAACCTGCTTTATATTTCTGATATGCCTTGGATTGACAAGAATTCAATAATCTATCTGACCAAAAAAGGAAAAGTAGTGTTTGCATTTATGGAGCATATTTCATGCCCAACAGTCATCTTAAAGAGTTTTATACTCAATTAAATACTTTTGGACATGCAATCACTCGTGTAATAGGATCACCTGTAAAGTTCCAATCATTTTCTGAACTGTATTACATTTATAAGGTGGACTGAACTAAGTAATGAGTTCTGAGGCAGCATTGTAGAACTGGAAAAACAAGATTCTTGCAGATACAGAAACAATGATTCATTGTAGTAGCTGATTGCGCATAGAATTGGGCACAGCCGATCAGGCAGCATCCGAGGAGCAGGAGAATCGATATTTAGAGCATAAGCCCTTCATCCTGATGAAAATATCTGTAACATTACTTGCCAACTTTTACATTCGATACCCCAACAGATGAAAGCAAGTGTGCTAAGTGCCTTCATGATCATCTTATCCATCTATGTTGCCACTTTCAGGGATTTGTGGACGTATGCTGAGATCCATCTATGTCAATGCTGCTCAGCATTCTGCCATTTATTGTACAACTCTCACCTTTATCTGCATGCTACCTTCTCAAAGATTTCTAAAAAAATTGTCAAGCATGATTTCCCCTCAAGAAACTACGTTTTATGTCAATTTTAGTATTTATTTCTAAATCCTCTGCCAGTACATCCTTTATAATAGTCTCTAACATTTTCCCACTGACAGATGTTAAGGTTACCTGTATTTTTTGTCTCCCTTCTTTTTAGAATCAGGGCAATACATTGGCATTTATGGGAAAGATTCTTGGAAGATTACTAGTGCGTCCATTATCCTTGTAGCTGCTTCTTTTAAAATTCTAAGATGCAACCCAGGAAGTCCGGGAGACTTATTGGCTTTTAGCCTAATTAATTTCCCTAGTGCTTTTTCTCTAATGAGAGTTGTTTCCCAAACCCCACTTCTACTCCATCATCAGCTTGACCATTTAGTATTTTTGGAATGCTATTAACATGCCTTGTACACTGATGCAAAGAATTTATTCAACTCCTTTGCCCATTCCTGTACCATTATTACATCCTCAGGCATGTTCTCTCAGTGGCTGACATTCACTTTGGCCTTTCTGTTCCTTTCCATATATTTAAAGAAACTTTAACTGTCTATTTAATATTACTTGCTACTTTCCCACATAGTTTGCCTTCTTCATTTTCTTTTGGTCATTTTTTTGTTGACGTTTAAAACTTAACCAATCCTACAGTTTATTATTAATCTTTATCATACTGTGTGTTTTTTTCTTTGAATTTGATGCATCACTGAAGAATTTTCTTATACATACTACAATCTGGCATGTACTTAATGAACATCAAGCAAATGCATATCCAATAGTGACTTATTAAAGGGAACTGGATAGATGCTTGTAGGGGAACGTTTACAAGGTTCTGTGAATATAGCAGGGGAATAGGATAAATTGGAAAGCTCCCTTTAAAACTGCCAGTACCATTATAACGTCCGAAGTCTCATTTTCCAATGTATGAGAATTTGGACTAGATAGATTCCAGAAAATGAGCAATTGCACCGATAGTTTATAAAGAGAAGCACTACTTTAGATGTGAAGTTGCTACCTTCATTCAGGGAGCCATATATACTTGAAGTCTCTTTGAACAACAATATTTACAGGATCCAATATTTATTAAACATTACTCCGCTTTTCTATTTTTACTACCACAGTCAATAATGTCACACTTCCCCTCATTATATTCCATTCATCATTTTGCTGCCCACTCACTTATACTATCCATATTACTTTGTAGGAAGTTCACAAAGAATGTTCAGTGTACATTCCCACCGGCTTTGCATTGTCAACAAATTCAGACACATTTCTTTCTGTTTCTTTGGTCCAAGTAATTGATAAAGATTGTAGCTCGCTGAGGACAAGCAGGATACCACTAGTTAGAGCCTACAAATATGAAAATGCACTGTCTGTCTCTATTCTTTGCTTCCTATCCCATTCCTATCCTGTATCCATGCTAATTGATCATTCTCAAATTCACATGGTCTTCTATTGGCAACTTTATGAACACATTTTGAAATTCCAGTATACTGCATCTACAGGTTTTACCTTGTCCACTCAACTAATTACATCTTCAAAATACAGTGCTCCACTAGATTTGTCATGGTTTTCCTGTACTAAAACCACATTGGCTTTGTCTGATTCTGTGACTTTTCAAGGTGCATCATTAGGACTTCTTTCATAACAGATTCCAGCATTCTCCTAATGAATGCATGTCAGCCGAACTGGTCCAACCATTGGAATATATTTGTGTATCTGCACTTCCTGATTACATAATGACACAGAAGGGAAGGTGGGAAGTCAGGGTGCTTTCTGGATTGTGATTAGTTGGGACACTAAAATGTGTCCTTGTATTTTGCATTGTTGCTGGGCTGATCTTGGAGTCAGGGAGTTGCACCTTAAGAGCATCTTGACATCTAAAGTAGTGCTTCTCTTTGTAGATGATGGGTGCAATTCCTCATTTTCTGGAATCTATCCACCTCTTACATTGGAAGACGAGGCTTCAGACATTATAATGGTACTGACAGTTTTAAAAGGCATTCATGCTGAGTTCCAAGAAAGCTGCCCAGAAATACGTACTGACTGTTCTGCAGCAATTTTTTCTTTTTACAGCAGCAGCTTAAAAACGTATGGTCCATCCAACAGATCTCTGGACATCTAACAGCAGTGATATCAGCAAGCTGGATAAGCAGTAAAAAATGAGGTCTGCAGATGCTGGAGATCACAGCTGAAAATGTGTTGCTGGTCAAAGCACAGCAGGCCAGGCAGCATCTCAGGAATAGGGAATTTGACGTTTCGAGCATAAGCCCTTCATCAGGATGAAGGGCTTATGCTCGAAACGTCGAATTCCCTATTCCTGAGATGCTGCCTGGTCTGCTGTGCTTTGACCAGCAACACATTTTCAAGCTGGATAAGCAGTCAATCACCAAAATATCCTTACAGATCGCAAATGGGGATGTTAAATGGTCGGATTACATTTTACCTTTCATTTGAATTTTCCAATAGTGTAATAAATGTTAAATGGATTCTGATGTCACCGTGGTGGGAGCTGCTGTTCAGAAGGGCAGGAAAAAGACTCGTAGGGCCATTGCCATAGGGGATTCTATTGTAAGGGGAGTAGATAGGCAGCTCTGTGGCCGAAAATGAGACTCCCGGATGGTATGTTGCCTCCCAGGTGCTAGGGTCAGGGATGTCACCGCGCGGCTGCAGAGCGTTCTAAAAGCAGATGGTGAACAGCCAGTTGTCTTGGTGTATATAGGCACCAATGATATAAGTAAAAAATGAGATGAGGTCCTAAAAGCAGAATTCAGGGAGCTAGGGGAGAAGTTAAAAAGGAGAACCTCAAAGGTAGTGATCTCAGGATTTCTACCAGTGCCACTTGCTAGCCAGTGTGGAAATGAAAGAATAGGCAGGATGAACATGTGGCTTGAGGGATGGTTTAGGAGGGAGGGGCTCAGATTTGTTGGACCAGTTCTCGGGAAGGTGGAACTATTACAAATTGGACGGTCTACACCTGAACCAGACTGGAACTAATGCCTTTGGGGAGCTTTTGCTACGGCTGTTGGGGAGGTTTTAAAATAATGTGGCAGAGGGCTGGGGATCAGAAAAGAAGACAAGTAGACAGTGAGGTGGAAACTGGAGACTGAAAGAATCAAGAAGTTAGCATTAATAAGGGGAAGAGTAGGCAGAGAGCAGATGAACGCAAAAGAACTGGTGGCCTGAAGTGCATATACATTAATGCAATGAGTATAGTGGGTAAGGCAAATGAACTTAGGGCTTGGATTCATGCCTGGGAGTATGACATTATTGCAATCACAGAGACTTGGTTGAAGAAAGGGCATAATTGGCAACTAAATGTTCCAAGGTGTAGACACTTCAGACAGGACAAGGAGGGAAGTAAAAGGGGGGGAGGTGTTGCATTGCTGGTCAGGGATGATATCACAGCTGTGCTAAAGGAGGACACAATGGACGGCTTGAATAGTGAGGCGTTATGGGTGGAGCTGAGAAATAAGAAGGGTGCAGTTACATTGTTGGGGCTGTATTACAGGCCTCCCAATGGTGAGCATGAGGAAGAGAACAAATAGGTAAACAGATTATGGAAAGATATAGAGACAACAAGGTGGTGGTGATGGGAGATTTTAATTTTCCCAACATTGACTGGGATACACTTAGTGTCAGAGGTCTGGATGGGGCAGAATTTGTAAGAAGCATCCAGGAGAGTTTTCTAGAGCAGTATGTCAATAGTCTGATGAGGGAAGGGGCCATATTGGACCTGGTGTTGGGGAATGTGCCAGGCCAGGTGATAGAAGTTGCAGTGGGGGAATTTCTTTGGGAACAGTGACCACAATTCTAAAAGTTTTAGAATACTTGTAGACAAAGATAAGAGTGATCCTAAGGGAAGAGTATTAAACTGGGCCAAGGCCAATTATATCAAAATTAAGCAGGAGCTTGGAAAGGTTGATTGGACACAGCTATAAGATAAGTTAAAGACAGTGCAGGATAGGCATGCCCTGTTGAAAGCAAAAGATAGGAAAGGCAAGATTTGTGAACTGTGGATGACAGGAGAAATTGTACGACTAGCCAAGAGGAAAAGGGAAGTGTAGGTAAGGTCCAGGCAGCTAAGAACAGAACAGGCCCTGGAGGAATATCGGGAGAGTAGGACCAGTGTTAAGCGAGGAATCAAGTGGGCTAAAAGGGGTCATGAAGTAGCTTTAGTGAGCAGAATTAAGGAAAATCTCAAAGCCTTTTATTCTTATATAAGAAGCAAGCGGGTAACTAGAGATAGGACTGGTAAACTTAAGGATAAGGAAGGAAGGCTGTGTGTTGAACCTGATAAAATGATTACTTTGCATCAGTGTTCACTGAGGAGAGGGGCTGATGAATGTTGAGATTAGCAATAGAAGTTTGAATGCTCTGGATCATGTTGACATAGTAGGGAAGATGTGATGGGTAGGCTAGAGGTTATTAAGGTTGTCAAATCCCCAGGACCGGATGGGATCTATCCCAGGTTGCTGAGAGAGGTGAGAGAGGAAATAGCTGGGGCCCTGACAGATATCTTTGTAGCATTCTTAAAATACAGGTGAGGTGCAGGAAGACTGGAGGGTTGCCCATGTTGTCCCCCGGCACAAGAAGGGTAGTAGGGCTATGCCGGGTAACTACAGATCAGTGAGCCTGACGTCAGTGGTGGGAAAGTTGCTGGAGAAGGTACTGAGGGATAAAATCTATTCATATTTGGAAAAGAATGGGCTTATCAGTAATAGGCAGCGTGGTCTTGTGTGGGGGAGATCGTGCCTTACCAACTTAATTCAGTTTTTTGAGGAAGTGACCAAATTGATAGATGAATGAAAAGCTGTTGATGTCATATACATAGCCTTTAGTAAGGCACTTGATAAGGATCCCCATGGTAAACTAATAGAGAAAGTGAAGTCATATGGTGTGCAGGATGTTCTAGCTAGGTGGATAAAGAACTGGTTGAGTAACAAGAGACAGAGAGTAGTTGTTGAAGGGAGTTTCTCGAAATGGAGAAAAGGATCTGTGCAGGGGCCACTGTTGTTTGTAATATACATAAATGATCTGGAAGAGGGCACTGTTAGTATGATCAGCAAGTTTGCAGATGACACAAAGATTGGTGGAGCAGCAGAAAGCAAAAGGGACTGTCAAAGAATACAGGAGGATATAGATAGACTGGAGAGTTGGGTGAAAAAGTGGCAGATGGAGTTCAATCCAGGCAAATGTGAGATGATGCATTTTAGGAAGTCTAATTCTAGAGTGAATGGAAGAGCCTTGGGAAAAGTTGATGAGCGGAGAGATCTAGGAGTTCAGGTCCATTGAACCTTGAAGGTGGCTGCACAGGTGGATAGAGTGGTCAAGAAGGCATATGTTATGCTTGCCTTCATCGGATGGGTATTGAGTATAAGAGCTGGCAGGTCATGTTAAAATTGTACAAAACATTGGTTCATCCTCATTTAGAATATTGTGTACAGTTCTGCTCACCACATTACCAAAAGGATGTGGACACTTTGGAGAGGGTGCAGAGAAGGTTTAGGAGGACGTTGCCTTGTATGGAAGGTGCTAGCTACAAAGAGAGGTTGAGTAGGTTAGGATTGTGTTCATTAGAAAAAAGGAGATTGAGCAGGAACCTGATTGAGGTCTACAAAATCATGGAGGGTAATAGACCGGGTAGATAGAGATAGGCTTTTTCTCAGGGTGAAGGATTCAGTCACGAGAGGTCACACTTTCAAGGTGAGAGGTGAAAAGTTTAAGGGGGACACACACGGCAAGTACTTTACACAGAGGGTGGTAGGTACCTGGAACGCGTTGCCAGCAGTGTTAGTAGAGGCAGGCACAGTAGATTCATTTAAGATGCATGAGTAGGTGGGGAGCAGAGGTATACAGATGCTTAGGAATTGGGTGACAGGTTTAGACAGTGGATTTAGATTGGCTCAGGCTTGGGGGGCTGAAGGGCCTGTTCCTGGGCTGTAAATTTTCTTTGTTCTTTGTTCTTTGATTAAAGCTAAATTATTGTAAAAGATAAAATTGACATTCCACACAATCGAAAATCATATTTTTAAGGCCAGTGATTGTGCATAGCTGAAATTCTAAACTTAGTAATTCCAATTATAACTCACCTAATAAAGTAACTTTTACAAGCTTTCCACAGTGAATCCAGAAATATAAAAGTGTAAGTTTTCACCAATATGCTGATTGCTTAGGACAGGATTTCCCAACTATGGGTGATATTGCAATGTGGGGTTCTGAGAAGGGATTCCTGGGGTCACAAGCTCTGAGGGAGTAATGTCTGTCAGAAGGCTTCAAAACTGAGTGTTAACAGCTAGGAGGCCCTTTTAAATCCTTTTTTTGATGGCGAGAGGATCCTAGCTGACCTCTGAAGTCCAATTCCAGCTCCATAAAACTCAGTGAAAATGTAGGTTGTTAAAACCCTTGAAGATTAAACCTTCCCCTCACCTTCAGACTACAACCGACATTACCCTTCACAATTCATTCTCTCACAATGCTCACTCAGGAGACCAATCCTCCAGCTTCACAAAGGGAAATGGTTTGGGAAGCTCCAGTTTAGAGACTGCATTCTAAGAGATGTCTCAACAACACGCGACAGCAGAATCACTGGCAGCAGCTTCTGGATTTCCTTGTTATTCTATGCATGGCTACAGAATGGGTGGAATTGCTGTCAGATTTAGTGGTAATGATGATGTGATTTTTTTTTGCTATTGTTACCACCCAAAATCTAAGCCAATAAATCCATGTTCCAAAATTATTCTATGGTATAAGCTATTTCCAAAATAAGGATTTTTATACTTGTTTTGGAAAGATGAAACATGGTAAAAAGCACATTGCACAATTGGTCCAAAAGATGAATTCTCAATTCTCAAAGCCTAAAGAAATTCTATTCTACGAATATGATTCCTAATGGGTGTATGAGGTGTGACCACACTTGTTCAGACATGCTACAGGTCATACTGTCCCTTTCCACACTTAAAGAATTTACTTAGAATTGTAATGTTGTAAAGGTTCTTACTGTGAAATATAAGCTATTGAAAACTTTAAAAAAAGATTAATTTGGAAATAATTTAGAAATTTACAGCATCATTGTGGCTACAACAGGAAGAAAGGGACAGTATTTCAAACACATTCTCTTGAAATATGTAAGTGAAAAAATGTTTGAAAAAATTTATACATTGACAACAAACTAGTTATTCCACACTGGCAGAAGTAAATGTAGTTTAAAACATCACACAAGACTTGATATTGCATTTTAATTTCTGGAATTATCTTTTCTTGAATTATGTTCCCTTCCTGTCAAGTCATAATCGATTAATTTAAAGACTATATTTAAAGCAGGAAATTCAAATCCCACACACTCACTGATTGCTTTCCTGACAGCAGTCTGAGAATCTGAAATATTACAGGTGCACCATTTCATCACTGAGTTGAGTGTTTCCAACTTGCCTGAACACACCCTCCCTCTTGGTTTTCCTTTGTGAGTCAGTGAATTAGTATAAGTACAAATGCTGGAAACACTCAGGAAAAACATCTCTTTAATTGCCAAAAACAAATGCTGAGCAGGGGTGCCTAGATTTTTTAAACAATCTGTTCAGACATACCAGTGGGCAAGGTGGGATTATGCTTCCAAGTCTTCTACCTCATAGGTAAAAACACTATTATTGTACCACAAGACTCCTCAAGCAGAAATATCAGTAGGTCCGGTCAAAGAGGTGTGTTTTACTGAAAGTTTTAAATAATTTGGAAAGGCTCAGGAGAACAATTCAATAGCAAGGCATCTAGACAGCTGGGATATTTTAAAATGATGGGGATAAATGAAGGAGAGACACACAAAAGGTCAGAATTGGTGAACTAAGATTTCTCTGGGGCTGTAGGCTTGGACTAGATTACAGAGCTAGTCAGGGATGAACCTCTGAAGGGATTGAAAGTGGATGAGAACTTTAAATTAGAGTCTTACGGAGATCCAGCAAACAAAAATGTCAACAAGATAAGAAGTTGAAAGTAAGAGCTTGGTGTCCTGGAAAACATGGAGGAATTATGTCTTGAGCTGAAAAGAATGTACCACAGTACCAAAGAGAGCAAGGATTGAAATCTGAATCTTAAGGGGGTGTATGACATTCAAGCAGAGTAGGAAGCTAAGTAAAGGTGGAGGGATTGAAGTTCTAATCAAAGCTGGTATTGGTATGATAGTTAGAGATTACCTTGATTCTGGAAATCAGAATGCCGAATCTGTTTGAGTGGAGATAAGGAATCGTAAGGGAAATAAAGCACTTATGGGGAAGATCTACAGGCTTCCTGAAAACTTACACACAGGATGAATTATAAACAAAGAAATATTGTGCACGAGTGGTATCGAGGCAGAAATAATTTGGGGCAATTTTTATTTAAATATAAACTGGAAGATCAGATTGGTAAGTGTGACCTGGATGAAGACTTTATAGAATGCATTTGAGATAGTTTCTGAGAGAAGCACATTCTTGAATGGACCAGATAGCAGACGCTGGTAGATTTGGTGTTATGTAATGTGACAGAGTCAATTAATGATCTCAGAGTGACTCCACCTTAAGGTAGCAGTGGTCTCAACATGATTGAAGTTTATATTGAGTATAAAAAGGGGAGGAATGGGCTAAGACTAGTTTTGTAAGCTTAAATAAGAGGAATTGTGTATGCATGAAAACTGAGCCAGTTGAAGTGAACTGCGAAGTTAGGCCAGAAAGTGTGACAGATAGTTACTGGGATATTTCAGAATAAGGACAAGATAATGTCAACCCTATGAAAAAGAACAGTTCCAAGGGGTGCCCCACCATTTGTGGTTAACCAAAGAAGTTAAAAAAAAATCAGACTTATGAAAGAAACTCATAATTGCATAAAGTCTGAGTGGCAAGTCAGAAGAATGATCAACATAGAAACAATGGTAGACAGTGTCTTCAAAGTTAATCAGGACTAAATAAATTAGGATATGAAAGGAAGCTACCTAGCAACATCAAAACAGATAGCAAGAGTTCCTGCAGGAATAGAATAAGGAAAAGAGTAAGTAAAATGAATGTTGGTCCTCTGTTGGATTGTTATTTTCTCAGCAGATGTCATTACAGGACAAGTCAATTCCAAATCAAGAACCCAGCTTGACAGATCATATTTTATCTCAATATGGTTTTAAAGACGTTGTCTCCCATTGACCTATAAGCATGTAATGCTGCAGATTTAGCCTTAACAACAAAATGTAAGTTCATTACAAAGGGAACAGGATAAATGGAAAAATCCAAACAGTCCACTAACAATACAAACTCAAATATTTTAAATTGAAGAGTGTGGTGCTGGAAAAGCACAGCTGGTCAGGCAGCATCTGAGGAGCAGGAGAGTTGACATTTCAAGCGTAAACTTTTCATCAGGAATTCTGTGGCTTGGCACGACAAGTGTACATAAAATACGTTATGAGGGTTTTTGTCTCCACCACCCTGACACAAACAGTGAGTTCCAGATTCTCACTGCCCTCACATCCCCTCTAAACCTACTGGCCCTTGCCTTAAATCTATGTCCCCTAGTCCTTGGTCCCACCATCAAGGAGAACAGCTTCCTTCTATCCATCCTATCCATACCCATCATAGTTTTATATATCTCAATAATGTCCTGTCACAATCTACTCTGCACCAAGGAAAACACTTCCACCTACTACCCCCTTGACCACGACCTCACCTCCCATCACCAAACCATCATCTCCCAGACCATCCACAACCTCATCACCTCTGGGGATCTCTTATCCATAGCCTCCAATCTCATTGCCCATGAACAACGCACCACCCATTTCCACCTCCTATCAAAAATTCACAAACCAGACTTCTCCGGTCGACCCATTGTCTCAGCCTGCTCCTGTCACACTGAACCCACCTCTGCATACCTCGACACCGGCTGTCCCCCTTAATCGAGGAACTCCCTACCTAAATTTGGGACACCACCCACACCCTTCACCTCTTCCAACAGTTTTGTTTTCCCAGCTCCCAATGCCTCATCTTCACCATGGACATCAATTCGCTGTACACATTGATCCGCCATGACAAAGACCTCCAAGTCCTCCGTTTCTTCCTCTCATGTCATCACAACCAGTCCCTTTCCAATGACACACTCATTCGCTTAGCTGAACTGGTCCTCACCCTCAACAACTTCTCGTTCCAATCCTCCCACTTCCTCCAAACCAAAGGGATAACCATGGAATCCTGCATGGGGCCCAGCTATGCCTGCCTGTTTGTCAGGTACGTGGAACAATCCATCTTCCACAGTTACACTGGCATGAACCCCCACCTGTTCCCCCGCTACATTGATGACTGCATCGACGCTATCTTGTGCTCCCACGAGGAGGTTGAACAGTTCATCCACTTCACCAATACCTTTCATCCTGACCTCAAATTCACCTGGACTATTTCGGACACCTCTCTCCCTTTCCTGGACCTCTCCATCTCCATTTCTGGCAATCAACTAACCACGGACATCTACTACAAGCCCATCAGCTTCCACAGCTACCGAGACTATACCTCCTCCTACCCTATCTCCTGTAAAAACACCATCCCTTATTCCCAATTCCTCAGCCTCTGCCACATCTATTTCCAGGAGGACCAATTCCACCTTAGAAAATCCCAGATGGCGTCCTTCTTTCAAGATCGCAATATCTCTTTCCACGTGGTCGACAATGCCCTCCAGCACATCTTCTTCACTTCCCGCACCACTGCCTTGAACCCTATCCCTCCCAATGCAACAATGACAGAACCCGCAGTCCATACCTTCAACCCCACCAACCTCGGCATGCATCACATCATCTTCCGTCACCTAAAACAGACCCACCACCAGACACATATTTCCTCCCCATCCCTACAGTATTCCGCACAGACATTCATCCATGACTCCCTCGTTAGGTCCACAGTCCAACCAGCCCATACCCCACTTCCGGCACCTTGCCCTGCCATCGCAGGGAGTACAAAACCTGGGCCCATACCACTCCCCTCACCTCCATCCAAAGCCTTGAAGGATCTTTCCACATCCGACAGAAATTTACCTAAACCTCCACCAATGTCGTCTATTGTATCCGTTGCACCCAATGTGGTCTCCTCTACATCGGGGAGACAGGATGCCTATTTGCAGATCATTTCAGAGAACATCTCTGGGACACACACACCAACCAACCCCACAGCCCCATGGCTGAACACTTCAACTCCCCCTCCTACTCCACCAAGGACATGTAGGTCCTGGGCCTCCTCCATCACCAAACCCTCACCACTCGATGCCTGGAGGAAGAACACCTCATATCCCACCTTGGGGCCTTGCAACCACATGGGATCAATGTGGATTTCAAACAGTCCTCATTTCCCCGACCCCAGATTATCCCAATCCCAAGCCTCCAACTCAGCACTGCCCTCCTGACCTGTCCGTCACTTTTCCCATCTACCCGCTCCACAATTCCCCCAGACCCATCACCTTCTCCCTCACCTTCATCTACCTGTCGCATTCGCAGCAACCTTCCCCTCAACCCCACCTCCCTCCCATTTATCTCTCAGTCCCCTGGCCCACAATCCTCATCCCTGATGAAGAGTTTATGCCCAAAATGTTGATTCTCCTGCTCCACGGATGCTGCCTGACCTGCTGTGCTTTTGCAGGACCACACTCTCGAATTTGATCTCCAGCATCTGCAGCCCTCTCCAAGGAAAACAATCCCAGTCTGTCCAATCTCTCCATCACTGAAACTCTCCAGCCCAGGCCACATCCTGGTAAATCTCCTTTGCACCCTCTCCAAGTGCACTCACCTCCCTTCAATAATGTGGATTTCAAACTGCTCACAATTCTCTAGCTATGGCCTAACCAATGTTTTATACCGTTTCAGAATGATTTCCCTCCTGTTAAACTCTATGTCTCGGCCTTGTTGGGATTTGATTTGATTTGTTATTGTCACATGTACTGAGATACAGTGAAAAGTACCTTTTAAAAATGTAATTGTGGGATGTGGTAACACTATCTGGCCAGCATTTAGTGGTCATCGCTAGCTGCCCTTGAGAAGGTGGTGGTGAGCTGCCTTGTTGAACCTGCTCCTCAAATGCTGCCTGACCTGCTGTGCTCTTCCAGCACCACACTCTTGACGACAATAATATTATTACACCATCACCTCCATGGTATGGTAACTCAGTGGTTAGCACTGCTGTCTCATAGCTCCAGGGACCCGGGTTCAATTCCACCCTCAGGGGACTGTCTGTGTGGAGTTTGCACATTTTCCCCGTGTCTGCACGGGTTTCCTCTAGGCACTCCAGTTGCCTCCCACAGAGCAAAGATGTGCAGGTTAGGTGGATTGACCATGCTAAACTGCCCATGGCGCTCAGTGATGTGCAGGCTGGGTGAATTACCCATGGGAAATGCTGGGTTACAGGGATGGGGGGGAGGAGGGGGTTGGACTGGTTAGGATGCTCTTCAGAGGGACGGTGTGGACTCAATGGGCTGAATGGACCTATAGGGATTCTCCAATTCTCAGGAACATTGCGCCATATAGCTATCTTATTTCAAGGTATTCACAGGATGAACACTACTTAAACTAAAAGTTTATTGCACTCAGCCAAGGGAGCTTCCCCAGTTTGAAAAAAACCTAGAACTGTCTAACAAACTTTTGAGGCCCCATTATTTAACATGCTGGGTCACAAAAAATGTATCACAATCAAAAGGTCATTAGTGCACCAAAATTCGTTCACTTGACAGCCAGACTTTAAAAACTGTTCTTTTTTTAAATGAATCCACTGTGGATATGAAATAATTACAAGTTAATAATTAAGTTCAGACACACAAAAGAAAAGGCATTCTTCCACCAGGCGTCTGGTGGTGAGGGAGTGGCAGTGAAGGAGACCCAGGACCTCCATGTCCTCGGCAGAGTGGGAGGGGGAGTTGAAATGTTGGGCCACGGGGCGGTGTGGTTGATTGGTGCGGGTGTCTCAGAGATATTCCCTAAAGCGCTCTGTTAGGAGGCGCCCAGTCTCCCCAGTGTAGAGGAGACCGCATCGGGAGCAACGGATACAATAAATGATATTAGTGGATGTGCAGGTAAAACTTTGATGGATGTGGAAGTCTCCTTGAGGGCCTTGGATAGAGGTGAGGGAGGAGGTGTGGGCACATGTTTTACAGTTCCTGTGGTGGCAGGGGAAAGTGCCAGGATGGGAGGGTGGGTTGTAGGGGGGCGTGGACCTGACCAGGTAGTCATGGAGGGAACGGTCTTTGCGGAAGGTGGAAAGGGGTGGGGAGGGAAATATATCCCTGGTGGTGGGGTCTTTTTGGAGGTGGCGGAAATGTCGGCGGATGATTTGGTTTATGCGAAGGTTTGTGGGGTGGAAGGTGAGCACCAGGGGCGTTCTGTCCTTGTTATGGTTGGAGGGGTGGGGTCTGAGGGCAGAGGTGTGGGATGTGGACAAGATAGATGCATTGGAGGGCATCTTTAACCACGTGGGAAGGGAAATTGCGGTCTCTAAAGAAGGAGGCCATCTGGTGTGTTCTATGGTGGAACTGGTCCTCCTGGGAGTAAATACAGCGGACGCAGAGGAATTGGGAATATGGGATGGCATTTTTGCAAGAGGTAGGGTGGGAAGAGGTGTAATCCAGGTAGCTGTGGGAGTTGATGGGTTTGTAAAAAATGTCAGTGTCAAGTCGGTCGTCATTAATGCAGATGGAGAGGTCCAGCAAGGGGAAGGAGGTGTCAGAGATGGTCCAGGTAAAATTAAGGAGAAAGTCACGATTGCAGATGCTGGAGATCAGAGCTGAAAATGTGTTGCTGGAAAAGCGCAGCAGGTCAGGCAGCATCCAAGGAGCAGGAGAGCCGACGTTTCGGGCATGAGCCCTTCTTCAGGAGTCTTTTCAGGGTCCTGAAGAAGGGCTCATGCCCGAAACGTCGACTCTCCTGCTCCTTGGATGCTGCCTGGCCTGCTGCGCTTTTTCAGCAACACATTTTCAGGTAAATTTAAGGTCAGGGTGGAATGTGTTGGTGAAGTTGATGAATTGCTCAACCTCCTCGCGGGAGCATGAGGTGGCGCCAATGCAGTCATCAATGTAGCGGAGGAAGAGGTGGGGAATGGTGCCGGTGTAATTATGGAAGATCAACTGTTCTACGTAGCCAACAAAGAGACAGGCATAGCTGGGGCCCATACATGTGCCCATGGCTACCCCTTTAGTCTGGAGGAACCACCGCAGGAACTGTAAAACCTGTCCGCCTCCTAGCAGAGCGCTTTAGGGAACATCTCCAAGACACCCGCACCAATCAACCACACCGCTCCGTGGCCCAACATTTTAACTCCCCCTCCCACTCTGCTGAGGACATGGAGGTCCTGGGCCTCCTTCACCGCCACTCCCTAACCACCAGACGCCTGGAGGAAGAACGCCTCATCTTCCGCCTCGGAACACTTCAACCCCAGGGCATCAATGTGGACTTCAACAGTTTCCTCATTTCCCCTTCCCCCACCCTACCCTAGTTCCAAACTTCCAGCTCAGCATTGTCCCCATGACTTGTCTGGACTTGACCTACCTGCCTATATTCTTTTCCACCTATCCACTCCACCCTCTCCTCCCTGACCTATCACCTTCTTCCCCTCCCCCACTCACCCATTGTACTCTATGCTACTTTCTCCCATCCCCACCCTCCTCTAGCTTATCTCTCCACGATTCAGGCTCACTGCCTTTATTCCTGATGAAGGGCTTTTGCCCGAAACGTTGATTCTGCTGCACCTTGGATGCTGCCTAAACTGCTGTGCTCTTCCAGCACCACTAACACAAAATAAAATACTAATTACTAACTCAATCCCAGAAATCCAAGCATGTAGCAATTAACACTAAGAGATCGAAGGCATCATGTCAGCATTCATCAACAGCCTTCAAGAAGACATCTGAATGTTTTCCTCTAAGATATCAATAAAACATTTCAGGAAAATATAACACTGAAAAAGAATCACTTTCTTGAAAAATAATTTCGGCTATGGAGTCATTTGTTATGTTTCCAATTTTCCTCCTCAATATGCTAATTCTTTGGTGATTTCAGAAATAATTGCTC
The DNA here is from genome assembly GCF_020745735.1 of Hemiscyllium ocellatum. Lineage (NCBI taxonomy): Eukaryota > Metazoa > Chordata > Chondrichthyes > Orectolobiformes > Hemiscylliidae > Hemiscyllium > Hemiscyllium ocellatum. The sequence continues at coordinate 61,228,716 of NC_083407.1, read as the reverse complement.
TGAAAATAGATTTAATTCTGTTTGAAAGTCATCCTCTCGCAATATTGAAAGGTAAATAATAATTTTCTGATATAACAGTCACTTCTGGACCCATGTTTAGTATGTCTTACCTTTCTTAATTTCATCCCATTCTGCTAATCAATGAACCTCATGCCTTGGCCAAACATTCGAAACATTCTTCCATGAATTTCTGCTTCCTCCAACAGGATACACAACCAAAAACCTTCCTTTCTCTCTCTTCTCAGTATCTTATAGGGACTCTCCCTTCTGCTACACCTCTGGTCCACTCTTCCGTCTTTCATAACATTTCTTCACCTCCCATGGCACCACCATCCCAAACAATCATAGAAGTTTTACCATTTGCCCTTTTGCCTCCTCTCTCTTCATGTCCAAGAACAGAGAACGGTATCCACAATATCCAGACTAAAATGGTCAGTATTTATAAAGGGCAATACAAGTAATTATATTAGGAATCAATTATTATGTGGAGTGTCTGATACATTGCAAATCACTGTCAGAATTCATGCAGCTCGACCTGCAAACATGAAAATTGAGATCTCGCGTCTGCTCCTGTACATGTTATTTTTGGGCAGTTTAGGACTTTTTCTTCTGAAAAATTTACCCAAGCATGTTATTTCCTTTACAATACTAGCAGAAGTTTTGTCTGAGAAACATATTCACTTGTTTCAATATTTCCTTGGCATTAAAATGGGCGTTTGTTTTAAATGGGGCCTATAACTTGGGACAGATATGGTTTTTGCTTGGATTCATTTCCACACAGGATGCACTGTCCTTTCTCATGTTAATTGTGGATTTTGAACAACGTATGTGATATAAATGCCACAATCATCTTAGAATGTATTTAAATAACTTGAAACAATGAAAGGATTCCAAAATCCTGCTTTTATCCTGTTTACACTGAAACAAAAGAGGCGCATTTGTCGACAGCTTCGGCTAACCGTAATGTGTTACTGCTTGCATTATGCAGCCTAAGGAAGCTATAAATGCCTTTAATTTTATTTTTGGCTTCGCACCAGGACAGAGTTGATTCTGCTTTGACAGCCAAGGAAGATGATCCAACTCCAAACAAGTTCAGAGGTTCTGAGATCTAGTTGTTGAATCCCCTATTCCAGTAGAGAATGAGGAGCAGCAATGGAAGATAGAATAAAGGAAGGTGAGACAGCAATTGTGATGATGCATCTTACAAGATAGGATGCAGAAAACAAATTATAGATCACGTGGGTAGCATGAAAAAGGTAATCTAAAACTTGTGAAAGTTGGAAATGATGGATCACGATCGAATTGAAGTTCCATTTTCAGCTATGCAGGATGAGTTTGGAGCTGCTCTGTCATTTATATATTTTACTGATTTTTTTGAGGGTTTTCATGAGGGGTTGTGTGAGAAAAAAGTGTTTCAGCAAAGTGCTTGCATGAGTGCATAGAGCCAAGATTAACTGTCTTTACAGTTCTGTTTCTGGGAGCAAGCATGACAATAGTACTAACATTTCTTTTTGTGTAATCACCCTATTCCAAGCAGGCTGAGGGGCTATGTTTAATACCAACAAGGTTCTGTCAGGGTATATATTTCTCAGGTCACAGACACCAACATTAAGAATGTAAAGGAATTCACCAGATTGTCATGACAATTAAGCAACAGGGTGAGCCAGCCATAAAGTTTATCTCATTGCTTGGAACTTCAAATCAAAAGGTCTGATAGATGGCACTAGAACAACATTGCAAACTTCTTCAGTAAACTTCATACACTTACTGAATTGAAGAGGTTAACACCTGTTCATTGACATTCCTCATATATAGTCTCTACAATGTTAAACTTGCTGAAGGTTACCATGACACATTTGTACTCATTAGCTGAAACACAGTCACAGAGTTATAGAGATGTACAGCATGGAAATGTATCCTTCAGTGCACCTTGTCCATGCCGACCAGATATCCTAAATTAATCAGTCCCATTTGCCAGAACTTGTCCCATATTCCTCTACACCCTTTCTATTCATTTTTCCACCAGAAGCCCTTTAAATGTTGCAATTATACCAGCCTCCACCACTTCCTCTGGCAGCTCATTCTTTACATGTATCACCCTCTGTGTGAAAAGGTTGCCCCTTAGGTCCCTTTTAAATCTTTCCCCTTTCACTTAAACCTATGCCCTATAGTTTTGGACTCCCTTGCCCCAGGGGAAAGACTTTAGTTATTCACCATATCCATGCTCTGCATGATTTCATAAACCTCTATAAGGTCACCCCTCAGCCTCCGGCGCTCCAGGGAAGACAGCCCCGGCCTATAGCTCAAATCCTCCAAACCTGGCAACACCCTTGTAAATCTCTTTTGAACCCTTTTAAGTTTCACAACATCTTTCCTATAGCAGAAAGACCAGAATGGCACGCAGTATTCCAAAAGTGGCCTAATCAATGTCCTGTATAGCCGCAGCATGACCTCCCAACTCCTATACTCAACAGACTGACCAATAAAGGCAAGCATAGCAAAGAATTACTTCACTATCCTGTATCACTATATCTTATCTAATGGAAGAACCTGAATTAACTAGATATCTGGCAAGAAGTGTGAACAAGTGCTGCAATGAGACAAATGGTTCTTGTAAACCTATAAGTAAAACATTCAGAGTGATTTTAGAGGTGCAAGTTCAATACCTTGACCTGTCTTGAGGGCTACCTAATGAGAATTATATTAATAAATCTGTAGTCCTTCAAGTTTCTGCCATTTACAGCCTTTGCAACTTTGCAGTCAAAATAGTGTTTAGCCAGGGAGAACCTTTGGGAGCTAACTCCCTTTATTTCAGAGGTAAAGTCTGAGGACTAGAGCTTACGGGCAGGTAGAATTAGAGGATTCCGCAAAAATTGTTTAGGTGCAACATGACTCAAATAATGAAGAAACACCTCTGCTTAAGTGTGTCTCTGCATTACCATTTCACCGCTCCCTGCTGCAGGTTGAGATCTATTAATCCAATGCAAAACAACAACGTGAAAATTCACATTCTATCAGGCCTTTCTGAACCTACTAGACTTTGAGTTGCCAACATGAAGGATGTAGAACTGAACACAAAATAAGTGCACTTTCTCTTTAATCATCAGCAAATTAATAATTGCTAATCATCGCATTTCTTCTTCACACCAGGTGGTATTTGAACAGGTGTTTCTTTCTCCTGTTCAAATGGTTCTCCTGCCGGCAACCTAAGGGCAAATATTGCAGGAAATGATTGACTCCTCTTAAAATTACAACATAGATAATTAAATAAAGCATTAGTTTCTAGGGCATGCAGTGCCTACAGAAATGGCTAGCTTTCCAACACTGTGGGAAGTAACTGTTTAATTATAGACAAAAAAAAACCTAAAGGCTAGAATATGGTACTTCAATTGTTGGAACCCAAAGCAGATTTGTATTTAGTGGGACAGAAGTACCAAAAGTATCATGACTGCAGTAGTTCAGGAAGGCATCTTACCACCATCTTCTCAAGGGCAACTAGGGATGGGCAATAAAGTTGACATAGCTAGCAATGGCCATGTCCCACAACTGACTGAAAAAGAGAATAAATCCTTCATCTAGCAGTCTGATTACATTTAATATCTGGATTGGAAGTGAAATGAATTTATCTAAGAATCCACATGCAAACAAATACAGTCAGGGTGAAATATTTCAACATAATCCCTTTATATCTCCGAAACGCATTCTTTCTATCAAAAAATACCAAAACATATGAGAATGCTGAAAATCAAAAAAAATGACAAACATTGCTGGAAAAGCTCAACAGGTCTGGCAGTATCTGTGGAGAGAAATTAGTGTTAACGTTTCAGGTCCAGTGATCCTTCCTTAGAACTGCACCAAAGGTCCTCCTCCAGGCCGAGTGTGTATGGGCCCTTTCAAGTTACTGCACTTTTGAGGTTGTGCAAAAACAATATTATAACGACAGCTTATTTAAATGAATAAACAATGCACAGCGAAAAAAGGGAACATTGTTTCAAACTATTCACTGCAATGCTCTTAACCAAGGAGGCCGCCTAAAGAATTGAATGTTGATATTCAAAGAGTGATCATGGTATGGTTAATGGTTTTGGCACTGCGGAGAGAGGCCAGAGTGCTGGATTTGTTATTGGATGGTTAAGGGAATTGTATGGCAGAGACGTTCAAGTGTGCATTCACCAACTTTAGGAACCTAGAAACAGGAGTAAGTCTCTTAAGTCTGTTTTGCCATTCAACAAGATCATGGCTGATCTGTGACACAATCCACTTGCCTCATTTCCTTTGATGCGTTCAGTTAACCAAAACCTACTAACATCAGACTTTAAATTAATAATTGATCTTGCATCAGTTGTTGCGAGCAAGAGAGAGTTCTAAACTTCTCCCACATAGTATGTTTCTTAATTTCACTCCTGACAGGTCTGGTTCCAACCTTACACGGTCTAATTTTAGAATGGCAACCAGCAGAAATAGCTTTTTCTATCTAACTTGCCTATTATATTTAAATTCCAAGAACCGTCAAACAAAACACCACTTAAAATGCTAAATTTTAGGAATGCAACTTTGGTTTGTGCATCTCTTGTAGTAATCTATCCTTTGGCATCTAGTTATTGCTGTACTCCCTCCAAGACCAAATAACCTTCTTAACATGTCATATTCATAATTGCTCAAAATACTCAACATGCAATCGAATCTGAGCTTTACATAGCTGAAGTATGACATCTACCCCTTGTATTTTAGCCCTCTAGATATAACGATGAGAATTCACAGTTCAGCCTACTTAACCTATCAATATTGCTTTGTAGTTTTATGTTTTCATCTACAATGCTTGCATAAGACCATAAGACATAGGAGTGGAAGTAAGGCCATTCGGCCCATCGAGTCCACTCCGCCATTCAATCACGGCTGATGGGCATTTCAACTCCACTTACCCGCATTCTCCCCGTAGCCCTTAATTCCTCGAGACATCAAGAATCTATCGATCTCTGCCTTGGAGACATTTAGCGTCCCGGCCTCCACTGCACTCTGCGGCAATGAATTCCACAGGCCCACCACTCTCTGGCTGAAGAAATGTCTCCGCATTTCTGTTCTGAATTGACACCCTCTAATTTTAAGGCTGTGTCCACGGGTCCTAGTATCCTCGCCTAACGGAAAAGATTTCCTAGCGTCCACCCTTTCCAAGCCATGTATTATCTTGTAAGTTTCTATTAAGTCTCCCCTTAATCTTCTAAACTCCAATGAATACAATCCCAGGATCCTCAGCCGTTCCTCGTATGTTAGACCTACCATTCCAGGGATCATCCGTGTGAATCTCCGCTGGACACGTTCCAGTGCCAGTATGTCCTTCCTGAGGTGTGGGGACCAAAACTGGACACAGTACTCCAAATGGGGCCTAACCAGAGCTTTATAAAGTCTCAGTAGCACAACGGTGCTTTTATATTCCAACCCTCTTGAGATAAGTGACAATATTGCATTTGCTTTCTTAATCACGGACTCAATCTGCATGTTTACCTTTAGAGAATCCTCGACTAGCACTCCCAGATCCCTTTGTACTTTGGCTTTACAAATTTTCTCACCGTTTAGAAAGTAGTCTATGCTTTTATTCTTTTTGCCAAAGTGCAAGACCTCGCATTTGCTCACATTGAATTCCATCAGCCATTTCCTGGACCACTCTCCCAACCTGTCTAGATCCTTCTGTAGCCTCCCCACTTCCTCAGTACTACCTGCCTGTCCACCTAACTTCGCATCATCTGCCAACTTCACTAGAATGCCCCCAGTCCCTTCATCCAGATCATTAATATATAATGCGAACAGCTCTGGCCCCAACACTGAACCCTGCGGGACACCGCTTGTTGTCACCGGCTGCCATTCCGAAAAAGAACCTTTTATCCCAACTCTCTGCCTTCTGTCAGACAGCCAATCCTCAATCCATCCCAGTAGCTCACTTCGAACACCATGGGCCCTCACCTTGCTCAGCAGCCTCTCGTGTGGCACCTTATCAAAGGCCTTTTGGAAGTCTAGATAGACCACATCCACTGGGTTTCCCTGGTCTAACCTACTTGTCGCCTCTTCAAAGAATTCCAACAGGTTTGTCAGGCATGACCTCCCCTTACTAAATCCATGTTGACTTGTTCTAATCAGACTCTGCTCTTCTAAGAATTTAGAAACCTCATCCTTAATGATGGATTTTAGAATTTTACCAACAACCGAGGTTAAGCTAATTGGCCTATAATTTTCCATCTTTTGTCTTGATCCTTTCTTGAACAAGGGGGTTACAACAGCAATCTTCCAATCATCTGGAACTTTCCCTGACTCCAGTGACTCTTGAAAGATCTCAACCAATGCCTCCGCTATTTCCTCAGCCACCTCTCTCAGAACTCTAGGATGTATCCCATCGGGGCCAGGAAATTTATCAATTTTAAGACCTTTTAACTTTTCTAGCACTATCTCTTTTGTAATGGCAACCATACTCAACTCAGCCCCCTGACTCCCTTTAATTGTTGGGATATTACTCATGTCTTCCACTGTGAAAACTGACGCCAAGTACTTGTTAAGTTCTCCTGCTATTTCCTTATCTCCCATCACTAGGCTTCCAGCATCAGTTTGAAGTGGCCCAATGTCTACCTTTGCCTGTCGTTTGTTTCTTAGGTATTGAAAGAAACTTTTACTATCATTTCTAATATTACTGGCTAGCCTACCTTCATATTTGATCCTCTCCTTTCTTATTACTCTCTTTGTTATCCTCTGTTTGTTTTTGTAGCCTTCCCAATCTTCTGATTTCCCACTGCTCTTGGCCACTTTTTAGGATCTCTCTTTTTCTTTAATACATTTCCTGACTTCCTTTGTCAGCCATGGCTGTCCAATCCCTCCCCGGATAATCTTTCTTTTCTTGGGGATGAACCTCTGTATAGTGTCCTCAATTATCCCCACAAACTCCTGCCATTTTTGCTCTACTGTCTTCCCCACTTGGCTCTGCTTCCAGTCTATTTTTGTCAGTTCCTCTCTCATGCCCTTGTAATTACCTTTATTTAACTGTAACACCATTACATCCGATTTTGCCTTCTCTCTTTCAAACTCCAGACTGAACTCTACCATATTATGATGGCTGCTTCCTAAGGGTTCCCTTACTTTAAGATCTTTTATAAAGTCTGGTTCATTGCAAAGCACTAGGTCCAGAATAGCCTGCTCCCTTATGGGCTCCATGACAAGCTGTTCCAAAAAGCCATCTTGTAAGCATTCCATGAATTCCCTTTCTTTGGATCCACCGGCAACATTATTTACCCAGTCCACCTGCATGTTGAAGTCTCCCATGATCACTGTGATCTTGCCTTTCTGACATGCCTTCTCTATTTCCCGGTACATGTTACGTCCCTGGTCCTGACCACTGTTGGGAGGTCTGTACACAACTCCCATTATGGTTTTTTTGCCTTTGTGGTTCCTCAATTTCACCCACACAGACTCCACATCATCTGACATTATGTCATTCAGTGCCATAGATTTAATTTTGTTCTTAACTAACAAGGCAACCCCACCCCCTCTGCCGACCTCCCTGTCTTTTCGATAAGTTGAAAATTCTTGGAGGTTTAACTGCCAGTCCTGACCCCCCTGTAACCAAGTCTCTGTGATGTCTACCACATCATAATCATTCACTATGATCTGTGCCATTAGTTCATCTGCTTTGTTATGAATGCTACGAGCATTCAGGTAAAGTGCCTTAATGCTAACTTTATCATTAGAGATATTGGAAGTCATAAGATGTCCGAAGTTATCCTTCCTTTTTGATGCATTCCCAGTCTGTCTTGAGTTTAAATCCGCCTGCACATATGCTACCCTGTTGCTTATCTTTCCATTTAACGCCATACTCCCTGTCACTTTCACTTTCCCTTCCCTCCGACTCAGAAGTTTAAAGTCCTACTGACCACCCTATTTATCCTCTTCGCTAGAAAATTGGTACCTGATCGGTTCAGGTAGAGACCGTCCCAACGGTATAGATCCCCCCTGTTCCAAAACTGATGCTAATGCCCCATGAAGTGGAATCCCTCTTTCCCACACCAATTCCATAGCCACGTGTTTACTTGCCTAATTTTCTTATCCCTATGCCAATTGGCACATGGCTCGGGCAGTAATCCGGAGATTATGACCCTTGAGGACCTGTGCTTCAATTTCCTGCCTAGTGCTTCATAATCCCCAAACAGGTCCTCCACCCTAGTCTTGCCTATGTTGTTAGTACCAACGTGGACCCCAACAACTGGATCCTCCCCCTCCCGCTCCAATATCCTTTCAAGCCGGTCAGAGATGTCCCGCACCCTGGCACCGGGCAGGCAACACACCATGCGAGACTCCCGATCCGGCTTGCAAAAGATACTATCTGTCCCCCTAATTATAGAATCCTCTATAACCACTACTTGTCTATTTGCTCCCCCCTCTTGAATGGCCTTCTGCACCATGGTGCCATGGTCAGCTGGCTCATCCTATCCAGAGCCCTTTTCCTCATCCGAACAGGGAGCAAGAATCTCATACCTGTTGGACAAGGTCAAGGGCTGAGGCTCCTGCATTCCTGAACTCAGGTTCCCTCGACCTGCCTCACTTACAGTCACACTCTGATGTGCCTGATCACTAGCTGAATGTGAATTACTTAATCTCCTAGGTGTGACTGCCTCCTGAAACAAAGCGTCCAGGTAACTCTCCCCCTCCCGGATGTGCCGCAGTGTTTGAAGCTCAGATTCCAGATCATCAACTCTGATCCGGAGTTCTTCCAGCAACCAGCACTTGCTGCAGATGTGGTCACTGCCATTCACAATGGGATCAGCCAGCTCCCATATCATACAGCTACAGCACATCACCTGCTCAGCCATCTCTGCTTAGTTAATTAATTACTTAGTTACTTTGTACAGGTTTGCATTAGAATACTTTACTTGCAGAGCCACATACACATGCAAAGTTGGATATTTGACTTTCAATTTTACCATCAAATCTTTATTAATTCAGTGAAAGGTTGAGGTTCTATAAAGTATCTTCTGGAAGTCCATTTAAATAACATCCATTATCATGATAGCATCAAGAAACAGACTCCTGATTTTTGCATTCCATCATCTGATTTTAATACCTGCAACTTTCAAGAATTGAAATGGCTTTAAAAAGGACTTAAATTTGGCACAGTAATTGGGTAACTAACCAAGAGATTTTAAAAAAAAACAGGTTAGCTGGACTGCAAGACTTGTAAAATGAAACAGGAATAAATAAACTAATAGGTATGAAGAAACCCTCATCTCTTATTTTGATTTGCACCTGTATGATAAGTTAAAGATAAAAGATGTCAGTTACAATTACCCAAGCCTGACACAATGAATTCAAACATTAAAATGCCCAAACTGGTTTGTACTTCAGGAGGTAGAGCAGTGGAGATGGATTTATGATTGCACAACTGCAGAAAGTTCTCTCTCTCTCTGCCTCTCAAAGAACAAAGCACCCAGTGACAACATTAACTTGAGAGAAACATCTGAAAACAAGGAACTTAAAATGAAATATTCACTACTGCTGAGAATACTAGACATTAATTAACTAACTATGGACTCAGACTAAAGTTTGGTTAGCTACATTCTATTTTATTAGAGGGTGGTATTTCATTGTGCTAAAAAGAACATCAATTTTTGATGCAGCCAACTAATGAGGCTAAGAGGAGGGAAACCAATTCACCCCTTCTCATCTGGTCAATGGAACCAGGTCATTCTGCAGCCTATGCAGTTGAAATAGTTAGTACCAAATTAGTTTTAAGTTTAAAGTTATGTCTACTGGTAACTAGTGCAGACTGGGAAATTCTGATCTGGTTATTAGCAAGCATAGTATGTAATTGCCCACTAAGACCTTCGGGGCAATATTTATTCCATAAGACTGTACTAGATTCAAACTTAAGTTTAATGCACTCATTCATATTAGCACTGGGCCCCTTTTTCTTATAAGTTACAGAAAGCAAGCAAAACTCAGATTTCTAATGTCTATGGGTAGTTATGAGCTGTGAAATGCTATAAATTTGACTTTATGTGCATTTATGCATTTAAGTGTCAAAAACACCATTTTTATAATCTAATGTATTTTAAATGTTGGCTTTACTAATCTTTCTTTTAAAAATGCGTTTGTGGTATTATGCAGATGAGAATCGGTTTGTCACTGAAACTTGCATTATTCTTTGTTGGAGTTTTAATGACACAATGTGTAAGAACAAAGAAGTTGAGTACAGAAGATAACAGGGACAGTGTGAAAATTACCAAATGCTTCTAATATTTCTTCAGACTAAATATATATTGTTCTAATCTATTTTCATAAACACAATTTTTAAAAATTTGAGTTTTCTGACATTCTCAATTAAAACAATGCACATTGATAGTTACAGCCATCTACCATGCTTGTTAGTTTGAATATATAAATTTCAATGAGTTAAATAGATTCTAAATCAATCTGAGCCCTGAAGAAACCATGGAAAAAAAATCTCTTCAAAACAAACGAGGTTGGACAAGGGGAAATCTGCTCTTATTTGATAAACATTCTATCATTCTATCTGGACTGTTAATCCAGAGACTCAAGTAATGTTCTGGGGACTATGTTTCAAATTCTGCCAGCGCAGATGATGGAAACTGAATTCAATAAAAGTCTAGAATTAAAGACTCTAATGATGACCACAAGTCCATTGTGAATTGTTGAGAAAACCCATCTGGTTCATGAAGGTCCTTGAGGGAAGAAGACTGCCATCTTTACCTGGTTTAGCCTATGTGTGACTCCAGACCCACAGTCTGACTCTTAACTCTTGACTCTTAATTGCCCTTTGGGCAATTGTGTATGGGCAATAACTGCTGGTCTAGCCAATAATGCCCTCATCCCATGATTGAATAAGCAAAAGAAATTCATCATACTCAACCGAAAATGAAAACGAAGTCTAGTCACAATAAAAACCTTTCCATTAATGTCAGTTCACAACTGTTGGGATTTAAATTGATTTGTTATGAGAAATGGATAGTTCAGTTAGAAATATGCAGAATCCAAGACAATCAAGATTTACAGACAAATAAAATTAGATTTTGGACAAATCTACAAAAAATTAACTACAAATCACAGTGGAAAAAAAGAGTCTCAGAAGGAATCAGGGTAAGATATGCTAAAAGTTAGAACAATGATCGTATTTTGCTTTTACTTCAAGCTTTTATTTCTTGTTGTTTGACCTTGCATTCACAGTAATCCTCCAGTGAACTAGAAAGAGAAGTGGTAACATTCAAGAAGGTATATCCAATCTGGGTTCAGAACAAAAACAGCAGAAGGTACTTTTTGTACTATACATATTCTGCAGCAAGGTTATGGTGACCTAAAACGAAAAACGTCCCCAATAATAGTCAGGACAAAAATAACAGATGGCCATTGCTACACAACTAGGAAAATCTAGGACATTATTTCTCTTGATAAAGTAGGACACCTGGATGACTTTGTAAATGATCACAGAAATTCATAAATCAAGTTATTCTAGGTACACACTTTGGTGTCAAATTAAGAAAACAGCAGGATCTTCACGTGGACAGAAGCAAGTCATATTTATCAAGATGATAAAATCACTAGCAATATCTAATTTTAACCCAGAGGAATAATGGATGAACTTCTCCAAATTAATATCTTATAAGCATTGTTTACCAAAGCACCTTCTATTTACTATTTTTGCTTGACCTGTCTATGCAATATTCTTCATTAAATCCTGATGAGTTTTTGTTGAAATTACTTCATACCATTGCTTTCCTTTTCTAAATAATTTATCATTAAACATGTTTTGTATTGCAAGGAGACATTAACAATATAACAAAGGCTGGCGTTTACCCTAATTGTGCTCATGAAGATCCAGTCCTTTCTGCTTAACTGTTGCAAAAGCATTTAGAAAACATCTTTAATGTAGTAAACATCTTTAACACATTTTACGGTTGAAAATTAAGAGAAAAGAATGTGAACTGACACTGAATACAGTAGCAGAAAGAGACAAATTATCAAAAATGAACAAGCCATTGCCAGAGAGAGGTTAAGAATAGAATTTTAAAAGTTTCTGATCAATGTTCCTGGTCGGTAGTTAAGATGCTAAAGCCTCTAGAGCAGAGGATCAGAGATTCATAACAGATCGGAATAGCAACAGGTAGATTACAGCTGAAACATTTGGCTGGAGAAGGTTACAGTGTTGGGTCAAGACTGTAGAGAAGATATCTATAAAGGAAACTAAGATTATTACTTTCAAGGGAGATCAGTGATGACAAGGAGAGAGTAGGGGAATTTCCATTTGAGTTTTAAACAAGTTCATGTTTATGTAGCAGTTAATTCAGAAGGTCAACATAAAGGAATGGAAAAGCAGTCCAGATATGCTGAAAAGTTTGAATTAAGGTTTCAGCAATGATGGAGTTTGAAGTAAGTTCAGAGGTAGGTTATGGAGATGGATGTTAGCATACTTCGCGATGAGTGGGATGTAGAATTTGACATTCAGCTCTAGATCACTTGGAATGCTAATTTGCTAAGATTTGGAGGTGTAGTGCTGGGTGGAGTAGGCAGGGGCTGTCCATGGAGGGCTGTGATGCAAATTTTGATCACTTGTGATTCTCTAATGAAGTACACAATCAATTTGGTACTAAGCTATGGGATATTTCAGGTTACACCATTTGACTGTTTTGAGTTCACCAACATCTGCCATGGCAATATCTAGAATTGAGTAAATTGTAGGAACTAAGAGTTGACAAGTCACCGTGTTCTGATGGATTTCGTCCTCGGGTCTGAACACAAGAAGCCAGTAAGGTTGCTGATGCATTGGTTTTAATTTTCCAAAACTCATAAGATTCAGGAAAGGTTCCTTTAGCTTGGAAAAAAATTAACTTCTTTATTCAAAAAAAGGAGAGATGCAGAAAGTAGGAAACTAAGGTCAGTTAGTTTCACATCTGTCATAGAGAAAATGTTAGAAGCTACCATTAATGATATTATAACTGGATACTTGGATAAATTCAAGCTAATCAGGCAGAGCCGATATGGTTTTGTCAAAGGGAAGTCACGTTTAACAAATTTATTGAAGTTCTTTGAAGAAGTGGTTAGCACTGCTGCCTCACAGCGCCTGAGACCCGGGTTCAATTCCCGACTCAGGCGACTGACTGTGTGGAGCTTGCACCTTCCTTCCATAACAGGCAATACCCTAGCAAATCTCCTCTGATCCCCTCCAAAGCTTCCATATCCTTCCTATAATGCGGCAACTAGAACTGTATGCAACACTCCAGGTGCTGTCTTACCAGTGTTTTGTACAGCTGAATCATGACCTCATGGCATTGAAATTCAATCCCCCTCCAAATAAATGCCAACAGACGATTTGCCTTCTTCACAACCATATCAACCTAGATGGCAACTTTCAGGGATTTCTGCACCTGGACACTGAGATCACTCTATTCATCTACACTGCCAATAATTTTACTATTAGCCCAGTACCCTGCATTCCTGTTACTTCTTCCGAAGTAAACTACTTCACACTTTTCCACATTAAACTCCAGTTGCCACTTCTCAGCCCAGCTCTGCCTTGGCGAAAGGTTGCAGAGCTCTGAGATTCAGAGAGATCTGAGTATCCTGATACATAAATAATAGAAGGTTAGTGTAGAGCTACAGCAAGTAAGCAGAAAGCTAATTAAATGATATGTTTTATCATAAGGGGAACTGAATGCAAGAGTAGGGAGGTTATGCTTCAATTGTACAGGGCATTGAAATTGAATCTGGAGTACAGTGTACAGCACTAGTCAACATATAATTGGAAGCAGTCCAGAAAACATTTAAATGATTAATATCTGCAATAAATAGACTTCTTTATAGGGAAAGGCTAGGCCTGCTAGACCTGTGTTCTCTGGAGCTTAGAAGAGTCAGAGATGACTTAATTGAAATATATAAGTCCTGAGGGGACTTCACTGGGTGGATGTAGTTAGGATGTTTTGTCTTATGGAGAATCCAGAACTAGGGGTCATAGTTTAAAAATAAGGAGTTACCCACTTAAAACAAAGATGAAACCTTATTTTCTCTGAGGATTGAGTGTCCTTTGAATTCCCTTCCTCAAAAGGCAGTGGGTATAGAACTTTTAAATATTATTAAGGCAGTGGTAGATAGATCATTGATTATGAAGGGCTTGAAGGATTATTGGAGATATGTAGGAATATAAAATTAAGAATAAAATCAGATAACTATGATCTTATTGAATGGCAGAGCAGGTTTGAAGGGCTGAGTAGCCTTCTCTTGTTCCCTGTTTATATATTCAAAACAATGAAGTACTAACCATACACAACCATTTGTATTTGCAAAACGCACAGCATCTAAGATATGATTCTGCAATCGGACAACATTTGTGAGATGATCCTGAATGTGAGAGTAATTATGCTGGCAACCAATTTAGGATTGTCAATCAGCCTCACAGTATGGCTCACTTACATGTATTGAAAGCTATATTTATTAATATACAAGGCCTGATTCTTTGCAGTCAAAGAGCACACATACATCCACTGCACACCTGTTTCAACGCAACAAAATATATGATAGCCATTCACTCGCTCAGTTATCAGAATGATGCCTTGATCAATCAGCGTCAATCCAATTGGTTTAAAAGTTTAAACAAAGCCTATTTGTTAACTGTCAATCAGCATCAATGGGTTCATTCTCCATGGCAACACCTCTATCAATTAGCATTCACTTGCAAAGCAATCAGTACTTTCCTCTCACATAGTGGAAATATTGATTTTCCCCTTGAATCTATTTTACTGTTCTAATGAATTAAAGATGAACAGCTTTGACACATGTATTTTTCAGCTATAATGGGGTATGATAAGCTTTTTTAATACAGTTACTTCTGAAAATATTTTGAATAGAAAAGAAATGTGATCATTTAATTGACCAGATTCTAGATTAGAGTGGTGCTGGAAAAGCACAGCAGTTCAGACAGCATCTGAGGAGCAGGAAAATCGACTTTTCGGGTAAAAGCCCTTCATCAATAGTTGGATGAGTCTTATGCCTGAGTATTTCATGAACATCTCAAAGATGTCCAAATATTATTAGGTGGCTTATAATTTCTGTCTATAGTGGATACTGGGTGAATGGGCATGGTTGTATAAAGAGGAGGCTTGATGGGGACATGGAAGGAACATAGTGGATGTAGAGGAGGCAGGGAAATGTCGAGAAATGAGGGTAAGAATTGAAGGGTGAGGACTAGGGTGACTAACAGTCCTCTATTTCCACCTCTGCCCTGTTTCAGGAAGTGGCAACCCCAGAATCCCAGTCACCATCTTACCCAATCCCCAAAGTAAAAATTGTGTGGCCAGGATCATGATATTGGGGTATAGCCAGATTTACAATTCCTTTCTCAAAGATGAAAACCCAGTCATTAACTTTCTCACTACTGCAGTAACTGTGATACAGTATCATTTAATCCTGGTCATTAGTGATACATTCAAAATAAAAACATGCACCATTGTAGAGATTTAAAGTGCTCAGCTGTGTTTTTCTGATTTTGCACCATGATTACAGACAACATATTAAGCACAACATTGGTTCAAATAGTTCACCAAATTCTAATTGGAAAACCTGCTCTTGTTACAAGCTGTCATTTAAAATTTTTGTATATGAAGGGAATAATTTTTGTCTATCTATTGCCCAGTTTATGCTGAAAATGAATTTGATAGTCAAATGATAAAGTATAAAGAAATCTCAGCAATTAACAATCAAATCTCTGCCAAACACAGCTTTTGTCAATGCTTCAAAATGATCAGCCTACATCCAGGATATGAATGAGGAAAGGTATAACACCATTGGTTTCGTTCATGACTTCAGCTAGAACCATTTTAGTGTGGGTGAGTGCTGGAAACTAGACTGAAGGTATTTAAATAGGAAGTTGATGATTAATATCACCACCTAATTTCCAAGTAGGAAAAAAAAGTACATTGGAATGAATGCAGAAGTCTGGAGTTAAAATGAGTGGCTGGCTGGCAAAACCGAATTAAGAAGCGTGGCGCTGGAAAATTACAGCTGGTCAGGCAGCATCCGAGGAGCAGGAGAGTCAACATTTTGAGCTTTTCATATTATCTATGTAATGACAGGGAGTTATGCTCACCAGCAGCTCAGCAATAGGATGGGCTGAAAAATACACCCTGTGGATCTAAGCCAGGAGGTCAATGTGGGGTAGGAAAGAGTGAGTATTGCAGCATTTTTATGAGGGCAAGATCATTTAAGCTTTTTTTTTAATACAAACAGACTTGCATGCTTTAGAGTAACCTTCAGTCATCTCTTTAAAGTCCCATAATAATGACATTTTGGGTTCCTAAAACCAGCACATAATGTGATTTTAAAAACTGAAAGAAGTCAATGAAGATAATTGAGAATGTTTCCTCATCCAATCCCTATCATCTCTGTTCTCAATAAGCTACACAGCATTTTCCATAACTTAAAGCTTCAACTTTAATACACTGGATTTTTACATCCCTCAATCGCTTGCTCACACATCACCCATCCCTCTCTGCAGCCCTGTTACTACAGTCTCTTCCAGTGAAATATTATTCCCAAATCTCACTTGTTTCTCTTATTCTAGTCTTATGTCTCAGCCCATTTGATTAGATTAGATTCCAGAGTGTGGAAACAGGCCCTTCAGCCCCACAAGTCCACGTCAACCCTCTGAAGAGTAACCCACCTTGACTCATTTCCCTATATTTACCCCTGACTAATGCACCTAACACTATGGGCAATTTAGAATGGCCAATTTACCTGACCTGCACATCTTTTGGAATGTGAGAGGAAACCTGAGCACCCGGAGGAAACCCATGCAGACATGGGGAGAATGTGTAAACTTCACACAGGGGAATCGAACCCAGGTCCTTAGCACTGTGAGGCAGCAGTGCTAACCACTGAGCCACCACGCTGCCCTCAGCTATGGTATTTGGGCAGTCGTTTGTTCTTTATTTTCTGGAAGTTCTCGTTACCTCATTACTTTGGCTGAGCTGTGAATTGCTTCTCAATCTCTTTTCCCCTTCTGCAGAGCAGTAGTGTTGAAACTGGTTTCATCATTGGTAGTGCGGTATTTACTGCTGTTAACTTGATTCCAGGTTAGGATGTAGGGGCCATGCACTGACCTGTATGATACCAGTACTAAGATTTCACTAAGTGTCCAAACATGCAGGCAAGACCCCATTGCCATCAATTGTCTAATTATGATCCATCAGGTTTACATGTGGTTACTTCCTATATCTTGACTTCAATTCTTGAATGATTCAACTAAAATGACAAATCAATGCAAAGAAAAAAAATACATGCATTTAACAAGTTTTCTTTTCAAGACCACCAGACAATCCAAAAAACTTTACAACTGAGCCAATGATGTACTTCTGAAATACAATCATTGTAGTGTCAGAAAGATGACAGCCAATGTGTGCATAGTGAGCTCTCACTGTCAACCATGTGATAATCACCACATAATCTGTTCTTGCAATTTTGACTGAGGGGTTAACTTTGGCTCTTTTTCAAAATAGTTACATGGCATTTTTTATGTCAACCTCAGAGAATAGACGAGGCCTCAGTTTAACATCTCCTCTGATAGGAAGCACCTTTAACAATGCTCCAGTAATGCGCAGAATTCAACCAGGATTTTTGTATTCAAGCACAGGACTGGAATTTAAACCAGCACCTTGTGACTCAGAGGGAAGGATGCTAACAACTAACTCAGGTCAGTTTCATTTCAAACTGCTTCTACTATCATTCAGTTAGTTAGAGCAAAATAGGTGAGACCCTTCTTGAACTCATTATTATTATTTTAAAGAAGGAAGGATGTTTTATTGCAGTAACATAAAACAAATCCTTCATACGATTTTAAACTGGATGATTATTAAGCAGTTCAAACGTGCCATTATTCCAGGTCCTAGGATAAGAAAGCATTTAAAAAGCTACATTTACCTTTTCCAGATGGGAAGAAACATTCCATTTCCACGCTGCTGCGGGAGTGAGAAATGCAGAGTGTGCTGCTTGGAACCAAACCTTCCAGTGGAGGGCTTCTATCGGTTGTACGTACTAAGCACCAGCCAGGCCTTTCACTGGGTCTCTCCAAGAGCTCAACAGTCTGTCCTATTTGGATACTGAGTTCACTGCCGTTGCTTGCTAAGAAGTCTTGCAGCACCACTGTCAATTCACAACCTCCAGAAAGCTAGGGGGGAAGATATTGAAAAAACACTGTTTTAAGACATTGTTAGCATTTGAAAGAGGTTAATATAATTCAGTGATAAATCCTTGGCAAAAAGGAAGAACTCTTTTAAAAGTATAAGTTTTCCATTACATCTATTTGTGGTTTTTTTTTCAGAACATTTCTGATGAACTTAAGCAATGTTGTCTTTTGTGTGAACCAATGCTCACAGATTGAATCATTAACTTGAAACTCGGATCTCAACCAGATGTCAAATTTATTTACAACCCTACTACGGACCTGTAAGTTTTCTTTTTAAGTTGACAAAATTGAGAAATTGTGAGACCCCAGGTACTTACTAAGAGTGAACCACAAGATTTCAAGGTTTTAAGCAAACAAAAGTAAACTTTACTATAAAGTCATTGTAGTTCTAACAGACCATAGGAGTGCTCTCTCATTAGACAGAGATGATTGACGATGCTTGGTTTGTGGGTCACCGGGCCTCAGACAAGTGGCAAGGTAGAGAAAGAGAGACCTTCATGGTAACTTCAGCTAGTACAGAAATTGAACTCCCCCATACTGTTAGCATCACTCTGCATTGCAAACCAGCCATCCAGTCAACTGAGCTACTCAACAGAAATCTGTCTCACCATTCAACACAGTTGGAAAATTAGACATTTTCCTATCTATGCAGGAATCTCTTCCCGCCAATTTTATACAATTCTCCCAACATTCTTGCCAATGTCCACATTGTTCAAAGGCTGAAAAGATCCCACCCACTGCATCAAACACTGCATGAAGCATAGCAAATAGCAAATGTAGTCAAGATGGATCCCACAGGTTTCAAAGCAACACCCTACCCTAATCTTAGTAAAACTTTACAAGGGATTCCAATTTCTTTTATTTGAAATACTTAGCTTTCGAGCTCACTCAAAAGCTGCTAAGTCACATACCTCCTCATCAACAATTCATATTCCAGCTCATATTCTAATCAGCTATATGCTTTCCTGGACTCAAGAGACTGCATTCCAGCATGTATTCACAGAAACAATTTTCAGCTTTTCACAGACTGCTAGCTTCATCAACCTGACATTGCCTGTGTTTCTCTGAGCTTGAAAGTTGCTCAGCTGCACAAAGCAAATGCAAACTGTGGGCATCATTCACCCTCACTTTCAGCTGCAATAAACTGTAAATAGCACATTGTTTCTTTTGACCCCCATGAGCTCAGAAGGCTTTGGACAACCTAACATCAACACTTTGCAGCACCTCCTGACTCTCTGAAATTCTCATGATTTCCAATACCTTGGAGACTGCTGCAGCAGCACCCTTTCTTGGAACCTGCTTCAAGACCTGACTTGCTAGCAAACCTCTCCTCTGACTGTCTCCATGCAACTTTCTAAAAATTAACTGTTCAGTAAACCTTGTATTGGCCTATTGACAAACAAATCACAGTAGAACAATCAAACGTAGCAGCCCCTTGGAACTGTCTGTTTCAAGAATATCATAATAAGTATAGATTAATGGCTTACTGAAGGGATACAAAAAGAAAGTTTTGTCACAGAATGCTCAAGCATCAAAATAGAAACAGAAAAAGTTGAAGAAACTCAATAGGTCTGGCAGCAACAATGGAGAGAGAAGCAGAATTAATCTTTCAAGTCCAATATGCTTCCTCTTTGGAATTATCATAAGAAGAGGATGAGGTCTTGGGTAGATACAGGAGTAAACAAGGGAACAGAACCTTTGAAATGCTGACGGGGAAGGGACAGAAGATATATTTGGGATTGGTATTATGCTGCAGGTGGGGGAAATGGCAGAGGATGATCCTTTGAAGGCAGAAGCTGGTGAGGTGGGAAGTGAGGTCAATACCTCATCCGCCTTCCACAGCACTTTCCCATGCACTGCAGGAGATGCAATCCTTTATTTCCACCTCTGCCCAAGTCTGCAAACACTTATTTCCAGGTGAAAGGTCAATTTGTCTGCACTTCTTTCAATCTGGTCTATTGTATTCGGTGCTCACAATGTAGTGTCTCTATACCTGGGAGACTAGATACCGACTGGGTGACTGGACTGTGCCCAACTTCCAGTTGCTTTCCATTCAAATACACCATCCTGATCTCATGTTCACATTTCTATCCTAGCCCTGCTACAGTATTCCTGTGAAGCCCAATGCGAAATGGAGGAGCTGTTTTTACCGTTAAGGCACTTTTTACAGCGTTCAGAACTTCAGACTATGAACCCTGTCCTCCATTTTGATTGTTTCTGATGGCATTCACTGATATAAAGCTGGAATATCCAACAGCCCGCTCGAAGTCCAGATTTTGGACCATGAACTGCATTGAACTGATAAAGATCTATTTATGAATTACATCAAGTGAGGTTACAAGATTCTGTTTGAATATTTCCAAGACTATATGCTTTGTAGGAAAATCTCATTTAGAGTTTCAGGATTGCAATTCAGAGGACTTTTTCTCACAGCCATATGAAATGAAGCTTAATTAATGGGCAATTGTGAAATTCATGGCCTATCTTGAAGGATAAACCACATCAGACTTTGAAAATCCACAACAACCCTATTCATCCTTGCTGCAACAGGCAACAACTTAGCAGAATGGTTGTAAAGGCTGGGATCCAGATGGACCAGGTCCCAATTTTAAATCACAGTTTGAAAAGGGCCTTTGGCTTGCAGGGTGGGGTGGGTGGCGTTGAACCATGAAAGATCTTGACCATAAGAAACGGTTGGAACTACTTTGTTTTGAGTGTTTCCACTCTTCACCGATTGTTAGACAATAGACAATAGGTATTAGGTGCAGGAGTAGGCCACTCTGCACTTCAAGCCTGTACCACCATTCAATATGATCATCTTTAATCAGTATCCTGTTCCTGCCTTATCTCCATAACCCTTGATTCCACAATCCTTGAGAGCTCTATCCAACTCTTTCTTAAATGAATCCAGAGACTGGACCTCCACTGCCCTCTGGGGCAGAGCATTCTACACAGCCACCACTCTCTGGGTGAAGAAGTTTCTCCTCATCTCTGTCCTAATTGGTCTACCCCGTATTTTAAAGCTGTGTCCTCTGGTTCGGCACTCACCCATCAGCGGAAACATGTTTCCTGCCTCCAGTGTGTCCAATCCTTTAATAATCTGAAATGTCTCAATCAGATCCCCTCGCAGTCTTCTGAACTCAAAGGTCTACAAGCCCAGTCGCTCCAGTCTTTCAGTGTAAGGTAATCCCGCCATTCCAGGAATTGACCTCATGAACCTACGCTGCACTCCTTCAATAGCCAGAATGTCTTTCCTCAAATTTGGAGACCAGAACTGCACACAGTACTCCAGGTGTGGTCTCACCAGGGCCCTGTACAGCTGCAGAAGAACCTCTTTGCTTCTATACTCAATCCCTCTTGTTATGAAGGCCAGCATGCTATTAGCCTTCTTCACTACCTGCTGTAACTGCATGCTTACCTTTATTGACTGCTGTACAAGAACACCCAGATCTCTCTGTACTGCCCCTTTACCTAAATTGATTCCATTTAGGTAGTAATCCGCCTTCCTGTTCTTGCCACCAAAGTGGATAACCATACATTTATCCACATTAAACTGCATCTGCCATGTATCTAATCACTCACCTAGCTTGTCCAGGTCACCCTGTAATCTCCTAACATCCTCATCACATTTCACCCTGCCACCCAGTTTAGTATCATCAGCAAATTTGCTAATGTTATTACTAATACCATCTTCTATATCATTAACATATATTGTAAAAAGCTGCGGTCCCAGTACTGATCCCTGCGGTACCGCACTGGTCACTGCCTTCCATTCCGAAATGGAGCCATTTATCACTCCTCTTTGTTTCCTATCAGCCAACCAACTTTCAATCCAAGTTAGTACTTTGCCTCCAATACCATGCGCCCTAATTTTGCTTATTAACCTCCTATGTGGGACTTTATCAAAAGCTTTCTGAAAGTTCAGGTACACTACATCTATGGGATCTCCCTCATCCATCTTCAGAGTTACATCCTCAAAAAATTCCAGAAGATTAGTCAAGCATGATTTCCCTTTCATAAATCCATGCTGACTCTGACCTATCCTGTTACTACTATCCAGATGAGTCGTAATTTCATCCTTTATAATAGACTCCAGCATCTTTCCCACCACTGAGGTCAGACTAACTTGTCTACAATTTCCTGCTTTCTCTTTCCCACCTTTCTTAAAAAGTGGTATAACATTAGCCACCCTCCAATCCTCAGGAACTGACCCCGAATCTATCGAACTCTGGAAAATAATCACCAACGCATCCACGATTTCCCAAGCTACCTCCTTCAGTACCCTGGGATGTAGACCATCAGGCCCTGGGGACTTTTCAACCTTCAGACCTAACAGTCTCTCCAACACCAATTCCTGGCAAATATAAATTCCCTTCAGTTCAGGTCCTTCAGCCACTGTTACCTCAGGGAGATTGCTTGTGTCTTCCCCTGTGAACACAGATCTGAAGTACCAATTTAATTCTTTTGCCATTTCTTTATTCCCCGTAATATATGCCCCTGTTTCTGTCTTCAAGGGCCCAATTTTAGTCTTAACCATTTTTTTGCCTTTCACATACCTAAAAAAAATTTTACTATCCTCCTTTATATTATTGGCCAGTTTACCTTCGTACCTCATTTTTTCTCTGCGTATTCCCTTCTTAGTAATGCTCTGTTGTTCTTTAAAAGCTTCCCAGTCCTCCATTTTCCCACTTATCTTTGCTATGTTATGTTGAAACCTGGCATAAACATCACACAAATTTGTATGGCCTCATCGGCATATGTGATTAGATGACAGATTAGATTAGCTTACTTGCGTGGAAACAGGCCCCTCGGCCCAACAAGTCCACACAGACCCGCCGAAGCGCAACCCACCCATACCCCTACATTTACCCCTTACCTAACACTACAGCAATTTAGCATGGCCAATTCACCTGACCTGTACATCTTTGGACTGAGGAAACCCACGGGAAGAACGTGCAAACTCCACACAGTCAGTCGCCTAAGGCGGGAATTGAACCCGGGTCTCTGGCGCTGTGAGGCAGCAGTGCTAACTGCTGTGCCACCGTGCCGCCCAATGATTGATACAAAAAGAATTGGTGCCCATTAGAATGCCCAGGTGAGGTGGGGCATGGTGAGGATTCAGGCAAAAACTCTTGGGAAAAAGGATATTCAAAGCAAGCCCTCCCTAAATGCACAGTAGAATGTCAAATGCAATTTTCTGGAGGGAAGTGAAACAAAGCAAATCTTTCTTCCGAGGCCAACCTGAGATGAGTGACACTGTAACATTAGTGATGTAGTTAACGCAACTCAGAGATAGAAATTCTTTCTGCTTAATTACCCGGTTTGTGCTCTGAACAAAACAAAAAGACTTCAATAAAAAGGGGAGGGTAATGCCACTGGACTAATAATTGAAAGGCTCAGCTTACTGGGTCTGAGGACATGGATTCATATCTCACCACAACAGCTAATGGAATTTAAAATCAATTAGTAAGTCTAGAATATAAAGCCAGTATCAATACTGAGGAATATAAATCCATCTGGTCCAATCATTTACATCAGGTAAGGAATCTGTCTTCTTTATCTGGTCTGACTTTAATGAAACTTTAGGCCCAAATAATGTGATTGACTCTTAACATTGCTTCAAGCCACTCCATTCAAGAGCAATTTAGGATGCATACGCCTAATGAAAGAACAGAAAATGTTGCAGATCTATTACATTTATACCACAATCATCTAATCATGCTTCAACATATCGCTCAACGTTCATCACCTACCTTGGCTCCT
Organism: Hemiscyllium ocellatum; assembly: GCF_020745735.1. Lineage (NCBI taxonomy): Eukaryota > Metazoa > Chordata > Chondrichthyes > Orectolobiformes > Hemiscylliidae > Hemiscyllium > Hemiscyllium ocellatum. The sequence goes on along the minus strand of NC_083407.1, from coordinate 61,204,733 downwards.
GGTGCAACAATATTTCAAACTTAAAATTCTTATCCTTATATCCAATCTTTCTATGGCTTGGTCCCTCCAATTACCATAATCTCCCCCAGGCTCATAACTGCTCCCTCCTCTCTAAGACTCCTCAACCAAGAATTCTATGTTTCTCAGTTCTGGAATGGTGTGCATCACTAATTTCTTTCACTGCACCATTAATCAGGTGGAAGGAAGGTCATTGATGAAGCAGCTGAAGATGGTTGGATCTATGACATCACTCTGAGGAAATTCTACAGAAATGCCCTGGAGCTGAGATGACTGACCTCCATCAATTACACCATCTTCCTATCTGTCATCTTCCTATGACTTCAACCAACAGAAAGTTTGTCCTCATTTCTCATTTACTCCAGTTTTATGAGACTCCTTGATGTACTTGATTTGACATTTGGTCAAATGTGGCCTTATGTCCAGGGCTGTCACCCTCACCTCATTTCTTGAATTCAACTCTTTTGTCCATATTTGACCCAAGGCTGTAATGAGCTCAGGAGCAGAGTGGCCCTGGCAGAACCCAAACTAGACATTGGTGAGCAGGTTATTGTTGAGTGGGTGCTGCTTGATAATGCTGTTAATGACATCATTACTGATGATTGACAGTAGACTGATGGGGTAGTAATTGATAAGTTAGATTTTTATTGTACAGGACACATCTGGGTAATATTCCACATTGTTGGAACATGCCATTGTGGTAAGTACACTGGAACAGTTTGGTTAGGGGAGCGGTAAGTTCTAGAGCAGAAGTCTTCAGTGCTATTGCTAAAATGTTGCCACAGTTTTTGTATTATCCAGAGCCTCCAGCCATTTCCAGGTATCACATAAAGTGAATTGAATTGGCTGAAGACTGTGTTGGCAGCAGCTCTGTCTTCCTGGGGACCTCTGGAGGAAGGACCAGCAAGGAAGTCTGAGATTATTGTGAACAGCCAGCAATGTAGAAGTGAGGACACAAACTAATCTTACTGAACAGTGAAGCAGGCTTGAGTGGCTGAATAGTTCCCATTTCATGTTTGTTAAGGGGCAGTGGTTGGCAGGATGGGTATGAAGGGCCACAGGAGGCTGGAGGTAGCATGGAGATCGGTTGAGGAATGGATTGAGGGAGGGATGAGTGTGTAAAATGTGAGGGCTGGAGAGCTGGCGTTTGGTTTCATCTTTCTCTTGAAGCTGCAGCAAAGTGCAAAAGCCAGGTCAGCCTTCCCTGCAGCCCATCTCACCATCCCCGTGCCTGCCTCCCCTCCTCTTCCAGGGGCAGAGGGTATAACTCTCACTGTCACCTGTCGACTTGCAATGAAAATATGGACATCCGGAGCACATTTTTCCAGCCCTGGTGTTGTGGATCTGGACATCATCCTGACTCTGTACACCCGATCTGGGAGCAAAAACTCAGGTCAAGATGTCAATTTGATTCTTCAATTCCCAACATACAGCACGAGGAGTTGAAAGAGAATGTTTGAATTCATCAGGCAGATTAACATCCAGGAATCCCAGGTACATTACTTTCTTGGGCAGGATAATCAAGAAAAGAATGGACATTTTAGAAAAGGAAGAGAGGCAGCAATTTTAAGCTTTAATTGAGGTCTAATTTAACAGCTTTTACAAAGAAATTTCTAAAAAAGCTATATAGTGCTAGTGCTTGCCATGCTGCTCTCTCATCAACAGAGTTAGAAATAGAGTATACAATCCACCCAGAGAGATTCAAGAACAGGGAACATCATCCAAATATATTTAGCACACAGAGGCTAAACAAATCAATTGAAATCAAGAGGAAAATCTAAAACATGATAATGTATCTATTTAATAATAAGACAGCAGAACATATCATTTAAAGTTTATGGATGTGTACTTGCTACCTGTGAAGTCTGTGTTAAAGGAATACAATGTTGCCCAATTTCATTTACTTTACAATGTGGTGAGGAACTGGGATGAGGATGTAAATGCCTTGCCATTATGTTATTGGATGGTTTGGGTCAATGTAGTTAATGTAGTTTTGGATAGAGAATATATAGAGAATACAATGTCATTTTACGACCTGCACATTTGCCCAATTTTCCAATGATAACCCTTTCAATTATAGCCGAAATATAATGTAAGTCAGTTACATTCACACTGCAGGATTTTATCCATAATAAGCTGCTATTATTAATGCTTAAAATTTTGGATGATGAGAACGATCTCCCTATATTTACACTGCTAAAAGAATAATAACATTGCACAACTACTTCTCCATGCAATACAAAAGCCTTTGTTTTGCAAGTTCTTCTTTTTCTTCCTCTCTTTGATGAGCCATTCCAATAAAACCACCACAACAATGGTCTCTTTCAACATTATACATTGTCAGTAATTGTCTCACATAGAGTTCAGGCAAAATGCATTGAACATCGAGGAAATTAGATCATAGAGATCAGCCTTAATTCCTCCTCTACACCATTCAATCAACAATTATCAGGGACCCTGCCCACTGAAGATCCACCCTTAAAAGAAGATAGGGATTTTGTTTTGGAGGGAGAGAAATTCTGGTGTAGATTTGGTAAATTTGTGGGAAATGTGAAGTGGTAACTTTCCTTATTCTATTTACTGCATGAAACCCAGTTTAAAGTGCATGGTGTGTGGAGTGAAATCCAAGCTGTAGTTTCACACCTTCCAGCTGCATGCTAATGTGGGATTACAGTACTATCACATGCTAATCATATTTTCAAATATCTTTTTAACAATCACTTCTAAATCTTTTCTTTCACAGCCTCCCATCAATGAAGATCCTATCCCATTTTACTTATACATTACACCGTGCTTTATCCTACATTTATCCAAATTACAATCCATCTGTCTTTCGAGGTCCTTTCTACACAGTTTCTTCCCACAAAATACTGTGCTTTTCAGTAAATGTAAAGCACCAACCAAACTAGGAGTGACAGTGCAATCAGGGGAGGTAGTTCAAAAATACAGAATGGGTTCAGTAAAATGTGTGTGCAAGCAAACAAAGAACACATGTAATATAATGCAAACAAGTGTGAAATATTGAATGTATCCTGGGAAATGGGTGCCCTGAAATGGAAGCCATTACACAGGATATAATTGATTCTCTGTTCTATTGTCATCAGAGCTTCAACCTGTACATCCATGGATGGGGAAGCACCATCAGATACATGGCAGCTTCTTTGTCTTCTTCCCTGAGCAGCTTTTTAGCTGCAACTCCCTTTGGAATTCCAGCAACGTTTCCAGACATTCCATTGGCGCCTGCAAAGAAAACTAGCCTTTGCTGATGTCACCACAAATGAGGGGTTTCAACCTATGAGTCACACATTGAGTTGTAACACATTTTTGAAGATTTGACCTCAAAGCCAGCAAGTAAGTGCAGATCCTTCTTTCAAATGAGTACATGCCATCTGTTATGCAAGGATTCCCAAGCTTCTATTCAGCTTTTGTTGTGAAAATAACATATGCATATCCACTCCATACTTCTTTAATTCTTTAGTGCTCTTTGAATTTTTAATGAAATTTGCTCACTAATGTATCTAATCACTATGAATGCTGTGTGAAAGTGAGGATGGAAACTGTGAATTGGAGGTGCTTCTTGCACAGTAACATGGAGCAGGAGGCCTCTCGGCAAGCTCATGGATGGTTTCAATTCAACTTCATCCCTTCCATGCTTCTTGTCCTCTGAATCGATTCCATTCTCAAATAATTGTGTATCTTTCTGTGCCACATTTTGTTGCAATGGATTTCCAGGAAAAGCTGGAGGAACTGATAATACCTGAGTTTTGACGACTGAGATTAAAGTGATTCTGACAAGAAAGCAAGCATTTGTACCAAGTTAGAGACATTGGCCCATTTAATTCCAGGATATCCTCTACTATAATCATTCACCAGTCCAGAAATGCACACTGGCTAAGTCACAGAGTACGAGGATATCAAACAATATGGGAGATGACTTTGCACTTATGAAGGACATACATAAACAGGTGCCTGACTTACAAAGATGATGTTCTTGTGGAGTAAATCTGAAGAGAACAATATATGCAGACCATTGTGTATACATATGAAAGGTAATTATAACATCTTGGAAGATACATAGAACACAGAACACTACAGCGCAGTGCAGGCCCTTCATCCCTCGATGGTTCCACAGGTCGGCGCAACAATCTGAAGCCCATCTAACCTACACAATTCCATTTTCATCCATATATCTATCCAATGACCATTTAAATGCCTTTAAAGGTGGCAAGTCCACTACTGTTGCAGGCAGGGCATTCTATGCCCCTACTACTCTCTGAGTAAAGAAATGATATTGCACGTCTGTCCTGTGTCTATTACCCCTCAATTTAAAGCTACATTCCCTCATGCTAGCCATTGCCATCTGAGGAAAAAGGCTCTCACTGTCTACTCTACCTAACTTCTGATTATTCTATATGTCTCAATTAAGTCACCTCTCAACCTTCTTCTATGTAATGAAAACAGCCTCAACTCCTTCAGCCTTTCCTCATAAGACCTTCCCTCCTTACCAGGCAACATTCTAGTAAATCTCCTCTGAATCCTTTCCAAAGCTTCCACAACTTTCCTATAATGCGATGACAATAACTGTACATAATACTCCAGGTGTGGCCGCAACAAAGTTTTGTGCAGCTGCAACATGACCTCATGACTCAGAAACTCAATCCTCAATAAAAGCTAATATACCGTATGCCTTCTTAACAACCTTATCAACCTGGGTGGCAACTTTCAGGGATCTATGTACATGGACACCGAGATGTCTCTGCTCATGTACACTATCAAGGATTTTACCATTAGCCCAGTACTCTGCATTCCTGTTGCTCCTTCCAAAGTGAATCACCACTTTTCCGCATTAAACTCCATTTGCCACCTGGCAGCCCAGCTGTGCAGCTTATCTATGTCCCTCTGTAAAGTGCAACATCCTTTGTCACTATCCAAACTCCACCGACCTTAGTGTCATCCACAAATTTACTAACCCATCCTTCTACGCCCTGATACAGGTCATTTATAAAAGTGACAAACAACAGTGGACCCAAAACAGATTCTTGTGGTATACCACTAGTAACTGAACTCCAGGATGAACATTTCCCATCAATCACCACCCTCTATCTTCTTTCAGCTAGCCAATTTCTGATCCAAACCGCATAATCACCCTCAAGCCAAGGCCTCCGTATTTTCTGCAATAGCTGACCATGGGAACCTTATCAAACACCTTTCTGAAATCCATATACACCACATCAACCACTTTACCCTCATCCACCTGTTTGGTCACCGTCTCAAAGACTCAATAAAGTTTGTGAGGCACAACCTACCCTTCACGAAACTGTGTTGACTATCCCTAATCAACTTATTCCTTTCTAGATGATTATAAATCCTATCACTTATAACCTTTTCCCACATTTTACCTACACCGAAGTAAGGGTCACTGGTCACTCCCCTTCTTGAACAAGAGGACAATATTTGCTGTCCTCCAGGTTTCTGGCACTGTTCCTGTAGACAATGATGATGTAAAGATAAAAGCCAAAGGCCCTGAAATCTTCTCCTTAGCTTCCAAGAGAATCCTAGGATAAATCCCATTTGGCCCAGCGGACTTATCTATTTTTACACTTTCCAGAAATGCTAACATCTCCTCCTTGTGAACCTCAATCCCATCTAGTCTAGTAGCATGTACCTCAGTAATCTCTTCAACAATATTGTCTTTTTCCAGTGTGAATACTGACAAAAAATATTCATTTAGCGCTTCCCCTTCTCCTCTGACTCCACATACAACTTCCCACTACTGTCCTTGATTGGCCCTTTTCTTACTCTCATCATTCTTTTATACTTGACACACCTATACAAAGCTTTAAGATTTTCCTTGATCCTATCAACCAACTACTTGTCATGTCCCCTCCTGGCTCTTCGTAGCTCTCTCATTAGGTCTTTCCTGGCTAACTTGTAACTCTCAAGTAACTCTCTAACTGAGCCTTCACGTCTCATCCTTGTTCTTCCTCTTGACAGGAGACTCAACTTCTTGAGTAACCACGGCCCCCTACCTGACAGGTACATACTTATCAAGGACACACAGTAGCTGTTCCTTGAATAAGCTCCACATATCAAATGTGCCCATCCCCTGCAGTTTCCTTCCCCATCCTCTGTATCCTAAATCTTGCCTAATCCCATCATAATTGCCTTTTCCCCAGCTATAACTCTTGCCCTGCATTACATAAACATCCCTTTTCACTGCTAAAGTAAACAGAACCCAATTGTGGTCACTATCACCAAAGTGCTCACCTACTTCCAAATCTAACACTTGGCCAAGTTCATTACCCAGTACCAAATCCAATGTAACCTCGCCCATTGCTGGCCTGTCTACATACTGTGTCAGGAAACGCTCCTGCACACATTGGACAAAAACTGACCCATCTAAACTACTTGAACTATTGTATTTTCAGTCAATATTTGGAAAGTTAAAATCCCCCATAACAACTCCCCTGTTACTCTTGCTCCTATCCAGAATTATCTTTATAATCTTTTCCTCTACATTTCTGGAACTATTTGGAGGCTTATAGAAAACTCCCAACAGGGTGACCTCTCCCTTCCTGTTTCTAACCTCAGCCCATACTTCCTCAGTAGCCGAGTCCTCAAATGTCCTTTCTGCCACTGTAATATTGTCCTTGACTAACAATGCCACACCTCGCCCTCCTTTACCATCTTCTCTGTTCTTACTGGAACATCTAGTCCCAGAACCTGCAGCAACTATTCCTGTCCCAGCTCTATCCGTGTCTCCGAAATGGCCACAACGTAGAAGTCCCAGGTACCAACCCATGCTGCAAGTTTGCCCACCTTATTTCGGATGTTCCAGGCATTGAAGTAGACACACTTAAACCACCTTCCTGCTTGCTGGTGCACTCTTGCGACCTTGAAACCTTATTTCTCACCTCACTACTCTCATCCTCCTGGACACTGGAGCAATAATTTAGGTTCCCATCCCCCTAATGAATTAGTTTAAACACTCCTGCAGAGCATTCACAAATCTCCCCCCCAGGATATTAGTACCCCTCTGGTTCAGTACCATCTAGTTTGTAGAGGTCCCACCCACCCCAGAATAAGCCCCAATTATCCAAGTATCTGAAACCCTCCCTCATGCACCATCCCTGTAGTCACATGTTCAACTCCTCTCTCTCTCTATTCCTCGCTTCGCTAGCACATGGCACGGGCAACAAACCAAAGGTAACAACTCTGTTTGTTCTCGCTCTAAGCTTCCACTCTAGATTCCTGAATTTCTGCCTTAAATCCTCATCCCTTTACCTACTTATGTTGTTATTGCCTATGTGTACCATGACTTGGGGCTGCTTCCCCTCCCCTCACATAGAATGCCACATAGACTGGGACAATTTCAATCATGATAACAGGAGAGAGGGTCTTTTATCTGGAGCTAATCGCAGCTTCAGGGACGAAAGCATCTATTTCTAATGGTACAGCCTCCAGGCTACTAATTGCCTTTCACATGGAAGGATTTAGTGACGGCTGGTGGGCTTTGGAAAACAAAGTAGAAATATTGACAAGCAAATGAGTCCGATTTATTGCAAGTAGGAATAAATGCAAACTCTTTCACAGATTCAGGATAATAAAAGCTTCCATCCAGTTTATTTTCTTACAGTTCAGTGAGCATCACTGTCCTCACTTTTCTCCCAGTATGGATTGCAGGCAAGCCCTCTGCTGTCCTTTAATCAGAACAGCACAATAGGGCTTGATGAATTGTCCCTTCAGGAATCTTCATGAAGGGCATATTTAAACTGGCTTCAGGAGTCAAACAAAACCACATATAACATAATTACAAAGAGATGTTAGGGGAAGAGTGCCATGAACTGTCAAATGTGGTAGGCGAATTTATCTGAGAGGGTCTGGCTTGTCTGAAATGCTGTCTGATTCTCTGGACTTCCCTGGTTGCATTTGACTAACCTTTCTCTTCTATAGCTGTGGAAAAGGCAATTATGATGGGATTAGGCAAGATTTAGGATACAGAGGATGAGGAAGATAGAAGCAGATAACTCAAAATAATTGTGGTAAATCCTAGCAAAATGTTGTGCACTTAAGACTTCTGGAAACGATTAGAGATAAAAGAGTAAAGCAAAACTTGAGAATGGAAAAGAAATTGGTGAAGTAGAAGAAAAAGATCATCGGTCACGGATGGAATGACAGGTTCAGAAGAAAGGCTGATTGGTGTGTTCCTCTGCTCAATGTTGGGATCAGTAGTGTTTCCAATGTACCAATTCCAAGTCTGGAACTTTGGCTAATCTAACCCCACTTGTATGATGATGCCAATTGATAAAACGCAATAGATTGGGATCAGCTTCTTTAATCGTCTCCCTGAAATATGTCTCCCTGAAATACCAGAGTAGTCAGCAGACTTTCCAATTCTGTGCTGGGATATTTAGAGCTAGAAATTTGAACCTAATGAGGACTGAACTCAATGAAAATGCTATATCATAAAAAAGCACAGAAAAAGAATGGAAATAATTTCAGAATTAATATTTGAGAAAAGCTTTCAACTGAAAACAGAATTTTGTTCAATTTCTTAATTTGATTTAATACCCAAGTTACAGTTTCCCATTGTACAACAATGTTTGGAAAATCCTACTTATCCTGTTTCCAACTTTCACCCCAATAAATTGGCTCAAGTTGTCTTTGAACATTGTTATCTTCCTGCAAAGCAGCCAGCAGGTCAGCACTGTAAACTATGTTAGCTTCACTAAAAAAGAGGTATAATGCTTTTAATGGCCACTGGACATTTCAAAGTGCTTTATAATAAATTATATATTTTTGAGATGTTGCCACAGTTGCAGTACAGCAGGTAATTTACAGCAAATCTCACAGAGAGCAATATGATAATGATCAGATATAGTAATGTATTTTCATGTGATAAATGTCGGTCAGGACACTGGGAATGACTCCCTTACTCTTTGCTGAAATGCTGTCATGGGATCCACCCAAGGCAGCAGATGAGGCCTTGATTTAAAATCTTGTCAAAAAATGGCACCCATAATAGTACAGCATTACCTCTTACTGCATTACAATGTCAGCCCAGATTTTTGTGCTCAGGCTCAGGACTGGAACTTGATCTCAGAACCCTGTGACTTCAAGGCAAGAGCACTAATGACCGAGGCACTGCTGACACTTTGATTAAAATAGGCAATATTTAAACAGTTGTTCAATTCAACACTTGAAATTCAAACTGCACATAGGATTTCACAGTGTTTTCAGATCAAAGAGTTATTGCTTGAATCTATGCCGCTTTTGGATCAGTTAATCTTTTGTCAGCTCATATGCTATTGGGGAATTAAATTGATGAATTATATAGGAAGTTTACATAGGGGTTGTAAGTGAGACCAAATATCAACTGACAGGTTCAGGGGTTTCATTTATTGTTGCAAAGATTGATCAAAAACAAATGACTTGTTTAAAATTTTATAGAATTTATCTTGCTGACCACAAACAGTTTGTTATTAAATCTGTCTAGTAGGATATGGTTACTTATAAGCAATCAGATTTCTAATAAAAGTCTATAAATACAATTCTTTCCAACAACCCTGATAAGATTAACTAATTTGAGTAATTATTTAGTGGATTAATTCAAAATAAATGTTGTATTAAAACGAGCAACTCTGAAAAATTAAGTATAGTCAGCATGCCACCTAGACAAACATATGTTTTCTACTTTTACCTAATTTCTCTGCCCTGATTCAGTTAATTGCAAGCATGACTTGCTCTCCCAAAAAAGATGCATAAATTCCAAATTCAGTAAAACTAATCAAACGTGCTTTAACGAGTCCATGGTACTCCTGAATAAAGTCTCAATGATATCTCTGACTGCAGCCCAGAGATGACCCTCTTGCCCTGGGAATTATGGTGTGAGCAAAGAGACATGTGGAATGTGAACTCCCTAGCCTGTGAACTAAGTTAAGGGTAGAGAGTTCTTGCCTGGAAACTTGCCCATAGCAGGAAGAGCTGAAAATGTGTTGCTGGAAAAACGCAGCAGGTCAGGCAGCATCCAAGGAACAGGAAATTCGACGTTTCGGGCCAGAGCCCTTCAGCGGGAATGAGGAAAGTGTGTCCAGCAGGCTAAGATAAAAGGTAGGGAGGAGGGACTTGGGGGAGGGGCGATGGAGATGTGATAGGTGGAAGGAGGTCAAGGTGAGGGTGATAGGCCGGAGTGGGGTGGGGGCAGAGAGGTCAGGAAGAAGATTGCAGGTTAGGAGGGCGGTGCTGAGTTCAAGGGAATCGACTGAGACAAGGTGGGGGGAGGGGAAATGAGGAAACTGGAGAAATCCGAGTTCATCCCTTGTGGTTGGAGGGTTCCCAGGTTGAAGATGAGGCGCTCTTCCTCCAACCGTCATGTTGTTATGTTCTGGCGATGGAGGAGTCCAGGACCTGCATGTCCTTGGTGGAGTGGGAGGGGGAGTTAAAGTGTTGAGCCACGGGGTGGTTGGGTTGTTTGGTCCGGGTGTCCCAGAGGTGTTCCCTGAAGCGTTCCGCAAGTAGGCGGCCCGTCTCCCCAATATAGAGGAGGCCACATCGGGTGCAGTGGATGCAATAGATGATGTGTGTGGAGGTGCAGGTGAATTTGTGGCGGATATGGAAGGATCCCTTGGGGCCTTGGAGAGAAGTAAGGGAGGAGGTGTGGGCGCAAGTTTTGAATTTCTTGCGGTTGCAGGGGAAGGTGCCGGGAGTGGAGGTTGGGTTGGTGGGGGATGTGGACCTGACGAGGGAGTCACGGAGGGAGTGGTCTTTGCGAAACGCTGATAGGGGAGGGGAGGGAAATATATCTCTGGTGGTGGGGTCCGTTTGGAGGTGGTGGAAATGACGGCGGATGATACGCTGTATATGGAGGTTGGTGGGGTGGTAGGTGAGAACCAGTGGGGTTCTGTCCTGGTGGCGGTTGGAGGGGCGGGGCTCAGGTGCGGAGGAGCGGGAAGTGAAGGAGATGTGGTGGAGGGCATCGTCGATCACGTCTGGGGGGAATCTGCGGTCCTTGAAGAAGGAGGCCATCTGGGCTGTACGGTATTGGAACTGGTCCTCCTGGAGCAGATGCGGCGGAGACGAAGGAATTGGGAATATGGGATGGTGTTTTTACAGGGGGCAGGGTGGGAGGAGGTGTAGTCTAGGTAGCTGTGGGAGTCAGTCGGTTTATAGTAGATGTTTGTGTTGATTCGGTTGCCCAAGATAGAAATGGAAAGGTCTAGGAAGGGGAGGGAGGAGTCTGAGACGGTCCAGGTGAATTTGAGGTCGGGGTGGAAGGTGTTGGTAAAGTGGATGAACTGTTCAACCTCCTCGTGGGAGCACGAGGCAGCGCCGATACAGTCATCGATGTAGCGGAGGAAAAGGTGGGGGATGGTGCCAGTGTAGTTGCGGAAGATGGACTGTTCCACATATCCTACGAAGAGACAGGCATAGCTGGGGCCCATGCAGGTGCCCATGGCAACTCCTTTAGTTTGGAGGAAGTGGGAGGATTGGAAACAGAGGTTGTTCAGGAAGAAGTGACATTGATGAAATTATTGTAGATTGTGGCGTATAAGGTGATCCAGCATATAAGACAACCTCACTTTTACGGCTTCAAAAATTTGCATAGTGATGGCACATAAGTTGATCCTCATCACACTTTTCAGTTATGACATGCCTGCATTAGTAGTCAGTCTTGATTTACAGTCCACAAGTGAATGTTTTCTTCGTGGCACCTCAGAACCAGGTGCAAGACATCAAGCCGTTGATATAGCAGTTTAAGACCGGTCCACAAAGAAGAGATTGCACATGGCAAACAACGAAACTGGACGGGTCTTTCAAGGCTAAAAGTCATAACATTTGTTAATTCCTCAAATAATTGTGTTACAGAGTGAATTCAGTGTTAGTGTGAGAATGGACAAGTGAATCTACCTTGAAGAATATACCCAAGACCAAAAGCAGCATGAGAACAGCAATCAATATTGGCATGATCCTGAGAACAGTGTATTTGGTCAGCAGAAATGCAAAGTTTACACACACACTTAAAGTGGCCTAAATCAAACCTCAGTCCAGCAAAGATTTTGGATCAACAGCTTGTTGGTGCCTTTGCTTTCTGGAATAAAGATATCTAGTGTTGCTGCAGAAGACCAAATTGCTCTGAAACTACCAAAAGAGCTCAATGCCAAAATGATCTAGTTCCATCGCTTCACCCCAACAACAGCAAAGACACGAGAACTAATTATGTCACTTATAATGGTAACTTGGATGAAATATCCACAAATTTCAATATACGCAGCATCCAGATTGTGGAATTGTTGTGGTACTCATCTGCAAGTACAACAAAATTAAAACCAAAGTAGCTTTCTAACGTAAAAGCTTTTTATTAGCAATGGCATCACAGTTTATGGGAGAAGGCAGGAGAATAGGGTTGAGAAACGTATCCGTCATGATCAAATGGCACAGCAGACTCGATGGGCCAAATGGCCTAATTCTGCTCCTGTATTTTAGAATCTAAAGCCATGCTGAAAACCATGTTCCCTGCTTGCATTTCTTTTCACGTCCATTAGAACTAATGGATGAGTGAGGATGGAGTGAAGTAATGAATTAATAATGCATGGAATAGGTGTGTTGGTGGTCAATGTAAAAACTGCATCTTATTAGTGTGGGACATGTTCAGACCCTACATAAGACATGACATCAAAAGATGATGAATTAACAGCCAAGAAGAATTAACAGCCAAACTGCAGTTTCACCAAGGATCTAATATCCATAGGTCAGCCTTAGGTTGTATTCCTCATCAAGCCATAGATTCATAGAGTTGTATTGCATGGACACTGACCCTTCCCTCCAGCTCATCCATACTGACCAGGTTTCCCAAACTGAACTAGTCTATTTGCTTGCATTTCATTTATATCCCTCTAAACCTTTTTTATTCATGTATCTGTGCAAATATCTTTTAAATGTTGTAACTGTACCTGCATCTACCACTTTCTCTGGGAGCTCTTTCCATATATGTACCACCCTCCGTATGAAAAAGCTGCCCTCGGGTCCCTTTTAAATCTTCCTTCTTTCACCCTAAATTTATGCCCTCTAGTTTTGACCTCCCCTACCCTGGAGAAAAGACTTTTGCTATTCATTTTATCTATGGCCCGCATGATTTTATAAACTTCAACAAGGTCACCCCTCAGCCTCCTATGCTCTAGGGAAAAACGTCTCAGCCTATCCAGTCTCTCCTTACAACTGAAACCCTTCAGTACCAAACCCAGTAACACTCTCGGAAATCTTTTCTGCACCCTCTCTAATTTAATACTATCTTTCGTATAGCAGGGTAACCATTATTATTATGAAATTGAATACCCTACATCTGATCTAGAGCGGGATTCCTGCACAACAGCCAGAGTAACTTTGAATTAATCCAACTAACTCTTTTAATCAGACAAAGGGCTGAATCGTACAGTTTCTTGGCTAAGTGTGAGTGACTGAGAGTGATTCCTGCTGTGAAGGTGAGTGGTCGTTTTTTTTGCCGTGTCTTGCTAGACCCCCACATTAATTGGCATTTCAGCCGCATAGCGAGTATCACATTCGATATCAGCTCCATCTTTCTGCAGGCATTTCCACAGCGACTCGCCAGTCACCAGTGATCCCGGGTGTCATATTTAAAAGGCATGATCCCTCTGAGGTTGTCCAATACAGTTTCTGCCATTTGCCTGGACAGAGCAGAGAGAGGGAAATCAGTGTCCCTGCTTGGTAGGCATGGCTCTGGAGATCAGGATGAATGGTGTGGCGCAGAGGTGGATCTTCTTCTTCTCCCAGCACCAGCAGTGGAGGCCATGATACCAGGCCATGCCAGTCTGGATCAAGGCTGCCCCCTAGGCCTGTGTAGGCCCTGCTACCTGCAGCAAAGCCCAGCACTGAAGGAAGAAAGTCTCCACTCCACCAGTGTAAGCACCACAATCTTCTCTCATTCTTTCTGCGACTGCACACTCACCCCAAACCAAATATCATGCTCTATCACTCTCACTAATGCCTTAACATCTTCACTGTGTGCCTTCACTTACCTGCAACATTGCTAACCCTGCATGCCCTCAGTGCTGCCCACTGACTCGCTCAGGAAACCTTTGTACCTACACCAACAGTAACAGCTGTACCATCTACCTTCGTCTCCTGTAAGATCTGCCTTTCTCTCTCTCTCCAGGAGAAAAACAGACCACATTACAGCAAGAAGAGTCCAGACAAGTACTGCACTGTCTGTTACCCGGCTCCTATTCTGTTGTGACCGCATTTGTTGAGATGGCTTTTAGATCCATGAGTTTATAAATAAAGCAAAAAAACAAGGAAGTGATACTACACTGGTCAGACCATATTTGGAGAATTTTGTTCAGCTTTGACCGCCTTATTTAAGGAAGGATGTCAAATCCCTGGTGAGAGTACAAAAAAGATTTACTAGAATGATACCACAAATAAGGGATTTTAGGATCAGGAAGTGTTAGAAAAAGTCACCTTATTCTTCTTGGGGCAGAGAAGATTAAAAGGTGACTTTATTGACGTATTCAAAATTATGAACAATTTTGACAGGATAAGTAAGATATTCTGTTTCCAGTAGTTGGTATGCCAGTAACTAGGGGTTAAAATTTCAAAATCATCAGCAAGAGAGCCAGCAGTGGATAAGGAGATGGTTCTTTACTCAGAAGATTGTTAGAATGTACTGCTTGGGAGAGTGGTGGAGGTGCATTCTGGAGGAGGTTTCAAAAGAGAGCCAGATATACATTTGAAAGTGAATAATCGAGAGGCCTTTGGCAACAGGGCTGGAAAATGGAACTAGTTGGGCAGCTCTTTTGGAGCTCCTCCAGATGTGATGAGTGAATGGCCTCCTTCTGTGCAGTAAAATTCTATGATTCTATTCTATTAATTTGTCAGCAGAGGATCCTGACTCTGACTGCGCAGAACATGGACTGGACCGATATATAGGCTGTTTATAACTTACTGTGCCAGGATCTTCTAAGCAAGGCTATCCCTTTGACTTAACTGAGGCCTGCTCACAGCCATGGCAAGTTTCCTGGCTTTATTTCTATGCTAAGTGGCACAGCAAGAGAATAGTTATAATGAGGGCCTGGTAATTCTACCTGAGAGAGCAAAGTGCAAAAAGCATAGCAAAGATGGTATGAGCATTCAGATGGTATGAGCATCAGAGTGAGTAAACATTAAGAGAGCAAGCAAAGCCCAGAGAAGCAGCCTAGTCCAGTCCACGAGCTGGACATCTGTCTCTGGACACCAACATTTCAAAGCATGCTCCATGGGCACTGGTCACACACACCCCATATCTACAAACATTGGCATCTGACATGTGCCAATAATACCACCAACATATAGGGCAGGCAATGATACACCACCTAGCCTGTCAATTACAAAGGGTTTTCCTTTAACATTGCTTCTGTAAACCCGAGCTCCATCAAAAACTGTGTGCCAGAAAATTGAGGCTAATATTTTGAAATTAAAAAGTAAATTTGTAACAGTGCAGCAAAGTTTTCCTGAATGAAATTGCAAAGTAAAGCCAGTCATTAGGTTGACTATAGAAGATAGATATGTAGACAGTGTCAAAATCAATAAATGCCATAGTTGTATTTAAAAGGAAGCTAGCCGAGTGCATATGGGAGAGGCTAACTGAAGGATAAATGGATAGTGTGAGAGGAAGTAGAGTGGAAGGGGTCTTGCGTGCAGCATTGATTACATCATAGATCTTTTGAACGAAATGGCTGTTTCTGATATGTAAATTATAGGTAAAATATGTAATTCTCCTTCAAAACACACATTCTATATATTCTAAAGATTTTTGTTACTCACAAAGACAGTTATCCATTTTTCACAGACTTACATCTCTTTCCTTAGAGATGTGAGGCCATGGAGTTTGCTTATTTACTTAATCAGAAACAGGTATGACAACTTACTGGCAGTTGAGCTGGTTGCTACATTCACTCCCCATGATCCTAGGGACAAAAATGAATGTAGAATCATAGAAGCAGGCCATTCAACCCATTGAATCCACACCAAACCTCTGAAGAGCAGCTCACCTAGACCTCTCCTTATCCTGTCCCGGTAACCCTGCATTTTCCATGGCTAATCCACCTACCCTGCACATCACTGACACAGTGGGCAATTTAGCATGGCCAATCGATCTAACTGCCACATCTTTGCACTGTGGGAGGAAACCAGAGTACCTGCAGGAAACGCATGCAGATACGGGAGAGTGTGCAAACTCCATACTGTCGTCTGAGGGTGGAATCAAACCCGGGACCCTGGCATTGTGAGGCAGCGGTACTAACCATTGAGTCATTGTGCTGCCCTATGTTTCAGGATGTGGGTGTACACTCATGATAGCATTTAATGGGATCTCTCACATATCCACCAGTGAATATCTTTCAATAATGGAAAATGATAATTTTTAATGAAAATGCTGTACCTACATTTGAATATCTGGAGGAAGACATCTTAAGTAAGAAGTTGGCAAAATAAATATTTAATCTTTAAGTTTCTAGCAAAGATTAAAGCAGAGCTAATCAGTCTGTTAGGAAGTATGTCAACCAAGTGTTGTCGCACAAGATGATCCTGTTTACCATAAAGTCTTTATTTTAAGACTTCAATTTTTAAAACTATTTGGCATTTAAAAAAAAAATCACTTTGTAAGGACAAAGTAGTCATTACATCTCTAAGTGACATTAATAGGGTAGATAACGAGAAAACGTTTTCACTCACAGCAAGTCTAAAACCCATAAATATAAGATACTGTAATGACTAATAAATTCAATAGAGAATTCAGGAGAAACTTATTTGCCCAGAGGGTGGTTAGAATGTGGAACATGACTCACGCAAGAAGTTGCATTGGAAAATGCCATAGATGCATTTAAAGGAAAGCTGTGAGGGAGAAATAAAAAGAATAGGCTGTAGGGTTTAAGAAAGAGGAAAGGAATAAGGCCTTTGTGAAACATATATACCAGCAGTGATAAGCCGGGCTAAATGGATTGTTTCTGTGTGGTGAATTCTATGCAATAACTGTTCTGTTAGGGCTAAATTACATTATGTGTATTTTAGCTTGTCGATCAATTAAAGAGAAAAATTCCATTTATTTTTGTCATGAAGAAGCCAAATGAATTTTCCGTATGGAAGCAGAAGACAGGCAATTTTTGAAGACAAGAATAAATGCAGCATTGATTTGTTTTTCTCTTAAACAAGCATTCCTAACTGACCACAGCTTTTTCTCTCCCCAAGTACTGCACTGCATTATATTATCAAGTCCATATGAGATTAAACCTATCCCACATGTTATTTGAGAAACATTACACTTTTGCACAACACGAAATCTACACACAGTTTCAGCGAGTATATTTCTTAATAATAAAAATATTTCTTGCCAGAATAACTTAAAGTAATATCTTACAAAAAATACATAATTATTTACTTGCAGAAAATAAAAACAAAAACTGTTTCAGTTCATTTAATTAATTGTGAAATTTAATTATAATGGAATCTGATAAAGTATTTGTGTTGTCAATCGCTGTTAGATTTAGAAATGGTGGCTCAGTGGAACAGGTAATATCCCACCCAACAAAAATACTTTTAGGTATGACAGTAAGAGAACGAGATGTAAACTTGAATTAAAGCAAACATCACAGATACTTAAAATCAAGTTATTCTATAGTTAGACAAAGACATTGACATCTTACCCATTGGTAATGAGGAAAATTCAAACAGCTAAGAACATTTTCCAACTTATGCTTTACAACTTATTGCCAGTGTGCTATTTTCCTGCTATTTGTTGTGTAATGAGCCTCCTCTGATATGCAGAGTCTCTGAAAGTTCCTGTTGTCTTGAAACTAAAAACCCCTTGACATCAGCAAAAGCAAACACTGACCAACTATTGGATCTGAAATTTCAATATAATCCAATCATTGGAAACCTTGTGACTAAAATTAAATTACATATGGTTTAATTCATGTTAAACTACCCAAGCGTTCTGAAATACAAAGAGAAAATAAACCAATCCAGACTATAAAAGATGTGGTCAGAATTCTGTGTAGGCGCCTGAAATCTCACTGTGGGGGGCCCCAAAGTGGAGGGCGACCCCACTTCAACAGGCAGTGGGATCTGAGTTTCATACTTGGCAGTGGCAGTGATCCCTGATGAAGGGCTTTTGCCCAAAATTTTGATTTTCCTGCTCCTCGGATGCTGCCTGACCTGCAGTGCTTTTCCAGCACCACTCTAACTTAGACTCTGATTTCCAGCATCTGCAGTCCTCACTTTTGCCTAGTGAAAGCCTATTAAACTACTGTATTAAGGATGGCAGTCTACCCTATGAGCTGCCAGTCCAGTCAGAGATATGGCCGCTTCGAAGGTCCACTGTAAGTGATGGTTGTTGTAGGGCTGCCCCGGGTGATAAATACACATCATTGACTGTGTTTTCTCAACAGAAACTAGCGTTTATTTCTGGCGTCACCTGGGCTTGAGTCAGGGTAGGCCAGTTGCCAACAAGCAATGCCATTGTTAAGGAGGTATCCATCATCACCAGGCAATACTTTCAACACAAAAAGAAGAGGCACTCACCTTGCAAGTCAAGAAAATGCCTGTGTAATGGGAAGAGACTCGAACATGTTTAGTTAAGTGCTTCAAGTGGGCAGCCAGGAGGAACTACCACATTTCCTACTGTTAGCAAAATAACTTGGAAGTGTCAGGACATTGGCAACTTGCGAAATTTTCCTCATTACTTTGCCAGCCTTCCCACCTGCCAGCCTTTCATCAATGTGGAAATTTCTAGCTACAGATACAGAATACAAAAGTGATTCACATATACAGAACTAGATCTGTTTTTCTCTTTTAAAAATAAGTTTGTCAAGTATATCACATGAATTTTACATTTTTAATTACAATTCACTATCATTTGAATTTTTGAAGGTAATAGATGTTTTTACAGCAGATCATATTTGGACATGGCTGTATGTTAATCAGATGTCATCAGCCCAATGTCCATACTATGACAGTTGAATTTTACTTTACTTAATTGTAGGAATGCACAAATGTTTGCAATGTTGATCAGTAGCCCATTCATTTGAAAGCTATCCTGTATCCAAAGTCAGAGCTTATTAAAAAAAACGGAATATATCTCGGTGTGAGTTTTGCCCTCAACAAAGTGTTTTGCCTGATGTGGCAATGCTATATTAGACAATGGGTGTGAAGAATCTAACTGATATTTATTACAACCAACTATTCTATACAAACATTTACATTCCTCAGACACATAAATATCTGGGCTGGTATTAAGATATTAGTTTACGATATGAGCAGGTTCAGCCCCTCAGCCTGCCTCGCCGTGGCGATATGTGGCCTAACTCCACATGCCTGTCTTGGGCCCATAGCCCTTGAAACCTTTGCTTAATAAATTTTCTCTATTTCAGATTTAGATTTAACAATTGAATTAGCATCGACCGCCATTTGAGTAACAGAGTTCTGAACCTCCACCATTCTCACCATGTTTAGATTTAGATTTCCTACAGTGTGGAAACAGGCCCTTTGGCCCAACCAGTCCACACCGACCCTCTGAAGAGTAACCCACCCCAACCCACCTCCCTCTGACTAATGCACCAACACTATGGGCAATGTAGTACAGCCAACTCACCTGACCTGCACATCTTTAGATTGTGGGAGGAAACCAGAGCACCCGGAGGAAAACCATGCAGACATGGGGAGAACGTGCAAACTCCACACAGACAATGGCCCAGGGCTGGGATTGAATCTGGGACCCTGGTGCTGCGAGGCAGCAGTGCTAACCACTGACGCACCGTGCCACCCCCAAAGTTGAAGTGCTTTCTAACACCTCTCCCAAAGGCCTGGCCTTAATTCTTAGATAATGCTCTCTGGTTCTGGAATCTTCAATCAGTGGAAATAGTTTATCTTTATCTGCCCTGTCAGTAACCTGAACAGGAGAAAGTGAGGACTGCAGATGCTGGAGATCTGAGCTGAAAATGTGTTGCTGGAAAAGCGCAGCAGGTCAGGCAGCATCCAAAGAACAGGAAATCGACGTTTTGGGCATAAGCCCTTCTTCAGGAGGCTTATGAAGAAGGGCTTATGCCGGAAACGTCGATTCCCCTGTTCCTTGGATGCTGCCTGACCTGCTGCGCTTTTCCAGCAACACATTTTCAGCAGTAACCTGAACACCTTGGTTAGATCACCTTTAACCTTCTAAAATTTACAGAATAAAGACCTAATTTATCTAATCTGACCTGCTATGAACTTCCTCCAGGGTTAAAACATCCTTCCTAAGTTTTGGTGCCCAGATTTTCTCACAATATCATAAGAAAGGTCTAACTAGGGTCATGTATAACTGCAGCAAATGTTCTGCATCACTGTACTGCAGCCCTTTAGATATGAAGGCCAGCATTCCTTCAGCCTTCTGGCTATTTTCTGCATCTGTTTGTGGCATTTTCAAGAGCTATGCACCTGAGTCCTGAAATCTTGTTGAACACTTACTGTATTTAACTTTGCGCCTTCTAAAACAAACCTTGATCTTTCCTTTCTTGGTCTGAAATAGATAACCTCATATTTGCTAACATTAACTTAATATTTGCCACAGATTTGTCCATTCTCCTAATCTATAAATGTCCTGGTATAATTTTATGCTGTCATTTACAATATTGCCTAACTTTGTGTCATCAGTAAATCTGGACATTTTACTTTTTATGCCATTAACCACTAGTCACGTCCTGCTAATTTGAGGAATTAACCATTGTATCAACTCTTTGTTTCCTGCCATTTAATCAATTTTCTATCAATGTCAGTAATTTGACATCAATTCCATGGTCCTCACTTTCCACCCTACCAACCTTCACATTAACCATATCATCCGCCATCCAAAGCCCTAAGGGAGTCTTCCACATCTATCAAAGTTTCACCTGCGTATCCACCAATGTCATTTATTGTATCCATTGCTCCCGATGCGGTCTCTTCTACATTGGGGAGACTGGATGCCTCCTCAAAGAATGCTTCAGGGAACATCTCCGGGACACCCGCACCAATGAACCCCATCACCCCGTGGCCCAACATTTCAACTCCCCCTCTCACTCTGCCGAAAACATGCAGGTCCTGGGCCTCCTCCACCACCGCTCCCTCACCACCCGATGTCTGGAGGAAGAACGCCTCATCTTCTGCCTCAGAACACTTCAACCCCAGGGCATCAATGTGGATTTCACCCGTTTCCTCATTTCCCCTCCCCCCACCTTACCTCAGTTCCAACCTTCCAGCTCAGCACTGTCCTCATGACCTGTCCTACCTGCCAATCTCCCTTCCCACCGATTTGCTCCACCTTCTCCTCTGACCTATCACCTCCATCCTCACCTCCATTCACCTCTTTGCTACCTTCTCCCCAGTCGCCCCCCCCCCCCCCCCCCCATTTATCTCTCCACCCTGGAGGATTCCTGCCTCTATTCCTGATGAAGGGCTTTTGCCTGAAACGTCAATTTTCCTGCTCCTCTGATGCTGCCTTACCTGCTGTGCTTTTCCAGCACCACTCTGATCTAAACTCTGGTTTCCAGCATCTGCAGTCCTCTCTTTTGCCTAGTTAATTTTATTCAGAGCCTGTCCCTGATTCTGTGTTAATTTCTATGGGACTTCCAGCAAGCTATTTCCTTTTTGCTCTGAATACTGAAGTAAAATAATTGTTCGGAATTTCTGCCATTTCTCCATGGTCATTGACAATATCAATGCAGCATATTTCTGGTAGAAGTCATATATGATCCAGAGTAAGATGGAATAGGGGACCTTTATTTCCTCATGGCCCATGCTGTGATGCAGTAATGATATCGTGACCATACGTCTTCATAACATAATGAAATATTGTCTCTCTTAAATGCATACTGACATACTGATTGTGAGATATAACACAATAGCTCTCAGAATGGGACATCAATCAGTCCTGGATATCTGTACTACTACTGGGCAGTTGTTAAGGAACCACAAGAGCACCAAAGATTCTCCAAATGAGAAGCAGAAGTGCGTGTGGAATATAGGATAAAATAGCTGAAACAACGTGAACCCCCAAAGCATCATCCTTAGTGATCAGCGCTGCAAACACTTTACAGCAAGA
The DNA here is from genome assembly GCF_020745735.1 of Hemiscyllium ocellatum. Taxonomy (NCBI): domain Eukaryota; kingdom Metazoa; phylum Chordata; class Chondrichthyes; order Orectolobiformes; family Hemiscylliidae; genus Hemiscyllium; species Hemiscyllium ocellatum. The sequence goes on along the minus strand of NC_083407.1, from coordinate 61,182,613 downwards.
GTAAAAAGAAACTTTCAATGCATCTATTTCCCTGCAGAAGTTTGGGCCATAGCCCTGCCATGCATTATTCCATATATTTCTCCAGCAATCACAAGGTGCTGCATCAACTAACCTTTACACTTCAGTCCCATTCCCACTTGTTTTGATACCCTGATTACATATGCTAACAGCTTGCTGCTTTACTTGGTAGGAAATACAAAGTGTTTCACCTGCCTGCTTTCAGCTTTGATACAGCTGGAAGGATATGGATAGAAATTGAAGTTTGGAGACATGAGCATGCAATCCAGTGCTCAGCTAGGAAACTCAAAGTGACTAGATTTAATGCTCCGTCTGAAATCTCTTGCACTGTGAAGTCAGCTGGGCACAGATATCTCTTTGAGCTGTTGATCATGATGTGATGCTTTTGATACCACAGCATTTGAAAATTTCCCTTAACAATAATTTAAGTTTCGACTCCTGACAAAAAATGTAATTTTAAGTTTCCAGATGAATGCATATGACGAACATTTGGTAGCATGGATATAAAATACTAATGAGCCATAACCAATTTTAGTGCAACCAATGATGTAGTTACAATGATGTGTTTTATATTAATCCTTTCATCAGTTCACAAGTCTTTTTTTTTCTATTGACATTTCATGCTTAGGGCATCAGCAACTGTTGCTTTCATATTGCTATTTCAGTGTCCAGTCACATGTACACATTTTAAAAAGCCACAACTTCTATAGGGAGAATGCAACAGTTAATGGGAATACAAGCTTGTTTTGACTGTAATGAAGGCAAAGTAAAAGAAAAAAAGTGTTTATCCTTTGCTTCATTTTTACCCTGCTCAATCTTTCTTGAACGGTTTAACTTTTGCTGACTAATACTTCACTGTCTCGTACCTCACCTTTCAAATGAGTTAATTACTCGTTTACATATATCACTGCTGCATGTGCTATGTGTTGTACCATCAGATGCCGAATAGATACTTGCTTCCAGGAGTCGGTGGATAATAGCCTAGTCTCAATATGATGAAATAAACCATGTGAAATAAAACAACTGAATTTTTGACATAATAAAACTGCCACATTCCAGATTTTAGATCTATAATTAGTTAAAAAAAATCCACCCAATAGGATTCTTACTTATCTTTTCTTAAGTTGGTCAATCAACTTCATTCTCTCAAACATAGTCATCTTTTCAGCATAAATCACTCTGCCTCTGATCAGCTGTAACCTATTTACTCAGAGTGCCAAAATGCAGCAAACTTTGAAGTAATGAGCTATTTTTGTATGACTAAAATTCCTTTCTGGAAAACTAATAAGTATGCCACAGTGAATTTCTTTTCAATGTGTTTTACGATATCCTTCAGGGTACGATGTTCAATATTAGGCTGGATTTATTGTGTAAGTTCACAGTTAGAAGTTCCAGAGTACTGCATTATGAAACTGGTAACATAATGACAAATAAATTTCTTATTAACTGAACATAAAATGACTCATACAGATGTTACAAATAAAGCACATGATATTCCCACTTGGGTTCTGCACTTTCCAGTTTAAACTTCTTCCTTTTAACATTGAATGGACTAATAACATTGGTAAAGCTGCAGAGAACATTCTACAGTTAGGCAAAACACAATAAAGCAAAAAGTAATTAACCATTACAACTACCATTATGTTACAAGCCACATTGATCGTAATATGTTGCATTTCAGTTCAAAAGCCAAACCCAATTCAACTGTTTTTCACTGTAATGAATGATTTCTAATCAAATTGTGTGACTTTTGAGAATGTGATCTTGATAGTGGTTACTTACTGAAAAGGAAACATTGTTCTCATGTGTTACTAGTTAAAAAAATTCCCAACACAAACTCCGTGGCAACTTTGAAATCCCATCCAAAGACTGTCACAAAGCAAGGTTCTACGATCTAGATCTGGTTGGATTTAAGCCAGATGTGGATGATTGTGAGTGGCAATATATTCATTATGCAATACAGATGTAAAGCTGGATTGTATATTCACACTAAAAATGTCTTAAAGCTGAAATTCATATGCTTCTTCTTTTAACAGAATTTTAAGGAAGTAATAACATTCTTCGGCTAGCATGTTTGAAATCTGAGGCACGAACCAAATCCTATGCTGTAATGTTACGATATTTTGTAATTTATTCCTCTGGATTTAAAAATTTGAAGCTGTAATTTAACCAGGGTGGGGATGCAAAATGTCTATGTCGTGGATTGGTCAGCCATTATAAAACCCTTCTGAAAATGCTGTATGGTGAGTTCATTAATACCTCTCCGACACACTTTGATTTTCAGAATGGTATGGTGACACTGTTTGCTTGTGAGTCCGAAAGAGTTTGCTAACTAGTGGAAAGTGAGAAAGTAATTTTCAAAAGTTTTATATTTTCATGAACCATAACAGTCTGGTGCATGTCAATGCACAGCAGTTATATTCAAAGCTGTAGTTTCCTTCCACCTCCAATCAGCTCTGGATAGAGGACTGCACTGAAGGAGGGAGACTGCCAATGCCCTTGGAAAACAGTATTTAATTAGGGCCATCGTGGTTTTAGATGGCTGCCTGACGTCCATGGAGTAGGATCCTCTTTATGTTCCCAGTATACCACTGAGTTAATCTTTAGAGAAGAGAAGGTATTGGAAAGCAGATCTGATATGGACCCACCTCTTTCTCTGGCCACTGTGTCTCCAAATATTTCTTCCCAAGCCTGGGATAATCCTACCTTTGGCCAAAATTCCAATCTGTTTCCTTCATCCTCAACAAGGGTGAAAATCACTCAAGTTCACAAAGCTGTTTAACAATTTTATGCTCCAAATAATATTTAACGTTGTCATGTTGCTGATGAATTTTCCAGGAGCAGATCTATTGGTTCTCTGCAGTCACACTTACCTTATCGCTGTCCATCGTATTCTGTGAGGTCCTTGATGCAATGGAAATAGTGTCTGGCTGACTGCTGCCATCTCCCTGACTATCCCCATCTTCTCCCATGTCCCTAGGGTAAGAGGAACATCACATTATTGAGTGATCACTCATTCACCCAAATATGTAGGGCCGAGTGTTTTAACTGGAGTGAAAGCCGTGCACACTGTGGAATAGTTCGAAGAAATATTGGAATGACAGAAAGAGACCCTTGGTTCATTGAACATCTGAGGGCAAATGTAGTAAGGAGAAAGAACAGAAGGATTTTTAGAGGCACAGGTGCTTAGGTTACCTGAAAATTCAAAACACAGTGGTAACAAAATAACATTCTCTCATGTACACCTTGTAATTGGGAATAGAAAGGAAATTACTGAGACGGTTAATGGTAAGTGTGGGGCAAACAGATAGATAAAAAAAATTACTATCTTTGTCAGTAACTGGGCCATTTCATGTCAAAAAAAAGGACATGACCATCAGAGATTGGCGGCATTTAAACAACAATTAAAATGTGCCTTGTTAGAAACAAAGTGCAGAATTTATCTTTGGTGAAAAGAGACTGAACCAGTGAGACAAAATCTGGTGGCATACCAAACAAAGCCATCTCTGACAGCCTTAGTGGAATAAAGATCTTAATTGCAGCAGGATCTCTCTGGGTCCCAAGCTCCAATGGAGTCATTAAAGGCTCACAGCTCTCTAGTACCAAAAGGAGAAGTGATAGCAAGTACCGAAACTGTATTCCAGCCCAGTCTGGGAGTGAGGTCATCTGGATCGATTAGATTAGATTAGATTACTCACAGTGTGGAAACAGGCCCCTCGGCCCAACAAGTCCACACCGACCGTCTGAAGAGCAACCCACCCAGACCCATTCTCCTACATTTACCCCTTCACCTAACACTATGGGCAATTTAGCATGGCCAATTCACCAAACCTGCACATCTTTGGACTGTGGGAGGAAACCGGAGCACCCAGAGGAAACCCACGCAGACACAAGGAGAATGTGCAAACTCCACACACACAGTTGCCTGAGGTGGGAATTGAACCCAGGTCTCTGGCGCTGTGAGGTAGCAGTGCTAACCACTGTGCCACCATGCCGCCCATCAGTAGAGAGGAGATGGGGGTCAATAGAAAAGCCTCCAGTAGACAACCCTCTTTCCATGGTCGAGATGAGACACCAAGGCACCCCACCAACATTCCCCCGCACCCCTCCACTCTCAAAAAGCCAGAGGTAAATCTGATTGGATGTGCAGTGTGGTTAGCCAAGACTGAAAGTCTTCACCTGACTCTGGGGATGAAGCCTGTTACTAGCTGCTTAAGGGACCTCAATTAACCTCTGGACAGGAAGACTATCCATGACTCTTCCTTTCTGATAGTGTCCCCACCTGATTATATGTCTCCACCCATCCTCCCAGCTTGCTTGGAGGAGAGAAGACAAACGTTTGCTTTAGAGTTTTCTATCAAGGATTAATTAGAGCAAATGGCTGAGAAAAGATTGGGAGAAGTATTAAGGGAATTGTGCTGGTAAAAAGAAGTTGGAATTTAATTGGAGTGCGCTTGTTCTGGAACAAGCATAAATTATATAAGCATTTCAAATTCTTGTAAACTGCCCATGTTATATGGCTAGGTTTATGAAAAGCCAGAAGTATGTATGTAGACTTTGCAGGTCAATGGTCCACTTAACTTTTAAGTTTTGCCAATCTATTTCAGCTACTGTTGTACTGTTGACCTGCTGGAGCATGCTGAGCCTTTATTTTGCCATAAATGTCTAATGGGTTAGTTTCATATAGAGTATTAGCAGTGAGGACACATGTTGTAGTTTCAGGTTTTAGGAGAATCATAACTTATTTATTGTATTGAATGGAACTGAATTGTTTGCATTCAACACTGCTCATTGGTCATTCTTCTGTCTACTATTCACTACATATGACCAAAGGACAGCCGTCTAACTTCAGATCTCATACTGTACTTATTCCTCTGCTCCAGAAAGTGTCAGTAACATGTTATTTTTCCAATCAGCTAAAGCAAGTTCTCTCAGTCAAACCTTGGGCTCATTGTATTACCCTTAAGTTTATGCAATGTGAACACATAGTATGGGATATAATGAATGCCTGCATATTGGGGCAGATTTCATTGTTTTATCCAAGTACTGATCCAAAAGAATAACAGCAACATTACTAAGCAATTAAGAATGTAGCTAAATATCATCTTCTTTAGGGCAATTAAGGCTGAGCAACAAAAGATGACCTTGCCAGGGACTGTCCCAACCCACAAATTGTAAAAATAATAAAAACTATAAATAATTTGAGACTACCTAAGCAATCTAGAATCTGACATGGTAAGTTGAACACATGGATAGTTGATGTCTCATTGCATTAGAAAATCCAGGAAAGGCAAAGCAAATTTTGAGTCCCTAATATAAGCTGACAATATATCAGGATTGAAAATCTTGGCACTCTTCAGGGGGACAGCAACCACAGAGTGATCATCAAATACAGAATAAGGACAATGGTCTCCATTTGATTCAGGAACAGCTGGTTCTTAGGAGCTGGTTGCAAACATGCAGAATGAATTGGATGAAACATGTAAATTGCTGAAACAATGGAGAGACATGAGACTTCATGTTTTGGGTTGAATGACCCAGCGATCCTTGTGGCACTCCACTGGTCACAGGCCTCCAGTCCAAACAACATCCTCCACCACCACCATCTGTTGTCTACTTTAAGCCAATTCTGTATTCAAATGGATCGTTCTCCCCATATTCAATGAGATCTAACCTTGCTAACCCATCTCCCATGATGAACCTTGCGATGATAGAAGATGGTAGAATCCCTCCAGTGTGGAAATAGGCCCTATGGCCCAGCAAGTCCACACCAACCCTCTAAACATTAACGCACCCAGAACTATTCTCCGACATTTACCCCTTACTAATATATCTGACCTACATATCCCTGAACAATATGGGCAATTTAGCATGGCAGATTCACCAAACTTACACATCTTTGGATTGTAGAAGGAAGCTGGAGCACTTGGAGGAAACCAATGCAGACAATGGGAGAATGTGCAAGCTCTACACGGACAGTCACCCACGGCTGGAATCAAACTTGGGTCTTTGACGCTGTGAGGCAACAGTGCTAACCACTGAGCCACTGTGCTGCTGTCAAACAACTTACTGAAGTCCACATAGATCACGTTTACCACTCTGCCCTCACCAATCCTCTTTGTTGCTTCTTCAAAAAACTCAATCAAGCTCGTGAGACATGATTTCCCACGCACAAAGTCATGCTGACTATCCCTAATCAGTCCTTCCCTTTCCAAATACATGTAAATCCTGTTCCTCAGGATTCCCTCCAACAACTTGCCCACCATCCATGTCAGGCTCACTGGTTTACAGTTCCCTGGTTTTTCCTTACCATCTTTCTTAAATAGTGTCATCACGTTAGCCAACCTCCAGTCTTCCAGCACTTCACCTGTGACTATTGATGATACAAATATCTCAGCAAGGGGCCCAGTAATCACTTCTCTAGGTTCCCAGAGAGTTCTAGGGTACACCTGATCAGTCCTGGGGATTTATCCACTTTTATGCAAGACATCCAGCACTTCCTTCTCTGTAATATCGATATTTTTCGAGATGTCATACTGCTTTTTGTCATTTATATAAAGGATTTGGATGTGAACATCGGAGGTATAGTTAGTAAGTTTGCAGATGACACCAAAATTGGAAGTGAAGTTGACAGTGAAATAGGTTACCTCAGAGTACAATGGGATCTTAATCAGATGGGCCAATGGGCTGAGGAGTGGCAGATCGAGTTTAATTTAGATAAATATGAGGTGCTGCATTTTGGAAAAGCAAATCAGAACAGGACTTATACACTTAATGGGAAGGTCCTCGGGAGTGTTACTGAACAAAGAGACCTTGGAGTGCAGATTCATAGTTCCTTGAAAGTGGAGCCACAGGTAAATAGGTTAGCGAAGAAGGTATTTGGTATGCTTTCCTCTATTGGTCAGAGTATTGAGTACAGGAGTAGGAAGGTCATGTTGTGGCTGTACAGGACATTGGTTAGGCCACTGTTGGAATATTGTTTACAATTCTGGTCTCCTTCGTATCAGAAGGGTGTTGAAAGGATTCAGGAAAGATTTACAAGAATGTTGCCAGGGTTGGAGGATTTGCGCTATAAGGCTGAATAGGCTGGGGCTGTTTTTCCTGGGGCATTGGAGGCTGAGGGGTGACCTTATAAAAGTTGATAAGATCATGAGGGGCATGGATATGATAAATAGACAAAGTCTTCTCCCTGGCGTGGGGAGTCCAGAAGTAGAGGACATAGGTTAGGGTGAGAGGGGAAAGATATAAAAGGGACCTAAGGGGCAACTTTTTCACACAGAGGGTGGTGCATGTATGAAATGAGCTGCCAGAGGAAATGGTGGAGGTTGTACAATTGCAACATTTAAAAGGTTTCTGGATGTGTATGTAAATAGGAAGGATTTCGAGGGATATAGACCAAGTGCTGGCAGATGGAACTGGATTAGGTCAGGATATCTGGTCAGCATTGACGAGTTGGACTGAAGGTCTGTTTCCATGTTGTACATCTCCATGACTCTATGACCCTACTTCAGAATGGAAGGCTCATTCAACCAAAATGTAACCTGATTTCTCTCTACAGATACTGCCAGACATGCTGAGCTTTTCCAGCAACTTTTATTTTTGTTTCTGATTTACAATATCTGCAGTTTTTTTGGTTTTTTGCTGAAACTATGACTGCTTGCATTTAATGCAGACAATTTAATACAGATAGATGTGAAATGCATCACCTCAGAAGAAAACAAAAGGTGAGATATAAAGAACATAAAAATAATTAATGATGTAATGAAACAGGTCCAGTGGTCTCAGTATACTTGGAACACCATTCTGTTAATTATGTATTAATTGTATGAAGTTGGTGGGCATTAACTCAACTTACTAGAAACCTTATAAATATACAGAGGTTGAAATGGTGGTTGTTAGGCCAGTATGGATATGCTTATTCTGCGTAACTTTGTAAAGGAAGTGCATAAAGATTTGTTCTTGTGATGAAGCTGCCTGTTAACAAGGTTATGCAATCCTTGGCTTTTTTTTCAGAGAGGTCTTAAACAAGGTGTTAGTGATTACAACACAGAAGGAAGAACCAGGTTCAGAGGATTCTAAAATTGTCAAAAATTGGGGAATTATTGAGTTACCTTCCAGAGGAAAATCGAAATGACCTGGCAGCGTTATTACTCTCACATGGGGAATAAATGGAAATAAGCTGGAAAATACTCACCTAATTATGCAGGATGTAGATATGCTGTTCTGATTCAGCAACATCCTTATAAGCATAGCCCTTTAAAGTTGGTACAAGTTCAAAAGGAAATTGAAAGCATGCTCCAAGATCAAAGTGAGTTACAGTGACTGGAGTTCATAAAGAAATGATGCCAAAACCAGACAGTACCCAATGGTTAAAAGTGAATTTGAAAAGCTACGTTACCTTCCTGGGCCATGTTACTGGACACAGACAAGTGGCCCCATGGGATGCAATCACAAAGGTAATTGGGGAATTTCCCTACCATTGACAAAATGAGCAGTACCTGGGACTGAGTGGATTTTATCGAAAATTTGTGCCAAATTTTATCAGTGTAGCTGCTCCACTACTGAATTGCTAAAGAAAGGCAAGAGGTTTCAGTGGACAGCGGGCTTTCTGAAGGCATTTGGCAGCCTGAACGCTTTGTTAACTACTGCCCCAGGATTAGTCACACCTAATTATGTAAAGCCATTCAAGGTGACTACAGACGCAAGAGATGTGGGTGTTGGTGCTGTGCTCTTGCAAGAAGGTGATGAGAAGACAGAAAGACCTATTGGGTATTTCTCCAGGGAGTTAAACATTCATCAGCAGAAATATTCAATGGTTGAGAGGGAGACTTTGAGCTTGGTGTTGGCATTACAACATTTCAGTGTTTATGTTACCAGTAACACATCTGAGACAATCATAAACACTGATCATAACCTATTGAAGTTTGTGGAGAAATCTAAGGACAAAAATTTAGATGGAGCTTGATGTTACAGCCATTCAATTTGAAAATTGTGCATGTGGCAGGATTAGAAAATGTGAATGCCGACACAATATCGAGACTTGAATGAGAAGTGGAGGCATTTGAGAACAGGAGTACAACAGACTGAAACGGAATGTAGTTGTGAATGTTTGCACGTTTATAGTCAATGTAATGCAAATGTGTGTGTTAGAGTATTAACAAATTTTTAAGGGGTTTTAAAATGAAGACATCTTTAGATATTGATGGTTCTTTTTTTAAGGGGGAGGTATGACAAAGCTGCACCTTTAACAAGGTAATGCAATCCTTGGCTTTTTTCTTCAGAGGGGTTGTAAATGAAACAGACTCTGAAAAGTCTGGAGGTTGAAGGGCTTTAGGGCCAAGTTGATGATAGCTAATACAGACCACCTCAGGCAGAAGGCTTTCAAGATTTTAATAAAACACTTGCACGATGAAAGGGGAGTGGCCAATTTTCCCAGCTCAGTTTTTCTCTGGTTTGGTTTTTTTTGCAATAGTGAAAAGAAAGGCTGCTGGACCCACAGAAGCAGGTCCAGGCTGGTACTCTTTCTCTAATTTCTGTACTTTAAGAACCTGTGTTTGATTTTTCCTTTTGTGCCAAGAGGTGTTTGTGAGGATTCGTGCAAGTATTTGGAACAACATCATTAAGCTGGGATAGTCTGTTGGGTTTTCTGATATTTGGCATTCTGATTTCTCCTGCTTGTGTTTTGTATGGTAATCTTGCATATAAATTCTGTTTTGTTTAAAACTAAGTGGTTTGATTCTCTCCTGGAATATCCACTTTATACCTGCTTAACACAACTAGCAAAGTTAGGGTCTGGGCTACCTTCTTGAAATGTTTTGAGGGGGTCTGGCCTGGTCCATAATTCTCTAATTCTGATTTTTCTCAAGTGACTTTTTGAGGTGTTTTTTGAAGAATAACAAATATGACAAACCACTGGCTTCAACAAAACAAGAACAATGCTGAACAATACAGTTAAAACAAACAGAAAAGGTTTAAACAGGTCCCTCGCTTAAATTGGTTTCAGCATAAATGAGACCACGCTTTGAGTATTGGGACCAATTCTGGCAATCAAGACATGAGAGTTTCACGTAACCAGGTTATGAAAGTGAGATGAAGATCCCTGTTTGTATTGTCAAAGTTCTGTGTTTTGTGAAAAAAAATTACAGGATTTCAACTTTGAAAGGAAGAGACTGAAAGATGATTTAATCAAGGTCTAAAAGCTAAATAATGGTAATAAAAATGAAAATTCAGAATATTACTTCAAATTAAATTGTGAGCTTGTATCCAATTGTCTTTCAAACTAGAAAAATGTGAACCTGGAACTGGTATCCAGAAGTCCTTCTTCACACAAACTGGTACAGAAAATGATTTTTAGATACAGAAGTATGGATTATACACTGGAATCATTTAATAACCTGATATCTCAATGTGGGGATAGACAGATGGCTCATGGAGCCATCCTGTCTTTCGGAATGGACACACTAAGGTTATTTTATGTTGTTCGATACATCACACAATCACAAGATAAATATTGATGAAAAATGCTATTTAGTTCAAACATTAGTTGCTATTATGGCATACATGGTTGCACAATACCAAGGAGAAACCTACCTTTTACTGTTATTCCTCTGTTTTGCTGGGGTTTTAGGTAGCTGAATAGGTTCTTTCAAAGCTCCCTTCAGGTGGATAGTTCTTTCCTGTATGACCTCCCGAATATTTTTGATCCAATCTTGTTTTGTTTCAATGTTTGAGGCCTAAAGAAAAGTACAGCATTGTTTAAAATACAGAGATTTAGACCAATGAATTCAGCAAGAAGGGTTCTCACTTCAATCACAGTAGTTGGGAAACTTAACTTCAATTAATTAAGTGAATTGGAGATTTAAAAAGCTAATATTAATCTTGGCAACTAGGAAGCTATAGGATTGTCATGAAAATATTTCTGGTTCACTTGTGTCCATTTGGGAAGGAAATCTGCTATCCTTACTTATTACTATCCATGTCTCCAGATCCATAACAACGTTGATGATTCTTAACTGCCCTCTGAAGTGACCTAGTAAGTTAGTCAGTTGAATGAAAACTGCTCTAAGAGCAATTAGAGTTGAGCAATAAATGCTGGCCTTGCCAGCAACAGCTCCATCCCTTGAATGATTAAAAATATACTTATACTAAAGCTGCTTTTATGTCGTTCTTGTGCAGCAGGTGATAACTGAACCTAAACATTATTGTTTTAAGATCAGTGGCCAGCAAAGACCTTTTGTATCGCCTTATTAGATTTTAATCATTGTTACTGGTCATTTGGCCACCAATAAACAGAGTTTTCTGAAACTAACAAGAAATCGACTGTTGGGAATAAATGGGATATTTTTCATTTGGTAAGCTTTAAGTAGTAGTGTGTCAAAGGATCAGCTGTATTAATGACTTGGATGAAGTGGCTCAGTTATTGTAACTGAATTTGCTGAAGATATAAATATATGTAGGAATGCAAGTTGTAAGCAGGGTACAAAGAGTCTGTAAAGAAAAATAGATAGGTTTCATGAGTGGGCAAAAATGTGGCACATGGAGTATAATGTGGGGAAATGAGAGGTTGTCTATTTTGATGAGAACAGAAAAGCAGAATAGTATTCAAATGGAGAGAAACTGCAAAAGGCTGTAGTTATGGAAGGATGTGAGAGTTCTTGTGCATGAATCATAAAGGATTATCACACAGCTCTGGTCAGTAATTAAGAAGGCAAATGAAATGTTGGGCTTTATTGCATGGAGAAGGATTACAAAAGTAGACAAGTCTTGCGATAACTGGACAGGATATTGGTGGGATCACACCTGGAGGACTGCAAACAACTTGAGTGTCTTTATTGAAAGAGGCATATATTTGCATTATAATCAGTTCAAAGATGATTTACTGGGTTCATTCCTGGGATGAAGGAATTCCAGGTTGTCTCATGAGAAAATGTTGAACAGGTTGGGCTTATCCCCATTGAAGTCCAGCAGAATGAGAGGTGATCTTATTGAAATATATAAAATTCTGATGGGCACTTGATAGGGTGGATGCTGGGAGAATGTTTCCCTTCCTGGTATCTCTGGAACCAGGGAAAACAGCTTCAAAATAAGGGGTTTGTTGTTTAAGGCAGAGATGAGGAAAACTTTCTTCTCTCATAGGGTCACAAGAATTCTCTATGTCCGAGAGCAATAGAGATTGAGTCATTGAATGCATTTATACAGATATAGGGGTTGTAGAGGTCTACAGCACAGAAAAAGGCCCTATGGTCCATTGAATCTGTGCCGGTCAGAAACAGCCACCTAACTATTCTAAAGGGTGAGCTAGACAGACATTTGATCCATAAGTGAAGTAAGTGTGAAGGGGACCTGGCAGAAAGGTGGAGTCAACGCCACAATCAGATCAGTCATAATGTTACTGGATGGCAGAGTAGAATCGAGGAGACAACAGGCCGACTTCTGCAAATATTGCTAATGATCCAAACAACAGCACTGGCATGTGAGGTGAATTTGCTGTCAGTATCATTATTTTGAATAGGTACAACACCCAAGCTGCAACCTGCACAAATCACGAAAACCTACTTTGCAGTCAGTCCTTGGGAAGATCAGCTCCTAATTCTTTAGCTTGAACAAGATCCAATCAGTGACACAAAGCAGGTTAGAGTTTTCACAAATGACACAGGTGAAGTAGGGAGCATTGCAAAGAAAACAAATGCATTTCATTTTTTCTGAAAAGTTAGGGCTAAATGCAAAACGTTATTTATTTTCATTCAAAAAATGAGTTTTCAGATTAAATAAGATTACCTTTAGGACAGTCTTGTTGTCTGAAGAAGGCGTTCGGCCAACCCACAAGGCAAATTTGCAAGGATCACCTTCCACATGCTCTGTTACCCCTAACTCTGATGTCTGCAAATTAAAGGAGATGACAGGAATGTATAACTAAATGAATTCTCATAGCTATCTCTTCTACATCATTGGAATAAAAGGGAATTTCCAGCAAATACTGGATACAGACAAGCATACAATGTTCTCCATATGTTTGTTCTGCTGCTGCTCCGAACAAAGTCTGAAAAAAAGATTGTTTACACGAAATCTGGATGTGCAATCCGTCCATATCCATTATTCTCGAAAATGCACAAACTACTTTCCAGGGTCTTCCAACAGACATTTGGAATGCAAGCACACAGATGAATTAGATCAGCTCAGCTCATTTGTGGGGCCAATAGTAACTGGGCACTCAGCTCTAGTGGCAGAGTGGTAGTGTCTCTACCTCTGAGCCATGATGCCCGGGTTCAAGTCTCATCTACTCCAGAGTTGTTTAATAATTTCTCCAAACAGTCGATTAGAAAACTTGGGATTGGATACTTTGGGGGGGATGACTTACCGGGGGTAAGCCATGAGGTTACAGGTCTCTGGCACAGAGTCTGTTCCTGTTGCTCAGAAGGGAAGGGGGTAGATTAGTAGAATATCAGTCACTGGGGACTCCATAGTTAGGGGGACAGATAGGAGATTCTATAGGAACAAGTGGAACTCGCGGTCGTTGTGTTGCCTCCCAGGAGCCAGGGTTCTTGATGTCTCAGATCATGTTTTTGGAATCCTTGTGGGGGAGGGGGACCTGCCCCAAGTCATGTTCTGGGGTAGGTAGGACCTCTAAAACAGGATGGTCTACACCTGGACCAGAGGGGTACCAATATGCTGGGGAGCAGGGGGAAATTTGATAATGCTCTTTGGGAGGGTTTAAACTAACCCAGCAGGGGGATAGGAACCTAAATTATGGTTCCAGTGTCTAGGAGGTTAAGAGTAGCGAGATCAGAAATAAGGTTTCAAGGTCGTAAGAGTTCACCAGCAAGTAGGAAGGTGGTTTGAAGTGTGCCTACTTCAACACCAGGAACATCTGGAATAAGGTGGGTGAACTTGCAACATGCATTGGTACCTGGGACTTCGATATTGTGGCCATGTTGGAGACATGGATAGAGAAGGGACAGGAATGATTGTTGCAGGTTCTGTGATTTAGATGTTTCAGTAAAGACAGAGAAGATGTTAAAAGATGAGGAGGTGTGGCATTGTTAGTCAAGAACAATATTACGATCGCAGAAAGGACGTTTGAGGACTTGTCTACTGAGGTAGAGTGAGCTGAGGTTAGAAACAGGAAAGGAGAGAGTTTTCCTATTGGGAGCTTTCTATAGGCCCCCAAATAGTTTGAGAGATGTAGAGGAAAGGATTTTGAATAGGAGCGAGAGTAACCACGTAAAAGTTATGGCGGCCTTTAACTTTCCAAATATTGACTGGAAATACTATAGTTTGAGCACTTTAGATGGGTCAGTTTTTGTCCAATGTATACAGAAGGGTTCCTGGCACAGTATGCAGACAAGCGAACAATGGGCAAGGCCACATTGGATTTGGTACTGGGTAATCAACCTGGCCAGGTGTTAAATTTGGAGGTAGGTGAGCACTTTGGTGATAGTGACCACAATTCGGTTATGTTTACTTTAGGGATGGAAGAGGATAGGTATGTAATGCAGGGCAAGAGTTATAGCTGGGGGAAAGGCAATTATGATGCAATTAGGCAAGATTTAGGATGCATAGGATGGGGAAGGAAACTACAAGGGATGGGCACAATTGAAATGTGGACCTTATTCAAGGAACGATTACTGCGTTTCCTTGATAAGTATGTACCTCTCAGGCAGGGGCAAGAGTTCGAGCGAGGGAGCCATAGTTTACTAAAGAAGTTGAATCTATTGTCAAGAGGAAGAAGCAGGCTTATATTAGGATGAGATGTGATGGCTCAGTTAAGGTGCTTGACAGTCACAAGTTAGCCAGGAAAGACCTAACAAGAGACCTAAGAGGAGCCAGGAGGGGACATGAGAAGTCATTGGCAGATAGGATCAAGGCAAATCCTAAAGCTCCCTACAGGTATATCAGAAATATAAGAATGACTAGAGAAAGATTAGACCCAATCAAGGACAGTAGCGGGAAGTTGTGCATTGAGTCCGAAGAGATGGGGGAAGCGCGAAATGAATATTTTTTGTCAGTATTCACATTGGCAAAAGACAATGTTGCAGTGGAGAATACTGAGATGCAGGCTACTAAACTAGACAGGATTGAGGTTCACAAGGAGGAGGCAACTTTGGAAAGTATGAAATTAGATAAGTCCCCTAGGCCAGATTGGATTTATCCTAGGATTCCCTTGGAAGCCAGGGAGGAGATTGCAGAGCCTTTGGCTTTGAGCTTTATCTAGATTAGATTATATTCCCTGCAGTGTGGAAACAGGTCATTCAGCCCAACAAGTCCATACTGACCCTCCGAAGAGTAACCCACCCAGACTTATTTCCCCTCTTTATCCCTGACTAATGCACGTAACACTATGGGCAATTATTGTCTACAGGAATAATGCCAGAAGACTGGAGGATAGCAAATGGTGTCCCCCTGTTCAAGGGGAATAGAGACAATCCTGGTAATTATAGACCAGAAGTCTTACTTCTGGTAAGGGTTAAGTGTTGGAAAAGGTTATAAGAGATAGGATTTATAATCATCTGGAGAGGAATAAGTTGATCAAGAATAGTCAACACAGTTTTCTGAAGGATAGGTTGTGCTTCACAAATCTTGTTGAGTTCTTTGAGAAGGTGATCAAACAGGTGGACAAGGGTAAAGCATTTGATGCGGTGTATATAGATTTCAGTAAGACATTTGATAAGTTTCCCCATGGTAGGCTATTGCAGAAAATATGGAGGCATGGGGTTGAGGGTGATTTCGCAGTTTGGATCAGAAATTGGCGAGCTGAAAGAAGACAGAGGGTGGTGGTTGATGGGAAATGTTCATCCTGGAGTTCAGTTACTAGTGGGGTTCCGCACATAAAATGACCTAGATGAGGGCACAGAAGGATGGGTTAGTAAATTTGTGGATGACACTAAGGTCGGAGTTATGGACAGTGCTGAAGGATGTTGAAGGTTACAGAGAGACATAGATAAGCTGCAGAGCTTGGCTGACAGGTGGCAAATTGAGTTTCATGAGGAAAAGTGTGAGGTGATTCACTTTGGAAGGAGCAACAGAAATAAAGAGTACTGGGCTAACGATAAGATTCTTGGTAGTGTAGATGAGCAGCGACGTTTCGGTGTCCATGTTCATAGATCCCTGAAAGTTGCCACTCAGGGTTTCAAAGAAGGCATATGGGGTGTTAGCTTTCATTGTTAGAGGGATTGATTTTTGGAACCACAAGGTCATGCTGCAGCTGGAAGAAACTCTGCTGCAGCCGCACTTGGAATATTGCATATAGTCCTGTTCACTGCATTATAGGAAGGATATAGAAGCTTTGGAAAGGGTTTAGAGGAGATTTACTAGGATGTTGCCTGGTATGGAGGGAAGGTCTTATGAGGAAAGGCTGAGGAATTTGAGGCTGTTTTCATTAGAGAGAAGGTTGAGAGGTGACTTAATTGAGACATATAAGATAATGAGAGGATTAGTTAGGGTGGACAGTGAGAGCCTTTTTCCTCAGATGGCAATGGCTAGCATGAGGGGACGTAGCTTTAAATTGAGGGGTGATAGATATAGGACAGATGTCAGAGGTAGTTTCATTACTCAGAGAGTAGTGGGGGTATTGAGCACACTGCCTGTAACAGTACTGGACTCGCCCACCTTAAGGGCATTTAAATGGTCATTGGATAAACATATGGATGAAAATGGAATAGTGTAGGATAGATAGGCTTCAGATTGTTTCCACAGGTTGGCGCAACATCAAGGGCTGAAGGGCCTGTATTGCGCTGTAATGTTCTATGTTCTATGTTCCAAAATATCTATGAGGCCATGCATAGGGGTCTATCATAGGGGTCATGTGGTACTGTGGTGGTGGCAAGTCATCCCTGCACCAGTGGTGTGTTGAAACCTGTCTGAGCAGGTTGATTAAAAGTATCACAAGCATACACATCTAATGGCAACTTGCAAGTTCCACAACAATCTGGCTCGATGAGTTTGGATCTTGACAGTAAGAAGCATTTGTATTTAGATTGCTGCAAATGTGGGGGAATCTCTGCAACACATTGATGCCATTCTATTGAAATAGGCGTATCTGTTAGCAATAATGACAATGTGGTTGTTGATTTGTTATTAAACTTTTGTTGTACTAGATTTCATGCAGATACAGGCACTTTTCCAATTCAAAGCTATTCATCTTGTATTTGATAACTGTTCACCTTTTGTCATGACACTGCAAAGCATGGAAGTGCTTGTAGTAAAGCAAAGAGAAAGTTCTCCAGTCTGTTAAGCTTCATTCATCAAACAAACATGTCTGCGGTGAAATGGATACCTGGATTGTGTGCAGCAACAGATAACAGTCCATGCTACCAACTGCTGCGCTTTGGGACTAATAAGACTGGCAGTAAATGAAGTAGCAGAGAGATCAGTGCGCAAGGGGAAGTGTAGTTCTGGTCACCATAAACCAGATATTAAAGAGATTTTACTAATACACAACCAGGATACATAAAATTAAACAGTGAATACTAAAAACATGTAGCAGGTCAGACAGCATCTGAGAGACTGATTAACGTTTTAAGTAAAAAATGAGGTCTGCAGATGCTGGAGATCACAGCTGCAAATGTGTTGCTGGTCAAAGCACAGCAGGTTAGGCAGCATCTCAGGAATAGAGAATTCGACGTTTCGAGCATAAGCCCTTCATCAGGAATAAGAGAGAGAGAGCCAAGCAGGCTGAGATAAAAGGTAGGGAGGAGGGACTAGGGGGAGGGGCGATGGAGGTGGGATAGGTGGAAGGAGGTCAAGGTGAGGGTGATAGGCCGGAGTGGGGTGGGGGCGGAGAGGTCAGGAAGAGGATTGCAGGTTAGGAGGGCGGTGCTGAGTTGAGGGAACGTTTTAAGTGTCAATCCTTCATCAAAATTGAATAATATTATTGATCAACAACACACAAGGTTCAGAAGAAAGGAAAGTGTGATGGAATAAACTGCATATACAACTTATAAATAAACAGAATATCCGATATAATGCTTAAATGGTGAAAAGGTGCCGACAACTTTGCTCAGAGGGAGAGTCCTCACCATTGCTCCCCCTAACTCCTGTTTGCTGTATGCCATCAGCTTGTTGCACTGCACTGTCCCTTTCCAACTAAACCACAGATATGCATGCACACATCAACGTTGGTCATTTCTAATTTCAGCATGGTCATGCATTCACATTGTTCAGAAGGAATATTGGCCGTCAGCCCACACACTGGTCCATATGTGCTGTGTGACATGGAAAGCTAAAGATTCTGAAACTGCTGCAAATAAGGTCAATATAAATTGAAACAATATAAATATAAATTGAATAGATTAAGAACTGCACTCACTAGTAACTTGTGCTTGTAAACGTATTTACTGTGTCCTGAAGAATCCTTAATCTCCTTACTAAATACCAAGGATAATTCAAAGAGAAACAAATGCCGTTCCCGTCCTTTACGAATAAGAGATTTGGGATCCCATACTTGGAAGGTGTCTTGAAGGATGAGTTCACCTTGAACATCAAAGTTTTCATCGAATCCTGAGTATAGATTTAAGATGAGAAAATATTAATGCTGTTAATGGCAAATTTGCAAACTCATTTCTGTGACCCTCTAGCAATAATAGTCATTAATATTATTCAACTGGTACAGGTATTGTCTTTGGCACATACTTTTGTATATGCATGTATTCATCCTGAGGAGTGTATGCATGGACAGTCCCTTGCCAATGGCACTTCCTGTTTTCACAGGGGTGGGATTGGGGCCAATGTATACATTTACATTTCACAGAGTTAGCTGGTCATTTAAATCATTAAATTGCCTCCACTGAAGTGGGGCAAAGTCTACAGAGTAGGCCCTTTAACACTTAGCTTGATGTTTGTAATTTGAGAGTCAGAGAAAAGCTATGGCACAGAAAAAGGCCATTCAGCTTTTTGCACCTACACCTGAATTTCTTTGGAAAGTCAAATTTAGTGGAGAATGGTGCCCTATTTTATTCATTGACCAGAGGACTTCCATTTCTGAATTGCGGATGCATGACTGATTTCATATCCACCTATTATCACAGTAGGGTGCCCGTGATTTCAGTTTCGTTGACAGCCAGATATGGTTATTGACTCTCTAATTTAGGGCTATGAATTCCAATGCTGGTCTTTATAAAAGATTCTGCACTTGCTGAAATATTTCTTGTTAGAAGCCTTTCTTTAGTTGAAGCGATATCAATCTAGTAGATGTGTTTTATGAATGAGGGATTTTTTTCAATATAATAAAGACTCCAGTAGACACTTAGAATTGTAAAGGGCACATCTTTTCATTTCCTTTATTTTTTGAGGATGAAAAGGGAAGATGCTGCTTTAAACCAAGGAGGCTGTGCAAAATGATGGCTACAGTTTTACAAATCACAGCACATTGTAAACTGTTGCATTTTCCTGTAACAGTGAGAGACAAAGAATCAGACAGCATCAAGCTGAGGGGTTTTGAATGAAAGGAAAACCACCTGACAACAATACTATGGCTTGCGTGGGTTAATGCTGTAGAGAACCACTTTGCTTGCAAATAGAAATCATAAAATGGCCTTTGCAGTGATATGTACTTCTTGTCAGATGTGGGAGTTTAAAGAGAGTTTAAGGGTTACCTGTGGATTATATCTGCCATAAATGCTGTTGGATGCGAATCTTATCAGATCGAGTGGATTGGTTGGAGAGACAAATAGAGGCAATGAGGAATTTGCAGCAGTATGTAATAGATGGCAGTTATAGGAAGGGGGGAAAGTCTCAGATATAGTCACATAGATGGGTTAACTCCAGGAAGGGTAAGAGAGGTAGGCACCTAGGGCAGGAGTCTTTTGTGGACATACCCGTTTCAAACAGGTATGCTGTTTTGGAAAATGTAGGGGGTGATGGATTCTCAGGGGAACATAGCACGGACAGCCAAGTTTCTGGCATAGAGACTGGCTCTAATGCAATGAGGGGTATGTCGGCTTCCAAGAAATCAACTGTGTTAGGGATTCTGTAGTTCAAGGTACAGACAGATGTTTCTGTGGCCAGCAGAGAAAAAGCAGAATGGTGTGTTGTTATCCTGGTGCTAGGATCAAGGATGTCGCAGAGAGGGTGCAGAATGTTCTCACGGGGGAGGGGGGAGAGGGGCCAGCAAGAGGTCATTGCCCACATTGGAACCAACGATATAGGAAGGGAAAACGTTGAGATTCTAAAGGAAGATTACAGAGAGTTAGGCAGAAATTTAAAAAAGAGGTCCTCAGGACTTACACACTCAAGGGTAGACAAGTTAGGACTAGCAAATTAAACTGCATTTATTTCAATGCAAGGGGCCTAATAGGGAAGGCAGATGAACTCAGGGAATGGTTAGGAACATGGGACTGGGATATCATAGCAATTACAGAAACATGGCTCAGGGATGGGCAGGACTGGCAGCTTAATGTTCCAGGACACTGTTAACCGGTTTGCCTTACCAAAATTAAACTACATTTGCCACTCCATAGCACATTGGCCCACCTGATCAAGTGCCCATTGTACTCAGAGATAACCTTTTTCACTCTTCACTCAATTTTTGGTGTCTTCTATAAATTTACCTCCATTTTTGGTGTCATCTGTAAATTTACTAACCATAGTTCTCAGAGGATGGTGCATGTATAGAACAGGCTGCCAGAGGAGGTGGTACAATTGCAACATTTAAAAGCCACCTGGATGGATATATGAATAGGTAGAGTTTAGAGGGAGATGGGCCAAATGCTGGCAAATGGGACTAGATCAGTTTAGCATATCTGGTTGGCACAGATGAGTTGGACTGAAGAGTCTGTTTCTGTGCTGTGCAACTCTATGACTCAATGTAGGAGTCATGGCAATGGTCAAGGTAACAGGCACACATCTCCTGGAAGTGGTAACAGTGATTACAGATTACCTGAACATAATGGACTGAAACTCTTCCTGTTGATAAATTCTGCCCCAGTGTGTTGGAGCCCTCTGAGTGCCATTTGGGTTCAGTCGATAGAACCCTGCACCTGGGAGAAGCCAGCTATTATTCTGAATCACATTGTCCAGGCTACAGCACTGACCCCATCGTGGGAAATTAAATAAACCTTTGTAACCTTGCACGGATGGCATTTGTCATTGTTCTGATGAAGTTGTAGTGCACAACTGAGAGATCCCATACAGCTCACTGATCACTCTCTGGAAGGAGTCAGTTGCAAACAAATTCAAAGCGGCTTTCACAGCCATCAGGAGAAGATGGTGTCTTAGTCCTGCAGCCCTCAGGTCTTGGTCCAGGAGCTGGTATAACTGCCTCAAGTGTCTCGGGGGAGATGGAACCTTCATAGCCATGTGTCTCGCTCATTTCCAGGAAATGGATCAACATGAAAAGCTCAGGCTCTTGCACAGCTGCAATGCATCCTGAGGAAACAGAAACATCAACCTCTCCCTGAGCCAGGTGCTGCTCAGTCTCAGCACTGACGTTCTGCTACTTCTGCTTTTGGCCCTGGTCCTCCTATATTCTCAGGAAGGCGACTGGATCATTCAGCTCAGCCTCAGCATGTACACCAATATGGTGAAGGTGCCACTCCAGCTGAGTGGTCAACACAGTATGTCAAAAAGGAATGTTTCAGTACATTGAGTAGAATCCATTGTAATACTGAACAAGATGGATGATGAAGAGATTGTCTCTGCCTGCTCCAGCACCCCTGCAGGTTTTACCAGTCATGGGTCACTTTTGGTCAGAATTTGCCTCTTTTTAAGTTATTGGCAACTCAACTTAGTGGCAATATTCTATTTGCAAGAACCAATGATATAGTGTAACTTGTCTTTGACCATTATTTGAACATTAAATGTGTTCACTTTGCATGTACTGTACACGGACACTAAAATGATTTCAAATTAAACATAGATGCATTTTAGCAATTTTCTCATCAACGTTCTAGTGTCTATGATGTGGAGGAGCTGGTGTTGGACTGGGGTAGACAAAGCTAAAAATCACACAACAACAGGTTATTGTCCAATAGTTTTATTTGGAAGCACTGGCTTTTGGAGTGCTGCTCAACCACCTAATCAAAGAGCAGCGCTCTGAAAGCTAGTGCTTCCAAATAAACCTGTTAGACTATAACCTGGTGTTGTATGATTTTTAACTTTCTAATGTCTATGTAGACATGAATGCTGCACTTCCACTTATCAAATTGATACTGACTCTGCTTACGCTGGATATTGTCAAAGCCATTTCCCTGTTGCGGTCCGTGTTTAATGAAGAGTAAGTGATGGCAAAGAACCCAACGCATAGTAGATTCCTTCACCACCTCGTTGCCAGATACTGGGTGAAGCGGCATGGTAAATTTATGGGCAAATGTTGACACGCAGAGGGTATGGATTCACATTTTTTTTTTGGGTTTCCCCACTAGTTTAAATGCCAGCCAAAATTCACGATCTGAACTTAATTTTGAAGAATTGTTACTTGAGTGAGGTGCTATCTCTGGTTCCCAGGTTTCAGGAGCTGGAAAGGTGGGGAGAAAAGTGGCAGAATATGAATATTCAAGGCTGAGTTGGATAGATTTGAATCAGTAAAGGAGTCAAGGATAAGGCAAAAAGGTGGAGCAGAGCTTAATCAGATCAGCAATGATCTCATTGAATGGCAGAGCAGATTTGATAAGCTAAGTAGCCTACTTGTGCTCCAATAATCAAATATGCTCCTATTGCGCATGGACTTAGGTTAAAGGAGTCAGATAGCTAGAAATGTAAAAAATGCAGAAAATGCCTCAAAACATCAGGTCCAGGAACAGCAGAAATAGAAAAGCTCTTCACATTTGAAGGACAGAAATTCAAAAGTCCTCCTTAGGAGATGCTGGCACTGATGGACCTGGGATTTCTGGCATTTTTTTTTTGTTTAGTTCCCATTTCCTGCACTTACAGACTGTCCCTTTGGTTAGTACCAAGACTGAGTTGTTGAGAGGTCAATATCCTTCAGCTGTCAGCAAATCAGCTAGTCTGAGAGACTAGTCTTCCTGGGGTCGGACTATGCAGGTTTTTCATTAAATTTTAGCTCCATTTAGATTTTTATTCTATACTGAAAAAAAAACTACATAGAAATAGCAAAGAATTTTGTAGATATTGCAGAGGAGAATTTTAAAAATTTATTTCTGGGCATCACTGGCTGGGCCACCATTTATCATCAATCCCTAATTGCCCTTGAGAAGTTAGTGATAAGGACCATTTACCTTTGTGTTCAGTATTACTCCAGCCAGAAAGTAGCACAAGATTTTGACATGCCACCAAAGTTAAAAATGTACACTTTGGCAGACAAAAATGTCATTATTATTGATCATATCAGAAACAATTGAAAACAAAAATAATAACATTGGCATCTAATCTAGAAAGACTGTTTTTTGGTCAGATCTGCTCCAACTAATGAGCTTAATCTGATCTTTAGTCATGGTGGATCATTCATTATTCTGTGCAATTCACAGCACAAAATTCAACTTGATGATAATTACATAGCTTGGGGTGGCACGGGTGGCTCAGTGGTTAGCACTGGGACCTGGGTTCAATTCCCACCTCGGTCAATGTCTGTGTGGAGTTTGCACTTTCTCCCCGTGCCTCCGTGGGTTTCTTCCAGGTACTCCAGTTTCCTCCCAACTGGCCAAAGATGTGCAGTTAGGTGAATTGGCCATGCTAAATTGCCCGTAGTGTAGGTGCATTAGTCAGGGGTGAATGTAGGGGAATGGGTCTGGGTGGGTTGCTCTTCGGAGGGTCGGTGTGGATTTGTTGGGTCAAAGGGCCTGCTTCCACACTGTAGTGAATAGTAGCTTGTCCCACTTTTACATAGTCTGAATATCTCCAAATTGCCCAGGTGCATGTTTTGTGCAAAGATTAATTAAAGATTAATCTGAAAATCAAATTAATTGAAAACCAGGTTTAATAAATACTAATTTTACTAGATCTATAATAAAATTGTAAGAAATGGATACATTTTAACTGTACAAGTAAAAAATATAGCACTGATTTAAATTTGGAATTTGTAGCAATGTTTTCTTTTTTTAAACTTACACAGATTTATGATTTGAATTATTAAAATAAAGATATGATCAAAAATGGATAGAGTTTGGTCAGTTGGAAAGAAATACTGATGTTAAAAATGTCAAATCCAAACCTACGTTGACTTATACAAATAAGAGTTCCCAAGAGAAGGACGGTTTATTTAAATATTTCAATGAGGCTGCTATTTCAGTCAGGCTGATAGGTTGATGGGCTTGGCCTTTTAAATTTTTAGCATTTAAATAAATATATAGTTTGTAACAAATTAGTGTAGTTATAATTTAAAAATGCAATTTAAGTGATTAAGTAGCTCTCCAAATCTAAGGTATAATGTAAGCCACAAAGCGTAAGCTGAACAGCACTTAAAAGTGATGGATTTCAAAGATGTAGCAACAGACTAAAGTTTATAATAAGCTTTAATCAATCTTGAAATAGGTTTATATAATAAATCCTAAGTTTGATCAAATTCATCAATATGCAGTGAAAGCAGTCATCTGTGTGACTGAGCTTTTTTTGCTTGCTAATAGATGAGCAGAGTCCGACAGCTACTCTTGCTTTAAATACCAATGAATTCCAATCTTAATTAATGTATGGAATTGTGATGGCTTCTGTCTCTAATAACATTTATTACTGTTAATGGTGAATTAATGAAATTTTGAATAACATATAATAGTTCTTTCTACATTGTGTTGAATAGTCATTAACTGTGGAAATGGGGTCAGTTCGTTTACAGATCAGGGCTGCAAAATGTGGCTCAATTGCTTTACTCAATAGCTTCAGAGCTATGAAAGGGAAAAAAAAATCAAGTGGTGAAGGATTACCTCCTTCTGATGTTCCACATAGATCACTGTGCCAAGGAGGGTGATAGGCCACAACAGAAGCACACGGGGGGTGGAAGGATCATATTGTTAGCCACTGTCTAACTCTGACTAGATATTGAGAATTTCCATTTCAAACATCACCAAAGCTTTTAATGCTCTGTTTAAACACAGGCTGCCAAAATTAGGGACTCCACTTCCTGAATATTCAGGTAATGAGTTTCTGGCCATCTCTTTGCTGCTCCAAAATCATTATTTTTTGTTGGAGAATTTGATAGAAGATCTTTGAGTCAATAGGAAGGTCAATAGTGGTGCTCAAATTTTGGAAGGGATTGAAAACTTCCTGTCTTGGCGGTAATAGGGGCAGTTCCTTTTAGACAGCTGCAGCATCACACAGATGGAGTTGGAACAGAGGCAACAGAAAAGAGAAGCTCCTAATAGAGAAAGGAGGAGGGGGAGGTGGAGAGCTCATAGCAGGAGGTCTTACCTAACCCAGGGTTCCTAAACATCCCTTCTTGTACCTCCAGCCCAGGAAGGAGAAGTCTCTATAGTGGCTGTGCTTCCCCACAGTCACAAAATCTGACAGTTTTTGAAACCATACTTGCAGCTGCAATGCAGATTGAGAATGCAATTGCCAGTGGCTATCAATGTGACTGTGGCCCTTATGTCCTTTGATGACATTGCCAACTTACTGCAGTTCATCATTCACCTCTGTAACCAAGAGGTCACAAAGTCCTGTGCGATAGGAGAGAAGACTGCTCCTCAAAGAGGAGCTGAAAAAGCAGACATACAACTCTGTCAAGACTTCAGCCTTCTCCAGGGTGCAGGGCTTTATTGACTGCACATACATGGCCATCTCAATAGGGAGATGTACTGAAACCACAAGGGATCTTGCTCTCTGGCTGTGCAAGCTGTGTGCAGCGGAGTTCACAGCATTATGTTAAATACCTGCTAATCTGGAAGCAATCACACTTCATGCTGTCCAAGCCACCTGCTCCAGCTATTTTCAAACAATCACAACAGACCAGAGAGTGAATGCTCAGTGAGAAGGCCTCTCCACTGCACACATTGTGTTATGATTCCAGATGATGTTATTACTAGACAAGTCAAATCCTGGATTGAACTCAGGTTGGAAGATCATAGTTCATTTTGCTTTTTATTTAAAAAGGTGGTCTCTCACTGAAACACAAGCATGCAATGCTGGAGATTTCATTTTGTGTAATAAACTTCAATTTTATTGTTAAAACAGAAGAAAATGAAATAGAATAAACCATGTTACTTGTATATAACATAAGTTGAATTACTTTGAAACACACAGTAAGAATACAACCCCATCTATCCTAACACTATTGCTTTACACCATTCAAATATAGAGAGGCACAGTGGCGAGCACTGCTGCCTCACAGTGCCAGGGACCTGGGTTCAATTCCAGTCTCATGTGCTTATGCTGAGTTTGTACTTTCTCCCGTGTCTGCATGGGTTTCTGCAAAGTACTTCAGATGTTTCCTACAGTCCAAAGATGTGCACATCAGGTAGACTGGCCATGTTAAATGGCCAGTAGTGTTCATGGATGTGTAGATTAGCTGTATTAGCCATTGGATATGCAGGGTTACAGGGATAGGATAGGTGAATGGGATGATCTTCAGAGGGTTGGTGTGGACTAGTTAGGCTGAGTGGCCTGTTTCTGCATTGTGGGGATTTTATGAATGTTTGCATTATCTATCAGATCCATAGGCGTGACTTGCTGTTTCTTTCAATTCTAGGTCATGAGAGTTTGGAAGCATCTTCCTTGATTAGTCGTACATCTGAGTTCCCACTGTCCTAACTTCAAATAAGTTCTAACCAAGTACTTCTGGTCTGAAACTTTCAAACTAAAATACTTGTGATGAATTAACCTATGTTCTAACAAGTCTAAACAATCTCTTTTCTTCAGAAGATGCTGCTTCACACATCTAACTTCCCATGACCTTTCCAAACTGAACTCAAAAGCATTCCAAGCACTGAGTTATGTCTGAAACAAAAATAAAATCCTGATGCTTCTAAACAGAAAGCAATCTAATGCTCCTCAACATTTAATCTGCCTATTCATAAAACTCTACCAATGCATCCAAATTCTCATTACCACCACAGAATTCCATCTCTTATATTGATTTGAAAAAAAAAGTTATGGCTCCAGAAATGTTGACAAGTTAATCATTAATTCCCTTCATATGCACAAATTAAAACCCACACACCACTAGTTCAAAATCTAAAGTGCAAAATCAATTTTATTAAAATATATATAAATCACATACCTTACATCACAATGCCTAATGATTCCCTTTAGCCATCTGACCTCACATGGCCTACAGTAATGTTTCCACAATGAAAATTATGCTCCAACTAGGAACATCATGGAGCAAACTATTAGAATCCTGAAGCAGTGAATTCCTTGCCTGGATTGCTTGGATGGAGTCCATCAACGTTTACTGGAGCAAGATTTGTATTTGTTTGTTGTATCCTTCACATTAAAATCATTACTGCCATAGCTTCATAGGATGTGAAAAGGAGGAAACAGTCTACATATCAGAGTTCTAAACATTGCTAGGCATCTCATTCCAATTCCTTTGGATTTCCCAGATTCTTGGTACTCAACATTGCCCCATGTTACCATCCCTCGATTGCTGACCTTCACCACATCCTTGTGGCTACAATCCTAAAACAAAATCCAACACAAAGCAACCAATCCATAGTAAATTTAGTCCATCAATGGTTTCAATAATCCACACATAATTCAATTTGATTCAATGCCTGTTTTATGGGTGACTTAGTGCTCCTACTTAGTGCAACCCTAGTGGCTGAAGATATTGACTAGATTCTGCAGCAAGGCTGTCTCTTGGAGCTGACCATCACTTTTGATTTGAGAAGAATGGGTTCTAGCTCTGAAAGAAACCCTGTGTGGAGGTACTTGTGAATTTGTACTTGAGATGTTGGCATTAGCGGTAAGGTCTGTAATTTATTACCTAACCCTAATTGATCCTAAGAAAGTGGTGCTGAGTTGCCTTCTTCAATTGCAGCAGTTGCTGAGGTGTAGGTATGTCTATAATGTGCTGGGCAGGAAGTCACAGGACTTTGACCTAGCATCAGTTAAGGAACAGCAAAATAGTTCCATGTCAAGATGGTGAAAGACTTGGAGCCGAACTTGCCGATTCTATTATTCCCATGTGCCTGCTGCTTGTTCTTCTCGATGACAGAGGTCATGAGTTTGGAAGGTGCTGATGAAGGAGCCTTGACAAGGTCAAGCCAGACTTCCACTTGCTGTTTGATGGTGACAATAGCACATCTCCTGGTGTACTCAGAGTCTCTCTGTGCATGCTTATCAACTTTTTCCATTAAAGGGCTTCCCTGAAGTCCTCATTTGAATCTTGTGCAGTGAAACTCACCTGCAATTGCATCCTCCAGGGAGCTGACTCATGCAATAACCTTCCAGCTTGGTCTGGCTGCAGTCTAACTTTGTCCAGAACTTACTTTCTGTATCTTATCACCTCTATACACCCTCTAAGCTTCAAGTAGTTATTAGTATCTGAGTTGGTGATTGTGAGTGTCAGATCAAGTGACAGTGGTTCTTGATTGTGTCAATGTCTTCCTCCAGTCTTTCATCTTCAAGCAGCATTAGCTGGGCTGGCAGTAGTTCTTGATAAATCAGTAAGAATGCTGGAGCAACTCAGCAGATCTGGCAGCATTAGTGGAGAGGGAGGAACAGACTGAATGTTTCAAGTCTGATATGACTCCTGATCAGAACTGAAGACTGCACTACAGATACTGCCAGACCTGCTGAGTTTATCCAGAGTCATCTGTGTTAGATTTCCAGCATCCATAGTATTTTGTCTTTAATCAAGCAGTTCTTGGGTATTTGAAAGTGTAAATGCACAAGAGGAGAGCTGGGATGAGAATGGGGGTGTGAACAGGAAACTAAGAATTGTGTGGTTATATCATCAGCAGCTTATACATCATACAGGACTGCAGGAGGAGGGTTAAGAGGTTCAGAAAATGTATAAGGCAGGAAAATATCATTGTCCTGGATGAAATCAGTAAAACTGGTCATAACAATGTCTGTAATACCCGTGCCAATAGTGTCAAGTGCAATCTCCTCCCAGAGGTAAGGAGTTGCAGCCATTCTTGTCTTCCATCGATTTGTTGGTGTGCCCTTTTGCTATGTGTTCTGGAGACCTGTAAGGGAGCTGGATCATATTACAATGTGTTTGGGTGATGTGCTGAATAGCTGGTAGAATGTGGAAAATATAAGATTCAGATAGAAGACTTGCAAAAGTGGTAGGTGAGTAGTTGTGGTGGAACATATGAATGTCAAATACGATTCTCAACAGTTAGAGATTGGTGAATGGGTAAGTGATAGGATGTGGTGCCCTGAACAGTGTTAGAGATTAGAGATGTGATTGGCCCTTGAAGATGCATTCACTGATTGCGACCAATTCAGATGAGGGCACCGAATCTTTTTTAATAGTTTCCATGGGTTCTCAGTGCCAGGCAGCAGAGATTAATGTTTGTGACTATCTGCCCATAGTACGTTCGCAGAGAGCTTTGTGGTCCCCTTTCTACCTCCTGCACACAGACATCCAATACTACAGGTGAAACCCAGTGAACCCTCTCTGCATTCTACTGCTCTATTACTCTGCTCTTGGTATCACTGACAGCCAGTTGAATGGCTTGCTGAAGTGACTCACCTTTAAACATGAAGGCTAGCTTTGACTGGTATTAGCCATGCTCAAAGTTGGGCCTCTTGCTCAGTGTGTAGCCACTCAGCAGTGTACCTACCATTGAGCTGCTCACTGTAATTGTAAAAATAAGCAAGTTGAATTTTGCCTGCATCACAACCATTGAGTAGTAAGGAACTATGCACTGATATCCCTGCACTGGTCATTGAATTTTATCAAACTTGTCCCCTTTGAACCTTTTAGGTCAGACCCAAAAGATTGGTCCTGAAAAAATAAACTGTAGGTTATTATATACATTGGACAAAGCAATTTACATCCACGAGTACACCAACTGCGTACGTTAAAATAATTGTTTGCTATCTGTGATAATTAAACAGTATGGTCCTGTAGGTGCTAAGAACGTGGACTTTCAAGAAAGTGAACTATTCAAAACACACTATAAAAGCACAAATTTTCATTGTTGACAAACTGTATGAGATCTGACTTCAGTGGTACCGGCCACAAAGTTACTGTTTTTTATCATCTTACCCTCCAGCATGCTGACATGCATTGCATCATTGGCTCTCTTGGGTACACTAAGCATCACTTCAAGACCATCCTTTAATTCGCCTTTGCCTTCTTCACAGCAGGTTAAAAGTTCCTAAAGGCAGAAATGTTAAAGATACTATATATCAAATTAAAAAACAGGTCATTACCAATGGTTTCTTACCTCCCTTCACCTTTTTAATAAATCAGGTTGAGCAATTTCCAAGATTTTAATAAACTAAACAGAGTCACTGACATCCTATTTGTTACTCATGGAGAAAGCGAAGGATTTAAGGCATGTACAGCTGGGAAATCTTTTCTCATTTCTGTTTTGGAAACTGTGGTCCCCCACTCCCTAGTCACATTCTTTCCAGGGTTCACTGTCTGTTTTTGTTGCCTACCAGTGGGTGTGAATGATGTCTGCTTTTAGCCAATGACTTCCAGCCCAGCTCCAACACACCAACCCACAGAACTGTACACAAACTGCTTAAAACAGAGATAATACTGTCTTGCAGTGGTTTGGCTGTAATTTTGGAACAATTTCAGAATACTGTCAGTCTGGTACAAGGTGAAATCAGGAAATGCAGTGTGCTGTGCAAAAAAACACAGAGCCCAAAACTATGACACTTGGCAGCTGGAAAAGGTTATTAAGGACATGATGGGAAAGTGGAATTCCACTATAAGGTTTGGATAAAGGCCTGAAACACATTGCTCTAGACTACTGTCAGTTTTATAATTCTATGGAGAAAGGCATTCCTCTTAAGCAGCTGTTTGGCTGAATCCATTGGATATGCCCTGAAAAAAATACTGGAAGCTTTACATACCTTCAGTAGGAGCTGGTACTTAGTGATTCTCTGAACAGGTTTAATTAGGTAGGATGAAATGGAATTGGCCAAACCATGTCTTTGTTGAATTTCCTGAAAAACAGAATTATACAATACAGAATGATGATTCTACTCAGATCCATGATGCTTAAATAAATGTAATATTTCATGGCACTAACAATTCGTGAATGAAGTAGATGATTTTATTTAAGACAACAGAAAATTGAAGACTAGAATAGTAAATAAGCAATGAAGGCATTAAAGGAGGTATTTCATAATTCTCAACAAATATATAGTCCATTTGGAAATGCCCCATGAGAAAGGTGAATAATCAAGGTTAAGGGAGATAAGGATGGCATCAAATTGAAAGAAAAATTTCACACTCTTGCAAAGAGCAGTGGTATGCTGCAGTTTGGGTAATTGTTAAAAACCAATTGGTTTCTCTGCTAAGAAAGAGGAATACTGAGGATTATGAGAGTAAACTTACAAAATCAGACAGGAATATCATATAAAAATATCTAAAATTGAAGCAATTAGATAAGACAGACAGTATTTCTCGGAAAGTGAGGTAAGGGCTTTAATAACGGAACAAGGCGAACTGTAATTAGCAGAGTGTCAGGAGGACAGTACTGAGACTCAACTGCTTACAATTTGCATTAATGACTTGCATGAAGGGATTCAGTGCATTGCAACCAAACTTGCTGCTGCTGATAAAAAGACAGGGGAATAACAAATTGCGAGGAGAATACACAGAGTCTATAAAGGAACATATATACATGAACTGAGTGGACAGAAATCTAGCAAAATAATGTTGGAAAATATAAAGATTTCACTTTGGTGGGGGGAATAGAAAAGCAGAATATTACTTAAATGGAAAAAAGCTTAATATAATGCAGTACAGATCCTTATCTGGATATCCTTGCACATGGATCACAAAATGTTGCCATGAAGATAAAGCAAGTTATAAGGAAGGGAAATGGAATGGCCTTGTTTGCAAGGAAAGTGCATTATGAAAGTTGGGAAGCCTTGCGACAACTGTACAGGGCATTAGTGAGATCACATTCAGAATATTGTGCCCAGTTTAGGTCTCCTTTTTCAAGAAATATAAAAAAAAATTGCATTGAATACCATTCAGAGAAGGTACACAGTATTAATACCTGGAATGAAAAAAGTTGTCTGATGATGAAAGTTTGAGCAGGTAGTTTGTGCACATTAGAAATTAGCACAATAAGAAGTGGCCTTTCAAATAACTCCACAGAGGCAGTATCCCATTCACTAAGTCACCCTTTATTTACAAGAAACTGACTTAGCTAGTTCAGAGCCAGCTTCTAGCGTGAACAGAACCTCTGATATTCCTGTTTATATCTGCCAGACTGGGATCCCTGATTGAACCAGGTTAACAGCCCCAATCACGGATCTCATATTCTATGAGATTCACCTACTGACATTGTTCCAATCATGACAGCCTTATAGAAACATACACATTTTGAGGGGAATTAAGACGCTGAGATGCCCTTAAAACTAGAATACACAGGTTCACATTAGTTTCATTTATTAATTAGGTGATGAGGAGTAACTTAATTTCTTAGACAGTTGCAAATTTTTCAGGTTCTCTACTTCAGACAGCTGTGATGGATGAGATTGTGAATATATTTAAGGCTGTAAAGGCCATAATTTGAACTACATTATGCAGTCAATGATTATAGGGCATGGATAAAAGAAATGGAGTCAAGGAGAAAGTAATTTGAGACATCATTTAATTGGTGGTGCAAGTTTGATGAGCCACCTGGTGTATTCCTGCCTCTATTTCTTACAATTTTGCAACTTAAGGATCAATGCTGCATTATTAACTTAATGAAATATATTACCACTTTTAGGTTTTTAAAATATCTGGCCTGCACGTGAGTTTAGTCTGGCTCATGTGCACTGAAGGTTGTAGTATGTCCAAGAATGAGACACAACAGGAGCCAAATTGCTCCATTAAGGCCCTACAAGGACATTTTAAGATTCTACTCTTCTGTTATTACCTAAATGTAGGCACACAGAAAGGGCAAACCTAGTTTTTTTGCAGATGATGAATGGCTTCTTTCCCAACTCCTGTCCATCAGGTAGGAAGTTGGTCCGTGGCTCCTTAATGAAGCCTGGAGTAAATAGTTGTGACCCATTCTGTTTGGGGCAGGCTGGACAGCAATTCATTAGTATGGCTTGCTTAACAAATGCAAAGTGCCTTCTATAGTCTGCTGAAAAGCAAAACATCCTCAACGGTGGCTAAATACCAGCAGTGGGAGATACCAATATACAATGTGTTCCTGAACACAGATTAGTACCGATAAAATCATTGAAAAAATAAACATTGAGCTCATAACATAATACAAAATATAAAATAAGCAAAAAACACTCAGCATATCAGCCTGTTCCCTTAAATGTGAGAGGACTCATTGAATAATTTCGCTTTCAGGAATGTATTCAGCCTTGAACACTCTTCACAAACGTGAAGGAACGTGAAGCCAGAAATCACAGAAACAGGTAAATACAAGAATTGGCAATATTTTACAAAATGCAAATAAAAGATCTTAAAATGTTAATTATTTTAACTTGAACAGAATCATAAATATGATTTTGACAGATATCAGTGTTGAAGAATGATACCACCAATGTATACAAACAGAACTGTATTTTGAACAACGCCAAATATTGGCTTTTGTCAAAATCATCCTTCAGTGTTTAATGTAACATGGATGGTTAAAACTATTGTGTAAACCAAAACAATTCTTAGTATGGGGAACAAAAATTGAGCCTACTTACATCAAAAAAGGCGCCTGCATGCTCTAAGATTAGCTGGCTCGAGTCAGGTTTGTTTTTGCAGTATGAGACATACATTTGGAATTTGTCTGCCTGTGCAGAAATAAAATCAAACAACAAATTAGATTTTGGTAACAGAGACTAATACACCATTAAGATTTTATATGCACCGCATTGTGAAGGAACAGTGCTGTCAATCAGCACTTGCTCAATAATTCCTTTTAACTGATACTTAGTTTGGCTTCTGTCAGGGTCATTCAACTCCTAACCTCAATATAGCCTTGGTACAAACATGGACAAACAGTTAAACTTCAGACTTGTGGTGTGATCTGACTTCCCTTCAAGTCAAGACAGCATTTGACTGGGTATGACGCCAAGGAGCCCTAACAAAACTGAATTTAAGAGGGAGAATACTACAACAGTTGGAATTGTACCTACTACAAAGTACAATAATTGTGGCTGGTACTGTAGTTCGGTTCTGAATAAGAGTCAAACTGGACTCGAACCATTGTTTCTCTCTTCAAAGGTGCTGCCAGATCTGCTGAATTCTTCCAGCAATTTTGGTTTTTTGTTTCAGATTTCCAGCATCCGCATTTTGTTGTTTTCATTTTACTTTTAACGTCATTCTCCACAATCTACCCCCAGTACAATAAATAGTTTTTCACTGCCATCCTCATTGCTTTGCTCTTCAACTTCTGCACCAAACAGTTTTTAATCTTCAGGAATTTCAATCTCTGTTTGGTCTTGTCATGCTTTCTCTCTCCTGTAATTAGTACTTTCCTATCCTCCCTAAATCACTTTTGATAGAGTAGTCCTGATTAAGAACATTACTGCCTCCCACCTCATCTTTCCCTGGGTACAGCACTCCATTAGGTTCAACGGATATGAGCTTGAGAGGTAATGGCAAAACACCTGGTTTAGGCATCCATGAACAAGTCTGGCTGGACTATACAAAGCACTGGTTGTTCCTGCTCTCATCTGTTACTGCTCAGTATTCCAGGATCATCTGATAATTCAAAGAATTACACCTAGCTTCTCTTCACAATTATAAACTGTTTTTTAAACCACTTTCACTAATCCCCATCACCTTCCAACAATGTTTGAGGTGTTCCTGGATTTCTTTGTCAAGACATTTGAGACTGAGTGACTGCCTCCCTTTTACTAAGCCACTGGGACAAACCTCCAGTAAAACACTCCTAACTCAGCCCTGAACTCCCCCTTTCTCTAGTTTCCATCCCAGCACCTCATGCCACCTCTAAGTCATTGTATTCAAGAGCCTAACCTCCTGCTTTTTCGACCTTCTCCTTTAAAATGCTTCCTCAGAACCTTTGGTACATACCACTGTTTACTCAAAGCTTCTTACCACTGTGAGTGTAAGTTAGCATTGTAAGGTTACCACTATTGATGACTGTAACACACATAATTGGGCACCAGACAACTCCAGTAGATTACTCACGTGTAACCAATGTCTGTCATTTCACCGCAGCTACTCCTTGTACCACAGTGTTACTGTCTCTAACACAGTCACAGATCCAGGTCTCTCAGAATCTGCTGGATATCCGACTAGTTCTGTACCTCATTGCTCTGGGGGTCCAGCACCAACTGCAAGGCAATAGAATAATGGGGGACCTTGACCTCACTCTGGGTACCCCTTCCTCACAGGGGGAATGGATGATGTCAGCAGGTGCCCAGCCAGAGGAAGAACTACACAATCCTTCAGAAACTTCCTCTTTTGGCAATCCAGAAGTAGTCAGGCCCCTCACCTCTATCCTGCCATGCAATCTCAACCCTACTTCGGTTCTAGGTCAAAGAGGGCAAACTTGCCTCTGGCAAGGGCACATGCAGCATATCTAGGCACTTACAGACACAAATACCTGCAAGATTGGCCAACTGGAGGTCCAAGGCCAATGGACACCAGTGTAGGGAAGGTTCTCTCCACTCTAGCTGCTAATACAGGGACTATACTGAGGACATAATGGGAGGGAGAGGAAAAAGAACTTTTGAGGACCTATTAATGGCATAAGTGATACTTGATTGTAAATACATTCTTAATTTCTAAATATATGTTCATTCATATCTATTGTTTGCCTAAGTTTCTGTGTAGCCAGAAATGCAAAATTTGAGGTATTGAAGCCAATGATCCTTATCCCTCAACAGTGTTCCATGGCCTGAGGTGCCCACTAGCTCCTGTACCATGTACAGACAATGGGGCATTTGCAGCATCCTTCCATATCCGCCACAAGTTCACCTGTACCTCCACACACATCATCTATTGCATCCGCTGCACCCGATGTGGCCTCCTCTATATTGGGGAGACGGGCCGCCTACTTGCAGAACGCTTCAGGGAACACCTCAGGGACGCCCGGACCAACCAACCCAATCACCCCGTGGCTCAACACTTTAACTCTCCCTCCCACTCCACCGAAGACATGCAGGTCCTTGGACTCCTCCATCGCCAGAACATAACAACACGACGGTTGGAGGAAGAGCGCCTCATCTTCCGCCTGGGAACCCTCCAACCACAAGGGATGAACTCAGATTTCTCCAGTTTCCTCATTTCCCCTCCCCCCACCTTGTCTCAGTCGATTCCCTTGAACTCAGCACCGCCCTCCTAACCTGCAATCCTCGTCCTGACCTCTCCGCCCCCACCCCACTCCGGCCTATCACCCTCACCTTGACCTCCTTCCACCTATCACATCTCCATCGCCCCTCCCCCAAGTCCCTCCTTCCTACCTTTTATCTTAGCCTGCCTGGCACCCTCTCCTCATTCCTGATGAAGGGCTGTGGCCCGAAACGTCGAATTTCCTGTTCCTAGGATGCAGCCCGACCTGCTGTGCTTTAACCAGCAACACATTTTCAGCTCTGATCTCCAGCATCTGCAGACCTCACTTTTTACTCAAACCCATCCAACCCGTCTATCTAAGTCTTCAGTGGCCCACCTTCCTACCAGCCTCTGGTATCTGAAGTGAACATGTTATGGTTCGTAGTTCACTGTCTGCCCCAGGAAATCAGGTTGCAGCTAATTGTCAATAACTTTCCCCTCCCCCCTCTACATGATCCCTTACAATCCTATGCTCTATCATCTCTCCTCCCACCCCTTCGACACTGAGTAGCCCCCTCCCTCACTGTTATAATCCCCTCAGATGGGCCAATGGGCCGAGAAGTGGCAGATGGAGTTTAATTTAGATATATGCGAGGTGCTGCATTTTGGGAAAGCAAATCTTAGCAGGACTTATACACATAATGGTAAGGTCCAAGAGAGTGTTGCTGAACAAAGAGACCTTGGAGTGCAGGTTCATAGCTGCTTGAAAATGGAGTCACAGATGTATAGGGTAGTGAAGAAGGCGTTTGGTATGCTTTCCTTTATTGGTCAGAGTATTGAGTACAAGAGTTGGGACGTCATGTTGCGGCTGTACAGGATATTGGTTAGGCCACTGATGGAATATTGTGTGCAATTCTGGTCTCCTTTCTATCGGAAAGATGTTGTGAAACTTGAAAGGGTTCAGAAAAGATTTACAATGATATTATCAGGGTTGGAGGATTTGAGCTACAGGGAGAGGCTGAACAGGCTGGGGCTGTTTTCCCTGGAGTGTTAGAGGCTGAGGGGTGACCTTATAGAGGTTTACAAAATTATGAAGGGCATGGATAGGATAAATAGACAAAGTCTTTTCCGTGAGGTGGGGGAGTCCAGATCTTGAGGGCATAGGTTTAGGGTGAGAGGGGAAAGATATAAGAGACCTAAAGGGCAACTTTTTCACGCAGAGGGTGGTACATGTATGGAATGAGCTGCCAGAGGAAGTGGTGGTGGAGGCTGGTACAATTGCAATATTTAAAAGGCATTTGGATGGGTATATGAATCGGAAGGGTTCGGAGGGAATATGGGCTGGGTGCCTACAGGTGGGATTACATTTGGTTGGGATATCTGGTCGGCATGGACGGGTTGGACATGTTTCAATGCTGTAC
Source organism: Hemiscyllium ocellatum (assembly GCF_020745735.1). NCBI lineage: Eukaryota > Metazoa > Chordata > Chondrichthyes > Orectolobiformes > Hemiscylliidae > Hemiscyllium > Hemiscyllium ocellatum. The sequence goes on along the minus strand of NC_083407.1, from coordinate 61,144,966 downwards.
ATCTATATGACGCTATGACTCTGCCTCCCAGCATTAAGCTTCCCTTCCCTACTGTTAAGTTCCCCTGTTTTGTCGCCTGCAGTATTGGCTCCCTGATAACCCTCTCCCATCTTGATGTTTTGAGTCCGGAACCCCTGACCTGACTGTGCTCTCATCTCCTTCAGTAACTTGGTTGGACAGACCTGCTCAATGGGGGACCACACCCCTGACTGAAAACTGCACAGTCCCTGACTGTGTTCCTGCAACTCCCCGGACTGGCTGCACTGGACCCACTGAGCTTTGGCATCCTCTCTGCCCTTCTTTAATCCCCCTGTGACTACTGGCCCTCTCATTCTCTTACTTGATATTCTTGCACTTCTCCAATCCTAGTCCCACCCAGATCTGATCACCTTAGCCTTTCCCCACCCTTTATTCAATTCATTTGCTCTTTATCCCTCCCCTGAACAACTGACTACCTTTTGTGTTCCCCACCCTAAAAATGCAGCTCCTACTTTTTTTGTCCCCTTACCCATATCACTTTATATCTCAGTTTCCTCCCTCTATTCCCCAGGGTCCTTCCAGTGCCCTTGCAATCACACCCTTTTGTATTCCATTCCCCACTATTCCTTTCATCTTAACCCACCTTTTTCTGAACCTTGTCAGATTTGTTGGTGGCTGATAGTGTGACTACCTCACTCAGGCGGGCTTGATGAACTTATGAGGCTTTATCCCTTACACTATTAGCATTTAAGAACTACAAGCTAGATTACAGCTGACAAGATGTCTCATGAGCTGGTTGAACTGAGTAGGCTTCACCTCTTACATTGTAAGTGTCTTGGTTATGGAGGGACTAAGTAACTCAAGAAGCTTGTGTTCATCAGAGAGTATTCACTGCATTCTAATTAATGCAAGAGAGGAAAAAACATCCCACCTGAAGTGTTCTGAGAACTTCATAGCAAAATTGTAACTCAATTTTGTAGCAAAATTGGGGAAATCTGAAACAAACACAGAGAATGCTGGAGAAACTCAGCAGGTCTGGCAGCATTTGTGGAGAGAGAAAAACAGAGTTAACATTTTGAGTTCATTTCAACTCTTCTTCAGAACTGAAGTCATCAGGACCTGGTGCAAGCCATTTTTCTGAGTTTCTTCAGCTCTTTCTTCCAGATTCCAACTGATATTCCAAAATACACCATCAGCAGAAGTCTGAAATCATTATAATTCTAAGATCATCCATATAAGTATTTACTCACCCATGTGACAAAACAGTGTCCTACATCTTCTGGCAGCTGTTCATACTTCTCTAGTTCTTTCAGAAAGATGCTGAAAAGGTGAGACAGTTTGAATTACATATTAATTACAATGTCTCTCTGGATCTGTGCTCTTGTATGTTTACATTTCTAATTCTGTTTCTGATGAGAGTATCATTCACATCAGAAATTATAATCTTTGAGAAACTAACTTCTTGAAAAAATTATCAGCTAAAACTGGGAAAGGTAATGGAATAATCTTGTGTTGTTAATGTCTTTACAAATTACAAGTATGACCTGAGGTTAATAGTCTGTCTCTGAAAGTTGAAACACGTTCATGCTATTGACCATGGTCTTGCTGCCAACTTTACTAGTTGCGCTATGCCAGGAGTGTTCCATAACGAGGGAACAAACCAATTGTTAGAGCGTTAACTTATAACGTTGTTTTTGGGTTGGTCAGTTCTCCCATAGCAAGTGACAGCTTCAAGAATTCAATCATCTTGAGTCATTACAGACTGAAGCAACAAGTGGCAGCAGAATTCAGTGGGATAATTGTTACAGGTGGTTAATGAATTTACTTATGCATATACATGGGCTATGAGTTTGGCAGACAGCTTAACCACAGTGGGGATTCACAGCCAACTTTCATTTCAGAATTTGGAGTGCTGAGGTTCATAGAGGTATCTCTTCCAGTACCCAGCTAAGCTTTGACAATTTAACATACTTTGGTGATAAGCCCTGGTAAATTTTCGGTCTGCATGACAGTTTTTCCACATGTAAATTTGTTACGACCTGGAGCAAGTCCATGACATTGGAATGTTTGAGATGGCTGCACCGAAATGAATGTTGAATTCAGCTTACAAAGAAGGAATGGTTTGTTGATGTTTTTAAAGTAGGTTCAGAATTCCAAGGAATTTTAATATACACCACATATCTAAAACGCAATCCAGCTCAAATGTTGAACTAGCCAGAGCTCCTCAGGACACCTTTCCTAAACAAATATCCTTATTTCACTGGAGAAATTAGATAGATATTGATCTACTTCTGCCACCCCAGAATGGGGAGTTTCCAATGTTAACTACTCTTATTGAAGCTGTAAGATGCTTCAAGCCTGGAGACACAGAGGCCTGCATTTCACCAGGATTTGAATGACTGGCTATAGCAGCTGACAAGTTCGTCCCCTATTGCTGACAACCTTTGCTTCTGTAATACAGCAAAATGAGAAAGCAGGTGATATAAAGGGTGACATTAAGAGGCTGAGGACATAAAAAAACTTATACAGAATCTTAATCACTGCCTTCTCCCCATCATCAGCTTCCTTATGATCTGCAATGTCATCATTAAAGTCAATGAGAACAGAGGATCTTCCATGCTGCTTCCAATCATTATCTCCCTCAGTTCTATTCTGCAAGTAAGGAGGCTTAAATTAAGAGGGGGTGAGTAAAGCCCTTGGGCAAGTGAGTATATCGGAACTTCTGGCTCTGTTTAGTTTCATAGAAATTCATACACAGTGAATTTGATGGGCTACTAATATTTCCATTTCTCACTGCTTGAACAGTTCCAAGAACTGTTATTGACAATAAGATCATAAGAAAATCAGAGCAGAATGAGTCCATTTGGCCCATCGAGCCTGCTCACCATTAAATTACGTTTCAAAATCCCATTCTCCTGCCTTCACTCCATAATGCTTGATCTCTTTAACAATCAAAAACCTAGTTATCTTTGTCTTAAACACACTCAATGACATAGCCTTCACAGCCCTCTGCAGCAATAAGTTCCACAGATTACTTATCCCCGGCTGAAGAAATTCTTCCTCATCTCAGTTCTAAAGTGGCATCCCTTCAATCTGAGTCTGTGTCGTTGGGTCCTAGCTACACCTATTAGTGGAAACATCTTCTCCATGTTCACTCTATACAGGCCTCTCAGTATTCTGTAAGTTTCAATCAGACTGCCCCTCAATCTTCCAAATTCCACTGAGCACAAACCCACGGTTCTCATTTGTCAAGCCCTTCATCCTTGTAAACCTCATTTGGAAACCCTCCAACGTGAACACATCCTTTCTTAAATATAGGCCCAAAGCTGCTCACAGTATTCCAAACGAATATCTGACCAGAGCCTTATACAGCCTCAGCAGTACATCTCTGCCCTTGTATTCTAGCCTTCTTGAAATCAATGCTAACATTGCGCTTGCCTTCCTAAGTAGGAGAACATGAGGACAGTAGATGCTGGAGTTCAGAGGTATAACGTGTGATGCTGGAAAAGCATAGCCGATCAGGCAGCATCCGAGGAGCAAGACAGTCGACATTTCAAGTGTAAACTCATCATCAGGAAACTGATTAAACGGACGCACACACTAAACAACCCCATTACCCTGTGGCCGACCACTTCAACTCCCTCTCCCACTCCGCCAAGGACGTGCAAGTCCTAAGCTCGCTCCACCGCCAAATTCAAGGTACCCAATGTCTGGAAGAAGAACACCTCATCTTAAGCGTTGGCACCCTCCAACTACACAGAATCAATGTTGATTTCACCAGTTTCCTCATCTCCCCTCCCCCCACCTCAACCCAAATTCAACCCTCCAACTCAGCACCACCCTCTTGAACTGTCCTACCTGTCCATCTTCCTTCCTACCTATCAGCTCCACCCTCTGCTCTGATTTATCACCATCACCCCCCACCCTCATCTACCTATTGCATTACCAGCTACCTACTCCCCAGCTCCACCTGCTTCCCAATTTTCTCTCAGCCTCCATGCCTCACCTCCCCATCCCCCCTACATTCCTGATGAAGAGCTTCTGCTCAAAATGTCAACTCTCGAATACTGCCTGACCAGCTATGCTTTTCCAGCGCCACACTTTTCGACTGCCTTCCTAACTGCCAACTGAACCTGCATGTTAAATTTTTGAGAATCCTGAACTTGCACTCCTAAATCCCTCACTTCTTCAGATTTCTGAAGCCTTTCCACATTTAGAAAATAGTCTTTGTCTCTGTTCTTCCAAGTGCATAACCTCACACTTTTCCACTTTGTATTTCGTCTGCTACTCTTTTTGCCCACTCGCTCAGCTTGTCTAAGTCATTCTGCAGCCTTCTTGCTTCTTCAACACTACCTGTCCCTCTACCTATCTTTGGACAATCTGCAAACATAGTGTTATGCCCTCAGTTCCTTTGCCAAGATGAAAATCACACAACACCAGGTTATAGTCCAACAGGTTTAATTGGAAGCACACTAGCTTTCGGAGCGACGCTCCTTCATCAGGTGATTCTGGAGGGCTCGATCGTAACACAGAATTTATAGCAAAAATTTGCAGCGTGATGTAACTGAAATTATACATTGAAAAATTGATTGTCTGTTAAGCCTTTCATCTATTAGAATACAGTGATAGTTTCACTTCTTTGCCAAGATGGTTAGTGTACACTGGGTGATCGCTCAGGTCCCTGATCTTCATGAACATTGTGTGCATGTCACACATAGTGCCATTGTGAGTATTGAAAAGTTTATCTTTTCTTTGTTTTCAATAATCTCAGTATTTTGTGAATCTCTAACAAAGCCAGCACTTGCTACCTATTGTTAACAATCAAATGACTTGCTCAACAGCCTCTCCATATGGACATGGACATTCATGAAACATTTGGATTTTGGTAACAAATAGACAACTTCAAGGGCACTGTTAGCAATTTGTTATTTACAGATCATTTTAAAACTGATCTCAGATTCACACACTGCCACAGTGATGTTGGAACTCTCATTCTCTACACTATTTCTCTATGTCTCTGATTTACTAGTTCAGGACATGTTCAGGAGGGTTTGCAGGTTTATCTTATTGTGTTTTCATTTTCTGCTCTATCTAATTCCCTACTCACTTGTCTCCCTCTGTTACTTCACTTGAAGATATTCTTTAAAATGGTCACCAGTGACCTAACACTCAACTGTGTGCCATTCATGACTTACTTGTTATGAAATTCATAGATCTCCTGGATATTTCCAAATATGATATGTTCCTTGTTAATAATACCAGGGGGAATCTCTTCCACTCCACAGGTCATTTCCCAGAAATAGGTCTGAAATGTAATAATTGGGAAGAAAACTCCATGACTGAGTGGATAGTATGGGGTGAGCTTCTTTTTCACACTTCCCTCACAATCTTTCACAATTCTCAGTATAAACAATGCATGTAAGTGACAATTTGTTGCAATGTCTTTTGACTGCATGCTTCTATGATTTTTAAATGTATGTTCAGTTCATAAATATATTGGAACACTTCCATTTCTCACACAATGTTTGCTGTGTTTTATAACCTTTATAAAAGAGCTGCTTGCAATCACACATTAAGTAGCCTTTCATTATGGCTGAATGATATTACACCTTATAATCAAGACCATTATGGAGACACATTGGAGCAGCCTAACAATATGATATTCATGGCCTACATACAGTTTTCTGTTATGAATCATAAATAGCAGTTCCAAAATTCAGTTGAACCATCTAAGAAACATTTTCCTGAGGCAGGAAAGAAAAATGTGAAGGGAAGTCATCCTGCATCTTGTTCAAGAAGAGCACAGAAAAAAATCAGGCTCCATCTATCTCGTTAACATTCTATTCTAGGAATGTTTACTGACATGAAAGTAGGTGAATCTAATAAAATTGGCGAACACTAAATAATCAAAGGGCAGACAGAAACTGTCCCTTTGAGTTATTTGGCACTACTTGCAAATACTAAAGTGCAGAAAGGATGCTTGTGCTGTTGTCACATGGTATTTCTTCTTAATTTATACATTTCGTTCCATTTTCAGATGTCAGTTTGCAAGAAATATGAAGAAGCATTAATTATTTTGGAAAATACATTAACTTTAAACATCGAACAACAATAAAGAAACTCAAGAGATAGTTGTGCTCATCAGATTTTCAACCAATAATTATAAGTATCACAAAAAGAGTAGTTTGATAGTGAATTTCCAAAATGCTTTTGCTTTTAATGTTCTTTGGTAGGTTCTAAAATCTACCTTTGATTTATCATTGCACCAACAAATGAGTGGTGGGCCTGTGGAATTCATTGCCGCAGAGTGCAGTGGAGGCTGGGACACTAAATGTCTTCAAGGCAGAGATTGATAAATTCTTAATGTCACATGGAATTAAGGGCTACGGGGAGAATGCGGGTAAGTGGAGTTGAAATACTCATCAGCCATGATTGAATAGTGGAGTGGACTTGATGGGCCGAATGGCCTTACTTCCACTCCTATGTCTTATGGTCATATGGTCTTATGAAAAATGAGCAACAGCATCTCCTAGTGACTGAATGCTTTCATGAAGACTTTCTTAAATTCTCAAATTTGAAGAGCATACTTTTGGTATATATTGATTCTGTCATATAGGTTGAGTGGAAATATTAATTATTAGTCTGACATTTTTATAGATCTGAGTATTAGTCGACAATCTTGCAGCCATACATCTATCCTAGCTGGATTATCAACACTTAGAAATTTTAGTCAATGAATTTTCTTTGAAAATTAGTAATTATATTTGTGCATTATTTGACAATGTAATTCATAAATGACATGGATTATTACAGGATGAGGAAACAAATGCATAAAGAAGCAAAATACTACAGATGCTAGAAATCCAAAATAAAAACAGTAATTGCTGGAAATTTTCAGCACAGTTGGCAGCATCGATGGAGAGGAAAAATGTAAGGTTTGCCCAGTCTAGTGCCAGTTATATATTAGGGAGGTGACTTGTGGCCATTTGGGGTATCCCAGACAATGAGAACAGCTAGTTAATCGAGGCTGAGAACTCTTGAATCCAACAGTGTGGTTGCTGCCAAAAAGACATCCAGAACCACAGAGATACAAAGTAGAAGATATGTTGATTGAGAAGGGAGGCTGTTTCAAAGGTGGGGAAAAGGGGAGCAGGGGTAATCAGAAGAAATGGTAGATGTAGGTGCGCCTCAGCAATCACCCCCCTCCCCAATTACTAGTTCCTCGATTAGGAACAGATTGTCTTTGATCAAGACGTTCACATTCCATCCTGGTGTCACACCATTTTACCTGTTGGACACGCTGCATGGCAACTCACTGCTTGTAGCTAGTTTAATCTCAGCAGTGGCTAGTGATGCCCTTCAGTGATCCGTAATTAGCCACTTAAAGGTCTCAATTGGCAGTGAGGCAGGAAGCTTGACATTGGACATTCCAATCTAGAACTGGAGTGTAGTGGACACAGGAAGGTAGCAGGGGGTCAGGTATGACACTTAGAATTATAGAGATATGCAGCACGGAAACAGACCCTTCGGTCGAACTCGTCCATGCCAACCAGATATCCCAACCTAACCTAGTCCCATTTGCCAGCACCTGGCCCATATCCCTCTGAACACTTCTAAGTCATATACCCATTCAGATGTTTTTTAAATGTTGCAATTGTACCAGCCTCCACCAGTTCCTCTGGCAGCTCATTCCAAACACGTGCCACCCTCTGTGTGAAAAAGTTACACCTGAGGTCCCTTTTGTATCTTTCCCCTCTCACCCTAAACCTATGCCCTCTAGCTCTCGATTCCCCCACCCAGGGAAAAGACTTTGTCTATTTATCCTACTCATGCCCCTCATGATTTTATAAACTTCCATAACGTCACCCCTCAGCCCCAAACAATTCAGCTTCTCCCTATAGCTCAAATCCTCCAACAATTCTCATAACTAAATTACATTGCTAGCTTCAAATCACCACCACTGAGAGTATGAGAATTCACACAATATTTCAGTTGATGATCTTTCATCAAAATCGATGCAAGTTTTTACACTTGGAAGGTGGTAGAGGCACCAAGAAAAGTTAGGGTGGTAAGCAGAAGGTCTTGACGAATAAAATATTTCTTAATGAGAAACTGTAAAAAAGTTCTAATTGATTCAGTAAAGAAGCTGTATTGGTTTTAATAATGATTTGGAGATGCTGGTGTTGGACTGGGGTGTGCAAAGTTAAAAATCACACAACACCAGGTTATAGTCCAACAGGTTTAATTGGAAGCACACTAGCTCCTTCATCAGGTGGAGGGCTCCACTACCACCTGATGAAAGAGCGTTGCTCCAAAAGCTAGTGTGCTTCCAATTAAATCTGTTGGACTATAACCTGGTGTTGTGTGATTTTTAACTTAGTTTTAATAAGGTTTCCAAACCGGAGTGATTAGCTGTTGGCAATTATCTGAACGCAACATGAAGGGATACAGAAAATAAAGGGCCAGCCAAAAGAAATACATGAATGGTTTAGATAACAGGAACTAGATTCTAACATTTTTGATCCAATCATGGACACTGATCATACTGGCTGGCTCTAAATCAGATTCTAGTTTCTGAATAAAATCTTGCAAGAGGGAGAAATTTCTGCAAGCATTTAAAATCAGCCCTAAAAATTGCTTCTGAGTTGCTTAAGTAGTTCAGGGATCCAACAATTACTCCTTTAAGCATCTTTCAACATTGAGGAATGAACATTTACTGTTTGACGTTGTTATGGAGCTCTACTTCTTACAGAGTCAAACTTACATAGCATCTGTTTCGTGCACTTCAAGTTCGATTCTCATTGGAGTTATCATCAATTTTGTATTATCAAGAATTAGAAAATGCATTCCAAACTATATACCTTCAACTCAGAGCACATTAAAGTGTTATTTAGGAAGAAATTTGTTGACAATTTGAATGGAAGCTACCACCACAGGATTGAACATACATTGGACAGATTCTGGGACAGAAAAAAAGCAGATTGCATACCTCAAGACACTCATGTAAATCCCGAACATATGCCTTTTCAGTCTGGAGGAGTTCAGCCATTATAAACCTGGAGAATAAACAGAGAGAATGTTCTATCCAATTCATGACTAAAATGGTGCATGTCAGAGAATGCAACAAGTAATAAAATAGATTTTCTAATCTAGAAAGATTTAGACAGGAAATAGGAAAACTGATTGCTGCATGTTAATCCCAACCTAAATATTGATTCTTGTTTCTTGTTCCATTGAAATTTCTTGAACAAGACAACTAGGAAATCATACATGAATCCATACAACCTGCCTCTAAAGCACAAGCCACAGCTGTAACCCATTTTTACAAGTTAACAAACGAGTCCTCTTAATCTTCTCTAAATTTAGCTTATTTGAGCAGGCCTACTCACCATGGAGTTGCAGCTCTATCACTTTTTCAAATTTCCAGATGCAATCAGGAGTCTTGGCACAAATTCTCACATCTGATTTACAGCTGGTTTGCTTTTCATAAAGTTATTTTTGCTGAAATGTGAGCCTACTCAACAGCAGAGATCTGTTGCATACTTGCTGATTTCCATGTAAAGATGATGTGGAGATGACGGTGTTGGACTGGGGTGTACAAAGTTAAAAATCACACAACACCAGGTTATAGTCCAACAGGTTTATTTAGAAGCACTAGCTTTCGCAGAATCGCTCCTTCATCAGCTGGACAACCACCTGATGAAGGAGCAGCGCTCTGAAAGCTAGTGTGCTTCCAATTAAACATGTTGGGCTATAACCTGGTGTTGTGTGATTTTTAACCATGCAAAGATTAATCTTTTGTTTTTGAAGAGTTAATTTTCACAACAGTAGACTTTGTAAGACTAGATTGCTATCTCAGGAACTGTCTCTTGAGGTGTTTAACATCAGCGGGATAGAGTTGTTACTTGGTTCCCTGGTGTTTTTGGTGCAATTCAACTGAAATAAGTATAACCAATGCAAATGATTTAGGGAAATTTTTAAATCAAAAGTCAACTATTTGAGTTTTTACAATCTTTTGCTGGTTTAAAATACATCATGCTCGAAGTTAGCCAACCCATATTACTGGCACCACCTCAAGGTTAATTAATAACTGTTGCTAGGTTCAATAATTGTGCAAGCTTTTTTGCTTGGGGAAACATAGGTGAATTTATGTTGAAAATCTAGGGAAAACAAACCTGTGTAGATCTTAGCACAATTTGTAGGCCAGATCAGGTAAGGGTGGTAGTTTCCTTCCCTAAGGGACATTAGTGCCAAATGGGTCTTTTTGATAAATAACAATGGATTCATGATCATCATTAGGCTCCTAATTCCAGATTTTCATTGAATTCAAATTCTATCATCTGTCCTGATGGGATTTCAACCCAATCTCGGGATTAATAGTCCAACATTAATACTACTAGACCATCACTTCCCTGATAAGTATGCTACATGATAACATGAAAATGACTAGAAATTCAAAATACCGCCCAGAGATCTTTACAGAATCAGAGAATTGTCACACCACAGAAGGAGGCCATTCAGCCAGTCATATTTATTTACTCTCTGCAGCAGCATTTAACACTGGACCATTCCCCTGCTATTCCTCAGAACTTTTCACATTGTTCTCTTTCAGTTAATAATTCATTTTTCAGTTGAACGACTTGTAGACCTGCCTGTACCACACTCTCAGACAATGCTTTCAAACTGAACAATGCGCAAAAAGGCTTTTTCTTCTATCAGCATTGCTTCTTTTTGTTAATTACTTGAAAGTGGTACGCTCTTGTTCTCGATCCTTCAACCAATGTGAACATTTTACCCGAACCACTCTATCCTGGGCCTTCATGATTTTGAATAAGATTGTCAAATCTACAACCACCTGAGAGTTCTAACAGGGCATCTGTTAATATCTGACATGTTTACAATCCAGCATTTCCTCTGCACTGGAGTGACAATCCAGATTTTAATGTTGCCTCTGAAATGGAACTTGAACCTACACCCTTTACACTTAAAAGGCAGTGACCATTTTTAGCTGTGACACTGCTGAACTGCCAGTCCTCTGAGTGGGCCAGCAGATCTAGGGGGCAGCCTAATGTAGCCCCTGGTTGTAGGCTGTTGATTGACTGCCACAGACCCTGCCCATGCCCAAGCCTTGAGTTTATTGAAAACGACTGACAACTGCTCACATTTGAATGGGAACAGATAATTGTAACCATAGTTCTGTTAAAAAAAACTTAAGATTTGCATAGTTTTAGTCATTCCGAAGGCAATGACAGCTGATGTAACAAAGCAATCAAGAGAAGCATTCCAGAGATTCCAATAATGGGTGTAAAGGCTCCAACATTGACATAACAGTGCTGATTGACACAAGCTCTGTTGCAATAATTTGAAACAGAAAATAAAAGTAACAAAGGCACAGGTTTAAGCAAAGACACACTAATTTCTTCTAATTGGCAAATCCTGCTCACATTAATAAATTTTCAGCTTTTGTGATTGCAGTTTGTTTTGGAAAGCTGATGAATATAGTCCTGAGACAATAAAAGTAACAACTAATATTACTGTACAGTGTAGAATTTAATCATCATCATAAAATGACATAACTGAAGCAGTATTTCTATTGTTAAATAAATAGACAGATGAAACTGTTCCCAGGCTATCACACTGAAATGAATTACTGGCAGTCAAAGAGTGTTGCATTCTTTTGTTCACATGACAAGTACCTGAATCACATTTCAGTTGTGAATTCACTTTCCACTCTGATTTGTATTCTTGTTGTACAACTAGCAGAGCAGAGATACAACAGGTATCATTGCAAGATTAACCAATAAACTCAACATTTATTTTCTTTCAGAAGGCGGTCAACATTTCTGCTCATCCCTGTCTGTTTTCCTATCTAGTCAAAACAATTGGTTCTTTCATCTACAATTGTTGATTCAGTAAATTCCTTGAACCTAGTCAAAAATAAAAGCAAGTCAGTCCGAAAGATACTTTGTGATTAAACAGATGAGTCATATTTTGCAAGAGGGAAGTTGCAATTAAACAAACCACCACTGTTTGTTGCCGTTTACAAGTATACCTTGAGGATTCAGTACTAAAATTAATCTGCAGCGTAAGTTATTATCATTGTATTCACATGTATTTTTTTCTGTCACTTACAATGAGTTGATCGATGCTGTGAATGTTAAAGTGAAAATTATTTGTTTCCTTGTCAGTTAAGTAGTTAGGTGACTGAGCTCAAAACCTACACGGCATGCACACTCAATCTAAAGCACACACTTGGCTGAACTTTTCAGCAGAGGTTGAAACTCTAGTTAAGAAGTATCCTCGCTACAGTGGGAGGTGGGAGGTGAGCTAGGGCTGAGGGCCATAGGGATGGAGAGCGGTTGGGGCATACACGGTACAGGGCCCTGGGTGGCATTTTATCTGTGGCAGCCAATCAAAAGCCTGCCACCAGGGTTACTTATCGATTAAGGACAGTAGCCTGCCCCGTAGAACTGCTGGCCAACTCAGAGGACTGAAGAAGGGTGACACCCAAAACGTCAACTTCTACAACTCCTGATGCTGCCTGCCTTGCTATGTTTTTCCAACCTCTTGCCTATTTACTTTGGATTCCAGCATCTGTAGTTTTTTTTGTCTCTTTTGCCCCCACTCAGAGGACGCAGTTTAGCAGTGTCAAAACCTTGCGCCCACACTTGCCCCCTTACCTCTCTCCAAAGCACCAATGAATCCTTCTATATCCATCGCAAATTCACCTGCACCTCCACATTTATTGTATCCGTTGCACCCGATGTGGTCTCCTCTACATTGGGGAGACAGGCCTCCTACTTGCGGAACGTTTCAGGGAACAGCTCTGGGACACCCGCACCAACCAACCCAACTGTCCCATGGCTGAACACTTTAACTCCCCCTCCCACTCCGCCAAGGACTTGGCCTGCTCCATCGCCAGACCCTGACCACACGACACCTGGAGGAAGAACGTTTCATCTTCCGCCTAGGAACCCACCAACCACACGGGATGAATGTAGATTTCTCCAGCTTCCTCATTTCCCCTCCCCCCACCTTAGCTCAGTCCCAACCCCCGGATTCAGCACCGCCCTCTTGACCTGTAATCTTCTTCCTGACCTCTCCGCCCCCCCACCCCCTCTCCGGCCTATCAGCCTCACCGTCACCTACTTCCACCTATCATATTCCCAGCACCCCTCCCCCAAATCCTCTCCCCCCTAACTTTTATCTTAGCCGCCTGGCACATCAGCCTCATTCCTGAAGAAGGGCTTATGCCTGAAACGTCAATTTTCCTGCTCCTCGGAGACTGCCTGGCCTGCTGTGTTTTTCCAGCATCACATTTTTCAACTCTGGTCTCCAGCATCTGCAGTCCCCACTTTCTCCTGCCTCATCCTATAGCCTTACATTAACATGAGCAACTGTTTGAGGGGGCTAGCTGGAAAGCTACCAAGCTATCATAAGGAAAGTACGTGGACAGCCTATCCCATCGTTCATTCCGGACATGGTTAATCTGTAACTGAATTCTGACCATGACCACTTTAGTACCAGCATCAAATAAAAACCTACTAATTTGATTTCCAAAATGACTTGGCAAATTTGCAGCTTTTTCCATTACTCTAATAAGCCTTGCTCACTTCACACCTTAAGTCCAGGTTTTCAATTCCTTCCTTGCTAATTACTCACATGCAGTTCCCAGACATTAATGCAACGGGCAGCAGGTCCGATCTTTCCCGTTGTATTTCATCCTATTGCTTTAATATTTTGCATTATACATTGCCTCCTGCTTTGCCCATTCTGTTACACAGGTAAATGCATGGCAAGAAATAAATTCATTTCATCAACTGTTATTAACATAAGACTTAGGAGTTGGAGTAGACAATTTGAATCTTCAAACTGCTTCACCACTCAATGGGATTATGGTTGATATGATTGTGATCTTATATCCACTTTCCTGTCTCTAGCACATAACCTTGGGCTCACTTGTCTATCAACAATCCATCTTACTCAGCCTTGAATAAATTGAAAGACCCGGCCTTCACTACCTTCTGGGGAAGAGGTTTTCACGTTCTAACAACCGTCTGACAGAAAAAAGTCTCCTCATCCCCGTTTTAAAAGGGAGATATCTTGTTTTTAAATATGATCCACAGTTTTAGTCTCCCCCACAAGAGCAAAAATTGTTCTGTATCCATCCTATCCAGTTCCCTCAAGATCTTTTACAGTTCAATAAGAAACCTCATTCTCCTAAAGTCCACAGGCCTGTTCAATCTTTCTACGTGAGTGAATCCCTTTCATCCGAGGAATGTAGTGAATGAATTTCTCCGAAAAACTGGTTTCTTGTAATACCACACTATCATAACTTGATCCTTACTCTTTCTTTCTGGCAGATTTTCTTTTTTCTTCATTAGCTTCATGGTTGGCATCTCGCAGCTTAACCTCTGGGTCAGTGAGACTCGCTGGAATGATGTCCAGTTCTAGATCTTTATTGTCCTACAAATCAAACACAAGCCGGGGAATTCGACAATCAAATATCACAGTTCATTTAAACAAAACACATTTGAAGAAAAGACTGTAGGATTATCTGAGGTCAATATTTCATTATATTTAAGAAACATTACTATTCCCAGATATAGTAAGTCTGCATATTAGCACACCTTAGTAGAAACGTTGTAACTTTGGGGACACAGAACTACTCCACCATATGCAGGTAATTTAAATACAGGCTGCAAATGCAGTTCATGGATAAATCTTCAAGAGCTATATGGACCTTTTAATCCAGCTGGGGATGATGGAACATCAAGTTGGTTTGACTCACTTTTGGTGCTTAATCAGGCTACCCTGGCCACCTCCTATTAGAATTATAGATCCCTAAAGTGTGGAAAGAGGCCATTCAGCCCATCAAGTCTGCACCAACTCTCCAAAGAGGATCCCACCCAGACTTCCACCATCACCCCACATTTATCATGACCGATCCACCTAACCTGCACATCTTCGGACTGTGGGAGGATAACAGAGCACTTGGCAGAAACCCATGCAGACACAGGGAGAATGTCCAAACTTCATACAGACAGTCAGCTGAGGCTGGAATTGAACCTGGGTCCTTGGTGCGTGAGGCAGCAGTGCTGATCACTGAGCCACCACGCCATCCTTAGGTTGAATTAACTTCTTCAGCACAAAGGGAAACATATTGTGTAGCCCTCACATCCCTATTCTACTGTAATCCATGGTTTACAAGATTAATTCAAAATGTAAAAGTGTCCAAATGATGTTTCTTGTCATACGTCCAAAGACATGGCCTAAAGTTATGGCGATCAATATTTCAAATATCAAATAATTCCACCTTACTGAAGGATCACAACACACTGTGCCTTTAAGACATTGATGCTTATCCACAAGGGCAGATGAGAAATAGACATAACAGAATTAGGGTAAATGTACTTTATTACCTTTCATAGTGTGAGACATTAGGAAGATGGGTGCAATTTGAGTTGGAATTTTTTTTTTAAGAGGGAACTCAGTCTACTTTGGTCATCCCAATATCCCTTGGTCCAACATACTCTCAATCTGTCGTTTTCCCAGCCTAGTAACTTCAAGATGATAAAATATTCTATTTAATAGATAACTGAAGGCAAAATCAACTAATTAAATGTGAAGTGGCCACATCTATGACTCAGAGGTGTAGTATTACACGTATATTTGATCAGTTACCTGAGCAACAAAGCATTATGAATCTCAGGTAAAACCTGTTTACACAGTAACTGCAAGGGCACAGCTAATACCTTACCAGCATTGTGAGGCTATCCGTATTGAAAAAGAACGAATGTAATCTTTTTGAATTAGGACAAAAGATGAATGAATTCACAGAGTAGCTTGTCCACATTTCATTCTGCAGTTAAATGTTTTCAAATACAAACTGCTTATGGGTCCAACATTCTACTTGGGGAAATGAGCCAACAAGAAAGCATAGGGCAGAAAATTCACTGGGTTGCAGATTGTTTGTTCTCTCAGAAGGGAAGTCAGGAATAAGCTGATAGACCAGAAGAAAGCTTGCCCTGCAGCCTGAGTGTGCTGTGGCTAGGTTAAAGAGCTGGTACGTTAGACCTTGCCCCAAGACAGACAAAGCCTCACCCTCTGGAACTGCAGTTCAAGCTGATTGGCTGGTAGCTCTTACAGTACCAGCAATACCAGAGCTCCACAGTGGGCACTGTCCAGACTGCAGTCCATGGCTCATTAGACCCAGAATGAGATAAGGAGAAAGTGAGGACTGCTGATGCTGGAGATCAGAGTCAAAAAGTGTGGCACTGGAAAAGCACAGCTGGTCAGACAGCATCCAAAGAGCAGGAGAATCAAGGATGATGCGTTGTATCCAGAGGTTGGTGGAGTGGAAGGTGTGGACCAGTGGTGTTCTGACATATTACAGTTGGAGGGTATGGGGTTCAAGGGTGGAGGTGTAGGAAGTAGAGGAGAGTCACAGGAGGGCATCATTAACCATGTGGGAGGGGAAATTGCAGTCATTGAAATAGGAGGCCATCTCGGATGTCATAGTGTGGAAATGCTCTTTTGCTCCCAAGATACAGTGGATACAGCACATCATCCTCTGCCATTTCCACCAATTACAGTCAGACACCACCATCAGATATATATTTCCCTCCCCAACCTTATCAACATTCTGCAGAGACCATTCCCTCCTTGATTCCTTTGTTAGGTCCATACCCCCCCACTATCCATCCTCCACTCCCGGCACCTTCTCTTGCCGCTGCAAGAGGTGTAAAACCTGCACCCACACCCTCCTTCTCACCTCTATCCCAGGCCCCAAAGGATTCTTCCACATCTGACAGAGATTTTCCTAAACATCATCTACTGTGTCTGGTGCTCTCGATGTGGTCTCCTCTACACTGGGGAGACAGGACACCAACTTGCAGAGAATATCACCACCAACCCTACCACTCTGTAGCTGACCACTTCAACTCCCCCTCCCAGTCTGCCAAGGACATTCAAGTCCTGGCCTCCTCCATTGCCAAATCTTACCCACCTGATGCTTGGAAGAAGAATCCCTCATCATCTGCCTTGGGACCCTCCAACCAAACAGCATCAATGTTGATTTCACCAATTTCCTCATCTCCCCTACCCCCATCTCATCCTAGATCCAACCCTCCAAATCAGCACCGCCTCATGACCTGTCCTAGCTGACCATCTTCCTTCCCACCTATCCACTCCACCCTCCATTCTGATCCATCACCATTACTCCCTATTTGCATCTACCTGTCGCCTTCCCAGTTACCTTACTCCCCAGCCCCATCCCTACCTTCCTATTTATGTCTCAGCCTCCTTCCCCTGCTCCCACATTCCTGATGAAGGGCTTCTGCCCAAAACGGTGATACTCCTGCTCCTGTGATGCTGCCTCACCTGCTATGTTTTTCCAGCGCCACACTTTTTGACCCAGAATGAGATAAGTCAGTTAAGGCTGTTGAGTAGGGACCATTTTCCCAGCTTTGGGGTAGGTGGGGCGAGGCCACTAAAAGGGAGGGGGAGGGAGGGGTGTGTTTTGACAAAAACACAGTTAGGTAGGAAGGAAGTGTACTATCTTCTCAAGAAGGTTCCCATGGGAAAAGAGAGAACACCATTTTTAAAAATTGGGATGCTGCTCCCATCAGTCTACTATGCCAATCATTTTATGGTGTGGGCAGGATACATTAGTGTCAAATGATTAGATTAGATTAGATTACTTACAGTGTGGAAACAGGCCCTTCGG
The DNA here is from genome assembly GCF_020745735.1 of Hemiscyllium ocellatum. Lineage (NCBI taxonomy): Eukaryota > Metazoa > Chordata > Chondrichthyes > Orectolobiformes > Hemiscylliidae > Hemiscyllium > Hemiscyllium ocellatum. Next base: position 61,127,259 of record NC_083407.1, on the reverse strand, counting down.
CCCAACAAGTCCACACCGACCCGCCGAAGCGCAACCCACCCATACCCCTACATATACCCCTTACCTAACACTAGGGGCAATTTAGCATGGCCAATTGACCTGGCCCACACATCTTTGGACTGTGGGAGGAAACCGGAGCACCCGGAGGAAACCCACGCAGACACGGGGAGAACGTGCAAACTCCACACAGTCAGTCGCCTGAGGCGGGAATTGAACCCAGCTCCCTGGCGCTGTGAGGCAGCAGTGCTAACCACTGTGCCACCGTGCCGCCCTTTTAACAAACCCCCAGCACTGAAACATACCTGACAGGATCATATGATATCCAGTCCATAGTCTAGGAAATGGATTCACTGTATAAAAAACACTATTTTGCGATTTTGCTGAACTATTACTGGACCAATCATATTCACGAGGCAGAACTATTTACTTTGAAAAGCCTGTATTTTTGATTAATGTTCAGGATCTGGAGATGATTATCTTCAAGAAAATGCTTCAGTCCAAACATTTTGTTTTAAACCATTTATAGGAACATAAGCACAGGAGTAGGCCATTCAGCCCATTAGGTCTGCTTTTCTATTTAACACAATCATGACTGATTGAACAATATGAACAAGGAACAGGAATAGGTCACCTGGCCCTTTGCGCCTCCTCTACCATTCAATAACATGATGGCTGATCTGATTTAAACCTCAATCTCCATTCTTACATACCCCAGATCATTTTTTCATTCCTTGGAAGTCAAGAGCTACCTTCCTCTGACTTAAAAATATTTAAAGATTGTGTGTCTGAGAAAGGGAATTCCAAAGAGTCACAACCCACTGAGAGAAAAGAGTGTTTTCTTATCTCTGTCATAAACTGCCAATCCCTTATTTTTAAACTATGACATCTCCTATTAGATTCTCCCATAAGAGGAAACAGCCTTTTGACATCCATCCTGTCACTGACCATCAAATTTTGTTTGCACTGTTCTGCAGGGCTAAGCAAGTGCTCTTATTAATCCTACACACTGCTTTGAGAGGGTCTAATGTTATAATTATTGGAATGTTAACTCACTTTGGTTTAACTATAGAACAGTTATAGAGACGCTGAGTACTCAGTTAAGTAGTACAAGTATGATTTAGAACTTTGGCTAAGGCCAGAGGAACTTTCCCATGAAAAAAATCTAAAATCTAATGAATGCTCGTTGACTCCTTTCAAACAATGTCATGTTTTGGTAACACATTAAATGGCCAGTGTTAGCATTTAACATAGCATTCCAGATAGAAGATTTGGGATTAAGATTCTCTCCTGCTCCAGCTCTGTTGGAACTTTTCCAGAGGTGGTGATTGAGAATGTGTTTGAAAGCTGCAATGACGTTACAGCACAATGGTTAAAAATCTAAGGAAACTCATGGCATTACTTTTTGATTCAGATATGCTTGTAAAAGCTCTCTAATTAAATCTGGCTCAAGGGTTCTGCAGTCAGATAGGCATTCTCTTGAAAACGAAAGTGACAACACACCCATAATAATCATTCCCGAAGTCTTATACAATGTGGCGGAGTGATTCCTGCTTACCTCAGAGGCGATTCCAAGGCCCTTTTCCAAAAACGATTTGTATTTTCCCATTCTCAGTGAGAAATCTCGATAACGTTTATCGACTGCTGTGACCCATTTCTTAATCTCACAGGCGTGTGCATGTCCCTTTTCCACAAAACTGTCAGCCAGCTGAATGATGAGCTTCACCTTTTCCTTAGTTTGCTAGATCAGAAAAGAAACATTGTTTGGATCAAAGGGGATGAAATGCAGCTGTAATTCTCACTCGATTTCAATTCCACTTGCAATTACTAAGCCCTTTGCCTTTAGCCTTACAATGCTTCTTCCTGGAGTCAGTGCATTTCTAAAACTTTTACTTTAGGAATACAAGCTGGTAACCATCATATCAGCTGACTGGTGTATTTACTGCATTTAACAGCAATACATCAAGTCCCAGAAAGACATTTCTTAAATGACCTAATACAATTTTCAGATGCTTTGCATTTCATCACTTGAGTTGCTTCAGATTGAATATGATCAGAGGTTCTCACACAGAGGTCCAGGATCCCCTTGGGGTCTGTCTGAAGGTTCTTAGAGGTCTGCCACCTCATAGATTCACCCAACATTGTCATCCTAGCCCCCTGGATCAACTTGGCTCTTATTGATTGGCTACCATCATAGTCAACACTATGTGATCTACTCGATCTCTCACTTTTCAATGAGCCAGCAATTCACTCACCTGAGAATTCGGAAATGTCATTCAGGGAACACATCGATCACATATGTACGCTGACTGCTCTGATCATTCCCTCAACACATCTCTTAACTCATCCACTATCTAAAAATTGTCAGCTTGCTCGCCTGGCTTTTGCTGAAATTTCTTCTAATTCAATTTTAGGAAAACTGAAGCCATTGCCTCTGCTCCCTATTCCAAAATCCATTCCTAGCTACTGACTCTGGCTGCCTCTCTAGCAACAGTCTGAGACTGGACCAACCCAACCCAGACTGATTGCAACCCAAGGGTCATATTTTCAAATGCATATCTATTATTAAGCCATGATTAAGTGCATCTATTCCTCTCTCTATTATTGGCCAACTCTGTCTCTCAGCTTGTCTGTTGCTAAATCCTTCTCTTATCTCTGGACTTAACTATTCCACTGAGGTCCTGTCCAACCCCTGCCTTGTCATCTCCATGTCCTCGAGCCTACAATGGCTTGTATCGAAGCAACATCACAATTTCAAAATGATCCTTCCAATGCTCACATCTTTTTATGGTCTTGTACTTTCCCATTACTGTGATCTTCTCCAGCCCTACAAACATTCTACAATCTGTTCTCATCTAGTACTTAAGTTCAATGTGAAAATTAAATGGTGACATTAGCTAAGCTGCCACCAGTATTTAACATATTTTATCACTTTTAAGATTCTCAAATAAAATGTTAGTTATGATTGGGTGATGTCTGATATACTATTGTTCTTATTAAGTAAGACCCATCCCACATCTCCATGTGAATGTAGGAATTCTGTTTGCACTATCACAAGCATAGGGATGGAATTTTCAACAGAGACGTCTCAGGTTATTAAAATTGCAAAGCAACAAACTCAGAGCTTGTAGCCACTGAAACATTTCATGATGATAGCTGTTTCTGTTTGAACTTGAACAGTAGGTACATCATGGTATTCTCAGATGATACTGTAAAGTACATTCTGTACTACAGATAGGTCACCTGAGCGTGGGTGGAAGGTAGCACATGTTTGCAAAGCAGCCAGCCTGAAGTGAAACTTGCAACTTTGAGTGCTGTTCTTTCAGCCTGAGATGGAAAAGGGAAGGTAACTATTTAGGCATTTTCTCAGAGGCAAGCGACAGCAGGAATCTTAAAGAGCAGATAGTAGGTGGTTAGAAAAGTGTGTAGAATCAATACGTCCCAAGAGTAAAATGTGGAAAAAGCAGAACACAAAAACAGTCATAAACATAACTGTGGCTGGAAGCTATGAGCAGGGAGGAAAAAGAAAGTCCTGGTTAATTCTGTAGGTAGGATAGGCTTGTGATGAGTGCTGCCATAAGCACACAGAAATATGTAGAGAGAAGGGTCAGGAACAGCTCACAGAATCAGTTCTTGAGAAAGCCATTGATCAGTTACAAAATGATACAATGGGGGAGGAGAAGAGGTATTGCTCCAAATCTGCTGATATGTCAGAGGGACTTAAGGAATATTTCTGGTGGACTGAAGCAACATGGCTGTTTTAATATGCTTCCGTAAACATATTTGGAATCTGTACCTTCAATGTGGAGACAAAGTGTAACAGCTTTCAAAAGGGAACTGGATTAATACCTGTGGCCAAAGGATTGCAGGATTTTGGACAAAGAACTGGTTGCTGGCAGGAACTGAACTGGTCTCTGCAAGGTCCAGGGCAAACATGATGGACCGGATGGACTCCCTCTGCTCTGAAGTCTCAGAATAACCTCCTTCTGAGATCCTATTCTCATGAAGAGGTCGCAAGTTCCAGGTCTAAATACTCTAAGAAATGCAGCACTGCTCCTTTTACAGCATAGGAGATGTTTGAACCATTAGTACAAACCATTTACACAAATTTGAATTTTCGGAAAATCCAAAATGAGAACATAGCACCAAAGCTGAACAGAGGTGGACTATGGTACACTCCTGCATAATCACCAAAATACTTCCTAGCCATGACAGAATCATTGTGTCGCACAAGCAAGAAGTTTAATGTTAAATAAAACTAAAATAATAAGAAACATATTAACTGAATTGTAGAGCTAAATTTTACGCAAAAATTATACTTCTTCTGTTATAGGGTCTCCAGAGGTTTGATAATATCAGAGCGGTTCTCAAAAGCAAAAGCAGAGTCCCTGAATTTGAGCATGGTTGATATGCAAATCAATGTCTTTACTTGTCTTTGTTCTCCAACAATAGTACTGCTTCTTAACAAAAACCTATCAATTGGAGCCTTTATTCAGTATCTACAGGCTTCTGGCTAAAGGAAAATAGAAATGAAAGACCCAGAATTTAGTGTGGCAGAGGAAGTAGAAAACAAGATATGGCAGAGGGGAAGGGAAAAAATAATTCAAGGTTACCAAGAGGCTGGAGAGAACCAACTTTTCCAAATGGTTACCATTGGGTTCCTACAAGCAACTTTAGTTAGCCATCACATGGGCTACATCGCAAGCCCAGTGAGGCAGGCAAATGGGAATGTCAGAGTGAAGTGAGGCAGCTAGATGAGCAGATGACTGACAAAGTGAGACCAGGAACAGGGGCAGCCAACATAGAGCAGGAGCCAGTTAACAATTCAAAAGAGTCACAACATTGACAACACTATCACTAAAAAGAGGCTAACAAGTCACATAGGTTGCACCCACGCTACTCAGCAAATACAAAAGCGAACTAAACCGGAATCACAGATTTCTGTTCTCTGTGAGAGGAATATAATGGACTTTAATATGCCTTCAGCAATACATCTACCATTCGCTTTGCTATGCACCACAATATTGCCACCCTGTGGTGAATGTTAAACACTGCTGTTGAAACTGGCAGAGCACAAATCATAGAATCCCTACAGTGTAGAAGCCGGCTATTCAGCCCATTGAATTCACACCAACCCTCTGAAAACCATTCCATCCAGACCAACCCTGTGACCCTATCCTGTCTTCCCGTTCTTTGCTGTGACTAACTCATCTAGCTGCACATCCCTGGACACTATGTGCAATTTAGCATGGCCAATCCAACTAACCTGTACATTTTTGGATTGTGGGAAGAAACTGGAGAATCCAGAGGAAACCTGCACAGACATTGGGAGAACCTGCAAACTTCAGTTTGTCCCAGGGTGGTATCAAACCGGGGTCCCTGGCACTGTGAGGCAGCAGTGCTAACCATTGACTTTCTGTGCTAAATGGTCCTGTAATGTTACAATCATGGGTCATTATCAGGTGCTATGACAATAAAACATTAATACTCTTGAAATTTTACATATATAATATAGACATATACAAAGACATAGCCTCAAACCTCTGATTAGAGACAATCACATTGAATTCTATTTCACTCTTTTTATTTATACTATGATGGAGTTCCATATTTCTGGCTTGCACCTCCAAAGCAGGATTCTTCAGAAATGTAGCCTAGACCTGGTTTGCTAGGTCCTTCATCGTAGTGTAGGATTGCCTGGGGATTCTAAGCCATAATGTCCCCTTTTACAGTGCTAGCTGCTGTTTTCCATTAAGTATCTAATAGCTAACAAACCTAGACACTTTAGGATATTTAAACAGTTTTTCTGTACTATGGCGATTGAGTGTGACTGAGGTAAAGGGAGAATGAATCAGGTGGCAGGGTGAGTCCCAAGTAGTGAGGTTAGCTCAAGTTGGGTCAGGGGAGTGTGGTCAGAGTGTTGGTGCGGTCGGAGGACAGTTTAGTGCTTAACTGCAGGCAGCCAACCTCTGGGCTTGCATTGCTTTTAGTGTTCAGGGAAAGGCAGGTCCACCAGTCCATGTCTAAAGTCTAAGGGCAGCAGTTCCTTGTGGGTCAAAGGGAGGCTATGGTCAATCGTCATTGTAAGTCAAGGGGCACATCGGATTCCACTTCCGGGGTTGGCCACAGTTATCAGGCACTTTGTCCTAACAGAGTTTGGGGATCAGTGTTCATGTTGTCAAGAGATTGGGCAACATTGTAAAATGCAAACAGTTTGGGTGCTGTGGAGACATCAATAATGATCCTTACAAGTCAGTTCGATGAGGTGGGTCATTTCATAAGGGTTTGGGCATTATTGGTCAAAAGCTCTTCAGGGACAGTCATGGAGTGCTGAGGAAAGTGAGTAATTCCTTACCCACGTACATCCGTGATTCCTCTGACACTTAACGCCAGTTTCAAAATTTCCAGTTTGCAAACTCCAGCTGCCCCTTCTTTACCATGGACATGCAATCCCTTTACACATCCGTTCCCCACCAGGATGGTGTCAGGGCTCTCTACTTCTTCCTGGAGCAAAGGCCTGAACCATCCCGACGCACCACCACCGCCCACTGCTTGGCCGAGCTCATCCTCACCCTCAACAACTTCTCTTTTAATTCCTTGCACATTCTTCAGGTCAGAGGGGTGGCCATGGGTACTCACGTGGGCCCCTGTTATGCCTATCTCTTCATGGGATATTTGGAACAGTCTTTGTTCCAGTCCTATTCTAGCCCCCAACCACCATCAGTGCTGCTTCCCTCTCTGATCGAGAATTGGAAAAGTTCAACAATTTCACTTTCAATTTCCACCCTGCACTCACTTTCACCTGGTCTAACTCTGACTGGGCCCTTCCCTTCCTTGACGAGTCCGTTTCCATTTCTGGAGATAGACTGACCACTAATATCCAATATAAACCCAATGACGCTCACAGCTACATGGATTATACATCCTCACACCTTGTTTCCTGTAAAGACTCCATTCCATTCTCCCAGTTCCTCCGTCTCCATTGCACATGTTCTGACAGGGCCAACTTTGACAAGGGAGCCTCCAAAATGCCCACCTTCTTCCTCAACTGAGGATTACCCTGCACCATTGTCGACAGGGCCCTCAACCGGTTCTGTCCCATTTCCTGCACTTCCGCCCTGACCCCGTCACTTCCCTCCCACAAAAGTGATCAGGTTCCTCTTGTCCTTACTGACCGACCCACCAGCATCCAGATACAGAAAATCATCAGCTGCCATTTTCATCACTTCTAACAATATGCCACTATCAGACACATATGCCCCTCCCCTCCCTTGTCTGACTTCCACAGTGATGTTCGCTCCAGGACATCCTGGTCCAGTCTTCCTTCATCCCAACACAGCCCCATGACACCTTGCCCTGCAACTCCTGAAGGTGTAACACCTGCCCATTTACCTCAATCCTCCTCAGTATCCAAGGGTCCAAACATATCTTCCAGTTAAAGCAGCACTTTACCTGCACTTCTCACAATATGGTCTCCTCTACATTGGGGAAACAAAGCATAGACTGGGTGACCGCTTCGCACAACATCTACATTATGCCCATTTAAAAAACCATGAGCTTCCAGTTACCCGTCACTTTAATACACCACCCTATTCTCTGTCTCGGGGTTGCTCCAGTGCTCCAACGAAGCTCAGCACAAGCTGGAAGAACAACACTTAATTTTCCACTTGGGGACTCTGCAGACCTCCAGACTCAATATCGAGTTCAATAATTTTAGGACTTGAACTCCCCCGTGTCCTAGCCCTTACCACACAAACTAGGCCTTGTTATCACATGACATGACACACTACCTATTGCGAGCCACTAACAGTCTCCATTAACAGCTATTCACCCTCCCAGCCACATCGTTATCGACTCTTTTATCTGTCCAACTGTTCCTCTCTCTCTTTGGACCCTTTGCGGAAGGATCATCGGACCCGAAACATTAAATTTGATCTCTCTTCACAGATGTTGCCAGACCTCCTGAGCTTTAACAGCAACTTCTGTTTTTGTTTTTTTTTAATTCAAGTTTGGTTGAGTTGTCTGCATATTAGACTGGATTGCTGAGGGGATGAATGCAGTGAAAAGGAGCAGTTCAAGATAGAAGGATTGGATCTCAGAGTATAGGAACAGATGATAGCTTGTGTGCGTGTGTTTGTTTGAGGGGAAAGGGCTCACAATTGTGAGTATTCTGGCCTTTACATGAGGGGAGTTCATAACCAACAAGAGCACTGAAATCCACAAAGCAATGTGCTCTTAGATAAATTGGAGACAGAAATAGTTTTATAAAGTGGCTGAACAGAAACAGAGGGAGGATGAAAGGTCATCAGAAACACTGGGACAGTAACACATAGAGAACATAAAGAAAGGGAGATCATCCGACATTGCAGTAGAAGTCTACAGGTCACGCTCAAGGACTCAAAGCAGAATCTTTGCCATTTTTGATCCAAAGTCAACTGCGCAATAATAAGCCAGAGTGGCTGCTACCGTGTGTGAAGTGGGTGGAATAAGTTATTATTTTGTTCTTTGTGGAGGAGTAAATTCTCTGAATTTGAGATCTTCCCGAGGCAATTACATAAGTCATGCGTCCACTGATTCAGTAAAACCACCCATCCATTAACAAATCATGCATTGTTCAAAAATGAAAATTACAAATTATGACCTCAAACAATCATGACCAATACACTGTCTATGCTAATGCTTCTTTGTCATGGCAGTTAAACAAATGTGATCAAACAAAGTCACTTAAAGCATTATTGGGCTCGGCATTTCTGAAACACATTCTATAGCTATCACTGGAAAACAACACTTCAGAGTTGCCATATTTGCACACTGAACTGTAAATGTGCAAACACATGGCCTGTAATGTTCAAGGGTGTCTTCTGTGGGAGACAGAGGTAGTGACAGGGAAAGAGAGAGCTATTGAGGTGGCTTACTTCCAGAATTCGACTCCGCCAATATAGTATGACTGCCATAGTTGTGAAACATACAATTGTACAAGATTACATAGTTCAGACCTCCTTATCAAGGTGGGTGTATGGAATGCTCTGCCCCAGAAGGCTGTGGAGGCCAAGTCTCTAGATACTTTCAAGAAAGAGTTGGATGGAGCTCTTAAGGATAGTGGAATCAAGGGTTAAGGGGATAAGGCAGGAACAGGATACTGATTGAGTATGATCAGCCATGATCATAATGAATGGTGGTGCTGGCTAGAAGGGCAAAATGGCCTACTCCTGCACCTATTGTCTATTGTCTACTTATGAAGCTGCTCTGCCACATGACACATAACACTTGGCTTTCTTGTGCTTGATGTGAAGGCTGAGAAGTACCATTAAGGAAATAAAACTTCCTTCCCACAGTGCAGGCTCAGATTAAGAATGCTCTGGACCATCAGCACTAAACTGTATCATCTGTCAGAGATGGACTTGCACTCAGTAGGACTCGGTGGCAAGGCCACCCCCAAGAGCTGCAGCTGCTCGTCCCATGGTGACTGGAATGGTATCTGAAATCATCAACCCACAAAATGCAGCCAAGATATTATTATAGTAATTTTCTCCAGATCCCAGCTAATCATATCCTTCCTCTGTGGCAATGAGAGTCAAGCAGCCTGAGCAGTGGGATTCTTTGCCATTGTTAGCTTTCCCTGGGTTCCGGGTGTGACTCCTTGTATTCATGTTGTTTTGTGAGTGGTTTGTCACCAGTCTGCTTTCAATTTGGTGTATCAATTGTCTTTGGCAAACCGGCCTACTGTTTCTCTGACACTATACATTCGAATAGTCATCATGGCTAGGACCATGGGATTGTCATGTGCTTGGTACCTGAACTCCGGCAATCCTCAAGAGTTCCAGAGGCCTGGAGTATTTGTTCCTTGATCAGCAGCAGAGTCGTGGCAGTGATGTGCTCACCCCAGAATGTGTGCTGAATTTACATTAGATAGCCAACACACCAGATCTGAGCTGAGGTGGACGAAGTAGGCGAAAGTCTTGGTGGGAGTAACTATGATGTTTTGACATATTTTTGCTCTCATAGTTTTGTCGTGCCTCCTCACAGGCCCTGCTGGTAAGCTCAATAGCCTTGGCTGCTGAGTGACTAAACGACTGAGAAAAGCCATGGTCTGTACAGACCTGATACTCCAATATCACCCGCACAAAAAAGCATAAGTTTTCCATATTTGATGGAGCTGTCCAGTTGGGAAGCGTCCCGGATAAATAACCTCCCCGCAGCCTCGTCCACAACTGCGAGCTGCCTTAAATTGTTAAGTTGCAAATACGCCTGCTCTCTTGAACTAGCAACAAGATCAGTCTCAACTCAAATGGAGACAATGATCTTGAGACAATACCTCTTGCCCTACTTAGAGCTGAGTTCGATTGTTCCACCCAAAGAATGTATTAACCCAGTAGTGGATGTCACTGATAATGTTGTTGAAGAGATCATGTGGGCGGCCCACCCACCAGACAATATAAGCATTACTACTCAAACCTTCTACAATAAGAATGATCAGATGCTGAAACAGGGAACAGAGAATTCATCATACATTTATGGAAGGAGTCGTTATGAAACCAGCATATGACAGAACATCTGTCTGAGAGGTAGTGATCCATTACCCTGTCAATGGGTTGCTCTGCACAAAATGCGATGCTCTCTTCTGGACGGTGAACCTAATTGAGATCCATATGACCGAAGTACATCAAATAGAGAACATTCGAACAAAATATTCACGCTGAGAGAAAGCAGGAGAGTATCACGCAATTTCCTGCCATTACACTAAATGCAAGGGTAAGAAACACCCCCCTCAGCAGGAAACGTTCCATGCAGCGCATGTGACCAACAGTTCACAACCCAAGCTGGACTTGGCCAACATGAGAGGCATCAACATCCCATTCTTTGTAATGAAAATCGCATCAAAGCAGCACTCAAGGTCAAAGGTAAACCAGGAAGAAGTGATCGCATATGGTCTCCAGATGAAATATCACTCCTGAGAAAACTTGACAAGAAATTTGAAGGAGGCAAATTTATTAATAAGGAGATCACTAGCATCCTCAAAACAAAAACACCAAAGCAAATCTCTGATAAATGCAGAAACCTTGGAAACACCCTGGCAGAGGTCCAAACCCGAATGATGTGAAAATAGCAGAGGATTCATACAAATCTGAGGCATAGAATGCTCTCAATAATTCAGAGGAATCAAACCTGCACTAAAGATCTCATCATAGACCACTAGCTTCGATCCCTAAGCATAAGGACACAGGCAACCAATTGAAACAAGCTGAAGATCTTGTGGGTGTGAGGAACAACCCAGACACTCTGGCCCTTGGGAGCGGACTAATGGAAAGCATAACTGACCTACTCATGAATGGTGAAGATCAACCGAAAAAAACGGAAAAGGCCTCGAGGAGGTCAAACAAAAAGAGACACAAAGACCAGCAAAAATACCGATGTGAGAAAGAGATGGGCAAGACACAAAGCCTTGTTCAGAGTGACGCAGCAGCTCTACGAAACATACAGATGCCAGCTGGCATGATCTATTTCAGATCATGGGGGCGCCAAATTCATCCGCTTGTCCTCTCCCAAAAGAGGAACTGGAAGATTGTTTCTGAGAGAAATTGTCTGTCCCAAACAACAAAGCAAACATCAGTAAATACTCTCAGTATACCGACAAAGGAGATTACAGATCTTTGAGACCCCTTGAGGTTGAAGCGGTTGAGATGGCCATCAAGGCAATAGATGAGTACAGTGCCGCAGGACCTGACAGCATGAAATTAGAGGATTAGATTAGATTACTTACAGTGTGGAAACAGGCCCTTCGGCCCAACAAGTCCATACCGACCCGCCGAAGCGAAACCCACCCATACCCCTACATATACCCCTTACCTAACACTAGGGGCAATTTAGCATGGCCAATTCACCTGACCCGCACATCTTTGGACTGTGGGAGGAAACCGGAGCACCCGGAGGAAACCCACGCAGACACAGGGAGAATGTGCAAACTCCACACAGTCAGTCGCCTGAGTCGGGAATTGAACCCGGGTCTCAGGCGCTGTGAGGCAGCAGTGCTAACCACAGTGCCACCGTGCCGCCATGGATATAAGATCCATCCATGAGGAGGAGGAAAATTGTCTACTTCAACATTTCTCCCTATGGTTAAAATCAAGTACAATATTGGAATCTCTAAAAAAGAGCTGAATGATTTGATTCCTAAGTGGGAGGATGGAGTCTGCCTGAAAAACATTGACAACTGGTGACTAATAACCATCAGTCCTGTGCTGCTGTTCACGGAAATAAAGCACCTTAGTGAAACAGTCAAAATTAACCCAAGATGGAAAGGGTTTCTAGCAGCTACTCCCGGGTGCAATGAGAAAATTGTTATCCTACAGAATATAATTAAGGGAGCAAAAAACAACCAGAAGGACCTAGTAGTTGTCTTTGTAGAACTGGTGAAGGTATTTGACTCAGTTGGGCATGAACTACTCTTGAAAACCCTGCAGAGAACACAGCTCCCAAAAGCCTTTGTGGGCCTGACCAAGGACCTGTACACTGGCAACACAACAGTGGTTGAAGGGAACAGAACTTATACCACACCAAAGCCATTGAGAGGGGTGTAAAAGCGAGTGACCCACTCTCACCCATATTATTTAACATTGCTCTGGATCCATTGATATGCTGGCTGGAAAAAGCCAACTCAGGAGTTGCTATGCCCCTGGGAGGCAGAAGAGTTCAACTGATCGGCTTTGGCCTTGGTGGACGGCAGAGCCCTTCTGAGTGACTCTCATACCAGTATGGGAAGGAATCTAAAACTGCTCCAATCATATTGTGACCTTACAGGCCTCAATATCAACATTTCATAGACAAAAGGCTTAGACTTTCCATTTAAGAGGAAGACCTTCCTATACAATCATTTTGACAATTGGAAGCTTCATGATGACCTTATTTCCTATATATCCTCAGGAGAAACTGAGAAATACCTGAGTACCCATATCAACCCGTGGGCAGGTGTGTCAGAAGGACAGTGGAAGGAGAAGCTTAAGACATGGGTAGGTGGATTTCAGGCAGCATCTCTCTGACCAAAACAACGCCTCGAAATCTTGAAAACTCATGTCATCCCCAGACTGTATCTTCACTTGATCCTTTCCGAAGTGTCTCTGAATATGCTCACAAGACTGGTTCGGATAATACACAATGCCACATCTTCCACCTCAGATCAACAATGGAATCCTGAAATCCAGCAACAGGAACAGCAGGATGGGCATCCCAAAACTGGAAGTGCAGATTCTATCGGCAATCATCCACAAAAGTGAGGTACTGGAGATGTCTAAGGATGTGGTCATACGGGCCTCCTTTCAGCATTCAGGTGAAGGCAACAGTGACACCATTGAAGGACTGCAAATGCTCAAAGTTCTCAAGGAAGTGGAAACCTTCCTGCCGGACACCCAAAGTCATACTGAAAGTGACATGGACCTGATAAGCCTCATCCAGGCAATTATGCTAGCACTTCGTGAGGCAGACACTGGTAACAGAAACCAGCAAAAGATATGCAGCATGGTGAGATTGGGAATTCAAAAAGTGGCGAATGCTTGAATGCGAAGGAGCGGACATTCAACCTACAGAGATGACAAAATCTCAAAACTTGTGGATTAAACTGTATTTCAAATGAAATCCTCATGGCTCATAAACAGCCTGCTCTTAAGAAGTGATCTATATCCAACAAGATCTGCACTATCAAGGGGAAGACCGAACACAAACAAAACACGCAGAAGATGTGATGCTGTAAGTGAGACCCTTTCATACATCTCAGGCTGTTGCTTATTTGTTAAGAACTCAAGAATTAAACGCCATAATAAGATTGTGTACCAGTTGCAAAAGTACGTCTGTAAGTATGGCTGGACAACATACATTGAGCCATGACTAGTGCAAAGGACAGCCCACTATGGAAACCCGACCTCATATTTAAGAAGGATCAAAAGATCATGGTAGTTGATGTTACAGTGTGTTACGAAAATGACAACAAAGCTTTGGAAAGGGTGGGGGAAGAGAAAAAGCTGAAATCCAACCACCGAGATAATGGGATTGACGGGAGGCTCTGAGTCTAAGTTCTTTGGCTTGGTAATGGGTGCTCAAGGCAAGGGACTGGGTCTCAATAATAGCCTCATGAACTTCCTCAGCATCGAAAGGTTCCAAATATCTACCCACAGACAACCAGACTTACCTTATCATTTACACTTGAATTACTACAACTCTTCAGTGATAAGTGAGCAAACGAGAAATAAATGCCGCAGACCAGCTCCAGCTGGAGACAATGACCAGGCCAAGAAAAAAAATTAAGGGTGCAGGTCCATTAATTTAACAAAATCAGTACAAACACTGGACTGATGGTACAATCACACCTTGCCCCAATTAACATCAGTACGACCCGGACCCCGGCCCATTGTAATGCTAGAGGATAGACATCATTGGCGAGCGACGTAAAGACTCAGAAAAGGCACTCATGTGAGTGTTTAATAATATTCCCTAAGGCTTCATTGGCTTCCTCCTCAGAGCTGAAGGTGAAGCTGAAAGGAACTGGTGCTGACCTCTTCTTCACCAAGATTTACTGGGTGCCTTTAATAAGTGCAGGTGAGAAGAAAAGTTACTAATTTTGTAAGAGAGATAAAAGCTGGTGCTGGTTAAGAAGGAGCTGGTATTGATGATAATGGGTGAGCGTGCAGCACAGTGAAGGATATTGGGTCGGTTGCGATGGAGATCTCCCCATTTGCAAAGACTGTGGTCGTGCACAATCCAAGATCTTTTTCTTATACAGTCAGTGCTTCTATAATGCAATGGTTGCCTTCTTGTGTGACCCTGCGTTATAGAAAATCCGTGAGCACTTACAAGTGTTAGCGTTGTAATCGCACTACAGCCCACACATGTTTTAAAAGACTGCGCTGTAGAATGAGTGTCCCCAATTCATCAGTTGCATTCCAGTGAATTCGCGTTGACGAAACACGCATTGTAACAGAATGACCTGTATTGCGTGAGGAGCCTTCTTTCCAACACCTTTCCTCCTCCTGCTGTTGGTCTTGGCCTTCTCAGTCCAGAGGTCAGTCGTTTTTACCCAACTAGACAAAAGCAGTGATTGAGTATGATAAAGTGGTAGAAACAGCAATTGTTAGTAATGTCTGAGCAGGAGAGATGGGAAGGTGCTCCCAGTGAGTAGGGAGTAAGTGCAGAGGGCAGGTAGGTCTGGTAATTTTGTAGGATGGGGTGGGTGAAACTATTGGGTGGACATGATGCAATACTGAAAATTGTATTCCATGAGCATTAGTAAAAGGAACATGGTGGCCCTGTGAATGTGAAATAGCAGAAAGAAGATTTTGACACTTACCCTCATGGAGTACTGAAGATCATTAAATTACTGCCTACACTCCTGGGCACTGCATTTCACCCAGGATGCTGCACTGACCCAGGCCACCATTTTATTTCTGGCATAATCTCCTTTTGCCAGTCATCAAGATCACAGCGCTCTCATCCTCTTCATCATTCCATCCACCATTAGCTGTCAGCAAACAGCAGCTAACCTATCTTTCTGGGCCATTTCTTTGGGGATAATGGTTTAGGTCCTCAGGATGAAGGGCTGGCAGCGTTTGAGGTTGTGTGCCACTGGGCTTTAAATACGATGCCAACAATGCGAACACTAGATGGTCTCAGCAGTGGCAAGCCCTTCACCTATCCTGATACATGCTTACATAAGATGGGCACCAAACAATCCAATGTTTGGTTAGTGAGGTGAAGAGCAGCAGATTACATTGGTAAGGCACAGTTGGCGCTTAATGATCATGCTTCACTTTCTCATGGACAAGATGGAGGTCATTCAGAGGAGGCACCAAGATAAACCCACCAAATAGGTGACCAAAATTTTATTGAAGATTTAGTAGGTTTTAAGAGACATTGTAAAGGAGGAGAGGTGAAATAAAAGGTACCATGGGTACTAAATGAATACTAGGAGACACAGTGATATTTGCAGATGCTGGAGATCAGTGTGTTGCGGGAAAAGCACAGCAAGTTAGGTAGCATCCAAAAAGCAGGAAAATTGATGTTTCACGCCGGAGCCCTTCATCAGGAATGAGGCTGGATGCCTTGGGGTGGTGGAGAGATAAAAAAATGAATACTGTCTAAAGCTAATGGCTAAAATAAATAAGTTTGTCTCTGGCTTCTCTTTCTCTCTCTCTTGCTCTCTCTCTCCCCAGCACACAAACACACACACATCTCATTCAGAAAAGGAAGGAGATTTTATAGAAGGAGTGAAAAATCACTGTATCCTGTGAAGCAAAAGTCCATTCTTTTACATCATATCAAGCTTAAATCCCATTTACTTGCCATCGTTCCATATATTTTACTACCTTTACATCAAAACCTCAATCCAAAGCACACAAATGCTAGATCTCTGACTAACTGAACTCATTGTAGCCCTCATGCAACAACAACATTAAAGAATGGATTAAACTAACACCAATGTTTTATGAAACCAATCGATAAATATATTATGCCACTAAGAAACAGCTGTAAAGGAGTGAAAAGACTGATTGCTCTCTCCCATCATGCCCACTCCAAAGACAAATGTTGTGCAAGAAAATACTCAACTAATAATTTTTAATTCTTACACTAATTAGAGGCTTCATCCATGGAATTTGGATAATGTAAAAACAGAAATTAATTTTCGAGTTTGTTCAACTTGTTTACCCTTCTGATGTTGAAGTGCAAATTAATGGGACACGAGAAAACTCATTTCTGATTCATTCAAAGTTAGAAATGAACACTTAACTTTAAAAATAATAGCAGGATAAGCATTACCTCATGAACTGTGTACACGTTGAATTGAGAACTTTAGAAGTTTCCACCATATCACAATATATAAAAATATGGACATTAGGGATGTCAAAAAAAAACACTCAAATTAACAACAGAAATTTGAAAAAAAGAGTATAGTCCACGAATGGTAAACATAATCTTTACCAAATATTTATGTTACAATCTGTCTTTTAATCTTTATCACAAAGATAACAGAATGAATAATCCAACAAGTTAAACAATTGAGGACAGAAGTACTTTAGTACACAGACTAAAAAAGAATGAAGCAGATTTTCAGTGTGGAGCTCCTGCATGTAACATATGTTGGTATTCCTAACATAGGATCTGTAAGATTATACTTATAATAAGATCACTTTAATCAGTACAAGTTGTAATTTTATTACAGTAGAGGCTCATTTTCTGGTGTTAAACACATTCTAAAACATCCTTTGTGGTATGATTGTGTCAACTGAATTTGAAAAAGTATCAGAGATAGTATACACATATAATTGCAAATGTCTGTCGTCTATATCAGTTTGGAAAAAGAAAACTTTTTTTAAAATCAGATTTTTTAAGTGTACACATCAGTGAGAAAAATTACATTTCAACAACCAAATATATTCTTTCTCTTTGAACAGAAATATTGATGGCACTGGACAAAAAGTGTATCAGCTCTCACTCTGACACAGATTTAAAGCCATTCTGGAATATCTGTACCAAAGACATTGGTAAGTTACGAATTACTCAAGGGAACCTATTTCATTTTACCTGGGCAGAAATCCTGAATTCACCATATTCTTTCATAAGATCCTGAGTTTCTTCAGTAGTTTCCCCAGCAGAGGTATGGGTGGAGAGGTAATATTCGCCTGTTTCTTGGATCCAGTCCAAAGCCTGTTGGGTGTACAGGAATTAACAATAAGGTAAATGTTCCACCTAAAATGGCAAAATTCTTTCCTCAAATTCAGTGGCATCTGTTTGTTTTAGTCCTCCTCCCATTATCATTACATCATGATAAAACTTGAGCTTCACACGAAAAAAAGAAATCACAGAGGACACAGCTCCATATGTAAAATATTGTATTAAACTGCAATTTATTATAGCAAGTCTTTGCCTCTTCCCCAGAGCTGGTAATCAAACCTTTGGAGAAAGAAATGAAAACAAAGTACGAAAGCTTACAGTGTTGCTTTTACTGTGCTATTCCTGATGCACACTGAGAGAATATGTATTTAAACTTTGTACTCCTCATCATGATTTCTATCCAAAACCCTTTGGTAATATTATTTATAGGAGCTCCCTTGAAAGATTATATGTTCATCACAGTTTTGCTTTCTTTGAAACAGAAATATGTACGCACTTCAAAGAATGCAAAAAAAATTACCAAGGCTTCAGGTTAATAATCAACAAAGGATTGTGTAGGTAACACATACCTGTTTAGCACTTCTTTCAAACACCACATACTGCTGACATTGGTCTAGTCTTCTCTTTTTCATTGTCCAGAAATGAAGAACTCTGTTCTCTCTCTGGAGCAGCTCACTCAGAATAGCTGCAAATCAAAATGACACCATCACTTCCTTGAATTCTGACAGCATGTGGGGCTATTTTTCCAATATTAATTTCTACTAAATGTTTTCATTTGCTCAGAATGATGAAATAAGATTCAATTGCAGTGCAGTTAAAGATGAACTGTCAACATCAGGAAGCTCAGAGTTAAAAGACAAATTTGTGATTAGGTTAGAACTCAAAATGTTTATGTAAAAGTAAAGTGCTGGAAGGTAAACCAATGAAAATTCATTCAAATATACCCTCCTGGATGACAACATTCAATCAGGGAGTTTTAAACAATAGAAGTTTTATTTGGATTATATGCAATAAAAACTAGCTGAAGAAGATAAAATTAACAACAAGAACAAAAAAAAACAGATTCTAACTGTTGAACAGCAATCTAAACTTACAAAATGTTATTATTACTTGAACTAACAAGTTGCTGGACAAAAATGAATATAGTTAATTTTCTGAGTAACAAAAGTGTCCCAACTGTTCAACTTTTCTTGAGCCAAACCCACCTTTTACTTGCTGTTCAGGGCCTCTTGTGTGAGCAGCCACACCAGGCATACTCACATTGTTCCTATGAATGTACTTCAAAAATACCTCAGCATTCCTACGCGCCAGAGTGCAGGCCTGTGAACACAAACAACAAGCTCATCAGAATCCATGTTCCCTTCAAACTGACCACACCAACTCCTCATCATTCATGCTTTCCATACATAAACACAGAAGGAGTGATTTACAAAGCAAGGAAATAGTGGCTGCCCTTCCCATCTGATGCCATGCTCAGGGGAATGTGTGTCCGTCACTGCAATCTGAAGCAGGCAGGAGAGCAGTTCCAAATGCAAGTCACAGTCTCAGCCAGCTGTCAGAAACCATCAGCAATTTTTAAAACAAAATGGCAGGACCTTGTGTCACAAATGCTATGCCCATTCGGACCAGGCAATGGGCAGTCTAACAAGGGACCATTAAAAAATGGATAGATGCTTAAAGAATACAAATCTCATGACACTCTGAAACAGATTGGGGAGGCAATTTTGAGGAAACATCCACCCTGAACCCACAAGTACATTACAACCTGTAACTGAGCAGGTTTCAATCCATCCTCCTCTTTCATTAACCAATTCCACACCACACCACCTCTCCATACCACAACATTTTAGTGTTAATTTTCCATTTGGTTCACCCACAGAGTCCCGGGATATTCCACTCCCCAGTTTGGCATGCTGCCCACCAGTGACCAAAGAGCACTGGGCAGCACACTGACTGTATTGGAAGCCCAAACCAAAACATTATTCAAAATTTTCCGTACAGCCCATGTGACAGATGCCCAGCAAACTTACAAATCTGCTTTGGGTGAAATAACGACAGTTGGTACTTATACAACCCTTTAATGTAATAAAACATTGTAAGGGAATGGAGATTTCAAACAGTCATTTTGGGCATGGTGAGTTATTAACTGTCAATATCTTTATAAAATTTGTCACTAGTATGGATTTTTTAAAACTGGGCCAAGAATTAAAGGTTAGGTAAAAGATGGAGCAAGTTTTTTTCCAGCTTTACGCACAGTATACAAGCTTTACTAGAGAATGTTTAATTGGTTAATTAGGTAAATAGTTCAAACTAGTTCAAGCAGTGTAGCTCCAAAAATACAGGAGTCTCTGTGTAGTTTGCAAACTGAATGGAGACTTCAAGCAAAAGGAATTTTCAGAGGAGAGGTATTTTACATTTCCTTTCTTCACTATCCAATGGTGGGCTCCTACTTTGATACAACAGAAGATGAGGAGGTATTTCTTCACTCGGAGGGCGGCGTATCTTTGAAATTTTCTACCCCCAAGCTCAGTTATTGAATAGTTCAAGACAGAAATCAATAGGTTTCTAGAGACTCATGACATTAAGAAATAAGAAGATAGAGCAGAAAAATGGCATTGAAGTGATGATCAATTATGACCTAGAATGGTGGAGTATTCCACAGTCTAGGTCCTAAGCTCTATATGCTTTCCCTCAACCTCTCCGTCTAAATGGAGACTATGTGACCATTGTCAATTGTCATAAAAAGCAAGCAATCATCTTTAGGCAAGGAAATCTGTCAACCTTATCTGGTTTAGCCTACATGTGACTCCAGACCCACAGCATTGTGGTTGACTTTTAACTGGTTTCCAGACGATTAGGGATGGCTAATAAATTCTGGCCTAGCTGATGATGCCCACATCAATGAATGATTAAATAAAAGTCAGCAATGCAATCTGATTGCTTACATTGGAAGCAACTATCATAATGTTACATTCATCCTTTGGCAAAAGGGGGAACCTGAAGAAGAGTTGGAGCTTATTGAAACTGGATGCTGGAAATGCTTCAAAGGAGTTAGAGGAGGAACAAATGTTCACTACTGCTTTGTCCAAGGTTTTTATATATCAACAAAATAGAAAGAAAGTTAAGGTAATAATTAAACAATTAGTAGTTGTTTATTTGTCAGTTATTCAACTGGAAGCATTTAAAGACAATAATTGCTGAGTTTAATTAATTGCAATGTTGCGTTGCAGGGTTCTGAACATTAAAGGAGTAATTTTCCAAGGCTGTACTGATAGGAGGAAAGCTCATCAGCCATCAGTGCAGTAGCATCCCAAATCAATAAATTTATAATGTGCTTTGAGCCATCGCATTATTTAGCCATAAAGGGAATCAGAATCCAAACTGAGAAGCATGTTTTATTAATGAGCAATATCATTAAAATAATTAATTGTCTTATTAATCCTTTCATGTTCAAATGATAAGTGCAGTGAAAATGTTTCCAGTTGCGTGGAAAAGCAGAATTAGAGGACTTAAACATACAATATTCACTAATGAATCCAATAGGGAATTCAGGACAAAACCTCTTAACATTGATAGACTAAGTGTGTTTGGATACGAATCTCATGAAGACAAGGAATAGATGAGGTAAATAGCAAAGGTGCATTTAAGGGGAGATTAGATAAACACCTGAGGGAGAAAGAATTAAAAGGCTAGAGTGCTTGAGTTAGACAAAGGGCAGTGGAATAAGATTCATGTGGATCATAAAACCCAGAATGGACTAAATGGTCCATATTGCACATTTTTTGTAACATTTACTTCTAAGTAAGTTTAAAGCACTGATATAAAAAAACCCAAAACAATCAGTAGATGACCATTTAATTCAGGGAGATTACAGGTTGGTTAAGAGGGGAAATTGGAAAATGTCACACCCTTACAGTGGTTTTAACAGTGGAGGCAGATAGCAGGGTACTGAAGTACAGGGATTTACTTTATTTTAAAGTCTCCTCAAGAAAATACAGTGGCGGTGCCTTTAATAGAATTAATGGAACCATTGCCAAATATTTTATGCACTGTTTAGTCCACTTCTGATGAGGACTTTATTTTGTTTGGACAGAACTTAAAGCACGTTACTTCTACTGTGGCCACTTGAGTGCTTTAAAAAGGGCTTGAAATTCTTGAAGACAAAGTATGTGGAAAGCCTGAATTCTGTTGGGAGTGGAGAATGTCAGAGAGAGCATGCCACAGGCAGAGTGAGCACTGCAACAACATTTCAGGTTGAGCTCAGGTACATTGAGATTTTTCCAGGAGCTAGCATGTGATCCAATGAGGCTTCAGGAAGGGTCCCAGAAGTTTCCAACAGAAACTTTCTGGAGGGGATTATATTTTAAACACAGATAGTTCTTCTACAATGCAATGGTTGTGTTCTTGTACAACCCCACATTATAGAAACAATGCTTAAAGTGTTGGCGATGTAAAAATTTGTGCTTTAGAAACAGTGTCCCCAATTTGAAAATTGAATTACAGTGAATTCATGTTGATGAAATGCGCATTATAGCAGAACAACCTGTACTTGAAGTTTTCTTTGTAAGGAGTAAAAATTCAAATAAGAGACAGCATGTCCTTGTGACCCCCAACTCCCTGCCAATGGAATGGCTTGATGCCAGCAAATTTGGGGTCACACTTTTGATGCAGCCTCCAGCAGTCAGCTTGGCATGTTAGAGGCTCAGGTCTGGAACTAGGGGGTACTGAGTTCCAATCCAGGACATGTGTTGGCAGAGCAGGCCCTCAGGAAATTCAGACCATAACTTTTTAAGCAGACTGGGAAAGATAAATTACCTTAAGAAAGGCTTCTTTTTGTTCCAAATGCTTGCTTATTAATGGTGTCACATGGTCAGTGTCAGCATTTGGCCCCAATTTATCTTGGCCTCTACACCAGTCTTCATCCCTTCTGTACTCTTGTTCCAGACTCTCAAGGACACTGCACACCTGATAACAGGGAACAAACATCAGAGTGGACAACTCAACACACACAGCTTCCAAGATTAAGCAGTTATATGGTCAAGGACTACCATATTGGCCTTGACTCAATAATAGCACTGTCACCTCTAAGTCCCAGGATCAAGGATCACAATCCAACAGCACATAATCTAGATTAATATTTCAGCATAATGCTAAGGGGAGAGCTGCACCAGAAGAGATGATTTTTCTTATAAGAGACGCTTTCCAGTTCAAGTCAATGAAAAATACCGAAGTATTATTTCTAGTGGAAGAACAGATCTCCTATAATCCTGGAGAAGACATATGTCTGTCAGGACCTGGTGGATGGATTGCAACTCTTCACAAAATAGAGCCAAGAGTTCAGGAGAGTTGACACTGGAAGCTGGCATAAATATCTGTCTCATTTTGTTGCTAAGTGACTAATTATCTCAGTTATACTCTGAAATTATATTCACAGTGCATGGAATTTATAAACCAGAGCTCATCTGTCAAATATGACTTAAGTAAATTTGTGAACACAAAGTACAAGACACAATCAAGTGGAAACTCATTATAATGCAGCATTTATCAATAAATTAGTGAAAAACATTTATGTTTTTTCTGTTATAATTCAGAATTTCAGAATTTAAATATCTATGTATAATGTCTAGATAAAATGCATGTTTGAATTTTCTACCTGTTCAGATGTCTTATAGAAAGCCACAGATGCGTTAACCAGTTTGAGTCTGTCTTCCATCTTCAGCATTAGCTGTTGCCAGTGAAGTGCTACTTTCTCAGCACATTCTCTGATGGCATCTGAGTCATAGTGGCCAGCTTGTAGCATGGTCTCAGCCTTCTGCTGTACTTGAAGGGCACTTTGGTGGGTTTTCTGTAAAGAAGTGGCATGAAAGAGGGACTATGTGTAGGGAGGAAAGAGAGGTTTGCATAGAAATGCCAGACAGATGGTAAAAGGGATTAGGTGTGAGTAATGAGATGTAGGAAAGTTAAACATTTTTAAAGATTTGCAATGAAGTGTTAATTCTAATAACCAACAACAATAGAGAGGGACAATATCATTTTAAGGGACGTAACAAAATTTGCATTCTTGACATACTTTGATCTTCATAGTTAGGATCTGATTTTATCTCAAAGTGTTTAAAAGCATTAAGTTTAAAATTGAGGTCAGCAGGGGCTCATGTGAATCCATAATTACAGTTGCTTTTTAATTGTGCACTATATGGAGAAGGAGAAATATGAGTGATCTAACATTCACATGGATTATGTCCAATTTAATTTGTACATAGAAAAGTAGTGGATCTAGTGGCAACAATGTTTTGGTAATATTTCCCTCATCTCCAGTGTTTTCAAAGTCAAAATAAAAAGCCATGGAAAATGATTCCACCTTGTGTAGCCTGAAAAGTAGCAGTGGAAGATTTAAATGCTGTAGATTTTATTTTTAAAAATGTTCTATCTCAGCATGGACCTGTCATCTCATCAGTAGAGATGCAAGGTAAGAAAAGTGCCCAAAATAACTCTTGGTTTTTGTTTTATATTTGCCTCCCTCTTCTGCCAAACTCAAATCCACTGAAAAGGGTTTGAAAATAGAGCTCCATAACAAGGTGTGGTTTTGTTCTGCAAGCAAACAGGTTGCAGATGTCACGGTCAAATAGTACTTGCCTACAAAATGAGAGAAAAATAAATCAAGACCTTCCTATCAAAGCCCTTTGTTAAACTAGTTTACTCAAAAAAATGTTGGTGGAAAATAGATTAACAGATTGGCAGCTTTATGATGCAAGAAGATGATTTTGGATAAAACATCAGGCAGTTTGGTGTTTCTTTTTGGACTAATCAATTGCCAATGTCAATTTACAATTAACAAAGGTAGGGAGAGGAAAAACACCCAGAAACTATAGACCAATCAGTCTAATTTTTTTTGTGGGCAAGTTACTAGAATCTTTAATTATGGATGGAACATTAGACAAATATGAACAAATCATGTAAGTATTAGGTTAATTGTTTGAGACTATCACAAAAAAATGTGGTATACAATATATGGGAATGTCTTTGGATATTTTTAACATGGACTGAGAGCTTAAGGTCCCTGCACATTAGTACCCTTATCAAAATGGTGTCCAGGATATTTCACACTGGAATTGTGCACACATACCTCCATTGCTTTTTTGAAATCTTAACCAGTATTCATAGCACCAAAACTGGGTTTCAAATAGCTGAATACTACAACTACAACCCTAAGCTAGAAACTGTGTGTGGTGATGTACTTTCTGTTATCGTCTCTGAACAGCCAATCTAATTTTAAGGCTCTGTCCCACCCTTGCAAATCATGTGACCATTTAAAATAACTCAGCATCTTAAGGTAATCCCGGCATGGAGGGATTGTCTTACGAGTAACGGCTAAATAGGTTGGGACTTTACTCTCTGGAATTTAGAAGAATGAGAAGTGACCTCATTGAGACACATAGGATTTTTAATGGGATTGGCAAAGCGAATACTAAAAGGACATTTCCGCTCATGGGAGAGTCTTGGACTAGAGGGCATTGTTTCAGAATAAGGGGGTGCTAATAAACCAAAGGTGAAGCGGAATTTCTTCTGTCAGAGAGTTGAGGATCTTTGGAACCTCTTGCCACAGACAACTGTGGTGGCAGAGTCCTTGTTTCAACTAAATGCTGAGTTAGATAGATTCTTGATCAGTAGGGATATCAAGGGTTACAAGGAAAATGCAGGAAAACGGATATGAGGAATGTTGGATCAGCTATGATCCTATAAATGATGGCGCAGGCTTGAGAGGTCGAACCGCCTACTCCTTGTCCTATTTCTCAAGGTGTTAAACAGCTCAATTAGATCACCCCTTAATCTTCCATATTTGAAAGAATGTGAGCCTATCCATTGCAATCTATTCTTATAATAGACACCCTTTAATCTCTGTCTCATTCTGGAGAAATTCCATTACCCTTCCATTATTAATTAACCTTCATGAGATGTGATGCCCAGAACTGAACATAGAGTCATAAAAACAGTCTTATCAGAGTGCTGCACAGCTGTAAAATGAACTTTTACCCCAATGAACAATCAAGACTGTAAATATGGCCCTGACATGCAATTCTTCAGGATAATGTCTTGTGCACTATTAAATGGGAATGAAGGAAACAGAAATATAAGGATGGCCTATTTGTCATTAATTACTGGAATACTGAAACAGGAGAAGCAGGGGAAAGGGCAAATCATCACACAGAATTTTCACTTGGAATTTGGTATGAAAATTCAGGTAGAAGATACCACTTTTACAAAGCAAGAGTTTTTAAATCATTGACCTTAAAATGGCTTTTGTTGAAATTTTGTCTGAAATAATTCAGAAAAAATCATGTAAGCTTAGCTAATAAAAAGGAAGTTAGGTATTCCAATAAATTCAGTATGATCCATTGTGATTCCATCAGTTGTACTGCAGAAATGGGTTGTTAACACCTTCTGGCTTATTTTTATTACACTTTACTTGATGCATTAGAACTTTTTTTTATAGCACAGGATATCATTTTTATAAGTTAGATAAATGCAATTCATTACAAATCTTCTTTATGACTTTTGCAGCTCATTTCCTTTAAGCTCCAATGTGATAACATAGCGAGAGCTGCAATATAAAATGTAAATAGAGTTTTTGTATCACACTTCTAGCCAAGTTCCACAAGTCGGTCAGGAACAGCTCTGAGGAAATGATCTTCCATTTAGTCACATCACATGCTAATTTATTATTTTTAAGAAGTTTTTGGATCTTTCATATGTATTTGCCAATTCATCTGTTTCACTCTCTAAGGAACTGTGAACCTTTATTGTGTTACAACATAAAGCAAGTGGAAAAACATGTGCAAAGTCAGAGATACATCTAGTGCTGTTTGTTAGTTTTTAAAGGACATGCAAAGTAAATCCATTCAAGAGAGAACACAAATCTTTCAATTTAAATACCAATACAAAAGTAAGTATTACCTCTATGGCCAGCTGAAATTGCTCATGTTCTCGCTGAAGCTGTTCTGCCTCAGATAGTGAGCTGGCATTAACAAGGCTTGCATTGAGCATAGACTCTCCATTTCGTATCCAGCCTAATACCTGCAGGAGAAAAACAGTAGTTCAATATTGTATCCTCTTAAAGCATTCTCACCATAGTATGTTCGCTGATTTCCCTTTTAATTGGTTAAAGATGAATATCTTCTGGAAGTACAAAGATGTGAAATTCAGTCTTTAACAATCCTGCCTGCACAGTGCATGCACCATGGTCAATAATAATCCCTAAGGGGATCAGAGACAGATGGTTCAGCTGTTCTTTTGTTGAGAAGAAAAGGAAGAGGACAAAGTTATAGAATTGTCAGGATTACTCTTTGTCCCGAAATAATGTATAGATTCCAGTATTGCTACTATATTATACAGATTCAACTCAGTCATTGTAAGCACAATCTGTATCTAGAGCAAAACACCATTGATTGTTCAGCATTTATCCACAATATTAGGGATTATCAACATAGCTTTCACATTTATGATGATAGCCCTACTTTAAATTTGACAAATATTGGGAGAAACAAAAACATTCAATTAGTTAGTTCTGTATTATGATCAAGTATAATTAGTTATTATTTTCATGAATACCATGTTATAATATGTATGGACATTACTATCAATTAGAAAGTTTTGTGGGACTCAAATAAAACATTAATGTTTGTATAGGCCCATCATTATTTAAGACAACATTGTTCAGCATTCAACCGTCAAAGATATAAATGACAGAAGGCAGTAATCCTGAGAAATTTGATTACTGAAGGGAGAGCCCAGATAAAGGAGTACTTCCCACTTGTTGAGTAACATCAAGTCTTTTGGAATTACTTTCCATTCAGCATACTCATTTCTTTTATCATACAATGTCACACAGCATTAAGAATCTTCTCCATTTAATTTATTCAACATATATTGGCCAAGTACTTCTCTCAATTTCAAAATACAAGACATTTATTGTAGCTGAAGTTGATAGAGTGACGTCTCTGCGATTTGTCTTGAGCTTTAGTCACTATTAGTTTGCTCCCATTCAGTGTCATTCACAACTTTAAGGTCATCTAACTGAAATATGTGGCTATATCTAACATGTTTTGCAACTAAACTGATGACCAAAATTAGTTATGAAAGATTCTTCTGTAATTTAATCTTAGCGTTACCCTCACACTCTTAAAAAAAGATGCAGGGACACAAGAAAGAAATTTAAAAGCCTCAAGTTTGCTAAACAGGATATTACAAAGGTGTGCAATGTTGCTCATTGGAGTTGGTAAAATAAATCACATTTATTCTCACTCATAATGAGAAGAGGTGCTAATTGTATATGGTGTTCATTATTGATTAATTATAAAAACAGAAAGAACTGTGGATGCTATAAATCAGGAACAAAAACAGAATTAGCTGGAAAAGTTCAGCAGGTCTGGCAGCATCTATGAAGAAAAATAAGAGTTAATGTTTCAGGTCCAGTGACCCTTCCTCAGAATTTATTAATAATGTTTAATTTTGTGCAGGCAGTGTAGATTTATTGGTGATTCACTCGTACCCTTATAATTAGACACAGACTGAAACATTGTGTTTTTTGAATTAGGAGGTACATGCTTGAAATGCATATCTCTGTAAATGAATGTTATAGAAGAGTATATAAACATAGATTCAGTCCTAGCCATCACGAACTGGTTCTTTGGAGTGTAATAAAGTATGCCCACTCAGCTAGCAGTTAAGTGCTGAAAATAATCTGTGAGGCAAGAGAATCAACACTTGTAAAGGTTGCTTTCTTGGTGTGATGTTAAATCAGGAGTGAAGGGATTTCAAATTTCTCTCTTTAAACGCTTGCTGAAAGTTCCACATTTTCCACTAGTTTATTTTTTTCTCTTAGTTTGTGTAAATTGATAACCAAATTCCACACCTATAAAGACTGGAGATCTACATTCCTGTCTGTCAGTTTGGTTGAAGAATAATGCAAGGTTAGGTTGTGGGTATGGGATTTTGATTAAAAAAAATGACTCTGTCCTCCAGTTTTAAATGAAAAACAGTAAGGACTCAAAACACAGATTACACACTTTAAACTTTATTTTCTCCTTTACCTGTTTAACCTCTGCCTGTAGGTGACGAAGCTGTAAACATTGCTCGAGGCGCTTTTGGGTCTGGTCAGCATTCAACTCGAGCTCTTGTTGTTTATCATGAAGAAACTCCAGCAGTTCCTGCACTTGTGTTCCTAGATCCATGTCTTTATCACAAGTTAGTTCAATTCCTGATTAAAATAAACACATTTCATAGCTTATTTGAAAATCTCTGTCTTTTTCACACGTCTCAGCACCTGGATTCTACTCATTATTGTTGAATTAGAAAGTAAGGTTACCCTGTATTAGCACAGAACTCCCAGCCTTCATTCAGAAATGTTAGATTCTGGAAAGGTTCCATTGGTATGGAAAATATAAAAAAAATTCTACAACTAAAGAAAGGAAAGGTGCAGAAAACAGGAAACTAAAGGCCAATTGTTAAACGTCTGTTGTGGAAGTTGAGTCAGAATAGATCATTAAGAAGGTTATAACTGAGCACTTGCAAAATTCAAGGTAACCAAAAATCAGCACAGTTTTATGAACGTCCTGTTTAATCAATTTATTGGAATTCTTTAAAGGACGGAAATTGTGCTGTGGATGAAAGGGAGACAGATGATGTACTATACTGGATCTCCAGATGGCATTTCACAAGGTTCCACATAAAATGTTAGTGCACGAAGTTGGAGCTCCTGCTGCGCCTCCAACTTTGTTCAACTCATACCAATGACTTAGATGAGGAGAGTAAATACATCATGACTAAATTTTCAGATCACACAAAGATAAGTAGGTAAGTGTGTTGTGAATATGATATAACAAAGACACAGAACAATATAGATAGTTTAAGTGAGAGGGCAAAAATCTGATTGATGGAATATGATATGGGAAAATGTGAAGTTGCTCATTTTGATAGGAAGAATAAAAGAAGTCTTCCTCTAATAACTGCAGAATTCCAAGGTACAGAAGGATCCAGATGTTCTAGTGTATGAGCCACAAAAGGTTTGTATGATACAGCAGCAAATGGAATACAATCCTTTATTGAGAGCAGCCGAAAATAAAAGTACCAAAGTTATATTCAATTATACAGGGCATTGGTGAGACCACATCTCAAATATGATGTGGAGGTTACTGCATTTATTTATTGGCCTCCTTACTTAAAGAAGGACATAAAGATATTAGAGGCAGTTTTACTAGATTGATACCTGGAATGAAGGCCTTACAGTGAAAGATTGGTTTGGGTTTCTCCGCTCGAGTTCAAAAGAGTGGGGATTCAAGGATTATCAAAGATAGACGAAAATGTGGAATTTGGAACACAAGCAAATCAGCTATGCACTTATTGAAGGGTGGAACAGGCTGAAAGGTCAAATCGCCTACTTTTGCTCTTAATGTGTACGGTTTCATGTTCAAGACCTATCACTTTGAAGTAATACTATCCTCAGTAGAAAATAATGTCTTTAGAAACCGAACTGCACAACTAAAAGTTTACACTTTCTTAAATAAATTGGATAACTTTTCGTTAGAACTTCTTTTGTAAATAAAACTAATGATATTTAAATGTACTACTAGCTACATTAGACTCGTTAACCGTTCATTAATTTGTATTCAACTAAAAATACATTTCTGGTTGGAAATGACAAGATGTCCCTGAAATATCACTTTCGTATAGTACTATTGTGGAATGATGTGAGATCTGTCAATTGTGGTTCTCCAATTACAGCATGGGTATTAGTTAGCTGTTGCATTTGAACTCCACTGAGCAAAACATTTTTTTGGAAGGTTAGTGCATGTGGATGCAGCAGTTCCACATTCAAATATAAATGTAAGGAGCAGACTCAATGATATATGAAGGCCCTACTAATCTCAATTCACAATGATTCGTTGAGAGTGCCTCACTTATAGTAATACAGTTCCTGCTTTAAGGAAGAAGAAAACTCTCAGGTAATCAACAGCAAACATGACATCACTGACTGCAACTACCAAGATAATACCAATTGTATTTGTGGGCCCTGGCACACCCATTTGGGAACAATACAAAAAAGTGCTTCCATAGGTTTGGACCAGTGAGAGTCAATTATCGAGCAGTGCCATCTACTGCAAGGCTATCTACTGCTTTCACGCTCACAAAACTGCCATCACTAAAGACTCACTGTGACCTTATACCTACTTCTACTATTTTCCAGACACAAAGTAATGCTGACTTTCATGGATGATGTTAAAGAGTGACAAATAAGATTCTTCTTGCCATAAGTTTAAAAATCACACAACACCAGGTTATAATCCAACAGATTTATTTGGAAGCACTAGCTTTTGGAGCACTGCTCCTTCATTTTTAGAAACAATTTAAATGCATTCCAGTATTATGCTACTAACTTACCCCCAAACCTGGTTCTGTGATTATTCCTTTCATTAAGTGTTTGTGATTGCCATTTCAGGATTTAGCTTCAGCCTTGGTAAAGCATGTCGACAGATTTACCAAGGACTGTAAAAATTGCTGACCTCTTATTCTGTCACTTTTAATTATCTACTTCATTTAAATTTCACCTGAATTTCACTTGAGTATCAATTTTATGATCATGCCATTTGGTTACTTCTCTATACCATGAGTTATGCATTGTGATCTGACTGCCAAACCCATGTATAAATAGCATACAATTCTGGGAGATTTAATTTCATTGCTAGTTGCTTGTACACAGAGTGAACTGGTGCCTGAATTTTATTCAAAAGGTTTGATTCACACCATGTTATATCAAGAAGGCGTTGGATACTGCAAAGGCTACTGGATCTGGCAAATTTTGCAGTACATTATGAAGGCTTATGCTCCCAACCGAGAATTTGCCATGCCCCCAGCCAAGTTGTTTCAGTACTGCCACAACGCTGCCATCTACCTGACAATGTGGAATATTACCCAGGTAGGTCCTGTTCCTACACCATGTGGTCTACAGCTGTTTAAAAAAAGGGTTGCTCATCACCACTCCTACCTAAGGGATGGGTAGTAAACGTTGGCTCAGCCAACAAAACCTACATCTCATGAATGAATGAAAGATAGCTAGTCACCAGAGTCCAGCAATCTGTCCTCCAACATACTCCTCGGGTTACCGAGGTGCCTTCATGTTGGAGTGGTAGTGGTCAAATGGAACATGAACCTACTATCCTTTCTCACAGTGGCAACATTCATCTTCCCACAACAGCTACTTTGCCTGTGCCATGTTTTTGCTTGTCCATCTGCCCAAACTGTTCCCGCTCATGTAAAAATGATGCAGTCCAACATCAGGCCTTTGACATCCAGAGCAGCACAAGGTTATCTTCAGAGACCATCTGCAGTCTCTTCCAGCAGCCTTCCACCAGCTGAGTTGCAGTCATCGGAGTAACACTATATGAGCATAACTCAGCCCAAAAATCAACTTCCTTTCTGGTGGGAGCCTTCAGGAATCTGTTCCATTCACTGATTTCTCTCCATCTCCTGTGCACAAGCTGAGTTATGAAGTGACCTGCTGCCAGGCTTTTTATCAATGGGTTAACTGAAAGGCTGCCTGTTCAGTAATGGCACAACTACAGCATTGGAGGGATGAATCTAATGCACAAAGTTCCACACTAAATTATAGAACAGGCTGCAAAGAAGTGGTTAAAGGAACTAAGCTTCTACATTACCTGAGGCTTGCACTTCCATGATATACTGATGTAAATCTTGGCCCTGCTGAATGACATCAAATGTCATGTTGTTCATGGCCAGTTTGCGCTCTGTGTGTCGCTGCAGTCGCTGTTCAGCTAAAGTTAGATCTTCTGTATTAAAATCATTCATTTGATGAAGCAGATCTTCATTCCAGGCATCTAACTCTGCTGTCACCTAATAAAGTAGTACAGATATGGATGAGTGATGAAAAATGGGTGATAAAATGAAGCATTATGTTCAAGATTGATGTGAAAGTCCTAATTACTCTGATGTATAGAGAAAGGGAAATAGCTTTATGTTCTGTAACTAACCAAAACCACTTGAAACGTTTAAGCAGTGCCTCTCCTTTTGTATAGTTCCCTGCCAATGGGCGTGTACTTTTACAATAAGGTGTAAACTCAAGTAAGGTAACCTGATTTCAAAAACAAGTTAAAAAAAACACAGCTGACATTGCTCATGAAATAAGATTGTAAAGTTGTTAAAGAAAAATAACCAAAGAACTCCTAGTCACTGGGCCCAAAATGTGAACTCTGCTTTCTCTCCACAGATGCCGCCAGGCCTGTTGGATTTTTCCAGCAATTTCTGTTTTTGTTTGTGAAGCTTTTGCATGCAGCCAATTCAACACGAGCATGGAAACTCGCCACAGAAAAACATGTAAGTTACAAAAAGGGATTGTGAAATTGGATAGAACACTTGAGGATTGGGAGGCAGGAAGTTAGAGTTTGTTGTCTGTAAAGTGCGAGCGGGGAAAGCATTGTGTGGCCCCTTTAAAACATCATGAACTTTTCCTGTGTTTAGAGATTTAAAATGGATGTCTGTGAGCAGCAGCTTGAAAGTTTCCAAGTACACAGCCAGCACCTGAATTGAAACATTTGTATCAAAAGGCCACATAGTTAGCAGGCCAAGCAGCAGTTTTTACCAAAATGACAGGTTTTTGAATTTAGCCAATCAATTTGAACGAGGTATTCAGATACTGAAAACCTATTAAATTTATGAATAATGGTTTTGACAACATAGGACTGATCCTATTGTGAGAAATATTTATATGTCATCATGGGCATAAAAAGAAGGGGCAGCTGGACAAAGACCCCAAAGCTATTTACCATCTGCCAGAGCTAATGGCCTTCAGTGATCGAGAGAGAATTACTGGCTCTCATAGTATCCTCTATGACTTAGAGAAAGCACAATCTAAATAATAACAATACCAATGACCCAACTAGTTAATATCCTTGATAGAAGAATTGGCGGAGAAGGTATTCCTGACAGGACATTCCAGAAGACATGTAACCTGGTTATAATTTCAAAGGAGCAGGAGAGTCATGGATGCTGCCTGACCTGCTGCGCTTTTCCAGCAACACATTTTTAGCTCTGATCTCCAGCATCTGCAGTCCTCACTTTCTTCTGTAATTTCAAAGGACTAAGTTCTAGTTTTGTTTTAATATAGATGTGAGTTATATTTATTGGAACAGTATACCATTAGAATCTTGCTTTATTCAGGATTTATGTGGTTTGTTAATAGCCTGGTTAATTAGAGTTAGATAAATAAATTGTTACTTGTTGATTTTAAAGTGAGTGTCAGGGATTTATTTTATTTAACCACTAGAAGTTGCTGAAAAAACAGATTACACCCCTTCTCACACTCCTTTTATAGATTATGGGACAGGTGTCCTCTTTGGGTATTTTGGTTTTAGTTCTCAGAGGAGGGTCAACCTCCTCTTTATAATGAAGATCATTTAGTTCAATCAGACAATGTCAAAGCTTAGACTTCATGTCAGCAAATAATTTTAATAACACTTATCCATCCTGTTCAAACTCCTTCTAAACATTGTGCTGGCTAATAGTTTCTCTTTCCTTAGAGTTGATAAAGTGTGCTGATGAAGGGCTAAGCCTGAAACATCCACTCTCTTGTTCCTCAGGTGCTGCTGTGTTTTTTCCAGCACTACACTTTATCGTCTCTGACTTCACTAGCATCTGAAGTCCTCACTATCTCTCTTTCCCTAGATAGTTGTAATTCAGGAGTTCCTGTTTTTAGAGCTCAGATAGGCTGTTGGGGAGGAGTTCCTGACAGGGTCAGTAAAGGTTAAGTACATTGTGCAAGTACAGGGAACGCCAAAGCTGGATATTGAGGCTCAGACCTCCATGTTAGATAGCCTGCATGGTGCTTTAAGGTATCATTTGTTGGGAGATTCAGATTTGGAACGGGATGGACAGCATTGGACAAGTTGCTGCTAACAGGGGTCACAGAATGGCAGGCTGACCAGGAGAATACCAGAGCTGACAATGGCATGGAGATAGGCAGCTGTTCTGCTGAATGAGGTTATAGAGATGGAAATACACTGTCATTTCAATGAACAACCTATCAGACAAAGCTAAAAATGAAACTGAAGTTGCAAACAGTCCAGTTCAACCTGTGACAATGACAGGAAAAGATGTTATAAATAGTGGTTAACATATGGTATTTGTTGTTGGGGGTTTGGGGCGAGGTGGTGGAGAAGGAAATTGTGACCGTTCCAGTAATGGCTGTTGTATAAGCAATCTGAGAACACATTGATCATCGAGTGGTTGAGAAACCTTGGCTCTTTCAAAGACTTGTCACAGATGTGATGGTCCAAATAGTCACCCTAATTTCTTATATAGTCACCTTTTCAAAACATTTAATGAATTATGTTATGTACAACCTTTCTGATCAGCTGAAATTTTCAAGGTGTTCCGTCATCCGAGCCATCACAATAGACTGCTAATTTCTCACCAACAGAAGTTCAGGTGACTAACCTACACTTCCTAGCTTCCCTCTGATAACTTCCTTAACTCATGGAGTCGTAGCAGGATGTGGCTCTCACATTCTTAAAATTACAAACTGAGAAATATTGACAATCCTAACCATTTATCCACACCTTGAGTTCTATTATATGGAGAAACAGAGGTTGATTTCCATGTAAAATCTAACCATTACTACAAAAACTACATCTACTACTGTTACTACTATGGAACACTAATCATCATTTTTACTGATCTCTATCTTTACTCATATATTGTAAGTACAGGTAATTTATAAGTTCCAGTTAACAAGTGCCTCTTATCCAACATTGTGCAATTTGTTGCAAATGAAAGGCAATAATTGGCCAGTATCCTTAGAAGACCTAAAACTCTATAAAGATTTTCTGTCAATGTTTCCACTTTAAAGAAGGCAGCACTTTTATTTCATACTATCAAACTTATGACAGGAGTCTGACACTAAATATGATGATACAGGGCAATTCTAGTTCCTGCAGCAATAAGAGATGTTTACTCACAAAAATAAAATCAAAATGTCATCCTATTTTCTGCTCAAAACTTTGTTTTCCATATTCATCCTCATTTTTCATTCACCCTCATTCTGACTCCACTATCCCTACCCCACCCATATCTTTCCCCTACAATTTATGTGTTAGCAGCTGAGCTCTGGAGACTCAAAATCTGATGGAACAGTCACAGCTCCCTAGGGAAGTACTCCAACTGCTTGGTAAAGGTCAATGCTGCTATGTAAATCATAGACTTACCTCAATTGTGTACTGCTCAAAAATCCGAAGCTGCAAGAAAATATCTAACTTGATTTTTCGCTCGTGGAAAAGCTCTTCCATCTGTCCCTGGGCTTCATCGAGCTGCTGGAGAACACTTTCAATGTGGCTGATGGAGCTATTGTGTGGGGTTTTATTGTTGGAAATTGCAGAGTCCCTGTGGCAAACCGAAAATTTAACATTTAAAGCAATTCACATAGCAGAAAGCTGTGGCTGCAAATTTTCAATGGCACTCACAACTGTTGAAATATACAAAACTGAAAAGGATTGATGAAGGTGTACTCAACGTTCATTCGGTGTGATAAGCATAAAAAAACACTTACTTGAAAAACGTTCAAACAAAGAACATACTTTTTTGCATTATCTGACATTTGACCTCAATACACTAACAAAGGCAAGAAGTAGATTAATCCACACTGATTTCTTTCAAAGGCTATAAGCTGTTAAAAAATGTTTAACACTTCTCTAAACAAATTTACAGAAACAAAAAGATTGCCAATGCTTGTTACGAATAAATGAAGTCTGTTGTAAAATAAATACTATATCTGAAAATAATACATTTTTACAATACCATTTAAATTGATATCTTATGGATGATTAAGCATACTGTAAAGGCAGTTTGTTGCATTACTGGTTGTGTTATGTCTGAACTGAAAATGTGTTGCTGGAAAAGCGCAGCAAGTCAGGCAGCATCCAAGGAACAGGAGATTCGACGTTTCGGGCATAAGCCCTTCTTCAGGAATGAGATTCCTGAAGAAGGGCTTATGCCCGAAACGTCAAATCTCCTGTTCTTTGGATGCTGCCTGACCTGCTGCGCTTTTCCAGCAACACATTTTCAGCTCTGATCTCCAGCATCTGCAATCCTCACTTTCTCCTGTGTTATGTCTGAAACATTGCTCAGGATAATGAATGTATTTGATTTCTGTCAATATTCACCTGTAATCAGCAGTACTCACCTGAGTTGTTGAATTAGGTCCTCCCCTTCCTTAATGACATTCAAGGTTGCCTCAAGCGTGGCTGTTTGTTGCTGTTGAAACTGTTTGATAAGTTCCTGCACTGCATCCACCGAGTCAGCACAAACATCTTCCAACAGCTCCTTTTGAAGCTCTTCCATCCACGCCCAGAGCTGTAAGAGGTTAAAAACTGGAATTACATGGAAATTAACATAGCAACTTTTCTTGACTATGTATTCCTCACTAGGTATATCTAAAACCTTAAAATATTTCTTGAAGACCATCTGCCACTTTAGTAGTTGGCTACTGAAGCAATCAGTTTTACAGTTTGTCCTGCTTTTAATGTAGTTGACGTGATTTATTTTGAAAGCTTCCAAGTGTAATGCATCACTTCAGACATAATTACAACTGTGGGGAAAGGCCACTTCAGCTTTTTCTGAAGCCCTGTCGAATGAAGCAGTGTCTTAAAAGATGTCTCTGTAAAACAATATTAGTCTTTGCAAATGAACTAATGACACCTGACAAAACTCTGAACACTTACACACAAATTATAACCCTATCATACACTTGTATTTCTGTTTATAAAATAATCTATTGATAGTAGGTTTGGAATAAATGTAAATAAAGAGATTAGCACATAAAATTGAAATTCATGAGATTTGTGGTCATGTGCTGACGTGGATTGGTGGCAAACAGGAAGAATAAATGGAAAACCGAAAGAACTGCGGATGGTAGAATTCAGAAACTGAAATTGCTGGAAAAACTCAGCAGATCTGGCAGCATCTGTGGAGTGAAATCAGAGTTAATGTTTTGAGTCCAATGACCCTTCTTCAGAGCTTTAATACTAAACAGGTCTTTTTCCACAGTGGGGCACTGTGGGGATCAAGGCTTGGGCCCATCGATTTATGATACATTAATGATTTGGATGAAGGAACTGAATGCAATATCTCCAGGTTTGCAAATGATACAAAGTTGAGAGGAGTGAACTCTGAGGAGGATGTAGAGATATTCAGTGTGATTTGGACAAGTTGAGGAGGTAGGTAAATGCATGGTAGATGAAGTATAATGTGGATAAATGTGAGGCTATCATTTTGTTAGAAAATGCAGGAAGGCAGATTATCATCTGATTAATGATAAACTGGGAAAGGGTGATGCGACTTGGGATTCCTTGTACACCAGTGGCTAGAATTAACCATGCAGGTGCAGCAGGCTGTGAAGAAGACAAATACTATGTTGGCCTTCATAGCAGGAGTATTCAAGAACAGGAACAGGGATGGCTTGCTGCAACTGTAAAGGGCTTTGATGAGACCTCACCAGTTTAAAGATATTTGGTTGGCTACTTAGGACTGAGATGATTTCTTCAGCCAGATAATGCGGTGAGCCTGTGGAAATACCTGCCATGCAAAGTGGTTGAGGCTAAGACATTGACTGTTTTCAAGTAGGCTTTAGATATAGCTCTTAGAGCTAAAGGGATCAAAGGGTATAGGGAGGAAGTGGGAACAGGGTACTGAGTTGGATGATCAGCCATGATTATACTGAATGGAAGAGCAAGTTCAAAGGGTAACATTGCTTATTAGAGTAAGTTATGTATTAAGCTAAATCATAAAATCCCTAACATTTAACAAGATCTGCAAAACAATGACAGCAATAATAACATTGATTGCTATTACTAATACAAATACAATATCGTGAATGGAAATTAAGTTACAAATGGAAGAAAAGATTGTGTTATTGAGAAACTTTACTATAATCCTTCTTTGCAGAGCAAACATCATATCCAGGAGAAACGCAGCAGGTCTGGCAGCATCTGTAGAGTTATGAAGAACAGTCACTGGATCTGAAACATTAACTCTATTTTCTCTCCACAAATGTAACATATCTGCTGAATTTCTCTAACAATTTTTGTTTTATATAATAATATCGAAGTTGAGACACCAGGAATAAAAACTGATTAAAAATACTTCAACACTGCAAATCCTACATACAATATATGCTTCCTGCTCACAAATTCCCTGCTGTCATCATTTCTGATCACACTTTCATGCTTGGTTGTTACTACAACATATTCCTTTTTCTACATTTTCCATCCAATTCCTCTATATTAATGATCACGGGTCATGATGTAATTGCATGTTTTGATTGCTAGATGGCATTGTTATCATTCTTTTGTCAACAGACTGCTCAATATTAACATGTTGAATTTCTATCCATGCCAGTTCCTTGCTGTTATACTCCAATGCAGCACCTTGTCAAACGCTTTCTGGAATCCAAGTAGATTGTGTCCACTGACTCTTCTTTGTCTAACTTGCTCATTACCTTTCAAAAGAATTCAAAGTATCCTGTTGGTGAAGCAGTGCTGACTCAACCCTATATTACCAGAGCACTTGCACGTACTCTCTGAAATCTCATCCTTAGTTATGGTCTCTAAAGTGTTACTGTGACCAAGGTTAGGCTAACGGGCTCCCCTTCCTTTTTAAGCAGTGAGGTTACATTGCCCATTTTCCAGTCCTCTGGGAGCTTCCCTGACTCCAGTTATTCCTGAAAGATCACCATCAATGTCTCTATAATCTCCTCAGCTATCTCTTTCAGATCATGAGGTGTAGTCCATCTGGTCCTGGTGATTTATCAACTTACAACTTTCCCAGCACTTTCTCCATAATGATGGCCACTACATTCACCTCTGCCTCCTGACTCTCTTTAAGTTCTAGTATACTACTTGTGCATTCCAACGTGAAGACTGATGCAAAGTACCTATTTAGTATCTCTGCCATTTCTTTATTCTCTATTACTACTTCTCCAGTCTCATTTCCTAGTGGTCCAATGTCAACTTTTGCCTATTTTACCTTTTATATATCTCTAAAAAAATCTTACAATACTGTTTCCATCACTCGCTAGCTTACCCTCATACTTCATCTCCCCTTCCCTGATTTTCTTTTAGTTGTCTTCTGATGGTTTTTTAAAAGACTTCCCACTAATCTTTACCATATTGCATGCTTTTTCTTTTGCTTTTATGTTGTCCCTGACCTCCCATGCCAGCCATGGTTACTGACCCTCTCCTTTAGCATGTTTCTTCCTTGGGATGAATTTCTGCTGTGTCTCTCAAGTTCCCCTAGAAAGTCCTGCCATTGCTGCTCTACCGATGTTCCTGCTGGGCTCCCCATCCAATCAGTTCTGGCCAATTCCTCCCTCATGTCTTTGTATTTACCCTTCCTAAATTGTAATACCATTACATTTAATTCCAGTTTCTCCCTCAAACTGCAGAGTGAATTCTATCATATTATGGTCACTGCTGCCTAGGGGTCCCTTCACCTTCAGCTCACGATTTAAGTCTGTCTCTTTCCATGTCACCGAATACAGACTTGCCTTTTCCCTAATGGACTCTACCACAAGCTGTTCAGAAAAATCATCTCTCAAACATTCCATAAACTCCTTTTCTTGGGATCTGCTAACAACCTAATATTATCAATCCATCTGCATCTTGAAGACCCCATGATTACTGTAGCAGCATTTTTCTTACAAGCCTTTAATATCTCAGTCTATCACTTCTCATTAATATGCAAGCTCCCATTCTACCACCTGTTAAATAGAAACTAAATGCTGAGAATTTGCACCACGGAAGTCAAGGTAATTACCTAGTGAATTTATCTTACCACTTAACATTCTGGACTGTCACCTTGGAAGCCCAGCACCAACATTTCAGGGCACACTGCACACCAGCAGACATGTGCACCCACATCCACACATGCCAACCCTTCCACATCATCAAGGAATATTTCTGATGCACTTAAAAGATGCTTCTACCCTCCAATGCTATATACTTCGAGTGCACTGGCCCCTCTCATTGCAATGCATCTGCAAGGAAACCTTGCTCATGGGGACAAGCTCATGAATTACACTTGGATGTATCTAAGAGCTGCTTGCTTTCTGAATGCTCACTCACAACACTCCACCTAGATAGCCACAGCATTCCTGTCTTTCCTTGTTTTGTCTTGCTTTTTTGCACTTTTCCTCCTAAGCCAGGACTAACAGGCACAAATACAAAGCCTGGCAGCTAGTAATGCTTGTAGTAGAGTAGACAGCAGTCAAGGGGGGACATTTTGCTGTATGGCACTGTGCCATGTCAGTCTTACACTAGTACCATGTACCAACTGCGCACACAACAAACACACTGCATGTGCTTTAAGCATATGGTCATGTCTCAAAATCTAAGGGGATCTGTCCACAGCCAAGATGAGGGAGATGCTCCTCAGTCAACAGGTCCCAGCATTACGAATCAAAGGCAAATTTTGATATCAAGTCCAGCTGCTTGAGACGATCAAGCTCAGGATCCTCTCCTTGGGGAGGCCAATAACAGAATGTCACTAA
Organism: Hemiscyllium ocellatum; assembly: GCF_020745735.1. NCBI lineage: Eukaryota > Metazoa > Chordata > Chondrichthyes > Orectolobiformes > Hemiscylliidae > Hemiscyllium > Hemiscyllium ocellatum. Next base: position 61,086,002 of record NC_083407.1, on the reverse strand, counting down.
TCCCCTCAACTGTCTTCACTACTTCTGCCCTATTATGTGCTGGCTTCTCCTGGTATGAGACAAAGGGAGGAATTAAGTGACATGAAAGTGGGTGACACAACTGTTAGTGCTAGTTCAGAAAGGGAAACAATCCTGAGATGACTTGAGTGAGTGAGTTGGCAATACAGAGGCCATAAAGGGTTAGTGGTGAGAGGGAATTGGGTGAGTAAAAGGGATTGAGGGAAGGTATTGCAGGCATTAGTGAGGGTGGTGAAGCAAGGTGGGAGGTAGGTGCAATAGCATAGATAGAGTGAGTGTTCAGTAACAGAAAAAGATTGTGGCACTTACCCCAGTGAAATGGAGGTCATTGACCTCCTTCCTACATTACTGTGCATTCCTTCAGATGGCTGAGACTGCACTGACCTGGGTAGCATCTCAGACCAATCTGGTGTTGTAGCCTCCTCTGTGAGAAGAAGTCTTCCACCCTTCACACTACCCCAACCAGCAGGATCTCTAGGTCAAGGCAGTAATTTCACCCTCTTTGCCATATTTAGGGCAAATGTCATTAAGGGTAGATCCAAGCTGACAGAGATTGACTTGGTGCTACAGAACTCAACAAAAATTATACTTTTGCCAAAATAAGGTAAGGTTAACCCTTCTGTCTTTGAAAACGTTTTTATTCAAACCAAATGCCAATGGTCATATATTTTGTCCTTTGTAATGTGTAATTCATTTTTGCAAAATATCCACCAGTCCTGAAGAGCGAATTGATCTGACTTATAATTGCTAATAGAGTACTTCATCAATTACTCTTCATAATCAGATGGCAGGAAGTTTTTAGGAGGCAATGTAAGTTTACTCCACACCTTAACACTGAACATCTCATCTTGTTCACATCAAAACACTGTTAAGAGTTAAAACTTCCTGAAAAGCAGGAGGTCTGACGTGGAGATGGTCTCAGATTTGAACTTCCAAACTTTTTGTTCAAAATTCATACAGATCAAGACGTCAAGCTGCAACAAATCACATGCCTTTGAACACCTGACAATGATCACTTTTTAGTTGAAGAAAATTTGTTTTGGCTGACTCAATTCGAATGCAATTGCAAAATGGATTCTTCATTGTGTTAAAATGAATCATTGTTAGAAAGCTTATGTAATATTTTCTTTCGCTTTTGTAGCATTCGATTGCTTTAAGTTGCAGCAAATCCATACACCATCTGATAACAAAAGCAAGAGACATAAAATGATAGGGCATTTTCTGGCAGATTGCTGTGGTATTCAGCATTTATCTTTGGGTTATCAAAGCCAATTCCTGGGTAATCTCTTCACTAACATGAACAAACAAAGCAGTCAATAACTGAGTGATGTAACGATAACAAATCAATCATGTCTTAAGCTGAACACTAACAAAGAATGCTTTGAGGAAAGCAGACTTCAGTATAAATACAACATGATCGAATAACTATGGAGCTTATTCCAAGATATAATTAATCCCCATTATTATTTTATGGAATTACAATTACAATAGCCATAAATACTTGACACCTAATACATTGATCTTTTTCTTTTAGATTCTGTCAGCCTACTGATTATTTGCAAGAATCGCTGCTTTTTGTTTCAGATTTTCTGGTGCAGCTGTGTTTTTATTTGAATATCTGGCATCATCCCAGTTTCTAACAGACAAAATGAATTTTGACAGATATTTGCACTACCTCTGATTTTTAAGGCAAAGAGGTTCTGTTTTACTGTCTGATTTACTGGCGGCATGACTGAGATGTAATATTGCTTGCCACAGCTGACGTTTTTCAGGTCCTTATAAAATTCTACCATTAATGTTCCGGAACAGATGCCTGAAGGACACAAATGAATTTTCTCCAACATTCACCTCACAATAAATCTCAGCTAATGTTAAGAATGTTACATAAGTGACCAATAGTTTCTTCCTTTCCCATCTCAGGATTTTATGTGACTGACTTCATTGAGTCCAAACCTTAATACCTGGGAAGCAGCAAATATTTGATATTCCTGTCATGGTCAATCACTTTTGCCATTGAGCAATCTATGGCTGCAGTATTACTTTGTTCTGATCTATTCCTTTTCATCTGAGCAACTACTTGCTTCTCTGAGTTATTGGTATTTCTGAGGTTCAATTCAATGTAATTTCATTTTTCGTGACTGGGAGTCAGTGCTGAAAGTCTAGTTCCACAGGTTCTCTCTGATTTTACCTATCTCATCTGGGGTACCTTAACATTGGCAAACAGTTAGCTACTTTTGCTCGTTGCATCCAATGTGCAGACTAGCTATTTAATTTACCAGTACACCATTAGTTTATTAAAGACTCAATCAGTCAGAATTTCTAGGCTACACCTTTCAATACCATGTGAATCCAGATTAGTGCACATAGTTTATCAGGTATCTCAGGATGTAACAATGTGTACCCATTGTCATTTTGTTTAAACTGTAACTCATAAATTAACTTCGTAGCTCTAAATGCAGCAATGCCACTTTTACCTAAAGGAGAAAATTTGTTCTTGTGATGGAAAAAAATCACTCAGCTGTAGGTATCAAATATAGTAGTAAATATAAATGTATAAATATATATACATATAAATATCTGTGCATAATAAATATAAATATACATTTATTATGCACAGATATTTACAATGCAACCTTGAAGACACAGACTGAGGAAAATCTGACCTTTAGATACAAGAATTTTTTAAAAACTGGTTTCAGCTATTCCATTGCACTGAGGCCACAATCACAGTTAAAATTTAAACCTAAATTACATTTAAAAATTATCAACGAAGTGCAGTTCACTATCTTCCCCTGATGTAATCTATCGATACAGCAAAATGTGATTGCCTTGTGCTTTGAATATTACAGAATAACTGCCATTTTCACGTTCGAAATTGAAATCTATTTTTAGTGACATCCAAATCTACTAATCTTTCAACGTAAATGTCATTTGGTCACCACAGTGACTGCTGACAGCACAAAATCTGTGTTAGTTCACAAAAGACGAATGAAAAGCAAAATGTTGCAATTTAGAAATAAACTGAAGAAGTGTGTAAACCTCAGCATTATGTTATAAAATGCTGGAAGTTTATTTCTGTAAGTGGTGAATATATAGTTAGAGTTCCATATATGATTGCAGTCTTATACACATTGTCAGTGTGTATTCCTGTATTAACACTTGGGAATAGCTATGTGAATAGCATATGGCTCACGTGTTTTAGAATATTCTGTTTAGTTTTAGTGTGTAATTTGTAGTTTTAAGAGTTAAAATTTATTTGTAGAAAATAGGATAAATGCATAATAAGCAAGCTTGGAGCCTTTATGACGCTCTTGTGCCTTAGGATAATGCCTTATATGGCTCTTAGTACCTTAAGATTTAGTAATCTCAAAATGTAAGATCCTAAGTCAGCTACAGTTTGGACTCACAGTCAGATCTTCTGTGCCTGCATGGAGATTTGTGTGGACCAAAAACAGGAAGCATGTCTGTTGAAAAACACGCAGTAATATGCGAACGGTGTATCCAGCAGAGTTGACAATGTCCTCCAACCGCTGGTGAGTAAAATCTTCTCAAATAACTTGGATGCCTCAGCAAAAAGCTGTTTATTTGTGTGAATATCTACAGTATTAGGGCTGAAGCCTCCCTATGTTTGTCAGGTCATGAGGAGCCTCATTCATATGATGTCTGCCATCTTGTCCTTAAATAATTATTATGTCAGGGCTCAATGGACACAGCTGCCCACCCAAGTGAGGTTGTCACACTGGCTGACTTCTGTAAACCTGCAGGCAGTGGCATAGTGGTAATGTCACTGGCCTAATAATGCCAAACTCCCACATGAAGGTTCTGAGGATGTGGGTCTGCATCTCACCACAGCAAATATTGAAATTTGAGTTAAATGAAAACCTGGATCAATGATGACCAATGATGAAAAGCTAGATCAATGATGACCACGTAACAACTGTTGATTGTTGTATCAACTAATCTGGTTTACTAATGCCCTCCAGGGAAGGAAATTGCTGTCCTTACATGGCTTGGCTTCCATGTAACTCCAGATTGATAACAATGTGGTTGGCTCTTAATGACCTTTCGGCAATGAGGAGATGCCATACCTGGACAGCAGGAATATCTGGGATGGAGGAGGTGAGGAAGTACACACAAAATGTAGGGGGTAGAGGGTGAAGGACAGGAGTTCAAGGGTCTTGTATCAACTGATTTTGCAAATATTCTCAATGTCGAGATGGTAAATGTTAATACACACCACATTCCTGCTCTATCTTCGTGAGCAGAAATTCTATGCCTGGTGTTGGAATCACTGGAATTTTGAGGACAGATTAAATTGACTAGGCTTATATTCATTCAATTTAAAAGACTGAGGGGTGATCTCATTGAAACATAAAATTCAGACAGGACTGATCAAACTGGAAACATAGAAGATATTCCCCTTGGCCTCTGGAGAGGACAGGGGTGGCAGAATAAGGGATCACAATCTCAAGGTAAAGAAGAAACCATTTTGGACTGAGATGAGGAGAAATTTCTTCACTCAGACAGTGTTAAACAAGTGGAATTCTCTACCACAGTGGTGGTTGCAGGAACCAGGTTATTGAATATATTCAAGAAAGGAATGGAGAAATTTCTAGAAGGTAAATGAATTATAGGGTATGGGGAGAGAAAACAGGAGTATGGCATTGAGATAGAAGATCAACCGTGATTATATTAAATGGCAGAGTGAGCTGGATATGCTGAATGATCTGCTCTTACTCCCATTTTTTATGTTTCTATGAACCCAGAAGCTGTCTTAGAATTCATAAAACAAAACTGAGAAGACAGAGAAGGAGAAGCAGATGAAGGGAATGGAAATGATAGCAAATCAGAGACATGAGGTTCATTGGACAGTAGCTGTGGGTGAGCACACAGTGCGTTAAGAGGGGATCCTGACTCTCCAGCTCTGTCAACCAGTTTGCACAGAATGGAGCTAAGGCATTCTGACTGCCTCCCGATGACTGACAGTTAATGCAGGAGATAGACTTGCATGACTAGAGAAGCTCACCCACTTCTGCCATCTCCTGCAGGCAGATTTGCAGCTGGGCAATCTGTGAGGCAGTGCCACGCCTGTGTTGTTGAAGATCAGACTAGCATTGAACATCTTAGCCATTGGTTCCCTTCAAACTTCAATTGGGAACAAGAATGGCATCTCCCAATTGCAGTTCCAGTTTGTGAGCTCTCTGGTTCCCTTTACAGGAAAGCAATGCAGTTTATTGAGCTTACAACAGAAAACCTACTTGCCCGATGGGATTTGCAGTTCGATTGTGTTCCCTCGGGTACAAGGGGTCATTGACTGTGTACATGTGGCACTCAGTTCCATGGCATTATCCAGCTAGATTCCTGGACAGGAAGGAATATACCTCCCTCAGTGTCCAGTTCCTTTGTGACAATCCAGTTCCTTGGTAACAATTCCTGTAGATGTGTACCTGTAATCCAGGGAGCCATCATAATACTGACATTCTACACAGATTCCTGGTTCCTCAAATGTTCTCTCCCTTGCATCAACTCTAGGATTGGCTCACTGGTGACAAGGGATAAATCCAAAATGCATGACGAATGACCCCAGTGATGGCAAATAGCAGCACAGCAGTCTCACCATTGAACAGAGAGTATATCCAATACCCAGACTGCTCAAAAGGAGCACTCCAATACTTGGTGGATAAAGTCTCCAATATAGCGATTGCATCCTGCACCCTGTACAGCCTAGTTGAGTGATGGGGTAAGAACCTGGATGAGGGAGAGATGAGGCAACCACTTGACTCCTCAGACAAAAAGGAACAAGAGTCTGATGGTGATGCTGAAAGAGAGCATTCTGATACTGAGGAGGCCAGGTCAGTAGTGAGGCAAAGCAGAGAGACCTGAAGGAACCTGATAGTAGCAACACTTGATAACTGTTGACTTTGCTTGAAAATGTGTGGACACACAGAAGTACTAGCTAGTTTTGAAGCATACATAGAGTCATACATCACAGAAACAGACCCTTTGGTCCAACAAGTCCATGCCGAAATAATCTCAAACTAAACTAGACTCATCTGCCTGCTCCTGGTCCATATCCCTCCCAGCCTTTCCTACTCACGTATCTATCCAAATGTCTTTTAAATGTTGTAATTGTCCCTGCATTCACCTTTTTCTCAGGAAATTCAGCGAACCATCATCTGTGTAAAAAATTTGACTCATGTCTTTTTTAAAGCTCTCCTCTCTCGCCTTAACAATCTGCCCCCCAGTCTTAAAATCCCCCATTCTAGGGAAAAGACAACCACTATTAACTCTATGTATATCTCTCATTATTTTATAAAGTTCTACCAGATCGCCTCTCAGCCTCCTAAGCTCCAGTGAAAAAAGTCCCAGCCTTTCTTTATAACTCAAATCTTCCATTCCCAGCAACTTTGTGTTAAATCTCTTCTGAATCCTCTCCAGCTTGATAATATCCAACCTATAACTGGGCAACTAGTACTGGACACAGTATTCCAGACAAGGCCTCACCAATGTCCTGTACTCCCTCTTATCTATTTTTGACACAAACTTCAAAGAATTATGTGCCCGCACCCCTAGGTCTGTCTATTCTACAACACAACCCAGGGTCCTACCATTAATTGTATAAGCCCAACCCTTGTTTGTTGTACCAAATCACATGCTGCCCTCAACAGATGCTTGTTTAATGATGGCGGGAACATAATGTTGCCCTGTTTACCACATATTGTACATTTCTTTGTTTTCTTTGAACCAATAAACTTTTGTTCAATTTGATAGCTGGAGTGTCTGCATAGAGTTCTCTGGTTTAGAACATAGAACATAGAAAAGTACAGCACAGAACAGGTCCTTTGGCCCATGATGTTGTACTGAGACTTAATCCTAACGTAAAACATAGTAACCTAACCAATGCACCCCTTAACTCACTGCTATCCATGTGCATGTCCAGCAGTCGCTTAAATGTCCCCAATGACCCTGCTTCCACCACCTCAGCTGGCAACGCATTCCATGCAATCGCGACTCTTTGCGAAAAGAACCTACCTCTAATGTCTCCTTTATATCTTCCTCCTAATATCTTCAAACTATGACTCCTCATACCAGTCAATCCTGCCCTTGGGAAAAGTCTCTGGCTCTTGACTCTACCTATTCCACTCATTATTTTGTACAACTCTATCGGGTCTCCTCTCTTCCTCCTTCTCTCCAGAGAGAAAAATCTGAGTTTATTCAACCTTTCTTCATAAAGCAAGCCCTCCAGTCCAGGCAGCATCCTGGTAAACCTTCTTTGCACCCTCTCCAAAGCCTCTGTATCTTTCCTATAGTAGGGCGACCAGAACTGGACACAATATTCCAAGTGTGGTCTCACCAGGGACTTGTAGAGCTGCAGTAAAACTTCGCGGCTCTTAAACTCGATACCCCTATTAATGAAAGCCAAAACACCATATGCTTTCTTAACAACCCTATCCACTTGGGTGGCAACTTTGAGGGATCTATGTACTTGCACACTCATATCCCTCTGTTCCTGCACACTGCCAAGAATCCTGTCTTTAATACTACATTTAGCATTCGAGTTCGACATTCCAAAATGTATCACTTCACATTTATCCAGGTTGAACTCCATCTGCCATTTCTCAGCCCAGCTCTGCATTCTGTCTGTATCGTGCTGCAGCCTGCAGTCGCCCTCGACACTATTGACGACACCTCCAACCTTTGTGTCATCTGCAGATATACTAACGCACCCCTCAATCTCCTCACTCAAGTCATTTATAAAAACTACAAAGAGCAGAGGCTCAAGAACAGAGCCCTGCGGGACCCCACTTAACACTGACCTCCAGGCAGAATATTTTCCATCTACAACCACTCCCTGCCTTCTGTCAGCCAGCCAATTCTGAATCCAGATTGCCAAATCTCCCTGTATCCCATACTTCCTGACTTTATGAATGAGCTTACCATGGGGAACCCTATCAAATGCCTTGCTGAAGTCCATATACAACACATCCATTGCTCGACCGTCGTCAACTTGTCTTGACACCTCCTCAAAGAACTCAATAAAATTTGTGAGGCAAGACCTGCCCCTCACAAAGCCATGCTGACTGCCTTTAATCACACAATGCTTTGCCAAGTAGTCATAAATCCTATCCGTCAGAATGCTTTCCACTACTTTGCTGACCACAGACGTAAGACTGACTGGTCTGTAATTGCCAGGGATTTCTCTATTCTCCTTCTTGAAAAGTGGAACAATATTCGCCTCCTTCCAATCCTCCGGTATGACTCCTGTGGAGAGTGAGGAGGCAAAGATCCTCGCCAGCAGTTTACATGCAGTCTATGTTCATTACACATAGACCTTTGTTTATAAGGGATATTTATCTATCAGGGAGATGTAAACAGGCTACAGCATGCTGATTGACTTCAGCAAAACATCCATGTAATTTAAGTTCCTGCGTGCTAGAGACTATGCTCCTCCCAGATGAGATCTGTCCATAAGGACATCATCACTCTTTGTAATCCTTAACCGGGAGTGTATGAGCACATTCAGAATGACCATCACCCCTCTCAGTATTCCAGAAGTGAGTGAGAAACTCTTAGAGATATAAAGTGATTGACTGAGACCAAAGGATTTTGAAAACCTATGTACCTACAAGTAAATGCTTTACAAAATATCTACATCATTAAACCCAAAATGCATTCAATATTCTTCAATCTTTTGCTTCAACCACAACTGCTAGGGGCTCCCACAGCAGCCACAGCTATTCTGCTGAAAGTCTGCAAACTCCTTTCCTGCTTTGCCACTGGTGAGTTTAGCGGCTGGCCCTGTGCTGAAGGGCTTCAGTCTGCTGGGGGTCTCTCAGACAGATGCAGGTAAATACTCTTCAGTCTGAGCAGATGGAGACAGTTGAGCCCCTAGCAGCGGGGAGTTGGTAGAGCAAGCTACCTCTGGAGAGAGGGCAATTTCTTTGTGCCTACCTGCTGCCCCTCCTCCCTGTTGATCACAATAGCACTTCCCTTAGTTATCCATTGAGGGGATGTGGCACCTGGAATGAGATCAAGATTGCTCAGCCCCCCCTCTTTCCGATCCAGCAATTTTGTTTTGAGTGAAAGAGTGAAGGGCAGATTTAAAGCAGAGTGCATTTTAACTACCTTATCTTTCCGCCCTGCTACCTTCATGGATCTGTGGATAAGCACAAAGTCCCTTTGATCTTCCGTACTTTCTAGTGTCCTACTACTCATAATGATGAATCTCATGCTATGTTAGCCCACACCAAGTGTATTACCACACAATTTTCTGAGCTTAATTCTTTTTATTACAGCTCTGCCTCCATGAGCAGTTTGTGGCTTTACGCCCGGAGTTTACAGCTATCTATCCTCCTCACTGTTTATTACTCTGCCAAATTTAATTTCATCTGCAAATCTCTTGATCATACTACCTACAATTAATTCCAAATCAATAACATACATCACAATCAGCAAGCATCCCATTGGAACCTCATGAGGAACAGATCTCCACAGTCTGTAAAGTATACAACTGGTGTATGATCCAGAATGTTTGTGAGATCTCAGTCAAGCACATAACAATGTTAAAGTCTCAATAATGTTAGCTTGCACCTAATGAATTTCAGAAATTATATGCGGGTATTAATCAAATAAATTAAAATATTGTTATCAAGAAATGCAGCATGACTGTAGAGATTTAGCTTTTTATAAACAAAATCTTCTTCCTGTAATAAAATCCAGCTAAGTTCCAAGTCCATGAAAAGTATGCACTCTGTGCTTGACAAGAACATTTCCAAGTTCCATTAATAGAACTTGATTGTCTTAGTTATCATAAAGGCTAGCACATTGCATCCAAAGTTTTAGCCAGAAACATAAGTGATCCAACCACATAATACTGAGGCAACAAGAGCAGATTAGAAGCTAATGATTCTGTGATGAGTAACTCACTTCAAAGCCCTGAAGCCTTTCCACTATCTATATACGACAAGTCAAAAGTGTGATGGAATACACTCGGCTTAGTGTAGCTACAACAGCTCTAAGAGCAGTTACAATATCACTCAAGAAATTTCAGTGGAACAAAGTTGCCTGCTTGATGAGCACACCATCCACCTCCTTAAGTATTCACTTCCTCCACTATTTTCGCTAAAGTGTGTTACTGACTGCAGGGTTCAAACCCCAGTGCGAGGTGAGCAATTGGGGTCATGAGCTCCTCCACTCTAAGACAGCAATGATTACCCTGGACATGAATCTAGGTCTAATGGAACGGGGCGATTCATCACTAGCTTCTCAGGGCTATAATTGCTGGCACTGACAGTGCCGTCCACATTCCGTGAACAAATTACTTTAAAATGCTGTGCTGTGTAAAATCTGCCAAACCTATGGAACAGATATTCATCAAACAGCTCTGAAGGAACTCTGAGGCTCATGATGACAGTTATCCAGAGGCCAGGTGCAGTGGACTTGCTCAAACCTCATTTTGGGTGCATGACTCAAGCATTTAAAAAAAGAACAGTAGCTTGCAAATAATCTTCATTGTGTCCTTCACAAGTTGTAACATTTACCCAAGAGGTTTCTGAATATATCTGATGAACACACTTGCATTCAGATCTTTTATGACATCAATGACTAGTTTAGTGAAATTCTGTACAAGCACACCCTGTTTGTCCCAACAGAACCGTTAAAATGAAAACAGTGCTCAATCTAAACAACTTACTCCTATGAACAATCTGAACAATGGTTATGGACAGACTTGCATTAAAGGAGAACTGACTGAGCTCTTTCCAAATTATGAGAGATCAAAAAAGCATCCTCTAAAACCTGACAAAGGAGGAAAGTCCATTGGAGCCAGATTGGTCACCTTCATGCTTGGTAGGATTAAAGGAGAAAACATCAATTAGTCTCAAGCTGGAGAAGATCTTTCTGTTGCTGACAAAAGAAGCAAAGGACTGAACTGCAAACTTACAGGCCTTACATACAGAGTAGGCTAGAGACATGGCAAGGCTCCTGTGGCTGTTACAATAGTGAGAAGTCTCAGGTTCATTGCTTCATTTGGATGGCAACCGTTTGAGTTTTATGTGAAACCCATGAAGAGATAAATGTAGTGGGCATCACATGGCTACACAAGCAATTGCTTTCACTCACGAGCTTCATTACAAACAACAGGTTTAAAGTCAAGTTCTGCACTGCAAGAATGTAGGAACATGAATACAAGTATTTTCACGCATATGGTTACTAGAATATAACCTGCATTGTAAATTCTTGAGGCAGAAATTTAGAAGCAGTCTGAATAAATATTTGAAAAATGATATTATGAAAACATGCAGGAATTGGGAAAAATATAAATTTTAATTATAGTTGAAAAGCCAGCACTAGCATCGGACAATGGGCAGATCGGCCTCTGACTCATGATTATTATGATTCAGATCCAGCAGGTGGCGTTTTGGCTGCACATGCAGAGTTTGACAAAGGAACACCTACTTACAGGACTTGCACCAGGAAGAGAAAAAATTGTGTCCTTCGTGACAGATTTCATGAGGAACAGATGTGGTCCAAAGAGATCTAATTATTATAATCATCTTTACTAAAATATACACACTGGACAACTTTCAAACTATTTTAGGGCTAAGATAAAACAATGAGACAATAACACTTGTTATATTCTGAACTCACCAGCCCTGGACAGTTTTCATTAATGCACTCAGTGATGCATTGAATCATTAAATATTGAACTATACCAGAAGTGTTCAATTTATGCAATTCCATTGTTGAGAACAGTAGTTATTCTGCTGATAACAGGCATGATATATAACATACATTTTAACTTATTTTCATCATATATCATTGCAGATCAGATTTTAATATCACACCTAACAATTTCAAATATTTGCAGCTCTTTCTGCCAGGATTGCATTGTCTAGAATATTTAAAAATCAGTAATTATTTTCCAGAATGTTCTATTTGCCATCCTTAACTCGTTGGCAAGCTAGATGGTGGACAATTAGGAGGTTACTTCCCAGAAAATAGGCTTTGTGGGCTGACTCCTGGTAAATGAATACTGAAGACCCTCATTTAGTCCCGAAGAACACAAGAAAATCCGACCTTCTGTTTCCTCAGTAGGAAAGGACAGCAGTGGGAAACTATTGCTATAGTACTGATATAGTTCTATCTCTGACTTATATAGGTTTCTGCCAGCAGCCGATTTTAATGCATTATATTGTAGTTCTAAAAATACAACCAATTGCAGTGTTCAATTTATAGGCTCTCTGACACATGAATTCAGGTCTCATTCTCTTCCCAGCTGTAACAGTGATTGATATTTTTCACGACAAACCACATATTGATGGTATTTTCTACCAGTAGGACTGGTACTATGCCCACACATCTGCTATGGCTTCTCTGATTCTGATATCTAGGCATTGCCTTCTTTTAAGCATACTGTACACCTACTGGTACCTTGTTTTCAGATCCTTGGAACAGTTTATTATGTTAAAGGTGCTATATATATGCGAGTTCTTTGTTTGAAAGAGCAAGCAGTGTGCATTTTACTGTACAACAAATTCAAACTGTTAAACCAATGCTGACTTTGCAATGTTCAGGTTATTAGTCAACTATACAATTTAATGCCATGATGTTGAGTGAATATTGACAACATTTGTAATTCTCCTCAGAGTGTAAGACCATTTTTTAAAATAAAAAGGGTTGTTATCAACAGCATTGAATAAATATTATATCATAGCTTGCTTAAACTTATCCTTCATCAACTTTACAAAAACAGATTATGTTATCACATTGCTGTTAGTGAGAGGTTGCTGTGTTCAAATTGGCTGTCATGTTTCCTACATTATAACTGTGGCTACATTTCAAAAGTATTTAATTGACTGTAAACACTTAAGTGGTTGGAAAAAAGCACTATACTAAGGTAAGTTTTTTATATGTATGAGGGATGAAAGTAATTAGCCAATTTCATAAACAGAATAAATACAATTCAATACTGAAACACCAAACAAGAGAAATTGTAATCGTAAGTGCAGAAAAGACAAAACAGTAACTGTGGAATCAGCACAATCTCATTTTTGGAAGTTCTGAAAAGTCCAGTAGTGCTGCTCTTTTGTGGAAACAATATCAATAGTTCCATCTCTTTAATACCATGGGATGTTAAAGGCACTTGATAAATGAAATTTTCTGTTTTCACTGAAAATGCGTCCCTTGCAATTCTTCCTAATGTAATTCAGGGTTGAAGCTTCTCCATAAAGTAACACCAAGGCAATAAAACATCCTGCTTGTTAACTGTTACTTTTGAGTGCAAATTACATTGTCAGTTAATTACAGAATCAAAGTACATTAATTAAAAGTTCCAACTGTGTTTTATGAACAGCTATTCACATGGGGATTTACTAATCAACTTGTGTTTTCACTATCCCAACATTTCAAATATTTAACAATAAACCCCCAAAAGATAACTGATAACTATCGACTGGTTCGTTGAACATTAATTCAGATGTTTATTGATTCATAATCTGTAGTTGGCCAGTGGATGACCATTTTCCATCACAAAATATTTATTGCTAAGAGTACATACTGTAGAAAACAGTTTGATATAGATCCTGTAAACATCTGTTTGCACTTCCTGTCAACGCTTCTCATTCCAAATTCCTATGCTCACAACGGAGATGGCCTCTGTGAAGTTTCACGATATTATTACACCTCACTGCCAATAACTGTTTATTGGAAGATTATCATGGGTTTGTGATTACAAAAAGAACTGCACAGAAGAATTTTAGTGTAGTCTTATATTTAAACCTTACTGACATATGACTTCTGCTATGGAGTGCCAAGTAATCATCCATCATACAATGCTCTGACTGATGGGAATTCATATACAGAGGAATCTCAATCACCCTGCATTCAATTAGCCAAATAACAGGTTATCCAACAAGATCACAAGGTCTCAATGCTTAGCTAAACTATTTTATCCGGCATTCGATTATCCAGAATTCGATTAACCAAATGAAATACTGCCCGCCTGTGTCCTTCAGATAATCAAGGTTCTTCTATATTTGGGAGGGTTTTCTGGTAATGACAACTAAGGAATTGTGACTTCCAACTTCTCACTGTTTCAAATTCAAACGGCACTTCTGGAATATCCATCCAGGCTATCCAAGCTTCCTGGCAAAGTTCATGGCACCATGAACCTTGCTGATGTTTCAATCAATACTCTTATTATCAATGTTCTAATTCTCTCTCCTATCCTCTCCTCCCCTCCATCCTTCAGTCACAATTCTCAGACTCTCTTTCCTACCTCTCTTGCCACTTTTGCATGCCCTTTCCCACTTTAATGCCACATTCCCCACACCCCCATATTCACAGCCACACCAATTTTAAAGCCAAACCTATTTAGGCAAGTGTGCATGAATTTAAGCGATGCTCCCCCCATGCATGTTGTGCCCACATTCATGGTGTTCATTCTAAGTTGTCATGCTGCCTGGCTCAGAAAACTGTTCAGGACAGTGTCATATTAAATTAAATACTTGATTCTCCAAATCAGCCATGTTCGTTGCCCACTGGAACACTTGCACTCATTCCTAGCTCCTTACAGAAAATACAAGAAGATACAATATCCACATATATTTGATGTTGCTGGCATAAACAGGACTGAGTGTTTGACTTAAATGCAACAACAAGGCAATTTCAAGAACCCACACCACAAAATAAACAGGTCATTTACCAAAGTGGTAAAAACAATGACTGCAGATGCTGGAAACCAGATTCTGGATTAGTGGTGCTGGAAGAGCACAGCAGTTCAGGCAGCATCTGAGGAGCAGTTGTTGCCTGAACTGCTGTACTCTTCCAGCACCACTAATCCAGAATTTACCAGATGAACAATTTTTGAAGACACTGGAAAAACTATATCTTTTCTCATTAGAAAAGACTAAGTACATGTAGATGAGGGAGAGGGGTGGTTGGTAGAGGTGATCAAAGGCTTCAATGATTTTAATACAGTGGGATTTAAAAATATAAAGGGGAAACTGTTTCCAAAGACAGTATTAATGTGAATAAGAGGACCGAGTTAAGGTGTTTGGTACATGAGGGCAACAATTTCTTTGTTACAAATTGTTATAAGCTATAATGCACCATCGGAAAGCATGTTGAAAGCAGATTCAATAATAACTTTCAAAAGAAGAATTAATAAATTCTTGAAAAAGAAATATTTCCTGGGCTATGGGGAACAAGCACAGTTGGATAACATTACTCTGTAGTTAACTGCTGACTATGAACTCTAAGCATAAACAAGACTGAGCTGCTTTGTGGAGCAGATAAGCAGCTTGTAGGAGTCCATATGATATCCATGAGCTGCAGTTGTTTAGAATTCCCCAATTTCATCATTGACTACATTTATTGTATTACTGGAGCAAAACATAGATATACATCTTTACAGATTTTGTTGTGAATGAATAATGGAATTCTAGTATGAGAGTAATGTGGTGTATGCTTCAACATTTTTTTCTAAAATTTTCTCTCATCTTCCTCTCCTGAGGAGTTTGACTGCTATTGCAGTACAGCTCAATAGTTAGGAAATATCTTACAATAAACTTAACCAAGTGGTCACTCTTCATTCAATAATCTAGTAGAAAGTGCTGCAATGTATCTAATGACAGAAACATCTGCCAAAGCTCAAATTTGTTCTTAAGGTTCGTACAAATACAATTTCCAGCAGCAGCCAATGGATAGTGTTCAGGAGACAGAATCCTAACTGACTTTACACACCCTAATCTAGAGATGCTGAGGATAATGCTCCTGATCCTAATACCAAGATGGTTTCGATCTGACAGCATAGAATGGGATCAAATGTCTGATCTGTACAGTTCACTTCGAAGTTGCCTTTACTAACATGACCATACCAGAAGCAATAAAACTGGGTGTCGAGTGATCTGCAGACTTCCATAAATTAATGCACTGGATATCACAGAGGTCAATTTGGAGAAACAATGTCAGGTGAGTTGTTGTAAAGGTAAGTTGAAATCTTTGCACTTAAGTTCTGTCCCATTTATGTCTCCTCAGTATTGCCTAGCATGGTATATATAGCCTGTAACTGTCAATTGGCCATTTAGTTTCTCTCTTTACTTGATATGAAGCAATCATCAGTGCCTTAGGTTTTTATACTGCTTGCCATGTATGTGCTGATTGACCATGGCCATGCTATTCAATCATCATGGTTGACATCAAATTTTGTCCCTGGAAAATTTGATAGCTCCTCCAGTTTTTGAAGTTCATTAAAACCTCTGGTCCAAATGGTATGCCCCACTACAATTTCCAAACTTTCCTGACCCTAAGACAGGTCTTCAACATTTTACTCACAGCTATCTAGACTTCCCTTGGAAATGTTTTATATTCACTCTGAGAAAGTTGCAGGATGAACTGGATATAAGCAAATTACTGCGGATGCTGGAATCTGAAACCAGATGAGAAAATGCTGGAAAATCTCAGCAAGTCTGGCAGCATCTGTAAGGAGAGAAAAGAGCTGATGTTTCGAGTCTAACTGACCCTTTGTCAAAGCTATGATAAAGGGTCAGTTAGTCTCGAAACGTCAGCTCTTTTCTCTCCTTACAGATGCTGCCAGACCTGCTGAGATTTTCCAGCATTTTCTCTTTTGGTTGCAGGATGAACTGGCTTTGTATCAGATATTTTCTGCAGTTATGGAGTTTCTAGTTAACTTTCATATTATCCATCCTTTTAAGATTTCAGGGCTCATGTATTATCAATGGTATGGCTACTCCTCTCACCTTCCTCAATAAACTATGCTGCATGGTTGGAACGCTCTAAGAAATTCTGATCTTTGGCAGATGTTTATGGAGTATTAATATTTCAGCAGTGAGCTGCGGAAGGTATTGGTAAAAAGGAAATAAAATGCAAAGATGGTGCAAGAATTAAACAGCAAAATAAGATTTTTAATTGTAAACCAAAATTGTCAATAAAGTTCAATAACAATAAGAATATAAGGAGAGCAGGAAAGGCTACAGATTATATTCCTATACCCATGTCATGTCAGCAACCTCAGTGCCAAGTGTTGCATCCATCTAGATTACATGAAGTGATGCTTTACTGGACTTTTAACATACTTTCCCTGATAGCCTAAAAGATCTGTCAGGGAAAATTCCCCAGTATATGGGCATGTAAAGCCAGCTTCACAAATCATTTTGTACTTTACTGAGGCTTGTACCAGGAACAAAATATTCTAAAACTTACCCCAGAATACTTTCAAATCTACGTGTAGCTCTAAATTGAACGTCAGCTTCAGGCAGTTTCAAAGCCATGAGACATTTTATCTTACCTCCTTTGTGTGGGTGTGAAATGACACTGACATATCGAGCAGAAGTTTCCTGTGCTCCACTCTTCGTACAAAATCTTGAATCCGTACTTCAAGGTGTCGAGCAGCTTTGTAGATCTCCTCAGGATCACATTCTCCAGTCTGAGCTAACTGTTCTGCTGCCTCCAACAGCTTATCAGCATTTGTATAAGTATTCTAGTTAAAAATGGAAGAAAATTGAACGGATTTGTAATTCTGAAAGCTGTTGTGGCTGTTTACGTGCTCAGTAATACGCTTACAGATGATCTTTTTAGCTTAAAATAAACCACATTAATAATTTCCTTTAGAAAAAGGGAGAGAAAAAAAAACATCTGGCAAAACAGTCAGCACAGATTCCATTTTCAACAGTTGGTACCAAACAGTGTATAATTTAAAATGGAACATTGCTCCACAACTAGATCGTCATGTACATGAACACAAAAGTGCATGCTTATCTATGAAATCCTTGGAATCTCCAACAGTTATCGTGTGATTTGATTCTCCCAGCCTATTACTACAGCAATTCATCTTCAACACAGAAATATTTGGCCAAACAACTGCAACACCTTCTGGGTCTATCAGATAATGTGACATAGCAAGGATACATTTTAATACTTATAGGAAAAACAACCAAATTAACACAAATGTAAGAAACACACAAATACGATGCACTGATGTCCACAAAATTAATTCAATATTTCTGCATTTCAAAAGTGCTTTACTCAGCATTTCAGAAAATTAATGCTTGCTTTGTTATAGTTTTCCAGACATCATGGAGTTGAAATTTTCTCAGATTCTGAATCATTGGTACAGCCTCTTATACAGTGAACAACTTCCTTCAAAAAACTACACGTCTGTTGTCTCCTTTTGATCAACCACCCGAGGTATGCAAAATTTCCCCAACTTGTGGAGTTACTAAATACTTCATCCTAAATCTTTATGTGAAGGCATATGGACCATATAATAATAATTCTGTTTAATTTACTAGTGTTGATTTACATTATAGGTAACTAGTAACATTTTAAAAGGTGATTTAAAATAAAATCTAACATCAATTAAGAAAGCTGACTGGGCTTTAACATGTCCCAGGACACAGGTGAGCTACAGGGAGCTGGGCTGCTTCGTATTTTTGAATATGCACAATTCTTCATAATCCAAAATAACGTACATGAGCTATGGCTAATTTGAAAACAATTGTTATAAAAATTCTGCAAATCAATCAGCAAGTTTGTATGAACTTCTATATTTTTGATTTAAACCAACTTACAAAATGTTTGCTTTTGTCTCACCTGCCTCATTGTAACAACAAGGTCAATTGGGTCAGTTCTATTGAAGAGGCATTGGATTTGAAACATTAACTTTGCTTTCTTCCCACAAATACAACCAGACCTGCTGAGTTTCTCCAGTAATGTCTGTTTCTGTTTCAGTCCAGCTCAGCCTGTTTCTGGAACTTTAACAGGAATTAAAACTAAATGCATTACTTTGCTGCGGTGTCACCTAAACCCTGATTAACTGCATTAAGACATCCGTACTTCTCATCTCAAATCTGCTTGCAATGAAGGCCAATATACCATTTGACTTTCTAATTAATTGCTGCACCTTTTTGCCTGCTTATATTGACTTGTATGTAAGGACAGAGCTGAAAATGTGTTGCTGGTTAAAGCACCTGATTCCTGATTCCTGATGAAGGGCTCGGGCCCAAAACGTTGAATTTCCTGTTCCTTGGATGCTGCCTGACCTGCTGTGCTTTAACCAGCAACACATTTTCAGCTCTGATCTCCAGCATCTGCAGACCTCACTTTTTACTTGTATGTAAGGACAGCCAGATTCCTTTGGACACAGGAATAGAAGTAGACCATTCAGCCCCTCAAATCTGTTTCACTATTCGAGGAGATCATGGCTATTCAGTGGTCTAACTCCATATACCTGCCACAAAAACAAAAATGCTCGAGAAACTCAGTCAGTCTAGCTGCATCTTTAGAGAGAAAGCAGATTTAGCTGGTCTATAGAACTCAGATTCCATTTTCTTTCAAATTTCCAATATTCGCAGTTCTTTGTTTTTTTGTCCTCCGTACCTGCCTTTGGCATATATCCCTTAATAACTTTGCTTAAAAAATAATTCTCTCTCTCAAATTTAAAGTTGACAACTGATGTAACATCAACTGTTAGTTGTAGAATAGAGTTCCAAATCCCTACCACTCTTGCTTATAGAAGTGCTTCCTAACATATCTCCTGAATGGTCTGGCCCTAACGTTCAGACTATGCACCCAGTTCTGTTATCAGTGCAACCAGTGGAAATAATTTATATTTAGTTACCTTGTCTTTTCCTGTTAATATCTTTGAGACTTCGATCTGATCACCCCTTAACCGTCTAAATTCAAGATGTTAAAAACCTAATTTGTTTAATCTCTCCTCATAATCTAACCCCTGAAGTCCAGGTATCATCCTTATAAATCCATGTTGTATTCCCTCCAAGGTCAAGATATCCTTCCTAAAGTGTGATGCCCAGGTCTGCTTGCAGTACTCCAAGACATGTCTAGGTAGCATATAACTTCTGCATCCTTATACTTCAGTCCTTTCTACATAAAGGGCTGCAATCCATTAGTCTTCTTCATTATTTTCTATACCTGTCCCTAGTATTTTACAAATCTATGCAACTGGACCCCCAAGTCTCTTTGGCCGTACACTGTACTTAACCATATCATCTTGAAAGTACCCTAATCTTTCTATTTACATGCCCAAATGGATAACCTCACACATGTTTAGATTGAACTCCATCTACCACAGTTTTGGCAATTCTTCTAGTCTATCAATATCCCTTTGTAATTTTAAGCTATTTTTAGGCTGTACATCCACATTTCCCAACGTATCACCATTTCAATAATACTATGCCTTTCACACAGAAGTGTAATAACTCCATATTTAGCCACATTGTACTGCATCTGCCACATGAGTTCCCACTCACTCAAATTGTTTAAATCACTTACATCCTCAAAAGCTCCAATAGATCTGCTTTTCATAAATACATGCTGGCTTTGACCAATCCTTTAATTCACAACAACCATATATATCAATTGATAGATTCCACTCTACTTACCAAACCTATCCTAGCTGCTCCCTTGCCGACAACACTATGCACTGAGTAACTGCTTGTGTGTAGAAATCAACAACTAATCTATGCACCTCTGTTGCTTTTCTCTGGTTATGTTTTCAACATTATGTTTTTATCACACCTGCTTCATGTGAGAATCTTGTAATGCAGCCGCACAGACTCACTATCTGAATCATTCACAGCAACTATTTCTCTGCTGGGTACTTGGCCAAGCAAGAATGGTTGCTGATGCATTGCCATCTGAATTTACACCTTGATTATTTCATTGCTCTGGAAAATTGGAACAGGGACTATATCTAAAACGAAGAAGGTAAGCATTAGCAAATCTTTGGCTGTGCTATGGAATAGCAAGCTGCAATGTTCTGCGGATTGACAGCGTGTAACACAAAAAGTTAAAGACAAAGCAAAGAGGAAGGGAAGATACCAACAAATGTCCTATGCCTCCACGCATGACACCTCCATGCTGGTGGTTGTATGATTTCTGATCTAAGAGAGGTCTCTTTCATGGGAACAAGTGTTAGCATGTGATGGGATCCCATAATGTGGTGTGCAGCTTCTTCCTGTTATGTGCTAGCTTTCACACAAAGGGTGAACATGGATTAGCATGTGTCTTTTGCCAAATCGTCAATCTTCACAATATTTCAATAAACATATCACATGATGCATGATAAACACTTAGTGGGTGGCACGGCGGCACAGAGGTTAGCACTGCTGTCTCATAGCGCCAGAGACCCGGGTTCAATTCCCACCTCAGGCGACTGTGTGGAGTTTGCACATTCTCCCCGTGTCTGCGTGGGTTTCCTCCGGGTGCTCCGGTTTCCTCCCACAGTCCAAAAAAAAATGTGCAGGTTAGGTGAATTGGCCATGCAAAATTTCCCATAGTGTTAGGTGAAGGGATAAATGTAGGGTGGGTTGTGCTTCGGCGGGTCGGTGTGGACTTGTTGGGCCGAAGGGCCTGTTTCCACACTGTAAGTAATCTAGTTCAGAATGAACTGCAGCATTTCAGGCTATGAGTATAAGATCATAAGAAACAGGGGTAGCATGAGGGCATTTGGCCCACTGAGCTTGCTCTGCTAATCAATAATCATGGCTGATCTGATCAAGACCTTAATGATACTTCTTTTCCTGTGCCCAACAACCAATGATTCTCGTGTCAATCAAACTAATTCACCCATGAATATATCTATGGAAAAGAATTCCAAAGACTAACCATTAAAAAAAGGAGATTCTGTGAAGTCATATTTGGTCTTGTAGGCAGTACACCAAATAAAGGGAGGAGTATTAACAGGCTCAAGGCAATTATTGAATCCACTTGGGTTCAGCAGAAGTATGAGTGAGTTAAAGGTGATTCCTGTCTCAGCACCCTTGATGTCATTACTGACTTCCTTTCTGGACAACAGCCAGATCCTGGGGATAATATGTTTATGCTGACATATTGTTTCACACTTCACCCTGCCCGCTCACCAATTTCCTTTGGCAAACAGCAGTCTTCCAAAGAGAAAAGGACCTCTGCTCCATTCTGAAATTCTCCCACCAGGCTCTCTGTGGTTGTACCTGAAAAGAACTCAGGACTTCTGCTGATTGGAACCAGGTAGACCTTGTTAACTATGAGATTCTTGATTGGGGTTGTTAACCTGAGCCAATCAGGAAAACCTTGGCTGATCAACATAACCAGGAGATTAGAATCTCCTCAGTTGAGGACTGACTCTGAGCTGGCTGGCCACAACCACTTTACTGTGCACTAATAAATAAAAGGTGACTTTATGACACAACATTGGTCTCTGTGCAGTTATTTCAGTGCCTATGGGAGTAAATAGGACATGCCTGAAGAACATTCACTTGCAATAGTCATCTTGGAGTTAGGGTAAGCTTTTCTGGGATGATGCCTCTATTTGGAAAGCTTGATTCATTTGACCCTGCTGTCAAAGACTGGGCCCAGTATGTGGAAAGAATACAATATCTTTTCCTAGCAAAAAACATTGGGACAGATGAAAAGCGATAAGTAATCTTTCTGACTGCATGTGGACCCACAGCATTTTCGGTTATACGGGCACTTAACTTTCACAGAGGCACCAAACACTGAAACCTTCCAAGAGTTGACAGAGTTGGTTAAGGAATATTATGGCTCCAAACCTCCTCTAATCCTGAGACACTGTTGGTTTTATTCGGCTGTTAGAGAACTGGGGGAATTCGTATTGGGATTTTTGATGAGGTTACCATGACTAGCAGAGTCATATGATTTTGGGTAAATCCTGAATGAGATGTTGAAAGATGGTTTGGCATGTAGGATTAAAATGTAACCAAGCAGAAACACTTACTAACTGAAGCCCAACTAGATTTCAAACAGGCTCTGTAGCTGGCCTTGTCATGAGAGAATGCGGCAAGTGGAGCATGGGCATCCCAGTGGAAGTGGAAACCACGAACTGCCTAACTGAGCCTGGGGAAAACCACTTGAGTGCAGGCAATCACAGAGCCTCATACAGAGCATGTCCTGAGCAGAGAGACCCTAGGCCAAAGCAGAACATCAGCCAAGTGGCTAAACAGTTCTTCAGGATCTGGGGCGGCAAGCCATTGGTTGCTGCCAGTATGCGGACTCAAGTCAGCATGGAGTCTTGGTCTGACTTGAGCAGGAAAACTCATAAGCTGTTACCCAGAACAGTGCACACACTGGTCAGTTACTCTACATGTGGGTTGGAACAATTAAGTTGCTTAATGACACCCAAATCAGAGCCAATTAAATTTAATGCTTTTTTAAATGGTCACCTAGTTCCCATGGAGGTTGATACTGGCGCAGCTGTTTCTGTGGTTGCAGAATCTGTCTTTAACAAGATTTGCTTAGGACTCTAACCTTTAAGCTTGTGCAAGACCTCAGCCAGACTGAGAACATACACTGGAGAACTGTTTGCAGATTAAGGGAATGACTTCAATTCCAGCCTCTTATGGGAAGCATTGGTGCCTGCTTATCTCTGATGGTAGGAAAAGCTCTGGCCAAAACCTATTGGGGTAGAATTGGTTGATAAAGATTCATCTTGATTGGTTCAACATTTTTCGTTTGGAAAATAGCTGTCTCAGTGAAGTCCTAGTTAAGTACCCAGGGGATTTTCAAGAAGGGCTCAGGACTATCAAAGGTGTCAAAGCCACTTTACATGTTGACCAGGATGCAACTCTGAAATTTTGCAATGCCTGCCCAGTGCCATTTGCCTTGCTGGCAAAAGTAGAGGTGCAAATCAAAAGACTGGAAAGTGAAGGAATCATTAAGCCATTGCAGTTTGCAGAATGGGCAGCACCAGTCATACCGAATGTGAGGCCTGAGAGCTCAGGTTCGCCTTTGTGGGGATCTTAAGCAAACAGTAAACTGCTTATTGCAGCTGGATAAATACCTGATCTCTTGCATAGAGGGCTTATCCGCAAAGCTGGTGGGGAGGGGCTGCCCTTTATGAAGTTGGACATGAGCCACACCTATTTGCAAATGCGACTGGATGAGGAGTCCCATAAGTACACAACAATTAATACCCACAAGGGTTTATATCAGCATACAAGACTGCCATTTGGGATATCATCAGCTTGCACTCTTTTCCAGCGGACCACGGAGAACATTTAAAAGGCCACTTATCTGGATGATGTACTAATAACATGGAAGACCAATAAAGAGCACTTGTAGAACTTGGAAACAGCGCTTAAACATTTCTCCCAAGTGGTCATATACCTTAGAAGTGAAAAGAAAAGTGTTTCATGCACCCCAGTGACCTATTTTGCTACAGAGTCGACAAAAGTTACACTCGTGAGAAGAGAAAGTGAGGGTGATCAACGGATCCCCATCTCCCACTTCTGTACCGGAGCTTAGGTTTTTCCTTGGGTTAGTGAATTAATACGGAAAATTCATACGTAAACCGGCCTCCATCTTGGCACCCTTACACCTGCAATTGAAAAAGGGTGAGCCTTGGAAAGGGTCACAGAGCCAAGAAGCAGCCTTTAGGGAAGTTAAAAAGCAGCTATCATCATCTAAGGTGTTGGCCCACTATGATATCAAGTGAGATCTACCTGACAAGTGATGCTTCCCCATAAGGTATTGGGGTAGTGTTGGCTCACTGATGGGCCAACGGACAGGAACACCCAATAGTGTATGCTTCCCGGACTGAAAAGTTTGACGGTCGTCTTTGGAAGTTCCACCAGTACCTTTACGGATGGGAATTTGTTATAGTAACAGATCACAAATGCCTGCAAGGGTTACTGAAGGAAGACAAGGCGGTGCTGCTCATAGTTTCCCATAGAATTCAGTGTTGGGCCCTTATTCTCAGCACCTTACAAGTACAAGTTAGAACACAATCCAGGAAGCCAAGTAGTTAATGTGGATGTCTTGAGCTGCCTCCCACTGGTGGATACTCCTCTGCCTGATGCCTTCCCCGGGAAATTCTGTTTAGGTTTTGAACTTTCTGGACACCTTTCCACTCACCACAAACAATACCCGACTGTGGACACAAAAATATCCTGTCCTAGCAAACTAAAACAGCTGGTGATGATAGGGGTAGCAGAAGGGCCATTGCAACCCAGATTGAAACCTTTCTGCACCCGGTGAGACCAGGATGGTATACTACGTGGGGAGAAAGGGTGATTATCCCAAGTAAAGCTCACGGCCAAATACTGGCTGAATTCTACCAGGGTCATCCAGGGGTTTCCGAGATGAAGATACTGGCAAGAAGCTATATCTGGTGACCAGGGTTGGATGCTGGCATAGCTGCGATGGTGGGGTAGTACCCAGGGTGCCAACAAAAACAATAGAATGCCACCACTGGCACCTCACATTCATGGGAATGGCCAGATAAACCCTGGATTCAGTTACATGTCAAGTATGCCTGTCTTTTCATGTGCTCAATATCCCTGGTCAGAGTGGATGCCTATTCAAAGTCGTTGGCATGCATAAAGATCTTTCAGCAAACTCTGAGCTGAGAGGTGAGAAGGTGTGAGCATTGTTCACAAAATAGGGACCTCTGAAAGTATTGTTCACAGACAATGGGACATCATTTAACAGCAGGGAGGTAGTTTGAATATTCTTAAGGTCCATTGGCATTTAGCATATAAGGACAGCTGTTTTCAAATGTTGAAGGCAAGCTTAAACAAGCAGCCCACAGATTCAATTGAGATGAAACTGTTCTGGTACCTGTTCAATTATAAATCCATTTCACATGCGACAACACGGATAGCTCCAGCAGAGTTGCTGATGGGGAGAAGACTCTGCACCAGGTTTAACCTGATATTAGTTTTGCTTTACATTACAAAATACTGTGCCAGAACTGTAACAAACACTACATTGGACTAACAGACAGAAAACTGGCCACCAGGATACATGAAGATCAACTTGCCACAAAATGACATGGCCCTCTCTCACTAGTATCCTTACATTCAGGTAAGGAAGGACACCACGTCAACAGGGACAACACATCCATCCTAGGACAAACAGAGACATGCACGAGAATTCCTGGAAACATAGCATTCCAACCAGAACTCTATCAACAAACACACTGACTTGGAGCCCATTTTGCACCCTCTGAGAAAAAGAACAGGAAATGACATCACAACAGGGTATGTTACCACCAACCCAAAGAAACCCAACCATATAAATAGAAAGCAGGAATCATCATCAGCGCTTTGTCCGGAGGCTCACTGAAGATGTTACCTAGTATGGTAATGAAACGTCTGAAAATGAACCTTCCAGCTCAGCGAGGAAACCGACATCCATGTGATCACCTGAAAGCCATTACCTCACAAACAGGTAGGAACAAAATATACCTAGCCCCTCAGAACAGACCGAACAGTGAGCAGCAACTGTAGATGTTCCCTGTCCTTCTAGTGTTGAGGAAACCTTAGAGTCCAAAATGGATGTGGCCTCAATACCGTTGCCACCAGAAGGAGGGAGAAGACTCTTCTGAGGTTTTATAGATGCAAGAAATGGGCCAGAGTCCAGTATACACCACCTGTGTCTGAGTCTGAGGTGAAGGAACTGGACCTGGGCAAAACCATCTCAAGTAAAGCTACAAGTGAAAGACCAGGCCAATATCTCTGGATGTAGGAGTCAGAGGGATGTAGTGATTGGGACTACATGGACCTCATTAACTACGAGGTTCTTGATTGACCCAGGTTAATAACTCCAAACAGGAAAGCCTTGTCTGACCAATAGAGCCAGGAAATTAGAATCTCCTCAGTTAAGGACTGACTCAGAGCTGGCTGGCCACACAGCCAGTATTTATGGCTGTTGGTTTTTGTTTTTAAGGGAACTGATTTCTGAACTGGCTGATCTTTACACTCAATGTGCTACAGGTGAATTTCAGTTTTCGTTTGGGAACTGTTGTTTCATTGGCTGGCTACAGCCTGTGTGTTACTCTTGTTTTTGGTTTATTTTGAGAAAGGACTATGCTGATTTTGTGGTAGGGTTTAGCCATTGACATCTGGCTTTTTAGAGTCTGCACTTTCCTTGTTGCATGTGTTTTCACTATTTGGTGTTTGGACTGAGCCCCTGTGAGTCAACTGCACCTTTCCAGATGAACTGTTCCTCCATGGGTAGGCCTGGCACTCTGTGGGTGGACGAGGCCTCTGTAAAGACTGAAAACCTGTGTGTGCACTGGGAGGTGAGCATTTGATGCACACTGGAGTGGACCCTGCCTTCAAGAGTAAACTGAGCCCCTGTGAGTTAACTGCACCTTTACAATGAACTGTATTCCTGTGAGTGGGCCCAGTCCTCTGTGGACACACCAGGCCTCCAGGGAGACTGAACACCTGTGTGTGTGTGCTGTGGGGTGTGCATTTGCTGCTTTCGGGATGGGACTCTGTCTTCGGTTGTGGACTCTGTTCCTGGTAAGAGGGGACATTGTTTTTGGTCACTGACTCTGCTTTTTTGTTTGTTGGGTTTATCACTTGCATTGTCTTGTGTGTCCTTGGGTCTGGCAGGCTTTAGTGTGAGATGGGAGGCTCA
Organism: Hemiscyllium ocellatum; assembly: GCF_020745735.1. Lineage (NCBI taxonomy): Eukaryota > Metazoa > Chordata > Chondrichthyes > Orectolobiformes > Hemiscylliidae > Hemiscyllium > Hemiscyllium ocellatum. The sequence goes on along the minus strand of NC_083407.1, from coordinate 61,058,582 downwards.
TAGGTCATCCTGAAAGCTGTCACCCCGAGAGCTGGCAGGGGTTAGGCTGTCCTGTGAACCAGAAGGTGAGAGGCTTCTCCGAGAGTCGGAAGGTGGGTAGACCACCTCGATGCCACTCGGCTTGAGAGCCAGAAGATGAGAAGGTCGTCTTGAGTGCTGTTGTCCTGAGAAGAGAGTGGGATGGGCTGTCCTAGCGGTGACTGGAAGGTGTGGTGGGGCAGCCAAGAGCCAGAAGGTATATGGGCGACTTGGTGGCGGGACCCAGCCTCTGTGCAGTTATTTCAGGATGCAAATGTAAATATTCTTGCTTCTAAATATCCTCCTCTACAGTTTCAAAGTAGTGCTTCTCTGATTTTGATACAAAATTGCACTTCCCATTGAAGCTGCTGCTAGCCCTTGTCTCTGGAAAACTAGGAGTAACTTACAAGTTGGTGAGAAAGCCAAACTAATTTCTCTGGGTAACTTGTTCTACCCAACACCTGCCAGTTTACCTAAACTGAACCCCATTGCCTCCAAGGCTTCTGAGGTGCAACAAAGTAAAGAATGCATTAAATAGGGCACTTATTAACAAAAAAATGAGTATTTAATTGAATAAAATAAACATTTTTAGAGTCTGTCGATGAACAAAGTGCTATCAGAGATGATAAAGACTCCAATAATTAAAGAAATGTTCACTAAATTAAATATAAGAGCATGAAGAAATGAAGTCTATCTCACTGAATGATTTTAGACAATTTGAAGATTAGCAAGGCCATGGTGTGTTGAGTTCACTGACTATTGGGAGTTATTTGACTATTCCAGACTGACATTTGAGGACAGTCTTGACTGTGTGTTATACAGGTACTTCGTTTAATTGCTTATTTCCTTCAGAAAGTATTCCATTGTTATAATGAGAAAACCAAGACTTATAAATCAGTAATAACATAGAGATTTAAAGTATTGCTAATTATTTATAATTACGGGCGGCACGGTGGCACAGTGGTTAGCACTGCTGCCTCACAGCGCCTGTAGACCCGGGTTCAATTCCCGACTCAGGCGACTGACTGTGTGGAGTTTGCACGTTCTCCCCGTGTCTGCGTGGGTTTCCTCCGGGTGCTCCGGTTTCCTCCCACAGTCACAAAGATGTGCGGGTCAGGTGAATTGGCCAAGCTAAATTGCCCGTAGTGTTAGGTAAGGGGTAGATGTAGGGGTATGGGTGGGTTGCGCTTCGGCGGGTCGGTGTGGACTTGTTGGGCCGAAGGGCCTGTTTCCACACTGTAAGTCTAATCTAAAAAAAAAGTCTTAATAAAGTGTTATAAGATGAGCTATAATTCTTACCTGAGCCACTTCTTCAAAATCATCATGCCTCTTCTGAAGAGCCCGAGCTCTATGAAGTGACTTCCCAACCCCAGTGTGTTTACTTAGAAATGCTTCTCCATGATTTTCTATCCAGTCTAAAACCTGTAATAATAAAACACAAATGGTAAGATACAGCAGCAAGACAACCAACAGAAGTAAATCACTGAAGTGCATCATGCTGCACACGTTTTTTCATAGCTTAATAATATTTGATTAAGAGGATGTTGTAATCAGTTCACCAGAAATCCATAATTGGGAGAAGTTGATTTTGGAATAGCAATTTGTATGAAGGACCAACTAATTGAATCCCAAGAGAAATGAACTGCCAGGTTTGACAACCAGGTAGCTAGTATACTGTTCACTATGCAAGACAAAGAAAGGTATCTGGAGATTACTGCAGTATTTTGTCAGTTTTTAGTATTATCATTTTTCTTCTATTTCAGTCAATCTTTAACAACCACCAAATACTGTAACAAGACCAAAACAGAATGGTAAAGATCCCTCTTCAAACACTTGTTTTGTTCCATGTCTCTGTAAGATTTTCCTTGTTGTTGACAGGCAGTGGAATAACATAAGCACATTATTTTACACATTAATTATTAAATACATATTAAAAGAATAAATATATTTATTACAGTTTTAATCATTATTAACTGGTCACACAGAAGAAAATAACAGATAATTTTCAAGTGCACTGCAAACATAATTAATATTATGCTTTTCATGTCGTTGTTTCATTATTTTATTTCTACTAACTACAACAGTTAGCAGACAAGGGGCTAAATTTTCACCATGGGAGCGGGAATCGTGAATCAGAAAATCTTCTGACTTGGCAACGCATCTCTCTGGAAACAGCCCACACAGGCACAAGTTGTGCTTCGGGGTGGGGGGTGGGGGGGAATGGTGTTGACGGCACAGAACATTCAGGAGGCAGCCACAGAAGTGGCTGAGTGCAGAGGTGTCCTAGTTAGAAAGCCTGGCTCAGTTTTCTGAGACTTCAGACAAATTACACAATTAGGCTCACTAGCTTTCAACTCTCACCACATCTATCATGAACAACTCCACTCATTACTCTTCTTTGCCCCCATGCTACTTCTGTAGCCAATCACCACATATAGAAACTAAGGACAGATCTTAGCAGTCACGTGAAAAATATTTTTAGAGTTACAGAGTCAAAGAGATATACAACATGGAAACAGACCCTACAGTCCAACTCGCTCATGCCAACCAAATATCCCAACCTAATCTAGTCCCAGATGCCAGCATTTGACCCATATCCCTCTAAACCCTGCCTACTTATATATACCTATCCAGACAGTTTTTAAATGTTGTAATTGTACCAGCCTCCACTGCTTCATCTGGCAGCTCATTCCATACACATACCATTCTCTGTGTGAAGAAGTTGCGCCTGAGGTCCCTTTTAAATCTTTCCTCACTCATCCTAAACCTATGCCCTCTAGTTCTGGACTTCTCCACCGCACCCCCCCAACCCCCAAACTGCAGAAAAGCCTTTTTGATTATGATGCTTTATCTGCCCTTCAAAAGTGGTTATGCCTCCTGCATTAATCTGTGATTCCTGCTTTGCAGACCTATCTCCTTGTAACTATGAAAATATGGTCTGCTTGAACCTCACAACTAATTTCATGGATCACTGTTGAGTTTCGATCAAATTTGGATCTGGCTGAAATGAGGGTCTTCCACTTATGTGTCCCACCAGCCATTTTTAAAGGCATTTGGAGTCAGCCAACATCAAACAGCTGTCCTGTTGGATTATATCTCATTAAAATTTGTAAAGTAAAATTAAGAATTTAAAAAGATAAAGAATTTAAAATTGATAAAATCCTCCATAAACAGTAGCTGTGGATTCAAGAAATTAACAGCTTGTTCAATAAGCCTTCAATGACAGACAGATGCTAATGAAGTGGTCATGTCACTAGGGCCCAGGTTAATACTCTGTGGCCCTGGGCTCATATCTTATTTTGGAACCTAAAATTCAAAAAATAAAAGATCTAGAATATAAAACAGATCTCAGTAATAGTGACTATGAAAACTATCATTGATTATTGCAAGACCTGTCTAATTTGTTCATTTCTCTTAAGGATGGAAAGCTGATACCTTCACCCAGTCTGCAGGTCCACATGGTTAACTCTTATGTGATTGATAGAATAGACCAACAAGCCATTTACCTCAAACGTAATTAGGGATGGGCAACAAATAGTGGTCTTGCCAGCAATACCACATCCCATGAAAGAGAAAAGAGAAATAGATTACCTGAGTCTATCAGACTACACATTATATTTTAATTAACTAGGTTAGATTCTTATTTGTAAAAAATGAGGTCTGCAGATGCTGGAGATCACAGCTGCAAATGTGTTGCTGGTCAAAGCACAGCAGGTTAGGCAGCATCCATTCCTGATGAAGGGCTTATGCTCGAAACGTCGAATTCTCTATTCCTGAGATGCTGCCTAACCTGCTGTGCTTTGACCAGCAACACATTTGCAGCTAGATTCTTATTTGGATAACTGTCAGAAAACCAGTTTAACAGTGACTACAAAACTTTACCAAGTTTACTTATATCATAATATCTGAGTGAAGTTGTTTTTATTAACCCATTGGCAGGCAGAAAAGCCACTTTCAAGCTATATCTTCAGTAAAACAGCATATTTTTGGTCACTACTTTTGACAGTACAGAAATATATGGCATACAAATGACAGCTTAATATAAATTAATGGAATAAACAGAAAAAAAACCAAAAAGAGTTTCCCCGGTTAAGCCCAATGGTAACATAGGTTGATAAGAAAGGAAACAGGAGATGGCACTTGGTACTTTCCAGTTTGAGGAGTTTCAGGGACAGATAGAGTACCAGCTTAAGGTTGACACGCAACAAGTGGGAGAATCAGAAATAACAGGGAGTGCTGGAGTGGCTTGTCCATCACATGAAAATACCAGTATTGGATCTGTGCCCCCTATAGGTGCAGATTGTGTTACACACAATTGGAAAACTCCAGGAAATCAATACAATGTAAGTGGAGACTTAATTGTGTCTTTGCTGCCTCTGTTTCTGCCCTATGCATGGTCAACTCTGATTTGTTAGACACATAACAGAAGAGAAATTGGCTTCTGATATTCCCTGTGGAGAATTCTGTCTTCATTATCAAACTATAAAACATTGTTTCACAGGAAACACATGCTGCACTGTGTCCGATTATTTCTAAACAGCAGGAGATATATCTCACCACAATGGATGGTGGAATTTGCATTCAATTAAAAAAAACTGTCTAATGATGACCATGAAATCATGGTTGATTGTTGGAAAAACACATTTGGTTCACAAATGTCCTTCAGGGAAAGTAATCTGCCATCTTCACCTGATCTGGTCTGCATATGACTCCAGGCCCACAGCAATGTAGTTGACTCCCAACTGCCCTTTGAATGACCTAACAAGCCATTCAATTGTACCAATTGCTGCAATGAAATGAAACCAGATTAATCACCTGGTATCACCCTTGGCACTGGAAAAGACAACAGCAGAAACAGTCTTATCAACTCTGCAAAGTCCTTCTCACTAATATCTGGGGACTAGTGCCAATATTGGGAGAGCTGTCTCATAGACTAGTCAAGCAACAGCCTGGCATAGTCATACTCACAGAATCACATCTTATGGACAATGTCCTAGACACCACCATCACCATCCCCAGATATGTCCTGTCCCACCAGCAGAACAGAATCGGCAGAGGTGGTGGCACAGTGTATACAGTCAGAAGGGAGTTGCTCTGGGAGTCCTCAACATTGACTCTGGACCTCATGAAATCTTGTGGCTTCAGGTTAAACATGGCCAAGGAAACCTCCTACGTACCATCCTCCTCAGCTGATGAAGCGGTACTCCTCCAAGTTGAACAACACTTAGAGAAAGGACTGAGGACACCACAGGCACAAAATGTACTCTGGGTGGGGGATTTCAATGTCCACTATCAAGAGTGGCTTCACAGCAGTACTATTGATCGAGCTGGTTGGATCTTAAAGGGCGCAGCTACTAGACTGGGTCTGCAGCAGGTGGTGAAGGAACCAAAAAGAGGGAAAAGTATATTTGACATCATCCTTACACAATCTGCCAGCTGCAAATGCACCTCTCCAATGCAGGATCATTAACAGCAAACACCACACAGTCCTGGTCGAGATTAAGTCCCATCTTCACAATGAGCATAATGCTCATTGTGTTGTGGGGCACTATCACCAAATGGGATAAAATTCGAACAGATTTTGCAATTCAAGATTGGGCATTCATTAGGCACTGTGTGCCATCAACAGCAGCAGAGCTGTACTCCAGCATAAGCTGTAACCTCATGACCCAGCATATCCCCCACACAACCATTAACATCAAGCCAGAGGATCAACTCTGGTTCAATGGTCAGTGCAGGAGGAGATGCCAGAAGCAGCATGAGGTATACATGAAGATGGTGAAGCCACCAAACAGAACTACTTGCATACCAAACAGCATAAGCAGCAAGTGATAGAGCTAAAAAAAATCCTACGAACTATGGATCAGATCTAAGTTCTGAAGACCTGCCACATCCAGTTGTGAATGGTGGTGGATGATTAAATGACTCACTGGAGGAGGATGCTCCACAAATATCCCCATCCTCAATGATGGAAGAGCCCATCACATCAATAAAAAAGATAAGGCTGAAGTTTTTGCAGTAATCTTCAGCCAGAAGTAACGTGTGGATGATCAATCTCTGCTTCCTTCAGTGATCCTCAGCATTACAGATACCAGTCTTCAGCCAATTCCATTCACCCCCATGCAATACCAAGAAACGGCTGGAGGCACTAAATACAGCAAAGGCTATGGGCTCTGATAACATTCTGGCAATATGAAGATTTCTGCTCCAGAACGTGCTGCTCCCCTATTCAAGCTGTTCCAGTACAGTTACAACACTGGCACCTACCTGAGAATATGGAAAATTGCCCAAGTATGCAATAAAAAGCAGGACAAATCCAACCCAGCCAGTTACTGCCCCACCAGTAAAACGATGGAAGGTGGCATCAACAGTGCTATCAAGCAACATCTGATCAGCAATATCCTGCTCAGTGACACCCAGGGCCACTCATCTCCTGACCTTATTACAGCCTTGGTTCAAACATGGACAAAAGAGCTGAATTCAAGGGGTGAGAGTGACATCCCTTGATATCAAGGCTCCATTCAAAACGAGTGTGGCATCAGGGAGCCCTGGCAAAACTCGAATCAATGGGTATCATGAGACAAACTCTCCCACGGTTAGTGTCATACCTGACACACAGGAAGATGGTCATGGATGTTGGAGGTCAGTCATCTCAGCTGTAGGGCACTTCTGCAGGTGTTCCTCAGGGTAGTGTCTAAGGCCCAATCAGCTTCAGCTGTTTCATCAATGACCTTCCCTTCATCATAAGGTCAGAAGTGGGAATTTATTGCCGATGATTGCATAATGTTCAGCGCCATTCATGACTCCTCACATATTGAAGCAGTCCATGTCCAAATGCATCAGGATCTGGACAATATCCAGGCTTGGGCTGACAAATGGCAAGTAACTTACTTGCCAAACAAATGCCAGGCTATGACCATCACCAACAAGAGATAATCTAACCACCTCCCCTTGACATTCAATGGTGTTACCATCACTGAATCTCCCACTATCAACATCCTGGGAGTTATCATTGACTAGAACCTCAACTGGACTCATCACATAAACACAGTGGCTACAAGAGTAGGTCAGAGGCATGGAAAACTGCAGCGGGTAACTAACCTCCTGACTTCTCAAAGCCTGTCTACCACAAGGCACAAATCAGGAGTCTGATGGAATAATCCCCACTTGCCTGGATGAATGTAGCCCCAACAACACTCAAGCAACTTGATAGCATCCTAGGCAAAGCAGCCCGCTTGATTGGTGCTGCATCCACTCCACCAACGTCAGTGGCAGCAATGTGTACTATCTACAAGATGCCCTGCAGTGGTTCACCAAAGATCCCCAAACAGTACCTACAAACCCAAAATTGCTTCCATCTAGAAGGACATGGGCAGCAGGTACATGGGAATACCACCACAGGGTAATAACAATGACTGCAGATGCTGGAAACCAGATTCTGGATTAGTAGGGCTGGAAAAGCACAGCAGTTCAGGCAGCATCTGAGGAGCAGTAAAATCAACGTTATTTTGCCTGAAATGTCAATTTTACTGCTTCTCGGATGCTGCCTGAACTGCTGTGCTTTTCCAGCCCCGCTAATCCGGAATACTACCACATTCAAGTTCCTCTCTAAGCCACTTACCATCCTGACTTGGAAATATATCATCATTCCTTCGCTGTCACTGGATCAAAATCCTGGAATTCTCTCCCTAATGGCCAACTCTCAGCAGGTGGGCTGCAGTGGTTTAATAAGGCAGCTCACCACCACCTTCTCAAGGGCAACTAGGGATAGACCAAAAATGCAGGCCAGCCAGCGACACCCACTTCCGACAAAAATGAATTTAAAAAAACCTATTCTGTTCCAGTGAGTGCCATAATCAGCAAGGGAGAAATAATTAGCCAATTTGCTTTAACAATGTTGTTGGTTGAGGGGAGGATACAAAAGAAAAAGTCTTCTATTTTCACAAAGTATCATGGGTCCTTTATTGTCCACTTGAAACAGTTGAAAAAGCATTCAAGGCCCTGGTTTGATGACACACCCATAGTTGGTACATCTGTTGATGCAACCTTCCCTCAGTATTGTAGTGGATCTTGATCCCAGATTTTTAAAGCTGATAATATTTTACTTTTTAGTTTAGCTAATAAACCAGTGTTTTATTTTGTTATATACATGTTATCTAAGTGAACTTTTCTTTCTGAACAAACGTAAGGCCATAAAATGCGTAAGTTAATCCCTTGCATCACTGAATATCCAAACTATTAATCCTGGTATTACAGACAGCTTTCCAATTCTTTTTTATCGAAGCATCACACTTGAGCTGAGACACCCATTGCCAAATGGACTGAAAAGCCATATTGTATTATTGAATATTTGAATGTTCTTCTTAATCTCTTGCAAAATCAGTCTGTTTCCCCACTAACTCTCATTTCTTAAAGATTTGCTTTTACTGGAATCTTTTGATTGTGAGACAGAATTCAAATGGTAATAAATTGAATGATCAGCATAACATTAAACAAAGTGCCATCTTTAATGACCTGTAATATAGTGGGCTTCATTAAAAAGAGAGAAATGGCCCATTTCTGCCATTTTGCACATAATTTGGTTAATTGAAAAACACAGGTGATTTTTAGTGTGGCAGATAATAAATGGAAATTCCCACATGTGATTGGGTGCTGCAAAAAGAAGTCATTCAGTGTGTGTGTGTCTCTGTGTGTTAACATTATGCATATAAAAAGAAAAAAAGACAGAAATGGGTGATATGGGTGATTTGGTGAGAAAACAAGTTTTTAAAAAAGTAACATGGAGATTCATAAATGAAATACTTTCTGGATATTGAAAAAAATGTTAAAAAGAAGTGGGCGTTCAAGATGGTTACCAACAGGTCCAGGCACAGACCATGAAGGGTGCAGTGATTTCCTGCTTGCTCCTCTATGCTCGTGCCCGGGTTTCCGAGGAGATGGAGCATGTCATATCCACCAATGCCCATCAAAGCTTTTGAAGCAAGGTGGGCACCGCGGAAGCTGGATTGATTTATTTCCCCATCCAAATCTATTTTGGTTTAGTGTCCTTTTTCCCACCGTTCATTTCAGAGATATTGTTGAACTGGTGGGCACTGCTTGTCAATTTCTAATTTAATTAGAGATGCAAGTGATTTGGTGGTGGTTTGTTTTTTTTCAAACGAATGGGCTCACAAAGTGGGTGGTATGTAACTGCAATGATTAAAATGGCATCAGACCAAGTATTTGGAATGTTCTGGTTTTGGTCATTTCAACCAGAGCGGTAGAAAAGACAGCAAAGTTTTCCTCATTGTTTTAAGGTTGGGAGAAGGAAATCAGATGAGGTTTTTAATAAGTACATCTTCACACAATTTTTTTTTCCTTTCTCAGGAATAGTGTGGAGGTGTGGCAGCATTCCTACACTATCTGTTAGCCTGTTGAAATACATCATGGACATAGTCACTCTTTCAACAGCTAGGAATTCCTTGTGTGGGACCTGAAGCAGAGCTTTGGACCCAGAGGTTGGCAATGCGATCGCCAAGCCACAAGATGTCCCGCAGCAGAACAAAATGGCTGGTGGGGGGGGTGCAGTGGTGGTGGTTGGGGAGCGAATCAGCCAGTCAGCCCACCACTTCTGAACACCAATCAGTTGCTCCTTTTGGAAAGTACATGTCTGTATCAAAAATTAAAAAATGGTAATTTGACCTCAGCAGTCATTGTGTGTTTAATGTGACAAATCCTGAAATTCTCATGTATATAGTATAGTTGTCACATCCCACAATCAGACAACATAGTGGGTTTTCCAGCTTTATGTTGTAAATAGGCAGTCTCAGTATTGCAGACTCTGAAACCAGATTGAAGAGACTCAGTATCTTAGAAGTTGTTATCTTTTGTTTGAACTAGTTTGGCAGGGAGATGGCAACCAGAGCTACAGATCTGAGAACAGAGTAGCTAGTGAACAGCCAGATACAGTGTGCAAAGAGTCTGTGAGGAGGGATGGACAGTTGATAGGGCATAGTTGCAGTCAGTGTGATGGGTTGAAGTGTGTCGACTTGAACACAAGGAGTATCAGGAATAAGGGTGATGAACTTAGAGCATTAATCAGTGGTTGGGACTATGATATTGTGGCCACAATGAGACTTGGATATCAAAGGGACAGGAATGGTTGTTGGATGTTCCAGGGTTTAGAAAGGAAATAGTGGGTGGGGTAAAAGAGGTGGGGGAGTGGCATTGCTAATCAGGGATAGTATGACAGCTTCAGAAAGGGAGGTCATCGAGGAGGGTTGTCTATAGAGTCAGAATGGGTGGAAGTCAGAAAGAGGAAAGGAGCAGTCACTTCGTTGCGAGTTTTCTACAGACCCCTCACTCCCACTCCCACCCCCAATTGCAACAGAGACACAAAGGAGCATATGAGAGGCAGATTTTGGAAAGGTACCGAAGTAACAGGGTTTTGTCATGGGTAGCTTTAAGTTCCCTAATATTAATTGGAACCTTATTAGTTCAAATAGTTTGGATGGAGCAGTTTTTGTCAGGTATGTCCAGGAAGGATTCCTGACTCAGTATGTAGATAGGCTGAATAGAGTTCTAAGTTCTAAGTTCATCACCCTTATTCCTGATACTTCTTGTGTTCAAGTCGACACACTTCAACCCATCACACTGACTGCAACTATGCCCTATCAACTGTCCATCCCTCCTCACAGACTCTTTGCACACTGTATCTGGCTGTTCACTAGCTACTCTGTTCTCAGATCTGTAGCTCTGGTTGCCATCTGAATAGAGGGGAGGCCATTTCGGATTTGATGCTTGGTAACAAACCAAGCCAAATGTCAGATCTCTCGGTTGGAGAGCATTTTGGTGATAGTGATCACAGCTCCCTTACCTTTACTATATTCATGGAGAGGGATAGGAGCTGAAAGGGGGCATTACAATACTATTAGGCAGGAACTGGGCACCTAAATTGGGAACAGATATTCTCAGGGAAGTGCACAACAGAAATGCAGAGGTTATTTAGGGAGAACTTGGTAATAGTACTGGATAGGTTTATCCCACTGAGGGAAGGAAGGGATGGTAGGATGAAGGAATCTTGAGTGACAAGGGATGTGGAACATTTAGTCAAGCGGGAGAAGGAAGCTTGCTTAAGGCTGAGGAGGCAAGGATCAGACAGGGCTCCAGAGGGTTACAAGATAGCCGGAAATGAACTAAATAATGGACTTAGGAGAGCTAGAAGGTGGCATTAAAAAAGCTTTAGCAGGTAGCATCAAGGAAAACCCTAAGGCATTCTACACTTACGTGAGGAACAAGAGGATCGCCAGAGTGAGAGTAGGGCCGATCAGCGAGGGAATCTGTGCCTGGTAGTTAGAGGAGGTATGGGAGGTCCTTCATGAATACTTTGCTTCAGTATTCATTACTGAGAAGGACCTTGACATTTGTGAGGATGGCATGAAGCAGGCATATAAGCTTGAACAGGTTGATGTTAAGAAGAGGATGTGCTGAAAATTTTGAAGAACTTTAGGATAGATAAATCCCCTGGGCTGATCAGGATATCCTGAAAAAGGGCTTATGTCCGAAACGTCGATTCTCCTGATCCTCGGATGTTGCCTGGCCTGCTAGGTTTTTCCAGCACCACACTTTTCAACTCTAGTCTCCAGCATCTGCAGTCTTCACTTTCTCCTAGCTGTAAAAAGATTCCTGATGAAGGGCTTATGCTCGAAACGATTCCTGATGAAGGGCTTATGCTCGAAACGTCGAATTCTCTATTCCTGAGATGCTGCCTAACCTGCTGTGCTTTGACCAGCAACACATTTGCAGCTTTCTCCTAGCTGATCAGGATATACCCAAGGTTACTAGGGGAAATGAGGAAAGAAATTGCCGTGCTTTGGCGAAGATCTTTGTGTTCTCACCGTCCACTGGAGTAGTGCCAGATGATTGGAGGGTGGCAAAAGTTATCCCCTTGTTCAAAAAAGGGAACAGGGATAATCCTGGGAATTAAGAACCAGCCAGTCTTATGTTGGTGCTGAGTAAATTATTGGAGTGGATTCTGAGAGACAGGACAGGATTTATGATTACTTGGCAAACCATAGTTTGATTAGAAATAGTCAGCATGGCTTTGTGATGAGCAGGTCATGCCTCACAAGTCTTACTGAATTCTTTGAGGATGTGAGAAAAGGCATTGATGAAGGTAGAGCAGTAGATGTGGTGAACATGGATGTTAGCAAGGCATTTGATTAGGCTCCTCATGGCAGGCTCATTCAGAAAGTAAAGAGTCATGGGATACAGGGAAAACTGGCTATCTGGATACAGAATTGATGGACCCGCAGAAGACAAGGGTGGTATTCAGCCTGGAGCTCGGTGACCAGTGGTGTTCCGCAGGGATCTGCTCTGGGAACTCTGCTCTTTGTGATTTTTCTAAATAACTTAGACCAGACAGTGGAATGGATTTAGTAAGTTTGCCTATGACATGAAGGTTAGTGGAGAGGTAAATAGTGTGGCGGGCTGTTGTAGGTTGCAATGGGACATTGACAAGATGTCAAACTGGACTGATAAGTGGCAGATGGAATTCAACTTAGAAAAATGTGAAGTGATTCATTTGGGAAGATTGAATTTGAAGACAGGATGTAGGGTTAAAGGCTGGACTCTTGGCAGTTTGGAGGAACAGAGGGATCTCGGAGTCCATGTCCATAGATCCCTCAAAGTTGCCACCCAAGTTGATAGGATTGTTAAGGAGGCATATGGTATGTTGAATTTCATTAGCAGGGGATTGAGTTTAAGAGTCGTGAAGTTATGTTACAGCACTGTAAAACCCTGGTTAGACCACACTTGGAATATTGTGTTCAGTTCTGGTCACCTCATTTTGGAAGGATGTGGAAGCTTTAGAGAGGATGCAGAGCAGATTTACCAGGATGCTGCCTGGATTGGAGGGCATGTTTTACAAAGGAAGGTTGAGGGAGCTAGGACTTTTCTCGTTGGAGCGAAGAAGGATGAGAGGTGACCTGATGGAGGTGTTCAAGATGATGAGAGGCATAGATAGAATGATTAGTCAGAGACTTTTCACCACAGAAATGGCTATCACAAGGGGATATACTTTTAAGGTGATTGGAGGGAGGTTTAGGGGAGATGTCAGAGGTCAGTGGGTGGGTGAATGGAATGCCCTATCAGCAGTGGTCGTAGAGTCAGATACATTAAGGATATTTAAGTTACTCTTGGATAGACACGTGGGTGATAGTAAAATTAAGGGCAAGGAAGTTAGTTTGAGCTTAGAGCAGAAAAAAAGATCTGCACAACATTGAGGTCTGAAGAGCCTGTACTGTGTTGTACTGTTCTGTGTTATATGTTCTACGTTTACAGAGTGACATATATTTCTGTTATCATATGTAGTTTCCATACATTATGTATGGATTCTGCCAGGGCTACTTCATCCTGACCTAATTCATCTTGGTTCAAACATGGACAAAAGAGCTGAATTCCAGAGGTGTGGTGAGAATGACTGCCCTTGATGTTAAGACTGCATTTGACCAAGTGGACCTGGGGGCAAGGCTGGTGGAAAGACAAGAGATGGATGCAAGTGGGGACGCAGCCACATGTTCCCACAAAGAGGTTGAACAGTTTATCAACATCACAAACATTTTGCACTCCGGCCTCAAGTTCACATGGACCATCTCTGGCACCTCCTTCCCCTTCCTGCACCCCCCCATCTCCATCTTCGGCGACCGACTCCCACAGCTATCTTGACTACACCTCCTCCCACCCCATCTCCTGGAAAAATGTGATCCCTTAATTCAATTCCTCCATCTCTGCATTATCTGCTCGCAGGAGGAGCAATTCCACTCCAGGACATCTCAGATGTCCTCCTACTTCAGGGACTGCAATTTCTCCTGTCACATGATCAACAATGCCCTCCAGTGTATCTCTTCCACTTCCCGCACCTCCGCCCTCAAATCCCACCCCTCCAACTGCAACAAGGATAGAATGCCCCTGGTCCTCACCTTCCACCCCACTAATCTCTGGATACAGTGCATTATCTTATGCCATTTCCACCACCTGTAGTCAGACCCCATCATCAGAGATATACTTCCCTCTCCATCTCTTTCTGCATTTAGCAGAGACCATTCTCTCTGTCACTCCCTTGTTAGGTCCACACCCTCCACCAACCCACCCTCCACACCTGACACCTTCCCTTGCTGCTGGAGGAAGTGTAAAACCAGCACCCACACCTCCACCCTCACCTCCATCCAAGGCCCCAAAGAATCTTTTCACATCCAGCAGAGATTGCCCTGCACATCATCTACCCACCTCATCTACTGTGTCCATTGCTCTCGATGTGCTCTCCTCTTCGTTGGGGAGAGAGGATGCCAACTCACAGCATTTCAGGGAACATCTCTGGGACACACACACACACACACACCAAATAATCCAACTTCCTGTGGCTGGCCACTTCAACTCCCCTCCCATTCCCGCAAGTTCTGGGCTTCCTCCACCACCACATCAAAGACATCTGACAACGTGAGGAAGCAAGCCTCATCTTCTGCCTTGGGACCCTGCAATCACATGACATCAACATCGATTTCACCAGATTCCAAATCTCCCCTCCTCCCACCTCATCCCAGATCTAACCCTCCAACTCAGCACCACTCTCTTGACCTGTCCTACATGTCAATCTTCCTTCCCACCTATTTGCTCCACTCTTTCCTCTGACCTATCATAATTACCCCACCTGCATTCACCTATCCCCACAGCCCCACCCTCAACCCCCTATTTACCTCTCATCCCCCTTTCCTCTCCACATTCCTAATGAAGGGCTTATGCCCGAAACGTTGACTTTCCTGCTCCTTGGATGCCGCCTGATCAGCTGTGCTTTTCCAGTGCCACTCTTTTTGATCCTGTCAAACATGCTGAACAAAATTCCAATTGTTGTTGTGTATATGTTTACTGTGCTGATTTACTTGAAGGTAGCAATTCAAAACCATTTATCAAATGTGCTTATGACAAAATAGATCGTCCTTGAAGCAAATAATAGCATCTCAGCTGAGCTAAAGGCTGTTTCAATCACCACCACCTGCAGTTCTTAGGTGTTGCTAGACCGGAGTTTCTCCAGCACATATTATTTTTATTTCAGTTCTCCAGCATCCACCATAACTTTGCTTTTATTCTCTCTAACTTGCCTGCATTTTAGGAAGCCTGGAGAAATAACTCCAAGGAAGCTGGTAGCCCATCACCAAGCCAGCCTTTATTTACACACACACTCTGAACAGCTAGCTCAGAGCCCATCTCAAGAGGAGCGAGAGTCTGTGAGACTCCTGATTATATTTGTCAGCCAGAGCTCCCTGATTAGCTCAGGTCAAGAACCCCAATCTGAGATCTTATACTCAATGTGATCCACCTGCCTCTCATTCCAATATCCACCCCCTCCCCCACCCAAGTCTGGGGATATGGCCTGTTCTTTATCATATAACTTCCCCTGGGACATTTTCCTAATAGTTCTGATTTCTTTGACTCTGAGTCAGTCATGGGCAGCGTGAACTGGACTGTAGCCCATCACTTGCACCGAGATCATTTGGAAGGAATTCCTCCTCTTCTTCAAGTGGTAACAGCATCAAGGCTGTATCCATCTTGGATTCTGAGGATTCTTTGATGCTCGACAGAGGGGGATAACCCACAGTTTCTGACAGGCCTTCTCGCTGTTCTGAGGGACGAGGCATGTTTTGATCCTGTACCTATTGCGAGGTAACAACTTTCAGATGATCCATGTTTGTTCAGGACTGCCTCACCTACTCGAACATTATTTGTCACAGGACCTGACCTCAGATTGACCTCACTTTGTACCCATTCAGGGCTGTTTTCATGATTTCGACACCAAACTGTCCTCTGAGGTAAACCATCCCTCTCACTTAGTGGAGGCACGTGGCAAGCATTGACATTCCTGATGTTGTTTCACCCTCCCTCCCAGGTCCAGGAATATCTGGTGCGGAGTCTTCTCATTAGCAACTCTGCTGGACTATCCTTGCAGTTGTGTGAGGAGTGGTCCTGTTATCAAACAGGAACCAGGACAATTTGGTATCAAGTGAAGCTGTCAGCTGTTTTATTAAGCCTGTCTTCAACAACGTTCTCCCCGTGTCTGTATGGGTTTCCTCCGGGTGCTCCGGTTTCCTCCCACAGTCCAAAGATGTGCAGGTCAGGTGAATTGGCCATGCTAAATTGCCCGTAGTGTTAGGTAAGGGGTAAATGTAGAGGTATGGGTGGATTGCGCTTCGGTGGGTCGGTGTGGACTTGTTGGGCCGAAGGGCCTGTTTCCACACTGTAAGTAATCTAATCATTTGGACTGCTCTTTCTGCCAGACCATTGGACGATGGATGCTATGGAGATGTCCGAATATGCTAAATGCCATTCCACTTTCAGAAATACTTGAAATCTCTACTGGTAAATGACTTCTCATTTTGTGTGACCAATACTTCTGAGAGTCTGTGTTTTGCAAATGATGCTCACAGCTTTTCAACTGTCATCCCCAAGTTTGATAAATTAGCTCTGCATGTCCAACCATTTTGAATGGGCATCCACAATGACCAGGAACAGTAAGCCCATGAAAGAACCGGCATATTATTGTGTAACTGAGTCCACATTTGATTGGTTATTCCCACGAATGTGGGGGACGTTGCTGGTGGTAGTTTTTATCCTTGTTGGCATTCTGGGCACTGCTCCATCCAAGCAGCTTTGTTGGCATCCAATCCTAGCTACCAGACATAACTTCTTGCCAACACCTTCATTTTGGAAACCCCTGGATGATTCTGGTGGAGTTCAGCCAGTATCTGCAATGACCTTTACTTGGGATAACCACTGCTATTCCCCATAATAATATGCCTCTAATCTGGTCTCACATGGTCCAGAAACCTTTCTCTTCTGGTAGTAATGGTCCTTTTGTTTCCCCTATCATTGCTGGTTGTTTTAGTTTTGCCAGGACAGGATCTTCTTGTGTCCACCATCTAATATATGTCAGCAGTGACCCTTTATTTACATATGCATAGAACAAGGACTCTGACCAGCTAGCTCAGAGCCCATCCCTACAGTAGTGAGAGATTCTGAGACTCCTGTTTAAATCTGTCAGCTGCATTGGCTCAGGGTTACAACTGCAATCAGGAATCTCATACTCAATGAGATCTACCTGACCTTCATCCCAAACAAGACACCTGGGTACATCACTAAAAGCACAGAGTTTATATGATGTCCTTCATCTTTAGAAAAGAAAGAATATGGTTTTGCGTGGTTTACATGTCAACATCCTGTCAATTAAGATGTGCATTCCAGAATGGATTGTGTGTACAACTCCATATTTAGCATCACTACAAGTGATGCACTACAAATCCCTATATATATATATAAAATATATCACACACACACACACACACACACACACACACACACACACACACACACACACACACACACACACACACACACACACAAACTTTTTCTGTCCAATCTGAAATTTATTTTATACATTCCATTTCAAATTACTGAAAAAGAATGTATTTTATAGACCCTTGTAACCACTTAATGGTGGGGTTTTTTAATGCTTTTTTTAACCACATTGAGTTGTGCCACACATATGGCCACTGAACCAAAATAAAATCAGTTGAATTTTATACCAAGAAAATATTGGCAGCTGAGCTTCAGGATAAAAGTCTAATTACTTAATGTCAATTTTATTTTATATTCTCAGGCACACTGCCAAAAAAGGGTTGAGATTAATTATTAAATGATCTGAAATGCAGAGAATGATTAAATTGATTTTTGATGGCCTGCGTTGAATTACTTTAATTATAAAATTATAAAAATAGCATTGTATACTTTAAATGAAGGAGCATAATTTGACATTGTCCTTTGGGAAAAAAGCACTGCTGATGAAAAGTATTTCCTGTTTATCTCATCATGTGGAAGTATTTTTCTTTATACTCTTTGATATTTTTGTCATGTATCTTGGGGTTTCTAATTGTGAATGCATGGTACAGAGCATGATACAGCAGATGGTACATGACGGGTTAGTTATGTGTTTGCTGAATATGCTGCTGGCACAGGGAGCAGATGTGAGATTGGTGTTGCACACTGCCCCCTTATATGAAAACAGCTGGCCATCCAGGTATACTACCCTGTTGTCTGACTGATATCATGGGCATGGCAAAGGCAAGGTAAGGCAAGTTATGGATGGTCCAAGCATGCTGTTAGGTGTGAAGTGAGTGAGGAATTCTTTTATGACCAAGCTAGTAGCCTTGAGGTGCACTCTGCTTGGATCTGTGAGCAGAGTGCAGTCCTTGTGTTCAAACTTTTGACTTTATTTCTTATTTACTACTGAATACTTATAAGAACTGTAATATTGGAGTTTTGACTTATTTCTTTATTTTTCTACTTTTTGCTTAAGATTTTGTACCTAGGTACCTTGTACCTAAGATGGCACGATGAATGGCGACTTGTAAACCTTTCATTGCACTCCTGTATCCCTGTACTTGGGTACATGTGACAATAAAATCTAATTCTAAATTCTAAACTGGCCTCACAGCAGCTTTTCAATGCTAGTTGCTGGCGTGCCCCAAGGCCACAGGTCTGCAATTCCAAAGTGTCCTGCAGGTGGATCGGAGAGATGCCAAGTAGATTATGAGGGGATGGCAAATGTCAGGTACCGATGTCTATGGTTGGAGGGTGTGCGCATTTGGTGTCAGTGAATCGTGTCCTGAGATGCTGTTTAATGTTGAGCAACCTGGAGGTTATTGCAGCTAGCAGTGAGCCGAGGTCGCTCTGACCTCCATGTTAAGAACATAAGAATGAGCAGGACTAGGCTATCTGGCCCTTCGAGCCTGCTCCACTATTCAATAAGATCATGGCTGAACGTTTGTGGTGTCAGCTCCAATTACCTGCCTTCTCACTGTAACCCTTAATGCCTACATTGTTCAAAAAAATTAATCTTAGCTTTAAATACATTTACTTAAGTAGCATCAACTACTTCACTGGGCAGGGAATTCCATAGATTCAGAACCCTCTGGGTGAAGAAGTTCCTCCTCAATTCAGTGCTAAATCTGCTCCCCTTAATTTTGAGTTTATGCCCTCTTGTCCCAGTTTCACCTGCCAATGGAAACATCTTCTCCATGTCTATCTTACCTATTCCCTTCAGAATTTTATGTGCTTCTATAAAATACTCCCCATTCTTCTAAATTGCAAAGAATATAATCCCAGTTCAGTCAGTATCTCCTCAATCGCTAACCCCCTCAACACAAGAATCAACCTAATGAACCTCCACTGCACCCCCTCTAGTGCCAGTACACCCTTTCTCAATAAGGAAACTAAAACTGTACACATTACTCCAAGTGTGGCCTCACCAGCACCCTATACAGCTGCAACATAACCTCTCTGCCTTCCTAATTACCTGTTACACCTGCAGACCAACCTTCTGTGATGCATGGACAAGGACACCCAGGTCCCTCTGCACAGCAGCATACTGCAACTTCTTACCATTCAAGTAATAGTCCTTTTGACTGTTACTCCTACCAAAATGGTTTACTTCATATTTATTAACAGTGTATTCCATCTGACAGACCTTTGCCCACCCATTTTATTGTATCTATGTTCCTCTGCAATGTTTCACAGTCTTCTGCACACTTTGCTCTGCAACTCATTTTAGTGTAATTGGCAAACTTTGACACACTGCTTGTGGTTCCCAACTCCTTCCAAGAGGATCCTTAACTATGAGGTCATTAATTATTCCTGTCTCATTACACAGGACCAGATCTAGCATAGCTTGTTCCCTCATGGGTTCCATTATATACCGTTCAAGAAATCTTTCGCAGATACACTCAACAAACTCCTCTTCAAGGCTACCATGACCAAGCTGGTTCGATCAACGGGCATGTAGATTAAAATGCCCCAAAATAATTGCCATACCATTTTTACAGACATTAGTTTTTTTTGTTAATTGACCATCCCAATGTGATGTTATTATTTGCTGGGCTATAGGCTATGCCTATCAGTGACTTTTTCTTCTTAGAATTTCCAATTTCCACTCAAATCGATTCAACCTTATTCCCCATAGAACCTAAATCAACTCTCAGCACTGCCCTGATGTCAACATTGAATATCAGAGCAACATTATTTCCCTTAGCCTCCTGACTGTCCTCAAAATATTGATATATTTTTTGGTGTGTTTGGTAAGATAGGAGGGTGAATATTAATAAGGCAAGCCGTAGAATTAGGAAAGCATTTAATAAGCTGTGATCCCCCTTTAATTGTCAACTCGCCACTGCTTAGTGAGAAACCTGCCTCACTACTTTCCCTTCTGCTCCAGCATCCTTCATATTAAACAGGTCATCCCCCACCATTTCCACCACCTCCACAGTGCTGGCATCATGAAACCCATTTTCTCCTCAGAAATGACTCGTCAGAGGCTGGCACCCTATCACCAATCGCCCTTTACTTACAAATACAAAGCCTTTTACATAGCAATGCCTCTCACTGTTAAGCATTCAGGGGCCAAATGTCCCTGACATTTCACCCTTTTATATTAGATTAACAGCCTCAATCAGGGAACTCATATTCTCACTGAACCCACATGTCTCATCTCTGATCCAGTTACAATGTGGTTCTTCTCTTAAAAGCTATACTAGATGCACTGGCATCAGTCATTGTAATGATGCTACCAGGATACATTGCGTACTGGGACAGGAATCTACCACCTGGATTAGACCAGGCTGCATCTCAGAATGCCTTACTTTCTCTCTTAGTGTTCTTTCACTTGGTGCATCTTTGCCATGCTTTGTCTTTTCGTGCTTCGCCCAGTCTACTAGAGCTTAAATGCTCACTGTGCTTCTATTTTGTCTTGCCTTTTAATACAGGACCCATTAATCAAAGTTATGGTGTCAATCTCTCACCTGCACCATGTGCCAGCAATGCCTGTCCAAGTCAGGAAGGGTGGGTCATGTCAGTCCTGGGTTTCAGCTTAACCAAAGTCAAGGGGGATAATTGGAGCCATTGCTGTGGTGGGCAAGGGAGATGCCAATTTTGAGGTTTGGAGGTAATATGCTGTTTTATGCAGAAAGCACGATAACTGAGGGTCAGAAACCCAAACAATATTATGAGGTGGGGGACTGGGGGGGAACCAATAGTGTATTAGAGCAAATGACTTCCTGTGGGAAAAAGTGTCATCAATGGTCACCACCACCCTAGTGTCGATTGACGGGGGGGGGGGGGGGTGGGGGCAGTGCAGCACAGACGGTTAAGCTGCACTGGGGCTGGGCTCAGAGGATAACATCGGGAGATGAGTTTGGAATTCTAATTGATTTTTGGTAACTTTAGACAGCTCTGAACTTATGGGCTCTAAAAGGAACGCCAGGAAGAAATGGACATGGAGGCCCCTTAATTACTGAGCTGAGCCTGATACTCACAATGCCAAATATGACTCGTGTTGCTTTTCAGACTGATGCAAATCATAATGCTCACTGGAAATAGAAAGTAGCTGTTACTAATCTTGAGAACCCATTCAGAGATGTGGTTACAAGGTGACCAAGACTGGGAACTCAATATTCAAGGTGATTTGAGGTTCTTGAAAAATAAGCAAAACAGAAAAGGAGGTGGTAGAGCACTGTTAATAAAGGACGCATCAGTACAGTGATGATTATGTGATATACATGCAGTCAATTGTGACGTAGAATCAGTTGGAAATAATGAACAGCGAGGGAAAGAAATAATGAGTGGGAGTCATCTTTGGGCCTACACAGAGTTGCCTTGCAGGACAAAATATAAATCAGAAAATAATGGAGGTGTGTAAGAAAGGCTCTACAATTGTCATTGGTGATTTTAATCTGCATTCTGACTGTTAAAGTCAGACTGGCAAGGGTAAAATCAAAGATGAATTTATAGAGGGATTAGGAAGTGCTTCTTAAAGCAGTAGGTTACACAACCTTACCGGAAACTATATTAGATCTAATAAAGTATAATGGAAGAGGATTAATGAGCAATCTTGCAGTTAAGGATCTTCAAAGGGATAGCAATCACAACATTGTAGAATTTCACGTCCAGCTTTAGAGGGAGCACCTCAGGTCACATGCCACTGCTCTCAAACAATATCAGCATAATAATAGAGGTATAAATAAAGAGTTTTCTAAAGTGGGTTGGGAAAATAGACAAGGAGAAGGTTAGTGATAAGCAGTGAAAGACATTTAAGCAGCTATTTCATAACACACTGCAACAAATTATTCCATTCCAAAAAAGGATTTAATGAGAAGGATGAAGTAAGGTGATCATGAAGAGAAAAACTAAATAGTGGTACACCAGAGGATTGAGAATTTTTTGGAATCAGCAGATAGCTAAAAAGCTAATAAAAAGGGACAAACATGAAAGTAAACTGCCAAAAAATATAAATATGAACATTAAGGGTTTTTATGGGTATATGAGAAGAAAGAGAGTAGCTAAAATAAGAGTGTGACACTTCAAAGATGTAGCTGGGGATCTGAGAACAGGGAACAGTAAAACTCCAGTCGACCAGAGGGATTTGGGTATTCTTGTTCATGAAGTACAAAAACTTACAATGGAGTTGCAGCAACTAATTAAGAGGGAAAATGGAATTTCAGCCTTTATTTTGATGGGATTAGAGTTTAAAAATACAGAAGGCTTGTTACACTTGTCTAGGTTATTGGTGAGGCCTCACCTGGAGTAGAGATTGCAACTTTGGTCGCTGTATTTAAGAAAGGATATATAGGCATTGGAAGAAGTTCAAAAGAAATTCACTTGGCTGATTTCTAGGATAAAGGACTTTGCTTATCAAGAATTGCTGAAGATAACCGTGGGCGGCACGGTGGCACAGTGGTTAGCACTGCTGCCTCACAGCGCCTGGAGACCCGGGTTCAGTTCCCGACTCAGGCGACTGACTGTGTGGAGTTTGCACGTTCTCCCCGTGTCTGCGTGGGTTTCCTCCGGGTTCTCCGGTTTCCTCCCACAGTCCAAAGATGTGCGGGTCAGGTGAATTGGCCAATCTAAATTGCCCATAGTGGTAAGGGGTAAGGGATAATGTAGGGGTATGGGTGGGTTGCGCTTCGGCGGGTCGGTGTGGACTTGTTGGGCCGAAGGGCCTGTTTCCACACTGTAAGTAATCTAATCTAATCTAATCTAATCTAAAATAAGGTGGCATAGTGGCTCACTGGTTACCACTGCTACCTCAAATGCCAGGGACCTAGGTTCGATTCCACTCCCGGGTGACTGTCTATGTGGAGATGTGTGCATTCTCCCCACGTTCTGTGTGGGTTTCCACTGGTGCTGTGCTTTCCTCCCACAATCCAGAGAAGTGCCGGTTACATGGATTGGCCAAGCTAAATTGCCCATAATATTCATGGATGTGTAAGGTAGGTGGATTAGCCATGGGAAATGCAGGGTGACAGGAACAATGGGAAGGTTAGAGGGTGGGCCTGGGTGTGATGGTCTTTGGAGGACCTGATGGGCCAAATGGCCTACTTACATTCTGTCGGCATTCTATGTTAGGGCTTTATTCATTAGAGTTTTGAAGAATGAGCAGTGTTCTTATTGAAGATTCATATTGAAGATTCTGAGGGGAGTTGACAGAGAAGATGTTGGGAAGATCTTTCCACCAGTGGGAGAATCCTGGTGTAGGAGATATAGTTGCACAGAATAAGGGAACACTCATTTAAAAATGAGATTTGAAGGAATTTCCTCTCTCATAGGATAGTGAATGTTTGGAATTCTGGAGAGTTGTGGAGGCTAGATTTAAAGAGCAAGTAGATAAGATTTTTCAAAAATCAAGGGGTTACGAAGAATTGGCAGGAAAGAGGATTTGAAGTCTGGGGCAGATCAGACTTTCATTCATTAATGGGATTAGGATGTTGCTGGCTGGGTCAGCACTTATTGTCCATCCCTAATTGCCCAGACGAAAGTCAAAAGGCAAACACATTGCTGTGGGACTGGAGACACATGTAAGCCAGACCAGGTAAGGAAGGCAGTTTCTTTCCCTTAAGGACATTTGTGAACCAGAAGGATTTTTCCAACAATCGACAATGGATTCATGGTCATCATTAGCCTCTTAATTCCAGATTCTTTTTGTTGAATTCAGATTCCACCATCTGCCACGGTGGGATTTGAATCCAGGTCTTCAGAACATTACCTGGGTCTCTGGATTAACAGTCCTCCAATTATGCAACTAGACTGTTGCCTTCCAAACTTATAGAATGTTGGGACAGACTTGACAAGCTGAATGGCCTATTCATGCTCCTATTTATCATATTCTTATGCTCTCTGTGAAGCTCAATTAATCACAGGGATTGTAAAAGTGCCACCTGCGGGTCACAATGCACAAAGATAATGCAAGATTACATAAACTGCACAAGGGCTGTTCCAATTCTAGCAAATCCTCAGCAAGAGCATTAATCAAGATTAGGGTCTGCCTTCAGCCTTCTCAATCGAGAGACTAGTATGCTAACATAATCAAATGCTTTGTACTTGTTTATACAAATGAAGAAAAAATTCCTCAAATGAAGAACAAAAAAATGACAGAAATACTCACATGCCAATAAAATATTTTAATCATAGCCACAAGGTGGTGTTCCTTGTACAAATTTTAAAATACATTCAGAACTTAATTCAAGTCTGAGTAGAAGCCCCTATGAAACGTGATGCTCTTGGAAGTAAATCTGAAAACTGCAATATTATAAATACTACATTTACATTCATAATTGTAATGTTCAAAACATCTGCCTATTCTCTTGCATTGCACTTCCCTAGTTGTGTTACTTCTGTAGTTCCAAAATCAAAGACTGGGAAATCTCTTCCACTGTGTCTTCTAATTTACCTACACTTTCCTATACTTCCAGCAATCTTGTTTATCCCAAAACCTTATCTACCTCATTCTCTGCTGCTTTTCCCGACCTTCCCCTCAATGCCCAACACACAGATCTGGTGAAGCCTATCAGTTATTTCCTCAAATCTTCTTTGCTCAACTCCTGACCACACCACTTCACTTCCTCAGCAAGTCTTTCTCTTAAAGGTGCTGAAGCACATCATTGTCTTGAAAGTATTCTCTTAGCTCCCCTGATATTTATTATTTATGATGCTTCAATCTGTGTCTCACATCTGTCATGGCAGCTGGAATCCTAGGTAGTGCTGGGAACTCTCAGCTACCACTCAGGGATTCAAGAAGGGGATGCCAGGAACATGACTGTAGCAGTGGGACTGGTGTGGACAGGTTTAGTTTTGGGCTGGGGGTAACACACCTGTTTCTCCTGACCCATAGCTGTGCTGGAAATTAATTTACCTTCTGGATCAGCCTCTTTGGTTCACTTTACCTGTTGGGCTTCCTGAGAACTAAGGAAGCCTGCTGATGTAGACTAAAAAATTGAATTCCTACTAAAATGTTGGCACACACAGCCTACAAAATCTTTTAGTTACCACCTGACCAAGTTAAAATGCACAGATATGTGGGAACACCACCATCTGTAAATTCCACTCAAGCCACTCACCATCTTGACTTGGAAATATTCCTTCACTGTCACTGGGTCAAAAACTTGAAACTTCCTCCCTAATGGTACTATGAGTCTACCGAAAACAGATAGACTGCAGCAGTTCAAGCAGCAGCTCACCACAACATTCTCTGAGGCAACTTGAATGGGCAGTAAATGGTGGTCCAGTCAATGACACCCACACCTCACACATGAATAAAATTAAAATGTTTTTTTTTACAAAATACCCCACTTTTCATCCTGCTGCTTTTAAAATCAGAATGGTTGAGTTGAAGGCAGATTGGGTTCTAGTTTTGCATTTTTAACCAATTATCTTCTCAACTGCCCTACTCCCCATGTTTTTGGGGTTAAAATTATTCCAATTGAGACAATTTTCATTGTTTCCGCCTGGGAGTAAGAGAGTAGCATCACCTTCAAACTGGGGCAATTTGCCTCACCTGTTAATCTCAGTAATGCAGGTAGATCCATTTTGAATAGGGTCAATGGCTATTTAAAGTGTCCGCCTATTTCAGATAAACTGTAAAGAGTATCTGACCGCCATATTAGGTTAGAATTGATTGGTGTCAGCACTGATCACCATTCATACTTCGCCCACTTCCAGGTGTGATGGAGCTAAAAGCTCCAGCAAGTGTTGAATTACTTTTTGTGGGACTTGGAGGAGCAGTAGTATTCCTGTAAGTCCCACCACAATCATGTTGATCCCAGTCACTCTGCCTTTATGTTTGTGATCAATTCCTCTCACTGTCTTCTACCTAGCCAGGGGCTGTCCTGACCCTCAAGCTTGAAGCTTCAATCTGGTGAACTGAATTATTGTATCTGCTCTGGAAGCATTAGATTTCCTTCAACTGTTTCTTGCCCTCTGCGTGTACCTTTGGTTTCCCCTAGCAGTATGCTCTTGATCAACTCTTCAACTTTATGTTCTCCTCTACATTGTTACCATCAGATGCAGAAAATGATCTTTGACATTAATGTTGATAATATGCAGTTCTAGCTGTCTACCACTTCTGTTCATCCATAAGCTGCTAGTCTCAGATATGACCTGGATCAGCAAAAGGTTTTCTCCTTTTCAAATTCAGTAAATGTGAAACCAGCTTCATGATTACATCTGTGCATCATTGGCTTCTGTCAACTTTTTGAGCTTTTACTCCATTTGATTCTGAACTAGCGAAACCCCCTTCTTGATATCTATCTCAGGTTTTTTTTGTTCCATGTTCAATTTATTAATTATCGTGACCACATTCTTCCACCTCCAATATTCCCACTTCTTTCTTCTATCCCTCCATTTCTGCCATCAAACCTTAATCTATACCTCCACTGCCTCAAAAGTTAACTTTTCTAAATTTTCTTTATTCATCTTCCTGTCTCAACTATTTCAACTTATTTAAAATGCTGTCGTTAGCATCCTCACTTGTACTAAACTCCACAATACCATGTTCCCAACCTACATTTCCTACTCCATACCAGTGAGTTGAATTTTAATCCACATCATTACTTTCACACCTCCCAATGGCCTCACTTCACTGAACCATATATCCTTCAATCTGAAACCCTTTCATGTATATTCCAGGCTTTTTGTCCTCTGGTTGTTTCATCACATTGTTCATGGCTGCTCATTTATTGACTCCTCCCCTGCCCTCTGGACTCCATTGTCTTGCACTACTTAGCTGATTCCCAATCTGCTTTCAAAGACTTCCCTCTTTTCACCAATTATTTAGCTGTTTTTCCCTTTTCGCCTCCTGTTTATCATTTTATTTTTCCCTCCCCACAACGTTAAATGCTTTGAGCTGTGTTCCCACATACGGAAAGTGCTGGAAAAATACAAGTGTTTGGTGGTGCATTTGCTGACATATTAAATATCCAAGGCGTGGAGTGTAGGCTAAAGAATGCGTGAATGATTTTATTTTCATCCAAAATTCATGCTTGTAGGGAATGCACAAGGTATCTGGAATGCAACATATATTCAAATAGAAGGAAAAGTTACCAATTAGCAATAAATGTTGGAAGGTAGTTATAAGCAGTTACAATTATTCTTACAGTCATCAAAGAGAGGAAACTTTCATCTCCACAAGTTGACTTGAAAAATGTTCAGGCAGCAGACATGAAAAAAATTATGTTAAACATTGTTTCGACTCTTATTGATTGATTAGAGTCATAGAGTCATAGAGATGTACAGCATGTAAACAGACCCTTCGGTCCAACCCGTCCAAGCCGACCAGATGTCCCAACCCAATCTAGTCCCACTGCCAGCACCCGGCCCATATCCCTCCAAACCCTTCCTATTCATATACCCATCCAAATGCCTCTTAAATGTTGCAATTGTACCAGCCTCCACCACTTCCTCTGGCAGCTCATTCCATACATGTACCACCCTCTGTGTGAAAAGGTTGCCCCTTGGTCTCTTTTATAATCTTTCCCCTCTCACACTAAACCTATGCCCTCTAGTTCTGGATTCTTCCACTCTAGGCAAAAGACTTTCCTATTTACCCTATCCATGCCCCTCATAATTTTGTAAACCTCTATAAGGTCACCCCTCAGCAACACTCCCTAGAACCTTACCATTAAGTGTATAGGTCCTGCTAGGATTTGCTTTCCCAAAATGTAGTACCTCGCATTTATTTGAATTAAACTCCATCTGCCACTTCTCTGCCATTGGCCCATCTGGTCAAGATCATGTTGTAATTTGAGGTAATCCTCTTCGCTGTCCACTACACCTCCAATTTTGGTGTCATCTTCAAACTTACTAACTGTACCTCTTATGCTTGCATCCAAATAATTTATGCAAATGACAAAAAGTAGAGGACCCAGCACTGATCCTTGTGGCACTCCACTGGTCAAAGGTCTCCAGTCTGAAAAACAACCCTCTACCACCACCCTCTGTCTTCTACCTTTGAGTCAGTTCTGTATCCAAATGGCTAGTTCTCCCTGTATTCCACGAGATCTAACCTTGCTAATCAGTCTCCCATGGGGAACCCTCTTGAATGCCTTACTGAAGTCCATATAGATCATATCTATCGCTCTGCCCTCATCAATCCTCTTTGTTACTTCCTCAAAAAACTCAATCAAGTTTGTGAGACATGATTTCCCACACACAAAGCCATGTTGACCATCCGCACTAACCAGTACCCTTCCACTGACACCCTCCTTCGACTGACTGAACTGGTCCTCACCCTGAATAACTTCTCTTTTCAATCCTCCCACTTCCTCCAAACTAAAGGAGTTGCCATGGGCACCCGCATGGGCCCCAGCTATGCCTGCCTCTTTGTAGGATATGTGGAACAGTCCATCTTCCGCAACTACACTGGCACCACCCCCCACCTTTTCCTCCGCTACATCGATGACTGTATCGGCGCTGCCTCGTGCTCCCACGAGGAGGTTGAACAGTTCATCAACTTTACTAACACCTTCCATCCCGACCTGAAATTCACCTGGACTGTCTCAGACTCCTCCCTCCCCTTCCTAGACCTTTCCATTTCTATCTCGGGCGACCGACTCAACACAGACATCTATTATAAACCGACTGACTCCCACAGCTACCTGGACTACACCTCCTCCCACCCTGCCCCCTGTAAAAACGCCATCCCATATTCCCAATTCCTTCGTCTCCGCCGCATCTGCTCCCAGGAGGACCAATTCCAACACCGCACAACCCAGATGGCCTCCTTCTTCAAGGACCGCAGATTCCCCCCAGACGTGATCGACGATGCCCTCCACCGCATCTCCTCCACTTCCCGCTCCTCCGCCCTTGAGCCCCGCTCCTCCAACCGCCACCAAGACAGAACCCCACTGGTTCTCACCTACCACCCCACCAACCTGCGCATACAACGTATTATCCGCCGCCATTTCCGCCACCTCCAAACGGACCCCACCACCAAGGATATATTTCCCTCCCCTCCCCTATCAGCGTTCCGCAAGGACCACTCCCTTCGTGACTCCCTTGTCAGATCCACACCCCCCACCAACCCAACCTCCACCCCCGGCACCTTCCCCTGCAACCGCAGGAAATGTAAAACTTGCGCCCACACCTCCACACTCACTTCCCTCCAAGGCCCCAAGGGATCCTTCCATATCCGCCACAAGTTCACCTGTACCTCCACACACATCATCTATTGCATCCGCTGCACCCGATGTGGCCTCCTCTATATTGGTGAGACAGGCCGCTTACTTGCGGAACGCTTCAGAGAACACCTCTGGGCCGCCCGAACCAACCAACCCAATCACCCCGTGGCTCAACACTTTAACTCCCCCTCCCACTCCACCGAGGACATGCAGGTCCTTGGACTCCTCCACCGGCAGAACACAACTACACGACGGCTGGAGGAGGAGCGCCTCATCTTCCGCCTGGGAACCCTCCAACCACAAGGTATGAATTCAGATTTCTCCAGCTTCCTCATTTCCCCTCCCCCCACCTTGTCTCAGTCGGTTCCCTCAACTCAGCACCGCCCTCCTAACCTGCAATCCTCTTCCTGACCTCTCCGCCCCCACCCCACTCCGGCCTATCACCCTCACCTTGACCTCCTTCCACCTATCCCACCTCCATCGCCCCTCCCCCTAGTCCCTCCTCCCTACCTTTTATCTCAGCCGGCTTGGCTCTCTCTCTCTTATTCCTGATGAAGGGCTTATGCTCGAAACGTCGAATTCTCTATTTCTGAGATGCTGCCTGGCCTGCTGTGCTTTGACCAGCAACACATTTGCAGCATCCCTAATCAATCCTTGCCTTTCCAAAGACATGTACATCCTGTCCCTCAGGATTCCCTCCAACAACTTGCCCACCACCGACGTCAGGCTCACTGGTCTATAGTTCCCTGACTTGTCCTTACCACCTTTCTTAAAACAGTAGCACCACGTTAGTCAACCTCCAGTCTTCTGGCACCTCGCCTGTGACTAGCGATGATATAAATATCTCAGCAAGAGGCACAGAAATCACTTCTCTAGCTTCCCACAGAGTTCTAGTGT
This sequence comes from Hemiscyllium ocellatum, assembly GCF_020745735.1. Classification (NCBI taxonomy): domain Eukaryota; kingdom Metazoa; phylum Chordata; class Chondrichthyes; order Orectolobiformes; family Hemiscylliidae; genus Hemiscyllium; species Hemiscyllium ocellatum. The sequence goes on along the minus strand of NC_083407.1, from coordinate 61,028,142 downwards.
ACACCTGATCAGGTCCTGGGGATTTATCCACCTTTACCCATTTCAAGACATCCAGCACTTCCTCCTTTGTAATATGGATATTTTGCAAGATGTCACCATCTATTTCCCTGCAGTCTATATCTTCCATATCCTTTTTCACAGTAAATACTGTTCAAAATATTCATTTAGTATCTCCACCATTTTCTGCAGCTCCACACAAAGGCTGCCTTGCTGATCTTTGAGGGGCCCCATTCTCTCCCTCGTTACCCTTTTGTCCTTAATGTATTTGTAAAAACTCTTGGATTCTTCTTAGTTCTATTTGCCAAAGCTATCTCATTTGTATTTCTGTTGCATGATTCATATGTATTAATTATTTTGTACTGAACAATTTTAAAACAGCCAAGCAGTTCACATATCCTTTTCTGTTAATAAAAATTGACCTCATAATTTGTCCAAACATTAAACAGATAAGCTTAAAAACAAAAATTTGTGAATAAATTTTAACGACAACTGATTTGTAAAATCAGTAAGCTTTATGTTTTAGGAACCATAATCTACTCATATATGCAAATTACCTTGTCTTCATGATGCATAAAAGAACAAACTCAATGGAAGTTTATTTTATGAATTCATATTTATGCAAATATATGTTTTTGAAGCCATACGCATTATCTCAATGAACTAAGAACATCAGGTAGCATATTTTCTCAAATTTTCTGATAAATCAATTTTCAATTGCCATCTTTTTGTTGTTAAAGTCTCAAATTCAAAACAGGTCATAACATTCACATAAGTAGTGGTAATGTTAATAAGTAGAACAGTTAAAGTGAAAACTGTTAAATCATTGCTGTTAGAAAGTGTTCTATCTGGTTTCATGGCAGTGTAGAAAATCCTTGATCACTAAAAACCTGCTGAAATTTCACAAGCAATGCACATGGGGACAAGCATATGCCAACATTAAAGGATACAGACATTACACTTTGTTGGTCTTTCTACTATTTTATCCATGCTGTTCTATCAGCATTTTATCTTACATCACAGGCGCTCTTTAACAGCAGGCTGGCTGATTAAATAATATCCACATTGCATTCCTCTGTTAGTCCATATGGTGATATGAGAAGTTTACACAGTATGCTCAGAAGGTGACAATTTGGTCCTGATGGGATCTACAAACTACACTTTGTGTAATCTGTTTTGTCTGGCTAACTGGATGCTCTGTTTACAAAAATTGGATTATGGAGCTCCTGTAGTGAATTCTTAATCTTTGAATTTAATTAAAATGCAATCAGAGGCAGTATTTGGGTTGGTAACTGAAAAAAGCAATGCTTTTAGATTACGATGTGACATGAACTGAAGTGAATATGCATAATTTTTGAGAAATGTCGCTTAAGAATCCCAGGGACTGATAACATCAGTGCAACATCATTCACCTCTTCTCTACTGATTCCTGGAGGCTCCAGGATACAAGCATCTCCTTCAGGGAAGAGGTAACAACCTTGTTTGTTTAAATAAACTCTGAATGCCAGGGACAAAGAGCCATTTCTTGTTCTCAATGTTATTCAGAAGCCCATTCCCACTCAAATTACGATTTCTGATGATAGAGGAGGAAGGCCAAAGCTGTCCCAATTCTACCTTTCCACCCAGATCCAAAGAATTTTGGAGCATAGTCATATAATAATTTAAAATCTAAATTATATACAGGCTATACCACTGACTTCATTATTTCTCATTATCATCCGTTACTTAGCATGGTTACTAAATGGTTAAGAATCATTCTAGTTGTAGTACAGTGACAATATGTCTTTGGGCTCTCACAGGCTACACAGGCTGCATAATTATGTAATTATTGTTTTCATTACCACTTAACCAGTCCCATTAATTTGCTGGATTAACCACAGCAGTTCTCCATTCTCTTTTCACAAGTCTATAAAATGTTATTTTTAAAAGGAATTTCAGTGCTCAAAAAAATCCAGTCGGGGCATTATCCATAAAATATTCAATTTAAGATAACAACCGGAATAGTAAGAACGTCTCCTATAAAATACTAATTCATTCATTTGTTCGCGTTTTGCTATAAATACTTTAATAATGCAAACCAATCAAAATCTGAGAAGGTTAATCTTTCTTTGAAATTCTTTTTATTTGTATTACTTACAAACTGAACTATATTCCCTTCTATTTTCAGGCAATTAATTCGTTCATTCTTCTGTCAAGTGTTAACTTGGATACTGAAGTTCAACAACAGCAATCATGCCCGGTTTGTCAATTAACAGTTGAAAAAGGGAAAACAAACATTAATCTGTCAAGCAAGCATGCATTCCTCAGACACTGGCCCTGAATTTCTGTCTGGTTCTACTGATCAAAAAATTGTAATTCGCAGCAGAAAATCAGCCGAGGAATGCAATTTATACTTTTATTAGGGGGTTTCACACATCTCTTAGCAAAGAACCCACATAGGATTATTTCAGTCAGTTATACACAGTAAATACAGTAACTACAAAATTCAAGTTGTTTGAAGAGTTCCACAGGGCTTCCAAACAATTTAAAAGTAATTGGAGTATGAAATATTCATTTCAAATCATTCTGACCAATAAATAAAGAAAGATAGAAGAACTTTGTATGACCTTCGGACTTCCCAAAGCACTTTGCAACCAACAAAAGAACCTTTAAAGAATAATCAAGGTTGAAACATAAATAAGTTACATGGCAGCTGATTTGGGAACAGCAAGATACTACAAATAGGAACTGAATAATTAGTTGATAACCTAGATATTTTAGATGTTTGATGAAAGATAAATATTTCAAGACGATATATTTTGAGTCATTTTTAGCTTAAAGCAACACAGTTGCCATTCCCTAACCCTAACTAACAGATTCAATTTGGCCTTCAATCCTCATCATCATTTAAAAGGCCCATATCTCAGCAGTCTGCAGATATACTTTCTGTTCTAAGCACAAGGCTAAGCAAGGGAGTAGCCCTGTGCCAGGGTATCCTTGTACCACGCTAACAGCACAGGACAGGCAATAATAGCATTCCCGAGCCCAGACAGAACTGGAGTAACAGTGCTCATATTCAGTTTTAGAGCAGGAATGGGAATGGGACTCAGAAAATCAGTCCAATTTTTTTTGTTATCAGTTAGCTATCTGAAACCCATGGAAGCGAAATAACATGAGAGCTCCAAACAATTAGATAAAAGTATTTTATTTCTTCGTAGCATAAAGTGAACATTCGTTCAATTAAAATGTTCCAAAAGCACATGACAACAGTAACACTGTTACGAAATGGAGAGAAGACAGAATTGCATCAAAGATGGATGACCACTGGGGAGACAGGGAAAACTGAAAGAAAAACTCTGAACAAACGAGCTCGGATCAACTTAGGCGCTCTAAGAGATTTAAAGCTGTACCTTCGCATGGTGCTATTGATGAGTCAGAGGTTGGACCAGTAAACAAAATATCAATGACACCAGTAAACAAGTATTGGTTCAAAGAAAGGGCAAGGTGATTAGCGAAACAGATGGTGAGAGAGATCTCCATAAAGGATAACAGTACAGACACGCTTTCCAGTTGCTAGGATAAGAGCAATATATAGACACGTGAGAAACCTTTTTCAAATGGAAGGAAAGTAATCAGTCATTGCCGTCCATGTAAGCCAATGGTGTTAGGAAAGAAAAGCCTCAAGTCCTGAAATGTGAATTCAGCAAATAAGAAAACAAATTTAGGGGTTTGCCTTTACAGGTGGTCATTTCTAATTGCTTCCCAAGCCATGTACTAAAATAGAAACAGGCAGAAATATTAGCATGACTAAATGTGGTGTGTCAGGAAGAGTTGCTGAGAAATTTTGGCATCAGTTGTGCGACACATGGAAGTCATTTCACAAGAATGATTCAAATTGAACAACTTTTACTGGCTAATTGGTTTAATATGGAAATGGGAAGGGGGCTCAATTGGGTTGTCCCTGGAATTGAGATGCAAATTTAACCTGGACCCACGCTTCTGATTCAGGCAGCATGCTGACATTGAGCTGCCACTTCCTATCATCAGGGAGGAGAAAGTGAGGACTGCAGATGCTGGAGACCAGAGTTGAAAAATGTGGTGCTGGAAAAACACAGCAGGCCAGGCAGCATCTGAGGTGCAGGAGAATTGATGTTTCGGGCATAAGCCCTTCTTCAGGAATGAGGCTGGTGTGCCAAGCGGACTGAGATAAAAGATAGGGGGGAGGGAATTTGGGGAGGGGCAATGGGAATATGATAGGTGGAAGGAGGTGAGGGTGAGGGTGATAGGCCGGAGAGGGGGTGGGTGGGGGGGGCGCGGAGAGGTCGGGAAGAAGATTGCAGGTCAAGAGGGCAGCGCTAAATCCAGGGGTTGGGACTGAGATAAGGTGGGGGGAGGGGAAATGAGGAAGCTGGAGAAGTCTACATTAATCTCGTGTGGTTGGAGGGTTCCTAGGCGGAAGATGAGGTGCTCTTCCTCCAGGCGTTGTTTCCTCCGTCATTTCCGCCTCCTCCAAACAGACCCCACCACCAGGGATATATTTCCCTCTCCATCCCTATTAGCGTTCCGGAGAGACCACTCCTCTCTGCGACTCCCTCGTCATGTCCACATCCCTCACCAACCCAACCTCCACTCCCGGCATCTTCCCCTGCAACCACAAGAAGTGCTAAACTTGCGCCCAAACCTTCCATATCCATCGCAAATTCACCTGCACCTCCACACACATCATTTACTGTATCTGCTGCACCCGATGTGGCCTGCTGTACATTGGGGAGACAGGCCGCCTACTTGCGGAACGTTTCAGGGAACACCTCTGGGACACCCGCACCAATCAACCCAACTGCACTGTGGCTGAACACTTTAGTTTAGATTACTTACAGTGTGGAAACAGGTCCTTCTGCCCAACAAGTTCACACCGACCGCCGAAGCGCAACCCACCCATACCCCTACATTTACCCCTTATCTAACACTACGGGCAATTTAGCATGGCCAATTCACCTGACTTGCACATCTTTGGACTGTGGGAGGAAACCGGAGCACCCGGAGGAAACCCACGCAGAGACAGGGAGGATGTGCAAACTCCACACAGTCAGTCGCCTGAGGTGGGAATTGAACCTGGGTCTCTATTGTTGTGAGGCAGCAGTGCTAATCTCTGTGTCACCGTGCCGCCCACTCCCCCTCCCACCCCGCCAAGGATATGCAGGTCCTTGACCTCCTCCATCACCAGACCCTGACCACGTGACGCCTGGAGGAAGAGCGCCTCATCTTCCGCCTAGGAACCCTCCAACCACACGAGACGAATGCAGATATCTCCAGCTTCCTCATTTCCCCTCCCCCCACCTTATCTCAGTCCCAACCCCTGGATTCAGCACTGCCCTCTTGACCTGCAATCTTCTTCCCGACCTCTCCGCCCCCAGCCCCTCTCTGGCCTATCACCCTTACCCTCACCTCCTTCCACCTATTGTATTCCCAGCGCCCCCTTCCCCAAATTCCCACCCCCCCTACCTTTTATCTCAGCCCGCTTGGCACACCAGCCTCATTCCTGAAGAAGGGCTTATGCCTGAAACGTCGATTCTCCTGCTCCTCGGATGCTGTCTGGCCTGCTGTGTTTTTCCAGCACCACATTTTTCAACATCCTATCATCAGTACCACTAGTCCTGTAGACTGCTCATTGCAGCACAACCAGATCATCACCAAGCAGAAAACAACACCACTGGCAAAACAAAATGGGTGATGTGGTTTCCAGCAACCCCACCTATAAAGGCAGTGGGCTCCCCACATTCACAGCAGACATCCTGGGGAGTATGACATAGCTGGAGGTAGGCTTTCCATCTTGGGAGGAAATCCAGTCTCTGTTTGCAGTGTCAATGTTTGGTACTGTATTCCAGAAAACAGAGCTGAGAAACAGATGTAAGGTAAGTGTGAGGGCTCCTGAGGTTAGTGATTAGCTGAACAACAAGCCTGGAATTGGTGGTGTGAGGTTGGGGGAGGAATGAAAAGGTTCCAAAGGCTGGAGGGGCAAGCAGGATTCAGATGCTAGTGAAATAAAAAGTGAGCTGATGGTAAAGGACCGCTCCCTTTTTGTCCACCTGAGGCTCAAACACGCTAATCTGCCCAGTTTCCCTCATCCCAGCCTACCACTGACCTTCTCCTGAGATGGGCAGATTGGCCATCAATTAGGACAAGGGGTGGTGGGCTGCCCTTAAATCATGGCAAACTCGAGGGCTTGCTCAGTGGTTAGCATTGCTGCCTCACAGTGCCAGGGACCCGGGTTCGATTCCTGCCTTGGGCAACTCTCTGTGTGGAGTTTGCACGTTCTCCCCATGTCTATGTGGGTTTCCTCTGGGTGCTCTGGTTTCCTCCCACAATTCAAAAATGTGCAGATCAGGTGAATTGGCCATGCTAAATTGCCCATAGTTTTAGGTGCATTAGTCAGAGGGAAACGGGTCTGGGTGGGTTACTCTCCTGAGGGTAGGTGTGGAACTGTTGGGCCGAAGGGCCTGTTTCCACACTACAGGGAATCTGATCTTTCAAAAAAACTCTACCTAGAAATGAATTGGCTGCAGCCAGGCAAGGGGTCATGAGTACAGCATGGAGCCTCGGAACACTTCAACCAGAGGGCATCAATGTGAACTTCACCAGTTTCCTCATTTCCCCTCCCTCCACCTTACCCTAGTTCTAACCTTCCAGCTCAGCATCATCCTCATGACCTGTCCTACCTGCCAATCTTCCTTCCCACCTACCCACTCCACCTTCCTCTCTGACCTATCACCTTCATCCCCATCCCCCTCCATCTACTGTACTCTTTGCTACCTTCTCCCCAGCCCCACCCACCTCCCATTTATCTCTCCACCCTGGAGGTTCCCTGCCTCCATTCCTGATGAAGGGCTTTTGCTCAAAATGTTGATTTTCCTGTTCCTCGGATTTTTCCTGCCTGACCTGCTGTGCTTTTCCAGGATCACTCTAATCTAGACTCTGATTTCCAGCATCTGCAGTCCTCACTTTTGCCTATGGGGGCATGGGTAGCAAAGGTTCATGCTCCTGGTGGGTGAATTCTGCTGCAGAGGACTCAGACAAGCACTTTGATAGGAGTTTTATAGAACAAAATAAATGGGAATGCATTTTTAAATTCTAGGTGGTTTGCACAACATATGAGAATACTGCATGCAATAACAAGGAGCATGGGGCAGTCCAGCAATCTAAGCATTGGGTTTTGTGTGAGGCTCAAAGCCCTATCTTTCCAGGGTGTAAATTGTCAATTCCAAAAATGGGCAATCCAGGAGCACAGCAGCTTGAGATTAGCCACCTCCAGGGAAATCAGCAACCACTGTGATAGCATGAATACTGGCAAAGGCACCTGGAAGACAGATACTAGAGGAAACGTAGAAGGTGATTAATGTAATATTGGAATATGACATCATTTTATTTGTTAATTATATAAGGGGGAGAGGCAGTGGCACTGTAGCAACGCATATGGGCTAAAAGTCCAGAGACCCAGATTAATGCTCTGGGCACAGAGATTCAAATCCCGCCATGGCAATTGGTAGAATTTAAATTTAATTAATGAAAAGAATCTGGCATTGTAAGCTAGTCTAACAGTGCCCACAAAACCATAGTTGATTGCTGGAAACATCCATCAGTATCTATTAATTAATGGATGTTTCTTAGAGTACAGCCTCCAAGTAACTCCAGACCTATAGCCTGATGGTTCACTCACAACTGTCCCCTGAATTGGCCCTATCAGACCAATGGCAAATAAGGATGGGCACTAAATGCTGGTCTTGTCAACAATGGTCACACACCATGAAAGAACAAAGGGGCTAAGAGCCCAGAGTTCCATTAGTTTGTTGAACTAAGTACACAGGGGAAACATTAAATCACTGACAGCCCAAGCATTCTTTTCTTAGACTTATTTTACTAATGGTTTGATGTTTATTTACACAAGATGAAGAAGTATTAAGTGATTTAAAAGTGCTGGTTGATTGACACTTTCATAGTGTTGTAGTAACAGCAAGTTTTTAAAAAATGCTATGTATTTCTGCTTTTTAAAACATTCCCACTTATGTCATTTCCACAAAAGTGTTCATGGGTTTTGAGGAAGGAATGCTGGGTGAATGGGAATAGATGTGCTATGAGTTGGTGTGGAAAGTACGTGGGACCATTATCATGGTTGAGGGTGCATGAGTTGGTATTGACGTTATGAGAGTGTCTTGGACGGATAAAGGGGAGTGATGGGTGGGGGTTAAAGGGCCAAATATTTGACAAATACTTAACTTGGACAAAGTCCCAGAGAACTGAGGCAGGTCTCTTTCAGCAGACCACTCTGGTATTTGGCTCCTATTGATATGTGTCGTGGGGCAGAGGGGCTGACCTAATTCCTCAGCTGCCTGATGGCAGACTGGAAATCAAGCCCTGCTAGTCCCAGAGTTGTCAAAACATTAAAGATTTTATAAAAGCAAAATTGCCCAGTTTACCTGTCCTTTAGACACAGATTGATAGAAAACATGGACCAGGTTTCTGCATTTAACAAGGTAGACTGTTTATTACAAATAAATAGATTCTAACCACAGGTAAACAATTATGAGCTGTCATCATTTCGCACTACTCTAACCCACTTATAAACCTCTTAACACACACATGCATACCGATAGACATAGAAACATTGGTATTAGATGGAGCAACAACCTGGGAAGGCAGTTCAAGGATCCCTGTTTACATGGCTTGCATAGACAATCGTGTGACTTGTCAGGACTCACTATTATTGATCACTTCCTTCAAGTGGTTTTACTTCATTGCAAGTGGTACAGAACAACTGATTCGCAATGTATAAAGTCTCTGATGTAATAGTTAAAAGCAATAGATTATGGCAAATGAAGGGAAAATAAATGGGCTTTCCTCAGGCCTTAGGTATGATAACTGCAGAGAAAAGGACACCACCTGCCCTTTCAGAGGTCAGATCTGATGGCTTCTGACATTCACACCCACAAACTGTTCAATTCCTTGGGAGCCACTGCTATTGGCAGCCACAAAGACTTTGTCATCAACAACCAGTCACCACTCCATAGACTAAGCAGCTACTTGCTGCTAGCCAAATCTCATTTATACATAGTTATTGGTTCTAGTTCTGCAACTTAATCTCTCCCACTGTTTGAACAAACAGTAGTGGGAACCATACTTGCAACAAGCGCTGATAGCTTACTTTTAAACTATCATTCCAGAATCCTTGGATTACAAAACAGTTCTTTTCCCATTTCAGTCTACAATCAAAAATACAGGAAGAGAAAATGATCCAGTTTTTACAGAACTGAAATCACACTGCTCAGGATACCGTTTCCGAGGTGGGTGCACAGTGTTAGCAAAAACTTGAGCCATTCACCTCTAAGGGGAAAATCCACCTCGTGGAGTAGATTTAATACCAACAGAAACCTTGTTGCAAACCCAGCAAGCCCTTCTTTTCCCTTTCTGATTTACTAGTTACACTGCACCAAATCTTTCTCCATGATGTGAATTTTCCCTTCAACCATATTTCACAACATCTCCAGGATGTAATCACAATGATATTCCCCATTCATCTTACCATATGCAGTTATAGAGATGTATAGCATGGAAACAGACCCTTGGGTGCAACCTGTCCATGCTGACCAGATATCCCAATCCAATCTAGTCCCACTTGCCAGCACTCGGCCCATATCCCTCCAAACCCTTCCCATTCATATACACATCCAAATGTTTCTTAAATGTTGCAATTGTACCAGCCTCCCCCACAACTTCTGGCAGCTCATTCCATATGTGTAACATCCTCTGTGTGAAAAGGTTGCCCCTTAGGTCTCTTTTTATATCTTTCCCCACTCACCCCTAAACCTATGCCCTCTAGGTCTGGACTCCCTGACCCCAGGGAAAAGACTTTGCCTATTTATCCGATCCATGCCCCTCATAATTTTGTAGCCTCCGACGCTCCAGGGAAAACAACCCTGCCCTGTTCAGCCTCATCCTGTAGCTCAAATCCTCCAACCCTGGCAACATCCTTGCAAATCTTTTCAAGTTTCACAACACCTTTCCAATAGGAAGGAGACCAGAATTGCACGCAATATTCCAACAGTGACCTAACCAATGTCCTGTATAGCTGCAACATGACCTCCCAACTCCTGTACTCAATACTCTGATCAATAAAGGAAAGCATACCAAATGCCTTCTTCACTATCTTATCTACCTACGACTCCACTTTCAAGGAGCTATGAACCTGCATGCCAAGGTCTCTTTGTTCAGCAACACTACCTAGGACCTTACCATTAAGTGTATAAGTCCTGCTAAGATTTGCTTTTCCAAAATGCAGCACCTCACATTTATCCGAATTAAACTTCATCAACCACTTCTCAGCCCATTGGCCCATCTGGTCAAGATCCTGTTAAAAACAATCTCTTACATAATCACTAGCCCATTTAATAAACACTGCACAATAATCATACCTCTAGCAATCATCTGTATGCCATATCTTGACCATGCATTTAGTACCTTTCTATGGCCTCACCCCTCCCTATTTCTGAAATAGTCTCCAATCCTTCAAGATTTCTGCACTCCTTCAATTTTGACCTTCTGCTCATTGCTGATTTTCATCACTTCATCACTGGTAATTTCCTTCCCAAACCTCTCTGTCTTTCCCCTTTCAAATCTGGCCTTTTGACCAAATCTTGATCACTTGTCCTAATAGGTCCCAAGTAGCTCACTGTCAATTTTTGTCCAATGTTATGGTGAAATGTTTTGGAATGTTTTATCACATAAAAGGTCTGCATTAATTATACATTGCAACAATGATGACAACCATTAATGAAATAATAACATTTTGAAAGTTAGAGATTAAGAAATCATGCATCAGTAAAGCAAAAGATGCTTCACATCTCAGTGATCTGATAAGTCAAGGCTTTACCTGTTGAACATCCTGCTGAAAAACACACAGCTGAAGCCGTTGATGCAGACGTACTTTGCGATGCTGCCAGATACTTTCAAGCCTTCTCTGGTGATGTAACACTTCATGCACAATGTCCAAGACTCGATGGACTGCTTTGGAGTAATTTGCAGTTGCAGTGAGTGACTCAGAATTCCCTGGGCTTAACGGTCGCTGCAGTACATCTAGAAGAGCTTTGCCATCCTGACTTACCTGTGATAAATATCATATGAGTTGTATCAAATGTGCTATACCAAACTGAACAATTGATTCTGGCACTAATCATCAGTCGCCCCTAAATTTGCTAAACTTCCTTCAATGTTTTTCTGTTTTATACTGCTAAATATGTTTATTTAAAACTTACAAACGACTCTACCTTATTTACAATCATTAGCTCTGCCTGGCTTGAACTGTCATGCTAAAATGGCTTACTTAAGCTGTTTCATGGCCTCAAAAAGCATTTTCATCAATAAAACAAGCTGACAAGTATAACCAATTATCTGGAACTGTACAAACTTTCAAGGCAAAGGACCATAAAATAGGATTGTTATAAATTACATAGAACAAAAATTGTAAACACTACAGATGGCTTGACTGAACAAATAGAATAGTAGATATTTTATGTAGGACATTGACTGAATTATACTGCCAAACTTACAAAAGTCAGGTCAGAAACGTCAAGGGAAATATAGTGTAACTGATTGAGAATTGCTTTATAATTGAATAGGTTGAGCAACTAATAAAAGAGCAGAAGTTGAATTATAATAAGCAGAAAGATAGAACAATGAAAGCAGTGTGGTGATTATGTGTAAACCTTCTTCAAATGAATGCGTCAGTTCTTTACCTCTGCATATGCCTGCGTGATCTGTTCATACAGCGTTTGATGATGGTGAATTGCAATCTCCAAATCTTGCATTTCAGATGGAAGTCCTCCTTCAGCACAGGTTTTGCACCAGATATCAACACTTGACAAATACTAAATAAAATTGGAAGCAGGTATTAATACTAAACATATTTTTCCCTTATAAAATCTCAGTGAAATTAAGCAAAAGAGAGATAAGGAGAATCTTTTATACACCAATTTGTTACAATATCCATGCATTTCTGAAAGAATGGAGGAAACAGCTTCAAAACTGTATTGAATGGCAGCATCCGAGGAGCAGGAAAATTTGTTTTGGGCAGGAACCTTTCATCAGAAATGAGGCTGGGTCCTCCTGGCACTTTCCCCCGCCACCACAGGAATTGCATAACCTGCACCCATACCACCCCCCTCACCTCCATCCAAGGCCCCAAAGGAGCCTTCCACATCCGTCACAGTTTCACCTGCATATCCACAAATGTCATTTATTGTATCCTTTACACTGGGGAGACTAAAGGCCTTTTCGCAGAGCACTTTAGGGAACATATCCGGGACACCCGTACCAATCAGCCCCACTGCCCCATGGCCGAACGTTTCAACTCCTCCTCCCACTCTGCGAAGGACATGCAGGTCATGCAGGTCCTGGGCCTCCTCCAAGACCACTCCCTCACCACCCGACGCCTGGAGGAAGAATGCCTCATCTTTTACCTCGGAACCCTTCAACCCCAGGGCATCAATGTGTACTTCACCAGTTTCCTCATTCCCCTCCCCCCATCCTCCCCCAGTTCCACACTTAGAGCTCAGCATCATCCTCATGACCTGTCCTACTTGCCAATCTCCCTTCCCACCTATCCGCTCCACTCTCCTCTTCGACTTATCACCTTTATCCCCACCTCCATCCACCTATTGCACTCTAAGCTACCTTCTCCCCAGCCTCACGCCCCCCCCCCCCTCCTATTTATCATCTCCTCTCTGTATTTGGTAGATTTCAATCAGATCCTCCCTCATTCTTCTAAATTTAATCAAGTATACGCCCAGAGTCCTAAATTGCTCCTCATATGAAAAACTCTTCACCCTTGGGATCCAGTTTCCAAAACCTTTCTCCATTTAGAAAATACTCTTCACATTTATACTTCCTATGCAAGTGCATAGCCTCATATTCAGTGCAGAGGGAAAGGGGTGCTTTTTGTTTGCTGCTTTTATCTCATAGTTGGTTAGGCTTTCTTTTAACAGGATAAATTGAAGCCCAGGATCAGAGAAAGTGAGGACTGCAGATGTTGGAGATCAAAGTCCTTAGTGTGGTGCTGGAAAAGCACAGCAGGTCAGGCAACATCCAAGGAGCAGGAGAATCAACGTTTCAGACATAAGCCCTTCATCAGAATGAAGGGCTTTTGCCTGAAACATCGATTATCCTGCTTCTTGGATGCTACGTGACCTGCTGCTTTTTTCCAGCACCACACTCTCAGCCCAGGATCAGGAGCCCAGCACAAAAGAGTGACATCTATTGCTCATTGTTAATTGTTCTTGAGAATATGGTAGTTCTCTGGAACCACTACTTAGTGTGTAGGTGCATCCACAGTGCTGTTAGGGATGGAGATGCATGATTTTTATTCAATGACAGTGAGGGAGCTATAATATAGTTCCAAGTGAGGATGTTATGCAGTTTGAAGGGAAACTTGCAAGAGAAGGTGGTTCCATGTATCTTCTGCACTTATCCTTCTGGATGCCAGAAGTCACAGGTTTGGAAGATGGAGGTAATGAAGTCTGGATGAGGTTACTGGACTGCATCTTGTAGAAGGTACATGCTGCTGCCAACATGTCTCAGCAGTAGAGACAGTGAATATTGAAGATGTTAGATGGCGTAACAATCACTCTGGCTGCTATACCCTGAATGTTGTCAAGCTTCTTGGGTGCTGTTGAATTTCCACACATCCAAGCAACTGGGAGTATTTCATCACATTCCTGAGTTCTGCCTTATAGATGCTGGGTGGATTTGAGAATAAGGACATGAGTTACTTGCTGTAGAATTGCTAATCTCTGATCTACTCTTGTTGCTTAAGTATTTATATGGCAGGTCCAGCTCAGTTTCTGGTCAAGGATGTTGTTAATAGGGATTTAGTGATAATGATTCAGTGAATGACAAGGGCGGATTCTCTTTTGTTAGGTTGGTAATTGACTGGCACTTGTGTGCTGTGAATTATAATTGCTATTGATCAACTCAAGTCAGAATGTTATAGGTCTTCCTGCATTTGTACATGAATTACTTCAGTGTCTGAGGAATCATAAATGGTTCTCAACATTGGGCAATCATCAGCAACTTCTGACTTTGTGATGGATCAAAGCTCATTGATGAAGCAGCTGTAAGTGGTTGGGTCGAGGACATTACCCGAAGGAATTCCTGCAGTAATATCCTGGAGCTTTTATGTACTCAGTATCACATCAGTTTTGTTGGGACTACTTGATGTCACACTTGATCAAATGTTGCCTTGATATTAAGGGCAGTCACTCTCACTTGACTTCAGGAGTTCAGCTTTTTTTATCGAAGTTTGAACTAAGGCTATAATGAGGTCAGAAGATGAATGGGCCAGTTGGACCACAAACTGAATTTTAGTGTGCAGATTATTGTTGAGGAAGAGCCAGTTGGTAGCACTGTCACCGACTACTTCCACCACATTACTCATTATTGAGTGGAGACAATGGGGCAATAATTTACTGACTAGGATAGATCCTGCTTTGTGTATGTAGGACATATCTAGGAAATATTATATGTTAATGGGTAGATGCCATGCTGCGCAGGAAGAGCTTGGCTAGGGTAACAGCAAGTCTGGATCACAAATCTTCAGTGCTATTGCTGGAATGTCATCATAGCCTATAGCCTTTGCAGTATCTAGTGGTCATTTCCTGACTTTGTGTAGAAGGAATTGCATTAGCTGGAAGCTTGCAACTTTAATGTTAGGGATTTGATCCATTGAAATAAAACAAAAAATTGTTGATGCTGGAGATCTGAAGCAAAGACAGAAATTGCTGGCAAAACTCAGCAAGTCTGGCAGCATCTGTGGGAAGAAAGCAGAGTTAACATTTTGAATCTTGTGACTATTCATCAGAATGGATAGCAGTGAGGAAAAACTGGTATTTATGCTGAAGGTGATGTTGGGGGAGGGTTGGGGAAAAGAAAGGTGAGCAGATAGGTGGGGCCCAGAGGCATAGAGATAAAAGGGGCAGATAAACCAGAGGATTATGTATGGCAGGGCAGAATAGAATAGAAGCTGAATAATAAGAGTTGAGATCAGCAGAGGACCTCAGAAATGTTCACATTTTCCTCAACTGAGAATTCCCCACTCTCGTGATTGACAGAGTTCTTAGCCATGTCCTACCTATCTCCCGCACTTCTGCCCTCACACCTTCTTTCCTAACCCAATGATAGGGCTTCCTTCATTCTCACTTATCATCTCACCAACATCCACATCCAAAGGATCATTAACCATCACTCCTAGTGGGATACCACCAGCAGACACTTATTCCCTCCCTTCTCTTGTCAGCATTTCACAGGAACTGTTCCCTCTACAATACCTTGGTCCACTCCTCCTCCATTCTCAACACTTCCCCTCACCTCATAGCATCTTGCCATGAAATCACTGAAGGTATAATAATGCCCATTTATGTCCTCTCTCCTCACTAACCAAGGCCCCAGACACAGCTTGCAGTTGAAGCAATGATTTAATTGCACTTCATTCAATTTAGTCTACTGTGTTCATTGTTCTCAGAGTGATCTCTTTTACTTTGCACAGTCAAAATGCACAGTAGGTGAATCCTTTGCAGAACACCTACATTGTGTGCACAAAAATGACTCAGTGCTTCCTTTCACCTGCCACTTCAATACACCACCATGTTCCCATGTCAATGTTCCAGCAAGCCTCAGCACAAGCTCCTACACTTGGGGAACTCTGCAGATTCATCTATAATTTTTGAGCCAGATTCCATTCTTCTGTGTTTTTTACCTACCCCCATACCCAGTCCTGTTATGACACAAGCACTTTTTAGCACAGCCAACCCATTTTCATCCACTCTCAGGCCTATTATCACATTACATGGTTTGCTTTCAGCACAGACTACCCATTCTTTGCTGACCTCAACTCTCATGATCAGTTATTCAGCTTCTCTTCTGCCCTAGCAGGCTGGTTCCTCTGGGTGCTCTGGTTTCCTCCCACAGTCCAGCTATGCAGATTAGGTGGATTGGCCATGCTAAACTGTCCATCATGCCCAGAGATGTGCAGGCTAGGTAGATTAGCCATGGGAAATGCAGGGGTAAGGTGGAGGTTGGGATGCTCTTCAGAGGGTCAGTGTGGACTGGATCAGTGGAGGGGCCTGTTTCCATACCATAGGGATTCTATGATTCTCCTCAGTATCATTGCTTATTTCCATACATTGCAGGCAAGATTACTGGATTTGGTATTCAAAGAAAAATGAATTGTATTAAGGAATATGATCCCCACAAGCTTGAAATTCCAAGTAATCAATACAAAATTTACATATTGAATTATAATAAAAGTGGCTCCAGATATAATATTCAAGATGTTTGTCAGTTCTTAACACATCGTGAAATTACAATCAATTTGAATGCAGCTAATTGTATTGCACATCTATAACAATAACCTCCTAAAACCCCTTTAATTGACACTTCAAAACTGTAATTAAATGTTGAGTGTAACATGTTTACTATTTAAAACTCTTCTAATAATGAGAGTGACTGGCTAATTAGAACTTAAAAAATGTATACAACGCAAGGGGACGTTTTTAATTATAATCATTTGTAGCAGGATTGCTATTGTGAGGCAGTTTGTGTACTTTTGCAGATAAAAATACATTTTACACGAAGCATTCGGAATGGAAAGCAAAAAATACGCAGGGGAGAGAAATATATTTGCAAAGCACTGCCCACTGGTACCATTGTACCTGTGCAACCCTGACATGGGGCATTGTCTGCCCTGTGGAATTGAGATAGTCTGCATGGGAGTTCTACTGGTGTCCTAGGATTTCTTAATCACAGCCTCCAAATAAATTTAAACAATGTTAACCTCACAGACTGAATTACAGAACCTGACAGCAATACAATACTTCATAAAGCTAACACTTGTTACAGTTTTGTAAAATAGCCTCCTTGGTCCCAAAAATCAATTTTTAAACTAATTACCACAATCCATTCAGCAATGATTTTAGTACTGTAAAAGATACATTATAGCAATTTTAACCATGCCCTTTTAACCATACAACCTAGAAAAACCATGGAACAGCAATAGTTTAAATTGAAGCAGCTAAAAAAATCTCATTATTACTATTAATTTTAAGCATTAAAATAATATAATGTAATATTGATCCTATTAGAGAGATGTTGATTCTGTAGGTTATCGTCCTATGTTGATTCTGAGATACATGCCATAGTCTTTTTCCTCAAACCCACCTGTTCAGCCTTCTGGTGAAATACAGCAGACATTGCCAAGATTGTGCTACGTTCATCTAGAGCGGCTGCAAAACTCTTCCACTCTTGATCAAGTTGGGCAGATATCTGCTTGATCTGCTGGGATGCATAATGACCAGCCTCTGAAAGCCTTGATGCAACAGACATGATGCGATTGATGTTGACATATGCATTCTGAAAAAACAGAAGATTGCCAATTACAAAATGAATTGTAGTTAAGTTCATAAATTAACATTTCTAAATTATTTTCGATCTTTTTCAGGCAGTCATTCTCCCTTTTCAATAAATAGAATTATAATTCCAAAAGAATGCTTTTCCAATTAGTATGCAAATCTAAAATGTCACAACAATCTATTTGAATTGAATGCATCAGAAGTACACTCAAAGGAACTTATTCAGACAAAGCAGTGCAAAAGTATAAAACATTTTATTACCTTTCCCAATTTCTATATTCTACACAGCCAAATTGTTCGTTACAAGATTCAAAACACTAACCTGAATATAAATGAATAATCTAAGAAAACAAACAGCAAAATTAGGTCTCCAATTTCCTTGCACTGCCTAATTTGCTCTATGGCATTACAGGTGGATCTTCAATAACATGATGGTTGTGTTCTTGTGCAACCTTGTGCTATAGAAAAATCACGGTTTAGAAACAATGCTTAAAATGTTGGTGATGTAGTCTCGTTATAGTCAATGCACATTTTAAAAGTTCGTGGTTTAGAAATGATGTCTCCAATTTGTCAATGGCGTTAATGAAACATGCGTTATAGCAGATTGACTTGTAGCTCACATCATGCTTGCTTTGGATACACCCAATCCCTACCCAGTATGTGATATTGAATAAGGCATAGAGTAGAGTGGGGTAGGAACAAAAATTACCGAGACTGGTACTGCTCCTGGCCCAGGACACTGGTCCCTGAGCCAAGCGCAACAGGTTCTCTAGGGTGCCAGCCCATGATTATTGGAGACTAATGAAACCCTCTTCCCAGGCTCTGCACGAAATGCCCATGGTAGCTACTAGACTATAACCCCCGCACAGAGAAATTAATGTCAACTAATGTTACAATGTTCTATTAGGGAATACGAATTTCTCTGTTTAGTTGACAAAATTGGGAAATTGATGATCTGTTGCATTGGCTGATAAAGACAATGTTACAAACTTTAATACTTCCTCATTCAATACGTTTATCTGATTCAATATGTCATACCTCTCCTTCTTAATTATAAAGTCAGCTTTGCCCTCCTCTTTTATAAATATAAACACATAGACTGGATTTTTATGTCTCTGTCAGTGTCAGATTGATAGCAAGCATGTTTTCAAATTCTGACCCAATCTTGGGATTCCTTCAAAATTAATAATAAAGAAAGTCATGCAATCTTCCATGAGTTCTGCCTGATAACAAGCTTCTGATGCTTGGTTACAATGGGGGTCTGGGAGGCCTAGTATGAGTGTTAATATTATGCATGTGCCACATTTAACAGTTGAAGGCAAAGGGAAAGGCAAATGTTTTCACCATTGCAGAGTTTCTCAAGGCTCAGAAATGTTGAATGCAGGGAGAAACAAGGAGGAATTCCTGCAATCAGTCGAAGGATAAAGACAGGTTTTTCTGCTGTCTACCAGACAGAATGCAGAAAAGGAAAAACACTCTGATCAAAGAGGTGGAATTCATGGAAACCTAAAGACTACGGTAAATTTAACTTGGCCTGACAAGAGGAAATAATCCTCAAATTGAGCTATGCTGCTGAAGGTCAATTCAGAATTTCTTGGAAAACTGAGGGAAAGGACCTTTGATGGTCACCTTATGGCTCAGCAAAACAAAGAGAAGCAAGCCAAAGGAAGCTGGGTATTGCTTTTGCCTGAATCCTGCACATTCTAATCCTGCAGAGAGCATGAGGTAATATAAATGATGGATGGGGTTGTCATTGATGTTAAGGAACTGATAAGTTAGCGTTTTTATAACTTAAAATATTAATTGCCTACTAAATAATATTTAGTTGGTGTTAAGTTTGTTTGTTTAAGATAGCAAACATCTTAAAACTTGAAATCCTGTTACTGACTCATTCAAATCAATCACTGAGAGTTCAAATCTGGTTTTGAAAGTTATTGGTCTCTACGGGGATCATAAATTGAGAGCTCTTGCAGGATAAAAACACAGAAGCAGGGATATGCACACTTAAAATACTAAGCATTTAAATAAGCAAAAATTCAGATACTTTTGCGGCATTCTGTTAAAAGTTAACTTTGCTATGTTGCCTGGACACTTTTTAGAAAGGGAGAACCTTTTTGTAAATGCCTTGTGACAATTAACAAAGCGTAATTTGAAGACATTGGCAGAAAAATTGGAGTTAGATGTAAAAGTCCGTGCAAAAAAGCAGCAATTGCTGAAGTATTGTCTCAACCTGACTTTTGAGGAAGAGGAAGGTGATCTCCACAGCATGCAGATTGAGTTGGCTATAAACAATGGAAATTAGAAAAAGAAAATGAAAGACTCAAATTAGAAAGGAATGAAAAACAGAAAGAAAGAGTGAGAATTTGAAGAGGAAAATGAAGGGAAGTGCAAAAACATGAACTTGACTTTCAAGGAATAAAAGAGGAAAGTACAACTCATAAAGGGCAAGTCCAAAATAGGAAGTGGGGACCAGAAGCTTACATTATGTAATGGTGCTAGCATTTAAAAAATCATGATGGCTCAGATTAAAATCCCAGCTTTGATTTGACTTGGAATATTTGTCTATTGCCCAAATTCAATGAAGGACTTGAAACGTTTGACAAAATTGCTATAGTACTATCATGGCTGTAAGACCATTCGATGAATTACAAACTAGTTATTATTATAAAATGGGAAGATTGCTGTTCTTAACACATGTGGATTAGTGCCAGAAGCGTACAGGTAGAGGTTTAGAAATTTAAGGAAGAATACAGAACGTGGAGTTGTTTCTATGGACTTTACTAAAGGAAATATAGTTTGTTAGATGTTGGTTATAATGGTTGATCAAGACTTTAGAAATTTTAGAGTAGTATTGTTAACAGACTCAGACCATAAAGTTCTGAACATAAGAGAAGTTGCAATAATGGCAGATAACTATGAATTTTCCCTCTCAGAACTCAAGAACCTCTTTTGAAGATATCAGTCACAAGAGGGATCATAACATGTATGATAAATTAAATGTTTTTGAATATTATGACCTTAGTTATGGCAGGTGACCATTAAGTCGATTAGTATTATGAAAATGGTAAAGTTTTCAGATGAATTACATTGTATTATCCAGTCGAGAAAAGTGTTGCTCTATACTAAACTGGGTGACACGGTGGCTCAGTGGTTAGCACTGCTGCCTCACAGCACCAGGGTCTCAGGTTCAATTCCAGCCTCGGCCAACTGCCTGTGGAGTTTGCACGTTCTCCCTGTGTCTGCGTGCGTTTCCTCAGGTGTTCTGGTTTCCTCCCACAGTCCAAAGATGTGCAGGTTAGATGAATTGGCCATGCTAAATTGCCCATAATGTGAGGTACATTAGTCAGAGGGAAATGGGTCTGGGTGGGTTAATTTTCGGAGGGTCGGTGTGGACTTGTTGGGCTGAAAGGCCTGTTTCCACACTGTAGGGAACTTAATCTAAACAGTTTTTAGCTTCAAACTGCAGTGTCATTTCTATCCTGTTCTTTGATATTTTCATTTATTGACAGATTATGCATCTGATTAGATTAGATTCCCTACAGGGTGGAAAAAGTCCACACTGACCCACCAAAGAGTCATCCACCCAGACCCGTTTCTCTCTGACTAATACATCTAACTATGGGTAATTTAGCACGAACTTCACATCCTTGGACTATGGGAGGAAACCAGAGCACCCAGAGGAAACCCACACAGACATGGGGAGAATGTGCAAACTCCAAACAGACAGTTGCCCAAGGCTGGAATCAAACCTGTGTCCCTTGTGCTGTGAGGCAGCATTGCTAACCACTGAGCCACCGTACTGTCCCTGCTCAGCATTTGAAGCATTAGACCTGATTTTGATTTTGACTAAACTTTAAACTCCATTATTGTATTCAGTTCAACAGGGCAAACTGATATGGATGTTTATGAACTTGTAAAAACATGCTGCTAAGCAGACCAAGGGAAAGATAATGGTCGGCCAATGAGTAATTGATTACTAAACAACTATTTTTGACAGTTTTATGGCTTCTTAATAAGATAAAGTTTTAAAAAAAAATAGGTTTTGAATGGCTATGACATTTAATTCCTCATTGAATATGAATTCCTTGATTGGGGCTGTTAATCTGGTCCAATCAGGGAGCTCTGGCTGAAGTGTGAGACACTGAAGAACAGAAGTGTGAGACACTGCCAGATCAGAGTCAAGGACTCTCCATGTGTAAATAAAGGGTGAACGAGTGACAGGATACCAGCCGCCAGCCTCTGTGGAGTTATTGCAGGGAGTAGTGGAGATATGAAAGAAGAGGGGCAAATGAGAAGAGCACGCAGATATGGGGACATGAGGATATATGGGAGCAGGAGGCCTAAAGTATTCATCAAGCACAATGACCACATCGCTGTCTCCATACACAAATTACCTCCATCGTCTTTTATTGGTTCTACTCTTTCTTTGGCTGTTATCATGCTCCTTACATATATACAATGTAATATTTACACACTACATCTTTGATTTTTCATGATATCACTTGAAATATTTCTTCATGCCTTCTGTTTGTTTCTTTAATTACCTTTCTCATTTAATTCCTGAACTTAATATATGCTCCTTGGCTTTCAGGAACTTTTGAGCTTTTGGAATCTGATATAAACCTTTATTATCCTATTCTGCATGTTCTTGAGCACTAGGGAGGTCTCAACATTTGTTTGTTTATGATATTTGCTCTTAAGTCTCTGTTGCTCCTTCTTGTCTCCTATTATTCCGACATGGATTTATCTACAAGTTGCTGTTTCTAGTCCACTTTTGTCAAATCACATCACAGCTTAATAGAATTGGCCCTTTCCCAAACAGCCGCTGTTCAGGCCAGATTTTCAAAAGGCCTCAAGGTCAAGATCTAATATTGGCAGGAATTAAGAACTGTTGAAAATGTGTTGCTGGTTAAAGCACAGCAGGTCAGGCAGCATCCAAGGAATAGGAAATTCGATGTTTCGGGCATAAGCCCTGCTCCTGCAGCTCATCTCAGGATCCTGATGATTCCGGGATCATTTTAGCACGCGTGTGTGCCTGTGTGTCATCAATGAGAAATACAGTCACCATCTTAGGTGCTTAATATGGGCATGATTTAGGTTTGAAGTTTTCAAATGTCTGGTGAGCCTAAACAGTCTCATCCATGCTTGTGCTAGCCATTGATTTTGTGTCAAGTGACAAGTAAAATTATTTGTAATTGTTCTTAAATCTGATCTGTGGGACCAACTAGCACTGGTATACTTGCTGCTCTTAAACTTTGCCTCTGTGTTCCTTTTTGTTCCACCTCCACGGCCTCCAGAGCAGCTGACTGCTCTAATCAGCAAGTCAACAGCCGCTGCTGATATAGCAGCTGCCTGTTTTTGCCTCTGCTATCTCACAGACAGTCCCTGCCTCCTTAAGGCTCTCTGTGCATCTAATATATTCACTTATACATTCCTTTGAGGTGTGTGAAATCACAAGTAGAAAAGTGGTCCAAACATGATTAACAAAACCAATTAAGGATGGCATCAAATTATTGTGCAAAAGCTAAGAACATGGGTTTGGTAATACGAGAAAAGCATGGATAGAGAATTATTGAGCAGATAGGAAAAACAGAGCATGAACGGTTGTTTTTGAAGGGGAAGACAGTGACTAGTGGGGTACCACAGAAATCAGTGCTTGAGCAATGTATATATCAACGATTTGGATGAGGGAATTGAGTGCATTATTTACAGTTTTGCTGACACAAAATTAGATCAAAGGCCATAAAGGAGATTTAGGGTGATTTAGACAAGTTGAATGAGTGGTCAAATATTTGGCAGGTGCAATATGGGTCTGTAGATAAGTGAGAAGTAAGGATTTTTTTAACTGCAGTTGTAAGGGTCGTGGTGAGACCACACATGGAGTATTATGTGTAGTTTTGGTATGTGGGAAAATATCTAATTTTCAGAGAAAAAATGATTGCTGAATGGAGCACAGCAAGAGACGTTGGTTACTGGGCTTGTATTCATTGCGGCTTAGAAGAATGAGAGGGGATCTCATTTAAATCATGAATTGATTATAACTTTCAGAAAGGGTTATGTAGACTTGATGTAGAGATTATGTTTCCCCTGGCTGGGGATCCAGAACAAATCCTCATTACCCAGTACGTTATTTTGGACTGAGGTGAGGAGAAATGTTTTCACTCAAAGTGTGGTGCATTTGTGGAGTCCTCTACAACAGAAAATTGTAGAGATGAAGTCACTGAACATAGCTAATAAAGAATTAGATGGATTTCTAAGATGTCAGAGGGTATGGGAAGAGACAGGAGTATGGTGTAGAGTTAGCGCATCAGCCATGTTGAATGATGCAGTGAGCTCAATGGCCTATTTTCTGCGTTTCTATGTTTCTGACCAAGTGTTGACCTCTCCTTTTAGCCAATTCAGTCAGCTGAATTTTTAAAATACCTCACAAGAGTATTGCAACTCAGGAGAGGACTCATCTGGACTGCTTTGGGTGATGAGGTGCTAACCTTGTATTTCATAACAACTCTACCTCTAAATTATGATCACTGCCATTAAAATATTCTTTCATCATCATAACTTCAATAATGCCAGATTTATTTCCAAAATAACCAAATTCAGAATTGCCTTTTACATAAAAATAGAAATTGCTGGAGAAATTCAGCAGGTCTGGCAGCCTCTGTGGACAGAAAGCAGCGTTATGGTTTCAGGCCCAGTGACCCTTCTTCAGAACAAGATAGTACAGTGAAAGATGGCATGCACGTTGAAAACAAGGGTGGGAAGGGGGTAGGAGGGCTAAACGAAGAAACAATAGGTGGAGATGGAACCCAGAAGGAGAGAAAGACAGTTAAGCAGACCAAGGGAGGTATAATAGTAAGCCAATGAGTCAGAAAAGCTGATAACGGGGACCATAAGTAGGTGAAAATGGGTTGGCTGGGCTGAAAGCAGCCCACGCCTTGACAGGGGCTAGACCCCACACCCCTGGCTCAATGCCCCTGACCCAACATCAATCCGTGCAGTTTGTGGGTTAAACAGCTAAAGGTGTTGGGATGAGATCCTTGAGAGGCTATTAATTGTTACCTTAAGAACCTCAATAAGCGTGAGGACAGCCAAGCTACCTGAAGGCTCTGACTGGTTGAGGGCAGGCATGTAGGTGATGTGAAGGCCCTGTGCTGAATGTTATGAACCTCTTGTGCCTTCAAGCCCAGCAGCAGAAGCATGTAAAATCCAGCCTTGGATATGACCTCAGATATGCAGCCACTTCCAGGACCAAGAGATGGAAGGTAGGATTAGATCAGATCATTGATTTTGGCTGGCACAGAGACAATGAGCTCACTGAGCTCCTTCAGCTCTGTATCTATAAGCAACGATTAACTGCCGCTTGTATTAAATTTCATCCAGACTGGTCAGCAAAACATGTAGCAAATGTTTTTGATGGGTGGTCCTCATTGTATTTACTGGCGCCACATTTACACAAAATATTGAAAACTTTCAGTGCTGTTGGAATGGTAAATGTTTACTGACCAGTTTGAATGTCTGCTGGTTTTTATAAACTGTTGGAAGATTTTAAATTTTTTTTTCCCAACCAAACAGGGACTAAAGTACCCTTTGCCCTAAATTGCTTATTTTGCTGCCAACAAATTTGACTTCACAATGACCATGTTAATAAATTCATATTGTTTTAACAATTCCCCTAGTATATGATGAGTAAATAACGAGACCGTGTCAAACAGTCATTAAGTAGACTGATGAGGCCTGAATTTTGTAAAGCCATTTTCTTTTCACTGCAGGCAGGAAAGTTCAAGGGCATAACAGGCCACTGGAAAAATTAATTGTAACATAAAATTCCTAAATTGTCACCTTGGGTGAGGCAGTAATCTTAAAACACTTTTGACAGCGTACCAGAGCCTCATAAATAATAAAAAAAAATTTTAAAAGTCCATTGAAATTTTGCTCAAAGCTGCAATAGTGGCCCATCTCTCAAATGATGTGAAACATTTATTGGTAGTTGAAGAACACTGCTTCAAAGTTGCTTCAAAATTAACTGAAGCTAATGATGGATAGTGCTTGTGAGAAAATTACAGTTTGCTTACCATTAGAAATTGGAGTCTGTTCTGTTACGCACCCAACTCTACTCATCTACTTTTGCTACATATCCCTTGACAACCTTGCCTCTTAAAAAACAACTGATCTGTGTCTTTACAGTTTCATTTGATGAAACTCAGTCTTTTAGGGGAAAGGGATCTACATTTTCATTACTCTCATATGTAAAAATGCTTTGGATTTGATGCCCAACTGGTCTAATTCTAACATTAGGGTTATGCCCCTACCAAAATAAATAGTTTTTGTATCTAATGCGTTGCACCCCTTTGTCATTTTAAACATGCCCAAACTGCAAGCACTAATTCAGAATGAGTCTGATTGAGGCTCAGGACAATAGAAGCATAAAATAAAATAAAAGACAAAGAATTGTAGATGCTGATGATCTCAGACAAAAGCACTAATTGCTAGAGAAACTCAGCAGATCTGACAGATCTATGGAGACATGTTTCCAATCCAATGATTGTCCTTCAGAAGCACAAGTTCATTGCTTTGTGTGTTTCAATTGTAATATTATTAATTTTGCAAACAACCATTCCTGTGAAGTACTACAAAAATAAGAATTTTTTTTCATTAGCGAATGATTAAATTGAACTAAAATTATAGACAATGGTCTGAATGGTACTTGCTGCTGAACTTGAAGAAAGCTGCCAACAAAGATCTAGAAATCTCTGTGGTATAGATTTTACATTTGGTGACAATTACTTGATTCTGTCACTTTTACAAGGGGACTTGCAGCACCAGCACCATGAACTTTATTCAGCAAGGAAAAACAATGAACTACACTGAAGCATTCTGATAGATAGCAAACCAAAAAATAAAATCATTGATAATCGATTACTTTATATACATTTTACAGAGGATGAAATAATGATTGGGATTTTTTTTTTAAATGTTTATGGATCAAAGGAATTGCTGCCTAGTCAAGCACTTATTGCCAATTCCTAACTGTTCTGGAGAAGATGGTGAGAGCTTCCTTCTTGAATACTATAGTCCTTTGGGTGTAGATACATCCAAAGTGCTCTTAGGAAGTGAATTCCAAGGTTTTGACCCAGTGAGAGCAAAGGAATGGTAATATAGATCCAAGTCAAGATAGTGTTTTACCTGAAAGGGGTCTTGCAGGTGGTGGTGTTCCTGTCTGCTGTGCTTATCCTTTTAGATGGCAATGGGGTTGGGAGTTTGGAAGGTGCCGTTGAAGGAGATTTAGTGAATTGTTGTACGGTATCTTGTAAATGGTACGTACTGCTGCTACCGTGTGTGGCGGTAAAGGGAGTAAATGTTGAAGGTGTTAGATGGGCTGTCAATCAAGAGGGTTTGCTTCATCCTGGATTCTGTGGAGCTTCTTGAGTAATTTTGGAGCTCCACTCATCCAAGCAACTGGGGAGTATTCCAGCACATTCATGTAGTAGAACGTCAACAAACTTTTCAAATATAAAATAGAAAACTAAACAACATTTTTTTCCTAATGGGAATAACAACATTTCACAAACAGAAAAATAGTTCCCAGAGCCAGAGATGCTTTCTCATTAGTAGTTTGAAGTAGTATAGTAGTACAAACTCAATTCCCCCACATTAACAGGCATAAGTGTTTGGGGGATTTTTAAAAAACAGCATTACTACAGCATCAAGGGCAAGTTCTCATCAGTTCAGTGGTTGATAAAAATCTATTCAGCAAGATGAGCAATGAACCACTCTGAGGCATTCGGATAGATAGAACATAGAACATAGAACAATACAGCGCAGAACAATATAGCCTTTCAGCCCTCAATGCTGCGCCGACCTGTGAACTATTCTCAGCTCGTCCACTACACTATCCCATCATCATCCATGTGCTTATGCAAGGATTGTTTAAAACTCCCTAATGTGGCTGAGTTAACTACTTTGGCAGTTAGAGCATTCCACGTCCTTACTACTGTCTGAGTAAACCCCCCCCCCAAAAAAATTGATTATCCATTATTTTATATACATTTTACAGAGGATGAAATAATGATTGGGATTTTTTTAAAAAATGTTTATGGATCAAAGGAAATGCAGCCTACAATTTCTAACTGTTCTGGAGAAAGAGATGAGAGCTTCCTTCTTGAATGACTGTCGTCCTTTCAGTGTAGATAATGCGAGCAAAGGAATGTACATGTAAATGAAGTCTGTGTGGAGATTTCAACAGCACAGGAGCAGCAGAGAACCAACAAAGGCAATTCTTGGACTTCCACATTTACCTGCACAGGTGCAGTTACCCAAAGATGCAGTCAGTCTCACAAAGTAATTCCAGTGAAGATGATATTTTTTGACATCAAAAGAATCACAAAATCCAGTCCATTAACTTCTCAAACGAATTTTGAAAAATCAAATTGTTGATTGTCCTCATTTGTTCTATATTTGTGTGGTGGAATCAAAGAAGTCAAAAGGTACTGTATATTCTTTTAATAAAGAGAAGGGAATTTAAATTGTACCATCAGCTGTCTAGGCATTGACATTGGGCACATTTGGTAGTGAACGATTGTAACATTTGTCTGCATAAGGACTAGAATTCCATTCTTTTAGAAATAATTTCAAATTTGTGAAGCTCTTTCAAATATTTTACTGCAGTAAAGTACAACATGAATGCATACTTTTAATATAAGTTATTGTGCATTCACAATGCTTTCTGTGAAATGTAGTTAAATAATCTCATTTCCATCCAGCAATTTTTGATATCTTTCTCTTTAATTACAAGTCATAAGTGCTTACCATTGAGTTCATAGCAAAGTGATTGTGCTGAGTCTGTAGATCCAGAGCATGCTGATAACTCACTCCAATCTCAGTGTGACTTTGAAGAAACAATTGTTTGTTGTGGCTAATCCAATCAAACATCTAAATAAAAATAAAATAGGTTAGAACTGCTTCCGAGATGAAACCTCTCTTAAGATGTTAACAGGAAATTGTCACTTATACGGAATATCAGAAAGAAACAGGCACATAATCAAAATTAAAACAGTTTAGAGTCATTTGACAAGTAAACGTCAGAGAGTTGGAGAAAAAATGCAAATGAAGTTAAAAAATCAACAGAAAGAGACACAGATGAAGATTGTTTCCTATCAGCAACTCCGGTTTATGTCAGCTTTCAAAGTTTTGAAGAATTGAATCATGTGTCTACAAAAGAATGTATTATAGAATCACAGAATTTTACAGTGCAGCAGAAGGCTGTTAAGCCCATCATGTCTGTGCTAGCTCCCCACCAAAAAGCCACCGAGTCAGTCCTATTTCTTCATGTCTAAATTCTTCATTCTCTAAGTACATCACTTTCAAGTATGTGTACAAAATAACCAAGGTTTGCTTCATCAGTTAGATGCATTTTTCATTTACATATATAATAATGTTCACTGATGAGACAGCAGGCAGGTCAACTTTGCTTTGTAAAATTCACTTGGTACCTCTTCATATTAACCCACAGATCACTGAAGAATTTGACAATGTTCACAACAGATTTCCAGTGACTGAGCTATTTGAAATACACAGTTGACTGAATTAGTTTCCTGTTCCTCCACATCACATTTGGCAGCAGCCCAATAACAAATTGTAACACACTGAATATTTTTGCAAATATCATCTGACAGGTGCAAGGAGGTGGAAAGTTGGATCTTTACTCCTTGCAGACATGAGTGCTTGACCAATTTGAGCTGAAAAATGTGTTGCTGGAAAAGCGCAGTAGGTCAGGCAGCATCCAAGGAGCAGGAGAATCGATGTTTCGGGAATAAGCCCTTCTTCAGGAACCTCCAGCATCTACAATCCTCACTTTCTCCTGCTTGACCAATTTCCCGTCTTCAACTCAGCATTTCAAGAAAGTGATAATGACATGATGACACTATAATTCCACATTTTCGACCATTACTGCATAATTTATGCTTAGATGCAATTTTTAAAATTGGATAAAATAGAAGAGGTTTTCAAGAACTTACTTGTCACTTACAATGATTAGTAAAGAATTATTTTTCAGCTGGATCAGTACCTTGTGGTTTCGAGGGATATGGGCCAAATGCTGGCAAATGGGATTAGGTCAGATTGGGATATCTGGTCAGCGTGGATGAACTGGGCCAAAGGGTCTGCCTCTGTGCTGTATGACTCTGTGTGAAGTTTCGCTATTGTTCCTGACACCTTCTTTATGAGGCTCCTTTTTTAACTTGCTGACAGTTTTAAAGAAAGAATAATGGGTTTGCCTCATTGGAAATTCCCTTGTACAGTTTATTAAGAGGAGATTTCCTGTTACTCAGTTTTTTTGGTGAAACAATAAATAAGTCAATTCACCTATTTGGGTATTATAGAGTGTCATCAAGTGCCCAACCAGTCCACACCAGCCTTCTGAAGAGAAACCCACCCAGACCCATTCCTCTCTAACTAACGTATCTAACACTATGGGCAATTTAGCATGCTAATTCGCCAAGCCTGTACACCTTTGGACTGACAGACACACCTGCCCACCTATACTCTAACTCCGGACTATCTGGGCCTTGGCATTTGCTTCAGCTATGCCTGCAGCAGTGCTTCCAGAAACTGCTATTAACTAGTGATGACACATCCTGCAACTTGATCAACAATCTACCTCCACCGAGACTATACCACTCCAAGTGCTGGAAATTAGAAAAGGCATGGACACCCATTACATCAGGTCTCCTTCCATTCCACGTTCATTAAGATTTCCTGAGGCTCACACTTTGCATCACTCAGCTTTCTGCTGTGGCAGCCACAATGATCCTGAACTGTGCTCTACAGTCCTTAAGATGTCAGTAATGTTAGTAGTATACAAATACACTGATCAAGTCAAGAACGATAGATTTGCCAGAATGAGCAATTATTTCTCCTCTTTGAACAACAAAAACAGCCTAAAATATGGTCGAAAAATTTCTCATGCTCTAAGACACCATTGATTGGACCCCTGTGATCATACAGTATGTGTTTTGTGGATCAATGCCATTGTGTTCATCAACAGAAAACAAAGCCACTCTGTATATTGAGTTGCAGTGTGCAATGGAAAACCTACTTTCTTGGGGAGCCACTGCATTGCCTTCATTTTATTGCTTTTCAATAAATCACCTCTTCTGATTGTAAAAATGCTGAGTGGTTTATCAAGGTTCCCATTTCAAACCATGATTGATGATACTTTTGCACATTCCCAGGCCATTATCTGAACACCACAGTAACAAGGCCTATCCTGCCATCAGAGACACAATCAAGCAGCAATGTTCAAGTCGTGTTTCAGAAATGTAGAATGGATTGGAAGTATCTCAAAATCATGATTGTAATGCTCCATTAATGTAACACACAATGCACAAAAAGGCTGCATAAAATGAAAGCCTGGAAAAGAAAGCTTCAAAGAAGATACCTAATTAGAGCAGCAGTAACATCGGCAGATCGTGATGGACAATGCAGTGCCATATGTAAGACATAATTGTGCTATTCATATTAAAAGATCTTCTGTCTTGAACAATATCTATCTCCTCTATATCTTATATATTGATCTTACTTTTCCCCTTACAAAGATATCACTTAAGGTCTTCTCATTAATTCCCTCAATTTTGCTCCACAAAGCACTGAATGAATCCCACTTTCAAACTTGTCAAGAACATTTTCTGCATACACAACTTGCATGCATATTATTTAAATGAAAACTCAGTCTGAGTATTGTCTGTTCTCTGTTTAACTATTTATGGCTATCGTCAATAGTTCACCCAGGTCTGGTACCATTTTTCAGTGCAACTGAAGTGACACAAGGGCAAGAGATGGTTGGTGCTGTAATTTGAATAAACTTCTTTGGATTTAAGTGAGTTTCGTATTGCACAGCTCTACTGCATACTGCATCTCATTTCCTGTTGCATGAACATCAACAACAGAAGAGTGAACTGCCTTTCAGGTCCCAATAAAAGGTATTTGAGCTGACAAACAGGAATATGAGCTGGCAGAGACAGGAGGCACTGTTCAATTGAATTTAAAGCTGCTTGTTTCTTTAACTGTGAAGTAATGTACTGTGACCCGCCAGTAATGTTTTCTTCCTGATTTTCTCCACTTGATATTCCCTGTGCTCTGTCTGTTAAACACCACCTTCCTGTCCTCTGGCAAAGTTCACTATGCTCTACCTGGGGTAGGACTTGGCTCTTTTAGCTTTTAGAGAGTGCCTTAATCCTTCTATTTTCCATTGGTTAACAGGTTAGGTAACTCTTATAGGTTGGGCAGAATGAAATATCTTAGGAGACCCTCAAGGTCCACCCTCGGAAAAAAAAATGGGAACAGGTGAGCGAGGAGGTCATTTTTAAATTCTTTTGTGAACATAGGTATCCCTGGTCAGCCCTACATTTATCATCCACTCTTGTTGCTCAGACAGCAGTTAACATCCAATTACTTGGCTATGGATCTGAAGACTTATGTAGGGCAGACCAAATAGGGGTGGCAGATTTCATTCCTTTAAGATATTGCTGAACCAGTTGGTTTTTTACAAAAAACAGCAATGATTACATGGTCATCATTAGGCCAGCCTTTTACTTCCAGATTTTTATTGAATTCAAATTTCACCATTTGCCATGATGGCATTTGAACCCATGTAATCAGAACATCACTCTGGGTCTACTAACCCAGTGATACTACCGGCATGCCACCACCTCCTCCAGAACTCAATCCTAGGATATAGTAGCGGCACCACAAGAAGTCCAATGTCCTCAAGGTGGTTAGTCAAGGTCAGCGAATGCATCTTCCCATGTAAAATGCCCAACCCACCACTCCACCAAATAATCACGCTGCTCAATGCCCCATAGTCCCATCTCTCCACAGCAACACTGCTGAGCACCCAAGACTTCTGCCAACGTTCTAGATTCTCCACCACATCTTCACCAACAAATCAATAAGACCAGCTTTTCACTCATCCCTCAGTGCTTCCACTTATCTCCAGCTGTTCAGTAACAATCAATGACATTCGGCCCTGTCTCTTGGAGGACAAAGTGTGATACAGTAGGAGGTAATCGCAGAGATGTCAAGAGGACAAGAATCTCCTGAATCCTGTGAAGGCGATGGCTTTCAAAAACATGGAGTTGGTTGCAATCGAGCTCTTGGCATCTGCTATTGCTGAGACCATTGAGGATGACAATATGGTCCTATCTATGCCCTTTCTCAACCCCTGGTATATTCCCATCTTTATGGCTTAATGGGTGAACTGTTGTGAAGTTGCCATTGACCTCTTGCCTCTCACTCCATAAACATCCATTCCTCACACAAACTTTCTCCCTCTGATTTCTTGTTTTCAGATACTGAAGAACTGCCATTTGTTAGTTGTACATCAACTGGATTTTAGTTGTAATCATATAGTGTGCATTAACTGGGGACTTATTAGTGCTCACATTTATACTGGAGCAGGCTGAAATTGAGGTTGTTGAATTGGAGGTACATAATATTTCATATTAGTTTCTATAAACAAAAGCTTCACAGTCTCTTAAGATTAGCCTCCAGTTCTTTGTTTCACTAGCTGATTATCTGAGTTTTAGAGCAGTAACAGGAGATGGTTGTCTAATGACGTTGGTTGGAATCTACAAGTTTTCTCGCCATAAAACTGAAGTCCTCGTGGCCCTAATCGAAATTACAGAAAGCAATTTCTTTCTTTGCAGTGTCAGAAACTCAAGGATGACCTTATAGAGATTTATACAATCATGAGGGGCATGACTAAGAGTAAACAGACAAGGTCTTTTTCCTGGGCTGGGGGAGTCTAGAACTTGAGAGCATAGGTTTAGGGTGAGAGGGGGAAAATTTAAAAGGGGTCTAAAGAGCAACTTCTTTATGCAGAGGATGTTGCATGTATGGAATGAGCTGCCAGAAGAGGTGGTGGAAGTTTGAACAATTACAATATTTAAAAGGCATCTAGATGGGTATAATAATATGAAAGATTTAGAGGGATACGGGCCAAGTGCTCGCAAAGGGAGTGGATTAGTTGAGGATATCTGGTCGAGTTGGACCAGAGCCTGCTTCTGTGTTGAACATCTCTATGACTCTACAACTCGATAAATTATTGGGATATAATTACCCTCCAATGTTTCTAGTGTCAGGATTACTTGATCAGTGAAACAGTGAGATTGATAATGTGGGCAAGGTTACTATTCCACAAAAGAGAAATGGATGTTGCTCGTTGCAGGAAATAAAATCAAAAGGAAATTGTTTTGCCATACATGTGAGTTAGATAGTGACAAAGGTTTGGATCTTCTAACAGAGTTCCTGGATGAAATCTCCAAGAAAGATCCTGTTAAATTCCTCTGAGGCTTGGTCAGAAGTTGATGGATTTCAGTAAATGGCGAGTCATTTCACAAAAGCAACATACTATAGTTCATACAGCATCTTTCATATCACAGACTTTACCACATTGTACAAAAGCTGGATAAAGATCAGGATAAGTATTCACACATAAATTGCTAGATTGTGCTGAGCTGCCTCCTGTAGACAAACAAGTGGTTCTCCTGGAGTTTAGATCTCTGAAAAAATGTTTGCTCAGACATCAGCTGTCTTGAAAAGGTTCCTTGTGAATCATTCATTTTCTATTCCAAAGAATAGAAAATTCAATAGTTACCAGGTTTAGAAGTAGGTAATGGAAGAATTAAAGACAGATAGAATCCGGATAAAAGCATAACTATGAAATCTGGTTATATTAGCAGGAGTCAAAATTGGAATGGTAATAGTAGGCAAATGAATCCCAGGAATGCCCCAGGAAAAGCTAACAGATGCTTTAGATTTGATTCACTAAATATTAATGGAATGTTCCAAAAATAAAGAGGAGGGATCTTTGAAATGACACACGAGAAAGGCAGCCCTGAGAAAAGGATGAAGATAATGTTGAACCTGAATGGACTGTACTGTTCACAAGGGTCTGTTTTTTCATTGCTCCAGAGTCCCCACCATCATGGCGGGAGGGTAATGGTGGGGGACATTGGCGAGTAGCATCCTCCAATTTGCTTGAAGGCCTGTGAAGGTGGCCCTCTACTCCTCTCTCGTCACTAGCTCGCACCCTACCAGGCTGGATTATGAATTTCAAGTCAAGCTTAGAGTGGTGCTGGAAAAGCACAGCAGGTCGGGCGGCATCTGAGGAGCAGGAAAATCATGATTTTCCTGTTCCTCGGATGCTGCCTGACCTGCTGTGCTTTTCCAGCACGACTCTCATCTTGACTCTTATCTCCAGCATCTGCAGTCCTCACCTTCACCTACTGGATTATGAATTTGCTGCTTAAGGCCTCAATTAACACACTACCAGGGAGGGGAGTTCTATAGATTTCCTGCCCATGGCAGAAGTACAGTAAGAGTGGAGATACCCTGTGACATCTTACAGGCCCTTCCCCTGCTAATCCATCACCAGAAGCTTGGAAAATTCAAGATAATGGTTTTAATCATATAATGAATGTATTGGTCATGGTCATTGTATGATATTAGATAGAGATATCTATTATATTAGTTAAGACATTACTTTGATTCATTAAGTAGTGATGATTGATGCAATGTTAAGGAATAGACTAGTATTGGTGTGGTTTTAATGACATCTCTGCAATCATGTGCTAAACCAAGTAAAATAGCAGGAGTAAGTCACTTCAAATTGAGATACTTATTCTGTTGTGCTAAATTTCCCTGGAAAAAGGCACAAATGAAACTTGACATGGAACATAATAAAGAAATTATTTTTGAACAGATTTTCATCAGACGGCTGGACTAATGTCAGTGATGAATCCTTTCTCAATAGCACACACTGGCTCACAAATAAGAGTCAGCACAGCATCTCAGAAAAATAATGCTTAGTTTCTTGAGTGCTACCTTCATTGTGGCATCTGGAGGTCAATTTCTTAATTAACTCCCTTTAAATTTAATTTTCAAAAC
The DNA here is from genome assembly GCF_020745735.1 of Hemiscyllium ocellatum. Taxonomy (NCBI): domain Eukaryota; kingdom Metazoa; phylum Chordata; class Chondrichthyes; order Orectolobiformes; family Hemiscylliidae; genus Hemiscyllium; species Hemiscyllium ocellatum. Next base: position 60,992,776 of record NC_083407.1, on the reverse strand, counting down.
AAACTTGTACATTTGAAAATGTTCCACTTTAAGGGTTATCCAAGGTTAGATTAGATTAGATTACTTAGTGTGGAAACAGGCCCTTCGGCCCAACAAGTCCACACCGACCCGCTGAAGCGCAACCCACCCATACCCCTACATTTAACCCTTACCTAACACTACGGGCAATTTAGCATGGCCAGTTCACCTGACCCACGCATCTTTGGATTGTGGGAGGAAACCGGAGCACCCGGAGGAAACCCACGCAGACACGGGGAGAACGTGCAAACTCCACACAGTCGATCGCCTGAGGCGGGAATTGAACCCCGGTCTCTGGCGCTGTGAAGCAGCAGTGCTAACCACTGTGCCACCGTGCCGTCCAATCATGTTAGATTTATCATGTTACAATTGGTAACCCTTCATACTATCTACAGTCTCAGCAGATGAAAATATCTCCTCCAAATGAAAGAATTACATGTACAGTTAGTTAAGGTTTCTGAAAAGGTTTGTAACTTCAAATTTTCTGTACAACAGTAGAATCACTAAATGGCACAGTCTGCAGCTATTACAAAAGCTAACTTAATTCAAGTTAACTTCCCCCTAGGGCTTTAAAGTTACATGCAGAAATTTATTGGAACAGTCTGAACATTTTAAGGATCCAGGCTATATACTGGAGCACAATAACCACAATTGTTTTATTCTGATGACTCAAAATGTTTCCTGTGTTTGTTTTTCACGGCCGGCTATTACATGGGAGCAAGAGGGAAGAAGAAGCAAGGCCACATTATAATGAGGAATTACTAAATGTCATTAAAACTGGGCTGTGTTGCAGAAATGTAGATTAATATACGTATTGAATAATAATAATGTTAATCACTGGAAGCAAAAACTTATTCTCAAATTATGCTTAAGGACAGATGAGTGACAATGCAGAGCTTAATTTGTCAACAGGATACTGAATCATCAAGACCACTGATAACTTTTGATGTTTATTTGGTTTCCTTTGTGATTCCCGACTTGCTCAATGCTCAGAAGCAGTCTTGGAGATTTCGGCACACAATCAATGGAACTCCCCACTGGAACTGACAGATGTATGGTCCAATTCCAAACCAAGTGGAACTTTCTCAGGAATTGGAAAGTGAATTGGGCAAAGAAAAGAATAACAATCATTAAAGATATTGTAAAGGTTGAAGAAAGAATGACCAGACAGAATGTTGCTAAGAGATAAATGGATGGTTGCAGATGTGGACTAAATTTTAGAATACAGATGACTGTCAAACCAACTCAGTAATGCAGAAAGTTTAAATTTGAAAATATCCAATAAAAATATAGAAGAGCAAAACTTCAAGTACTCCTGTTTTTCTGTGTGAGTTTCATAATGCACAAATTTTATACTGCCTCATTTCAATGCTTCTTTTGCAGTTCATTGTTGAACATGCTGCTGACTGTGAGCTCAACAGGATGCCCAGCTCCATCCGAGTTCCAGTGTATGTTTTCACCAGTCTGTGCCTCTTGAGGAAGTGCACTCATACATATTGTTGTTTTATTTATTCTGGGGATGTGAGCCTCAGCAGCTTTGCCAGCATTTGTTGCCCATCACTAATTGCCCTTGTTGAATTTGCTGGTGAATTGCATTCTTAAAGAAGTTCAGTCCTGAGACACATTCACTGTGCATTAAAGAAGGGAGCTCCAGGATTTTGACCCAGTGAGAGTGAAGGGATAGCAATTTAGCTCCAAATCAGGATGGCGAGTGGCTTGGAAGGGCACTTGCAGTGCCTGGGTTCCCATGTATCTACTCCCGTTGCCCTTTTGGATGGCACTGGGTGTGGGTTTGAAAGGTGCTGTCTAAGAAGACTCAGTGAATTTTTGCACTGCATCTTGTAGATGGGACGCACAGCTGTTTTGTCCTGGACAGTGTCAAGCTTCTTGAGTGTGGCTGGAACTGTACCCATCCAGGCAAGTGGGAAGTATTTTATCCCCTCCTGACCTGAGTGTTGTGAACAGGCTTTGGGGGATCAGGAAGTAAGTTACTTCCTGCAAGATTCCTGGCTTCTAACCTGCTCTTGTGACTACAGTATTCATATGACTAGACCAGTTTAGTTTCTGGTCAACACCCAAGATTTTGATAGAGAGAGATTAGGTGATGGTGACACCATTAAATGTCAAATGGCAATGGTTAGATTATCTTCCATTGGAAATGGTCATTGCCTTGCATTTGTGATACATCTGTCAGCCAAAGCCTAGATATTGTCCAGATCTTGCTGCATTTGGGCATGGACTCCTTCAGTAGCTGGGAACAGTGATAAGTGCTGAACACTGCACAATCATCGGTGAACATCCCCACTTATGATAAAGAGAAGCTCTTTGATAAAGTAGCTGAAGATGGTTGGGCTTAGGACAATACCCTGGGGAACACCTGCAGGGCTCCTGGAGCTGAGCCAACTGACCAACAATGACCACAATCATCCTTTTATGTTCTAGATATGTCTCCAACCAACAGACAGATTTCCCTGATTTCTGTTGGCTCCAGTTTGGTTCAAGGTCCTTAAGATCAACTAGGAGAAAGTGAAGACTGGAGATGCTGGAGAACAGAGTTGAAAAATGTGGTGCTGGAAAAACACAGCAGGCCAGGCAGCATCCGAAGAGCAGGAGAATCGACATTTTGGGCATAAGCCCTTCTTCAGGAATTCCTGAAGAAGGGCTTATGCCCAAAACATTGATTCTCCTGCTCCTCTACAGTAATAGTAGAGTGGGGGATATGGGAACCATTATGAGGCAGATTACATTGGATTACTATTCTGCTGCTGTTGAGGGCCCACAGCTCCTCATGAGTGCCCAGTCCAGAGGTGCTGGATCTGTTCAAAGTCTGCCCCATTTAGTACAGGGATAGTGTCGCACAACATAATGGATATTATTCTCAATGCAAAGGTGGGACAAAAACTGTATAGTGGTCACTCTAACTGATTCTGTGATATGCAGCTGGCAGATTGGTGAGGATGAGGTCAGATGCTTTTTCCTCTTGTTGGTTCCCTTACCACTTGCTGCAGACCAAGTCTAGCAGCCATGTCCTTTAGGACTGGACTAGCTCGATGGGTGGTGCTGCTGCCAATCCACACTTGGTGATGGACGCAGCATGCTGTTGCCAAGCTCAGGGCTTCCTCCAACGTCTGTCCAAAATGGAGGAGCACTAATTCATGGTGAATGGTATATGGAATTAATAGATGTTTTCCTTGCCCATGTCAGATCTCATCCATGAATCTTCATGGAGTCCACAGACTCCTAGGACAGGTCCCTCCTGACTGTATGCCACTGTGCCATCATCTCTGCTGGGCCTGTCTTACTGGTTGGATGGGACATTCCTAGGGGTGGACATTGTCTTAAAGGGTATGATTCTGTGGGACGATTATGTCAGGAAAACTTTGTTGTATTGACACAACTGCGTTTGCATTGCCATTTCTGTTACCTATTCAATGACAAGTGGTCCATTTGGTTTAATTCCAATTTCCTCATTACTGTTGCTATAACTGGATAGTTTTTTTAGGCCAGCTCATAGAGCATTTAAGAGTCAACCATATTGCTGTGGATTGGAGTCATACGTAGGCCAGGCTGTAAGGACTGCAATTCCTTTCATGAAGGATATTAGTGAATCACAAGGGGTTTTTCCAACAATTGACAATGATTTCATGATCACTATATGGCTTTTAGTTCCAGACATTTATTGAATTCAAATTCTAACACAATTCCATTCCTTAAGAATAATTTCAACTCCAATGTTACATCATGTCTATAAATTCAAAATATGTTCTGGGTCATTCATAAACTCACCATCTTGTTGCTCGATGTAAACATTGAGTTCATGATGGCCCTTCTGTCTCATCAGGCCATTCCTTCTCAACAACCCATTTTTTTTCTTTTTTTACTTATAAATCTCCTCGAAAGATGAATCTTTTCTTTCAGACCACAATTCTCATTAATTAATTTCAACACTGTTTAATTTTATGTTTTTTTTCAATTATTTTCATTTTAAAATCTCAAAGAAAGATAATAGAGTCCAGGGGAGAAATGCGTGGATGTTGGATTATAGTCTGAAGCTGCACTGTGTGGCAAGCACGACCATAATAGAATAAAAATATCTCCTCTGTGTAACATCTGCCTCACATAAATGCTAGGCTATGACCATCACCAGTTAGGGACAATCAAACCACCACCCCTTGATATTCAATGTTGCTACTGTCACTGAAACCCCTGCCATCAACATCTTTCAAAACAGTAGCACAGAGCATGTCCTTGTGTTGAACTTAGTTTACAGCATCATGATGTTGTCCAATATATGTCTTCATTTTTGTTCTAGCCTCAAATCTGAGATTACTCAGACTGACAGTACAGTGTCTGTTCACTATCTAACTCAAATGTGACATATTAGTCTTCAGCAGGCAAGTCAACCTAAAAGAATTTTTTCCCCTGACATTTAAAGTTCCAGCACTTGTATGTGATACGGAAAGGCAAAACCACTCAATTTGTTGTCAAAAGAATGCCTTTCTTTGGTGAAATATTCTGTCTCTCAAAACATTAAAACAACACCCCTTAAGGAAAATATCCTAACAGGCAGAACTAATTCCAGCTGGCTGCTTTAATAAGCTAGGGCTTAACAACTCTCCTCTGGGAAATCAGACATGCTTGAACCTATGAACTAGCTCTAGTTTACAATCCATAAACCATTCATCATTATGATTCAGAAGATGCATTAGTCTTGGAATACCAGTTTGTGTTTCATTAATAACACTTTTTTTCAATTTAAAGATGAAATTCCAACATTCTGTTATGGCACTGCAAATTTCTTGGATTTGAAGAAATGAAAAATATAGAAGCAAATATGATCACTTTTCACAGATTCTTACATTACCTGCGAAATAAAAATATTACAATTAATGGGCAGCACTATGGTTCAGTTGTTAGCACTGCTGCCCCACAGCACCAGGGTCCCAGGTTCGATTCCAGCTTTGGGTGACTGTGTCAAGTTTGTACATTCTCCCCGTGTCTGTGTGGACTTCCTCCAGGTGCTCTGGTTTCCTCCCACAGTCCAAAAGATGTGCCGGTCAGGTGGATTGGCCAGGCTAAATTGCCCATAGTGTTAGGATCATTAGTGAGAGGGAAATGGGTCTGGGTGGGTTACACTTCGGAGGGTTGGTGTGGACCCGTTGGGCTGAAAGGCCTGTTTTCACGCTGTAGGGAATCTAATCTAAATTACTTGCATTTGTCAATATCATAATTAAATATGGACGCTAGCCAGAGACACAGTGATTTTATCAGTCATTCTTTTCTACAGTGAAATCAACACAAACAATTTGCACAGTTAAACACTCACCAATACAACAACATTTCTAGATCTTGTACATGTGAGTACATGAGGCAGAAGGTACTAACACTTGAAGGACAACATCATTGCATTTTGATTACTGGAATATTTGGGAAACAGAGGCATGTGGATTTGTAAGGGTAAGAGTATTAGCTGGGATTACACACAATACTGTGTAATATTGTGGCCACAGTGTGACCAGTCCACACAATCTTCTGCAGAATTTAGTTGATTCCCTGACATTATAATGTGTGGTACTCATTTCATTCATTCATTCTGAGATTCAATACATATTTTCTTCTCTCATGTCCAAAGCTCAAACTACTGATCAAACCACAATATCTAACATTGATGAATGTTAAGGTATAATAAATTAGCCATCATTAAAATAACCTGCAACATTTTGAATTATTCAATTATTCTACGCAATAAAACTTTACAATCTATTCTATGGCAACATAGGATTTTTATACTGTATTATCAATTCTTGATCAAAACAGGAAATGCAGGGTTTTGGGTAAGAACCCAAATATTGAGCTCAAATGAGGATCACAAACCCCTGTTGGGAACCAAATGGCCAAAGTGTGGTCAGAGAATAGGTTTGTCATCCAATTAAGGATTGTGGGTGAACACTTGAAGTCAATAGGAGGCTCTCCAGCTCAGTTATTGCAAACTACCATTCCAATAAGAGACTGCACATGTGCCCTCCCTGCCACATTTAAACTTTTAAATGAAAACTGAATCAACAGATGGGCGACCATTGTGGAGTGGGATCCCTGGTCTGTGGATATAGCTGTGGCCAGGGTGAGCAGAAAAGACCTCAGAGCCTGGTTAGAATGCTGTCCTGCTCCCCTACCCTGCTCTGTCACAAGGACACTTACTTCAGGTGGCTAGCCTAGTCCCTGATGTTTCAGGAAATCTGAAGGGCAATATGGAAAATTCTAGTGTGATATTGTGCCAGCAAGCCAGTATATTGTCTGATATTCAGCCTCAGTACCCATCCCCAAATATGGCTGAAAATCCTGCCTCAATATTATATTTTGCAGGTGGCTTTTGAGAGGTCAGTCTAAATGGTGGCTCTCTATAACTAAGAAAAATCATCATAGCTTAAGGAGTGTGGACCAATACACCCACAATGTTTGCATAAGCAGCAAGCAGTTATGTTTGTTGTGCTGAACTGACAAATAGAAAATCCCCTCACCTTCTTGTGTGTTAGTGCAATATTTACACCTTCAAGATACAAAAGAAAAGGGAGGCTGTATTGATATTTACTAGTGCGGTTGTTTGGATCCAATCATATAATACATTGAGAAGTATAATACATTGAAAAGTGATCAATGTCCAATGAAGTGGATCAGCAGCAATCCATGTATCCCAACACTTAGTTCATTCAGTTCTTTGAAGTTTTGCACTTTGCTATTCCTCATCATTATTTTTAATTTATATCCATGGGATCACATTGGAGGTTATGGTTCCAGGTTTAGCAGTGATGTCTTTCAGCATCGTGAAAAGCAAAATAAAATGCATGCACTTACTCTCTAAACGTTATTTCAAAAGTTGTGATAACAGAAAGGTTCAATGTTAATGGAAAAGGCATTTTCAAGCTTACCATGAAGAGAATCAAAGGAATGGTGAAGTGATGGAAACACCAAAAAAGACTTCGCTGTGGAGGCAGAGAGCAAAGATGTCTTTACAAAAGAGAATGGTGCCAATGCCCCAGTAAAGAAGGAGACAGTAGTGATAATGGAAAGGAGATAATCAATAAAGATGGAATAATTCAAAGGTTGAAAGTCATCAAAGTAGGAAAGTCTTGATGGGATGCATCATATATTACTGAAGAAAGTATGAATGGATATTGTGGAGGCTCTAATTATAATCTTCCAGTCCTCCAAAGATATGTGGTACTACTAATACATCTGTCCCAAAACAGGGACAGGGATAAATCTGGCTAGTAAGACCAAGTTATATGGATTGATTAATAATTTTTAGAAGAAACTCCACTAATAATTTGAAGCAAACCATTTAGAGGGGCAAGGCAAAAGAGCAGATGGCATGACACTTATTGGATATCTCTACCAGCCAGCACACGCATATTGGCTTGAATGGTCATCTTTTTTATTGTGATTCTATGCAGTGCATTTTCATATCCATTTTGCACAAGAATAATAACTGCAGTAAATTAGCTATGTGCAAAACATAATGTATTCACACACATATATACAACATCCCCACCCAGACATGAGGACATCAAACCCACCCCTGACTCCAGTACAGTAGCCTTGACCTTTAATCCCAAAACTGTGGGTCTCCTTGGAGCTTAGAGCCCTGTATTTTACACTAGGATAGCCTTTGAAAATGCATTACACCCTCTTGTTAACTTGGCTACAGCCTGTGGAAAATCCAGAATATAGTGGTTTTAGTCAAGGATCAATAGAAGCAGAACAAGGTTCGTTTGTCAAATGATACCCTTTCCTAATGATATATTCATTTATTTTGCTATGAGAAGTCCTGATAGCCACATGGGTTTTTATCCACAATGCTCTGGACTCCCTGGTGACATGATAGGCAGTAAAGGTTCCGTGCACACTTTAGCTGGTGTCTTCTTTCCACTGAGAAAGTGAATCTGGTGCTGCCTCTGGGAAACAGTCACTTGCTTTTATATAGGTCTGACTTGCAGACTGTCTCATTTAACACATGTCCCTTAGGGTGGTCTGGAAGGATTCTATTGCGCATTCAGATTTTAGTGACCTTTACAACTGTTGGAGTGCCCATGAATTTTGTGAAGTTGTCTGTGAATCAGCCTGCTCCAGATGGTCTAGCTGTCACTGGCTCTGCAGTGAAGCTGAGATGTCAAAGACAAGAGTGCTGTGCCACATGGGAGTAAATGTTTTTGCCTATAAAGACGAGTCTTTAGATATTGAGGGTAGTGAGTACACACCTTCAGGTATCATTAGGCATCAAGATTTGCACCCTCATAAATTTGCTCTCCTAATCCAAGTAATGCCTCACTGTTAGAAAAGGGAGAAGTATTTCCTCCTCCCAAGTTTATCAGTTGTAACTTTCAGCACCATTGTAATTGCCTTGATATCCATTTCGGCAATGAGCAAAATAGTCAATTAAAGCAACACAAAAAAAGAATTGCAACACATTGGCAACCTGTTATACACTCCGGCAGTTCTTAATTTATATTTTCTTGCAAAATATTGCCAAGACTATTATCTCAAATCAAGTAAAAATGACATTAAGACCAGGAAATAAGTTTCCAAAAAAGGATTTGAACTACTGTTCTGTGAATTCCAGTGGAAAGAAGGCACACAATGATACATCAGCTGCCAATTTGCTACAAGCTGTTTTTGTACTGCTTACATACGTCAATTTCCTCCCAGGTGTATTAGTGAAATAAAGATTTATACAAAAATACAAAAAAAAGTAAAAGTACACAATATGTTCAAACTGCAAAGAAAGAGTTAGGCACACCAATAGTTGTATTTCCAGCATTCAGTATGAAACAACAGCAAACTTGGGCTGCGTTTAACTGGTTGGTGATGGTGGGGACGGGAAGGCTTAAGGGAGATGGACAGAAAGAGAAAAGCAAATGACCTGTACAAAGCCTCTAGAAAAATAGCTAGAAGCTGACTGCTATAGCATGCTGAGAGGAAGATAAATTCATGAACAATGGCATTCTGCCTCTCAGTGGGAGGAAGTCTTGCCTGAAGAGCTTAGTCAATCTGACTGACCAGCAGCTACATCAACCCCAGCACTGCCTGGATTGCAGGAATAAGCCTGGAGAGGATAATGGCTGCACAGAAAGGTCAATCCCAAGTTTTTAAAACAGACCCTAGAGTCTAGGGAAAGGCAAAGGAGTGTGTAAGGGACCCAGTTTTGCAGGGCTGGCAATATAAAATGAAGGACTGGGTCAGTGCCATCTTTGGGCAGGTGCACCTGATACACACTTGGCATCCCTCAAGGAATGAGGCTTCACCCCAAAGAGGTGAACCTGCTTCCATCTTGCTATTTTTCATGTAGACCAGAAGGAACAGTCTGAACACTGCTGCGTGACTGGCCATGCCAACATAATTTGGTACAGGCAACATATTATTCAGGTCAATAGGGTAGTCAAATACCTAATTGACCTTTAGTTAATTATTTACATATGATGGGCAAGCTGCAGATTTTGATCGCTGCCCACTTTGTGAATTATGGCGCTCAGTTCAGGAACAGGTAAGAAGTTAGTGGGTGTGCTAGCTGACCTACTTTACATGCTCCTTCACCAACAACAATCCAGTAAAGGCATACAAAATCCAGCCCCTTGTCTTAAGATGCTCCAAAAGAATTGAGCTTATTTCCTGATCTAAACTGCATGGATAAGGTGTCTGTTGAGTGGACCTTAACCCAAGCAATGAAATGTATCTTTTTTAAAAATGTCGCATTTAATCATGATTTGTGAATGTCCATGGCTGAGCCTTCCATCATCTTCAATTTATAATCAAGAAAGTGAATCTCTTGTATCATCAGTAAAATCATGGGAATTTAGGGCTTAAGATTTTAGCTGGCAAGGTGGAATAAATTGATTATTTTTGGTTTTAGTTTTGAATTCTGACAACATTATAATGTCAAAGAGAAATAAATAAAACGTCTTTATTGTTGAGGACCATGAAAATTATTTGTGGATTACATCTACCAATGTTTAATTGTCATGTGAGAAATTCAGGGGAAAATTAATGGAAATAAGGTTCAATGCCATTTGAACTTCATGTCTATTCAGTGGTATCAATTTGCCAATTTTCTCTAGGGGTCTTGTGGCACAGTGGTAGTGTCCCTAACTCTGAGCCAACAGACTGAGATTCTTCTCCCATCTGCTCTGGAGGCATAGAATAATATCGCTGAACAGGTTAATTAGAAAAACCTACACTCAATAAATCTTAGGGTTCCTGTGGTGCAGTAGCAGTGCCCCCACCTCTGAGCCAGGAGGCCCAGATTTAAGTCAGACTTGCCCCAAAGGTGTGACATAACATATCTGGAAAATCTGATTATTAATATCGACTCTATAAATCTTCAGGTTCTTGTGATGCAGTGGTAGCATCTCAACCTCTCAATCAGGAGGCCCATGTTCAAGTCTTGTAATAACATCTTTGTACAGGTTGTTTAAAAGAACAAACTACTCAATAAGTCTTGAGGGTCTTGTGATGCAGTGATAGCACCCTATCTCTAGTCCAGAAGGCCACCCTAGAGGTTTGTCTTAAGATGTCTGAGAAGGTTAATTAAAAATAACCACTGAATAAATCTTAAGTACATTCACTAAGCCCTACTTAGAAACACTCACACTTTACAGCATAACTACAGCTGGGTATTGGTTAGGTTTCAGCATTAATAATCAATAAATCTGAATTCATTATTCTGAAAATTTGCATTCAGTTAAAAATACTGGAAATATGATGCTGATTTATAAAAAAGTAAAAGTGAAACAACCATGAAATTATTGCACTGTCATAGAAGTTAAATGGTTTATTAATATTCTCTAGGAAGGAAAGCTGATGTCCATTCAAGCATCCAACAAGATAGTTATTTAACTTCATCAGCACCACTATAATGACACTCAAGAAGCTAATTCACCAACACCACATTCTCAGGGCAACTAAAGTTGGCATAAATATGCCAGAAACATTCATGTGTCAAGCACTTTTATTTCAAAAAGAAGCCTTTTTGATTTTTTTAACCAAGCCAACAAAAAGGGACGTAAGATAATTTAGAATTTGTACCAAAATCTATTTGCTCTGACCTACTCCTCAAGATCTGTGGACCATGTCTTAAATACTGCCCTCAGTCCCCAATGGCCTTCACTAGAGTATAAGCCAACAGTTTGCAGGAGAAAAGTATTCTGGGATCATCACTGACAATGGGCAGGGATTTTGTTTTAAATATAGAATTGTTTGTTACAGAAGCTTGCAAGCCCAGAACAAACTGGTTGTGTATTGAGGAAAAGTCATTCAGTCTATAAACAGAGGTTCTGAAAGGTATATGCATCTAGTCTAGGGATGTTCTAGAATTGACAGCAATCTTACAAGCATAGCTTTACAGAAAGCTGAGCCTAGCAACATCCATCACCTTTTGCGCCAGTCCTGATGTCTTCAACAACTTTGCATTTGGAGGGATGTGAATGAAACAACTGGGCTCATGGTTTAGAGTTAATAATAATTTTGATTTAGTAATGTACTGATGTGTACTGGGAGAACATTGAACCACATGATATTCACAGGGAAAATATCTTCCTTAAAGAAAACCAGTGGCTGACAGAGAACAAAGCACCTCCACTGTCACAGAGCCTCAAGTCATGTCACCCGTACTGGAAACAACATCACATCGTACAACTGATGACTGACCCACCTCTTAATGGCACACCTCCCGGTTGACCACAAAGAGGAAGCTGAATTTAGTGATGAAGTCTCAAGAGCCAATCTTCCATGGAAAATATGGACAACCCTCAAACACTTGAAGACAGGCCAGAGAGAATTTGGCCACTTGCTCCACAGGTGGAACTTGAGGAAAAGCTCAAATTGTGACTGTGATCATTCATGTCAGACCATCCTGCATATACTGAATGCCAGCCCTGATAGATTGATCCCTTATAGCACCTTAACCACTCACAGTGAATCAGCTGAAGCTGTTGGATGGATTGTTAACCTCGACACCAAACTGCTTTCCAGCCATATGAAACAAATATATAGCATAACTCTCTAACTTTTTAAACAATTATTGTTCTGGTAGTCAATTATCAAGTGAAAATGGATGAAAATTTCAAACAATATTGAATAAAGTCGCAAGAAAACTTGATCACATTTCAATTTTTGTTGAAACTCAATGTAAAGTACCATTTGCAGTTTATTCAGTTTAGAAATTGCATGTGATTCCTCGAAAGTGAATTCTGTTTGATATTATATAAGAGAAAAGAGATGGGTGAGAATCAAGTAAATTCATATTAACCTTCTAACAAGCACATTAAGTTAAGTACTACATAGATGAAATCTTACCTTTTCTGCATCTTGCTCAAACAGCCGAAGTTGGAAGCATTGATCTAGCTTCAGTTTCCGAACATGCCACATTTGATGCAAATGCTGTCTAGTTGAGTGTAGTTTATCCAGTAGACTGGTGATCTTTGGCACAACGCTTTGAAAATCTGCACTGCCAGATATGCAGTTCTTTCCAGAAAAACCATCACTGCACCTTATACACTGCAGCAATCTTTGTCCCTCATGGTCCAGTTCCTCCACCGGGGCTTTGATAACCTTTTTCTTCAATTGTGTATGTTCATCAATTAATTTTCTAGAACCTTCAACATCCAGGGGAAACTCTTTCCTTGCCAACATCTCCTGCAGGTCTTCTAGTCTGGACAACAAATGCACAGCACTGCTTATGAATTCTTCCAAGGCCAGTCGAAGGTCAATCCATTCATCGTGATTATACTCCAGTGTACCATCAAATTCTTCAGTCAATTGGGAAGGATCCACCAACTTAGAAAGTCCTTCTACAGATACCATACTTGTCTGAAAAAGATATCCCACTGTTTTAGAATCAGCATTTCAGCATTAAAACTGGAAAATCTTAAATTTACAGGAGCAAGAAGAGTTTATCCACTCTCCACACCCCTTAACCCCCACACCCCAAGATTTCTGACACGGATCCAGCAGGTATAGAATATTAGACTTTAAATCACTTCTTTACATTACCATTACTTTTTTTTTAAAAATTGGCTTAGCTGGATTTTTATTTTTATTTTTGAACTGTCAGCCTTGATTGTGAGGATATATTCCAAACTGAAGGTCAAGTGTTCAACCCCCACTATGGAAACTTAAGCACACAGTCAAGGCTGACACTCTCGAAACAATGGGAAAGTGCTGTACTGTCAAGGGCGCAAATGTACTGTAAGCCTATGCTCCTTCTGCCCTTATGCATGTAAAAGTTCCCATGACACAATTCAAAGATGAATGGAATACCCCGGTGACCTAGCTAATCTCTTAAGCAAGACAGAAAAAGCAGACTGCCTGCTCATTTATCTTACTATGGTTTGTGTGATCCATTCTAAAAAGTAATTTAATGAAAGATGGAACGGAAGCCAATCTTTAGACACTTTCATATTTATTTACAGAATTATACATTGTGAACATAATTTAATTACCCTGCAATCTTATTTTAAATTGTGTCTATTTAATAGGCCACATGACTGTTAAGGAGATACAATAAAGTCCTGACTGCACAGACGAGATCCACTGGCTTTATAAAAATAACTGACTATGGTACCTGATATCAAGTTTTTTTGTGTTTTTTCCATACAAAGCTTATTCAGTAATACAGATGGCTCACTGGAGAATATATTGGGATTGATATAATGGTTTGCCCTAGTTATTTTACATGGAGCTATAACTGTCTTTACTGATTTCAATATATTGTCAATACCAAACCTAAAGCAGGTAATACTTTCTTAACCCACCTAAAAAGTCAAGGTAACATTTCAACAAATTTGTTCCAATGTATTATCAAAGCACAAACACTATCTAGCAGTGTAGAGTTAAAGGAGACCATGACTAATACATTCAACATAGGACTAAAACCCTTGTGAGCAGTATAATTTGTTGGTAAATATAATTATTTCCATCATCTTCTTTAGAATTCTCTGCATCATGTGTTATTATGAGGTTGCTGTTTTTCAGTTTCAGGAGGTTCATTACAAACAATAATACTTCAAATAATGGAATAAGCACCTAATAACTTTCGCTTTGGCAATCTTGAGATTAATTTGCCCATTAATACTGTTTCAATGTTCCAATTCTATCTTCTGCATTAACTGCTGATCTTCCAACTTTTATTGAAACGTGTGACAAGGAGCTGGACCATTTCAAAATCTGTCAATCAAGGTGCAGGAGTGGGTCAGGATTAGGCTCCTAATTAATAATATGTTTGTATCCTAAGCGTGGTCTCAATAATGCTCTGCAGTTCCTATCTTGTGTGTTATCCAAATACACCATGTATACTGCTTCCCCTTTTTCCACCAAATTTTTTACATCCTCAAAGAACTGTAATAAATTTGTCAAACATGATTTTCCTTTTAGAACGGTAGTTGACTCTGCCTCATTGTATTATGATGTGGAGATGCCGGTGTTGGATTGAGTGTACAAAGTTAAAAATTACACAACACCAGGTTATAGTCCAACAGGTTTAATTGGAAACACTAGCTTTCCGAGCGCTGCTCCTTCATCAGGTGGTTGTGGAGTGCAACCGAAAGCTAATGCTTCCAATTAAACCTGTTGGACTATAACTTGGTGTTGTGTAATTTTTATCATTGTATTATGGTATTCTAAATGTCCAGCTAATATATTTTTAATAATGGATTTGAGCATTTTTTTCAGATGCTTGGTTAACTGAACTATAGTGTCCTACTTTCTGTTTCCACACTTTTTTTAAACAGGGTGGTACATTTATAATTTTCCAATTTTCTGGAAACAAGGGAGTACTGGAAAAATACAACCAATGCATCCATTATCTTTGCATTGCTTCTTTTAAGGTGCTTGGATGCAGGTGATTAGATCCAGGGGACTTGTCATCCTTAAATTCCACTAACGTTCGTAATACTTTTTCTCTCACGATGGTTTTTGTTTTAAGTTCTATTTGTTCCAGTCAGGCTGATAGAAATAATTTCTCCAGAAATTCTTTCAAGGCACAATATACCAGAGTCAACAGAAGTCCCTTTCCAAGAACCATTTTCCAGTTAGAAACATGTTTATCCAAACAGGCACAATCCAGTAATTTGAAATTGAATTTCAGCAATCATCTGTACAATCCAGTAATATCTTTGATGTAATACATAGTCTTTTCCAATCTATCACTTTCTGATCATGTCTCAGATCTATTTAACAGATCATCTTTCTTGTAAATTTCACAGAAGGACACCAATAGAATTTGCAAACTTTCATTTCAGTTCAAGTGATGCAAATCCAGCTTACAAAATGCTAAACTTCTGATTTCACTTCTTGTAAGAAATGTCAACACCAAAATTATACCTTATTTCCTTTATGGTAGGAGCATAACCCATGTCCACAAAGCCATTCATTTGTTCTACTTTTCATACAGTTCAGACTCTGAGTATACCAAATGGTGTCCCTATTCTAACTTCTACTTCCTTCTATTTCCACAATTCATACAAGAAATTGTGGCTTTTTTGTCTAAATACTTATTCTTAACCAAACATCCCTTTTGGCAGCTGTTCTCTGCTACACCGTTCTGTTCTAGAAAGCAAGGTGGTGAAGGATAGGCCTAGAGCCAAACTTTAGGGATTTTATATTTTACAAAATTGTATAAGCATAAATGTATGAACAAGTGGTCTCAATTTTAACCTGTGACTTTTCTTGTGGGCTCAAGTGAAACCCTGGTTATAAATTAAAAACAATGGTTATATAATTAATAGTGATCACTTGATGTGTATATCATCCACTGCATTTCCCTAAATTAAAGCAGCAGTCACAGCTTTAGCTCTAACTCCGCCATATTGCATGCAGGTAAGTGGTGACGTGAAGAAACATCTCCTGCAGCTCTGAAAATGAAACCTGACCTATTTCATTGTTTAGTCTGCATTTATTTCACCAGATCACTTGTTGCTCGGAACAAACAGGAATTAAGTTCGGGTCATTTTTTTCAATCTGCTGTTTTCATTTGGAAGGACAATAAGGGAAGCTTCTTAGACAATCTCAATGAAACTGACTCCAACGCCCCTCCCCCAAGTCCCTCCTCCCTACCTTTTATCTTAGCCTGCCTGGCACCCTCTCCTCATTCCTGATGAAGGGCTCTGGCCCGAAACGTCGAATTTCCTGTTCCTTGGATGCTGCCTGACCTGCTGTGCTTTAACCAGCAACACATTTTCAGCTCTGATCTCCAGCATCTGCAGACCTCACTTTTTACTCAATGTGTCTCAGTGTTCAAGATTCTCAGACTTGAGGGAAGAGTTATTATTTTAAACAGTGCAATAGGTGCCTGTCTCTACCTTTATCTCTACCTTCTATTTTGAAGTCTTTACTTGCCTGCCCCTGGCCTCTGTTATTTAATTCCTCCCTTGCTTTAAAAACAATATTTTTTGCATTGTCATATTTATTGCAAAAATAAACAGTTAATAAAAACATCAATAATCAACAATTTATCCTTCATTTGTTGGAGCATATAATTTTAAGTATAATGCTTACCTCAAATATAAATTTTGAACTCCCAAAGTTGGTTTTTTGCTTCTGCCAGAAGTTATCTGGTTTGATAATCAGTGCAACATGGATATCAGCAGGGAAAGATTCCTGGAGAGTTTTAAGTAGAGGCTTGATCAAATCCCACTTGGAACCTCTCATATCGATGATAACAGTAAATCCTCTTTTACTCACATCTTCACTGTTAAAATGTAAAGAGGATTTTACTGGAATGATCCATGTATATGACATTATTCAGCAAAGAGAGTCTATTCAGTCCAATGATTCCTTCTAAATGGAAGTATTGTATTTTATTGCATATGATATAACATAATGCTATCAAAAGTATATGTTTTATATCTACATAGATGTGTGCATATGCATATGAATATTTAAATACATAATGTATAAAAGTAAAAATAAAGTCACAAGACCATAGGCTGCTGTCTCATTTGAGCAAGATGACTGGTGATGGCTTAATTTGAGGGTCACCACGCCTCAGATGAAGGGAGAGGTTGAGTAACTGGAACCTTTTGGTAACCTCAGCCAATGTGGAAGTTGAATCCATGCTGTTAACTTTACTCTGCATCACAAACCAACCATTCAACTAACTGAGCTAACCAACCCTCAATAGAAGATAAATAGAATGATAAGTCTGTCATTACATTGATCCAAATGAGGTGGCATATTCAGAATATATGGGGCTCAAGTACTGCAAGTCCAATGATCAGATTAGAAAATAATTAAGGATGATGAAAACCATTTGGCATATGTTGGTTCACCCCTTTCACAATAATCCTAACATCCATTTTTTTTTCAAACACTCAATTGAGTCTTGAACTTTTCCTGCATTTTTGCTTCAATGTCTTATTTGCAGGTGAAATTCAAGGTTTTACACTCTTTGTGAGAGAAGACACTTTCTGGCACCTATCTATTTTTCCTCTTACTAATTTGAGAAACCCTATTTCATAGCTCCTAAGTTTAAAGTTACCTTGATAGTGGTCACATTCTTATTACCAATTCCCATTTTTGTGTCTCTCCAAATTCCTCTGGCACCTTCTCCTCCTTCAAGGAGCACATCTTATTTCACTTAAATATCCTGATTGTTTACCACCTTCTCACCTTCACTCAAATTTCTCCCCATGCATCATATTATTTGTTTCTCTACACTTTATAGCCAACAGCTCGTTACACTTGCTGACCCAGAAACACTACCATCTCAACCTCACTTCTCATGACTGGACCATAACAAGTGTTCCTGATGAAGGGCTTTTGCCAAAAATGTCAATATTCCTGCTCCTCGAATACTGTCTAACAGCATCCGAGGAGCAGGTATCTAATCTTGACTCTAATCTCCAGCATCTGCAGTACCCACCTTCTCAACAAGTGTTTCTGGACATTACTCTCTATTCTGAAACCATTCACTATTCCAGCATCATCCTGAAGAACAAAACTAATCTCCAAACCAAATGGCATCATGAACACTCTCTCTCGTGCCCCACTTCCTGACTGAGACCAAATGTACGAAGGGAGCTGAAAATGTGTTGCTCGAAAAGCGCAGCAGGTCAGGCAGCATCCAAGGAGCAGGAGAATCGACTTTTCTGGCATGAGCCCTTCTTCAGGAATGAGGAAAGTGTGTCCAACAGGTTGAGATAAAGGGTAGGGAGGAGGGACATGGGGGAGAGACATTGGAAATGTGATAGATGGAAGGAGGTCAAGGTGGGGGTGATAGGCCGGAGTGGGGGTGGGGGCGGAGAGGTCAGGAAGAAGATTGCAGGTTAGGAAGGCAGTGCTGAGTTCGAGGGATTTGATTGAGACAAGGCGGGGGGAGGGGAAATCTGAGTTCATCCCTTGTGGTTGGAGGGTTCCTAGGCAGAAGATTAGGCGCTCTTCCTCCAGCCGTCGTGTTGCTATGGTCTGGCGATGGAGGAGTCCCAAGGACCTGCATGTCCTTGGTGGAGTGGGAGGGGGAATTGAAGTGTTGAGTCACGGGGTGGTTGGGTTGGTTGGTCCGGAGTCCCAGAGGTGTTCTCTGAAACGTTCCGCAAGTAGGCGGCCTGTCTCCCCAATATAGAGGAGGTCACATCGGGTGCAGCGGATGCAGTAAATGATGTGTGTGGAGGTGCAGGTGAATTTGTGGTGGATATGGAAGGATCCCTTGGGGCCTTGGAGGGTAGTAAGGGGGGAGGTGTGGGCGTAAGTTTTGCATTTCTTGCGGTTGCAGGGGAAGGTGCCGGGAGTGGAGGTTGGGTTGGTGGGGGTGTGGACCTGACGAGGGAGTCGTCTTTTCGGAACGTTGATAGGAGAGGGAGGGAAATATATCCCTGGTGGTGGGGTCCATTTGGAGGTGGCGGGAATGACGACGGATGATACGATGATATCAAATGTATGAAGCTCATGCATTTCTTTTCATTAGCCAACTAAGGGGTTTTCTTGCAACTTTCTCCCAGCAATTGACACCTGCTTTATTGTGTGCACAACTGATATCTTGGCTCAGGTTCTGACTTGAACCTCTCTTACATATTGTCAACATACATGACTTTCTGAGGATTGGAATTACAGAGGGCATGGCACCATAACATGCAAGACAATACTGGGAGCATACTGAAAGAGCCTCCAGACCTATTTAGATATCTGGGCATTCCTTTCAACATACTAGAGCTGTGCTCAATGTTAAGAATCTTGCATCGTTAAGTTTCAGTGGTGGTTCTCTGCAGTAGTTTTAGAAACTAGAAGAGACGTGGATATGCCTTGTTTCCAAAACAAACTACTTTACTCCTTGATTCTGAAACACAATAAAGACACAAGATTGCTAAAGGACAAATGAATCATGGCAGTTCCCTACATTGTGGGTATTAAGATGCAATTACACACTAATTGGATGTTAACAGAGTGAAGACCTTTTCACTTGACAAAATCATTTACTTTACAGTTGTGACTGATAGGCACTTGAATGCAACTCTAAGCAGTCTTCCAGATACTGTTATTTGACCAAAATTAATGGCCTGTTTGTTCAATTGTCTTTTTTAGTGTCAAGTGTAATGAACCTAGTTTCTCAAGCAAACAAGTCATTAATGATGTGTCTTTATTGAAGCAAACTGACTGACCTGCCAGAGCTCACACATTTCTCTTGGAATTAGCTAGCGTCAGACAAACTCTGTGCAGTAATGACCACCTCCTGTTTCTTCACAAACTCTGAAATGCTCTCTGTAAGATAATGCAATATTCTTCCAGGGTTTCTGTGGTAAACTATTACCTCCTTACACAAAAGCTCAAGGAAGATTTTGGATTTTTTGTGTTTCTACTCTCTTGTAATCAGAGGAACAGGAGGTTTAGGATGCCTTGTGATGCTTAGATATAAGCCTAGTTTCTGAGCTTCTTAACTGGTGCCCTCTCTCATTCATCATCCAACATGATTAGCAGAGGAATTCTCCCTGGGGAAACAAGACTGCAAACTTCTCAGATATTTTATGGAAATTTTCCACACAAAAAAAGTCTTTAATCCAAAACAAAACATAATGGCATAAGAAAACATTAATTTACTCTCAATACTCTTGCTATAAGTTCCTCAGTGGCTGTTTTGATTTGTCATCTTCGATAGTGGTGCATGTTAGATGGATTCAGGAAAGGTGATGTCACCCTGACCCAAATCCATCCTTAGACATATCTCATACCCTCCCTCAGTTCTGATGGAATTTAGAACAAACAGTATAAAATTGTGGAATCATTTCTTCTTCCTAAATGCGGGCTTCGTTTCAGAGAGAACAGCCAGGTATTACCAGCTAGAGAGGTGCCATTGAACTTGCCATATCCCAAGCTTAGCTGTTCCAGTATAACTCTAACATTGGCATCTACCTGCTAATGTGGAAAATCACTCAGGTATTTCCTCTACACACAAAGCAGGACAAATCCAACTTGGCCAATTGCCGCTCCATCTGTCAACTCTCAATCATCAGCAAAGTGATAAAATGTATCATCGACAGTGCAATCAAGCAAACACCTGCTCAACATTCAAGAATCCTGATATCATCCAGCACAAGTTAGCCTGCTTGAATGAAACCACATCCACAAACATTCATTCCACACCACCACTGCTCAGTAGCACTGTAGAATTTCACCAAATATATTTAGTCAGCATCTTCTAAACCCATGACCACATTCATCTGTACTATACTCTGTTTCAAAAAATAGTCTTTTGGAACTAAGGGGCATCCATTTCACTTCTAGTTTCCAAGACAATTATGGGGTTTTAGAGGAAATGAATGTTATATCAGGAAAGGTTGAAAAGGTGGGCTGTTGAGTGACAACCTGGAGAAGTTGTTCTAAAAGATACAAGACAGTGACACTAAGGATAAAAAAATGAAAAGGGAAGTTAAATGAGTGACTCAATGTTGAATCAGAGAAGCTATTTTTGTTGGTGTCTTTAGAACAGCATGTAATGGCTCAGTCCTCTCCGTCACAAAAGTATCAACTTCCATTCAAGCCTTTAGTCCTGGAGGCTGAAATTTCAAAGTTTTTGAAGATCTTAGCAGCAGCTATTAGAGGCACACGCAGATCCAAGGTCCTGTGAAACAGTGACAGCTAGGGGTTACTTGCAGATGGCTGCCTTTCACTAGAAAGCAGCACTTGCCAGGCAATAGCCTTACCATTCCTAACTTCACAGAGGTGCATTAAGGAGCTGATACCCAGCTGCCTGCCAGGCACAAACTCCAGATGTGCAGCCAGTAATCACTCAGTTCAAAGAGTGAGCAGCCATGAAAGGAGCGTCACCACAGTGCCATGAACCCTGAGTACAACAGCAGCAAATCATTTCCTGAAAAGCTTGCTTGAGGCTATGCACTGAATCAAAGGGCAAATACATATATACTGGGAAGTATAGCATCATGACAAGCTTCTTGTCATTAATAATAGGTGTATTAAAGCATAAATCCAGATAATGATTTTATTTTTGGGTGAGGTAAGGGATAGTAACATAGGGACATGAGTGGGCCATTCAGCCCATCAAGCTTGTTTTACCATTCAGCGAGATCATGGCTGATCTGTGGACTTCCTTATCTGCCTTTGGTCCAAATCCATTAAAACCTATGCTTGATAAAAATGTGTCTACCTCAGATTTAAATTTAACAACTAACCTAGCAATGTTGTTTCTGGAAGAGATTTCTAAACATCTACCAACGTTTGTGTGTGAAAATGCTTCCAAACATTGCTCCTGAACTGTCTGACCCTACATGTATAGGTTCCCTATAATAGCCTCTACTATTTAAGACCATAAGACCATAAGACATAGGAGTGGAAATAAGGCCATTCAGCCCATCAAGTCACTCCGCCATTCAATCATGGCTGATGGGCATTTCAACTCCACTTACCCGCATTCTCCCCGTAGCCCTTAATTCCTTGTGACATCAAGAATTTATCAATCTCTGCCTTGAAGACATTCAGTGTCCCGGTCTCCACTGCACTCTGCGGCAATGAATTCCACAGGCCCACCACTCTCTGGCTGAAGAAATGAATCCGCATTTCTGTTCTGAATTTACCTCTTCTAATTCTAAGGCTGTGTCCACGGGTCCTAGTCCCCTCGCCTAACGGAAACAATTTCATAGCGTCCACCCTTTCCAAGCCATGTATTATCTTGTACATTTCTATTAGATCTCCCCTTAATCTTCTAAACTCCAATGAATACAATCCCAGGATCCTCAGCCATTCCTCGTATGTTAGACCTACCATTCCAGGGATCACCCGTGTGAATCTCCGCTGGACACGTTCCAGTGCCAGTATGTCCTTCCTGAGGTGTGGGGACCAAAACTGGACACAGTACTCCAAATGGGGCCTAACCAGAGCTTTATAAAGTCTCAGTAGCACAACGGTGCTTTTATATTCCAACCCTCTTGAGATAAATGATAACATTGCATTCGCTTTCTTAATCACGGACTCAACCTGCATGTTTACCTTTAGAGAATCCTCGACTAGCACTCCCAGATCCCTTTGTACTTTGGCTTTATGAATTTTCTCACCGTTTAGAAAGTAGTCTATGCTTTTATTCTTTTTTCCAAAGTGCAAGACCTTGTATTTGCTCACGTTGAATTCCATCAGCCATTTCCTGGACCACTCTCCCAAACTGTCTAGATCCTTCTGCAGCCTCCCCACTTCCTCAGTACTACCTGCCTGTCCACCTAACTTCGTATCATCTGCAAACTTCGCTAGAATGCCCCTAGTCCCTTCATCCAGATCATTAATATATAATGTGAACAGCTGCGGCCCCAACACTGAACCCTGTAGGACACCGCTTGTCACCGGCTGCCATTCCGAAAAAGAACCTTTAATCCCAACTCTCTGCCTTCTGTCAGACAGCCAATCCTCAATCCATACCAGTAGCTCACCTCAAATACCATGGGCCCTCACCTTGCTCAGCAGCTTCCCGAGTGGCACATTATCAAAGGCCTTTTGGAAGTCTAGATAGACCACATCCACTGGGTTTCCCTGGTCTAACCTACTTGTCACCTCTTCAAAGAATTTGTAGGAGATGCAGTAGTGCTTTACAGATAAGTATCACAAATTCTGCCTCACTCTTGCTTTTTCCATCCTTCCCCGCTTCTCCATTAAAACTGTAAATGAGGAAGAGTTGAAAAGCAAACTACATTGTTGTGACCAAGACTGAAGCCGTGAAATGAGCAAGGCTGAAACCACTGAAGATGAGTGTTTGTATATAATCTTCCTTCCTTCCCACTTCACCCTTATCCCATAATCTTTTCTGTTTCCCGAGATGCAAATTGTATAGCATGTATCTATTGACCTTCTCCTCCCCGCCATCCTCACCACAACCCAAAGATGTGGAAGGTATGTTTTGGGTAATGGCTTTTTGTGTGTAGAAGTTTTTTTAGTTATTCTGAAAAAAATACTTTTTTTGTTAACTTATGCCTATTGTCTTCTGACAATTCAAATACTGTTTAAATAATGTTTCCCTTGTGTGTTGTGGCATTACGTTTAAAACAAGGTTTATAATTATTGAGGATATCAATCAATTCTTTGAATTCTACTTAAGTGTGAATTCAAATACTCAATATGTCAACACAAACACACAAGGTATTGCTAAAACATGACTGCATCACCTGATAAATGAGATAGCGAGACCAAAACAAGTGCCCCCAAAAACCAAACTGGAGCCCTAAAAATATGCTTAAAAACATTTCCAACCTATAAGGGATTGCATCTGAACTTGTTACCTGGGATTTCCACCCTATATGCCCTGGAGAAGCCTCAACAGAACTTGTTCTCAGGCAATCAAATGTCCTTATTCCCATAATTTAAGGTGGAGTCTGAATCTCAGATTATAAATAGTCACACTGCAAAAGATCACTTGGATTGGTGTGCAAATCATTCTTCCCATTTTGTGAGTGATGTAATCTCCAGTGTGATACTTTGTACCTTATATTAGGTAAAAATGCTTTGACATCAATGCAAAGAACAGTGGGTGTGTATAACTAGCGTTCATTCTGAGACTGGCAGGTTCTACCCCAACCAAAGTTGAAAGATCAGTCAGCAACCTTCAGAACAGATTTCTCCCTCCATTATTGAACATTTTCAAAGCTGCTTTCAAGGAAAATTAAGCATAATTTAGAACTTTATTTTCAACAGTGGTGCATTTCTATCATCAGTAATGGGAACTTTTTAAAATAATGTGCCTAATATATTCTGACTTCAATATTCATTGGCATAATGATGATTTTGTTACAACTATTAATATGCTATGTGTTATGCATATGCAACAGCATCAAGCTACATAAAGGTGAAAATGCATTTCTTGATTCAAAGTACTAACACAAATAAATGGTAGAAATCATACTTTTTTGAAATTAACATCTCATTCAGAGAAAATACCACCACTCAAAGAATGAAGCTCAGCAGGTAGCCCTTTCCCCATGACTATGGCTGAATGCCTTTGGTTATCGTGCTGTTGAAATGTATTGTTCTTATTATTATTATGAGAGAGCATCCCTGCTTCCAATTACAATCCAACATACAATGAAAATCAGATCTGAATATTTTCTTGGATAAATGTCCTATAAATGAGAAAGAACTCGATACAGTTGTGTGGAATGTACAATTGGCAATATTTCAAAAAGCTTGTTCAGGATACCATGGCTGCTGAAAACAGATTAAAGACTCAAATAACAGCAAAATATTGCAGATACTGGAAATCTGAAATAAAGGATATTCCTCCTTGTGATTTTATGCTTGCAAGTTTCAGGTTTATGCTGTTTGAATCAAAGAGTCACTAGAGCCATAGACGTCCTTTAAATAAAGTCCCCATTCTTCCAGTAAACTATATTATAAAACTCACGTACACAGTAGCTGTTTGTCAGTGACCAGAGTCTCCAACTGCTCCGCAACAACAATACTGAACAGAAACACATATTGCAACTTTCTACTGACAGCTATTCTTTTAATCATCAACATGAAGAAAGTCTGACTTCTTCAATAAATGAGAAATTAAAATGCATAATGGTGTATACTGTAACAATGAAAATCTGTTCTTGTTCTGCAAATGTGTGATTGCAATAAGTTAATTCTAAATAAAACTGGACTGAAATGACATTCAACAATTATACAATTATAGACCAGTCACAGTACAGAAGGAGGCTATTCAGCCCTGTGTGTCTGTGTAAGCGTGATCAATTCAATCTGGGATATCCCTCTGCCATTTTCTTCAAATTTGTTTCTCTTCAGTTCACCATCGAATTCCCTTATAAAACCATAAATGAATTAATCTCTGCCACACTCTCAAGCAGTGTATGCCACATCCTAACTGCTTAGCATGTAAAAGGATTTTCTTCATGTCAGCTGGGTGGCACAGTGGCTCAGTGGTTAGCACTGCTGCCTCACAGTGCTAGGATCCAGGTGACAGGCTGTGTGGAGTTTGCACATTCTCCACGTGCCTGCATGGGTTTCCTCCGGATGCTCCAGTTTCCTCCCACAGTCCAAAGCTGTAAAGATTAGGTGAATTGGCCATGCTGAATTGTTCACATTGTTCACGGATATGTAGGTTAGGTGCGTTAGTCAGGGGAAATGTACAGCAATAGGGTAGGTGAATGGGTCTGTGTAGGATACTCTTCGGAGGGTCAGTGTGGGCCAAATAGCCTGTTTCCCCACTGCAGGAATTCTATGAATAAAAAAGCATTGATTCCTTTGATTCACGACCTCTCCACCAATGGGGATAGTTTCACTCCAGTTATAACATGATATTGTGTGACACTATTACACAGTATATCATATCATAGTCAGGTACCAGTATTTCTGACATCACCTGCAAATCATTGACTTAATGATCTGTAATCTACATGTCAAACTTCAAAAGAAGTAAATGTTACCTTCAGTGTTTCCAGAACAACACAAATGATGATTGATCAGTATAAATCCTGCTGTTCTACTGCTAGACACTACAGGCTTAGTTTTATCTCATACCTTCACATAGCAGGTCACAGAGAAATGAACTGTTGTAGAGTACAACTGTAATTGATGGGAGATGTTTAATTAATGACTACCAGTTTGAATGGTAAGGATCAAGTTACTTCTGTCAGGATGATGAATTAGGCATCATCTTTAATCAATAATATTGCCTGCAGTACTTGAAGTCCTGAACAAAAAAATACAACCAGATAAGATTTTCCCCGGTTTTATGTCACAATTTTTTGCCACTCTCTGCCACACTTTCTCATTTTTTCTTGTACTTGTCCTTAATTTAAGCATTTTTCTTGAGTTTGTTATAAAGCATGGTCTCTGATACGTTGTTCAAGTGACCTTATTAATTAGTAAAACCAAGCAGTGAACATCAGCAGGCTATGAAACCATGGATAACATCACATGGATAACATCGGCTCATAACAACATGGGAAAAATGAATAAAAGTTAGCTACCTCTCCCTTCAAACCTATTCTTCCATCCAAAAAGATCATGGCTGATTTGATTTTAGCCAAATTCCACTTTCCGGCCCGGCCCCCTCATCGCCCTTGATTTCACAACTGATCTAAAAAAATCGTACTGTCGGGAAAACATTCTCTTAGCATGTGTGCTATAAAAGCCCTCAGAATCTTACAACTTTCATTACAATCACTCCTTTACTGATAAACTTGAATGAGGAAAGAACCAAACTTTGCTCACAGGAAAAACCCATTGGTACCAGAAATCAAACAAGTGTACTTTCTCTGAACTGACTCCTTTAATAAGCAAGTTCTATCTAGATGCAGTCTCACTAGCACCCTGGACAGTTGTATCAAAGGTTACTGATTTTTGTACTCTGTCATTGTTGCAATAAAGACCAGCAGTCCATTTGCTTTCTTAATTGCTTGTTGTGTCTGTATGCTAATGTCTTGTGCTTCATATGCAAGGGTATCCAAATCCCTTCAATCAGTATTCTGCAGTCGCCCTCCATTTAAATAAATATGCTGCTTTTGTATGATTCTTACAAAATAACCCCACATTGAATTTTACAAATTTTTTCCACTTTTTTAATGTTCTCATTGCAGACTCTTTGAATCCTCCTTCTCAAAACCTGCTTTCTTGTCTACCTTTCTACTACCAGCAAATCTGGCCAGAATATATGTGGCTCCCTTCATCAAAGTTAATATAGTTGAGACCCCAACACTGATCTGTGCAGTGGCTAACTATGTATTGTTTGCTAACTCGAAAGTGATCCATTTATCTATTTCTGTTAGTTAGCCAATTTTCTATTCACGCTAATACTACCTCAAAACCATGAGCTTTTATCTATGTTGCTAGTTCCAGTTAAGTATGAAAAATACATATTGAATTTTACCTATATTTAAATAATATTTAACACAAAAAATTTTGTACTTCTAAGAACAAAATTCTCATAATAAGTTTGTCCCTAAAATGTTTTAAACACAAAGTTGGTTCTTTACCTGGGCACACTTGCTAAGTATGTGACAAGTTGCCGGAGATCCTCTTGTTTTATTCTATCATGATTACTCCGAGCTGGGAACGTTAAGATTGGACCACCTCTTTTATCACGTCCTCCTGCAATGAAATTATATGTATTGATGTAAGCCTTTAAATTAATTCAGTATGGATATACAACTGATGAAGATTTTGTTTAAATTCATTGCATGTTTTCTTGTGTGTACTGGAATTCAGAAACAATGCCTCCCCAGTTTCTCAGCTCTGCAAAGATATCAGGCTGAACAGATTCTGTAAGAGTGCTGAGGCTCCTGCCAGCTGAAACCTAGCCCTCCTAACTGCAAATCCAGGTAAAATACTTCATCCCACATCCTCAGTAATGTCATTCCCTTATGAATTCACTTCTTTGCTAATATGAACAGAAAAGCAGAATATTTTCTAAAAGGCATGAAACTTTGAATTGTTAATGTTCAACACTTCTTGGATGTATTTACGCAAGGAACACAAAGTTTGCTTGTTGGTATAGCAAGCAGACGGTATGTTAGCCATTTTGCCAGTACAAATCTAAGAAAGCCTTGCTACAACTGTGCAGGGCTTTGGTGAGACCACAACTTCAAATCTGTGTGAAGATTTGAAGTTGTGGTCTACAAATTAAAGAAAGAAATACTAGCATTGGAGGCAGCACAACAAAACTTTAGTAAATTGGCTCCTTATTCTATGATGAGAGGCTGTTTAACTTGGGTTTATATTTTCTGGACTTCAGAAGAATGAGAGGTGATCTTATTGAAGCATTCAGATTCTAAATGGGCTTGACATGGTTGATGCTTTTAGGGTGCTTCCACGTACTGGGACTTCTGGAACACAAAAAGCACCGGTCTTGTTTGAAATGAAATGCAACCATGCATAAATGTCCCTCCTCATCTGTTGTAGTCATGTGACCTCTTCCATAAGACACACACATTGTACTTTTTCCTTTATCATCAATAAAAGACTGTGTGTTGAACATACTGCTGTGTTGTACATTCAAAACAGTCTAAGGACAAGGGGTTGATCATTTAGGACAGTTACAAGGAGAAACTCATTCATTTAAAGAGTTGTGAATCTTCGGAATTCTGTACCCCAAACTGTTGTGAATGTTCCATCTGTGACCAAACATCAGCTTGAGACAGACAGATTTTTTTTTTGTCTCTCAATAAACCAAGGGATACTGGTGGAGGATGAAAAATAAAAAGTTTGGCCATCATTGGATTTGGCAAAATAGGCCCCAAAGGCCACATGATTTACTCCTGCTTCTATTTTCCTATTCCTTATCTGCTTATGAATAGCTTAGTTGTGTCAGTTGTCAGGCACATTTTAAGAAAGGCCTTCAGCTAACAAAGCTCACGACCAGTTTGCCCTGCCATCATTGTTCTCCATTGCTGACAATTGCAACTTGTCGCATAATAACATGCAGATTTCTTCTATAGTTCCCTTTTAGGGGTTATTCTACTACTGTTTTATGCAGGCATTTCCCCAACTTGCTCTAAAACAGTCACTGATGGCATAATTTTGATCAAAATGACAACTGACGTAGTGTTTAAGACTACCATCCCTCTGGTTGGTGCCCTTTTAAATTTTTAAAATACCATTTTAATCCTAGCATTTTCCACTGTTACCATGGCAAGAATTTCTGGGATTGCTGGCGGATGCCACGGCACCATTACCAATTGTCATAAAAATCCCATCTGGTTCTCTGATATCCTTTAGGGACTTTCAGCCCCACAGCAATGGGGTTGTCTCTTATCCACCCTCTGAAATGGCCTAGATGGCCTGTCAGCCCATGGCAATTAGGAAAGGGCAACATATACCAGCGTTGCAAGTGAAGTCCCAATCCGATGTAAGAATAAAATCAGACATAGCTAGTGATTTGCAGCTGGTAGTTGATAAAATGAAAGTAAAGTTATAAACTTAAAAGTATTGTTCTTTCAATGCATTATTGCAAGGTTATAGTGTCTCTCTTAAGCTTGGCCACCCTGAAGTGGTCAGTGGAATTTCTTTGAAATTCAGGCACCAGATGGGGGTTTGTTGGAAATTATAAATATTGCCCTTTGTGGGTGTTCTTCTCTCAGGCTGAAACAGCTGGATCCTCCTTAATAAAGTTGAATTTATTATAGATCAATGTTTGGAAAACACAGCAAACTTGGGTGGTATTTTATTATTACTAACACAAAATGGCCATATCAGCTATTCCAAATAGAAATGGATTTTCTGCCCTACTCCTTTGAGGTGAGTTACTACTCTCTAGAAGGAGCTAACAATGCTGTGATTTTATCAAGAAGGTGTAGCTGGAAACACTGAGGATAATGGGTTTGATTCTGAGCAAAGCCTAATAAGCTCTGTACGGGACAGTACAGTTTAGAATACAATGTTAATGGTAAACACCTCTTTATCTTTTTTCATTCACAAAAAGTGGAGAAATAATATTAGAAGCAACTGAACTTTTTATTCAATTATGGAAAGCATCATAATTGAGGCTAATGCCGACATTAACTGATGTTTACATTTTTGGCAGAGCTTGCTAGGCAGCAATGTGGCAAGAGAATCCTGGAAGATTTTGCTTCTTCCATCAGCACCAATGCAATTTCTATCACTCTGACTACCACCCATTGAAATCAGTCCTGTGACATTTCTGGTCTGTACAGCTTAACTAGTCACTGGGAAAGAGCTCAGTTATTAGATAAGCTTATTTTCAATTTCTCTGAAGTCTAAGCTGTATAAACTGTTAATTTAGTATATCTATACTCACCTGAAACAAAGGCTACTTTTTCCTTCATTATAGGCATCACATCAGATACTTTTAATCCATCATTTCTGAAAGGTCCTGCAAAACAAACATTTGTAATTATCTACTTTGGAAATCTTCAAGATATAGTCACTGAAGATGAATACTATTCCAGTTAAAATTGATTAACAGGAAGAACTAAACCCCTTATGCATCACACAGACTTCCTGTTTAATAGACTACTTTGAGTACAGATTAATCCATACTTGAACAGACATCCAAAGTACTCACGAGACTGATATTTTATACCGCTGGATGTGAACACCTAATAGTATCAGGAAGGTGATCCTTGAGCACTCCCTTGCTAAAAACTATTGATTTCAGGATGTATTTTTTCCAAGTCTGATAAGGAGCCATTTTTGTGTTTTTTTATGGTTGGAATAAAACCCAAAAACAAAAAGATGAAAAGCAGTTCTCAAACAATCCTGAAAATAAATTGTATTAAAAAATCTATAAACAGCTGGCGAACACTCCACAAGCATCTCTTTCAGCAGACTATGTCCGTTCCATTTCCAGTCGGATGACATGTCTCCTGGGCTTTGCAGAGCAGCTCTTAACCAAGGTTTATTCTGTGTCAGATGAATTCTATTAAAGCAAAGACTTGTAGCTACATAAGAAGTCCTTAATTTACCAACAGTAATTATCTACTTCCAACTAAACAGAGGCAGAAACCATGCAGGAGCATTCAATTTTGGTCTCCTTCCCATCGTAAGGATGTTGGTCAACTTGAAAGGGTTCAGAAAATATTTACAATTATGTTGCCAAGGTTGGAGGGTTTGAACTAGAGGGAGAGGCTGAATAGGCTGGGTCTGTTTTCCCTAGAGTGTTGCAGGCTGAGGGGTGACCTTATACTGGTTTATAAAATCATGAGGGGCATGGATAGGATAAATAGACAAGGTATTTTTCCTGGGATGAGAGAGTCCAGAAGTAAAGAGCACAGGCTGAGAGGAAAAATTGTAAAAGGAACCTAAGTAGCAACTTTTTCACACAGAGGGTGGTACGTGTATGGAATGAGCTGCCAGAGGAAGTGGTGGAGGCTCGTACAATTACAGCATTTAAAAGGCATCTGGATGGGTAGTTGAATAGGAAGGGTTTAGAGGGATATGGGCCAAGTGCTGGCAAATGGGACTAGATTCGATTAGGATATCTGGTCAGCACGAATGAGTTGGACCGAAGGGTCTATTTCTGTGTTGTACATCTCTATGACTCCATGACTATAATTCTTCAACAAAGTAAGAAAATTGACAACTTGTGAATTTTTCCCTCAAAATTTAAATGCAAACTTTAAATAAAAGAGTAGTTTTTATACAATTATTCATCATACACCACACAAAAGTTCCTGATACTTTGTGGACAGTGAATCACTTTGAATGTAGTGACCCATTGAGAAAATATACAACAGCAATTTCGTACACAGAAAGATTTTACAATGAGACTAAACAGAAATTTCGTCATTTTGCAAATACTGACTGTGACAGGTCTGTTGGCTAGGATACCAGAATAATCTACTGATAAATAGTGCTATTAGATCACAATATTCATAATTTATATATTTATTAATGATTTAGATGAGGGAACTAAATATACTAACTCCAAATTTGCAAATGACATAAAGCTGGGTTGGCACTGTGAACTATGAAGAAGATGCAGAAAATGCTTGAGGGTGATTTAGATAAGTTGGCTGAGTGGGCAAATGTACCCAGATGAAATAATATGTGGATAAATGTGAGGTTATTTACTTTGGTAGCAAATGCAGGAATAAATTACTGCATATGCTGAAATCTGTACTGAAGACAACAAATGCTGGAGATCACAGTGGGTCAGTCAGCATTCATGGAGAGAGAGCAAGCTAATGTTTCAAGTCTAGAAAACCCTTCATCAGAGCTGAAATACTGCATTTATGTTTAAGTTTGGGGGCGGTCGCCGGTGGGAGTAGTGGGTGTAGGGTGCTGGTGAAGAAAAGATGTTGATCATTCAGCTTAAGTGATCGGAATATGAGAACGACATAGCAATGGTATGTTTCATGCCAGATTTGTAAGGATGGGGGATGGGGGAGAAGAGGGGAGGACATGATAACAGTCTAAAACAAAGAGAAGGAATGTTCATAATTTAAAGCTACTGAACTCAATATTAAGTCCAGAAGGGCTGCGAAGTGCCTAGTCTGAAGATGAGATGCTGTTCCTCCAGTTTGCGCTGTGGTTCACTGAAACACTGCAGCATGCTCAGAACAGACATGTGGGCATGCGAGCAGGACACTTAATTGAAATGACCAGCTACAGGAAGGTGAGGTCCTGCTTGTGCACAGACCACAGGTGTTCTGCAAAGCGGTCACTCAGTCTGCATTTGGTTTCTTGAATGTAGAGTAGGCCACAATGGGTGCAGCAAATACAATACACAAGATTGGAGGAGGTACAGGTGAAATGCTGCTTCACCTGGAAAGACAAATGCCCACTAGTCTGTCCTCAGTATGCTGCAGTGTTCCAGTGAAGCACAGCGCATCTCATCTTCAGACTAGGCACTTTACAGCCTTCTAGACTTAATGTTGAGTTCAACACCTTTAAATTGTGAATATTTCTTCCATTTCTTTCAGCTTGTTATCATGTCCTCATTTCCTCCCTATGCCACTTACTATCCTTTCAAGTCTGGCAGGAGACACACCATTGTTCTGCCATTCTCACATTCCAATCACTTAAACTGAATTATCAACAGTTTTTCTTCACTGGCACCGTACACTCACTACCCCCAATGCACACCCTCCTCCCCCCAAACTATGGCATAAATGCTGTTGCCTCCACACTATTTCAGAAAGCAACAATCTCAGAAATAAACAGTTTGTAATAACTTACTCTAAAACCACTAAAGTAAATTCTGTGTCATAATCAATCCACAATAAACAGTATGTTGCTGTAGGAAAGAAAGCTGCTTAAATGCAAATTTTATTTTCATTTTTAATTATAATATCAAATGTACTCAATATTTCCATGTAATTCACTTTTGCACTATTACGCCTTCCACCATAAGCAAACAATTATTTCTAGCAAGATACTTTAACATTGTACACCATAGCTGTACTTTTTTACAGAACTAAATCTGCTAATGGTTTACATATTTCTGCCTCTGGTTCAGTGCCAGTATGAAACCTATGTGCAGTGGGGTGTCCTCCACACACTCACCAGAATTCAATATAAATATGTTGGCAATTCTATTGAAGGATGTAGGCCCTAGTCAATGACTTGTGGAGGGCAAAGTTTCATCTTCAGTTCAAATTCATTAACTACAAGTAAATTTGGCTTTCAATACTAAAACTATTAAATGGTTAAATCATATATTTGTCAATTATACCAAGTATTATTTATTTAAAATTGACATCAGAGTTCAAATCAACTCAAAAGCAACTTTATAATTCACCAACTTTGAATATTCAAAATAATGGTCGAGAACATGCTTATGATTGCCTTACAAATCTGTAACATACTTCATGGGGAAGCAAATCTTGCCAAGAACCATATGAATGAGGCTTGGATTGTTTGTATATTCATCCAAACTTCCATAACATGTTTTCCTTTGAAAATACTCAGATCTTTTTCATTAGTTTATAAAGTTCACCTTATGCGCCACCATAGAGCTTTTCAACTGAAGGTCTGATATTAATGTTTCTTTCATTTGCAAAATAAACAATTACTGTTGTAACTGCTGAGTTGTTTAAGTCACAAGACAGGGAAAAAAAAAGGGGCTTGTAACATCTTACACCAAGATTACAATAAGGTCAACTGAGAATTTTAAATATGTCCACAGAGATAAAACACTTCAGGATATATTTTGAGCAAATTGTGAATGTTGGCGTAAGTGTTTTGCAATGGATCCCTTAAGCATCTGTGAAAATCGGTAGAAAGTCACAAATGGCTTTTAAACCCACAAATGGTATTCACATTTTATGAAGGATTTTATCCCAATCATATGCTGTTTTAAATGCCAATGGAAAATGAATACAAACTAAGGTTGTCAACCAAAGTTGGATATATCCTTGGGGGTTTGATCACTTGTTGCTTTCTTTCTCAAAACAAAAAAAAAGGAACTGTGTTCGGTATCTCTTCCATGGCTTGGGTAATGTGCTGCTAATGCTTTCCTTTTCTCTAATATGATTTTGCAAGGAAAAGTAAAGCTAAATTATTTATCTTAATACATACATGCACGAACATACAATATGTGTGTACTTTTTATAATGTTTAACCTTCTTACCACTAGTAAGTTCAAATGCCATTCTGCACAGTAAAAATCTCCTATTTCTGTAGGTAAAGCAGTTGCTGCAATATAAAATGTCCATCATCATTTGGATGCTGGGAAATTAGATCCATTAGTGTTTTCATTTTGTTTTGTTTCTTTCTCCAAATCAAACTATGTGGGCTTCTCTGTCTAGGGAAGCATTGAATATGACTCATCACTAATAGCGCTTGAGAAGGTGGTGAAGAGCAGTCTTCCTGGACCACACAGTCTTTGTGGTGTAGAAACACCCACAATGCTGTTGAGAAGTGCGTTCCAGGATTTTGATGGCTTTGGCACCAATGCTAGTCAGATTCTCCCACTCACTGTAGATGTGAGTACTTGCCATTGTCAGGATATTTCAGAATCCATGGTGCCAGTGGCATCTTTGATCCTTAGCCACGCAGCTAGTCAAGTGTTGGCAGTCCAGAGTCAATCTTTGCCATCAATATAATAGAACAGAAGCCACAAACCAATACTTCTCACGCCACATAAGTGACATGACTGATACTTCCATGCACTTACAACTGCACATTACTACTTCAACCACAATGGCCTGAGGTTAGAAACAGGAAAGGAGAGGTCACCCTGTTGGGGGTTTTCTACAGGCTTCTGAACAGTTCTAGAGATGCAGAGGAAAGGGTAGTAAAGTGATTCTGGATAGGAGCAATAGTAACAGGGTAGTTGTTATGGGAGACTTTAACTTTCCAAATATCAACTGGAAATACTGCAGATGGGTCAGTTTTTGTCCAATGTGCGCAGGAGGGTTTGCTGACACAGTATGTAGACAGGCTAACAAGGGGTGAGGCCACATTGGATTTGGTACTGGGTAATGAACCAGGCCAAACGTTAGCTTTGGAGGCAGGTGAGCACTCTGGTGATAGCGACAATAATTTGGTTACGTTGATTTTAGGGTTGGAAAGGGATAGGTATATACCACAGGGCAAGAGCTATAGCTGGGGCAAAGGAAATTATGATGAGGTTAGGCAAGATTTAGGAGGCACAGAATGGGAAAGGAAACTGCAGGGAATGGGCACAGTTGAAAGGTGAGCTTCATCAAGGAACAGCTACTCTATGTCCCAGGGAGGAAGTGGTCAAGCGAGGGAGCTGTGATTTACTATAAATGTTGAATCTCTTGTCAAGAGGAAGAAGCAGAGCTGAAAATGTGTTGCTGGAAAAGCGCAGCAGGTCAGGCAGCATCCAAGGAACTGGAGAATCGATGTTTCGGTCATGAGCCCTTCTTCAGGAAGGGCTCATGCCTGAAACGTCGATTCTCCTGCTCCTTGGATGCTGCCTGACCTGCTGCGCTTTTCCAGCAACACATTTTCAGCTCTGATCTCCAGCATCTGCAGTCCTCACTTTCTCCAAGAGGAAGGAGCAGGCTTATGTTAGGATGAGACGTGAAGGCTCAGTTAAGGCACTTGAGAGTGACAAGTTAGCCAGGAATGACCGAAAGAGAGAGCTAAGAAGAGCCAGAAGAGGACATGAGAAGTTGTTGACAAGTAGGATCAAGGAAAACCCTAAAGCTTTCGATAGGTATGTCAGGAATAAAAGAATAACTAGAGGAAGGATAGTAGTGGGACATTGTGCGTGGAGTCACAGGAGACAGGGGAAGCACTAAATGAATATTTTTCATCAGTATTCACACTGGAAAAAGACAATATTGTCGAGGAGAATACAGAGATACAGGCTACTACACTTGACAGGATTGAGGTTCACAAGGAAGTGGTGTTGGCATTTCTGGAAAGTATGAAAATAGATAAGTCCCCTGGACCAAATGGGATCTATCTGAGGATTCTCTGGGAAGCCAAGGAGGAGATTGCAGAGCCTTTGCCTTTGATCTTTATGTCGTAATTGTCTACAGGAATAGTGCTAGAGGACTGAAGAATAGCAAATGTTTTCCTCTTGTTCAAGAAGGGGAGTAAAGACAATTCTGGTAATTATAGACCAGTGATCCTTACTTCGGTTGTGGGTAAAGTGTTGGAAAAAGTTATGAGAGATAAGATTTATAATCATCTAGAAAGGAATAGGTTGATTAGGGATTGTCAACATGATTTTGTAAAGGGTAGGTCATACCTCACAAACCTTATTGAATTCTTTGAGAACCAAACAGGTTGATGAGGGTAAAGCGGTTGATGTGTTGTATATGGATTTCAATAAAGCGTTTGATAAGGTTCCCCATGGTAAGTTATTGCACAAAATTCGAAAGCATGGGTTTGAGAGTAATTTAGCAGTTTGGATCAGAAATTGGCTAGCTGAACAAAGACAGCAGGTGATGGTTGATGGGAAATGTTCATCCTGGAGTTCAGTTACTAGAGTTGTACTGCAAGGATCTGTTTTGGGTCCACTGCTGTTTGTCATTTTTATAAGTGACCTGGATGAGGGCGTAGAAGAATGGGTTAGTAAACTTGCAGAGGATACTAAG
This sequence comes from Hemiscyllium ocellatum, assembly GCF_020745735.1. Lineage (NCBI taxonomy): Eukaryota > Metazoa > Chordata > Chondrichthyes > Orectolobiformes > Hemiscylliidae > Hemiscyllium > Hemiscyllium ocellatum. Next base: position 60,955,808 of record NC_083407.1, on the reverse strand, counting down.
GTCAGTGGAGTTGTGGAAAGTGCGGAAGGATATTGCAGGTTACAGAGGGACATAGATAAGCTGTAGAGCTGGGCTGAGAGGGGTTTAATGAGGAAAAGTGTGAGGTGATTCAACTTTGGAAGGAGCAACAGGAATAAAAAGTACTGGGCTAATAGTAAAATTCTTGGTAGTGTAGATGAACAGAGAGATCTCAGTGTCCATGTACATTGATCCATAAAAGTTGACACCCAGATTGATAGGGTTGTTAAGAAGGCATACAGTGTGCTAGCTTTTATTGGTAGAGGGATTAAGTTTCAGAGCCATGAGGTCATATTGCAGCTGTACAAAACTCTGCCGTGGCCACAATTAGAGTATTGCATATAGTTCTGGTCACCGCATTATAGGAAGTATGTGGAAGCTTTGGAAAGCATTCAAAAACGATTTACTAGGATGTTGCCTAGTATGGAGGGAAGGTCTTACGAGGAAATGCTGAGGGAATTGAGGCTATTTTCATTGGAGAGAAGAAGGTTGAGAGGTGACTTAATTGAGACATATAAGATAATCAGAGGGTTAGGTAGGGTGGACAGTGAGAACCTTTGTCCTTGGATGCTGATGACTAGCACAAGGGGACATAGCTTTATATTGAGGGGTGAGAGATATAGTACAGATGTCAGAGGTAGTCTCTTTATTCAGAGAGTAATAAGGGCATGGAGTGCCTTGCCTGCAACAGCAGTAGACTTGCCAACCTTAAGGGCATTTAAATGGTCATTGGATAGACATATAGATGAAAATAGAATACTGTAGGATAGATAGGCTTCAGATATGGTTCCACAGGTCACTGCAACATCGAGGGCTGAAGGGTCTGTACTACTCTGTAATGTTCTATTTCTGTTAGGTTCCAGGTCATTCAGCTTACCTGCTCATGGCTACATCCTATCTTCAAGCCCTGTCTAAATCATTGCTACACTTTTCCCCCGTGCCTACTAATGGAAACTAATTATTCAGAGACATGTGATCTTTTCAAAGGACAGAAAGGAAGAGTTGTGAGATATTATGAGACAGAATTAGTGCATTAACAAGAAATGATCTTGGATCAGAGTTTTTAAAATTTTTATTCATGGGATTCATGGGATGTGGGCAGTGCCAACTAGATCAGCATTTATTGCCAAAATTTAATTTCCCCAGACGGCAGCTGACAGTCCATTACATTGCTATGGGTCTGAAGTCACATCTAGACGAAAGCAGATCAAATATGGATGGCATTTTCATTTATCCTAAAAGATATTCATGAACCAAGTGGGTTTTCCAACAATCAATGAAGATTTCGTGGTCATTATTAGATTCTTAACTCCACATTTTCATTGAATTCAAATTCCATCATCTGCCATGGTGGGATTCAAACCCAAGTCCACAAACCATTCTCTATAGCTCTGGATTAACTGTCCATCAATAATACCACGAGGCCATCATCTCATGATGAAGAATCCATATTGGTGCCAGTAAGAAACAACGAGATGAAAAATACACTGATGGGAGTGGTCTTTGAGCTCTCTAACAGTATAAGGGTGATAATGAGGAATGTTCCATGTTAATAGATCTCTTGATGCCCAGAAGCAAGAGTCTCATCTTGGTTGGAAAATGTGATTTTTTTTTGGTCTTGATGTCAGAATAGGCATCATTTGACATGCCACCCAACTTCCCCAAATTTCTACCATAGCCCAAGTCATTCAGGGACTGGGAAGATTCTGTTCCAGGTTCATGATGGAGCAGTCAGATTGAAACAGTCTTGAAAGAGTTAATGAAAGGAAATTGGGAGGGCAAAGAGGGGCCATGAAATAACTCTGGCAGATGAGATCAAGGACAATCCCAAAGCTTTTTATAAGTATATGAAGAGTAAGAGGATTACTGGAGAAAGAGGGAACCATAATAGAGACCAAGGGCTGATCTGTGCATGGAGCCAGTGGATGTGGATGAAGTCTTAGGGAGTGGTGGTCCAAACGCTAGTGTTTTTAAATAAACCTGTTGGACTATAACCTGATGTTGTGTGATTTTTAACTTCATCTATTTTCAGAGAGAAGAAAGGCATTGCAGCCAGAGATTTCACTTAAGATGATGAGGATCTTGAATACGTTAAGATTAATAAGGGGAAGTATTAGATGTTTATATGTGCATACAAGTGCATTAATCACCAGGGCTTGATGGGATGTATCTCAGGCTGCTGTGGGGTAAAGGAAGTTGCTTGCTGGAGTCATGACAGACATATTTAATACTTCACTCACCACAGCCGAAGTGTCAGATCACTGGAAGACAATAATGTGGCTCCTTTGTTCAAGAAGAGCATCAGGGATTAGCCAGGTAATTACAGACTAGTTAGTCCGACATCAGTGGCAGGGGTAAAAATCACACAACACCAGGTTATAGTCCAACAGGTTTAATTGGAAGCTTGAGCTTTTGGAGCACTGCTCCTTCATCAGGTGCTTTCAGCTCCTCATCAACTACCTGATGAAGGAGCGACGCTCCACAAACTAATGCTTCCAATTCAACCTGTTGGATTATGACCTGTTGTTGTGTGATTTTTAACTTTGTACACCCCAGTCCAACCTCCGACATCTCCAATCATCAGTGGCAGGGCTTTTATTTGAAAAACTTCCCTAAGGATATGATTAACCAATACTTGGAAAGGCTGGCATTGATCAAGGATAGTCAGCATGGATATGTTGGAGGGACATCCTGTCTGACTAATATAATTGAGGTTTTTGAAAAGGTGGCTAAATATATTGATGAGGGTAGTGTAGTTACATGGAGTTTAGTAAAACCGTTGACAAAATCCTCCATTAATGGCTGGTCCAAAAGATAAGGAAAAGTCCATGGGATGCAAAGCAAGTTGGCAAACTGGATCCAAAATTGTCTCACAAATAGAACAAAGTCAGAAGTCACATGACACCAGATTATAATTCAACAGGTTTATTTGTCCATCCCAGTCCAACATCAGCACCTCCATAAACAGGAGACAAAGGTTGATGCTGCAGGGTTGTTTTCATGATTGGAGGCTTCTGATCATCAGTGTACTACAAGGATTAATGCGGGACCATTGCTATTTATTATCTATATCAATGACTTAGATGTGAATGTAGATGATGTAATTAGTAAATTTGCAAATAACATGAAAATTGGTCATGATTTGGAGATGCTGGTGTTGGACTGGGGTGTACAAAGTTAAAAATCACACAACACCAGGTTATAGCCCAACAGGTTTAATTGGAAGCACACTAGCTTTCGGAGCGACGCACTATCACCTGATGAAGGAGCGATGCTCCGAAAGCTAGCGTGCTTCCAATTAAACCTGTTGGACTATAACCTGGTGTTGTGTGATTTTTAACTATGAAAATTGGTGGTCATGTTGAGAGTGAGGAGGCTGGTCTCAGGCTACAGTCTGGTATTGATTAGATTAGATTACTTACAGTGTGGAAACAGGCCCTTCGGCCCAACAAGTCCACACCGACCCGCCGAAGCGCAACCCACCCATACCCCTACATTTACCCCTTACCTAACACTACGGGCAATTTAGATTGGCCAATTCACCTGACCCGCACATCTTTGGGTTGTGGGAGGAAACCGGAGCACCCGGAGGAAACCCACGCAGACACAGGGAGAATGTGCAAACTCCACACAGACAGTCGCCTGAGGCGGGAATTGAACCCAGGTCTCTGGTGCTGTGAAGCAGCAGTGCTAACCACTGTGCCACCGTGCCGCAAACTGATTGGCTGGTAAATTAGCCAGATCGATGGCAGATAGAATTTTAAACCTGGTAAGTGGGAGGTGATGCATTTTGAGAGTTCTAATAAGGGAAGGATATACACAATGAATTTTAAATCCTTATGGAATGCTGAGGAACAAAAGGATCTTGGTTTACAAGTCCATAGATCCCTGAAGGTGTCAGCACGGGCAGACAGGGTGGGGAAGAAAGCATATGGGATGCTGGCCTTTGTTAGCTGTGTGTAGAACATAGGAGCAAGGAAGCCATGTTACAACTTTATAAACTTTATTAGTTGGGTCACAGTTGAAACTGTATGTACTGTTCGAGTTACCACATTACTGGAAGGACTTGACTGCACAGGACAGTGTGTCGAGGAGATTCACTAGGATGTTGCCTGGAATGAAAAGGCTCAATTATGAGGGAGGTAGATAGGCTGGGTTTGTTTTTCCTGGAGCAGAGGAAGCCGAGGGGGGATCTGATTGACATATACAAAATCATGGGACTTCGGGGAGGGGTGTTGGGAATGCGGACTCACTGAGATCCTGAGAAACGTCAATTCTCCTTTGATGCTGCCTGGACATCTGCCTGATGCTGCCTGAGATCTTTGCCTAAGCCTCGATTAGCAACCCGCGGACAACAAGGGTGGCACATGAAGAGGCAGATAGGGGCAGCTTCAAAATCACGTGCTGAATTGTCAAATGCAGATTGTGGGCTAAAAATTGCACTCTGTAGATGGACATACCCATCTTCTGCCACAGTCATTTCTCCACAGCAATAGAAGGAATGGGGAATGGGGATAAGAGTGAAAGTGACCCACTCAAAAGCAATGGATAGTACATTGTGTTCAGTATATTGTCTATTGCCCATTATTTTATGGAGCTGACAGTGGTCTTTCATGCCTGATCAGAAACTCCAACAGATGTACAATATATTTTTTCAAGAAAGCATGCCTCTGTCAGTTAAGTGCTTAACACACATGATTTAGCTAGAATTTTCCAGGATCAGGGATGGAGGCCTTGTCTTGCAAAAACTGGCTGTTAATGAGAGGCTGGCAGCTCCTTATTGTTGAGCAACATAATGAGCACAATCCCATCAAGGTGATCATCCCTTTCTTATTTCTAATTTCAACCCACATATTTCCACTGGACAATCCTCTCTATTCTTGTAATTATAATACTAAAATTTCCTTAATCAAAAATGCTACTCCCCCTCCTCTCCTGCCTCCCTTTCTATCCTTCCTATAGCAACTGAAACCCAGAACACTGAGCTGCCAGTCCTGTCCATCCCCCAGCCAAGTTTCTATCATAGCTATGACATCCCAGTCCCATGTTCCGATATCTGCCCTGAGTTCATCAGCCTTACTTGTAAGAGTCCTTGCACTTAAATAAATGGAGTATAGTTCTTCAGTTACCTCGTTCTCTGACTTGCTCTTGTCTGTCTTTTCTAAATAGCCTGATATTTTCTGACTCAGTACCATCCTCATCTGTCTTTCTATTTTCATTGCTACTTAGGAATCCCTTTACCCAATAGGTTACAGGCTCCCAAAATAGAACTAGCAAATCTCCCCACCAGGGTATCTGTCCCTTTCCAGTTCAGATGAAAGCTATCCCTTTTGAACAAGTCTTTTCTAGCTCAGAAGAGATCACAATGGTCCAAAAATCTGAATCACTGCACACTGCATCACCTCTTCAGCAATTGATTTATCCACCCTACCCTTCCTTTCTTCATTAGAATTTAGCACCAGGAGTAAGCCAGAGATTACCGTTTTTGAGGTTCTGTTTTTTAACCTTCTACCTCACCTTTTTTATTCACTCTGCAAAACTTTAATCTAATTATCTCGTTTTCCTAATGATACTAGACACCCAGCTGAGGCCTATAGGATTGCTAGGAGACAAGGTGCTGGAGTCATTGTGGTTGGAGAATGACGGCACAAAGGAATTGTGCAGTGGAGGTCTTCGGAAGGGGTCAGCAGCAAGAGCAGGGATAGCTCTAAGGAGCATCCAACAACACCCCACTTTCCCCAATCATGCACTGAACGCTTGAAAACAAGGGGCCATGCGTCCACTCTCAACACCCTCCCAAAACAACCACCTCCAAGGGCCTGCAAGCCACCTCAGAGGGTTGGCTTGTCAGGCACCCTACATGACTAATACCAGTCATTAAATATTCCTTCATGATGATGGCCTGGAAGCTGTCATCATTTAATGTTAAAGATGTCAAATCTCTTCAGAGGCATCTCCATTTTGATGCTACATGTGTTTGAAAATAAGGAACCTCATGGATGCTAGTGAACATTTTGTATTTGCCACATACCCACCATAACCAGATCAGAACATAAAAACTGATGTCCATCTGCCTCGGCTTTGCTATCCAAAGCCACGTAAATTTTAATGATACAAGAGAAACAAATAACTTGCTCATCACGTAAAACTGGAGAGGGATTAGGGCCCCTCAAAGATCAGCAAGGCGGCCTTTGTGTGGTCACAGAAAATGGGTGAGATACTTAATGACTATTTTGCATCGGTATTTACTGTGGAAAAAGATATGGAAGATAAAGACTGTAGGGAAATAGATGGTGACATCTTGCAAAATGTCCAGATTACAGAGGAGGAAGTGCTGGATGTCTTGAAACAGGTAAAGGTGAATAAATCCCCAGGACCTGATCAGGTGTACCCAAGAACTCAGTGGGAAGTCAGAGAAGTGTTTGCTGGGCCTCTTGCTGAGATACTCGTATCAACGATAGTCACAGGTGAGGTGCTGGAAGACTGGAGGTTGGCAAATGCGGTGTCACTGTTTTCTGGACCAGATGGGCCAATGGGCTGAGAAGTGGCAGATGGAGTTTAATTCAGAAAAATGCAAGGTGCTGCATTTTGGGAAAGCAAATCTTAGCAGGACTTATATACTTGAGTGTTGTTGAACAAAGAGATCTTGGAGTGCAGGTTCATAGCTCCTTGAAAGTGGAGTCGCAGGTAGATAGGATAGTGAAGAAGGCGTTTGGTATGCTTTCCTTGATTGGTCAGAGTATTGAGTACAGGAGTTGGGAGGTCATGTTGCGGCTGTACAGGACTTTGGTTAGGCCACTGTTGGAATATTGCATGCATTTCTGGTCTCCTTCCTATTGGAAAGATGTTGTGAAACCTGAAAGGGTTCAGAAAAGATTTATAAGGATGTTGAGAGGGTTGGAGGATTTGAGCTATGGGGAGAGGCTGAACAGGCTGGGGCTGTTTTCCCTGTAGCGTTGGAGACTGAGGGGTGACCTTATAGAGGTTTACAAAATTATGAAGGGCATGAATAGGATAAATGGGCAAAGTCTTTTCCCTGGGGTGGGGGAGTCCAGAATAAGAGGGCATAGGTTTAAGGTGAAAGGGGAAAGAAATAAAACAGACCTAAGGGGCAACTCTTTCACACAGAGGTTGGTACGTGTATGGAATGAGTTGCCAGAGGAAGTGGTGGAGGCTGGTACAATTGCAACATTTAAAAGACATTTGTATGGGTGTATGAATAGGAAGGGTTTGGAGAGATATGGGCTGGGTGCTGGCAGGTGGGACATCTGGTCGGCATGGACGGGTTAGACCGAAGGGTCTGTTTCCATTCTGTACATCTCTATGACTCTATGACTCTATGACTCTATAAAAGTAAAACACTGTGCTATGAGAAAATACAGCGATGGTGATGCATTTTTCATTGCCAACAATGAAGCCAAAAAACAGTCGTACACTTCCTCATCTTGCACCACGTGGTATTCACTCAGTTTTCTCAAAAGACTCATAGCAGTCAGAAAAACAAACTTTGCCAAAAGAAAGGCTGAATGCATTCAAAGATTCTTCTGCTCCTCTGTGACCAATAAGGTGCTAATTATTTTCTCAAATGGACCAAAGTAAAATGAATTACATTCAATGGCTGTTCCAGTAATGGCAGTGGGAAACTAGATTCAGAAATTCACAATCTCCAGTTCACTTTTTGCAAGAACATTCTATTTAAATATAAAGTCACATTCAGATCGAAACAAATGTGTTGTGTGTTGTGGGTTCAGTCTATTACAAATGGTTCTATTCGGAATTGTTGCCTGATAAAGTTTGTGCAACTCTCCAAACTCTGGGTCAGAAAGGCACTCTTGAGATAAGGTGTGAATCTTTTCATGAAACTATTTCCAAACCATAAACAGAAATGATATTCAGATGTGTCCAACAGAATGGCCAGCATCAGCAGGCTGGGGCAACAGTTGCTCCATCAAAATAAAGACCATCAAAATAAAAGTTTTAATCTGCTTGATACAAGATATTATTTTTAGCATTCAAATGAAACACAAACCAAAGATGAGTACAATTTTATCCACAATAATCATTAATCAGGTATGTAGGAAAAATACTTTTCCAAAACTGATTGACCAGAACTAAATTTCCTAAATATTTCATGCTATAATAAATGCACCAGATAAAAAAAACACAAATTAAAAAAGAACTTGCTTATTTAATTTCAAACATGTAAATATTGATTTCAGAATCAGCGAATGGCACCTTATTAAAACAACTGAAATTAGAGACAACTTTTCATAACTTGCCTACTATGTATTTGCTTTGGGTGAACAACCAATATGCAAAAGAGTCATTGTACAGTCGACAACTTTAAAATTGACAGCTGTTGCTCACAACTTTCCTTCCTTCTCTTTGCTGGTAGTCAGATTTAAAGTCCACTTCCAATATAACAGCTTGAACTTAGTTCTGTTTCAAATAGCTGTGTCATTCAAAGTGGCTGAGTGCTGATGTGAAGCAAGGCATTATGTGGCCATAACTGAATTACCAGTGCTGAGGCAGCTCCTGCAAATTGTTACATTGTAGAAGAAACAATTTTGCCGCGTGCTCGCCCGGCTCCAGCTTTCAATTAAACATCTCCAGCCACCAACAGGTTACCCAGTTGGCTACTAATGGCAATAAAAATGCACCAATGCATAAACATCAATTTCTGCTACAATGCTGACATCAGTAGCTCACAATTGGATTAGAACTATCCTTCTCCACACAAAAGACAACATCTGACCTAGATAATGGAAGCTTTGCCTGTAGTCTGGAGAGCCAGTAGAAGTCTTGAATCACATCCTTTCAGGAGAGTGTGCAGTAAGTGACCAGCAGCAGGGCCTGGAACCCAGGTGGAATTCCTACTCCTTATTGCCATCAGCATCAACCAAGCACCTTGGGTATCTACCAGCACTGCATCCTGCAAGACCCAGGATTGGTGACACATTCAGACTACAAATGAGGAAGGGTAGAATAGGAGATGCAGTGAGATGGTTGCCAGGTGGGGAGGGAGTGGTGGGGGAAATCAGGAACGTCAGGAGGGTCGGGGCTAACATTCAGCAGTCCCCATTCCCAGTGGCAGTTTTCCAGCTTCAGTTGAGTTTTCTTGTGACTGTGGGATGTGGGCATCACTGACTGGGCCAGCATTTATTGACCCTACTTGTCCTTGAGAAAGTGGTGGTGAGCTGCATGCACAGCTGCTATTGACAGAAATAAAGTGCTTAATATGGCAGTGTCCCTATGGACTTGGAAGGATGGCACCTCCAATTAGCAATCTGTAACCCAAACTGGGGCCCCACCATAGTGACGTTCTGCCAAGTGTCAACATTCCTTATATTCATCAACCATCTGTCTGTGTGGAGTTTGCACATTCTCCCCGTGTCTGCGTGGATTTCCTCCAGATGCTCCGGTTTCCTCCCACAGTCCAAAGATGTGCAGGTTAGGTGAATTGGTCATGCTAAATTGCCCATAGCATTCAGTGCATTAGTCAGGGGTAAATGTGGGGGAATGGGTCTGGATGGGTTGCTCTTAGGAGGGTCAGTGTGGACTTGTTGGGCCGAAGCGCCTGTTTCTACACTGTAGGGAATCTAATCTAATCTAATCTAAACTATCCATGCAACAGTCCTCACTGGTATTTACCTAACTGGCCCCAGTGACCCTGGCCCCACTTGCTGTACAGGTGGCATTCATTGCTATAGCTCTTGACAGGGTCCAGCCTCAAAAATGGTCACCACTCACACTGCTGAAACTAAGTGACAGCTGACACGCTCTGATTGGCTGGAAGATTATTAGGGTAGGTTCCTGTATTTTAATGGGATGGGAACCTTAACACAATTGATTCATCTCTGAATGGACATAAAATGCAGCCAAGAGATCTCTCATCATCTGAGGTAAGGATTACTTTTGGTTTAGGCTCCAATCACCAAAGCCTCTACCATCATGTTTAAATTTTGTCTGCGCTTGCAGTGGGTTTCCCAGGAGTCAATGTTGAAACTACTACTCTTTTAGACGTACATTAGAGAATCGGACTTGGGCATATAGTGCATCATTTTAAAGGGTGCAGATAGCACAAAACTCTGAAATATAATAAAAAATGAAGAGGAGACTAGTAAACCACATGAGAACACAGACAGCAATGAAACACCTCAACACAAGGAGATATAATTTAACACAGTGATGTGAGTGATTAATGTTTGTCGGAAGGTGTCCTACAGGAATCCTCATGGGTGTTGTTGGCCACCCAATTACTTGAAGCTCAGTAGGTAGTCTATCTAAAGCTGCTCGATGGCAGACTCTCCAGCTATTTTTATGGGAAGATCATTTAGAGGTGGAAATACCTTGAGCTGCTTACCTGACTCGTCTCTCCTCAAAATGTCTTCTCATCTGCCTTAAAGTTCAACCCCATGTGGGATCCAGAAGATTCTGCTGCCATCTCTGTAAAAGTTAATGATGGTAACAGCTAATGCTGCTATTTCTGGAGATGGAGGAGGGGGCTAATTATTACTGAGAAACCCCTTCAACCTACCTGTGACCTGAATCCATCATGCTGACCTGCTTTCTTCTTTCACTAGACTCCTTAGCGTTGCTAGTTTTTCACTGTTCACTTGCTCCCAGCTATTTGCACACTCTCTGCATCTCAATATATTGTTCATTTCTCTTAATGTAAAAGTCTCCTATTATTACTTGCCATTTAACCACCTCGTGTTCACCATCTAAGTAGTTCATTAGTTTTCATGTCATAACATTCTTTTATCCTTCCCCATTTTCTCCTGTTCCTTTTTTCCATGGCAGCTTTTTTGTAATAGTTTCCAACACGAAGGAAAGATCTTAGACCTAATAGTTGATTGACTAACTTCTGTACTTCCATAGAGCCTGTCTGCTCTGCTGAGTACTTCCAGCTGTTTCTGTTTTTGCTTTGTAAATAAATGATATTTTTGGACTGCTTTTTTTTCACTCGAACATGCACAAAGCATTACATGAACTGAAATCAGCATCATGTTTGGAATGATACAATATTTCAGTGGTAGCATGAGACCTCATAACACACAACTGCAATTCAAAGCTGACTGTGGGTTATACTCATGGAATTCTACCATTGTAACATTGCCAGATCACACACAGTGCTTCAGTTAATTCACGGAGAACCAAGAGTTATTTTTTGAAACAGTCAAAATGATTACAGGCCTCTATTCATTTAACAGCTCACTTTGTGGAATTGTTAGGACTAACATTGCAATGAGCTTGTCCTGATGTGATCATACTAACAGCAATCAGAGAAAATAAGAATGAAACATTTCTCCTAATGAGGAAAACATGGCATTAGTAAAAGAGATCTGAAGATATCAGATAGAAAATCCAATATCAAATCAGGGTATTACTTTGTAGTATTTTGATCAGGTATTTTCACCTACCACAGGAAACCAAGTTGAAAGGCACAAGGTAATGTGGCAGTAAGACAATGATGTGCTAGAATACCTCTTTAGGACAAAGTGGTACTGTTCCAAATTTGAAGACAAAAATAAATTCCAGAACATGAATGAGCTTGCAGCAGTAGGAAAAAAAACATATGTTTCTTTTGTCATGCCTTCAAACTGAGCTCCAAAGATAATAAGACCTAAAGTGCTATCCACAGGATACTGAAAGTTTCTGCAACCATAAGATGCCCAAATTTGAAAGCTTCCCTGAAAGTGTGAAATAAAAATAGTGACCATCTATTCCACTGTTATGATAAAATGTGTAATCATGACAGTAATCAAACACCAGAGGGCACCATGAACAAAAAACGGTGCTTGATAGATGAAGGATGAGCTCGCCTTACAAATCCAATGTGTAAGGAAACAAAGAGAATGATGTCACTGAATAAGGGAAAAAAGACATTAATGACAAGGGAGGAGGAGACAGGATACATCTGAAAGAAAAAGCTGCCACATAAGGAAGAAGAAGAGATAACACAATATACAGTTATAGAAAAAATGCTACATGGTGAAAAATTAAAATGAACCTGTGTATCTAATACAGTTTTTATTTGGTAATACTAATTGAGGTTGCCGGAAGTTTGTACCATGATTGGAATAATAAATACGGCTAATAAACTGAAATATCATAGAACACAATAAAGGCACATTGTGTGTAATACTAAATCAGTTTCTCACAATGGAAGAAAAATGAAATTTTGCAAGGCAAAGCACAGCCCATCAATCTCCCAGTCTCCTGGGTGAGGTGTGCAAGCTGCTACATAAGCAACCCGTGGGAAAACCAATGTTATCAACCATTGACAGTAACCCATAGCAACACATCCTGTTCTATACTAAAAAAAATTAGGTCAAACAGAACTATGATTAACAGCATTTTAGGCAGACTCCCTTTAAGAATGAATATTTACTATTGACTGATCAATTGTGAACATTATGTTTTTTTGAACTGTAAGAATGCTCATTCTTTCTGTTATATGGTCTACTTGGAAACACAGTCACCAGAAAATGAGAATAAACACATACTATTCCCTTTGGCATAGCCAAAGATAATATAATTATTCTGGTTTATAGAAGATGGCTACTATCTGTTGACAACAGAAAAGACAAAGACCACATTGTTTAACTCATAGGGAATGGTCAGAAGGTTCATCCTTATAAACTATATTACAGACTACATTTGTCTCAAGTGGTACAAAATAAAATTCAATGCCACATTAAATAATCATGCTGGTATAGCCATAACAGTGCAGCTCAAAATTCTAACTCAATTACTATAGCCTCCAGCAAGCAAAAATTTAAACCTATTTCATGTTTCAGTGGCTACTGTGAAAAATGCACAAACAGGTGCAATACATAGATTCATTCTATAACTTCATACAGGGAGGGGAGACATGCTGATGACATTCAGAGATACAGGAATTGACTGGAAACAATGTGATGGTTGGTGTGATCTGTTAAGGTTAGAAAAAGTGCCACTCTTCAAAATATCTTTCTTTAAATCAAGAATTTGCTAGTTATGTGCAGGTACAAAAATGTACTACTTAAAACTCTGCTTCTTTTGGAAACACGAGGAATATTTAACTTTCTGTTTAAGTTGAAGTTTGGAGTGGTCCCTAAAGTTTTCGATCAGCAAGTGGTGATGTGGAAGGAAGTCCATGGCGGACTGTGAGTAGGAGCAGATTTGATAAACTTTTGTTTTTCTGAGTTCTCTCTCTTTGTAAGCCTAATGTGGATGGAAATCTGTACCTTACAAACTTCTCAGGTTACTTGGCATCCTGAATACCCACCGTGATCCCTATATCTGCAATTTTAATACTGACACATATAGTTTAATTGGGCAAACTGCTGCACTGCCGATCAGATAGCAGGTCCTACTGAGGCCTGGGAAAGGAGGAATACCAATAATCTCCATTTGCAGCCCTCTCCTACAACTTTGGTAATTAGGTGTGAAAATTCTGTCTGACAAGTAAAGATGACTTATTGCTCCCTAAGTTGCATATTCTGTCAAACCCCAGCTGAAGTTACTGTATGATTTTGGCCATGGATTTCTGAGGTCATTGTCCTTAACACTTAGTTACCTTTAGAATATAATTGTACATATTAAATTTGAATTGCTTATATAAAACAATTACAATTGATAATTTCTAAAGATGGTGACAGCATCTGGTACCTGCCAGCACATATCTGCTTTTTATTAGAGTCATTTTTCATGAGCAGGATAATCTACCGACAATAATGTTCCAGCATTGGATTCCCAATGGGAAACTATTCACACTCAGGATTTCTCCACAAGGAGAGAGTTTCACTGGTAATAATCAGGTCATATAACACACAAAACTTTTCATATGTACGTTTTGAGGAGAATAAAGTTAAAGGTATTTGAAGTTATAATTATACAAGTGCAATATTCACAAATTTCCATCAACAAATGAATAAAATATTAATTCAATGTCTCTATACTTACATAATGTACAGTAAAAATGATGAGGTGATATATAGACTTGTGAAGCACTTCTACTGTTTGATAAATTAAAGTTGAAGTTTCAGTTCAAGGTAAACAGTAAATTAATGTCTGAAATTGATGCAGCAACAATACCATTCAAGCAGTTTCTGTCTTCCCGTTTCATTAATTTCCCTTGTGTCATTCTCTTCCCCAAAAGAGAGGATAGGCACGTGAACTGTCCCAGTTCTGCATTGAAGCAGATCTGAGTTGGCTAACAAGATACAGTGAAGCCTGAGCTGCTTCACTCTTTGATATTTTTATTTCTCTTAATGCAACAAAGTATAACCTTGTAGCTTTTTCTACACTTAATGATCAGTAACTCTAGGCAATCATAGAGCCAAGCCCAGATTGTACCACTGTACAATCAGGTGTATTTAGTCACTGATCCATGTTACCACTGGGCCATCCACTGGTACAGTTTATAAACTCTAGCAATATTACTCAGAAACCGGTTTCCTTATCTAGAAATCAGTCACACAGACTGTGTGGCGAGTGAAATTCTCTCCATCAGGATTATCAATAAAAACCTAAACTTTAGAGGACAAAAATTTATATTCACTCAATTTAATGAAACATTGTAAGCATAACATTGTTTCCTCCAGGTGCTTCGGTTTCCACCCACAGTCCAAAGATGTGCAGGTCAGGTGAATTGGCCATACTAAATTGCCCATAGCGCGAGATACAGTAGTCAGAGGGAAATGGGTCTGGGTGGATTACTCTTCGGAGGGTTGTGTGGACTGGTTGCGCCAAAGGGCCTGTTTCTGCACTTTAGGGAATCTAATCTAAACTAACAATCAATAGTAATTTTGCTGCACTTCATTGGGTTACTGACATTGTACAGTAATAAAAAAAAGTCTTACCCTTGCCTTTAGGTAGCTGGGACTATCTCCTGGAGTTTGAAATTGAGGACTGGTCCTTCCCCAGGAGCGTGTCCATATATACTCACCCCATCCCCAACAAAAGTAGGAAAATGTTTGAAATACCTGGGCTGTTAAATCGCATATTAATCTTTACACAGTTCATAAAACTGAAAATAAAAGTTACATAATTTAATACAGAGGGTTAAAATCTGCGGAATTCTTTGTCACAGAGGGTTATTGAGACTGGGTCTTTATGTATATTCAAGGGTAAGATAGACTTTTAATCAGGAAAGGGAGATCAAGAGTTACAGGGATAAGGCAGGATACTGGAGTTAAGGATTATCAGACCGATCATGACCTCAGAGAATGACAGAGCAGATTCAATAGGCCTATCGTCTATTTCTGCTTCTATGTCTTTTGGTTTAACATGGGCATAAACAACAAGAACAAAAAGAGGTTCAGCCACGATATGAAATTTTTATTGATTTTTTTTTTTTCATTTTAAGCACGCGGAATCTATCCATATCTTAGAATCCTTTACATAGCAGCTACTGTACTGTTTACAAAGATGTCATAACATTTGATTACCTCTTGTAGCAATGTCCAATTTTGCCACCCAATACTAATCTTGGACCAGTAAGGCCAGGCAATCAAAATCTTACAAAGGACTATTAACAAGGATATTTTCTAAAATGCATCAATTCCAGCTCAGAGAGAAAAAAATTGTGAAAGATTAATGACACAATCATTTATTGGGAACTGACTCCTCCATTGTGTAATAACCAGCTCACAGAAATTATATTAATAATGATTAATTGATTACTGTATAGTGGCAAATATCCTTAATTACATGGCAATTGAAAGAGTTGCCTCCTATGATGTTTGGAAAATGGTGACTGTCTTTTTAAGTGCCAGTTTGAATGACTGGAAAACCGGGGCTAGAAATCAGTTCTTGTTTGAAAGGGTTAATCAATATACTTATTTGCCAACATTTCCACCACTTACAAATGGATGCCACCATCAGAGATATATTTCCCTCCCCCCCCCATCTATAAAGACCATTCCTTTCGCGACTTTCTTGCCAGGTTGATGACCCCCACAAAACCACCCTCCCCTCCAGCACCTTCCCCTGCCACAATTGGAATTAAAAAAACTTGCACCCAAACCTCCCCCCTCACCTCCGTCCAAGGCGCCAAAGGAGCCTTCCATATCCATCAGAGTTTTACCTACACTTTACTGTATCTGTTGCCCCTGATGTGGTCTCCTCTACTTTGGAGAGACAGGATGCCTACATGAAGAACGCTTCAGAGAACATCTTCAGGACACCCGCACCAACCAACACCACCGGCATGTGGCCAAACACTTCAACTCCCCTTCCCACTCCGCTGAGGCCATGCAGGTCCTGGGCCTCCTCCATCGCCACACCCTAACCACCCATTGCCTGGAGAAAGAATGCCTTATCTTCCACCTAGGGGCGTTCCAACCAAACGGCATCAATGTGGATTTCACCAGTTTCCTCATTTCCCCTCCCCCACCTTATCTAAGATCTAACCTTCCAACTCGGCACCATCCTCATGACCTATCCTACCTGTCCATCTTCCTTCCCACCTATCTGCTCCACCCTCGTCTCCGATCTATCACCATTACCCCCACCTTCATCTACCTATCACACTCTCAGCTACCTCCTCCCCCAGCCCCACACCCCACCCATTTATCTCGCCAACCCCTTGGCTCACAATCCTCATTCCTGATGAAGGGCTTATGCCCGAAGCGTCGATTCTCCTGCTCCTCGGATGCTGCCTCACTTGCTGTGCTTTTCCAGCACCACACTCTCGACTCTGACCTCCAGCATCTGCAGTCCTCACTTTCTCCATATTTACTTGCAGTCAGAGAGCTAGGATCCCCTCTCCACTCCAATCTAATGCCTTCACTATAACAGTGTTTTCTCTTGTTCTTAACACAATGGCAGAGTTCAATTGTTTTTGAACCTTTCTGTTTCATTTGGATTTGAAATCACAAACAACCAACTTCTATGACCATCTTACAGTATTCTATTTAAACCCGAAAAAATGTTGCTCTGAACAAACGTTTTTGTCACCCTTTCATTTAGTAATCAGCACATAAATACTTCAACGAAAATCTCCTCTTTCTTGAAGGCTGAGCACAATGCAAACCTTGGGTACAGCAGGACGACAAGTGATCTGAGTGGCACATTCAGGAATTCATAATGCATAATCCCCTTCCAAGTGAAGCAGTCATCCCAACCTGCATTGCACCAGTGGCTGCATTCTCACATTTATTTGCCATTCTTTCACTTATGCATAACCACGTCATCTCCCAGCTACATGTCTTGTGCACTTGTCCACATCACCTATCTATATTGTCCTGTTCAAGAAGCACTTTCACATTATTTTGTGGAAAAGCCTCTATGCATTTTGAGGTGTCTTCAACCTGAGGACCTCTGGCATAGATTGCAGTTTCTGTAATACAATATATAGAAGTCAGCACAGTCTGCCTCCATTACACAGAAGTGGCAATAAGATTATTTAACACTAAGGTCATGCTTAAATAAAGTATCTCTGGTAAGGCAAGGACTGATTCGGGATAGTCAACATGGCTTTTGTGTGAGTGAGGTAATCACTTATGAAATTGACTGAGGTTTTTGAAGAAGCAACAAAGAGGATTGATGAGGGCAGAGTAGCAGACGTGATCCATGTGGATTTCAGTAAGGCATTCAACAAAGTTCCTCATGGGAGACTGGTTAGCAAAGTTAGATTTCATGGAATATAGATTAGATCACATTCCCTACAGTATGGAAACAAGTCATTTGGCCCAACAAATCCACACCGACCCTCCAAAGAATAACCCACCCAGACCCATTCCATTACACGATATTTACCCTGACTAATGCACTTCACACTATGGGTAACTGAGCATATACAGTTCACCTGACCTACACATCTTTGGATTGTGGGAGGAAACCTGACTACCTGCAGGAAGGCCATGCAGACATGGGTGAATGTGCAAACTCCACAAAGACAGTCTCCCAAGTCAGGAATCAAACCTGGGTCCCTGGCGCTGTGAGGCAGCAATGCCAACCACTGAGCCACCATGCCAGCCTGGTTGCATTTGGATAATCATGTGGATACAGAACTGGCTCAAAATTTTAAGACAGGGTGAAGGTGGAGGATTGCATTTCATACCGGAGGTCTGTGACCAGTGGTGTGCCACAACGATCAGTGCTAGGTCCACTGCTTTTCGTCATTTATATAAATGATTTGCATGTGAATATAGGAGGTATAGTTAGTAAGTTTGCAGATGACACCAAAATTAGAGGTGCAGCGCACAGCGAAGGTTACCTCAGATTACAACAGGATCTTGACCAGTTCGGCCAATGGGCTGAGAAATGGCAGATGGAGTTTAATTCAGATAAATGTGAGGTGCTGCATTTTGGGAAAGCAAATCTTAGCAGGACTTATACACTTAATGGTAAGGTCTTCGGGAGTGTTGCTGAACAAAGACGCCTTGGAGTGCAGGTTCAAAGCTCCCTGAAAGTAGAGTCACAGGTATATAGGACAGTGAAGGCAGCATTTGTATGCTTTCCTTTATTGGTCATAGTATTGACTACAGGAGGTCATGTTGCAGCTGTATGGGACATTTTTGGAATATTGCTTGGCTTAGGCCACTTTTGGAATATTGCGTGCGATTCTGATCTCATTCCTAATGGAAGGATGTTGTGAAACTTGAAAGGGTTCAGAAAAGATTTACAAGGAAGTAGCCAGGATTGGAGTATTTGAGCAATAGGGAGAGGTTGAATAGGCTGGGGCTGTTTTCCCTGGAGCATTGGAGGTTGAGGAGTGACCTTACAGAGGTTTATAAAATCATGAGGGGCATAGATAAGATAAACAGACAAGGTCGTTTTCCTGGGCTGGTGGAGTCCAGAAATAGATGCCATAGGTTCAGGGTGAAAAGGGAAAGATATAAAAGGGACCTATGGGGGAACTTTTTCACACAGAGGGTGGTGCGTGTATGGAATGAGCTGCCAGGGGAAGTTGTGGAGGCTGGTACAATTACAGCATTTAAAAAGCATCTGGATGGGTATATGAATAGGAAGGCTTTAGAGGGACATGGTCCAAGTGCTGGCAAATAGTTTAGGATGTCTGGTTGGCATGGACAAGTTGGACCGAAGGGTCTGTTTCCGTGCTGTACATCTCTATGACTCTATGGTGTATTGGCTAAAGTTCTCAGGTAAGGGACATGCAAGAGCAAATGAATAGCAATAAGAATATGCAACACAGAAGAGAATACAAGAGAAGGAAGAATGTACGGCAAGATGGAAGTAGAATATCATGAGAGAAACAAGTTGAAGGAAGTGGGAGGTGACAATGGAGAGGAGAGGGTAATGAAATTCAGGAGCAATGAAGCGGAAGGTAAATAAAGCAAGGATTTGGGAAGGCAGTGGAAATGGTGCTTTATGGAGAAGGGAGGAAAAATGGATCACTGACATGAAACGGAGAGAAGAGAGAGTGGTGTTTCAGAATAGGGAGGGGGAGAGTCAATATTAACTGAGAAGGAGTGGGCAAAAAAAAGTTTCAGTATGAATTATGGGGCAGAGGAATGGTACCAGCTTGAATGAAGGAGAAAGAAAAATAATATAAATTTGAATCAAGGACAATGTGAGGAGAATGGACAATAAATATTCATATAAAGATTATAAGCAATACCAATAAACATTTGAAATGCTAATCTGAAGTGGGTATGCTGTCACAAAGTTTGGAAAATTTGTCCTCAAAAACAAGAAGTTCAACCGTTTTGTATTTACATGACCATGTCAGGTACTTATTCAGTTATAACTATGGTGCTATGTTGTGGAAGTCTCCTGAGAGTAAGTGAACAAAAGCTCTGGTGCGGAGTTTAAAACAAATCCTGATTATACATGGACTGATAACTGTGGCAGTGCTATCGCAGGAAGGCAAGTCTTACAGAAACACAAATGCATGTTGCAACAGCTGGATGAAGCACAGCTACAAAGAAGGAGAGAAGGAGGGATGTAAGGCAAAAAAGAAAAGAACAAGGATAGTCAAAGGAAGAAGAGAAAGGGAAACATACACAAAGGAAATC
Organism: Hemiscyllium ocellatum; assembly: GCF_020745735.1. NCBI lineage: Eukaryota > Metazoa > Chordata > Chondrichthyes > Orectolobiformes > Hemiscylliidae > Hemiscyllium > Hemiscyllium ocellatum. The sequence goes on along the minus strand of NC_083407.1, from coordinate 60,935,820 downwards.
TTTTAACCTCAGTGAAAGCAGGGATGGGAGGAGGGGATTCCTTAACTGTGCTAGAGTCAAAAAGTAAGATTCCTGCCAGGGAGATAAACTGACATTCAAATTCAGTGACCACAAAAGACAGGTCAATGTTCATGACTGCAGGCTTCTGTAGCCTATCTGCATGTACCCAAATCTTGTGATAAAAGCACCAATCAGTGTAAATACGTGCTTGGTTTGAATAAAGCTTTAAGTAAAAAGTGAGGTCTGCAGATGCTGGAGATCAGAGCTGAAAATGTGTTGCTGGTTAAAGCACAGCAGGTCAGGCAGCATCCAAGGAACAGGAAATTCGACGTTTCGGGCCAGAGCCCTTCATCAGGAAATGATGAAGGGCTCTGGCCCGAAACGTCGAATTTCCTGTTCCTTGGATGCTGCCTGACCTGCTGTGCTTTAACCAGCAACACATTTTCAGCTTTGAATAAAGCTTTACCCAATCAGATAGCTAAATGCATGTAAAAGGCTTGTACCTTCTGAATTTAATGCTTTCCAAAAATTCAGAGTTAGTACGTATTGATCTGTCCTTATGGATTTATATCAGGTTAGAATAAACTCAAGTGGTGCAAAAGCAGGTAAATAGAGGAAAGGTCTGTGGGAATAGGAAGATCACAGTCAGGAAAAGAGTGGAAAGGCAGACATCTCAGTATCTTTCTGTCCTGTTATGGCTGACTTTGGAGATGTCTAGGAAGGCTGCTTCACATAGTTGGCAGTCCAGGGCTAGGTCATTGCTGTGGAATGTTTCTGTCTGGGGTCTGTCTGTTGGCACTGCATGGCAGAGAGTGTGGTGACCACTATAGCGAGGATTTGGATAAGGTCGAGTGCTAGTTAGAGATAAGGAATGTACAATCTTGTGGTGGGGACTCATAGAAGGTGAGAGTACAGGTGGCTTTGAGAAGGGGAGGTGTCAGGCTCAGAAAGAGCACTGGAACTTTGGTAGGTATAGGTTCAGTGAGCAAAATGGGAAAGTCAAGATAAACACAGATGGAATCTAGACAAATGAGAGAAGGTTTGAGGGTAACTGGGCAACATGAATGACATAGTAGTGTGGATGAGATAGCACACAGTAAAATAGTTAGGGTATGAAAATAAGAGAACAATGGACAGAAGAGAGGAACTTAGGTGTAGAGAAACTGTTTTTAATCAATTTATTATCCTGAATTTTCATGTCTCATGAAAGAGTCATACAAAAAGGTAATTGTAAAAGTATTTTTAAAACGTCCCATTGACTTCAGAGCTTCATAATGTTGTTCCAGTAAAACAAAGCTTCCCAACTTCACATTCAGTAAACATTCATAACTCAAATGATTTCTGAAATATTTTAAATTTGGTCTTGGGATGAGAATGTAAAGCCAACATGTATTGTCCATCCTGAATTGTCCATGAATTGTCTGTTTTGCTCAGACATTTCAGGGGGCAATTTACTGTTAACTAAGACATTGAGTCTGGAGTCACCTAAAAGTCAAACCAGGTAAAAACAGCAAATTTTCTCCCTGAATGATATACAGTATGGTAAAATGTTGTTATTTTACTTGAGATTAAGTGTGCAGCATTTAAGGATGTTTTGCAAAAATCCTTTCTCTAAGTAAAGCTGAGTATAAATATTTGTGGCAAAAAAGAGCATAGTACCACATTCTACTTTATATTCATATAGCACACAACCAAGAATTATGGATGTATAATCAAGAAATATGAAACAGCAAATCTTTATTCTGGAAATTCATACAATCTCTTCAAACATTTCTAAGGTCATTTAATTAACTCCAAATGGTGTCAAGATCTAAAGTCAAATATGAAATCTTAATAACATCTAAAAAGAATTCATCTGTGGGATGTCTGTGTAAATTTCAAATGGACGAACACCCCGTGTTCAGGTACCTACAATTTAATAGAGTACCTACACCATACTATAACATCTGCCACAAATAACTCTCCCACTGGCAGAAAATCTTTGGACTCCAGCAAAGACCAGATTTTAAAAAAAAGCAGTTGAATAGATTCTGCAGAAATCCTGTAAAGAGTTTCTTGCAGATTTTTACTGAATGTTTTATGTCAGCTCAACTCAAATGGCCAAAACTCTTGGCAGGCAGACAGCTGTTCAAATTAACATCCTGTGGATACCAGTGTCTTACCCAAGCCTCAAAGGTGCAAGCATATTGCAAGCAAAATGACCAGCTTGTTGGAAGGCAGAAGTGTCTTAATTAGCAATAAAGGGTTACTTCCATATTAAATGATCAAAACAGGAACAAAAGCAAAAATGTTTTTCACAAAACCATATCGAACAAGATTTTACGATGCATGCTGAGTGAAAGGAACCAGATGTTTGTCATTCTTTTATTTGCAGATACACTTCCTCTGGGCTTTTGCACTGGAAGTTCTTTTGGCCAACTATCTACAAAGCACACTGACCTCTACAGTACGTATGGTGCCTGTGCCTATCTTCTTAACAAAGCAAATGGAAGAATCATTAATAGCAGGATAGAATGTGAACTAATACGTGTTAGTGGAAACATTGCTATCAATGTTAAACCTGATACAGAAAGCAAGGGAAAGAAAGACAGGATCAAGAGAAATTAGAGACAGACAAACTTACTTCTCTAAAATTTCAGGAAGAAAAAAAATCTGAAAGAATGAATGATCATGTTTGTTAAAGTTAATTTCCAATACCAGAGGGGTTATTGGTGATGAAGCAGTCAAAATATATTATGCAATTAAAGGAGTATTTTCATTGGAATGGATAAGCCCTAATTTTTTATGATGGGTTTAGTAGGTAGATATTCAGTAGTGCAGCACCTTCAAAACATTCCATCTATTTTAACGCTAAAGCTCACTGTGCGATAAAATTACCTATTAGCTTCTCATGCAGCAAGACATCTTGAACAACAATTTCCTTACTTAGTGTATAATAGTTCATTTGTAGTCATTGGAAGTTGCAGACTGATTTTTATGTATAATAGTGAGCACTGTTATACTCCCATCCAGCTATGTGGGTGAACACATCACCCAATGAATTCAAAACTGCAGGCATATAATTAAAATAGTTTTACATTTGCAACACAAAAATTAAAGTATTTTGTGGGCTAGAATCAAAACCAAAGCTATCAATGAAATAATTAATCATTTTGTTTTGACAACTTTGATTAATTTTTCAAAGAATGTTTCTATTGGAATGTTACAACAAATCTAGTGCAGATGGAATGTTTGCCTGCACAGGATGGTATTGATAGTCCTTTTAAAAACTTTTCATTTTGAACTTGATTTCATCAGTACCTAATTCATTTATACATTTGAAAGGCTTGGCCCTTTTATTTATTGAACTGATATTTTCTTGAGAAGGAGGAATTGTCAGTTATTGGCAAAGTATGTTCTGACCCAGTATTGGTTAATGAACATACTGTAGCGAACTTTATCAGAATATGATGTGAAATAAGTACAGACCTCAACTTATTTTATGAGAATACAGAATCCAAAAATGTACCATCTCTCACAATCAGTTACAAGAATAAGTAAAAATATTTTCTCAAGTAGACTAGATATGTTAACTGCACTTATACAATCAGGAATGTATTTTAAGGCATGATGTTCAAACTCTTTGTCATGCTGAATCATGCAAAGGATCTCTGGCCCCTCATTAAGACATTTATGGCCAAGTTTAACTCAAGAAACAGCCTGGCAGCAAATTCAAAATGACTTGTTAGTTCAACTCATTAACCATCTTCACTAACTTCCCACTCCTTACTAGCTTATAGCTTTTAAGTAAATGAAAATGTTCTTTTTCCTTAATTTGAATCATGCTATTTTCTTTTTTAATATTTAATAGCATTACACAGATTTTTGCAATGGGCTCCAGATCAACTGGCTTTTGGTATTGACAGGGGTGATGAAGATTCCACTTTCTAAACTCATAACCTGACAATAAACGTAGAGAATATATAACACTTAATATTGTGGTTTTGGTGATGGCAAGGCCAATTACATTGTATTTTTATGCCAAGTGACTTGATTAACTGTTAAACATTTCTTCAATTTTCTTCACTATTTTTCATTATTTCATCTCTGAAATACACATGTTCTCTTAACTTACGATTGAGGATAGACTGCAACAAAACTATATTCTTTCTTTTCTTTCCCTGCTTATCGACATTTTCTCAACACCATATGTTGCTAACAACCAAGTAGGGTGCTTGTGAAGAATTAGAATTAGAATAAGAATTAGAATCCCGAAAGTGTGGAAACAGGCCCTTCGGCCCAACAAGTCCACACCGACCCTCCGAAAAGTATCTGATCCAAACCCATTACTCTACATTTACCCCTGACTAATGCATGTAACCTACACATCCCTGAACACTATGGGCAATTTCATGAGGTCAATTCACCGAAACTGCACATCTTTGGATTGTAGGAGGAAACCGGAGCATTCAGAGGAAACCCATGCAGACATGGGGAGAATGTGCAAACTCTACACAGACAGTCGTTTGAAGCTGGAAGTGAGTCCGGGTCTGTGGCACTGAGAGGCAGCAGTGCTAATCACTGAGCCACCGTGCTGCAAAATTTGCCTTTGGCTCAAAAAGAAAGAGACAAAATAGATAGGAATTTTGGTGATTTTAGGAATAAGAAGATGCCAAGCTAGGACTTATTGGTGAAGATTGAATTCTGAAGATTTAGACTTGACTGGAACAATCTTGGAAGGACAATAGAAATTTTGACTGAGTGCCTCAGACAAAAGTGAGACTGCTGGAGAGATGGAACTAACTGTGGACTTGTTTGTTTAATCCTACACAGCTATCGGAAGCATGGCACATAGGAAAGGATTTGCAAGATGCATCTCAATTGAGTTAATTAGTTAATGTGAAAGTACATTTTCTTCAGTTTGACGTTAGTTTTCTGTTAAGTAATGCTGGATCTATGTTGACTTAGCTGGTTTTTTACAGTCAAAGCCTTCTTAAAATGTGAAAATATTGCCTATTGAAAATATCCAAGCAACCAATGGAAGTTAATTAATTCCTTTTGAAAATGTTATCTGTCCATATGGAATGATAACACAAGTTCTAATCAAGGAACTTAAACAACTTGCTGCTTTGGAAATTGCATGCATGACAACTTTGAAAGCCATTCAGCACTTGTGTTAGTATGTCACTCCATCTCCTAGATTATGACAGAATATTTATACCCATGTTAATAATTCAAAGAATTGAATGAATGAAAACTCTTTAGATCAAGAATTTGTGTGAATTTAGTTATGTCTTGCAGCTAGTATGCAGTATACCTTTATGAGACATGCTTGAGATATCATATGTATGACTTGATGGTGAAAGGATCTCCAACTCCATCTTAGACATGAAGCATGACATGCTGATGGAAGCGTGCTACTGTTGTAATTGAACAGCTTAGCATTAGCTCAGAAAATATGTGCGGGCCCAGAGCTGTAATGAGTGTATGCTGGATCTTTCAGCACCTTGTTACTACATCTTGTTATGGGATCTAACATAGGTGTTGCCTCAACAGGTACAAATACTGTGATGAAAGCAAAAGGTCACAATATAGTGTTAGATGAGTGTCCACTGTGGCAAAATTGTAATCTTGTTCTTTGTATTTTTGCATATAGTTCTCTTAAAATTCAAAAGTTCTTTGAGGATGTGGCTAGTTCTTTGAGGATGTGACTAGAAAAGTTGATGAGGGTCAAGCTGTGGATGTGGTGTATATGGACTTCAGCAAGGCATTTGATAAGGTTCCCCATGGTAGGCTCATTCAGAAGGTCAGGAGGAATGGGATTCAGGGTATACAGAATTGGCTGGCCAACAGAAGACAGCGAGTAGTAGTAGAAGGAAAATATTCTGCCTGGAAGTCTGTGGTGAGTGGCGTTCCACAGGTCTCTGTCCTTGGGCGTCTATTTTTGTAATGACTTGGATGAGGGGATTGAAGGATGGGTCAGCAAGTTTGCAGATGACACAAAGGTTGGAGGTGTCGTTTACAGTATAGAGGGCTGTTGTAGGCTGCAGCGGGACATTGATAGGATGCAGAGATGGGCTGAGAGGTGGCAGATGGAGTTCAACCTGGATAAATGCAAGGTGATGCATTTTGGAAGGTTGAATTTGAAAGCTTAGTACAGGATTAAAGATAGGATTCTTAGCAGTGTGGAGGAACAGAGGGATCTTGGTGTGCAGGTACATAGATCCCTTAGAATGGCCAGCCAAGTGGACAGGGTTGTTAAGAAAGCATGTGATGTTTTGGCTTTCACTAACAGGGGTATTGAGTTTAAGAGTCGTGAGATCTTGTTGCGGTTCTATAAAACTTTGGTTAGACCGCACTTGGAATACTGCATCCAGTTCGGGTCGCCCTATTATAAGAAAGATGTGGATGCTTTGGAGCAGGTTCAGAGGAGGTTTACCAGAATGCTGCCTGGACTGGAGGGCTTATCTTATGAGGAGAGGTTGACTGAGCTTGGACTTTTTTCATTGGAGAAAAGGAGAAGAGGGGACCTAATTGAGGTATTCAAGATAATGAGAGGCATAGATAGAGTCGATAGCCAGAGACTATTTCCCAGGGCAGAAATAACTAATACGAGGGGTCATAGTTTTAAGCTGGTTGGAGGAAAGTATAGAGGGGATGTCAGAGGCGGGTTCTTTACACAGAGAGTTGTGAGAGCATGGAATGCGTTGCCAGCAGCAGTTGTGGAGGCAGGGTCATTGGGGACATTTAAGAGACTCCTGGACATGCATTTGGTCACAGAAATTTGAGGGTGCATACATGAGGATCAGTGGTCGGCACAACATCGTGGGCTGAAGGGCCTGTTCTGTGCTGTACTGTTCTATGATTTCTATGATTTCTATGAAAATAACAAAACAAATAAAGCCATCCCATACATTTCAAATAGTAGAAATAAAAGATTACAGATCCATTGTTTTAAAAGTAGAAAGAGTGGTAGAGTTCCAGGAAGTCAGCACTCAAAAGCTTAACAAATTTAAAGCAACATAATGAAACAACAAAATAAAGTCCAGTCCAGGAAGCTCAATGTCGGAGATTGGAAGGCACTGCAGTCATTGTTAGGAAAGCAACAAAGTCGAGAAAGGTTAAGGAGGGTGCAGGCTGAACAGCTGCCAGCAGAAAATCTGTTTGCTATCTCCCTGTTTGACTGCTGCACCAGTAAAGTAATTATACATCAATTCGATGCACTGCTCTTATATTTCTAGCTTTGACAACCTGAGATTATTACCAGACATATGTTACTATGAATTTGTGGAAACCAAAAACATTTTTTCATTGATTTTGTTTTCTAAAAAAAGTATAACAACTTTTTTTTAGAAAACAACATCAATGAAAAAATAATGTGCACAAGTAAAGTGAGAATGTCCAGAGTAATTATTACTATCTGTTCCTATTTAACAAGGACAGAGTGATTTGATACAGCACAGTTTGATGAACACTTTCTTGTGCAGGCCAAAACACTGCAAGCAAGAACGTGAAGAGGTTTTTATTTTTGTTACGGTTTGTTCAATAATGTAAATGCAGAAATAACCGTTATAATTACACTGCATTTGTAGAGTTTGTGCAGCAGTGTGTATTCCAGGGACGATGCCTATTTAAAACTTGCGCCATATTGTTGAATCCTGGTCCATTACCTGGCTGGATAAAGGTAATAGCTATGCTGCATGCATTCATTAATAAGCCTGCTATTTGGGACTTCAATTTCTTTCTGATTTATGTCCTGTGCTGTTGACTAAGATTTTTTAATTGGAATAGTCCTTTCAGAAAGATTCAGTGACTATACATGTTTTCTTCAAAATTATTTTGTGAAATTTTACGCAACTGAACATGTTTTAAAGTAAAACATGATTTGTCTGTTTGACAGGTAATTAACAATCAAATATTCATGCAGGATATTTGAGTGAATAGTGCACAGCTGACAGAAGAAAGAGCTTGGGTGAGACTTTTCCTTAGGTAGGAATTGTGAGTCAGGAGTTTTCCACATATTGCAATTCCATCTCTTGGGCAGCAGTGCACATCAGTGTTATTTTTATCAAAGGATACCAGAGGCATGGGATACCAGACAGCATTTCCCAAAGCAGCCTGTAGCAGGTGAAAGCCAAGATGGTAGGTTAGAAGACCAGTCTTTGGGATAGCAGCCCAGTTACATATATGAGAGTTAGGAATCCTGCCCCTCAACTTTTACACACTCCCACCTTACACTCTCTTATGCAAAATATATATCGCATTTCCCCTGCATCCCTCCCTCATATCACCATATGCTCACTTACCCAGTATCCAATAAATACATATGTCACAAGCTCTATAATAATGTTCAGAAGTCTGTGAGATACTCATTAAACTTTCAAAATAAAAATAAATATTCAGAACATTTTCAAAATACAGTAGGAAAAATTAGCTATTTACTACAAATCTTTATTTTCTGTCCTTCAGCCAATCTTTCACTCGAATTAATACTGGCTCTTCTACTGTGACCCTCAATTTTGTTATACAACCATTTAAGTTTAAAAGTGATTCACAACTTCAAATGTCATAATTAGTATTCAAGTGTGTCTTTTAAACAATGACTGATGATATGGCTTTTACTTTGGAAAAGACAAGGATTAGAATTGGGAAAGTGTTCAGATGCATTAAAGAATACAGAATACTGAATGGCCTGGACAGAGTTAGTGTTGGAGAGATGTTTCCATTGGTAGGAATGACTAGGACCTGAGGGCATAGCCTTAGAGAAGAGTGAAGACCTTTTAAAATGGAGATAAGAACAAACTTCTGCAGCCTGAGTGTGGCGTATCTATAGAATTAATTGCCACAGAATTGACTATATTTAAGACTGACATAGATAGGTTCTTGAATATCAAGGGGATCAAGGGTAACGTGGAGAAAGGAGGAGAATGGGGTTGAGAAACTTATCAGCCATGACTGAATGGTGGAGCAGACTTGATGGGCTGAGTGGCTTAATTTCTGCTCCTACATCTTATGGTCTTAAAGTACTTTACACAGCATTTCATCTTAGGAAGTGCTCTTAATACCATTAATCAAATGCTCAATTCAAATTTAATTTGAAAAAATACTTCAAAACTCTTACATAACCAGAAACTGTCATTTATTTTATTAAAAGTATTGAAAAATCAACAAAATCCAACTAAGAACTCATAGGATTGTGAATCAAAATAAAGTTCAGAATACCTTTGACAGCTGTATAAACATCCCCTGCTGAAGTGAATCTGGTGGGGTTTGGAGCTCAGTCAAATATTCATAATGTAAATTTCATTGCATAATTCTAGCTCAGTTGGCTGGAACAGTTGATTTGCAATGCAGAGAGCTGTGTGCAATTCTCAGGCTAGCTGAGCTTACTATGAAGGACTCTTATTCTCAAGCACTCCCCTTGCCCCAGGTGATCCTCAGGTGAAAACACATCAGTTGTCTTTCTTTAATAAGAGAGCAACCCTATGGTTTAGTAGAACTATGGTGACTTCATCTTTACCATTTAACTGCACTTAGTGTGACTGCAATTAGTGTCACCATTATTTTGATCACAAAATTGGAGCTACTTCATGAGTTATGAATGCCATAATTACTCATCTGAGTCTACATTTAAACAAGCTTTGTCCAAGGACAGAACAACTTTGTCATTTGTGTTATTGAATCAGCTCCATTCACTGAATAAACATGCTAATCTAACCTTAAGTATCTTCTCATTTTAGATTAGTGAATTACTTACTTACTGTATTATTGAAATCTATGTAGAACACATACAATAATCAACAATAAATATGATAACATCATAAAAATAGACAGTTATAGTTATCTTCTATCAATTTGGATCTGTAGCAGATATCTAACCCAGTTCAGTGGTGTCAAGCATTCCTTGTACCAGCCTCCACCACTTCCTCAGGTAGCACATTCCATACATGCATCATCCTCTTAATTAAAATGTTGCCCCTTAGGTCATTTTTAAATCTTTTCCCTCTCACCGTAAATCTATGCCCTCTAGTTCTGGACTCTCCCACTCCAGGGAAAATACCTTGTCTCTCTTACTCTTATGGAAATTGATTCCTATCGCTTCCATTTGCTCGGATAACATTGAGACGCATGACTGTAGTAATGATTTTGCCTTGCATTCTGGTGTAGATATCTGAGTCTTATGCACATACTTTGGTTCTTGCTAAAAAGAAGTGGACCATGTTCACATGAGGAGAAATGTAATTCTGATTTATTCCATGTTTGAGAAAACATATAAGGAAGAATATTTGTTTGGTTTATGAATACAAAAGATAAATCAGTATCACTTCTCATCTCATTTTATTACAAAAATGAAGAACACACCTGAAATGTACCCTTCAGTGAATTGTTGACTTCATGTTAAAGCTTGGACTCTCCTGGGTAAAGCTTGTTTCTTTGAGGCTTGCTGTAACATGACTGCCTTGTTGGTGTCTGTGACCTGAACTTGTAAAATCTTTTCTCTCCTTACACCCAGGGATCAAGCAAATTTAGTAACACAATGGTATTCGATGTCTACCAGAACCATAAATACATTACTAACAAATTGACCACTTTGTAGAAAGTGAGGACAGCAGATATTGGAGATCAGAGTCAAGAGTGTGGTGATGGAAAAGCACAGCCAGTCAGGCAGCATCCGAGGAGCAGGCAAATCGATGTTTCGGGCATAAGTTACTCATCAGGAATGTGATGAAGGGCTTATGTCCGAAACATCGATTCTCCTGCTCCTCAGATGTTGTGCTTTTCTAGCACCACACCCTCAAAATTGACCACTGTGCAAAGTAACGACCTGCCCTGCACTTACTTGACTTTGCATCTGTTTATTGATAGCTAAACAAGGATGAGGTGATCAAAGAAAATGCATCCTTCCAAGTAGATTCTGACCAAAATGTATAGTAATATTGTTTATGTCCCAGTTTTTTCATGAAGAAAGGTACCTTGAATTCCAAGTCATAATAACGTCCTTGGTCACAACGTAGGTGGTTGCCGTGGAGAATGAAATGGAAAGCCAATTCAATCCCCAATCTATTTGATATATCCAATCTCAAATGGGATCACAGTTCAATCAAGTGTTTCAGCTTAATTCTCCTTATCATGATTTCATCTGTCCTGCTGAATATCCAAACGTGCACATTGGGTGAGGCATTTTTGTCTCTTGAATGGATTGACTTGTAATTGGCTGACATAAGAAAATTGCTGAAATATAGAAAATAGTTTTAAAATAATCTCAGAGAACATTCTGAAAATATTCAGAAAGCGACTCATTTGAAAAAGATACAATCTGGCTGACTCTGCATTTCTGAAGTGCTTATTTTTCACTTCAGGTTTCTGATATTCACACACTTCTTCCAAAAATCCTTAAACTGGCAGTTTATCTTCTTTTGTGAAAATACTACAAATCTTGATTGGATCATCAAGCAAATGCTGAAACTGCAATATGATAGGGTTTGCACAAACATTTAGAGGTCATGATTTTATCCAAATAGTTTGCAGAATACCACAGAATGTATATATTTTATGATTCAACTGTTTATACAAGATTTCAAATGTGTGGTTTATTTGGAACTTCCTGCTCAAATGCTGTCTGATTGATTTAAATGGCCATTTCCCTTTGTTTAGAATTCACGGCACTTACACCAAATGCTGGACACAGCTGAAAGGCAAAAGCGTTTTTCTATCATCCCAACCCACTCTAACCATTTATTACAAGGCAGGATGTGAAGCCTTTATATTATTTCACAAACTTCAGTCTGCCCTCAATTAAATAGCTGCTCATAGTGATATGTTCCGTTGCTATGCCAATGGAAAATAGATTTGTGCCTGATGGCAATCAGCAAAAAATTTGTAGGAGGTGTTCCAGGCTTAGCCCACTTGCATATTCAGTGGAACTGTTTTTGGCATTAATCAGCATAAAGGGTAATGCATGTTTAACTAATTTGATTGAGTTTTTTGATGAGGTAACAGGCAGGTTTGATTAATGTTTTGGAGTTGAAGAGGCTGCATGAAATTGCAAAGAAAGTATTTGATAGGATACCACAAAACAAGGTATGGAACAGATGGGACACAAGCAGCAAGGGTATAATCCTGGCTGAATGATGGGAAGCAGAATGGTAGTGAATTTTTTTTTCAGTCTTGAGATAGTTAGATAATAGACTTTTTTAAAGATTCATTGCACCCATTGCTTTTCTTGATATGTATAAAGACTTTAAGGTACGGGGGAAAATTTCAAAATTTGTATTTGACATAAAATTGAAAGTATTGTGAACTATGTAGGATTGTGATTAACTTCCAGAGGTCATAGAGAGGCTGAAATGTAATGCAAAGTATTAAATGATACATTTTGGGAAGAAGGACAGCTGAGGAAAAATAAAATAAAGGATATAATTCCCAAGGGGTTGCAACCCCAGAGGCATACAGGGATATACATGATGTTGAGTGTACAAATCATTGAAGGCTGCTGGACAGAATGTGTGTATTAAACAATACAGATTGGATCATTGGCTTTATAAATAAAATAATAAGGTACAAAAGCAAAATGTTATGGTGAGCCTTTAGGGAATACTAATTCAACCTCAACAGGTGTACCTTTAAGTGTATATGTAGTAGGATTCATTGCAACAGGCAGCGCAGAGTGGCATCCAGGCATTACGAAAGAACCACCCCAACCTTTACAGAATTAAACTTTGAAGATGTCATTAAGATAATAAGGATAAGGAGTCATGGACTGCTGGGTATTAGTGCCACCAAACCTCCCAGAAATCATACTCTTGCTAGCTGAATAGACATAATAGTGGCAACAATTACCAATTCTCTCATTAAAATAAAACAAAGAGTTACAGATATTGGTAATATAACACAAAACAGAAATAATTGGAGAAATTTAGCAGGTCTGACAGAATCTGTGGAGAGGATGCAGAGTTAATATGTCAGGCTCTATGGCCATTCTTTATAACTGATAGTATCTTGGAGAAGGTGAAGCACTGATTTCTCTAACTTCACTCAATCTACTCTACCGTATTCTTTGCTCAGAATGTGGAGTCCTCTACACTGAGGAAATGAAACACAGATAGGGCAAACACTTTGCAGTCTACAAAGACTCCGAGCTTCCAGTTGCCTGCCACTTCAGCACACCACCGTGTTCCCTGGCCAACATCTCTGTCTCAGGTTTCTTACAGTGCTCCAGCAAAGCTCAGCCTAAGCTCATTTTCCATTTGGGGTCTCTGCAACCTTCAAGACTCAATATCGAGGTCAGTAATTTTTGGGCCTGAACACCTTCTTCCATGTCCTTTACCCATCCCCACACATCAGATCCTCTGATTACATGGCCTGCTTTCAGTACAGCCAACCCACTTTCACCTGTTTATGGTATTCATTGGTAGCATTTCTTTCCTCCTGGCTTACCATTATCCATCCCTCTGTCTCTTAAATGTCTTTGGCTCCCTATAGGTAGGTGAACTGCTTGTATTTCTAACCATACAAATCATCTAGGACTTTCCCAAGACTATAACATAGGCCAGACCTACATCTATCCCTGACAGAACATCATGCCAGTGCAATGCGATTGGAGGCCGCAGCTGCCCAGGAGTGAATGTTATCTCAGCCTCTTAACACTGTCATTTATGAGCTGCCAAGCTGCAGCTGAAAGTATTAGATTAGTTATTAGAAAGGTACATTGAGGTATCAGGGAAGCACAGTGTTCCTAAAGAATTGGTTTCTGCTCAATTTGGATTTCACAGAAGAACCAATTATGTACTGGTAGTTTGTCCTATTGCATATGAAGGTTAGATAGAAGAAAGGGTGTATATGTTTGATGTAGTGATGATGATGTTTATTAGCAGATTCATGGAGGGAAAAAGAGGTTTGTTGCATTGTTATTCTGGAGGAGGAGTAGACGCTCACAGACACTGACATTCCCCCCAATACATGCACACCCATATGCACACAGACACACACAGACACAAGTTTGTGAGGTGAATTTGTACTTGCAGAATTACACTTTTGTTTGTTCGAAAACTGCATGAATCCATGTAAGATTCTGTAAATCCCTTTTTCAGAAATCGAATCTGTTTGAACATTGGGGCACAGACAGCCTCATACAGGGCACCTCACACCTTCAATGCATTATCTGAGCTGACGTGGCACCTATTGTTAAAGTTCACTTGAGAATGTAACATTAAAAAAACTTTTAGGATTTACATGTGAAAAAACTGAAACCATCATGGTCATTCTAAAAGATGCAACAAGCAACAATGCAAAGTGGCCGAGCAGAAGCTGATAGCCAAGTTGGACACCAATGGGAAGGCCTCAACTGGGACTGTGTTCATGTTATACTACAAGGACCCCACTGCACTATACACTCACTCTTACACACACACACACACACACACACAATCGTAGGTACACACACACACACACACTCCTACATATTTGCACACTCACGCAGACGCTCTCTCATACACAAACTCTCTCTCATACGCACACACATGCATACCCTACACTCACACCACACACGTACCCTCTCACAGGCTTATACCCCATCACACTCACACATATACTTGACCAAGCTTACATACATACACACACTCTTTCACATGTACTCATACCCACATGCACACACTCACTCTGTCTCTACTGCACACGCACACACTTATAAGTTTATGAGGTGAATTTGTGTTTGCAGAATTACATTTTATTTTGCTCAAAAACTGCAAAACCCATGTCAGATTTTGTAATCACCACTTTAGAAATAGAATTGACTCAACATTAGTACAGACTTTATCATCGCACATTTAATACATTGTCTGAGCTGAGATGACACCTATTATTAGATAAGCTAACGCCATCTTGAGAATGTAATTCTAGGATTAACATATTAAAGAAACTAAACCACCATATCCCATTCTAAAAGGTGAAAGACTTAATCTAAATTTGTTTAAGAACAATAACTTGGTGTTGTGTGATTTTTAACTAAAGTTGTTTAATATATTATTACAACTCCATGACACTGTAACCCTTTTGCTCTAAATTCTGTGTCTTATGGTTATGTCCCACAACCCCCTGATGAAGAAGTAGCACCTCAAAAGCTAGTGCTTCCAAATAAACCTGTTGGACTATAACCTGGTGTTGCGTGTGTTTTAACATTCTAAAAGATGAGATACTTAACAAACAATCCAGGTCTTTTTAAAATACATAATTTCTGTTACATCACACTGTAAACTTCTACTATAAATTCACCATCTTACATCTTATACTCTACAACAATGTGGTAAAGGAGCAGCGCTCTGAAAGCTAGTATTTCCAAATAAACCTGATGTTGCCTGAATCCATGTAAGATCGTTGCATGATTTTTAACTTTGTACACTCTAGTCCAACACCAGCACTTCCAAATCATGCCCTTAGAGTATGTTGTATGCTATCTTCTTAAACGACTGTAATCCTTTTGGTGTCATTATACAACAGTGATGTTAGGAATGTAGCTCCAGCATATTAACCAAGCATCAATGTCAGAATTGCAGTGTAATTCCAAGTCATGATTCTTGAGCGTTATTGGAGCTGCACTCATCCAGGCTAGTACAGAGTACTGTATCACATTCCATAAGAATGTGGTCTGACCAGAGCTTTAGTGTCTCAGAAGTACATCCCTGCTTTTATATTCAAGTCCTCTCAAAATAAATGTCATAGAATCATAGAGATGTAAGCACGGAAACAGACCCTTCAGTTCAACACGTCCATGCCGACCAGATATCCCAACTCAATCCCACCTGCCAGCACCTGGCCCATATCCCTTCAAACCCTTCCTATTCATACATACATACAAATGCCTTAAATGTTGCAATTGTACCAGTTTCCACCACTTCTTCTGGCATCTCATTCCATACACGTTCCACCCTCTGTGTGAAATAGTTGCCTCATAGGTCTCTTTTATATCTTTCCCCTCTCACCATAAACCTATGCCCTCTAGTTCTAGACTTTCCGACCCTAGGGAAAAGACTTTGTCTATTTATCCTATCCATGCCCCTCATAATTTGTAAACCTCTATAAGTCACCCCTCAGCCTCCGTCGCTCCAGGGAAAACAGCTCCAGTCTGTTCAGCCTCTCTCTATAGCTCAAATCCGCCAACCCTGGCAACATCCTTGTAAATCTTTTCTGAACCCTTTCAAGTTTCACAACATCTTTCCGATAGGAAGTAGTCCAGAATTGTACACAATATTTCAACAGTGGCCTAACCAATGTCCTGTATAACTGCAACATGATCTCCCAACTCCTGTACTCAATACTCTGATCAACAAGGGAAAGCATACCGAATGCCTTCTTCACTATCCTATCTACCTGCGACTCCACTTTCAAGGAGCTTTGAACCTGCACTCCAAGGGCTCTTTGTTCAGCAACACTCCCTAGGACCTTATCATTAAGTGTATAAGTCCTGCTAAGATTTGCTTTCCCAAAATGCAGCACCTCACATTTATCTGAATTAAACTCAGTCTGCCACATCTCAACCCACTGGCCCATCTGATCAAGATCCTGTTGTAATCTGAGGTGACCTTCTTCGCTGTCCACTACACCTCCAATTTTGGTGTCATCTGCTCGCATCCAAATCATTTATATAAATGACAAAAAGTAGTGGACTCAGCACTGATCCTTGTGGCACTCTACTGGTCACAAACCTCCAGTTTGAAAAACAACCCTCCACCATCACCCTCTGTCTTCTACCTTTGAGCCAGTTCCAAATGGCTAGTTCTCCCTGTATTCCATGAGATCTAACCTTGCTAATCAGTCTCTCAAGGTGAACCTTGTCAAATGCCTTACTGATGTCCAAATAAATCACATCTATCGCTCTGCCCTCTTCAATCTTCTTTATTATGTCTTCAAACAACTCAATCAAGTTTGTGAGTCATGATTTCCCATGCATAAAGCCATGTTGACTATCCCTAATCAGTCCTTGCGTTTCCAAATATATATACATCCTGTCCCTCAGGATTCCCTCCAACAACTTGCCCACCACCATCATTGCATTTGCCTTCCTAACTACCGATTCAACCTGCAAGTTTACCTTGAGAGGATCCTGGACTGGAACTCTTAACTCATGGGGAATGTAATACCTGGTCTTGAGAAATCTTCAGTTTGGGTAAGGAGTGATGAGAGGCAAAATTTTGTCTTCCACAAGTCTATGTCAGGGTACGAAAAATGCCAAATAAAAAACATTAGTATCCTGAAACTGCTGTGCAGCTGCAAAAAATCATGAGTGAAAGTCCTTGCAGTCTTCAGTCTCAGAAACTCTGCATTTTCTCCTGAGTAAGCTGATCCAGGCTACAGCTGTGCCTTATAAATTGCAGACTAAAGCATCCTGAATGTAATGCAATTGAAAAAGAAGGCAACTCACAGTTGCAGTGCCATTGGCCCTCATTGCCATCTAATTGTAAAACAGAGATGTGGCAACAACATTATAGAAAGGTGAACAAATGCAAGAGAAGTTAATTATGAAAAGCAAGATTGACACAACATTTCCTCAATTTTTCTGAAATTACAAAACAAATACTGGTCTAGATTATGAACTGGAAATATTTTGAAAACAGAAAGAAAATTCATTTTCAAGAACTTCTGGCAAAATATCAAAAACTTTAATTCATTTTAATAAATTCAGGTGAATGGGAACAACATGCAAAAAAAGTGTACAGTTTCAACTGTACTTCACATTTTGTGCATCACAAGCTAAAGGCAAACATGTCAGACACCAGTCTTCATACCATTTGTCATATCTGAGTTACTGCCTAATAGGTTTTATGTAAGTCTCACACTTCAATGTTATCAATTTCACTGTTTCTTTTTGTTCTCAGGAGCAAGCCACTTATTAAGCATTCACAAGAGATATTCACATTTTAACTTAACAGATAAGTGATATCCTAGATGATCCCAGCAGAAAGGTGAAATAAGAAATAAATATATTGCATTAATTGCTCTTCTAGTTATAGACTGTACTTCAATTTTCTTTAGAAATCATAATTGTATCAAATATATTCAGGTAATATGCCCAAAATAATCTGTGGAATATTCATTTAACCATATTAATCATAAAAATAAGGCACAACATTAACTTTTCTATAGCATTGTGGGGCTTACTTTTGCGTTGCAGTCTCTTACTGAGGTCAGTATTATAGCTATTTTTGGAATGATTATTTCCATGTCATATGCTGTGCAGATTAGAGTGGTGCTGGAAAAGCACAGCAGTTCAGGCAGCATCCGAGGAGCAGTAAAATCGACGTTTCGGGCAAAAGCCTGAAGGCTCTCTGCCTGTATTCCTGATGAAGGGCTTTTGCCCGAAACACAGCTTTTGACCTGCTGTGTTTTTCCAGCATCACTCTAATCTAGACTTTGGTTTCCAGCATCTGCAGTCATTGTTTTTACCCATATGTTGTGCAGACCTGCTGTGTAAGTTTCTAACTAGGTGCATTTTTCTGGTATTAACAATGATTATTCTTGTGAGATGGCCCCATGAAAGATCTTGAAATTCAAATAATATCCTCCAGGAGTTCTGTTTTGTCAACAGTATGTGTTCAGTGACAGGCCATAGTGGTGCATCTCCACACACTTTGTCATCATCTTTGGATTGGAAATTGTCAATATTTTTCAGGAAACAGCTGTAATGTGGAATGCAGTTGCTATTTTATAAGGCAATTTACATGACATGAAGTATAATGTGAAAAACGTATATGGCAATGTGAGCTCTGCAGATGTGTTCCTTTCCCAATACTGCTAACAGTAACTTTCACAGTATGTGCACATCATTAAAAATAGACTGAAATAACATGCATGAAATCTCCATACACATTTTAAACACTAAACTAATCTTTTACAGATAATATTCACATTGTACTATGAAACAACATTACTGATGCCCATTTAGGTCTATCCATTTCACAACCTACAATGTAATTCTCTCAAACCTCTCAAATAATATCTATGATTAAACATACATTAAATAATTAGTAACAGCTTGTCATTTAACAGAACGTAATTATAGATGGGGAAATAATTGATAAGTGTTTTAAGTTTATAGACAAGGCATCAGAAAAACAGATTATTGACATACTAGTTCAGAATCTCTTCCTACAAAAGGGCAACATTTTGAAGCAGTCTGGTACTAATGCAATTGTTTTGTTAACACCCACACGATTCTAAAGCAATTTTAAAAGGGACATGGTACACAATTTCTCCCAGATAGAACAACGTATATCTAGATGACATGTAAAAACATTTTTTTTTTGCCGGGCAGAGGCTCTTAGCTTACCAACCAGCTAAGTAGATAGATAGATTACTTGCAATGTGGAAACAGGCCCTTTGGCCCAACAAGTCCACACCGATCTGCCGAACAGCAACCCACCCAGACCCATTCCCCTACATTTACCCCTTCACCTAACACTATGGGCAATTTAGCATAACCAATTCACCTAACCGGCACATGTTTGGACTGTGGGAGGAAACTGGAGCACCCGGCGGAAACCTACGCAGATATGGGGAGAATGTGCAAACTCCACACATACAGTTGCCTGAGGCGGGAATTGAACCTGGGTCTCTGGCTCTGTTAGGCAGCAGTACTAACCACTGAGCCACGGTGCCGCACTGGATGTGAAATATAATGTGAATGTAGCAGGATTCATTGGACTAGAAGCTCCATTTTACTGCTCACCCCTCAATCAGACCAATCATTCACCAACTATCAGTCTATCCGCAGCACTATGCACAATGGTCATCCATCAATGGTGTGGACTGATTGCATTGTCTGTGAAGCGTATCTGTTTTTGTTTCATATGTCACAGTTACAGCTGTGAAAAATACTTGGGCTCTGAAATTCCCAACTCCTTTCATGCTGCAATTCCATTTGCAATGCTGGAAGTGCTACAAGAGGGGACACAAATCCACCAAGATCGAAAAAAGATGATTCCATTAAAAAAATCTGAAATAATTCACTTCCTCAATGGAGTTCCAGTTGCTAGTCAGATATACTGGGATGGGAAATTCATAAAGAGTGCAACAGAAACTGCCACATTGTCATTTTAGGATGATGCCAGGGATTTAGGGTTGCATTTCAAGGACAGGTTCCATAAAATTTAATTTTGATTCATTTCCGGTCATTATTGTTAGTTCAATACAATGGATGGAGGTCCTCATCCTAGATCCTTGTACACTCTATTATTATCCACATTCAATGGCTCATGTCAAATAGTGATTGTAGGATCTGTAAACTGTAGAAATAAATAAACATAATATATTCCTCCAGCAAGAGAAGGCAACACAAAATGCTAAGAAATGCTGAGTCTCTAAAAGAGCGAACGTACACATCCACCACATGATGAGCAATTGACAGCAATCTGGCTTCAACTTAAGCCTTGTGGCTGGGATTGGCGATGTGGCAATCCACCTTCCTTCAGTAAGTTTGTGAAATTACATACAATTTCCTTATTTAATGTCTCTAAGCATTCTTTAATCTGGTTTCCAATTACAACTTTCCTCATAAAATGTCGGCAAAATACCAAATTATGATACAAAGTTGAGATTTAAGTGATGAAAGCAGCGGATCCTTTCTTTGCTACATTCCTTACTTTCAAACTCAGTTGCAAATCTGGCTACAGCAATAATTACAACTCCTTCAAAACTTCTGGGATGAAATGGAGCCAGAGCTCCAACACAAACTCTACAGAAAATATTCCTGGGTTAATCATTTCTGCTGGATAAGTCTGACTGTCCTTTAGGCTCTCTGAATAACCCAGCTTCCCATACAGCATCCTCATGCTCCCACTTCTCTGTTTTGTTCCCCGATATGTCAGTTAACGTCAGAATCATATGAGATTGCCCGTTATGCAAACCAATTCCTCATTAAGTAATTTTCTTTAAATTCAATACTTTCCATTAGAATGCAACATATAGCTGAAAGTGTCCCCAAGAAATTGGCTATGGCTTTGGCTATGAGGAAAGGTTATAAGGACTAAGATTGTTTGCAGTAGCTGAGAGGAGACCTGATAGAGATCTACATAATTATGAGAGGCAGAGATAGGGTGGATAGAGACATTCTCTCAGGGTTGGAGTTTCAATTGCAGTTTCAAGGTGAGAGAGGGAAAGTTTTAAGGGAGATGAGTGAGGCAAGTTTGTCATGCAGAGAAGTGGTGGGAGTGTGGAATGCACTGCCAGAAGAGGTGGTGGAAGCAAGTATGTTGGTAACATTTAAGAGGCATCTGGATGGTGACATGAATATAGAGGGAATAGAGGGATACAAACTGAATAAAGGCAGCAGGTTTGTTTTTGTAGTTTAGTTAGGGCATGATGATCAGCATGGGCCTGGAGGGCCAAAGGGCCTGTTCCTCTGCTGTACTTCTTTTTTGTTCTTTGTTCTAAACAGTGTTTATCAATGTTTGAGTTTCCAATTTCCTTGCTTTCAAATCTCTTTGTAGCCTCATCTTTGCTTACCCCTGTAAGCTCCTCCAGCCTTACAACCTCCCAAGTTCATTGTACTTCTTCACTTCCATCTTCTTATGCATCACCAATTTTAATCAATATACCATTGGCAGTGTTGCCTTTATCTGCTTCGGCCCTAAACTCTGGAAACCCCTCACCAGGCTAAGCCTTTCTAATGCTCTATCCAACTTCACATACACACACACCCTCCACACTCACACCCATGCGCACACCCTCTCACAGGCATAAATTGCATCATGCTCACACACATACTTGCACACACTCTCACATGCACACACATTCTCTCACTCTCTGCCTCTCTCCCACATACACACTCTCACTCCCTCACATGCATGCACACACACATAAGTCCATGAGGAGAATTTGCATCAGGGTCACAGAGTCATAGAAATGTACAGCATGGAAATGAACCCTTCAGTTCAACTCGTCCATGCCGACCAGATATTCTAACCTAATCAATCCCATTTGCCAGCACTTGGCCCATATCCCTCTAAACCCTTCCCATTCATATATCCATCCAGATGCCTTTTAAATGCTGCAATTGTACCCACCTCCACCACTTGCTCTGGCTGCATATTCCATATGCACCAATCAATCACACCGCCCCGTGGTCCAGCATTTCAACCCCCCCTCCCACTCTGCCGAGGACATGGAGGTCCTGGGCCTCCTTCACCGCCGCTCCCTCACCACCAGACGCCTGGAAGAAGAACGCCTCATCTTCCGCCTCGGAACACTTCAACCCCAGGGCATCAATGTGGACTTCAACAGCTTCCTCATTTCTCCTTCCCCCACCTCATCCTAGTTTCAAACTTCCAGCTCAGCACTGTCCCCATGACTTGTCCGGACTTGTCCGACCTGCCTAGCTCCTTTTCCACCTATCCACTCCACTCTCTCCTCCCTCACCTATCACCTTCATCTCCTCCCCCACTCACCCATTGCTACTCTCTACCCACCCCCACCCTCCCCAAGCTTATCTCTCCACACTTCAGGCTCACTGCCTTTATTCCTGATGAAGGGCTTTTGCCCAAAACATCGATTTCGCTGCTCATTGGATGCTGCCTGGACTGCTGTGCTCTTCCAGCACCACTGATCCAGAATCTGGTTTCCAGCATCTGCAGTCATTGTTTTTATCTCTATTCCATACATGCACCACCCTCTGCATAAAAAGGTTGCCCCTTAGGTCCCTTTTAAATCTTTCCCCTCTCACCCTAGAACAACGCCCTCTAGTTCTGGACTCCCCCACACCAGGGAAAAGACTTTGTCTATTTATCCTATCCATGGCCCTCATGATTGTATAAACCTCGATAAGGTCACCCTCAGCCTCTGATGCTCCAGGGAAAACAAGCGAAAGTGAGGACTGCAGATGCTGGAGATCAGAGTCGAGAGTGTGGCACTCGAAAAACACAGCATGTCAGGCAGCATTCGAGGAGCAGGAAAACTGATTTATCAGGCAAAAGCTCTCTTGGGAAAACAGCTTATTCACCCTCTCCCTGTACCTCAAATCCTCCAACCCTAGCAAAATCCTTGTAAACCTTTTCTGAATCCTTTCAAGTTTCACAACATCCTTCTGATAGGAAGGAAAAGGAATGGGGATTTAAGGCAGACATTCAGGGATCTTGGGTGGAAGCTTAGAGCTACAACTAACAGAGTTGTTATCTCTGGTTTGTTGCCTGTGCCACGTACTAGCAAGGCGAGGAATAGGGAAAGACAAGAGTTGAATACATGGCTACACGGATAGTGCAGAAGGGAAGGTTTCGGATAACTGGGTTTTCTAAAATTGGGGCTCATTCTGGGGTGGGTGGGACCTCTACAAACAAGATGGTCTACACCTGAAGCAGAGGGTACTATTATCCTGGGGGAAAATTTGCTCATGCTCTTCAGGAGAGTTTAAACTAATTCAGCCAGGGGATGGGAACTTGAATTGCAGCCCTAGTGTCCAGGAGGTAGAGAGTAGTGAGGTCAGAAATAAGGTTTCAAGGTCACAGGAGTGCAGTGGCAAGCAGGAAGGTGGTTTGAAGGGTGTCTATTTTGTTGGCAGGTGCATCTGAAATAAGGTGAGTGAACTTGCAGCATGGGTTAGTACCTGGGACTTCGATGTTGTGGCCATTTTGGAGACATGCATAGGGCAGGGACAGAAATAGTTGTTGTAGATTCGGGGATTTCGATGTTTAAATAAGAACAGGGAAAGTGGTAAAAGAGGGGGAGGTGTGGCATTGCTAGTATTACTGTGGCAGAAAGGGCAGTTGAGGTCATATCTATTGAGGTAGTATGGGCTGAGGTGAGAAATAGAAAAGAAGAGGTCACCCTTTTGGGAGTTTTCTATTGCCCTCCAAATAGTTCCAGGGATATGGCGAAAATGAGGATAGCAAAGATGATTCTGGACAGGAGCGATAGTAACAGGCTAGATGTTATGGGAGACTTTTAAATTTCCAATATCAAATGGAAATACTATAGTTAGAGTGCTTTAGATGGGTCAGTTTTTGCCCAATGTGTGCAGGAGAGCTTCCATGACACAGTTTGTAGACAGGCCAGCAAGCGGGCGAGGCCACATTAGATTTGGTACTGGGTAATGAACCAGGCCAGGTGCTGGATCTGGAGGTGGGTGAGCACTTTGGTGACAGTGACCACAATTGGGTTACGTTCACTTTCATGATGGAAAGAGATAGATATGCAATGCAGGGCAAAAGTTAAAGCTGGGGAAAAGGCAATTATGATGCGATTAGGCAAGATCTGGGATGCATAGGATGGGGAAGGAAACCTCAGGGGATAGGCACAATTGAAGTGTGGAGCTTATTCAAGGAACAGCTACTGTATGTCCTTGATAAATATGTACCTGTAAGGCAGGGAGCTGTGATTTACTAAAAAAGGTGTATTACTTGTCAAGTGGAAGAAGAAGGCATATGTATAGATGAGATGTGAAGGCTCAGTTAAGGCACTTGAGAGTTGCAAGTTAGCAAGGAAAGACCTAAAGAGAGAGCTAAGAAGAGGCAGGAGGGGACATGAGAAGTTACTGGCAGATAAGATCATGGAAAACACTAAAGATTTTGACAGGTATGTCAGGAATAAAAGAATGATTAGAGAAAGATTAGGGCCAATCAAGGACAGCAGTGGGAAGTTGTGTGGGAGTCAGAGGAGATAGAAGAAGCGCTGAATGAATATAATTTGGAGATCAGTGTTGAACTGGGACGTACAAAGTTAAAAATCACACAACACCAGGTTATAGTCCAATAGGTTTGTTTGGAAGCACGAGCTTTTGAAGTGCTGTTTCTTCATCAGATGGTTCTTTTTGTCAGTATTCACACTGGAAAAATGCATTTTTGTCGAGGAGGATACTGAGACTACTAGACTAGATGGGATTGAGGTTCGTACAGAGGAGGTATTAGCAATTCTGGGAAGTGTAAAAAAAGATAAGTCCCCTGGGCCAGATGGGATCTATCCTAGAGTTCTCCGGGAAGCCAGAGAGGAGATTGCAGAGCCTTTGACTTTGATCTTTATGTTGTCATTGTCTACAGGAATAGTGCCTGAAGACTGGAGGATAGAAAATGTTGTCCACATTTTCAAGAAGAGGAGTAGAGTCAATCCTGGTAATTATAGACAAGCGAGCCTTACTTTGGTTGTACGTAAAGTGTTGGAAAAGGTTATAAGAGATAAGATTTATAATCATCTAGAAAGGAGTAAGTTGATTAGGGATCTTAACACAGTTTTGTGAAGGGTAGATCGTGCCTCACAAACCTTACTCAGTTCTTTGAGAAGGTGACCAAACAGGTGGATGAGGTTAAAGCAGTTGATGTGGTATATGTGGATTTCACTAAGGAATTTGATAAGGTTCCCCATGGTAGGCTATTGCACAAAATACGGAGACATGGAATTGAGGGTTATTTGGTGGTTTGGATCGGAAATTGGCAAGCTGAAAGAAGACAGAGGGTGGTGGTTGAAGGAAAATATTCATGGAGTTCAGTTACTAGTGGGGTACTGCAGGGATCTGTTTTGGGGCCACTGCTGTTTTCAGTTTTATAAATGACCTGGATGAGGACATAGAAGGATGGGTCAGTAAATTTATGGGTAACACTAAAGTCGGTGGAGTTGTGGATAGTGCGGAAGGAAGTTGCAGGTTACAGAGGGACATAGATAAGCTGCAGAGCTGGGCAGAGAGGAGACAAATGGAGTTTAATGCAGAGAGGTGTGAGGTGATTCACTTTGGAAGGAGCAACAGGAATAAAGAAGTATTGAATTAATGGTAAGATTATTAGTAGTGTTGATGAACAGAGAGATCTCGATGTCCATGTGTATAGATCCCTGAAAGTTGACACCCAGGTTGATAGGGTTGTTAAGAAGATATACGTTGTATTGGCTTTTATTGGTAGAGGGATTGAGTTTCAGAGCCATGAGTCATGTTACAGCTGTACAAAACTCTGCTACAGCCACACTTGGAGCATTGCGTGTAGTTCTGGTCACCACATTATAGGAAGGATGTGGAAGCTTTGGAAAGGGTTCAGATGAGATTTGCTAGGATATTGCCTCATATAGAGGGAAGGTCTTATGAGGAAAGGCTGAGGGAATTGAGGCTGTTTTTGTTGGAGAGAAAAAGGTTGAGGTGACTTAATTGAGACATATAGATAATCAGAGGTTAGGTAGGGTGGACAGTGAGAGCGTTTTTCCTCGGGTGGTGATGGCCAGCACGAGAGGACATAGCTTTAAATTAAGGGGTGACAGATATAGGGCAGATATCAGAGGTAGTTTCTTTACTCAGAGAGTAGTAAGGGTATGTGAAGCCCTGCCTGTAATAGTAGTAGAATCCAACTTTAAGGGCATTTAAGTGGTCATTGGATATACTTATGGATGAAAATGGAATAGTTTAGGTTGGATGGGCTTCAGATTGGTTCACAATTTGGTGAAATATTGAGGGACGAATGGCTGTATGCAAAGGGCTATAAACAGAATTTATATTGAGGCATTTTGCACTATAATGTTCTCTGTTCTATGAAATGAGAATTGCATGCGATAATCCAACAGTGGCCTAACCAATGTCCTGCAGAGCCACAACATGACCTCCCAACTCCTATACTCAATACTCTGACCAATAAAGGAAATCAGACCAAACACCTTCTTCACTATCCTGTCTACCTGCGACTCGACTTTCAAGGAACTATGAACCCTGCACTCCTCAGTCTCTTTGTTCAGCAACATCACCAGGACCTTACCACAAAGTGTGTAAGTCCTGTTCTGATTGCTTTTCCAAATTGCAGAATTGCATTTCCAGATACATTTGATTTTGTTTAAAAAAACCCATGTAACACTTTGTAAATTCCGACTTTGGAAACAGAACCAGTTTGACTCAAGATTGGAATACAGATTGTCTCTAATGTCACACCTTTAATGTATTGTCTGAGCTGAGATGTCACCGTTTTTTTTATAAAAACGTAAGTTATCTCAAGAATGTGACTTGAAAGAAGTTCTGGATTTTCATATTGATGAATCGAAACCTGCAACCTATTCTAAAAAATAAAAGACTTAACAGCAATCTAGTTTTGTTCAATATATCGCATCAGTGTATGACACTATGATCTTTTGTTATAAATTTTGTTTACTATGATCCTATTCCACTGCTGCCTGATGCAGGAGTAGTGCTCTGAAAGCTTGTACTTCCAAATAAACCTGTTGGACTATAACCTGGTGTTACGTGATTTTCAACTTAGTCCCAAGAAAGCAATCAAATTGGAAACATTCCATCCCAATTCCATAATATGAGGCTGTGACAAAGAGGGAGGGGGGAATCTTCATTGCATCCTGAAACTCAACAGAATTTATGTTGAGGTGCTACTGAAGTATACATCATACCAATCCAGAATCCACAAGTTTGCTATTGTGTAATAGCCAACTTAGTGCAGCCCAACTGAAGAATTTTGGAGCAATATCTACTCAGATTCAAGATCACACAGTTTTAATGTTTGTGTAGCAGGCGTTTGTACTTTTTTTCAATTTCTTTTATGTTGGTAATGTGTATAAATGCAGCTGCAAGCCATCATCACTCTCCAATGGACAATCTTATTTGTACACAAGGATGAATGATTTTGACATAATTACTGCAGATTTAATTGCTAATTAAATTGCCATATTTTTACTAGGAATCCTACTCGCAATAACATAAAATGTTAAAGTTATAAACAATGAATTACCACAAAAATCCTAACTGATCAGTTGCATTAATCAGAGCTGGATGGGACCAGAATGTTGCTTGTGGCCTGTGAATCACTGTAGTGTACTGTTGACAATGTATTATATTTCCAACTTGCTGATGTACTCTAACTCGCAGTGTACGTGCTCATAAATTATCAAGCAAAGATGCAAAAAAAACCTCTTTCCTGAAGCAATCTCTTCTGCAAAACCTCTCCACACCTTCTCGTTGACAGAAAGCTTGCAATAAATTATTCAGTGTGTTTTATGGCCTTTTTATTGCTGTAAAATAGATTTAGTTTCTCAGGAATCACTGTATGGAAGGCACCAAGGCATTTCCTGAGAGACAGCTGGACTCTGTGAGCATAGCTTTAATTTAAATGTCATTAGAATCAATCTAGCAGAATAAATAAACGTATTTGAATAAGGTAGTCAGTTGTTTTTACCATTTTAAAAAATTACTCCAACGTTAAACAAATTTACAGTGCTTGTAACGATTTTAAAAAATGTTTTCATAGCAGTTTGATTTTCTACTTGCAAGATTGTTTTCTCTGTTATTTTCAAACACCCTCACCCCCCCACTAATAGTACCAAATTCCCTTCCGCATGTAATTCTTCAGGTCAAAGGACATGTAGCTGAGTAATAGCTTGCCTTTGTGGTTTCAACAGTAAAGAAAGATTCTTAACAACACAAAATAATGTAAATTTAAACACGTTTTCTTTTTTTTATCCCTTTTCAAATAAATGTCTAGGAATATTTGGCATGATTTTAACCTTAGACCCTTGGAGAAAATGAGGCAGGAAACAATTTAAATGGGTTAGATGACTTACACATTAACAATCCACACAAAAAACATTGACTTCAGTACTAACCTACTCTTCTGAGTATATGAGAAGGACGTCTTTCCAAATCCAGTAGGATCACTGCTTCACCATGAGTCTGATGATGTCTTTTGCTGGCACCAGTGACCATTAAATTAAATTGGGCCTGTAAACAGGGTGTCAGGAAATAGCCTAATGGAATAGATATAGTTCTCCACCATTGAAGCAGCTATGGCTGAGATTGTGACCAGCAGTAGAGCACAAACAGTACACAAAATTAATAAACAACAAAAGTAGGCCATTTGGCCCTTTGAAATGTTTTCTTCATTCAGTAAGATCATGGTTGATCTGCTTTTAACCCTAACTGTACCGGCTGACATTACCATGATCATCTTATCTTCTCAACTTTATCCCTCACCTGAGACTGGGGGACCTCAGATTAAACTCACTACTAGTCCTCTCTTCCGATTAGATTATCTACAGTGTGGAAACAGACCCTTCGGCCCAACAAGTCCACACGACCCTCTGAAGAGAAACCCACACCCCTACATTTACCCCTGACTAATCCACCTAACACTACGGGCAATTTAGCACGGCCAATTCACCTAACCTGCACATTTTTGGACTGTGGGAGGAAATCAGAGCACCCAGAGGAAACCCACGCAGACACGGGGAGAATGTGCAAACTCCACACAGACAGTTGACCGAGGCAGGAATTGAACCCGGGTCTCTGGTGCTGTGAGGCAGCAGTGCTAACCACTGTGCTGCCCATAAATAAGAGTAGACCTATGGTCCTCTGGGACTACCACAACTTTAGTTTCTACTCCTGCATATTCCCAATAATCTTTCACTCAAGAATCTATCTACCATTGCCTTAAAAATACGTAAAGATTCTAGCTCCACTGCCTTTTGTAGAAGAGAATTCCAAAGACTCTCAATCCTCCAAGAGTAACAATGTTTCCTCATCTATTTTAAATGGTTGCCCCTGAGTTTATAAATTTTGACTTCCTACTTTTTGATTCTCCCACAAGAAGAAACATGCTTTCAACATCCATCTGGTCTCCTCAGCAACTTATGTGTTTCAATTGAGTCAGGTCTGACTCTTCTAAACCCCCCCTTTCCTCATTAGGTAATCCACTCATTCCAGGTATTAGTCACCCAAAGCTTTTTGAACTACTACGACTACTAACTCATTAACATCCTTCTCCAAATACGCTGACCAGTACTATATACAGCACTTCAGATGTAGCTGCAGCACCAATGAACCTGCATAATTGAAGCATAAACTCCCTTCTATTCAGTTCTTCTCAGAATAAACCGTAACATTCCAATAGCTTTACTGATTATTTGCTGCACTTGCATGCGAACCTTCTGTGATTTATGTGCTAAGACATTTAGATCACTCCGCACCTTAGACCTCTGCAAACTTTGATATTCAGATAATAGACTTCTCTTTTTTATTCTTTCTGCCAAGAAGGTATCATGTTGACACAGATGAAAGACAGGCTGGCTGACAAAAAACAGAGTGTGCAGAAATGGATCTTTTTAAGATTGGAAGGTCTAATCAGTGGGATGCAGCGGTGGTCTGCGCTGGGCCCTCAACTTTTTACAATTTATAGCAATGACCTAAATGAAGGGGTGAAAGCACAGAGGCTAAGGTAGCAAATGATTGAAAGATGGATAGGTAAGTATGTTGTGAAGATGACATTACAAGGATGTCAATCAATATAGATTAGTTAAACTGAGTGGGAAAAATGTGACAAATGTCGGGAAATGTGAAGTTGCTAACTTTGGCAGGAAGAATGAAAAAGCAGAGTATTGATTGAATATAGAATGACTGCAGAATTCCTAGGTGCAGAAGGATTTACAGTAGATGCTTTCATGCATGAGTCACAAGAAGTTAGAATTCAAGTACAGCAATGGATTGGGAATGATCTCCTTTATTTCAAGAGGTATTAAACCAAAAACTAAGAAGGTTATGCTTCAGTTATATGGAGCATATTGGTGAGACCACAGCTCAAATAATATTTGCAGTTTTGTTCTCCGTGTTTAAGGAAGAGTATAAATGCACTGTATTGTAGTATGAGGAAGATGGGGCAGACTGGGCTTGTTTTCACTGAAGCTTAAAAGAGTGAGGGGTTATCTGATTGAAAGTGTACAATATCATGAATGGTCTGGACAATGTGAAAGCAGAAAGGATATTTTGTCTTATAAGTCAGCAGAAAAATAGTGGAAACTATTTGTTTAAAATAAAGGGAAGAGATTTAGGAAAGAGATAAGTGGTAAACTTTTCTCTTAGGATTTTGAAACTCTATGCCTCGGAAGGCAGCAAACTTGGAAGTAAAAGAATACTTTCAAGACAGAGGTAGATCCTGTTAGGTGAGGGAATCAAAGATTATTAGGGTAGATGGGAATGTGGAATTTTGAACACAAACAGAACTGCCATGATGTATGTGAAGGGTTGAATGGCCTACTCCTACTCCTATTCATATGTTTGACCGTGACGAGATACCAGGCACAAGGGACCTGCAGTAAGAGAAAGGAACAAAGTTGTACAAGTGCCAATATTTGAGTTCTGTTCCAGATATCTCAGATGAGCAGTTCAATGGGCAGCCTACAGAAGAATGTTAATTATGTGGGTGGCACATGACAATGTTTGGTACATAGGTAGGTTTACCAAAAAGCTTGTTGTCACCATAAAGGACCATGGGGTCCTGCATCAATTTGGCACAGGGCTGAGGGCAGAGCGTGGAAACTATATTTTTAACCATAATTCATTAACGTACGAGCAGAACCAACCATGATATAATGCATGATGGCTGATGTCTTAGTGGTGCTATGGTGTCAACTCAGACAGCAGCATGCAGAGTCTTACAGCAATCTCATCAAGTTACGTAAAACAGGCCCTCAGCCCAACCAGTCCATGCTGGTGTTTATGCTCCCATCAAATGTTCTCTCTTCTTTTTCTCTCATCTAATTTCAACATTGTAACTTCCTATTCGCTTCTCATAGAATCATACAGCACAGAAACAGACCTTTTCATCAAACTCATCCATGCTAACTCCAAGGTTCCTAAACTGAACTGGTCCCATTTGCCTGCATTAGGCCGTTCCTATCCACGTACCTGTCCAAATATCTTTTAAATGCTGTAATCGTACTCACCTCGAGTAAAAAGTGAGGTCTGCAGATGCTGGAGATCAGAGCTGAAAATGTGTTGCTGGTTAAAGCGCAGCAGGTCAGGCAGCATCCAAGGAACAGGAAATTCGACGTTTCGGGCACAAGCCCTTCATTCCTGATGAAGGGCTTGTGCCCGAAACGTCGAATTTCCTGTTCCTTGGATGCTGCCTGACCTGCTGCGCTTTAACCAGCAACACATTTTCAGCATCGTACTCACCTCCACAACTTTGTTCAAATGTTCATTTAGTTTCCTCTGAAATGCATCAATACTATTCTCTTAAGCATTCCCTGTGGCAGTCAGTTCCATATTCTAATCATTTTTTAGGTGATGACTTTTCTTCCGAGTTTCCGATTCAATTTTGTGATTCGTTATCTGATAGGACGATCTCTAGATAGACCCTTCTCCAGAACGGAAAACATTTTCTTTTTAATCCATCCTATCAAAACATTCCATAATTTCAAAGACCTCTATTAGGTTATCCCGCTGCTTTTTTTTTCCCAAAAAAAAACAGCTAGTTAATCCTTTCCTGGTAATTGGTACTCATGTACATGCATGGATCCTCTTCACTGCCTCTGTATTCTTTTTATAAAAATTACCAAAACTGAACACAACACTCCGAATGTGAACTTACCAAGGGTCAAGCAACAGATTACCATGGTTGCAAAAGATCTATTCAGGAGAGTGACAGTGATTCCCTTCAATTTGCTACTTTCTCTCAGGATGACAGCATTCACCACTGTATCACTGCCACACCATCAGTGCCTTTGCTGTTGTCCATCAGCTCACAGGCCCAAACCCACGTTGCTTAGTCTGAGATGGTACAATCCAAAGCTGGGTCTTTCAGACCTGGAGATGGTCTAGGGCAATATATCTGCAGACTCCTTCAATGAAAGCAAGCAACCTTCCAACAACATTGATGCAGCCGGAAGTAGAATCATGTAACACCATTAGGAGAGGCAAAGGCACTAGTCAAAATGGGTGGTGGTGGAAAAACTCAGCAGGTCAGGCAGGAGAATCAAAGTTTCAGGCATAAATTGAGAGTGTGCTGCTGGAAATGAGGGTTGTGGGCCAGGGGGGGCTGAGAGACAAATGGGAGGTGGGTAGGGTTGGGGGGAAGGTAGCTGAGAATGCAACAGATAGATGAAGGTGAGGGAGAAAGTAATAGATTGGAGAGGAGGGTGGCGCAGATAGATGAGAAAGATGATGGACAGATCAGGAAGGTGGTGCTGAGTTGGAGGTTTGGGACTGGGATAAGATAGGGGGGAGGGAAAATGAGGAAACTGGTGAAATCCACATTAATCCCGAGTGGCTGCAGGGTCCCAAGGTGGAAGATGAGGTGTTCTTCCTCCAGGCATCGGGTGGTTAGGGTTTGCTGATGGACGAGGCCCAGGGCCTGCATGTCCATGGTGGAGTGGGAAGGGGAGTTGAAGTGTTCAGCCATGGGGTGAAAGTTAAACACACTTTCATGTACTTACCTCTATACTCGTGTTTCTCCGATTTTTCCAGAAGCTTCTCTTGGCCTCTGGAATTGTTCTGATGCCATTAGACATGCAGCCGATCCAGCCACAAATGCTGCAGTGAATTATGACATCACTTCAGCCCCTGCCACGCCACAGGCGCAATCACTGCTGACCACACCACCTCCGCGATCGCCGTCCAGACAACCACCTCCGCGATCGCCGTCCAGACAACCACCTCCGCGATCGCCATCCAGACAACCACCTCCGCGATCACCGTCCAGACAACCACCTCCGCGATCGCCGTCCAGACAACCACCTCCGCGATCACCATCCAGACAACCACCTCCACGATCACCGTCCAGACAATCACCTCCACAATCGCTGTCCAGACAACCACCTCCGCAATCGCTGTCCAGACAACCACCTCCACGATCGCCGTCCAGACAACCACCTCCGCGATTGCTGTCCAGACAACCACCTCCCCGATCGCCGTCCAGACAACCACCTCCACGATCGCCGTCCAGATAACCACCTCCACGATCGAAGTCCAGACAACCACCTCCACAATCGCCGTCCAGACAACTATCTCCGCGATCACCGTCCAGACAGCCATCTCCGCGATCACCGTCCAGACAACCACCTCCACGATCACCGTACAGACAACCACCTCCACGATCGAAGTCCAGACAACCACCTCCACAATCGCCGTCCAGACAACCACCTCCACAATCACTGTCCAGACAACCACCTCCGCGATCACCGTCCAGACAACCACCTGCACGATCGCCGTCCAGACAACCACCTCCACAATCGCCATCCAGACAACTATCTCCGCGATCACCATCCAGACAACCATCTCCACTATGTTGTCCAGACAATCATGTCCGCGATCACCGTCCGGACAACCACCTTCACGATTACTGTCCAGACAACCACCTCCACGATCACTGTCCAGACAACCACCTCCGCGATCACCGTCCAGACAACTATCTCCACAATTGCCGTCCAGACATCCACCTCCACAATCGCTGTCCAGACAACCATCTCCGCGATCACCGTCCAGACAACCACCTCCACAATCGCCGTCCAGACAATCACCTCCACGATCGCCGTCCAGACAATCACCTCCACGATCGCCGTCCAGACAACCACCTCCGCAATCGTTGTCCAGACAACCACCTTCGCGATCACCGTCCAGACAACCTCCTCCATGATCACTGTCCAGACAACCACCTCCGCGATTGCTGTCCAGACAACCACCTCCCCGATCGCCGTCCAGACAACCACCTCCACGATCGCCGTCCAGATAACCACCTCCACGATCGAAGTCCAGACAACCACCTCCGCGATCACCGTCCAGACAACCACCTCCGCGATCACCGTCCAGACAGCCATCTCCGCGATCACCGTCCAGACAACCACCTCCACGATCGCCGTCCAGATAACCACCTCCACGATCGAAGTCCAGACAACCACCTCCGCGATCACCGTCCAGACAACCACCTCCGCGATCACCGTCCAGACAGCCATCTCCGCGATCACCGTCCAGACAACCACCTCCACGATCACCGTACAGACAACCACCTCCACGATCGAAGTCCAGACAACCACCTCCACAATCGCCGTCCAGACAACCACCTCCACAATCACTGTCCAGACAACCACCTCCGCGATCACCGTCCAGACAACCACCTGCACGATCGCCGTCCAGACAACCACCTCCACAATCGCCATCCAGACAACTATCTCCGCGATCACCATCCAGACAACCATCTCCACTATGTTGTCCAGACAATCATGTCCGCGATCACCGTCCGGACAACCACCTTCACGATTACTGTCCAGACAACCACCTCCACGATCACTGTCCAGACAACCACCTCCGCGATCACCGTCCAGACAACTATCTCCACAATTGCCGTCCAGACATCCACCTCCACAATCGCTGTCCAGACAACCATCTCCGCGATCACCGTCCAGACAACCACCTCCACAATCGCCGTCCAGACAATCACCTCCACGATCGCCGTCCAGACAATCACCTCCACGATCGCCGTCCAGACAACCACCTCCGCAATCGTTGTCCAGACAACCACCTTCGCGATCACCGTCCAGACAACCTCCTCCATGATCACTGTCCAGACAACCATCTCCGCGATCGCAGTCCAGACAACCACCTCCACAATCGCTGTCCAGTCAACTACCTCTGCGATCACCGTCCAGACAAACACCTCCGCGATCGCCGTCCAGACAACCACCTCTGCAATCGCTGTCCAGACAACCATCTCCACGATCACTGTCCAGACAACCACCTCCACAATCAGTGTCCAGACAACCACCTCCACAATCGCCGTCCAGACAACCATCTCCACAATCACTGTTCAGACAACCACCTCCACGATCGCCGTCCAGACAACCACCTCCACAATCACTGTCCAGACAACCACTTCCGTGATTGCCGTCCAGACAACCATCTCCCCAATCGCCGTCCAGACAACCACCTCCACGATCACCGTCCAGACAACCACCTCCACGATCGCCGTCCAGACAACCACCTCCGCAATCGTTGTCCAGACAACCACCTCCGCAATCGTTGTCCAGACAACCACCTCCGCGATCACCGTCCAGACAACCATCTCCACAAATGCCGTCCCGACAACCACCTCCGCGATCGCTGTCCAGACAACCACCTCCATGATCACCGTCCAGACAACCATCTCCACAAATGCCGTCCCGACAACCATCTCCGCGATCGCAGTCCAGACAACCACCTCCACAATCGCTGTCCAGTCAACTACCTCTGTGATCACCGTCCAGACAACCACCTCCGCGATCGCCGTCCAGACAACCACCTCTGCAATCGCTGTCCAGACAACCATCTCCACGATCACTGTCCAGACAACCATCTCCACAATCAGTGTCCAGACAACCACCTCCACAATCGCTGTCCAGACAACCATCTCCACGATCACTGTCCAGACAACCACCTCCACAATCAGTGTCCAGACAACCACCTCCACAATCGCCGTCCAGACAACCATCTCCACAATCACTGTTCAGACAACCACCTCCACGATCGCCGTCCAGACAACCACCTCCACAATCAGTGTCCAGACAACCATCTCCGCGATCGCCGTCCAGACAACCATCTCCACAATCACTGTTCAGACAACCACCTCCACGATCGCCGTCCAGACAACCACCTCCACAATCACTATCCAGACAACCACTTCCATGATTGCCGTCCAGACAACCATCTCCACAATCGCCGTCCAGACAACCATCTCCACAATCGCCGTCCAGACAACCACTTCCACGATCACCGTCCAGACAACCACCTCCGCAATCGCCGTCCAGACAATCACCTCCGCAATCGCCGTCCAGACAACCACCTCCGCAATCGCTGTCCAGACAACCACCTCCGCAATCGCTGTCCAGACAAGCACCTCCGCCATCGCTGACCACACCACCTCCGCGATCGCCATCCAGACAACCACCTCCGCGATCACCATCCAGACAACCACCTCCACGATCACCGTCCAGACAATCACCTCCACAATCGCTGTCCAGACAACCACCTCCGCAATCGCTGTCCAGACAACCACCTCCGCAATCACCGTCCAGAAAACCACCTCCACGATCACTGTCCAGACAATCACCTCCACGATTGCTGTCCAGACAACCACCTCCCCGATCGCCGTCCAGACAACCACCTCCGCGATCGCTGTCCAGACAACTATCTCCGTGATCACTGTCTAGACAGCCATCTCCGCGATCACCGTCCAGACAACCACCTCCACGATCACCGTCCAGACAACCACCTCCACGATCACCGTACAGACAACCACCTCCACGATCGAAGTCCAGACAATCACCTCCACGATCGAAGTCCAGACAACCACCTCCACAATCGCCGTCCAGACAACCACCTCCACAATCACTGTCCAGACAACCACCTCCGCGATCACCGTCCAGACAACCACCTGCACGATCGCCGTCCAGACAACCACCTCCACAATCGCCATCCAGACAACTATCTCCGCGATCACCATCCAGACAACCATCTCCACAATTGTTGTCCAGACATCCATGTCCGCGATCACCGTCCGGACAACCACCTCCATGATCACTGTCCAGACAACCATCTCCGCGACTGCCGTCCAGACATCCACCTCCACAATCGCTGTCCAGACAACCATCTCCGCGATCACCGTCCAGACAACCACCTCCATGATCACTGTCCAGACAACCATCTCCGCGATCGCAGTCCAGACAACCACCTCTGCAATCGTTGTCCAGACAACCACCTCCGCAATCGTTGTCCAGACAACCACCTCCGCGATCACCGTCCAGACAACCATCTCCACAAATGCCGTCCCGACAACCACCTCCGCGATCGCTGTCCAGACAACCACCTCCATGATCACTGTCCAGACAACCATCTCCGCGATCGCAGTCCAGACAACCACCTCCACAATCGCTGTCCAGTCAACTACCTCTGTGATCACCGTCCAGACAACCACCTCCGCGATCGCCGTCCAGACAACCACCTCTGCAATCGCTGTCCAGACAACCATCTCCACGATCACTGTCCAGACAACCACCTCCACAATCACTGTCCAGACAACCACCTCCACAATCAGTGTCCAGACAACCACCTCCACAATCGCCGTCCAGACAACCATCTCCACAATCACTGTTCAGACAACCACCTCCACGATCGCCGTCCAGACAACCACCTCCACAATCACTGTCCAGACAACCACTTCCGTGATTGCCGTCCAGACAACCATCTCCACAATCACCGTACAGACAACCACCTCCACGATCGCCGTCCAGACAACCACCTCCACGATCGCCGTCCAGACAACCACCTCCGCAATCGTTGTCCAGACAACCACCTCCGCAATCGTTGTCCAGACAACCACCTCCGCGATCACCGTCCAGACAACCATCTCCACAAATGCCGTCCTGACAACCACCTCCGCGATCGCTGTCCAGACAACCACCTCCATGATCACTGTCCAGACAACCATCTCCGCGATCGCAGTCCAGACAACCACCTCCACAATCGCTGTCCAGTCAACTACCTCTGTGATCACCGTCCAGACAACCACCTCCGCGATCGCCGTCCAGACAACCACCTCTGCAATTGCTGTCCAGACAACCACCTCCACGATCACTGTCCAGACAACCATCCCCACAATCAGTGTCCAGACAACCACCTCCACAATCGCCGTCCAGACAACCATCTCCACAATCGCCGTCCAGACAACCATCTCCACAATCACTGTTCAGACAACCACTTCCGTGATTGCCGTCCAGACAACCATCTCCACAATCGCCGTCCAGACAACCACTTCCACGATCACCGTCCAGACAACCACCTCCGCAATCGCCGTCCAGACAATCACCTCCGCAATCGCCGTCCAGACAACCACCTCCGCAATCGCTGTCCAGACAAGCACCTCCGCCATCGCTGACCACACCACCTCTGCGATCGCCATCCAGACAACCACCTCCGCGATCACCATCCAGACAACCACCTCCACGATCACCGTCCAGACAATCACCTCCACAATCGCTGTCCAGACAACCACCTCCGCGATCACCGTCCAGAAAACCACCTCCACGATCACTGTCCAGACAATCACCTCCACGATCGCCGTCCAGACAACCACCTCCGCGATTGCTGTCCAGACAACCACCTCCCCGATCGCCGTCCAGACAACCACCTCCGCAATCGCTGTCCAGACAACTATCTCCGTGATCACTGTCTAGACAGCCATCTCCGCGATCACCGTCCAGACAACCACCTCCACAATCGCCGTCCAGACAACCACCGCCACAATCGCCGTCCAGACAACTATCTCCGCGATCACCGTCCAGACAGCCATCTCCGCGATCACCGTCCAGACAACCACCTCCACGATCACCGTACAGACAACCACCTCCACGATCGTAGTCCAGACAACCACCTCCACGATCGCCGTCCAGACAACCACCTCCACAATCGCCGTCCAGACAACCACCTCCACAATCACTGT
This sequence comes from Hemiscyllium ocellatum, assembly GCF_020745735.1. Taxonomy (NCBI): domain Eukaryota; kingdom Metazoa; phylum Chordata; class Chondrichthyes; order Orectolobiformes; family Hemiscylliidae; genus Hemiscyllium; species Hemiscyllium ocellatum. The sequence goes on along the minus strand of NC_083407.1, from coordinate 60,896,656 downwards.
CCAGACAACCACCTCCGCGATCACCGTCCAGACAACCACCTGCACGATCGCCGTCCAGACAACCACCTCCACAATCGCCATCCAGACAACTATCTCCGCGATCACCATCCAGACAACCATCTCCACAATTGTTGTCCAGACAACCATGTCCGCGATCACCGTCCGGACAACCACCTTCACGATTACTGTCCAGACAACCACCTCCACGATCACTGTCCAGACAACCACCTCCGCGATCACCGTCCAGACAACTATCTCCACAATTGCCGTCCAGACATCCACCTCCACAATCGCTGTCCAGACAACCATCTCCGCGATCACCGTCCAGACAACCATCTCCACAATCGCCGTCCAGACAACCACTTCCACGATCACCGTCCAGACAACCACCTCCGCAATCGCCGTCCAGACAATCACCTCCGCAATCGCCGTCCAGACAACCACCTCCGCAATCGCCGTCCAGACAACCACCTCCGCAATCGCTGTCCAGACAAGCACCTCCGCCATCGCTGACCACACCACCTCCGCGATCGCCATCCAGACAACCACCTCCGCGATCACCATCCAGACAACCACCTCCGCGATCACCATCCAGACAACCACCTCCACGATCACCGTCCAGACAATCACCTCCACAATCGCTGTCCAGACAACCACCTCCGCGATCACCGTCCAGAAAACCACCTCCACGATCACTGTCCAGACAATCACCTCCACGATCGCCGTCCAGACAACCACCTCCGCGATTGCTGTCCAGACAACCACCTCCCCGATCGCCGTCCAGACAACCACCTCTGCAATCGCTGTCCAGACAACTATCTCCGTGATCACTGTCTAGACAGCCATCTCCGCGATCACCGTCCAGACAACCACCTCCACAATCGCCGTCCAGACAACCACCTCCACAATCGCCGTCCAGACAACTATCTCCGCGATCGCCGTCCAGACAACCACCTCCGCAATCGTTGTCCAGACAACCACCTCCGCAATCGTTGTCCAGACAACCATCTCCGCGATCACCGTCCAGACAACCATCTCCACAAATGCCGTCCCGACAACCACCTCCGCGATCGCTGTCCAGACAACCACCTCCATGATCACTGTCCAGACAACCATCTCCGCGATCGCAGTCCAGACAACCACCTCCACAATCGCTGTCCAGTCAACTACCTCTGTGATCACCGTCCAGACAACCACCTCCGCGATCGCCGTCCAGACAACCACCTCTGCAATCGCTGTCCAGACAACCATCTCCACGATCACTGTCCAGACAACCACCTCCACAATCAGTGTCCAGACAACCACCTCCACAATCGCCGTCCAGACAACCATCTCCACAATCACTGTTCAGACAACCACCTCCACGATCGCCGTCCAGACAACCACCTCCACAATCACTGTCCAGACAACCACTTCCGTGATTGCCGTCCAGACAACCATCTCCACAATCGCCGTCCAGACAACCACCTCCACGATCACCGTCCAGACAACCACCTCCACGATCGCCGTCCACACAACCACCTCCACGATCGCCGTCCACACAACCACCTCCACAATCACCGTCCAGACAACCACCTCCACGATCGCCGTCCAGACAACTACCTCCACAATCGCCGTCCAGACAACCACCTCCACGATCACTGTCCAGACAACCACCTCCACGATCACCGTCCAGACAACCACCTCCACGATCGCTGTCCAGACAACCACCTCCACAATCACTGTCCAGACAACCACCTCTGCAATCGTTGGAAAGACGACTGCCTCCGTGACCACCGCAGGATCCACAGCGCCGCGACTATCGCTGGATCCACCATCACCGGCACTGATGCAATACTTACCTCTGCCCCTGCAGTTGTCACTGCTATAGCCACTTCCGCCCCTAGAGATGTAACTGACTGGATCACAGATAACTACATCACTTCTACCATCAGTTACATCACTCACTGGAACTCAACCGGCGATGTCACTGACGTCACATCTTACATCATGTCTGCCCCCACAAGCACCATTATAGGCCCTCATGGTGAGCGTCACTTCCCTTGGTGATGTCACTTCCCACCCAGTAACCACACCCACTCTAGTGGCAACTCCCGCCCCACCCCAGGTCATAACTTCTAGCCTTGCCATGTTTTTACTATTCCCCAAGATCACTGAGGATGAACGTTCAGTCCTCAGCAAAGGCCTCACCTTCATCCCTCTACACTCCCAGATTAATGAGTTCGAGATGTGTTGCGACATCGAACATCTCTTCTGCTACCTCTGCCTCCATGCCCACTTTTTCAATCAAGACTCCTGCTCACTCACTGAGGATCCCTCCTCTGGCCACCAACACAGGCCATCCCCCTGGACACCCTGTGCTAGCCTGTTGCCTGCCCTTGACCTCTTCATTTCTAACTGCCACAGTGAAATAGACCACCTCCCAACCTTCCGCCTTCGCAATAGAACATAGAACAATACAGCCCAGAACAGGCCCTTCGGCCCACGATGTTGTGCCGAACATTTGTCCTAGCTTAAGCACCTATCCATGTACCTACCCAATTGCCGCTTAAAGATCTCCAATGATTCTGACTCTGCCACTCCCACAGGCAGCGCATTCCATGCCCCACCACTCCCTGGGTAAAGAACCTGCCCCTGACATCCCCCCTATACCGTCCACCCTTCACCTTAAATTTATGTCCCTTTTTAACACTCTGTTGTACCCGGGGAAAAAGTCTCTGACTGTCTACTCTATCTATTCCCCCGATCATCTTATAAACCTCTACTAAGTCACCCCTCATCCTTTGCCATTCCAATGAGAAAAGGCCTAGCACTCTCAACCTATCCTCGTACGACCTATTCTCCATTCCATGCAATATCCTGGTAAATCTCCTCTGCACCCTCTCCAAAGCTTCCACATCTTTCCTAAAATGAGGCGACCAGAACTGCACACAGTACTCCTTACTATATGGCCTTACCAAGGTCCTATACAGCTGCAACATCACTTCACGACTCTTGAATTCAATCCCTATGCTAATGAACGCTAATACACCAAAGGCCTTCTTACAAGCTCTATCCACCTGAGTGGCAACTTTCAAAGATCTACGAACATAGACCCCAAGATTCCTCTGCTCCTCCACCTTACTAAGAACCCTACCGTTAACCCTGTATTCTGCATTCTTATTTGTCCTCCCAAAATGAACAACCTCACACTTGACAGGGTTGAACTCCATCTGCCACTCCTCAGCCCAGCTCTGCATCATATCTAAGTCTCTTTGCAGCTGACAACAGCTCTCCTCACTATCCACAACTCCATCAATCTTCATATCGTCTTCAAATTTACTGACCCACCCTTTGACTCCCTCTTCCAAGTCATTAATAAAAATTACAAACAGCAGAGGACCCAGAACTGATTCTTGCAGAACTTCACTTGTAACTGGGCTCCAGGCTGAAAATTTACCATCTACCACCACTCTCTGACTTCGACCAGTTAGCCAGTTCTCCATCCAACTGGCCAAACTTCCCACTATCCCATGCCTCCTGACTTTCCACATAAGCCTACCGGGGGCAACCTTATCAAATGCCTTACCAAAATCCGTGTCCACTACATCCACTGCTCTACTCTCATCCACATGCTTACTCCTCAAAGAATTCAATAAGACTTGTAAGGCAAGACCTAACCCTCACAAATCTGTGCTGGCTGTCCCAAATCAAGCAGTGTCTTTCCAGATAATCATAAATCTTATCCCTCAGTACCCTTTCCACTACTTTACCTACCACCGAAGTAAGACTAACTGGCCTGTAATTCCCGGGGTTATTCCTATTCCCTTTTTTGAACAGGGGCACAACATTCACCACTACCCAGTCCCCTGGTACCACCCCCATTGACAGTGAAGACGAAAAGATCATTGTCAATGGTTCTGCAATTTCCTCTCTTTCTTCCCACATAATCCTAAGATATATCCCGTCAGGCCCGGGGGACTTGTCTATCCTCAAGTTTTTCAAAATGCCCAACACATCTTCCTTCCTAACAAGTATCTCCTCTAGCTTACCAGTCCGTTTCATACTCTCCTCTTCAAAAATACAGTCCCTCTCATTTGTAAATATTGAAGAAAAGTACTCATTCAAGACCTCTCCTATCTCTTCCGACTCAATACGCAGTCTCCCACCACTGTCCTTGATCGGACCTACCCTCGTTCTCGTCATTCTCATGTTTCTCACATACGCATAAAAGGCCTTGGGGTTATCCTTGATCCTACCCGCCAAAGATTTTTCATGCCCTCTCTTAGCTCTCCTAATCCCTTTCTTCAGCTCCCTCCTGGCTATCCTGTATCCCTCCAACGCTCTGTCTGAACCTTGTTTCCTGAACCTTATGTAAGCCTCCTTCTTCCCCTTTACTAGACATTCAACCTCCCTCGTCAACCAAGGTTCCCTCACACGACCATCTTTTTCCTGCCTGACAGATACATACATATCAAGGACACGTCGTATCTGTTCCTTGAAAAAGTTCCACATTTCAACGACATCCTTCCCTGACAGCTTATGCTCCCAATTTGTGCTCCTCAGATCCTGTCTTGCAGCATCGTAGTTACCCTTCCCCCAATTGTAAAACCTGCCCTGTTGCACGCACCTAGCTCTCTCCATAACCAAGGTGAAAGTCACAGAATTGTGGTCACCATCACCAAAATGCTCACCCACTAACAAGCCTATCACTTGTCCCGGTTCGTTACCAAGTACCAAATCCAATTTGGCCTCCCCTCTGGTCAGACAGTCTACATACTGAGTTAGAAAAGCTTCCTGGACACACTGCACAAACACCGCCCCGTCCAATCTACTTGATCTAAAGAGCTTCCAATCAATATTTGGGAAGTTGAAATCGCCCATGACTACTACCCTGTGGCTTCTGCACCTTTCCAAAATCTGTTTCCCAATCTGTTTCTCCACATCTCTGCTGCTATTGGGGTGCCTATAGTAAACACCCAACAAGGTGACTGCTCCTTTCTAATTTCTGAGCCCATACTACCTGCAAAGGCAGATCCCCCTCGAACTGCCTTTCTGCAGCCGTTATACCATTTCTAATTAGCAATGCCACCCTCCTTTTTTACCATCTCCCCCTAATGTTACTGAAACATCTGTAACCAGGCACCGCCAACCACCATTCCTGTCCCTCTTCTATCCACGTTTCCGTGATGGCCACAGCATCATAGTCCCAAGTACCGATCCACGCCTTAAGTTCACCCACCTTATTTCTGATACTCCTTGCGTTGAAGTATACACACTTGAGCCCATCTCTGTGTCCGCAAGTATTTCCTGTCAGTGCTACCTTCTCCACAGCCTCCCTACATTCTTGGACATCCTGAAAAGCAGCTAACCTACTTGCTGGACTACAAGTCCGGATCCCATCCCCCTGCCCTTCACTCCCTCCACTCTAACCCCAACATTACCATCAAACCAGCAGAACAGGGGGATGGCACTCTGGTAATTTGGCGCACCAACCTCTCCACCACTGAAGCCAGGGGCCAACTCGCAGACACTGCCTCCTTCTGGCCCCTCGACCACAACCTCACTTCCCATCACCAAACCATCATCTCCCAGACCGTACACACCTCATCACCTCTGGGGGTCTCCCATCCACAGCCTTCAACCTCACTGTCTGTGAACCCCGCATCGCCTGATTCTACCTACCACTGAAAATTCACAAACCTGACTTCTCCGGTCGACCCATTGTCTCAGCCTGCTCTTGTCCCATTGAACTCACTTCTGCATACTTTGACAATGTCCTATTGCCCTTAGTCCCCACCTACATTTGGGACACCACCCACACCGTTCACTTCCTCCAAGATTTTTGTTTCCCCAGCTCCCAACGCCTCATCTTCACCACGGGCATCCACTTCCTGCACACATCCATCAGCCACAGCAAAGACCTCCAAGTCCTCCATCTCTTCCTCTCACACCGCCCCAACCAATACCCTTCCACCAACACCCTCATCCACTTCGCTGAACTGGTCCACACCCTTAACAACTTCTCCTTCCAATCCTCCCACTTCCTCCAAACCAAAGTGTAAGCCATGGGCACCCACATAGGGCCCAGCTATGCCTGCTCCTTTGTCGGGTATGTTTAACTTTCCGCTTTCCATAGTTACACTGGTACCATCTCCCACTTTTTCCTCCACTACATCGATGACTGTATCAGCGCTACCTCGTGCTCCCATGAGGAGGTTGAACAGTTCATCAACTTCACTAACACCTCAAATTCACCTGTACCATCTGGGACACCTCCCTCCCCTTCCTGGACCTCCCCATCTCCACTTCCAGTGACCAACTAACCACAGACATCTACCACAAACCCACGGACTCCCACAGCTACTTGGACTACACCCCTCCCACCCTGCCTCCGGTAAAAACGCCATCCCTCATTTCCAAATCCTCCACCTCTGCCACATCTGTTCCCAGGATGACCAATTCCCCCTCAGAAAATCCCAGATGGCCTCCTCCTTCAAAGACCGCAATTTCCCCTCTCACATGGTTGACGATGCCCTCCAGCGCATGTCCTCCACTTCCCACCTCTCTGCCCTTGAACCCCAACTTTCCCAACACAACAAGGTCTGAACGCCCCTGATCCTCACCTTCTACCCCACCAACCTCTGTATACATCGCACCATCCTCTGTCACTTCCGCCACCTACAAACAAACCCTACCACTAGGGATATATTTCCCTCCCCACCCCTATGAGCATTTCGGAGAGACCATTCCTTCCGTGACGCCCTTGTCAGAACCAAGCGCCCTCCCGACCAGCCCACACCCCACTCCCGGCATCTTCCCTTGCCACTGCAGGAAGTGCAAAGATGCTGGCACTCCTGCCCCCTTAATTCCATCCAAGGCCCCAAAGGATCCTTCCACATCCAACAGAAATTTACATGTATTTCCACAAATGTTATCTACTGTATCCGTTGCACCGATGTGGTCCCCTCCACACTGGGGAGACAGGACACCTCCTTGCGGATTGTTTCAGAGAACATCTCTGGGACACCCACACAAACCAACCCCACCGCCCCATGGCTGAACATTTCCACTCCTCTTCCCACTGCACCAAGGAAACGCAGTCCTAGGTCTCCTCCATTGCCAAACCCTAACCACCCAATGCCTTGCGGAAGAACACCTCATCTTCTGTTTTGGGACCCTGCAACTATATGGGACTAATGTAGATTTCACGAGGTTCCTTATTTCCCCTCCCCCCCCTTATCTCAGTCCCAAGATTCCAACTCAGCACCAGCCTCTTGACCTGTCCATCACCTTTCCCATCTATCCACTCCACTCTCCTCTCCAACCCATCACCTTGTCCCTCACCTTCATCTACCCATTGCATTCTCAGCTACCTACTCCAAGCCCCACCCTCTCCCATTTACCTCTCAGCCTCCTCAGCCCACAAGCCTCATTCCTGATGAAGGGTTTATGCCCGAAACATCGATTTCCCTGTTCCACAGATGCTGCCTGATCTGTTATCCTTTTCCAGTGGCACACACATAACTCTATCTCCAGCATCTGCAGTCCTCACTTTTTCCTAGTTTCAGATAAAAGCCCTTCATCGGGTGGGGGGGTAGTTGCAAGATGGCTGAGGGATCAAAGGCACTACTAAGACAGATACTATGCAAATACATACAAATGAGTGGCTTATGTTTGTACGCAAATCGCAATAGTTTCATTTATAAATTTGGTTTTTCAAATTTGTATTGATTTTAATATCTGTATTATGGCCAAGTGAATGCTGTGATGATTGGTAACTGACAGATGTTAAAATGCAGAACTGTCGCTGACTGGGGAATTTAGTTAGGTTTACTTGAATGAGTTGCTCACAGACAGTCTGGTCAGAAAGGTGTTTCCTCCTTCTCTCCTCCTGCTCTTCCTTCTTCTCCTGAGCCAAATGATGCAGAGCCAATAGCAACAGCTTTGCCATCACAGTGGAAAATTTTCCACCATGCTGCAGCTGAAAGTGGACATTGACAGAAATTCTTCTAAGCACTGAACAGTTCTTCCAGAGTCCAGGAAGTATTGAGTTCTGAGGAAGGGTCACTCAAAATGTTCACCCTGATTTCTCTCCACAGATGCTGCCAGACCTGCTGAGCTTTTCCTGCTATTTCCGGTTTTGTTGTCGAGGAAGAATTGCTTCAATGCACCAATATGACCAATAGTCTGTTTTATCATCTTTTTAGGTGACAGCATGTTTTTCCTTGCATACCTATTGTCAACATGTGCATGGATTGCACACTAATATCATGTGCCATTACATCAAACATTACCTCTTTTTGCTCAGTTTTTGGCCTTTGATTCGTCAGTGATTGAAATACAGGTGGCACCGTCGTCTGCTGCAGAATAAGGGTTTCATGATTACTGATGCTAGGCACTGACCTGCAAGATAAGCCATATATCAGAATTGACTACATGGTGGACATTAAGAGAGTGGAATATCTCCTTGTAGTACATTCGGAGTTTGCAGGCAAACCTCCAGACAGGAGACAGAAACAGTAAATGGCACACTGCACAATGGACAAGTCTGTGATTCTCACAAACCTATGTGCTTGCTGTGGAAGGTCACTGAAGCTCTGTATCACAGGACAGCTGCAATCCAGTTTGTCTTGTTCTGAGTTTGTAGTTATTGTAGAAGTACTAGTCAGATTTCAGTGATGTTGACCTTAATCAAATGGGAACATTTAACAAGCTTATTTATTGCTGAAGTTCAAGGGAAGGAATTGTTCCGAGGACACCTTTGGTGGATTTTGCCTCCTGGAAAGATGCCTTCTCCCCTTTTACCCTCTTCCCTGTCCAGTAGCTTGCCGTACTCTGTGTTGCCTTTGCATTCCTCCTTGTCATGATATAGTTCCAGAGGAATACCTACTGCTGTACCCAGAGCTGGAAGCAAGTTGGTTTTGTAGAATCTTCAAAGTTAGGATCAAATATTTTAGCATATGTCACACCACTTCCTAGAGATAACTGCAATTTTAGGTAGCTCTATAAATTATAAAACAATCCTATTTTGCAGCATCAGCATTTCTACTTTGCAGCTCAATGTTCTGACCAACAAAGGAAAGCATACCAAATGCCGCCTTCACTATTCTATCTACCTGAGACTCCACTTTCAAGGAACTATGAATCTACACTCCAAAGTCTCTTTGTTCAGCAGCACTCCCTACGGCCTTACCACTAAGTGTGTAAGTCCTGTTCTGATTTGCTTTTCCTAAATGCAGCACCTCGCATTTATCTAAATTAAACTCTTTCTGCCACTCCTCAGCCCATTGGCCCATCTGATCAAGATCCCATTGTACTCTGAGGTACCTTCTTCGCGGTCCACTATACCTCCCATTTTGCAAACTTACTAACTATACCTCCTATGTTCACATCCAAATCATTTATATAAACGACGAAAAGCAGTGGACCCAGCACCAATCCTTGTGGTACTCCACTGGTCACATGCCTCCAGTCTGAAAAGCAACTCTCCACCACCACCCTCTGTCTTCTACCTTCAAGCAGTTCTGTATTCAAATGGCTAATTCTCCCTATTTTCCATGAGATCTATCTTTGCTAATCAGCTTCCCATGAGGAACCTTGTCAAATGCCTTACTGAAGTCCATACAGATTGCATCTACCACTCTGGCCTCATCAATCCTCCATTACTTCTTCAAAAAACCTCAATCAAGTTTGTGAGACTTGATTTCCCATGCACAAAACCATGTTGATTATCCCTTATCAGTCCTTGCCTTTCCAAATACATGTAAATCCTGTCTCTCAGAATTCCCTCCGACAACTTGCCCATCACTGAGGTCGGACTCACCGGTCTATAGTTCCCTGGCTATTCCTTATCACCTTTCTTAAATAGTGGCACTACATTAGCATATTGTTGCACCTGCATTCAGCTGTGCAAGATGAAGAGAGGCCATTGGCTGAGTTCTGCAGCCCAAGTGGCAGCGCTGGTGTCAAATCAGTGCTCTACCAATTCTGCATACTTCACGTGGATTCTCAGGTCCTTGTATCACAATGTTACTGTCCTTATCTCTGGACTACCAGCTCAGGGTCCATGTCCAATCAGCCTTGAAGGTTTGTTACAACATATTTGAGAAGATTGATTTAAAGAGTATTTTTCTCCCCAGTAGATTTTTATATACACCCCCTCACGTATTCACCAAACTGGAAGTGTTTACACGTAAAACATCAATTGTAGCCCCAAAGATCTGGTTCCTAAACAATTGTATCTCATTGCCAATGGCTCCTTCAAATCTGATGTCACGACAACATTAGTACTTAAAAGTTAACGAAGGTTAAAAAAATCTCCATCTGTGACAAATCTTTGAATGAATTTCAACAGGCAGATTGCACTCTGTGCTGAGACAAAGAGGCAGTACAATGACTGCATGTGAGCACTGACCACAGCAGTGTATGCTCACTCCATGGAGAGATGAATCACTAGTAATCTACATTAAAACAGAACAGCTGTGATCTAGTAAAACTCAAAAACCTGTAGTTGGCTGATTTGACTCTCAGAAGGATCTAAGATTGTAATTCAAACATTTAATCAGAACTAACTTTCACTGCTTACCTTACATTTGGCATAATTGATCTTTTGAAATTATCTAATGTCACCTCTTATGCTGACACAAATGTCAAGTGATGGTACTTTCTGAAGAATTTTTTTTTAGTTGTTACTCTTTGCCACAGAAATATCAATAATTTGTTAAATTACCAGTACAGTTTCCTGTGTTTTTATATCTGTAAAATTACCAAATCTTGAAAGGCTACTGATAAAAATCCTTTTAAACAGCTGTCAGTTGAATAACAATCTGGATCAATGGTACTACTCCTGCTTTCTGGTGGCATATACCCTCACAGACATATGTTCAAATGTGCAGCCGTAGGTCAAAACTGACTTAAGCTCAAGGTTTTTAAATGGATTCCAAACTGACGCTGATCACTTAAAAGGAGAAATACTCACAGTGCACCTTCCACCACTTCTTCAGTTCATCAGTTATAACAAATAAATTATAGAATATAGAATGAGAGATATGAAATAGTTATAAGAAATTTTAAAAGATCTGAGGAAGAGAAAAGAGTAGGGGAAAAATTAGGAGCACACAGTGGATATAAAAACAGAATATATCCGACAGAAAGATGGGAAAATAAATCAGAAATAAAACAGACTCTGTGCTCTTCCATGATAATGTTTCAATGACACTATAAAATAGTATGGAATGGTATGTGGGGAAAGAAACAGAATGGTTCAATTAGAATATACTTATTTTTCCTTTTTCTTTACTTAGGACAGATAATATATTTTCCTAACAAACTGAACATCCTCTCTGAAATGGCTTTCTGCTACATTCAATGAAAGGAACAATCAATTTTCTGAATGATTTTATTTATATTTTGTTTAAAACAGTTCATAATAAGCTGATGAAAATGAAAAAAAAAATTTGTCTGGTTAGAATTTATTATAGAACTCCAACTGAGGCAAATGATGACTCGACTGAAGCATTCATGAAGGAAATTGATCACCCTCCGTTTCAACAGAAAATCCAATGGATTGGATTTAGAGATGGATAAGACAAATTATGATTCAGTCAGGTCCTGGTCGCCAAGACACAATCTGTGAACCCAACTATTTCTTCTAGTTTCCAATTGAAAAGTCATCAGCCGCTTCAGCTAGACACAGACATCGTCTGTTTAAAATGCCCAATTTCATATGTAGTCAGTTGCAAAATGCACATGCCCAAACACTTCCACCAATATAGAGAGTGTGCTGCTGGAAAAGCACAGCACGTCAGGCAGCATCCAAGGAGCAGGAGAATCGATATTTCAGGCAAGAGCCCTTCATTAGGAATGAGACTTGTGAGCCAAGGGGGCTGAGAGATAAATGGGAGGGGGGCTGGGGCTGGGGGAGGGTAACTGAGAATGTGATAGTTCAATGGAGGTGGGAGTCTGAAGGGCTTCAGGGCAGAGGAGATGACTTGGGGTTGTGCAGTGGGAGAGAGACTCACGGAGATCCTTGTACAGGGAGAACGGAACATAGGTATGCTGCAAAGTGGTTGCCCATTCTGCGCTTTGTCTCCCCAATACAGAGGAGACTACATTGTGAGCTGCGAATGCAGTACACTAGATTGGGTGAAATGCAGGTAAATCGCTGCTTCACCTGGAAGGTGTGCCTGGGGCTTTCGATAATGAACTGGGAGAAAGTAAATGGGCAGGTATTACATCTTTTGCAGTTGCATGGAAGGTGCTGTGAGGATGTCGGGAGGTGTTGGGAATGGAGGAGGAGTGGAACAAGATCCTGGAGGGAATGATCCCTTTGGAAAGCTGACAAGAGATCGCAAAGGAATATGTGCTTGATAGTGGCATCCTGCTGGTGGCAGCAAAAATGGTAGCTCCTGATCTTTTGGATGTGGATGCTGGTGGGTGTAAGATGAGAATGAGGGGGACATTATCGCTGTTTCGGGAGGGCAATGAGGGTCAAATTGCAGGAGATGGGTCAGACACGGCTGAGGATCCTGTCAATTACAGTGGTGGGGAATCCTTGGTTGAGGAAGAAGGTCGACACTTCGGAGGCTCCCTTGTCAAAGTTAGCATCATTGGAACTGGTGCAATGAAAACTAAGGATTGGGAGAATGGAAGAGTCTTTACTGGAAGCAGGGTGTGAGGACGTATAGTCAGGGTAACTGGGAGAGTCAGTGAGTTTGTAATGCATATCGGTGGCCAGCCTATCCCCAGAAATGGAAACAGGAATGCCAGGAAAGGAAGGGAAGAGGCAGATGGATTTGGTGAGAGAAGAATGGAAATTGGAAGCAAAATCGATGGAACTTTTTCAATGATGAGAGAGGGAAGCAGCACTAATAATGCCATTGATGTACCAGAGAAGGTGTTGTGGGTGGCAGCCAGAGTAGGACTGAAACAAGGAACATTCTAAATGCCCAGTAAACCTGGGGGCCAGCTATCTTTATAGTATCAAGGTTAACAAACAGACAGAAGTCAGATAACTGGCAAAATAGTCACAACAGAAATTTGTGGGCTAATGCTGAAAATGTAACCTTGTGAAAAGCAAATTAGACCTTCCCTACCATCCCTACCTGGTTTGGCATACTCTGGACTTCAATCTTAGATCTTGGAGTTGCATTTTTACATCTTCAGAGTACACAGATGGGATACAAATTTGCCTTGCCAGTGAGGTCCACATCCCCCAAAAAAGTTAAACACATTATTCTAAAGCAGTTGCACAATACTATAGTACCTTTCTCTAAATTTTTCAATAAATTCTGTTAACATTGAATGCAAGGATGTATTTTGCAAGCTATGTGAAAATTAATTAACAGTATAATATCTAGCACTCCCAGACACATCAAAAATCCAGTGTCAGCTCATGCAACACTAAGACAAATCACCCAAGTAACATTAAAATAATCAATGAAGAGACATTCAATAGAGTGCCAAGCTCTATAACACTGTCCTAACTTAATGCTAAGAAAATAGTGGAATTCTTCCTTACGGCTATTCCCAGTCTGGTTGATGCTACATAATGATTAAGCTGAAAAGTAAATATTTCCATTAAGAACTTCCATCATACTTCAAACTAATCTACATTCAAGAAACTATTTGAAAAACTCTGCTCACATATAAAAAGCTCTGATTAATTCCACCTCAGCAACAGTAAAGCAAAAGCATTATGAAACAATCAAAATCTTCTCAATAAAACAAGCTACAACATTGCAAATTAGTCAATTTGCCTTATCTTCAAACGTTAATGAATCTTTCAAGAACATTCCAAAATCAGATCTACATCTTTGCAAAAAGCTAACCATTTTTGGGCTTTATCTGCACACTGCAAATCATTAAAATCCGTCAGTTAGTTTCTGAAATGTATCATTGACAAGCAGACTGATGAGGTGGGGAAAGAAAATAGAGATGAGAAGCATTTACTGGTTTTTCTGAGAAGGTGATGTGCCTCTGGAAATCTCCCCAAAACGTGGTGGAGCACAGTCACTGAATATTTAAGTCCTTGACTCACAAAGATTATCAGGCATAGGCAGGAAAGCAGAGTTGAACTCAAAATCAGATCAATCACGTGATTAATAAATGGAACAGAAGACTAGAGGGGCCAACAGCCTGCTCCATTTGATTCCTAATTAATTTGATCATACAAAACATTACCTCTGTCCATCCTTCTTAAGGAAGAGGAAACATACCAGACTCAATGTTAACTCTGTTTCTCTCTCTACAGACCTGCTGAGTATCTCGAGCATTCTCTGTGTTTGTTTCAGATTTCCAGCATCTGCAGCATTTTGCTTTTATGCAAAGTAATCAGTCCAGTTAAAGGGGCACCAACGAGTCACTGCAGGATGAAAGAAGTGACTGATTTTTTCAACTTTTCTATCAGTCTCTGATAACCACTTTCTTTCCTCTTTCCTAGTATTACCTTGCTTTGATTATTGTTCTTCTAAAAATGAACCTAAATTGTTTCCATAACCTTTCTTCTCCATTCAATCATTGTAAAAGTGAGCACTTATTTCCCTAGTTTTTGGCCTGATTGAACACATATTCAACCTCAAGCATATTACATAATACTTCAGCAGGAAAGGAGGATTAATGGATTGAAAAATTAAAGTATGAAATCACAAGAATGCGTTCATTTAACACTTTGAGCTCCGTAAACGGTCATTAGCCTCTTAAATAAATACTGGCATTGAAGTCCAAGATGTTTTCATTTTTTCTTTGAACATCATTCCATGCAATATGCTACCAAATTAAATTTACAACGTTGTGTGAAATTTTGAAGGATTCTAATTATTTTTCAAACATAACTGTTACTATGAAATGATCACATCACGACACTCTTCTCTGCTTACTGGAATGTGACAATTTACCTGTCAAATTACATTGGGCAGAATTTACTGCTCCTTTGTGCAATGAGGGCAACGGTGAGAAATGTGGGAAAGTATAACGAAAATTGAAGCATTAGCATCTCAACATCAACAGAGACGTTTTCCTCTTAGGATTTAAAGTGTGAGAATCTTACAATTGGGCAGCACAACAATCGTATTTCCATGTATTTGCATCTTATTATTAGCCAACTCAGCTCATTTCTATGCCACTTCCAATTCTCCTGTCATTCCCCAGGAAATCTGGATAGTGCTAATGCTGAAGACAAAAATCACAGAGGTTATCTCACAACAGCAGTTTGCCAATTGCTTCTCCAGACCTTTATCCACATCTGTCTTCAGCGCAATGATCCTGCATGCTCTGGGGACGATGTTATTTTCTACCCTTCATCCATGCAGGTCATCATCAGCAAGATACCAGCCTCACCACAACATTATGCCCTTCATTTTGCCCTGAAGCCCTCCGGGACTGCACTTTACAGCTCAGAGATATTCATGACAGTTTCTGCTCAGTTGCACAGGGCCACAATTGCACACAAACGCATGTACTCTGGAAGCTATTAGCTTCTTTTCTGCATTTTCACTCACTTGGACACGACTAGCCTCTGTGGTTTGCATTTCTTTTTGGTGAAAAGGCAGGCAGCTTGTCAAGGCTCAGAACACTGAACAGTCAAGGAGGTGGATATGTCACCGCACAGTACCATGTTATGTTTATGTCACACTGACAGCACATACCAGCAGCTTATGCAGCAAACAGACTGCATTGCTTCAACCAAATGGTCATATCTTAAAGTCAGACGGATCCTCAGTGGGACTAGGGGGATGCTGTAGTCATGTCAGGGACTGGCCTGTTTCCAGTCCACATGGTTGGCTACAGTCAAGTGCAGAAGGAAGACGATGTCATTTACATTTGCTGAGCACAGGAGATCATTAATCTTCCTCCTGCTCTGCCATGCATTGCATGCACTGTCCTGAACCACTATTTTAGTCTACAACAAAAGCAGACATTGCTGGAAAAAACTCAGCATACTTAACATTTTAGGTCTAGTGACCATTCTTCAGAACTGACTGCAGCTCTGAAAAGTTTGGTATATACATTGAAGATGGGGTAGGGGAGGGGGAAGGGGTAAACGGTATTTGGAGATGGAGCCCAGAGAGAGTGAGAAAACAACAAACGAGCAAAGAAGCGGGTAATGGTCAGCCTGGGAGAATCAATAGCTGAAAATGGATTGTCTAGCCCATATGGTGGCAAGGTCTGGTTGTGGAAGTTGGGAGTAACAACATGAGAGGAAGTGCTCAGGTCCTTTAAATTATTGAACTCTTGATTGCCTTCTGAAGGCTGCAGAGTCCCCAAGTGAAAAATGAGTTGCTGTTTTTCCAGCTTGCAGTGAAATTTGTCGTCAAGGCTGGTTGACTCTGGTGGTATGGCTCTTTTCTTCGACAGCACAATCAGACTACAATCAAATGGTTGCCTATATTTTTACACAATTTGTCCAGGTGTATTTCTGATCATTAGATATACTTTAAAGCATCAAAGGACAGCTTTGCTTCTCAAAATTATTTCAACATACGTAAGCCTCCGCACTCCCAGATATAGGTTTCCAAACAAACAAAAGCAGTTATGTTAGGTAATGTTAAGTAATTCATTCATGAACTTGTTTTCTATTTAAACCTATCGTTATTTCAGGTTTCTAGTAAAACTAAATCAAGCTAACTGCTTTCTCATAGAGGCAAACTATTGGCCCAAATCCTCTGATCTCCAGATCAATGACAGCGAGACATGCAATGGAAAATTCCTATCAGGACAGCTGCAGAAGTCCTGGCTCATGGATGTACATGGGAATTGCCCAGGAAGTTTAAACTTTTGATGGGTGAATTCCCGGCTACTCAGGGCCCTCTGTGAACGTCTCTGTCACGGAACATCAGAAGGAGATTTGAACTAGATGTGCAAGACTTATCTGCAGACTTACCCAGGAAATGTTAGATAGTTTAAACAACAAAGAAGGTTAACTCACAACTGACTGTCCATAGTCACACTGCCCCTCCTTCAACCACCTATGTACTCTCCTGACCAGACCTGATTGCTAATCAACTGTACTACCCCACAACCACACATTTAATCTCTCCCACCCAACTATCTCACTATCTCTAGGTCCCAGCTACCCACTTATCCTCCAACCCATTCACTCACTCACCCATTCACCAATTTTTCAAAGGCAGGACTTTTTAAAATTTACTTGCATTCGGCAATAGTGCTATAAAAAGGGGGGGTCTGTCATATCTTCCCCAACTCTAAACTGCAGACTGCAAGACGACAGAAGATGCTGCTCTGCCCATTTCTGTGCCAGCCAGGATTGGAAGATGCCAAGATAAATGGGCAGTCATGTTGGGTTAGGAAAATGTTTGATGGCAGCCATTATATAAAAAGAAATGCAAAAAACTCAATACTCAGCACAGCATTTGGTTATGAATAAAAATGACCTTATGATAAAGTAAATGCGGATAAATTGCTTCAAAAGATTTTGTTCTGCTGCATAGTCATGTCTCATCACAATTTGTGGACTTGAACTTTTAATAGTATCCTATGTAACACAATATCTCTATTTGATAAATGCTGTATTAAAGCTACATTTTTTAAATACAAGTGCCGGATTGTGAACAAATTGAACCTGTCCAAGTATTGTTCTATTTCCAATAATTCTTTCTCTTGCTTCTTTTAAACCCAAATAATCTTTTCAGTTAAAAACGGACCAAAATGTCTTTGATAAGAACATTGTTTTCCTGTTTTGTATCCATTACATTCACACCAGCTTTCAAAACAACCACAACACTCTAACAAATGTGTGTAACTCTGAGACACTTGGTAATGATTTATGTGACTGAGGGCAACCTGTGGGGCATGTGACATGTGGTAATTTTAGGAGAAGTTTTCCAGTTAAAAGAAACTATCTTATGGTCCAGCAAATATGGCAACTCTAATAAAAGAGAAGGTCAAATTGTGAAACCAAAGTTTCCACTAAGTAAAATAAACATCCAAATAAATCGTTGTAACATCTGTCATGTCACTCCTTCGCAATATTTTCAAGATGGTTTGTTCACCTCACTGTGCCTATCTCAGAACTCTTGAATGTTGCATTATCATCCTGCAGAACTACAATATCAACTTTGTTGAACTTGTGCATATTCAGACTTAGATTGGTGAAGTTAAAATATTTAAAGGTACTTTGGATTTTTTGAGCTTTAAGTTTATCTCAACTTCTTTTAGTAAAAGAACTATTTTTGTTTTACTATATTTGTCTACATGTAAATTCCTAGTTATAAAGAACACTGATATATTAATGTTTTGTCACTGCATAGTAGAATGCATGTTTACAATCACAAGTCCCCACGCAACAACTTGCCAATTTTTCTCAAGCCGTCAGTGGAACAGAAATGGTGCCTTTACTAGCTGAGTAGGACAAAATCACAAGGTGTGTTGCCCTCACTCTTCTCATATACGTCTGTAGATGGTCATAAAGTAGAAGTGCAGACATCTGGGAGTGGATGGTCTGCTTGTACATGGCTGTGAAATGGAAAAAAGAAAATAAATAGATGTGTTCTTTTAATGAATTACTGCAGAACTGAAGTTGTCAAAAAGACTGCAGGAAAGTGATACTACAGTTTAAAATAGCACGGAAAGCTAATTGACATCACTTTCAGACATTACTAAGCAGTCTGGGAAGTCTGTGGTTAACTTAGCTGGTTTACAAAGTCCTTCAGTAAGATATCCAAAGCACAAACATTGAAAATGATTATATACCGCGAGTTAAAAGAAAGCTTTGTAAACCACCTGACTAGAAGTTGTGTGGCAAATATCACAAATTCACCAGGGGTCTACGAACATATATTCATTTTCCTCTGCACTCAGAAATGTGCATAAAACATTGCACTTAAGCCACATTTATCAAAGAAATCATTTCTGCTGCTGATTGTATCATTAGAATGAAACCAAATTTCAATGTGATTTATTGGGTAAGTCCTCATGAGTATAAATGAAGAAATGCTTATAATGACAGCACCTACACAAACTAACACAAGCATTTTGTTTTGTTTGTACTCATGATGACTTGTCTAGCAAATAGCATCTTGAAAAAAAGAAAAATCTAAAATTTGGTTTCCTTTTAGTGACTTGGCAATAAATCAAACAATTTCTGCCTCACCATATTAATCACTCTGCCACATTTCAGGCACTTACAATTGCCATTTGAAATCTGTTTTACACATAGTTGTCGGATATGTTGGCTGTAATATCTGGCATTATAAATTATGCTAAGGTAGTGGTTGACAAAATTGCATTTGTTGAACTGATCCGTTAAGAAAAAAATGGAACCATTCTGAAATATAGTAATGGAAGTTTAAAATGAAGTCTCTTTAGATTTTGTTCTGCATACATTGTATGTACAAATTATATGTAAAACTTTGTGGACATGTTGAAGAAGACTGAAAATGAGTATGACTTCTTTTAAACAGTATGGTTAACATGGAGACAGGATAAAAGTCTCTCTTGGTTTCATAGCGATTCTTTTATGTTGGAATGACAAGACAACAATTGAGGTTTCAATTTTCTCACCAATTTGGCCTATTTATTCTTCAAACATGCTTTCAAACTAACTTTTAACTAAAAAGAATGGCCTCTAGTTTTCCCCTTTTATTCTTTACACATTCCCAGAAAAGGATCATTCTGTTCCACCTGAACTTTGATGTATCAATAAGATTACTTGAATTGAATTGTAATATGTCTAATAAAACATTGCTTCAGTTTCAAAGATGTTAAAGTTAAACTTCTGCTATTGCAGCCTTCGAACCTCCATTTACTGCGATTCATGAGAGTCATTAATTTGTGGTGCCACTCATCCCTACCCCGAACCCACAAATACTGCAATATCTTTTTCCAGTTACTATCCAGCAGCCGATACCCTATCTATGAAAACTCAATTTTATGGAGTGCAGAATTTAGTGTGGCAGGTAGGATCCTAACACTGCCAACCCAAAAGCACTGAAACATCAAGTGTTGTTGAGTACCACAGTTGTTGTTGAGGTATTTAGAGGGCTTGGTACCTCTGAGGCGTAATCTGGAATAAGAATTGATCGGGTTGAAGGTCACAGGCAATCCTATTGAGAGACATTGAGCAGTATGGCAGGTGGCTAGAGATGTCACATTTCCATTCACTGATCTCGGCTATCTGTGTGTGGCCATTCAATGTGTTATGACATCACAGTCAGGTACTCAGGGCAAGATTTCATCACTCCCATTTCTTACTCAGTGTGTTCCTTCAGAGCCTCCAGACCTTCCATGGAAATACAGTCTCTCTCCTCCAATTGAAAACCTTGATTAATTCCTGAAGTACCTCAACCAAGAACCTGAAAGCCCTTTTTCTTGTCTGGCGCGCCAACTGCAGTAGCTTCTATACACAGGAACCTTCTATTTAAAAGAGCACACTGCCTTCACGAATTGCAGGCTTGCTAAAACAGCCTCAGAGTGCCCAGTGAGCATTGGACCAGCCAGGGAAGCAGTTGACTGCCAGATTAATTGAAACAAGGTGGCAGCAGAGAGGATTTGGGTTCAAATTGATTGGTTTTGGACTAACCGAGAATCACAATCTCATGCCCAAAATGGTACCAATCCCATTTTTAGCCTGAGGTGTAGCAATCTCAAACTCGGTCGATTTAATAGCCTGTTTTTGAAATTACACAGACTCAGTAAATGGTAAAACATTTCTAGAATCAAGTTACAGAATTTAAAAATCCCTTAATGCAAAAATGCATAAACATGCCTTTATGAACTCTGTGCAAACTCCATGCTCCTTGATTGGGCAAGACCTTTAAATCTTAAAACTCATTATGATTCAATGGAACAATTTTAATTATATTTTATAAACTAAAAATATGAGTCATAAATATTTGCTAATCCTAAGATCTTTTCTCCCATCGTTACAAATATACTGTACATACTATTTACCCTGCTGAAGGACTTAACCACATCAGTCATGAGCTGCCTGCCAAATTTACTTCCATAAACATAGCAGCACTTTTGTACTGGTTATAGAAGAAACCTTAAAGCAGAAACATTTGAACATCATTAGTTTCTTTGTTTCAAAGTACTGGCACAAAGAGTTGGTATGAGCTTGATGGGATGAATGTCTTCTTTCTGTGCTATAGCTGTTCTATGATTCAGTCTTCTCTGAATCAGATTTATAGTGGCATATATACATTGAAAACCTTTCCAACTATTTTACAAAAGAAAGAGTTTTCATTTACAGAGCATCTTATGTGACATTGGGACATCCCAAAGTGCTTCACAATCAATTGAGTACTTCTTGTTGTAATTTATTAGAAGTGTAGATCAAAGGGAGGATGTTAGGAATCAGTACTCATCGCTACAACTTTGTTCAAATATTGCCATTCCCCGCTTGTTTAAGCAAACTTTTAATGTTCATCTATCCATAATTGCTTCTGCTTCCTTCATTGAAAATAATAAATGGCAATCACATCAATTACATGAATGTTTAATTTCTTATTACAGAATGAAATGGTTTCATTATCACTGCATAAATGTACAAATAATATTTTAAACAATGTTTTACTTTAAAAGGAATGCTGAACTCAACTCATGTTTGAAACAAGTATACTAGGGTACTTACGCTTGCATTCTCAGTTTAATTCTAAAAATGTTCTTCTGTTATTCTACCTCACATTTTGGTCATTCTATTGCTTCTCTTAGTCATAGAGTCATAGAGATGTACAGCATGGAAACAGACCCTTCGGTCCAACCCATCCATGCCAGCTATCCCAACTCAATCTAGTCCCACCTGCCAGCACCCAGCTCATATCCCTCCAAACCCTTCCTATTCATATACCCATCCCAATGCCGATTAAATGTTGCAATTATACCACCACATCCTCTGGCAGCTCATTCCATACATGTACCACCATCTGTGTGAAAAAGTTGCCTCTTAGGTCTCTTTTATATCTTTCCCCTCTCACCCTAAACCTATGCTCTCTAGTTCCAGACTCTCCCAACCCAGGGAAAAGACTTTGCCTATTTACTCTATCCATGCCCCTCATAATTTTGTAAACCTCTATAAGGTCACCCCTCAGCCTCCGATGCTCCAGGGAAAACAGCCCCAGCCTGTTCAGACTCACCCTATAGCTCAAATTCCCCAATCCTGGCAACATCCTTGTAAATCTTTTCTGAACCCTTTCAAGTTTCACAGCAGCTTTTTGATAGTAAGGAGACCAGAATTGCACACAATATTCCAATGTCCTGTACAGCCACAACATGACCTCCCAATCCTGTACTAAATTCTCTGACCAATAAAGGAAAGCATACAAAATGCATTTTTATCCTGCCTTCATCCTAATCTATTCATTCTATTTTAATTAAAACAAAGAATTGTTTTATTTAGATTAGCCTTTTAATTGCCTGTTTTCAGATTTTACCTTATTCCTATGCATCATTTATATTTTGTTCTCAACATCATTTCCACTTAACACACATTTCCAACACATGAAAAACTGCTTACTGTACTCATTATATAAATGACATGACATCGTTTTTGTGTTAATAGTTGAAAAGTCAAACAAACCAGACGACCAAACAGTACATCAACCATCCCTATTCAGTTATTTCTGTGTTCACAACGAAGCATCAAGCTAGAATTTAAGGCCTCTTGCTGGGCATCTTTTTGGCACATGATACTTCAGACAGCTTGTCCACTGCTTGCTTGCCCACCCTGACCCAGTTCCCATCAAAAAAAGTCAGCACATGGTTGGTGAAATCGCAGTCTTTAGTCAAACATTAAAGGGCAATTAAGCTTGTTAACATTCCAACTGATACAAACTGTACATTGCCAAAACCATAGTATGGTTGGCGTGGTCAGGCAGCTAGAACTTGGAAAGGCAGCTTTTCAGATGTCACGTGGTTGGAAGGTGGAAAGGAAGGGAGGCACGAGTTTCAAGGGGTGCCCTTTGTACATCCGGATCAGCGCAGAAACTTTCAACTATCACAGCTAGACTCTTCAAGCAAGTCAAGGAAATGAGCAGCAGCAAAGTGGTTTCTCAACCCTAGAGGTAGTGCACCCAGAGCATTGAGCAAAACCACCCTGCAAATTAACCTACTTTACAGTTCCACCCATTCCTCACCTATCCAAATCTCTCATCATATTTTCATCTGAATGGTTGAAACTCACAGTCATCCTGACCTGGTGCCAAACGCTCAAAGGACAAAGGTTGTCCTTTCCACTTCTCCACAAAATCCATTTTTTTACACTGCTTTTAGGAGAAAAATTAACAGAACAACAGACAGAGATAGTGACCAGAGTAGGGGAATAAAGGGGGAGACTTTCAGTCATAGTCACTGGGAATGAGGGGGAGACTTTCAGTCATAGTCACTGGGAATGAGGGGCGGACCTTTAGTAATAGACGCTGGGAATGGGGTGGGGGGGCGGGGGGACCTTCAGTAATAGTCACTGGGAATGAGGGGGGGACCTTTTGTAATAGACACCGGGAATGAGGGGGAGACTTTCAGTCATAGTCACTGGGAATGAGGGGGGACCTTTAGTAATAGACACTGGGAATGAGGGGGGGGACCTTCAGTAATAGACACTGGGAATGAGGGGGGGGCTTTAGTAATAGACGCTGGGAATGGGGGGGGGGACCTTCAGTAATAGTCACTGGGAATGAGGGGAGGCTTTCAATAATAGACACTGGGAATGAGGGGGGGGCCTTTAGTAATAGACGCTGGGAATGGGGGGGGGGGGGACCTTCAGTAATAGTCACTGGGAATGAGGGGAGGCTTTCAGTAATAGACGCTGGGAATGAGGGGGGGGGGACCTTTAGTAATAGACGCTGGAAATGAGGGGGGGGGGACCTTCAGTCATAGACACTGGGAATGAGGGGGGGACCTTTAGTAATAGACACTGGGAATGAGGGGGGGGGGCTTTAGTAATAGACACTGGGAATGAGGGGGGGGCTTTAGTAATAGACACTGGAAATGAGTGGGGGGGACCTTCAGTAATAGTCACTGGGAATGAGGGGGGGACCTTTATTAATAGACACTGGGAATGAGGGGGAGACTTTCAGTCATAGTCACTGGGAATGAGGGGGGGACCTTTAGTAATAGACACTGGGAATGAGGGGGGGGGCCTTTAGTAATAGACACTGGGAATGAGGGGGGACCTTCAGTAATAGACACTGGAATGAGGGGGAGACCTTCAGTAATAGTCACTGGGAATGAGGGGGAGACCTTCAGTAATAGACGCTGGGAATGGGGGGGGGGGACCTTTAGTAATAGTCACTGGGAATGAGGGGGGACCATCAGTAATAGAAACTGGGAATGAGGGGGGGGGGAGCCTTTAGTAATAGTCACTGGGAATGAGGGGGGGGGACCTTCAGTAATAGACACTGGGAATGAGGGGGCGCCTTTAGTAATAGACGCTGGTAATGAAGGGGGGGGACCTTCAGTAATAGTCACTGGGAATGAGGGGAGGCTTTCAGTAATAGACGCTGGGAATGAGGGGGGGACCTTTAGTAATAGACACTGGGAATGAGGGGGGGGGACCTTCAGTCATAGACACTGGGAATGAGGGGGGGACCTTTAGTAATAGACACTGGGAATGAGGGGGGGGGGACCCTCAGTAATAGTCACTGGGAATGAGGGGGAGATCTTCAGTAATAGACGCTGGGAATGAGGGGGGACCTTTAGTAATAGACACTGGGAATGAGGGGGGGGGGGACCCTCAGTAATAGTCACTGGGAATGAGGGGGAGATCTTCAGTAATAGAAACTGGGAATGAGGGGGGGACCTTTAGTAATAGACACTGGGAATGAGAGAGGGCCTTTAGTAATAGACACTGGGAATGAGGGGGGTTCCTTCAGTAATAGACGCTGGGAATGAGGGGGGGACCTTTAGTA
Organism: Hemiscyllium ocellatum; assembly: GCF_020745735.1. NCBI lineage: Eukaryota > Metazoa > Chordata > Chondrichthyes > Orectolobiformes > Hemiscylliidae > Hemiscyllium > Hemiscyllium ocellatum. The sequence continues at coordinate 60,871,814 of NC_083407.1, read as the reverse complement.
AAAGACACTGGGAATGAGGGGGTGCCTTCAGTAATAGACACTGGGAATGAGGGGGGGGGGACCTTTAGTAAAAGACACTGGGAATGAGGGGGGTACATTCAGTAAAAGACACTGGGAATGAGGGGGGACCTTTAGTAATAGACACTGGGAATGAGGGGGAGACCTTCAATAATAGACACTGGGAATGAGGGGGGTACATTCAGTAATAGACACTGGGAATGAGGGGGGGACATTCAATAACAGACACTGGGAATGAGGGGGGGAACCTTGAATAACAGACACTGGGAATGAGGGGGGGGGACCATCAGTAATAGTCCCTGGGAATGAGAGACAGCCCTTTAGTAATAGGCACTGGGAATGTGTGTCCACCTGACCCACAGGGAAGGAGGTACTGATCCTGAAGGCATCAACAACCTGACATCAAGACCTGAATCACTGATGTATACAAAAGTCAGGAAACAATTCATTTCTTAATTGATTTCTAGATAAAGATAGACTATTGTATGTTTGAATAATATTTTTTTAAATCAGCAAAAACTTTAGGCAGCTAACTCTCAAGAAACACACATCTCCCTCAAATGGATCTATGATCTTAGCATAACATTCAATTGATTGTACTTATTTCCATTTTTAGAGTTTATGATCAGGACTACTAATGGAACAAAAATCATCAAACATTGCTGTCAAACCGTCAGATTTCCTATAAGGATAGCATACTATTGGATATGGCTTAGCATCCTATGTACGCTTGATGACCTCAATCAAATCAGGCACATGCCTTACCAGTCATCAATTACTGGTTTTGGATCCTTTTTGATCTATTTTAATTGCATTATATTTCATCATCAATCATATTTTGTCACAGCTGTAGACCATCATTGTCAAGTATTTTAACTTGCCTTTTACTAAACCTACATATAACATGCTATTTCAGAACTTGTCTGCATCGATGCAGTTTTTGAAATCATCACATCTAACCTTAATTTCATACTTCATCCATTTCAGTTTCAATCTGCCACAAGCAAATCCCTCTCTTCCGTTGGGTATAAATCATTTATGAGGGAAATCTGTCTCCCCCCAATAAATCTTTATCTTCTGATCCTCAGTATTTTATTACTTGATCATTTCCTTTATTGTTGCAAATTGAGGATGATTCTGGCTATGATAAATTGGGGGGGGGGGGCATTATTTAAACGTTGATAAGGAATTTCAAATATTTAAGGAGAGCATAGAGGAACTGAAACAATTGTTATTCCTGTTTGGTGTGAAGGTAAAATGGGCAAGGTGGCCCAAGCTTGGCTAACAAGGGAAATTATGGATAGTGTTAGATCCAAGGAAGAGGTATACAAGTTGTCCAAAAAAAGCAGTGGACCTGGATTGGGAGCAGGAGTACAAAGGTACAATTGAAAGAAAACACATACTGATTGTAAAAACTTCTATAGGCATGTGAAGAGAAAAAGAATACTGAAGACAAATGTAGTTCCCTTACAGTCAGAAACAGAGGAAGATTATTCTGGGGGACAAAGAGATGGCAGAACAATTAAATCCAAATTTTAGTAGACAAAAATAAGATTCCAAAACTGTTAGAAATGCAGCATCTAATGAGAAGGAGAAACTGAAGGAAATTATTTTTAGTAGGGAAATAGCGCTGGAGAAATTGATACAATTAAAAGCTGAAAAATCCACAGGGCCTAATAATCTACATCCTGAAGCACTTAAGGAAGTGGTAATAGAAATAGTAAATGCATTGGTGATCTTTCAAGATTCTGTGGAGTCAAATAGTTTCAATGGAATAGAGAGTAGTTAATGAACCTCACTATAGAAAATAGGAAGTAGACAGGGCTTTCAGAAGTCTTTCAATAAGGTCCCACAAAAGAGACTAGCTTGAAAAAGGAAAGCACATGGGATTGAGTTAGTGTACTAATATGGATAGAGAACTGATTGGCAGACAGAAAAAATAAGTAAGAACAAATGGATCTTTTTTCTGAGTGTCAGGCAGTGACAAGTGTATTGTTGCAATGATCACTGTTAGAAGCCAAACTATGCACAACACATATTCATGATCTAAATTAGGTATTTAAATACATCTCCAATTTTTTAGATGACAAAAAGCTGGATGGGAGGGTGAACTATGATGAGGATGCAGAGATGCTTCAGTGTGGTTTGGACAAGTTGAGTGAGTGGAGCTAATGTATGGCAGAGCAAATATAATGAGGATAAATATGATGCTGTCCACTTTGGTAACAAAATAAGGAAGGCAGATTATCAGATTATTATCTGAATGATGACAGATTGGAAAAGGTGGGGGGTTGCAATGAGATTTGGATGTCTAGGTAGACCAGTTACTGAAAAGAAGCATGCAGATACAGGAGGGGGTGAAGAAGGCAAATTTATCTAGGCCATCATAGCATCATCCCACTCCTGTCATGTCGCCCTTTTTGTGGGCGGCACAGTGGCACAGTGGGCGGCACGGTGGCATAGTGGGCGGCACGGTGGCACAGTGGTTAGCACTGCTGCCTCACAGCGCCAGAGACCCAGGCTCAGTTCCCGACTCAGGCGACTGACTGTGTGGAGTTTGCACGTGCTCCCCGTGTCTGCGTGGGTTTCCTCCGGGTGCTCCGGTTTCCTCCCACAGTCCAAAGATGTGCTGGTCAGGTGAATTGGCCATGCTACATTGCCCGTAGTGTTAGGTAAAGGGGTAAATGTAGGGGTATGGGTGGGTTGCACTTCGGTGGGTCGGTGTGGACGTGTTGGGCCGAAGGGCCCGTTTCCACACTGTAAGTAATCTAATCTAATCTAAAGAGGATTTTGAGGACAAGAGCAGGGCTGTCTTGCTGCAATTGTACAGGACCTTGGTGAAATCACATTTGAAATACTGATTGCAATTTGGTTTCCTTGTCTGGCTAGTGAGGAAGTGTAACAAGTTATTAGTAGGCTGATCCATGGGATGGTAGAACTGATACACGAAGAGAGACTGGACCAGTTAGGTCTATATTCACTGGAGTTCAGGATGAGGGAGTTCTTATGGAAATCTGTGAAATTCTAAAAGGACTAGACACAGGGTAAACACAGGAAGGATGTTCCAGATCTCAGGGGAATCCAGCACCATGGCCACAATTCAGTATCGTACGGAGATATTTTCTTCACTTACAGAGTGGTGAGTCTGTGGAATACCCTACTGTAGAAAGTAGTTGAGGCCAAAACATTAAATGCTTCCAAGAAGTGGAGGTGCCGCTGTTGGACTGGGGTGGACACGATCAGAAATCAGACAACGCCATGTTATTGTTCAATAGGTTTATTTGAAATCACAAGTTTTTGGAGCGCTGCTCCCACATTAGGTGGAGTGAAGAGAAGCACACAGGCATAGAATTTATCGGCAGAGTGTCAACACTCCACTCACATCAACTGTACAATCTTTTAATCTCTCTGCCTATAAATTTTTATGCCTGTGTATTTCGCTACACTCCACCTGATGAAGGAGCATGCTCTGAAAGCTTGTGATTTCAAATAAACCTGTTGGACTATAACTTGGGTTTGTGGGACTTGTGACTGCTTTCAAGAGGTTAGATATAGTTCTTAATGCTAAAGGGGTCAAAGTGTATGGGGAGGAAGCAGGAATAGGATACTGAGATGGATGATCAACCATAATTATTCTGAATGGTGGAACTGGGCCTGAAATGCTGAATGGCCTATTACTGATCCTATTTTCTATGTTTCTTTATCCTTCCTACTTAACAACAATGGCTTGCAGTTATATAGTGCGTGAAAAGTCCCAAAGCACTTCACAGGGATGTTATCAAACAAAAATTGACAACAAGCCACAATTTAATCTAATCTTATCTAAATAAGGAGACATTAGCATAGGAACCTCAAGTTTGGTTGAATGAGTAGATTTTAAGGAATGTTTATAAAGGGTGGAAAATGGAAGGCTAACAAAGGAATGTAGTTGAATAGACTTATTTGAGGAAAAGGCAAGTGAAAACTAGAAATGGGAAATATTATCGAGGTAGGAGTAGTCATTCTTGATGATGGAGCGGATATGTAATTGGAAACAAGTCTTAGAGCCAAATATGATGGGAATAGTTTGGTTCAAACTTAACAACAGAGAAAAGGCTGCTCTAGGTGGCTAGGTAAATAGACAGTTAAATTTACAGAGGGTATCTAAATATATCTTTGGTTTTCTCAAATCTTAGTTGGAAAAAGTTCTGTTTACAGAGGATTGGATGTTGGAATCATAATAAATCAAATAAGTACTCATAGTAGGTCACTTCAGCAAAATTACTTTTGTACATAGTAATTTTGAGTAAACTAATCAATAATAGTCAATTGTGTTCTAACGACAGGGCTAGTCATAGAGTCATGGAGTTTTACAACACAGAAACAGACCCTTCAGACTCTTCTACACTGAAAGATATCCTAAACTGATCTAAACCCATTTGCCAACATTTGGCCCATATCACTCCTGTTCATGTACCCACCCAGCTGCCTTCTAAAAGCCACAATTGTATCCACCTGCACCACCTCCTCTGGTAGTTCGTACCGTGGTGCGCACCACCCTCTGCATGAAAAAGGTGCCCCTCAGGTCCTTTTTAAATCTTTCCTCCCTCACCTTAAACCTATGCCCCGAGATAAAGACCTTGGCTATTCACCCTATCCATGCCCCTCATGAGTTTATAAACTTCGATATGGTCACCCCTCAGCCTCCAACACTCCAGGCGAAAAAGCCTGAGCTTATTCAGTTTTCCTATAGTTTAAACCCTCCAATCCCAACAACATCCTTGGGAATCTTTTCTGAACCTTTTCAAGTTTCACAAACTTTTTCCTGTAACTGGGAGACATGAACTGAATACAATACTCTCAGAGTGGCCTCACAACTGTCCTGTACAGGTGTAAGTTGACATCCCAACTTCTCTATTCAACCCACTGACCAATGAAGGCAAGCATGCCAAAAGCCTCCTTCATCACCCTGTCTGCCTGTGACTCCACTTCCAAGGAACTATGGGCTTATACCCTTGGGTCTCTTTGTTCAGCAACACTGCCTAGGGGCCTGCCATTAACTGGATATGTCCTGCCCTGGTTTGCCTTATCAAAATGCAACACCTCACATTTATCAAAACTAACATTTCGTTGTAGTCTACCATAACATATAATAGTGCATACGATATTATATATAGTTATAAATATTATATACAATTTTATATGTTAATAATGTAGACAATATACAATAGATAATCGTTTACACAACATAAATATTTCCATCAATAGGTTGACCAGTTTAAGTTCAAAAATGTACTTAAGTGTCCAATATTTAACCATGCCTTACTATTGCCATTTCGATTATATACTTTCAGTTCTGAAGACCAGTCATACTGACCTCAAAATATTAACTCTCTTTCACTTCCACAGATGCTGCCAGACCTTCTGAGCTTTTCCAGCATTCTATGTTTGATTCATGGGTTGCAAATGCAGGCAAAAGGGCTTTCCGTCACTTGCTATCGAGAGGCTCTGTCAGCCTTCAAAGTTGTAAAGATGTAATTTCATCCTGTTCTTCAAATTCTGAAGTTTAGCTTTTCACTCGATTACGTTTGTCCACCTACCTTTGTTCCTGGTCCTGGTAGCAGCACAAAATTTCACTCAATGAGTGTGAAGTCATTACTAATTAGCAACAAAAGCCAAAAAAATGTTTATTCTTTTACAACTTTGATGGAGCGGATGGCAAAACATTACTTTACCAACATTTTAATCTTAGCATTCTTTTGATTTGGAACACATTTGCTTTAAAAGTTCAGCATTTAGAAATAATTTTATTGCAAGTAGTCCTGGACAAAAATGGTCAAGCAATCCAAAAAAGTGTGGTAACATTTCAAACAATTTAGAAACTGCTTATGTTTTCCTCAGTTAGCTCCTGGCGTAATTCTTGTCTATAAGCCTGCCAGATTTATAAAAAGGTTTTGTCAGTCCTCAACTCCGAACTTCATATCATTGGCAGTCCCTTGCAGACAAATGTGACTATCTTCTACCCTCAGGGTCAGTTCCTAGATGGCTGTACAGACTGATACCACTACCACTGGTTCTGTTACACTTGGAAAAGGTGGCGGAAATGGGAAGGGATGGGTGACATCTTGATGTGGAAGTGTGCTTCTTACGCTGTTTTCGCCTCACTTCCATTGTTTCCTGATGACAATTCTCGAGGTGCTCAACAACTTCCCAGATGCTTCTCTCCCATTTTTGGATGGTCTTGTGCTAGTGATTTACCAAGTGTCTGTGGTAATTCCACAACTCTCACAGGTGAACACAGAGCTCCTTAACATAATAATTGACACATTCCCTCAAGATAATTCATAATTTATGGAACTAGCCTCAACACTAGGCTGGTTACACTTTGGAAGGTGCAACACACTCCAGATTAATCATTAGGAGACTCAATATTCAAACTGAAGGAAAATGCACAATGAGTGCACTTGTTTTATCAATTTCCAGAATTATGACTGTTTAAGTAATGTGAATAAGATAATTTAATAACATGCCCATCTTAACAAAAGGATTGAGACTCCATTGAACAATTACTTGTTTTCATTGCTTTCATGTGCATTCATGGGGAGGCTTGATGATATCACTGAAGTGCTTCCTCTGTCCGCCTGCTTTTTCAATGCTGGGAGTAGAGCATCTGCTTGAGGAATCTCATGTCAGTCATGTGAATGATGTGCCCAGCTGATCATAGCCAATCAATCATGGTCAGTGTCGCAGTGCTGGGAATATTGGCCTGGTCAAGGATACTGGTGTTGCTGCATCTTTCCTTCCAGCCAATTCACAGGATTTAACACAGGGAGCATTGGTGGCACTGCTCCAATGTCTTGAGGTGTCTGCTCTACACAGTCCACTTAGACTCATAGAGTCATAGAGGTGTACAGCATGGAAACAGACCCTTCAGTCCAACTCATCCACTTCAAACTGATATCCTAAATTTATCTCATCCTATTTCTTATACATTATTAGCAAACAGCTATACAGCAAAAATAATTGTAAGCTTGACTAATTTCGAGATCCCTCCTGCTAAAAGCTGTCAGAGAAGAGGAAAGGAAGGTCAAATTTGAAATGGAGGATAGAAATGAGATGAATTATTCAGAATTTTCTTTGAATTTAAAATTTTGAACATCCCTTCCAATAGAAATTTAATATTATTTTTGTCTGATTGCCCCCCTGGAATGCGTTGAGATGTTTTATTGCAGTAAATGAGTAGATTGCCTCATCAGAAAAGGTGAGACAGGCTAGGCCTGTATCCTCTAGAGTTAGAAGAGTCACAAGTGACGTAATGCAAACAGGTGAAAGTGAGGACTGCAGATGTTGGAGACTAGAGTCCAAAATGTATTTCAAACTTATAAGATCTTGAGGGGACTTGACCAGGTAGACATGGGAGAATCTAGAACTCGGGGTCATAGTTCAAAAATAAGTGATTGCCCATTTAAAACAGAGATGAGAAATTCTTTTTTTCACTCAGAGGAATTCCCTTCCTCAAAAGGCAGTGGATGCAGATTATTTGTATATTTTTAAGGTAGAGGTATATAGATTCTTAATTATGAAGAGATTGAAGGCTTATTGGAAGATGCAGGAATGTAATGTTGATGTTAAAAATAGATCAGCTATGACATCATTGAATGGCAGAGTAACTCAAAGGGCCTACTCACATCCTTTGTTTGTAAAGGTGTAATACAAATGGATGTTGTTGTAATATGCAATATAACAGGCAGCTGATACATTGAGTAGGTTAAATAACTAGCCTTTTTGTTTTCAGGTAAAATACAGTACAGATGGAAAACACAATTCCCTTTCTGGGACAACAATAACAATGTTCCTAACCTTTACTTCAGCGTAATACTCCCTACAGACTCTGCAGTTTAGTGTTAAGTTCAATAAATTTAAAGACAATTCTTGCTAGAAAGTAATGGCAATTGCAGACTGTGTCCACACAAGCTAGACTCATTTTATGCAGGATTCCTAATAACTGTCGGGAGTTTAGATTTGTATTCCAGCTGCGACAGTTGGATTTGAATTCAGCTCTCACAGGTGAACACAGAGCTCCTTAACATAATAATTGACACAGTCCCTCAAGATAATTCATAATTTATGGAACTAGTCTCAGCACTAGGCTGGTTACACTTTGGAAGTTGCAACACACTCCAGATTAATCATTAGGAGACTCAATATTTGGACTGAAGGAAAATGCACAATGAGTGCACTTGTTTTATCAGTTTCCAGAATTATGGCTGTTTAAGTGATGCGAATAAGAGAATTTAATAACATGCCCATCTTAACAAACGGATTGAAACTCCATTGAACATTTACTTGCTTTCATTGCTTCCACATGCCTTCACACTGTAAAATTAAACTGAACAAAATAAATGCCATACATACCTAGTATATATTCTGCAACACTTAATACAAATTTTCAACTAATATTCATAAGAAATGCTGCATTGGTAAATTTCTCACAAATATAAGAATAAAACAAGTGCAATTAAAATATCATTGTAGTGCTCCCCTGACCATCTAGTTCCCACCTTTCATGATCTTGAATTCATCCAAAAATTCCCGCTACCTATAACCTAACACTCTCTTAAAGTTTGGCAGAGGTGCACTTCGGGGAAAAGCCAGAAGTCACACAACACCAGGTTATCGTGCAAAAGATTTATTTGAAATCACAAGCTTTCAGAGCACTGCTTTTTCACCTGATGAAGGGCGATGCTCTGAAAGTTTGTGATTTCAAATAAATCTTTTGCACAATAACCTAGTATTGTGTGACTTCTGACTTTGTCCACCCCATTCAACACCGGCACCTCCAAGCTTTAGGGGAGCTATCTAAGCACTGGAAGAAGGATAGAATGATATGTTAAGAAACATAAGAACAGCACAAACATCAATCTGTGCCTACTGGATTTATATGGTGTAAATAACAGGGGCAGAACATTCTCAGCTCCTAAATTATGTGAGCCATGGCATGAAAGTTGGGAAAATCAAGTGAGACGTCCAGCAAAGTCCTTCCCAAAACTGAAGTCAGAAGGACCCATTTTCCAAGTGTTGGCCAGTGAGATGAGATTCTTGCTAGTCAGCAGCAGGAGGCCTATTTGCAAGGATTATCGCTCATTATCACTCATTATAAGCCCATCTGACCTTATTTATATGGATTTTCCCATCCTATGGATGAAAAATGGATGCTGAGAATTCCACGGTTGAAAGTCAGAGCAGGAACCTGACAAGTCCAGCTTGCTGCCTCAAATTTGACACCAGTCACCAAAATCTCATGGCACACTCCAAGAGGAGCAAACCTCAGATTGCAACCGGATCTTAGTCAGTTGGGCCAATGGGCTGAGGAGTGGCAATTCAACTTAGGTAAATGTGAGGTGCTGCATTTTGGAAAAGCAAATCTTAGCAGGACTTAGACACTTAATGGCAAAAACTAGGGAGTGTTGCTGAACAAAGAGACCTTGGAGTGCAGGTAGATAGGTAGTGAAGAAGGTATTTGGTATGCTTTCCTTTATTGGTCAGTGTATTGAGTACAGGAGTTGTGAGGTCATGTTGCAGCTGTACAGGACATTGGTTAGGCCATTATTGGAATATTGTGTGCAATTCTGGTCTCCCTCCTATCAGAAGTATGTTGCAAACCTTGAAAGGGTTCAGATAAGATTTACATGGAAGTTGCCTGGGTTGGAGGACTTGAGCTATAGGGAGCGGTTGAATAGGCTAGGGCTGTTTTCCCTGGAACATCCGAGGCTGAGGGGTGACCTTATAGAGGTTTATAAAATCATGAGGGGCATGAATAACGTAAATAGACAAGGTTGAGAGTGTGTTGCTGGAAAAGCACAGCAGGTCATGCAGCATCCGAGAAGCAGGAAAATCAATGTTTTGGGGCAGGGCCCTTCATCATGAATGAGGCCTCATCCCTGATGAAGGGCTCATGCCCGAAACGCCGATTTTCCTGCTCCTCGGACGCTGTCTGAACTGCTGTGCTTTTCCAGCAACACACTCTTAACTCTGACCTCCAGCATCTGTTGAACTCACTGTCTCCTAAATAGACAAGGTCCTTTCCTTGGAGTGGGGGAGTCCAGAACTAGAGGGCATGGGTTTAGGGTGAGAGGGGAAAGATATAAAAGAGACCTAAGGGACAACATATTCATGCAGAGGGTGGTGCATGTATGGACTGCCATAGGAAGTGGTGGAGGCTGATACAATTGCAACATTAAAAAGGCATCTGGATGGCAATATGAATAGGAAGAGTTTTGAGGGATATGGGCCAGGTGCTGGCAGGTGGGACTAGATTGGGTTGGGATATCTGGTCGGCATGGACAGGTTGGACCAAAGGGTCTGTTTCATGCTGTACATCTCTATGACTCTAATTGCATGAGCCCCACGCCCAGGGACATTGACATCTGACATGCCAGCCTCACTTCATCATCATTGCACATCTCGGATCCACTGACAGCACTCTTCTGCACTTTAGTTTTGGAGTGCACCAATACGTCTCATTGCAAAACTGCTACAAGCACAGGGACAGCAGGGTGCAGGGATAGGCATTCAGCTCATGGTTTGGACCACGGTGCACCTTTGGGCTCCTTGCTCACTCACTTTGTGTCTACTTGTTATTTACAACATAGCTGCCTTGTCTTTATACAATTTGCCACACCAACCAAATTTTAAAGGTTCACGGTGTTTTCATCCTGATTTGAAGTTTAGAGCCAAAGTAAAGCCTGACAGTTTGTCATAATTGTCAAGGATATGTAATAGCAATGGCACTATCCTACCTAAGTATTACATCTGCACCAAGTACCAGCCATGTATGTGCCTAACATAGACATATGCTTCAAGCCAACAGCCATTTTAAAGGGGAGCACTCCTCAGTCAAGTCCGGGGAGATACCCTTCAGACATGGACAGACTGTGCAGTAAGTCAAAGACACCTCTGGCATCTGTCCAAGGATGTGGTAGCATTCAGACAGTTACCCAGGGCTGGGGGAACACATCTGTACAGTTTATGGAGTGGGTCCCAGTCAGTCCTGAGGTTCCACTGCTACTTGTTTGGTGAGTTTCAGGAACACAGTTAGGGAGCTGTACGTGTATCAGTCTGATCCTTCAACTTTTGGGGCTGCACAGTTAAGTTGCTCAAGGGGTGGCGATTGGGGGTGGGGTGTGGTCCATGGTCAGTCTTACGGGTCCAGGCACTAAAGGTCAAAGATGGGGAGAGGTATTATTAGGAGACAATGCTGTGGGAAGGACACTGGGGAGTTTCTGGTGGGGATTGGAGGAGAGTCCTGAGGTACAGAAGGGATACAATAGTGATGGGAGCAACTCAATACAATAGACCATTGAGGGGAAAGAGGTGAAGTGGGATGGGGATTATCAACAGTCAGCAATACCCTGTCCTCACTAGGACAGACAGAGAGCACTACTAGGTATGGTATGCCTGGGGCTGGGGTAAATTGGTCAAAGGAAGATCCAGATAATAATCAAAGATCTGCGAATATCGGAGATCTGAAACTAAAACAAAAACTGCTGGAGAAACTGAAAGTCTGGCAGAATCTTTCGAATCCAGTGACCCCTTCATCACTAGAGGGCCCATACAGGCTGAATATACCCTCTGTAACTCAAACTTACACAGGCCTGAGGGTGGAAGTGGAAGAACCAGTCACTTCCAAGCTGTCCTGCGAGGAGCATTCAGGGAGACCTGTAATAGGAATGTAACACGGCAATGGACATTGCTTCTTACTTGGCTGTCGAGAAAAGGATGTTTCTGTGTCTGCACAGGACCATACCCAGTCCTCATCAGTATGGTCCAGGATCACCTCCTTATAGGTTTTCAGGAGCCAAATGTTGGGTGCCCCTCATTCACCATGGCTCCCTCAGCCCTAACATGTATTGTTCTCTCCTGGAAAGGGACAAGAAAGGCACTGAGTGAGATGAAAATGAGTGGCACAGCTGTAGGAGCTGTTGCAGCTGGGGGAAAAGCAGTGAGTGGGCAGGCAAGGCAGAGGGCATGGAGGGTTAGGAGATGGTGGGCGAGACTGATTGAGGGAAGATGTTGCATGAAATAGTAAAAATGACAGAAGGTTGTGTGCAGTAAAAGAGACAGAGTGAGTTTGAGGCAGCAGAGAGATGATGGCACTTAACCTGGTGAAGTGGAGGAAGTCATTGACTGCCTTGGGGCATTGCTGGGCATTTCTCTAGATAGCTTATTGTGCTGACCCAGCTAGCAACTTCTCACCAGGCTGTCAGTATCTAGTTTGTGGCCTTCTCTGGCTGTCCTATGGGTAGAAGACATCCCTCCTCTGCACCATCCTGTCCACTAGGACCTCCCTGTCAACACAACAGGGCTCCAATTTCCCCAGTGCAAATGTCATGAATTGAACAATGCAGACCTGCACTGACAGGCTTGTCGGAGTTCATGATGACCTTTTAAAGATGGCGTCAGTGCCAGGCATCCCAACAAGAGCATGTGCTGCCTATAGCAAATGGGAGTACCGGGTTTTCAGTGGACGACAGGAATGCTTTACCAATCTGGTACCTAGGTAATGAGGCACGCTTGTGACATAAGTATGAGAAATCCTAGTTGGCCTCATGAAACTCGACTAAAATGACATTTAGCCAATTTCTGACAAGAATCAGCCACATGTAAAGAGTAGATTTATTATAAAGGTTACTATGAAGGCTTGAAACTGCACTCTCTAATTTCTCCCAAACACAAAGCTTCATTAAAACTTAATGAAGTCACCTCAAACAATAGCTTATTAGTAAACACTTTAAAAATACAATTTTTACTCCAGGATCCTTTTCTTTATGGCTGTTCCTTCTCTCATCTTTACTTTGCATCTTTCTTGTCCCACAAAATGAAATCAAAACTTTAAAGCGATAAAAATAAAAAAATTTCTTAGACAATTAAATTGTATCAGGGTGATAAATACAGGATGCTTGTAAATTTCTAAGTTTATTTGAGAGCCTGGCGTGCATGGTTAACAATTCAGCATTGTATAATACTGCAATGTACATATTTTTATATGCTTCAATGCCGGTCAACATCTTTCCCCTGTACAGCAAAATGTGTAGAAGTTGCAACTGGTTTAAATTAACTTATTTTTCATTTTGACTGGAAACTGTTTCAAAATATATGTACAAATTTTAATGTGCAGGTGAAACGCTGTAGTCCTTGAGGATGCAACCCAGTTCTAACTCACGTGACTTTGGTAATGCTTAGTTCATATACAATATCTATAAAAGCAACTAATAGTGACAGCCAAAGTCAGTCCTCTGTAAATTGACCTAAGCCAACAAAATAAATGGTCCTGTAATGAAAGAAAAAAGGAGTAAAGATCTTAGTTTTTATTCCATGTCTTCACTGCAGTCCAAATGCAAGGACAATCTCTGGAATGTTATTGTAAAGCAGTGTTCGAAAATCCTCTTTAAAACAAATTAGGGTTATCACAGGAAGTGTCACATGGTATGGTTTAGAATTGATTTCCTGCAATATGACATTCTTACATAACCTTGAACCTTAATCATTGACTGTGCTTCATTAAATTCAGGTTCAATCAACCACATTACTCTACCATTCTCCTTTCATTGCTCCTGGTTTGCCCTCTTTCACAAGGTAACCATAGCAACTTCCTTGGCCTATTTTCACATTAGGAAACCATCAAAATCAAATGTTCTCATTAACAGAGATGCAGCATTCATCATGTTAAGAAAAATTTAAATGCTCATTTTACCTTGGCAAAATCACAACCAATTGAGAACAGAAACAAAAAAAAAATTAACTTTTAACACTAAAACTGATTGCAATTTGACTGCATGCTATGAGGTGTTTTTGAACAATTTTAGTGAATATTCTCATGAAACTTGACAATATTTCAATTAGGGACACTAAATATATTTTTACACAAAAATGGAAGAGTGTCTGGTCTCTATGATAAATCACTCTCGAACCAAATATAAGAATACTTGAATTTTGTGAACGTGATTTTGTGTGAACTCTGATTAATCACAAGGAGAAACAATTCTAAGTTGTAAATAATCTATTTGAGGGGTCTTGACAAAGACCAAAAATCTAGTGAATTAAAATTGCAGATGACATCAAGTGCATGACCCATTTCTTAATGTAGATATTAGATCATTATTTCGAAGTTAATCCATATAGTTAAGCTACATGACAAAAACAGTGATTTGTCCGATGCTATCCATAATGGTCACTGTATATCAGACGCAAAAGAAAATGCTGTGGATGCTAGAAATCTGAAATGACAATAAAAACTGCTGAATATTCAGCCGGTTGGGGAGAGTCTGTGAAGAGAGAATTAAGGTTAAAATTTCAGGTTCAAGATCTTTCATCAGAACAAGAAAACATTTGACAAGAACTGGATTTCAGCAAGCATGAACGCAGAGATAGAGAGAGAGGAAGGATAAGATATGAAATGAAGTCCTGTGAGTAGGAGGAAGACGGGACACATTAAATGATAAAAGGAGTGACGATGTAAGGCCATTGAATAAGCATCTGGAGTTATAGGCTGCCCGACTCGAAGGTAATTCAAGGTGTGAACATATTCTTTTTTGCTGAAGCTTTTAACCTTGGACACATCCTTGAAACTTGGAGAAAGTGAGGACTGCAGATGCTGGAGACCAGAGTTGAAAAGTGTGGTGCTGGAAAAGCGCAGCAGGCCAGGCAGCATCCGAGGAGCAGGAGAATTGACGTTTCAGGTATAAGCCCTTCTTCAGGAATAAGGCTGGTGTGCCAAGCAGGCTGAGATAAAAGGCGGGGGAGTGGAAATTTGGGGGAGGGATGCTGGGAATACGATAGGTGGAAGGAGGTGAGGATGAGGGTGATAGGCTGGAGAGGGGGTGGGGCAGAGAGGTCAGGAAGAAGAATGCAGATCAAGAGGGCGGTGCTGAATCCGGGGGTTGGGACTGAGATTAGGTGGGGTAGGGGAAATGAGGAAGCTGGAGAAATCTACATTCATCCCGTGTGGTTGGAGGGTTCCTAGGCAGAAGATGAAGTGTTCTTCATCTAGGCATTGTGTGGCCAGGGTCTGGCGACAGAGGAGGCCAAGGACCTGCATGTCCTTGGTGGAGTGGGAGGGGGAGTTAAAGTGTCCAGCCACGGGGCGGTTGGATTGGTTGATGTGGGTGTCCCAGAGGTATTCCCTGAAACGTTTCGCAAGTAGGCGGCCTGTCTCTTCAATGTCGAGGAGACCTCATCGGGTGCAGCGGACACAGTAAATGATGTGTGTGGAGGTGCAGGTGAATTTGCGATGGATATGAAAGGATCCATTGGGGCCTTGGAAGGAGGTGTGGGTGCAATTTCTGCACTTCTTGCGGTTGCTGGGGAAGGTGCCAGGAGTGGAGGTTGGGTTGGTGGAGGGTGTGGACCTGACGAGGGAGTTGCGGAAGGAGTGGTCTCTCCAGAACGCTGATAGGGGTGGGGATGGAAATATATCCGTGGTGGTGGGGTCTGTTTAGAGGTGATGGAAATGACGGAGGATGATACGATGTATCCGGAGGTTGGTGAGGTGGAAGGTGAGGTCCAGTGGGGTTCTGTCCTGATGGCGATTGGAGGGGCGGGGTTCAAGGGTGGAGGAGCGGGAAGTGGATGAGATGTGGTGGAGAGCATCGTCGACCACATCGGAGGGGAAATCGTGGTCTTTGAAGAAGGAGGCCATTGGGGCTGTTTGGAGTGGTATATGTCCTCCTGGGAGCAGATGCGGCGGAGGCGAAGGAATTGGGAATATGGGATGGCGTTTTTACAGGGGGGAGGGTGGGAGGAGGTGTAATCTAGGTAGCTGTGGGAATCGGTCGGCTTGTAGTAAATGTCTGTGTTGAGTCGATCACCCGAGGTTTGCTCTCCAGTTCTGTTTTGGGCAACCGACTCAACACAGATATTTACTACAAACTGACCAACTCCCACAGCTACCTAGACTGCACCTCCTCTCACCCTTTGCCCTGTAAAAACGCCATCCCATATTCCCAATTTCTTCGCCTCCACCGCATCTGCTCCCAGGAGGTCCAGTTCCAATACCGAAAAACCCAGATGACCTCCTTCTTCAAAGACCACAATTTCTCCTCTGACATGGTCAACGATGCTCTCCACCGCATCTCCTCCACTTCCCGCACCTCCGCCTTTGAAGCCCGCCCCTCAAATCATCACCAGGACAGAACCCCACTGGTCCTCACCTTCCACCCCACCAACCTCTGGATACATCGTATCATCCCCCGTCATTTCCGCCACCTCCAAACAGACCCCACCGCCAGAGATATATTTCTCTGCCCACCCCTATCAGCATTCCAGAGAGACCACTCCTTCCGCGACTCCCTCGTCAGGTCCACACCCCCCACCAACCCAAGCTCCACTCCCAGCACCTTCCCCTTCAACTGTAAGAAGTGCAAAACTTGGGCCCACACCTCCCTCCCAATGGATTCTTCCATATCCGTTGCAAATTCACCTGCACCTCCACACACATCGTTTACTGTATCCGCTGCACCCTATCTGATTTCCTCTATATTGGGGAGACAGGCCGCCTACTTGTGGAAAGTTTCAGGGAACACCTCTGGGACACCCGCACCATCCAACCCAACCACCCCGTGGCTCAACACTTCAACTCCCCCTCCCACTCCACCAAGGACATGCAGGTCTTTGGCCTCCTCCATCGCCAGACCCTGGCCACATGACACCTGGAGGAAGAGCACCTCATCTTCCGCCTAGGAACCCTCCAACCACTGGGATGAATGTAGATTTCTCCAGCTTCCTCATTTCCCCTCCCTCCCACCTTATCTCAGTCCCAACCCTCAGATTCAACACCGCCCTCTTGACCTGCAATTTTCTTCCCGACCTCTCCGCGCCCACCCCCTCTCCGGCCTATCACCCTCACCCTCACCTCCTTCCACCTATCGTATTTCCAGCGCCCATACCGCAAAATCCTCCCCCCCCCCCCCACACTACCTTTATCTCAGCCCACTTGGCACACCAACTTAATTCCTGAAGAAGGGCTTATGCCTGAAATGTCGATTCTCCTGCTCCTCGGATGCTGCCTGGCCTGCTGCGCTTTTCCAGCACCACACTTTTCAACACCAATGAAACTTAAAAACCAAACAGGAGCAGTCCAAGGTAAATAGCATAAGGCACTGTCAAAGAATACAGGAGGATATAGATAGACTGGAGAGTTGGGCAGAAAATTGGCAGATGGATTTCAAACCAGACAAATGTGAGGTGATATATTTAGGCAAGAGTAATTCTAGAGCGAATTATACAATGAACGGAAGAGCCTTGGGAAAAGTTGATGGGCAGAGAGATCTGTGAGTGCAAGTCCATTGTACCCTGAAGGTTTCTGCACAGGTGGATAGAGTGGTCAAGAAGGCATATAGTATGCTTGCCTTCGTTGGACTGGGAATTGAGAATACGAGCTGGCAAGTCATGTTAAAATTGTACAAGACATTTGTTCTGCCGCATTTAGAATACTGTGCACAGTTCTGGTCGCCACATTACCAAAAGGATGTGGACAGTTTGGAGAGGGTTCAGAGAAGGTTTACAAGGATGTTGCCTGGTATGGAAGGTGCTAGCTATGAAGGGAGGTTGAGTAGGTTAGGTTTGTTTTCAGTAGAAAAAAGGAGATTGAGGGATGACCTGATTGAGGTTTGCAAAATCATGAAGGGTATAGACAGGGTGGATAGAGACGTGCTTTTTCCCAGGGTGAAGGAATCAATAACACCAGGTCATGCTTTCAAGGAAAGAGATGGAAAGTTTAAGGGGAATACGCGTGGCAAGTACTTCACACAGAGGGTGGTGGGCATCTGGAACGCATTGCCAGCAGAGGTGAAAGATTCATTTATGATGCGTCTGGACAGATGCATGAGTAGGTGGGGAGCAGAGGGATACAGATGCTTAGGAATTGGGTGGTTTAGACAGTAGATTTGGATCGGCTCAGGCTTGGAGGGCTGAAGGGCCTATTCCTGGGTTGTAAATTTTCTTTGTTCTTTGTTCTAAGAGCCGATGCTGAGGCAAATTTCAGAAAGTATAAAAATAATAGGTAGTGATGGAAGGAGACCTCAAATTTCCCAGCATTAACTGAAGTAACCATACAGGGAAAAGTTTGGAGGGAGCAGAATTCGTAAAATACATTCAAGAGAGCTTCTTATGCCAGTATAGGAAGCCCTCTAAGTGATGGGGCAATCCTGGATCAGCAAGTGTTGCAGTATCAATGGGGGAGTATTTGTTATCAGTGCTCATAACTCCTTCCAGTTCTGAAGAAGGGTCACTGGGCTCAAAACATTAACTCTGCTTTTTCTCCACAGATGCTGCCAGATCCTGTCCAGCAATTTCTGTTTTCATAACTCTGTTAGATTCAAGATTTTTATGGAAAAATTCAAGGTCTGAAATCAAAGATCTAATCTGGGGGAAGGTTGATTTTAATAAGATCAGATATGATTTGTCCAGAGTACACTGGGAACAGATATTTCCAGGTAAAGCTGTCTCAGAACAGTGGGATGTGACTCAGGCCAACAGGTTCCAATAAAGAAAGAGGGTGGATTATAAAATCCTGTGAACCATGGATATCAAGGGACATACAACAATGCAATTCAGCAAAAAGGGAAGCCTTACAGCAGGTACCGAGGGCGCAAACAGGAGAAGCCCTAAATGATATAGAATGTGGAGGAGGGAACTTAAAAAGGTGAAGAGAGTTCAGAGGGAATATGAAAGGATACTGGCAGATAAAATAAAGGAGAATCCTAAGTCCTGAATTCTGAGGAAGGGTCACCTGACCCGAAATCTTAACTCTGATTTCTCTCCACAAAGGTTGCCAAACCTACTGAGGTTTTCCAACAATTCCTGTTTTTGTTTCTGATTTGCAGCATCCACAGTTCTTTCAATATTATTGAGAATCCTAAGTTGTTTTACAGCCACATTCGGAGTAAAATGATAATGAGAGAAAGACCATTAAGGACCACAGTAACCCTATCAAAAACCCCTATCAATCAGTGTCCACTTGCTGACTTATTAGCTCTCTTCAGACTAACAGTCTAAATGTTGGGTTTTTTTTTCCATTGAATTTGTGTTCTTGCAAATTGGCACAGAATGATCTGTGCACAGACCTGCAGCACAGAAAAAGCCCCTTTGGCCCAATACATCAGCACTGGTCAAAAACAGGCACCTAATTATTCTAATCCCATTTTCCAGCACTTGACCCAGAGCCTTGCATGTTTTGGCACTGCATGTACACAGCTAAAAACTTCTTAAATGTTATGAGCATTTCTGCCTCTACCACGTGTACAGGCAATAAGTTCCAGATTTCCAGCATCCTCTGGGTGAAAAATACTGCTCCTCACGTTTCCTCTAAACCTTCTATCCTTACGTTAAATCCGTGCCTCAATCATTGATCAATTCATCAAGGGAAAACGTTTCTTCCTAATCGACATTGCCGGTTGCAATTGCAACCAAATGACATATTTTACTAAACATTGACATTTTCAATTTCAATAGTCATTTTGAGAAACTTCAAGTTTTTCACACACACAGTCACAGGATGTTCATCCATTGGGTACTTTCAAGCCTACAACTATGAGGTTCACTGATCAACAACTGTAACCCAATAATGCTTCTATTAGCACCCCTAATGTATGCAACTCATTCACTAACTCAATGAAGCAAGGTGGTCAATTTCAAAGCAACACTTGGGGTCTTTGGATTTAAACTACCAACAAAATGAAATCTCAATGTGAAGTAGATTTAAAAAAAGATGGTACGCTAACAAATTCAAATCTAAGTATTTTTGGATTTGTATTGATGTGTCTAATTAGCATCTATTGTACAATTTAATGGATATAATTTTACCTTTATTCAGTTTCAGCTTTTCTTATATACTAGTTACTTCAGCATTTTATGAAATTAGTGGATCTGCCCAAATACATGCAAAGTGACTTGGTCTAGTTTTCTGTTGCCTTTCTCCACCCAGTTAAAGGAAAAATATGCGCAGTTATACAAGTGACAATTCTGCCTCCTTTCTTCTTCACACATATTGCAAGAGATATTCCACGTGGGAGCAAAAAAAAAGATTCTCAACCGTAATGATAATGAGATTTCTATTGGTCCATGAGTTTTTGGCAATTAAGTTAAATTCTTAAAACTTCTATAAATACAACTGGTAGGCTTGGTTCCCTGTGGGACCATTTTCATCACTAAGCAATAAGTTACCACCAACTTAGGCAAGCAAAGGGAAACTTTGCTTTAGAATGCCAATGGTATCATCAATTTGTAATCTTGGGGCATGTGTTCCATTTTACTTCCTTTCAGCTGCAGTTCATTGGTTTAGGAATGCAGTCATAAGCCACAGATGCCATGTTTTAAAACTCCATTAAATGATGGTAACACTGTTGAATGCCACAGAATAAATGAATCATGGCACCTGGCATCTACCAATATTATGTGGTTGCATGCTGCACACTCATTAATTAATTGGAAACTCTTCCTATTCATGACAGTAAAAAGCAAATACAGAAGTTACCTCTCACCTAGAAACCAAGGAGGAATATCTTTAAGAACTCAGTTCTAATTACCAGATCAACATCTGAAAGTTTTGTACGGTACTTAGCCATGATATTGCAAATCAGGGACAAATCACATATAGTGCCTCAAGCATCCTGTGTAACTAGTTTATAAAATACCAGTCAACAGACTTCAGGCAAATTTTTACAGCAAATTCCACACAAATATCTGTGCTAGAAATGCCTGTGCATTGCCTGTGCATTACAGGTGTGTTACAACAGACATGTTTATTCAGAGTTTCATCATTTCAAAGATTGCAGTATATTAAGCACCCAATATTTCAAAAAATGAGGGAATTTGCTTTGACATCTCTGCATTACCAACTGAGTAAATAACAGCAAGTACTATGCAAATACAAGCACAAATATAGTGGAAAAACAAAAGTAAAGGAAAAATATCATGTGGCAAAGAAAACATTCTTCTGTCATGAGTTGGACCATGTGGTTTTTAGGCAACTCCAGTATCATTACAGGACATTTATGGTTCACCATACAGCAACGAAAGGAAAGAAGGATTTTAAAAAAAAATCTCACAGCAGAGGAATGGTTGAAAACCTCAAGCAAAGCAAAACAATCCTAGTCACTTGGCAGTACTTAGCTCTGATACCACAAGATACTTTTCTATTTCTATCTTTTGATATCAGAGTCAAAATGCCACTAAAATGAAAATGTTTACTTCAAACAGTGTATTTTTTAATAAACAGGAAAGCTTTTAGCAGGCAATGAATTCCAAGGAACAAGAAATTGCTGATTTGGAAGTCCACTGGCCTCAGAATTCTTCTGAACCTGATCACAACAGTTAGCCTCAGATTGTGGCCACTGGAGTTTGCGGTGTAAGTGGAGACCTGCATGGGACATGTGTACACAAGTAGCACTATGGGCAAATCCCTAGCACCTGCTTATCCTATGCAGTTGGGAAATACAGTTCCCAGCTGCCATGGGGATTCCCAGAACAACATTTGACAAAACAAGTCACTCAGACATTCTAATCCAATGCAGCATACCAATTTTCACTCCACTTTAATCTATTTCAGGGTGTAAGACCTTCAGTGAAGAAACGTATCTACTGCTATACTATCCTCCCCTACCCTCACCAACCTGTAGGATGCTGGACTATTTCTCAGTTCAGTTGCAATTTATTGATAATTCACAATTTAAGAAGATAATACATTTGCCAAGCTGCAATATTTAAAGAAAAAATAAATAAATTACTTGAATACATAGAATGTCTTTTATGATCGCAGGACACCAAAAGTATTTTACATCCAAGGAAATATTTTTGGCATGTAGCCTCGTTGTAATGTAGGAAGTGTATCCATTGACATGCAATCAATTTGTCACAAGGTTTCACATGCAATTAAATGATGATCATATCACTTGTTTCTTTTTCTTAGTGATGTAACTGAACAATAAATGTTGACAGATTGGGGTTAATTTCACTGCTGTTCTGTATGAAGTGTCATCCACTTGAGAAGCCATACTGGAGTAAAAAGTGAGGTCTGCAGATGCTGGAGATCAGAGCTGAAAATGTGTTGCTGGTTAAAGCACAGCAGTTAGGCAGCATCCAAGGAGCAGGAACTTCGACGTTTCGGGCCAGAGCCCGTCCATCAGGAGTGAAGGGCTCTGGCCCGAAACGTCGAATATCCTGCTCCTTGGATGCTGCCTAACTGCTGTGCTTTAACCAGCAACACATTTTCAGCAAGCCATACTGGACTTCAGCTTAATTTGTCATCAAAAAGGATGCATGTCTGAGAGTGCAAGACTACTTCAGCACTTAGATCAGATGTTCAAGCCTTAGAAATGGAACACAGAACCTTCAGTTTCAGAGATGACAAGGTTTGGATCTTGATGTGTTTTGAAAGCTTCTCGCTATTAATACATCTTTGAATTATATCTATTTCAGATATAGTGTTATTATAACAAGAAAAGCCTGTCGGCAACTGATTTTTAATTCAAATATGTATTTATTCACTGATTGATTCTGGGCTCTTATGATACCTCACTGTATATTAAATCAGAAGCATTCTGCAAAATACATCAAGTAATTTATGTAAATTATTCTTAACCATCTCATTTGAGAAACGTACTTGACAAGTTATGAATAAATATTGTATATGGACTTATAATGTGTTGAGTAATGGCAAGTTAGTTATCTATGAAACACAAATATAAATGAATCAGACATTCTGAACAAGAGTTCCATTGGACTCTAACCATAAACTGTTTCTCTTTCTACAGATGCTGCCAGCAAAGGTGAGTTAAGCCAGCATTAACTGTTTGCATTGTTGAAATCAACAAACAATGCTTGGCTCTCAAAAACTTCAGGTTTTGTGTTAACTACCTTTTAAGGCAATTGTAATTAGGTTTTTCTCTTGTGCTCTTGGGAAGGTTAGTGACAGACAATGAAGGAGAACTCAGACAGTGAAATTCACAGCAGTCTCAACCCTCTGACAGGCTAGCACACCTCTCTACATAGAGCAGGGCCACAAATTGCCAATCCTTCACTTATCCAGTGAAGAGCAGGGTCAGAGTTTAGTTTATTAACAATTGTCCCCCATATCTAGCCAACACAATTATTTTTCTTGGAAGAAGGTATAAAAGTGGTAAGGGTAAAGTAATCACATGAAAGGCTCCAAGGGCAGAGAGTGGAGGGAAAAGGTCTGCAGAGCAATCTCATCCCGCCAATTTAGTGCTGAAAAGTACCTACTAAAAGCTTCAGTCAAGAGAAAGTCAAGTAGGGAGTGCTGATGCTATTTTCAGGGTGCTCTGGCCTATAAAGATCTTTCTCATCTATTCTTGAAACTGACTTCAACAACAAACATAATTCAAAGTAACTATGATTCTCGATGCAAACAATCTGTTTGCAAATATGAAGTATACAAATATTCCTTTTCAGATGAAAATCAAAAAACTGTATAACAGTGCCATTGGAATGGCAACACCTTTCAACAACATTATCTGCAGCTTACGAACATCAGCAAATCTCAGATTAAATTACCACATTTAATTTCTTCTCCCACATTCATCATACTGCATAAGCATGTGCACAAATGGCTTGTGCATTGAGTGCATTCAGCAAACACTCAATACAAAGCAGCCATGGACTTAAAGTCAGAAAGCCTTTCCAAAAATCTTGTTAAACAGTCTGTTGTATCCTAGGAGAAAGTGAGGACTGCAGATGCTGGAAATCAGATCAAAACATGTGGCGCTGGAAAAGCACAGCAGGTCAGGCAGCATCCGAGGAGCAGGAGAGTCGACATTCAAGCATAGGCCCTTCGTCAGGAACGATGATGAAGAGCTTATGCCCAAAACATTGACTATCCTACTCCTTGGATGCTACCTGACCTGCTGTGTTTTTCCAGCGCCACACTCTTTGAGTCTGTTATACATTGACTTGGTAATGGCTAAGGTCTATGAATGAGACCACAAAGAGAGCAATAACAGAGTATGTGGTGTATTATTTCCTATTTTTTACTTAGTTTATTTTAGAAAGCAAAACAGTGATTTACTTTTTAATATTTTTGCTATAAATTATATTTAAATAATTATATTTTATATTTAATTTAAATTAATTACATTTAAATTTAAACTGACACAATGGCAGGAGAATGTGTACCATCTACTAGATGCACCAAGGTTCCTTCAGCTGCACCTCAAAGTCAATGATAACTACCATGAGAAAGGAGATAAGTGGGAACATCACCACCTGCAATTTCCTCTCTAAGCTGCATCTTGACTTAGAAATAAATCGCTATTCCTTCAGGGTCGAAATCCTTGAACTTCATAACAGCACTCCTCCACCCCAAGGACTGCAGTGATTTAAGAACGCAGTTTACCAACAGCTTCTCACTGGCAATTAGGGATGAACAATAAATGCTGGCCTAGCCAGCGATACCTACACTTCTTGAACAAATTCAAAATACATAGGTCAGCAGAGGAAGTGCAGCAAAGAGAACATGGTTTTTCCTGATGGTGTTTATGGATATTATAGCATACTAACTACAACTTACTTCACAACTGCAAGTAGTAAACTGCAGGGTCTGTGAAACTTGCTGCTTTTCATAATTATGCATTAAAAGAATTGTGCCATATATATGATACAATAATGTTAAAATCTAATACTTCGCTGAACCATTACTGTCTACAAAAGCAGAACAAGTATAAGTTTTTAAAAAAAGATTTAGAATTCTGAAAAAAACTGGAAAAACAGTTGGAAAGAAACAGCTTACATTACAGCAAAATAGAATCTACAGTATGTAGGTTGAAGCTGGAGATAAATGCTGATCAAATAAATTTAGCTGTAGAAGAGCTTTTTTCCTAAATATCTGATCAAATGGGAGAGGAAAACAGAACACAATGAGGGCGAATAAGATGGAAGAGCCAACAGAAATTCCACCTGAGAGAAGAGGAGAACCTCTTCAAAGTATGTATTCCTGGAAGTAAAGTGAAATAAACATAAAAAGAACATTAAAATATTTCTGTGTTACTGCCCATTCTCATGTGTTACTCTGCCTGCCCTGGTCAGATTACTGAATGTTTTCTGAAACCTGTCTGGAATCCTGGAGGATAGAGAGTTGGCACTCATTATTTGTGTCACTTGGCTCAACAATGTATCAGTAAGTCAACAATGTATCAGCTTTTTTTGACAGGCTTTAAAGCCTTGGGTATCCACTACTCTATCTCTCCTGTGTTCTATTCATCCAGCAGAATTTACAATTGCACCCAGTGGAATTGTCATTTCTGCTTCAGTGTCATACCCTTTATTTGGCTGCCACTGCCAAATTCTCAAGGAAGCTTGTAAAGTAGCAAAAAAAAGGCATAAAATATCAAGGCAGTCTATCTGACAGTCAAACCTTTGATCCAAGCACCTTCTTTGTTCATTTGTTGTTCCTCAAGACTGCTGTCACCATTTTTAACTCAGGCTACGCTCTAATTTCCACACTTCCCAAAGCATTATTCCCATTGTAAACAAGTTGTTTTCCACCACTACAGCAATAAATACACACACAAACTGCTCCATGAAGTTCAGTGAAAAGTCAATTAAGTAAATATACTCCACTTTATCGCCTTCAATCTGTATAAAAGTAATGCAATTGGCCATGTGGAATTTTAAAATAACTATCTAATTGTTTATTTTATTGCTTTACAGCTTGTATTAGAACAGCATTCACACTTGAAATTATAGTATTTCCTTTGGTGGAATCTACAATTTGGGATGTCCTGGGTATTCTCTGCATGTGTCAGTTGGTGGTGCAGAACTTCTTCTGCAGCTACTCACTTCACTACAATCTAATAATCTGGGCACTACATTTTAGCTATAGGAGCATGTCTGGTCTTGTATTGCTGTACCAACTGGTTATTGTTTCTATCCAGCCTCCATATCTAGTCTCAATGACCATCTATACAATGACCATACTATCTATACAATGACCATACTCTTTTAATGAGCTGCACATCTACACAGCTGCTTTGTGAAGTACCAACCACTTTGATTACATAGAATTATTTAACTTATTCTATAGAACCAGAGGCCTTTAGGGTCAACTGGAGGTCAACATTCGGGTCAGAGAAAGTATTTATTCTCCATGTACACCTGAGATTTCAGGTGTCAAAAATTGATGTTAAATACAAAGTTTACTTATCAACTGCTTACTTCACATCATAATTGTTGGATTTTGGAAACGATTCATGCCTGCAGTGAGGCTAACTTCTTCTCTAGGCAGCTGAGTGGCAAGATTGGTGTGTTCTGATCATTTTTTGTTCCTTTTGGTCATTCACTGCTTGATCTCTGATCTTGGAAACATAAATTATTTACCTAAAATGTGGGGTTATTAAGGGCACTGCTTCACATTTAACACAGACCATGTATTTTGAGCATTTCTTTTTCCCTCTGTCAGTGATCACAGCAGAAACCTTTGCAATTTTTTTAAAGAGAAAGTGATTGTGTACACTTGAAGAAACAAAATACAGAACTGAAGAGAGAGAGAACAGAACAGTGGGAATAGTTTTGGATTGCTTCAGTGTTATGAAGATGTGGGTGTACCTTTAAGAGAGTTAAAAGCAGCAGAACTACCGGGCACAGCACTAAGTGTTCTCAATAAGGCAACAATGCACATAACACTGTGTTGAACAACTCGAGTGGTTTGTTGCCTGGAGACAAAAACAAATTCAAATCCGGCCAATCAGTTTAAATTATACCCCGATAAAAAATACCAATTGCCAACCAAGTTTGAAATGAGTATATTGACAATCTTAAAAGCCAATGACACAATCTGATGCTCTGGAGTATAAGACCATGGCAAATGGAACAGTTGAGAGGAGAACTGCCATGGCCCAGCATGTAAACTGACTGCTTGAAAATAGCTCTCTCTTAAAAGTACCTCTTCATTCAGTAACCTATGACGCAGAAATTCCTAACAAGGAGAAAAGAAGACACAGGAAGATCCAAAGACAAGAACTTACAGCTGTCTGGTTTTGAGACAAGAAGTGTTGTTCTGTAAAGTTTAATTGGGAGTTTTATCTAACTAATATTATAAAAGAGAAGTTAAAAGATATGTTAGAAAAAGAAATTGTAAATAGTGGTTAGTTAATTATTCTCTGTTATACTTTAGGAAATAAAGTTGTTAATTTTTACTTTAAATAGTTCTTGGCCACTTGATGTTTACTCACAGGATAAATCTTTTCTGTGTTGCTGTTTTTAAATTAAGCAGGAGGGTTACCACGTGTTGTAACATTCAGCAATGAACCAGAACAAATATGATGGACCAACTGACCCCCCTTTGAGCTGCAAACTTCCAAGGTTGCTTCAATCATTTGTACAGGGAAGACCTTAAGGCTCCAGGAAAAGTGCAGGGTAATGGAATTTCCTTATTGCTCTTGTAGAGACTAATATGGAATTGACAGGCTGAATGGCTTTGTGTAACCATTCAACGATTTTATTTTGCCATATGTTTTAACTTGCACTCGACATTTTATGCACTGAAGAAAAGACAAGGACAAAGTTCATTGCATCCCTGTTCAGTACAGAACTGAAAAACTATGACCAGGCTGAACTTGTCAAACAGTTTACCACTTCCCTTTAGTTAAAACAGCAATTTTGAAAAAGAAAATTACCCCCACAAATGCTGAAACATGGAACAATTAAATTATCAAGGTGAGATCATGATCTTGGTTAACACATCAGAATCGGCCAATCAAATTTCATGCAAAGTCATCAAATATTGAACCAAAAGCCTACTATGGCATTAAAAATGGAAGTATTTTACTCTTGAAGGAAACTTTACTTTTTAAATATCTTCAAATTCATCAGAAATGTTTTGGCTACATATCCATCTATAAAGGAAAGGAGGTATCACTTCAATTAAGCAAGCCACCTAATTTTGGATCTATGTCAAAATAATCATTCTAATCATTTAGTAGGATGTGGAATGCACAGTCTGATAAAGTGATGGAAACAGATTCAATAATTGCTTTCAAAAGGAATTGGACAAACACATTAAAGGCAAAAAAGTAATGGTATGGGGCATGAGTCATCAAATGGGACTAAAAGCATTGCTCTTCAAAAGAGCTCACACAGGTTCAATGGGCCAAATGGACCTCTTTTATGCTCCCCTCTACTGGGATTGAACACAGCAAAATATTTTCCAAAATGTTGACATGTTATGTTCGAGATCACTAACACTTCTAGTATACAATATTTCTTAAGCATTTGAGATAGATCCTCATTACTAAATCAATTAATTACTTCATTTTTACTCGAGCAATCCATTATCGAATTCAATTTAAATTACTGAACATTTAAATAGGCTTGTCAGTTTCAGAATCATAGAAATATCACAATTTCTTAGGTTATTAAAAGGATAAAAGAAACTTTAATGAATTAAACTTCAAAAAAATGTCCATACATCATTGTTATGTAGAGCCAGATAACGTAATGAAGGAAAAGCTGTCAGAATACTGAAGCTGTCAGGAATACTCAAACAATAATGCATAGACAATCATTTTAAATTCAAAAGGAAGCAGCCAATTTCAAATGTGCCCACAGTATGAATAACTAAGCCTGCATTCTAAATTTATAGTGAATCTGTCAAAATGTCCTCTTATTAACTGGCAGGCTGAAAACCAAGTGACAAGAATGGCCACCTTATGTCCTCAAGATTGTACTGGGTTGTATTCTGAATCACTGTCATGGTCCCAGCAAAATTTCACTTGATACCAAGTAGGAAAAAAATCACTTTAATTTATATGGAACAGTTAATTGCAGGTTAGATGTAGTCATCTTATGGCAATGAAAGAAACGTGTTAATACATATGCTATGTGCAAACACTGTTGAAAAATGATTATAGACAATGAGGGGATAAGGATTGCTTGCTAAATTTTATTCAATTCCCCTGAATACTTCTAAAGTTACCATAGTAACAGTGACAACCAAAGTAGGAAGGACAGTGGGCGATAATGTCACTGGAATAATTCTATTTTGGAGAGGAAACCATTATGTCAGATTTGACGCTAGACTGTTATGTTTATCTTGCTTTAAAAACCAAATTATAAATATAGTTTATGTACAAATCTAGACCTATTTCAATGGATTATACATGGTTTAAACTGCTCCCCATAACACAGAAAAAAATAGCAAAATACTAGTTGTACTTTCCATGTATTTCTCCAGTATTTGTCGAAGAATGCAGAGGAGAACAGAAAGCAGCCTGACTGCATCATATTATACAGACTTTGCGTCTGAGTTGTAGCAGAAATCAAAATGAATCTGCTAGAAAATTACAAGTGTATTACTGAATATTTCAGTATCTGAGTACTCCATTTCACTTAATTGGAATTAAAGTATGAGGAAAAATTGTATTAATAACTTATCTCTGGACTTGTGTTCCTATTTTTATTCAACTAAATATTTTCTGACACTCCCCAAACCCAGACAGCCTGGCACAGTTCAGTGCTGTCTTGACTGCCAAAAGGGACAGCCAACAGTGTGACTAGGAGGTCAATGATCCCTTAATTCTGAGAGTAAATGATACCATTATACCTCTACTACCTCACACTTACAAGACAATCCCTTACTCAACTCTGTCACTGCATGCACTTCTCACAAAATGCGATGGATTACAACTCTCAGAATTACATGCACTATGTTCACTCAAGGGCAAAAGTCACACAACACCAGGTTACAGTCCAGCAGGGTTTATTTGAATTCACAAGCTTTTGGAGTTCTGCTCCTTCGACACCTGAAGGTGTGATTTTAAAAAAAACCTGTTGGACTATAACCTGGTGTCATGTGATTTCTGACTTTGTCCACCCCAATCCAACACCAGCATCTCCACACCTTCACGCAAGGGCTCACACTTATCTCATCCTCTCGAATTACTGACCCTTCCAGCCCTCTTTGTTTCTTACTCACTCACTGAGTACACTTACTGCCTTTCCTGTTCATACACATGCACAATCACTAACTGCCATTGCATAGTTCCAAAATACTTAATCCTTCTCTTTCTTTCATCTCAGGAGAAATAACCCATAACCAGCTGAGAGGCCCAAGGCAGGTGAAGAGGTGACAGATGTCAAGTCCTTTAATTCTTCAGGACAAAGGCAGTTGAGCAGGTCAGGAAAGACCAGGACTGCTCATGCAGCAGCAGGGAGACCACAGTGGGCAATCAATCAAGTAAACTCCATTGTGCAATGCTCCTCTACAATTACCACAAGCACTTATGAATTCACGTTCCACATAAATTTTTATCTACCTTTTCCTTTCTCTTATGCAGCCAATAGCAGCACTCAGTGAGGTAGACTCCACATCCTCAACCTCTGGGTGACAGCTCCACCTCAGAGGAGAAAGACTCTGAACTTTCTAGAGTCAAATGCACCCCCCAGCAACAAAGAAATTTTCACTCCAGCAAGTACTGTATCAGAATTAGAGTCAGAGTACAATCTGGTGACCAGATTACTGTCATATCTCCCTAGACAATGAAGGAAGAAACATCCGAGATGCATGATACTCAGAGAACTGCCAGATACCAGGCAGCTGCTCAGGTCAATATGGAAGAAATGCCCTTGTTCTCAGTCATGGCTGACAATCTGCAGAGACAGACACAGCAACATCAGGTTGGTACAGCACTTGGTGGGCTGATGGACGGATGGATCCTGCAACATTCTCACTATCGTAGCATTCTTGGCACGTGGGCTGTTGGCCATCTCCACAGAAAGGATGCCAGCAAGTATTCCATCATTTTAACCATGTGTTCTCAGCATTCATGGCAAGGCAAAAGCAGCTGAAGGACCTTGTAGATATTAACCATAAATTTGATGTGTTAGCTGAAATGAAATTGCAAGAATAGAAAAAATTATGAAGCCTGCTCCATGAAAATTCAATAGTTAGATGATGACATAATGATGAGGAAGATCAGTGGTGTTAATGCTTCTGGGCCTCCCTGAAAGAATGTGCATGTTTAATTAAGTGTTAAAACTCAGCATTGATAGCCGAACTATAACAAGTGTCTGGCTGAAGTTCTGTTTAAATCAGACCAGGACATTGGATATGATAATGGACACAATTTATCAGAAAAATTGAGTTTGCTTGATCACAGAATTGCCTGGGTAAATTTGATTCAGTTGAGTAAATGACATTAAGGTTACAACAGCCTGAGCAAGCTAAGCCTGAGATCAAAGTTTGTTAAAACGGGAGATAAGTCTCTTTCTCAAGAATTGAGCAAATGTCTTTCTGAGTAATTGATCAAACCAACCATAGGGAAATAACACATTTGTGATATTTGGCAGTGATCAAACTGATCTAATTGCTGGCGACTGGAAGGTGAAAGTTGGAACACGCAGTTAGCTTGTATGGAACAAATGCAATATGGCCTTAGGGTGATAACTGGCTAGTTCAGGAAGGGTCATTTAGTCAGCGTCTGAAGGTTGAGATGGAGCAGGCCTGTTTCAATCTGACCCTTTCTCAAGTCTCCACTTCTGAGTGTAAGCATTGCTGCACCTAAGCTAATCATGTATTACAGTTATTGCATTTTTTGTAATGTATTGTAGTAAAGTACATTAGGTAAATCCCGTTGTTAGAACTGCCTTGGTTTATTGTTATCCAGAGTAGACTCAATGGCAAGGAAAGCTGGAAATAAATGCCTACAACCTCCAGGTGCCTCTTCCTCTATGGAAGCCAGGCACCCACAGGAAGGAGAAGTAACATCCAGGTACCCCAGAAGCTTCTTCTCAGGGCATTCCAGAGGTGCACTGCCCTCCTTCCACACCATCACCTTAGTTCGCAAAGCCTGCAGTCAGTTCAAGCCAAACAGATTGAGCCTGGACCTTGGTGGGAGACTGTCAACAGACTGGGCCCCCTGAGCTATAATGCTGCAGGGGACGACTAGCAAAGTTAACAGGTCCAACCACAGAACTGGCTGCCTCCACTCCAGCTTTGAAAGTCAAGCCTGTGAATAGATATTGTTAAAGGGAGAGAAAGAAGAGAACATACTGAGGACCTGTAACTATTACAGGTTATTGTAAATAAAGCTATCATTTTAGTAAATATACATTCACTTACCCTGTTACAATGCCTGCTGCAGTATATTGCTTCTGAAGGAGTGGGTTAAGTAAGACCCACAAGACAGATAAGGAGATTCTTCTCACAGCTCAAGGCTATAGGATATTGTAATCGGCAAACGATCATATCTCACAAAAACATCAGTCTCATCCATTAGAAATCCATGTGCTTTAACTTCTGGGATTGTAGTCAAGATGCACACCTTCATGTGGAAGATTCCTAGGCTAAAGGTGCTGCAAAGGGAGGTTGCCAGAGCCTGGCCTAGATGCAGTCTGTATTGACTTGGCAGGACAGCCCTAATGATAAGGCCAATTCCTTGGAGTGATCTCACAACTGCACCCTGACTGACCTACATGTAATCTTCAACTGCTTCCATTTGACCTTGACAACTGATTGTGACCCGATTCCCAGGTTCTAACAATATGCACGCCCAGATTCAATTAGGACCAAATGCCTCACTTTCTGTGGCCAATCACCTAGACTGCTCTTAGACCAGCCCTCTGACTAAGTGTGGCAGTACCCTCTGACTGACTGGAGTCCATCTTCACCACATTAAACACGCCACCATTTTGACCTTCTCAGATTGCCAGCTTCTTCAAGCACACACAGTGTATTTGTTGTGCTGGTTGCTGGCACATGCTGGAGCTCTGACACTGATATAGCACTAAGCAACACGTTCAACTATTCTGTGACTGAAACATTGACCCGTCAGTGTCCCCCACCACCACATATTGCCTACCTCTCCTCCTGTGCTACAAAGCAAGTTAAGACAGTGAAGATACCTGGCTCCATTGTCAGTGCTAAAAATCTGCAGAGAATGGTCTGCCATAGGCATGCAAGCCCTGGTTCTCCCTCACCTCGAATGTAAGGGTTTGAAGCCCTCAAGCTGACTTGAGTACTAGCATGAGGCTGGTGCTTTGCCAGTGCAGAGTTGTGTGGAAGACTGTGTCCACTGACCATGGGGGCAGCTGAGCAGAAGGAGTGGTTCTATGTAAACAGAAGCTTGTTGGGCACTACAGCCATTCTGCGAGCTCCAATTGATGCTGACAAGCCAAGTCAACAGGTGTCTGCTTCGTCTTACCCCTCAGGTTTTTGTACCATCTGTGTTTCGCAATTGTGGAAAAGAATATTGGGATTGTGAAGTTAATACAGCAAATTATGCAAGTAAATGAGATGCAAATGTATGAAAATAACCTTCTCGCTACCCAACAGTGCAATTTTGAATTCTCTATAAGGTGTGAGGATCTGAGTTTTTAACTGTCATCTGATTGAGTCATCTCACTTGCCATTGTTCTCACGACTTCAGAAAGAGGAAAATTAAATCCTCTCTCTTTGTTGTTACATTGACTGCACAAATAAAGCAGAAACTGAACCTGGTGCAAGTAAATAATTCAGGGACAGCATTTCAGAAAATTGTGGGTTCATTACTTGTTTTTCAACTGCAATTCCTAAGAATGGACCAATTATTGGATAGAGTGGATGGAGGGGTCAATTACTAGGGGACACAGCTTCGAGGTGTGAGATTTTAAAGAGACGTGTGAGGTTTTGTTTTCACACGAAGTACGGTGAGTGCTTGGAAAGCGTTGCCAGAGGAGATGGAAGCAGACACAATGGCAGCATTCAAGAGCACCTGGATGAATACACGAATGGGAAGGGAATAGAGGGATATGGATCTTGTAAGTGAAGGCAGTTCTAGTATGGAAGGACAAAATGTTGTGGTGCAGGCTTGGAGGGCCGAAAGGCCTGTTCCTGTGCTGTTCTATGCTCTATGTTCTAACAGATGCATTTATCTTCCTGTTACTTCAATCAAAGAAACTTCTGTTACAATGTTCCCATACTTTAATGCTCTGAATTATTTATGATGCTTTTCTGATCATTTTACACCCATTTTTCGCTTTCCTTTCACAACCCGTTAAAAAAAACCTTTTCCCATTAGCTGGTTGTAGAAGGTTGAGGACACAGATTGAATGTCTTGGACCGAAGCATGGGTGGGGCTGGGAGTGGGTTGGGCTGTTGTTGAGGAAGAATACTTTTAAGCAGCAACTTGTAATGATCTGGAGCTTACTGTATATGAGGGTTTTGAAGCAGAGCTGATATGTGATTTCAACGGGATAGGTACTCGAAGGAGATGAACCTACAAGGTTACAAGAACAGAGTGGGAAATGTGACTGACTAGATTGCTCTTGCTAGATAAAATAATCTTCGGTGTCACAATGGCTTTAAGACTCTTACGGATATTACTCCAAATTAACCTGCAACAGGACAGCAAGAGCATATGTTCAACCTAATACTAAGCAAATTTAGGGTTAACATAAGGAAATGTTAGGGAATGGCTTATGAATTACTTTATAAGCAACAAAGAATGAATACTCAGTTGTGTTGTAATTGGTTACTTTTCCATTGCTGATAGATAAATCAATATTTTGATGAATAATACATTTTAAAAATATATATTCGTACAACTTGTTAGTAGGTAGTTAATTTTAACGGAACAATTTTTTTTACTATTTTTAAATAAAAAATCCAGTCCAGCCTTTTAAAATCAATCTTACTGAAAGATAAATCCGAAAGATTTTCTTGCATAACCAAGCTCTCCAATGTGTAAAAGTACAGTAAATCTTATCAGTATTAGATTGCTTTGCCTGTTTGCTAATATATTTAAACAGGAATCTATTTAATATAAAAGTTCATGAATTTAAAATGTAGCTGAAGATTGTGATTATTGGGCTATAATTTTTTTTCACAATTATTCTGTTAAATTAGAAAACTAGAGACTTAATTTCAACTATACATATCAAGTTTTAATATTGATTTTAAATTACAAAGAAAAAATTCCTGTCTTACATTAAGTACAATTTACATATATAAATTAAGTCTAATTAATATAATTTATTAGAAGCATAGAAAATAGGAGTGAAGTAAGCTACTCAGCCGTTCAAGCCTATTCCACCCTCAATACGACCATGACTGATCATCAAATCAGTTCCCTGTTCCCTCTTTCACCCTATGCCTTTTGATCCCTTTAGCCCTAAAAAGCTATATCTAACTCCTTCTTGAAAACGTACAATGTTTTGGCCTCAATGGCCTTCTGTGTCAGAGAATTCCATAGGCTCAGCGCTCTCTGAGTAAAGAAATTTCTCCTCATTTCAGTCCTAAATGGCCTAGCCTATATCCTTAAACTGTGACCCCTCGTTCTGGACTCCCTGGTCATCAGCAATATCCCATCTCTATTAATCCTATATAGTCCTATAGTTTTCCATGACAGCTCCCTTCATTCTTCTTTAATTCTGATCCTGGGTTTAGGACGTCAGTCCTAAATCCATCCCAGGAATCAATCTGGTAATTCTTTGTTCTACTCCCTCCATATCCAGAACATCCTTCCTCAGAAAAAGAGAACGAAACTGCACACTGTATTTCACGTATGGTGTCATCAAGTCCCTATACAATTGCAACATTTTTATTAACGGCTTGTGTCTAATAGAATAGAAGAGAAATTCATTGTCATGTGAAAAATACAGTGAAAAGATTTATAAGTCACCCCTACAAAGATCAGAAATCATACCTAATAATAAACAAAAATAAAATTAAGACAAAGTTCGTCAAGTTCAGTTAATGGCTCCTGGGCTCACAGAAAGTCGATTATGGAATGACGGAATACGCTGAAGACACAGCTGGGACAAGGTCTTTACACTGGGCTGCTGGAATACTGGGCTTGAGGCCTCTGCTGAAGAAGACCGCCACTCCTGACCAAGATCGCCCGCCAGGCTGCTGGAATACCTGCACATTCAAGATAAAGAAGAGCACCACACAGGTGCCTGGACTTAGCTGTGGACTTAGAACCTCAGCCTAGCCTGCAGGTCCAGGCCAGGGGAGTCAGCTCCAGGACCCATCCTTCACTCACTGTGAGACCCTGAGGTGGCTGTGCTAGGTTCATCTCTTCCTGGTACTGTTACCGCTACCAGAGGCCTTCTCCCTCAATCACCACTCTCCAGGCTTAAAAGAACAGGAAACAAAGAAAAAAGACAACAAAAAAAGTGCAGAAGTGAAAAAGAAAGAAAGAAAACCAGCAGGAGTGGACAAGCTCCAAGCTCAGCCCCACTACTCCATTACCATCTGCTCTTTGAAGATAGCATGAATTCCAAACTGTAAAACTTTCTAACGACTCATGATTTAATTTCTTTTTCAGAAGTGAGCATCAGTATCAATGACAGCATCTATTGCCCATTGTTAAGCAGCCTCAAAAAGGTGCAGGCGAATCTTGAACCCTACAGTCTATGTGGAGGAGGTCCACCCACAGCGATTAGAAGAAGAGTCCAAATTTTTGACCCAGGGACAACAAAAAAACAATGATATAGATTCAAGTCAGGATGATGTAATGATTGGAGGGGAACTTGTGTTGGTATTCTCTTTGTCCTCCTAGTTGTGAAGGTTGAGGGTTTGGATGGTGAAGTAACTCCACAGAGGCCAGTATCCTGTCACCAAATCACCCTTTAATTAGCTATGGAGAGTCCTTGACACAGATCCAGCTCCCTCAGAGCCAGCTCTCAGACTGAACAGGATGGTTGACACTCCTGTTCTTATCTGTTGTCCAGGGCTCCCTGATTAGACCATATTAACAGCCCCATTCCAGGAACTCATTCTAGGAGGTTCACCTAGCTGACCTTGTTACAATCACTACAGATGATTGTCGGGAGCTTATCTCATTGATGCAGTTCATCTTTTAGATCGTGCATACTGTTACCACTGTGCATTAGTGGTGGAGCGACTGACTGTTTAAGATTGAGGACGGGGTTGTTTTTCAAAAATACTGCTTTGATTTTTGGCTTTGAGCTTCTTGAGTGTTGCTGGAGCCGCACATACTCACCAAAAGTCGATAGTAGTCCATCACACTTTGAATATATGCTGTACAGTTAGTGAACACCTTTTGGGGAGTCAACCTGTGTTTGCTGTAGAATTACCAGCCTATGATCTAATTTTCTTGTCTTTCAAGAGTATTTTGTTGTACTTAGGGGAAATAGATCAGTTTTCTAGTTGTCCTTATTTTCAAATACAAATCAAATCGAATTGTCATGTCTCAGGAAAGGTATTCTTAATGTTATCATAATAAGACAGTAAAACTTGTAAACATAATATGTTTT
This sequence comes from Hemiscyllium ocellatum, assembly GCF_020745735.1. NCBI lineage: Eukaryota > Metazoa > Chordata > Chondrichthyes > Orectolobiformes > Hemiscylliidae > Hemiscyllium > Hemiscyllium ocellatum. Next base: position 60,834,554 of record NC_083407.1, on the reverse strand, counting down.
TGGAATGTGTATTTTGTTTTAGTTAATTGTTATATAGAAATATTTATCTTATGTTGTGACATAAGAGTAAGATAGAATTCCACTGCGCTCACTCAATATTGTATTCCGAAAAGAAAAACAAAAAATAAATTTAAATTGAATTGCTAAATATTATTTTCGATATTTGTTAGTGAAAACCATTACAAAAACTTGACAAATTCTAATCCACCCTGTTCTTATGCAAGGTGATGTCCAGCATTTTTCATTGAGGTTTATCTGTCATATTAAAATTATACACTAAACAAGGAGTTAGGTTTCACATCTTGGGTCCCAAAGAAAGCTTGGATTTGTTGCTGGACACAGAGTTAGTCAAAACATTGAGTTTTCATTTCTGGACTGAGCTAGCCTAAGGGGAACAGGTCGAAACATGGAAGTATGATATCACAACTGTTCCAGAAACATGGCTTAAAAAGAGAGGAATAGCAGTTCAATGTTTCTGATAAATGAGTTTCCAGATAAGAGGGGGATTAAAAAAAAGGTAGTGGCAATTTTGTATTAACAAACAATTCCTGCTTTGAGGAGGGGTGATATGTTAAAAGGATCAACAAATGAAGCCAACATGGATTGAGCTAAGTAATAAAGAGTAACCTCCTGCTGCGAGTATAATGTAGAGCCCCAAACTGCTGAAGAGTAAGAGAAGAGCATATGTGTAAACAAATCTCTGAGAAGTGCAACATTAGGACAGGAAAGGAACAGGTCTTTCACTTCCACAGTCTGAAGTGACATAGTTCTCTTGTGAAATGATTGGAGTTATTGGCATTGCATTGTTAGATTCAGTAGAACCTTTACAACGAGTTTCTAACAAGTCCAACAACAGAATGTGCAGGTCTGGAGTGAGTTTTAGGGAATGAAGCTGGGCAAGTGAAAGGAGTTGGAAAGGGACAATGTTTTGATGGTAGTGACCACAACTCAGTTAATGTCAATACAATTATGGAAAAAGACAAAGTCAGAACAAGAGTAGGAGTTCTAAATATGGGCAGAACTAATTTTACTGAGCTGAGGAGTGATTTAGCAAAAGTGGATTGGAGATACTTAAATGTAAACCAGTCTCAGAGCTATGAGAAGCATTTAAAGAGAAGATTCAAAGAGTATATATTCCCACGAAGCAAAAAAAAAAGTAGGGCCATCAAATCTAGAGCAAACTGGATGTCAAGGTGCTTTTAAGGATAACTTAAGGCAGTGCAAGAATGATTAGATCTGACTCCAAGAACTCAATACTACAGAAAGTCAAAACAATTATAGAAATTAGAGCGAAGGAAATTAGTAAAGCAAAAAGAGGTAAGAAAATAATATTCATAAGCAAAATCAACGTGAAGCCAAATGTATTTCAGCAGTATTGTGGGTGTAAGAGGGTAAGGAAGGAAAGATTAGAACGCATAAAGCACAAAAAAATTAATGTTTATGTTGAGGGGAAAGATGTTGAATTTTTGTGAATGTATTCACAAAAGAGAGCCACAATGCAGATGTTGTAGCCAAAGAGGAGGAGAGTGAAATATTGTGTGCAATAAACATAGGGAGGAATAAGACGAACATCCATAAAAATGGATACATTACCAGGTCTCGACAAAATGTATCTCTGGCTGTTAAAAGAAGCTAGGAAAGAAATAATGGAGGGCCTGAGTATTATTTTCCAATCCTCCATGGAAACTGATGTGGAGGACTGCTCACATTGAACTTCTTTTGAAAAGAGAACAAGAAATGACATGCCAGTCAGTCTAACATCAGTAGTGGGAAAATTGTTGGAATCAATTTTGAGTGATAGGATAGAAAAATGAGGATCAATCATTAATGATCAAAGAGCATGATTTTATTAAGGGAAAAGCACGTTTGACCAATTTGATTGAAGTTTCTGAGCCAGCAACAGTGAGGATTGATGAGGGTAGTGCTGTTGATGAAGCATATATGGATTTTAGCAAAAAACTTCTTCCAAGATGCCACCTGGCAGACTGGATAGAAATACTTAGGATTCAGGCAAATGCAGCAACTTAGATAGAAAATTGGCTTTGTGGCATGAAACAAAGAGTATTAGGAGACAGATATTTTTCTACAATGGGAACACTGTTTCCCATGGGGCTTCACAGGGTTAGTAGTAGGTTAGTAGGCTTTCATGGTACACATTTAATGAGTTGGAGATAAATATAGGGGATTAATCAAGATGTTTACAGACAACACAAAAACTGGACAACAGTTGTTACTGAGGAAGACAGTTTAGATTGCAGGAAGGTAACAATGAACTGGTCAGTTAGACAAGTAACAAATGAAATTCAGCTTGAGAAGTGTGAGGTACTGCAGTTGGGAGAGACTAAGCTAGGCAAAGGAATACACAATTAAAAGGAAAATAGAGAGAGATGCAGAGAAGTGAGGGATCCAAGATGAATGTCTCTAAATCCCTGAAGGCAGTCGGACAAGTTGAGAAAGCTTATGGAATCTTTTCTTTATGAGATGAGGTATAGAATGCAAAAGCAGAGAGGTTATGTTGGGACTGTACAAATTAAGCCAAAAATTGAGTACTGGATGCAATACTGTCACATAATTACAAAAAAGATTTAATTGCACTGGAGAGTGTGCAGAGGAAATTTACAAGGATGTCGTTGGGAATGGACAAATGCAATTATGAAGATGGGGATAGCTATTGGATAGGCTGGGGTCATTTTAATAGGTACAGAGAAGGTTTTGTACATTTGACTGAAACATATAAAACTGTGACAGATCTGGATAGAGTGGATGGGCTTGTTTACCTTAACAGAGAGGTCAGTAACCAGGTGCATAACATTAAAGTGGTTGGTAGAAAGATTAGAGGGGGAGATGAGGAAAGGTCTTTTCACCCAGAGTGTAGGAATTACAATCACAGAAATTAATACTTTTACATTTTAGAGGAAGGAATTAATTAATTTCCTGTGGTGTTACTTGCAATGAACCAAAGAATGTAGCCAAATATATTAGCATATTTTGAAAACAAGGGTGAATGGTGGTAAAGTATTTGCTTCATTGATTTTCACAGAAATCAGGACTCCTGCTTCACATCTGACCGATTCCCATTGTTCCATTGGCAGTCTCCTTCTTTCCATCAAAGTTATGCTGAAACTATTCCACTAACTGACTGTATGTCCCCTTTAAGGAGGGCTTAGAGTCATAGAGATGTACTGCATGGAAACAGACCCTTCAGTCCAACCTGTCCAGGCCCTCCAGATATGCCAACCTAATCTAGTCCCATTTGCCAGTACCCCGTCCATATCCCTCCAAACCCTTCCTATTCATATACCCATCCAGATGACTTTTAAATGTTGCAATTGTACCAACTTCCACCACTTCCTCTGACAGCTCATTCCACACCAGTACCACCCTCTGTGTGAAAACATTGCCCCTTAGGTCTCTTTTATATCTTTCCCCTCTCACCCTAAACCTATGCCCTCTAGTTCAGGGCTCCACCACCCCAGGGAAAAGACTTTGTCGATCTATCCTATCCATGCCTCTCATGATTTTATAAACCTCGGCCTCTGACGCTCCAAGGAAAACAGCCCTAGTCTACTCAACCTCTCCTTATAGCTCAAAACCTCCAACCCTGGCAACATCCTTGTAAATCTTTTCTGAACCCTTTCAAGTTTCACAAAAAAATCAAAACTAGTCATTGTTAATCTTACAGGATCTTTGCCCCCTGCAGAGGGCACAGACTGTCAGCAGTGTTTTGTTCTGTGCTGCACACTGCTATAAAGTTGATAAGCAAGCAGCACAAACGTTTGCTGCCTCCTGCCTCAACTGAACCAGGCAATGGATAACCGTGTGTCGCAATTCCAGTGCTTGGTAATTGCTTTAACCGAACACCATCCCACCCCAAGTGCAGACATACTTTCTCAAAAAAAATTACTTAAAAATTGCCAAGATTCGAGTTTGGCTGGAAGTAGGGGGTGGTTTTGAAATGACGAATGAATAAAGTTCTCTTGAAATGTCTTTAACTCAGATGTAACAGTGTCGTTAGGGACAAGGGCCACAATATTGGAGATGAGAAAGTGTTTGAGTAGATTGACATGTCAAATTCACTAGTTTCCTGATCTCTTTCCCTCCTCCTACCTTATACCAAAGCCAACCCACCAACTCGGCACCGCCCTTTTGAACATTCCTACCTGTCTATCTTCCTTCTCACCTATCTGCTCCATGCCCCCACTCCAACCTATCACCATCACCCCCCACATTTATATTGCATTCCCTGCTACCTTGCCCCCAGCCTCACTCCCCCTCCTATTTATCACTCAACCCCCTCAGGCCCTTGCCATGAAGAGCTTATGCTCAAAAAGTCAACTCAACTCTCCTGCTCCTCAGATGCTGCCTGACCGGTTGTGCCTTTCCAGCACCACACTTTTTGACTCTGATCGCTAGCATCTGCAGTCCTCATTTTCTCCTAGTTGCAAAAATATAACGACCAATGGGAGGCCAAAGGCTGCATGTTGCAGCTTGGATGTGCAATTATAAATCAATAGGCTTCGTTCCAATGAAGACACCGAAGAAATTGGTCAGAGTTTCAGGCTGTGTGTGGTGTGCAATACAAGAAGGTGTTTTTTATCTCTGAGCTAGATCTGACCTGGAGATGCCGGTGTTGGAATGGGATGGACAAAGTTAATCACACAACACCAGGTTTATCTGGAAGCACAAGCTTTCAGAGCGCTGCTTCTTCAGCAGGTAGTTGTGGAGGTTAAGATCTTCCAAATAAACCTGTTGGACTATGACATGGTGTGGTGTTGTGTGATTTTTTTTAACTTGACCTAGATCAGTCCAGCAGAGAGACCAATGGAAGATGAGAGACAATAGCCTAAAAGCCAAGATAATATTGTAAATAGATGTTGTTAATTTTCATTAATAGTTAATATTGGAAAGGTAGTGAGTAACATGATCATTTAACGTCCTCAGCAAGAAGCTCTCATGTTGTACATGCTAAACCAGGAGTCCCAGACATCTTGTTAATTGGGAATGTGAAAAACTGAATAGTTTCTCCATGAATCCCAGTCAGAAGAGGAAGAGGGTTATCTGAGTCACAACAGATCGGCACTTATACTTCTTCTGGCTGGACAAGATTCACTCTGAACATTTACACTTGCAGCTTCTAGAGTGATCCCTGTATCAACCGTTCACTTGGTGGTTCTATGTCAGGAACCATTTGGAGGAGCATTTTCATGCTTCACTTATTATTATTTGAATATTACACCAAGGATTCAAATAAGAAGATATCCATCTGAATTAGGCAGGCTGTTTTTTTGACCTTGCAAATGGATACTGACTTACTGACTAGATTTACCTTTATTTCACAAATGTAGTATTACACTTATCTCAGCATTTAAAATGGAAAGCTACTTGTCATGCCTTCAATATTACATAAAAGTAAAAGGAGTTTGTTCGCAGCCTAAAATGAATAGCAAAAGTCTGATTGTCTGACATTACATAGCTTCAGGCCTTCTGTCACCATATGGCATTGAAATACCCCCTGGGCTCACTACATATCCAGTTCTGTACTACAAATTCAAGATCATAAGATGACAAGAAATTACAGCAGGAGTAGATCATACATCCCCTTGAGCCCCCTGACCATTGAGCACAATCAAAACTATTCTTTGACCAAAAGTCTTGTGTTTCTGCCAGCTCCTCACATCTCTTGATTAAAAATATGCATATCTCAGACTAAATATATTCAACAATGGATCATCCACGACTCTCAGGTGTACAGAATTCCAAAGATTTGGTATCTACTGAGTGAAAATAAATAAAAACCGAAAGACCTGTGGGTGCTGTAAATCAGAGACAGAAACAAAAGCTGCTGGAAAAGCTGAGCAGGTCTGGCAGAATTGGGATTCTGAGGAAGGATTACCGGACCTGAAACATTAACTTTGATTTCTCTTCACAGATGCTGCCAGACCTGCTGAGTGAAAATAAATGTTCATAAATAACTGATGTCTTTTCCTCAGACTCATTCTCCAGATTTCCTAGCAAGGGAAGCCTATCCAGTATGCACCTTGTCAGGCCCTTTGAAGAGCATTGTATGCTCCAAAGCATCATAATAGGACAAAAGACGTTCATTCAGCCCATTACATTCATGCCAAGTTAACAAGCTGTATGTAACTATAGTGAGATTTGCTTATTCTTCTACTCTAATCCTCATGCAAAACAGGTCAGCATGGCTATTTATCTTTATAATTGCTTGTTGCTCTTGCATGTACTAGGACATTGAAGTCTTTCTGAACACGAAAATTTAAAGGTTTGTTGATATTAGCTGTTATTTTCATCTTCTGAAATTTCAGTCATTTTGTCCATTAATTATTGCTCCTTGCAGCTAATCCATTCTTGTATCAAATTTTCCCTCAGGCTGCCCACTATTATTTTTGAAATAAAAAAGAAAATGTTAAAATTAAATGTTATTTTGTTATCTGCTACCTACCGTTCACAGTCAGATTCCAATTTCTACGTTGGTGCCTCTCACCTTTATTTACACAATCAATCGGTTACCTTTTTTGGTATTTCCTGACCTGATCTCACTATATTTTCATGAGTGTTCCATGATAATGTTCACTGCGATACTGACAAGGTTTTGCTTTAAAATATACATGGGATAACATTTGGGTTACTGATTTACAAAGACCAAATAACTCAAATTCTATTCTTATTAAATAATAATACTGGTGCTTTGAGGATCAAAGTCCAAATTCTGTAAGGAATGAAAACAAGTGGTATTTTATTCTATACATAACACTAGAAAAGAACAGGAAAAAGTGGAGACAGTATGTTTTCAAGTGTAACAATAAACAGAATTTGAAAATAATACAAGGTACAAGAGCATTATTGCACCAAAATAAATCAAAAGAGGGAGCAATACTTTGAAAAACTACAAATATCAGAGCAGAAAATATCAGGACAACAATGGGTTCATGGGTTGGAGAGGTGGGTTAACCATAGTTTCAGTGAAATCTTGGGTTGGGGTGGGGATATGTGGGTGGCAGGCAGTAGTTACTGTGTTCAAGGTACACAAACCTTATCCCCACATCACTCAGGAAATGCCTTCAGCAAAGAAAATAGTGTTAGGCTGTATGTTGTTGTTTGTTCCTTGTTGTGCATTGCTCAATATAACTCTAGATCCTAATTAATTTTTTTTTGCTCCTGTACCATATTTTCCATTAGATCCCTTTTTGCCATGGCATAATCTCCATCTATTTCCCCATACATTCCTGTAGTCACCAAATTTTCCCTTTCTTGATATAAACTTTTCACTTTTACAATATACCACCTACACTATACCATTGCATGGCCTCAGAAGCATTTCCTTTACTCATTTACTACGCTCTGCATGATATCCTTTAATGCTTCACCTTCCTTAGTCCTTCTTTCCAGCAGATGCCCTGTCATATGATCCTGTCACACCCTCACCTTGCCTTTGTGCCATACAATCTTTCTCTATTGTTGACTTTTTCATATCAGTGTTCAAATTTTATTCCTTTCTTAAAACTTCTCTTATTCTGCCCTGCAGTTGAATGGTCCTATTAAGCACCCGCTATGGATTACTTCATTCGTTCCCAACGCATCTATATGTTCCAGAGGAATACAGCTGCATACCAAAATATAGTAAATGTTGGGCCTAATTTGCAAATGCATTTACACCCCAAAATAATACATTAAATTGGACTACTGAACACATCTACAGCACCAACCTTATAAATCTCACTTGCTAACATCAAGCCTTCAAAAATGATAGGATTTATCATTAACTTATCTAAATCTAACAAAACATGATGATATCAGTCTTCAAATCATTTGGAATTATTCTCCCTCTCCACATATATGTGAGCATAGATACATCAACAAACAACATATTGTGATTTCTTGGCACAAGAACACAAAAGCAGGAAATAGTTGATCGTAAATATGCACAATTTATGTATAAGACAGTATTCCCAGGGAGGCGCAGTGGTGGACAATTTAGTGAAGAGTACTAGGGCACAAAAAGAGAAACAACCAAATCTAGCTTACCCATCTTTGATCTGTGAGCAGAATCAATATGATCAGTGAAAGCTTCTGTAGAATAAAACACTACTACCTGGATGAGGAGAAGGACATTGATACTGCTGCCAGAAGTCTGTGAACCTTCACACACAGGGAAAAAGTGAATCCATTCAAGCATGCAAAATACTAATACAACTGAATAAAGTTGAAGGAAAAGCAAGGAATTCATCCTTTGGAAAAGGTGGCAAAACTGCTCACAATGTTCCAAATGCAATATCTACCAACTTGGTCATAAGAAATTAAACAGGAAAATGTTAACGAGAAGTCCAACATGAAACATGACAACAAAAAGTCAAATAACAGGAAGTAGGAACAGCATTTATATACAATTTTTTAAAAATACTGTAGAAAGATAAGTTATGCCACTGAACACTATCAGTGCCTGGTCTCTATAAAATATTATACCCAGGCATAAATCTAAATAAAATATGTTACATACATCTGTTAACTTCTCCAAAATGAATACCATATTAACTGAAAACTGTAATGGTTGTAACAAGGTTAGCCAAATGGACTTCAGAAAGTGAGTTCCCTGATTGGGGCAGTTTACCTGGTCCAATCAGGGAGCACTGGCTAATAGACATAAATAGGAGTGTTTGAGATTATGTTCACACTGTGAGGAAGCTGGATGAGTGTCAAGGATTTTCCATGTGTAAATAAAGGGTGACTTGATGATGGGATATCAACCTAGAACATAGAATATAGAACATTACAGCATTGTAAGCATAACATTGCTTTCTCCAGGTGATCCGGTTTCCTCCCACAATCCAAAAATGTGCAGGTTAGTTGAATTGGCCATGCTAAATTGCCTGTAGTTTAGGTGAAGGGGTAAATATAGGGGAATGAGTCTGGGTGGGTTGCCCTTCGGAGGATCGGTGTGGACTTGTTGGGCCAAAGGGCCTGTTTCCATACTGTAAGTAATCTAATCTAATCAGATAGAATTTGTAATCATTTGGAAAGGAATACGTTGATTAGGGATAGTCAACACGGTTTTGTGAAGAATAGGTTGTGCCTCAACAAGCTTTATAGAGTTGAGAAGGTGACCAAACACGTGGATGAGGGCAAAGAGGTTGATGTGGTGTGTATGGATTTCAGTAAGGTTTGATAAGGTACCCCATGGTAGGCTACTGCAGAAAATGTTGAGTCATGGGATTGAGAGTGATTAGGCGGTTTGGATCAGAAATTGGCTAGCCGAAAGAAGACAGAGGGTGGTGGTTGATGGGAAATGTTCATCCTGGAGCTCAGTGACGAGTCATGTACCACAAGGATCTGTTTTGAGTCCACTGCTGTTTGTCATTTTTATAAATAACCTGGATGAAGGCATAGAAGAATGAGTTAATAAATTTGTGGGTGACACTAAGGTTGGTGGAGTTGTAGATAGTGCTGACGGATATTGCAGGTTACAGAGAGACATAGATAGGCTGTAGAACTGGGCTGAGAGGTGGCAAATGGAGTTTAATGAGGAAAAGTTCGAGGTGATTCACTTTGGAAGGAGCAACAGAAATAAAGAGTACTGTGTGAATGGTAAGATTCTTGGCAGTGTAAATGAGTAGAGAGATCTCAGTATTCATGTACAAAGATCCCTAAAAGTTGCCACTCAGGTCGATAGGGTTGTTAAGAAGGCATACGGTGTGTTAGCTTTTATTAGTAGAGGGATTGATTTTCGGAGCCACGAGATCGTGTTGCAGCTGTACAAAACTCTGGTGCAGATGCACTTGGAGTATTGTGTATAGTCCTGGTCACCACATTGTAGGAAGGATGTGGAAGTTTTGGAAAGGGTCCAGAGCAATTTACTAGGATGTTGCCTGGTATGGAGGGAAGGTCTTATGAGGAAAGGCTGAGGCACTTGAGGCTGTTTTCGTTAGAGAGAAGAAGGTTGAGAGGAGACTTAATTGAGACATATAAGATAATCAGAGGGTTAGATAGGGTGGACAGTGAGAGCCTTTTTCCTCTGATGCTGACGGCTAGCACGAAGGAACAAAGCTTTAAATTGAGGGATGATAGATATAGGACAGATGTCAGAGGTAGTTTCTTTACCCAGAGAGTAGTTGTAGGGGTACAGTTTCCTCATTTCCCCTTCCCCCACCTCACCCCAGTTCCAAACTTCCAGCTCAGCACTGTCCTCATGACTTGTCCTACCTGCCTATCTCCCTTCCCACCTATCCACTCCCCCCTCCCCCCCGACCTATCACCTTCATCCTCTCCCCCACTCACCTATTGTACGTTCTCCCCACCTGCACCCTCCTCTCACTTATCTCTCCACCCTTCAGGCTCTCTGTCTGTATTCCTGATGAAAGGCTTTTGCCCAAAAAGTCAATTTAATTCTCCTCGGGTGCTGCCTGAACTGCTGTGCTCTTCCAGCACCACTAATCCAGAATCTGGTTTCCAGCATCTGCAGTCATTGTTTTTACCTTTTGCAACAGTAGTAGACTTGCCAACTTTAAAGGCATTTAACTGGTCTACTGAAATACAGGCTACTAGACTAGATGGGATTGAGGTTCATAAGGAGGTGATGTTAGCAATACTGGCAAGTGTGAAAAGAGATAAGTCCCCTGGGCTGTTAGCGATTTATGCTAGGATTCTCTGGAAAGCCAGGGAGGAGATGCAGAGCCTTTGGCTTTGATCTTTGTGTTGTCATTGTCTACAGGAATAATGCCAAAAGATGGGCGAATGGCAAATGTTTTCCCCTTGTTCAAGGGGAGTGGAGACAACCCTGGTAATTATAGTATAGTGAGCCTTACTTTGGTTGTGGGTAAAGTGTTGGAAGTTAGTTGGCAGGCTTTTGTCCCAGTTCCTTTTCTGTAGTGATTTCACTCACTGGTGTGGCTTCTAGCACACAGAACAATTTGTTTTCTTTACTTATAGGGCAGAGATGCCTCAAGCTGTGACCTTTAAAGCACTTGAGTCCACTCTAGTGCATCACCCCACTAAAACCCTTGCATAAACATGTCACTTGGTCCATACTCTAAATATAAATCACAGACATTCCTGCTGAGTGGGCTAAGCAGTATAAGCCATCTATCTCTCTATTTTAAGTCTCTCTGTTTAAAGTTTTCCTGACACTCTACAGGTGTGATATTCCATAAGTTTACCCAGACACCTTTAACAGTCAGCAAATTCAATTTTCTATATTCACATTTTCAGCCATTCTTGACTTGTGGAGTCCATTTAATTTTTAAAAATCCCAGTTCAATGTTCAATGTGGCTAACTAATTTGGGTCCATGATCCATTAACTGCCAATATGGAGACAACTCATGAGCAATGCAACAGCAGATTGACTGATATTGAGCAGCTATTGATAATTAAGGTTGCATTTAGTACAAACCTAAACACAAAACTGAAAGAAACCATTATGATCTGAATGGAAATGGCTACCAATAACAAGAAGAAAGTATTATGTGAAAGTTCCGGTCAAGCGACAACTATACAATGAACCATCACAACTCAAACTAGCTAAACAGCAATTCCATTGTCCAAACAATAAGGAAACAACTTCCAGATGGTAATTATCAAACAAATTGACCAAAAACTATATCAGATTGTGCTTTGATTTCTGATTCAGCGGAATATATATAATGGCATGATACATAGAATTCAGAACATAATATAATAAAATTCAATTCGGAAAAATGAAGGTCTACTCTAAAAATACCAAAAATACTCACAGCTTTATGTAAAGAATCCATTTTTTAAAAATCAGTTGTTATAACATCAATTCAAATCAAAACAACAATGACATGCATAAATATTTCTTCCTTATTGGAAAGAAATTCAAAGCATGAGTTAAAGTGGCTGAAGACAGTAGTAATGAGAAGGAAAGGGTAAATGCAAAGAAAAAATATAAGAATAAATAAGAGTTGGTGATGGAGGATGATGAGTGCCGATATGTCGAGTTGGCAAATCTATAGAGATAGACAGGGATACAGTCATGAAGGAATTAAAAGTGGATGACAATTTTAAATTAAAGATGTCCTGAGCCCAAAAGCTGTGGTAGGCCAAGAAGAAAAGAGAAGGAGGTGAACAGCTTGTGAGACAGCACTTTATCACTGTTGCCCTGCTGGAAGAATGAAACTGTTTTCAAGTGTGGAATAGGTACCACTGCAACTGGCCATTTAACACCCACCATGCTTTGGTCATCGCACCTCCAAATCTTTGCCCAACTAGGGACAGTGAGAAAGCTGAAAAGCCCTATTTAAGAAAGGGATGCATAAGTCAAGCTCACCATTGCTTGTATTTTTGAGGCTATAACAACAAGAGGAATTGTTAGGAGACCTGAAAATATTGCTTCTGCGACCTCCCCCTCATACTTGGAGGTCTTGCTGCAAGATCTAAGGAGCTGCAGTAAGGTAATTTTCCTCATTGGCCAGAGGAACAGGACAACCTCTCCAATCAAGCAGGCAGAGGAAGTCAGCAACAGGATGTGGTCCTTTCCACATGAAGACATTACATCAATAGGAAACAAGACTTCATAAAGGTGAGAAAGGTCACATTCTTGAGCCAATAGTCACACTCTGATTTTCACAGTGTTCTCTTACATACCACACCTCAGAGTGATACCAACTGCAGTTCCACTCAGTTCACTCTTTCAGGGCACCTCATCATATACCTGCCAGTCAATACTCACATGCACTTTCAGCCTCTTGCCCCCTCTCACAACAGGAGCCTTCCATGAATTGTGTCTTCCTTCCTCTCCATACAAGCCATTACAGTCATCACTTTGATTTCTCTCCTTGCACAAAAAGAGTTCACATATCTTGATGAAAGATAGAGAATGGGGATTGTTTTGGGTTTGAGCTAATCTCCAAGACAGCACTTTGACACCACGTGTCAATGCAAGCCCACCTGGTACCTTGTTCCAAGAGTCTGCCAATGTAAACAGTGACTTGACATGACAGCTTGAGCCTCCTGAAGCCCTGTTACTCTGACAGGTCAAAAGAACTGTTGCTCTTTCTACTTGTCAAATCTGTGTTTCGTGTATTTGTGTTTCGAGCTGAATTCCTGTCTCCATTCCCTCTGCGCCATGGAGGGGCATGAGGGTGAAGAGAAGGTATTCGCTGTTGCTGTTGCTGATGGACTTGGTGGTGGTGATCCAGCCTCTACTTTTGGCCCCTTAGCAGAGGTAGAACATAATGTCACTGAAGCTACTCCCATGCCTTAGTGAAAGCAAGCTGCGGGAAAGTGAAGTGAAATGCTGGACAGATGACGTGCTTCCAAGAAGTTGACAATTACCTGTCAAGCAATAATAGTACTCCCTGGGAGAAAAAACAGTGTTCCACCCTGCTCATCCTCAAATAGTCTGGGTTTGGTCTACACTTGGGAGAGTCAAAAACTGTGGTGCTGGAAAAGCATAGTAGGTCAGGCAGCATCCAAGGAGCAGGAGAATCAATGTTTTGGGCATAAGAGGTTCATCGTGAATGGGGGGGGAGGGTGGTGATAAGGCTGGGGGTTAAGCGAGCTGAGAGATAAATTAGGGACGGAACTGACAGCAAGAATAAATAGTTTGTGACAGACACTTAAGATAATGACTTCAGTTGCTTTATAACTTTAGTTACAGAAAATTGATACTCATTCAAAATAGGATGTTTGACAATACAAAGGCAATGATGAGGTTACGAACAGTGGTAGACAGGCAATCGGCATTCATTTGAAATCTGAGCTTATCTCATCAGATCCTGTGAGTAAGGGCCACATATATGTAAAGATGAGGAAGAACACAAAACAGCACACAGCAGTACTTGGAAAGCAGGACTAATGGCTGTTTGATCTGATTATATCAGGTTGAGAGTTGGACTGTGAGAACCAACCAGCCTACTTTCTAAACTGTTTGTTATATACTCCTGATAGCAAAATGTTAAATAAACTGTTGGTTCTTGGGAGATTTGATCATTTCATACTTACTCCGATAAGTTTAGATGCAGTTTTTAAAACTTTTTCCTTTGCCTCAAAAAGACTTTCTGGAAAATGCTAGCTGTTCTTATATAAAGTTTTTTCCACACAAGATTAATTGTAACTTCTTTGGAAAATAAGGATAACATTTCCTAGTGTGAATATATTAACTGGCTTTACTTGAGTCTCAACTTTCAGTATCAATGTGTTGGAAAGAAAGGGAGAGTTCAGGCTGCAGTGGAGTTTTACTGAGAATACACAGGTTTACATTCTATTATCAACAGCAAAATTCTAGAAAATGCACCAAATGAAATTTCAATCAATGCTTCCTTTGGGGAAATGCCACAAGACGTATCTATAGCATAAACATCATGCCTTCTGCATTCATATCCTCTCCTTCATCAAGGCTGCATACCTTACTTCTGTGTACTGCAACAAAAAATAACTATGGTCTTAACAAGTCTGTGTTCCATGACACAAGTTAGGCAAGGTCTAAATTTAACAATGTAACTGAGCTGTTGGCTTTATGAGGGGTATAATTTGTATAAAATTTATCTTGACCGATTCCAAATTTGACAAAAATGGAAAATGTATACCTAGTAAAACTGTTCACTACAGTTTAATAGCAACAAAAGGAATGAAGAAAGTACAAATGGAAAAAAAGAAAACTAACAAGAACTATAATACTGAAGGTGTTTTAGAAAAAAAGTAAATCATTTGCAGGATTACTCAACATAGATTTAAAAAATCAGTTTTACAAAGTGGGTGATGCCATGAAGATTGTGATATTTATCACCAAGAAGACTAAATGATAACAAATGATAAGCTGCATTTTGATAAATCTATATTTTTAAAATTCAAAAATATTCAAGATGCTTGAATTATAAAAGTATGAACTTGTTGAATTATGAAAATTTTTTATAAATTGTTAACTTAAGTGTCCTATAAAAACTTCGCAGTAATGTTTAAATACTAATGGCATTAAATGATGAAACCAATTTCCCAAGAAAATGAAAAATGGTGCCAGTCTAAGTGTATGACAATCAGCAAAATAAAGTTTAAAGGATATGCATTAAGAATAATTCCAACAGGCCAGTCTTTAAACAGTGATTAGAAACTTATAACAACATAAAAGCAGAATATTATGGATACTAGAAATGTAAAATAAAAACTGCAAGTTCCCGAAATACAGAGCAGGTTTGGCAGCATCTGTGGAGAGAAAAGCAGTTAATGTATTGGGCCAATTACCTCTGACAGGTTCTAAACTTGAAACAATGGATAGAATTTAATGGTCATGCAGTGGTTCACTGGCTTGAAAGCGAGTGGCAACACCACCATTGTCTTTCTGTGGAAACAACCCTGTTCCCCCATCAGCCAATAATACAGCTTAATGCCAAATCGGCCAGTAACCTGGTTTATGACAAAGTCCTCGATGTCTTTAGGGGGTGATTTCCTACCTCCAAGAGCTGGCAGTGTCATTGGGAGTGATGCCCACTGCCGGTTGTAGAGAGGCCCAGGCAAAAAGCCAGTGCAGGAGTCCCCAGAATGACAAGGCCATCAAAAACAAGTTGTTATTATAGACATAATTTTATGGGCCAGTTTAACTACAGATGCTTCAAATGACAGCTCAAACATTTCTAGATCTTGTGGAATATTAGACAAGCTGGTGGCCTCGTGCTTACACGTTCTCAAACTGACCCTGCGCTATTTCAGAGTGAAAAGGTATCTTGGAGGACAATGGTTACCTTGATCAGAGCACAGATTATTGCACAGTTTAAAAACTCATGAATGGACCTAAGGCAACATCTCCACCCTGTCTGAGGTAAAAGTTGCATGAATAACTAATTTTAATGATCACAGAATCACTTACTCTAGAAGCCACCTATATTCACTCACAGGGCCCAGTCCTTTGCAAATTGAATGAACATGGGGATATGATGGCCTTGTGGTATTGTTACTAGCCTATTAATCCCTAGTTCCAGATAAAGTTCTGGAGACCTGGGCTCATCCCACCATTACAGATGATGGAATCTGGGTTCAATAAAAAATTGGAATTAGAAGAGTCCAGTGATGACACTGAAACCAATGCCAATTGTCTGTGGAGAAAAGTCACATCTGGTTCATGGAGGTCTTGTGGCACACTGACAGTATCCCTGCCTGTTGATCCAGAAGGCAAGTTTAAGTCTACCTCCTCCAGAGGTGTGTAGTAATGCATTGATTAAAAAAAAATCTGCAGAATGAATTCAAACTTTTTCAATCGAATAAAAGCCTGAAGGTCAGCCATTCCTTCTAAATAAATCCATAATAATCTGTCAACTAATTCGAGTTGACTTTCCAGGTTTGAGGTTGAACAAAAGCTTGGAAGTTGGCTGTTACCTGGAACAATACCTCTGCCAATCAAAGTCTGTGAGTCAGTCAGTTCTCATGCAGCAGAAACTGTTGTTCCTTTTAAGATTTGATATCCATATGGTTCTGTCCTCATGAGTGGAAGACAAAATGCTTTGATAGCATGTGTCTTTTCTTCAGCAATACTCACGTTTTGCACCATCAAGCAACTATTAATCGCTAATTTTGTTGGAGCAATATATGCTCTGACAAGCGAGGCACTCACTCTCAGCTATTTGTTTTGCTGTTCCATTACCCTCTCCTGATTTTTTAAAGTTGTTTGTTCCATGCATTCAAATTGTTTTTAATGTTCCAGTGAATCTTCCTTCTATGTCCCTCTCCCAATGTTGTTTCCAGTTCAGCACTCCATGTTTTGAAAAACATCTGTCCAAAATCCGTTCTCCAAACCTCATCCACTGTTGTTCATCTCAAATGTGTGCCTTTTAGTTGCCCAATCATTGATCAGTGGATAGAGTTTTTTTCTCTATTTAACATAGTCATCTCAAATTTTGGAATACATCTCTCAGGTCCCTTCTTAGTTCTAAAGGATAGAAAGTAGCTACTCATATTGGTTTTCATAACGAAAGCATCTTGTCTATAAAACCAGACAACTACATCCATAAGAAGGATATATTACGGCCATGTAAAAGTGATGGTTCTTTGCTACAATTTATGTGCATTTTATTTTCTAAAATAAGCTTCCCAAACTAGCTAAATGTTCTAACTGCAGATTCAACAATAGTTAGTATTAGTTCACTTTTACTAATCTCTACCCTGTAATAATTGGTTTTTCTATATTAACACCATAAGCAAATGATAAAATGTCCAGGCTATTTTGTTTTGGCAGCTGCAGGTCCATGTGTCACATAAAATAATTTCAATGTATGACGTTTTCCAGTTTCATTGTGACTTCTGAGTAAGCACCCCTACAATTCTACTTTTTTAAAAACATGCCAATTGCTGTTGCCATGCCATAGCACTGTCATTACTGCTGGCATGGAGAACCCTGCAGATATCATTAATAAATTAAACAACAGTACAGACCAATTGTGAAATGCAAGGTGGGATTTTCTTTTGTCCTTTTTTATGAGTGACTTAATTTCCACTCACCTTCACATTAAAATATATCCTTTTAATTAACTGTATGCTGCAAAAGATTTTAAACAAAGACAAATTGAAGCACTGAAAAGATACTACTCAACAGACCCAAAAGACATAATAGCAGTTATGCTCCAAAAAATCCAAATGTATTTTCAGTTCAATATAGGAATATTAGTCTTGAAAGCAAGCAAATCTTCAACGAAGCTTCAAGTATTATACCAAAATGCTATTTTATCTCCTTTGAAGCTTTTATTGCACTATCCTTTAAATAATATTCCTTTTCAAGCTTCTGTGACTATGATTGAGAGAACTAGGAAAGTGAATATCATCCTTTCTTTCACTTGGTTACCACAGTGATTCTTCCTGTGCAGAAGCACTGGCATGAAATGAAACATCTGCAAGTAGCAAAACGTGCAGCCACTGAACTGATGTTTTTTTTTGGTTTCTAAATGTTTTTAATTGTGTACCCCTCTTCAGATATTTGAAATGTTTGAGTACCCTGAATGAGCAATTTATTTTATTTTAAAGTAACCTTCTAATGACCACATGATCTAAAATACTTATAACCAAAAAGGCTGACAGTTTGATGACATATTATATGATCATTGTATCTTATCACTAATGTGACACATCCAGAGTATTGATTTTCAAACTGCATCTGATTTTAATATGTGGAACTTCCAAGGTCTGAAATAGTTTCAAAATGGAATAGAAATTGATTTAAAATGACCACAGCAATTCAATGACCAAACAAATTAGCTTAGCTTTGTCAAACCAACCATCCTCACTGCTGAGGATATAAGATGTCAATTAAACAGTCATGGTCTTAGGTTAAAATCTTTAAACTTCAAGCACACCCTACCAACTAAGGGCTGTACATTCATTTCATCTTCCTGTCACACTGGATACCTTGTGAGTTGTTTTTATTCATTCGTGGGACGTGGGTGTCACTGGCTGGCCAGCATTTATTGTCCATCTCTAGTTTACCTACAGAAAGTGCTGGTGAGCTGCATTCTTTAACTGCTGCAGTCCATGTACTGTGGTTGATGCAAAATGCTGTTAGAGAGTGAATTCTAGGATTTTGGCCCTGTATATTTCTAATTCAGAACCACAAGTGGTTTGGAGGAGAACTTGCAGATTGTAGTATTCCTATGTGTCTGCTTCCCTTCTCCTTCTAGATGGAAGTATTTGTGGGTTTGGAAGGTGCTGTCAAAGGGTGCTTGGTGAATTTCTTTAGTGCATCTTATTGATAGTACAAACTTTGTTCCTGTATGCATCTGTATGCCTGATGTCACAGCTTTAAAATTTTTTTCTGATTGGCAGATAATAAGATTGCTTTCTTTCACTCAAATAAACCTTGTCCTTGGCTCCTGAAGAAGGGCTCATGCCCGAAGCGTGGATTCTCCTGCTCTTTGGATGCTGCCTGAACTGCTGCGCTTTTCCAACTACACATTTTCAGCTCTGATCTCCAGCATCTGCAGTCCTCACTTTCTTCTCCTTACGTACATAGCCAACTTTACGTAACTGCATGTTTAATAGGGAAAGGCATGGCCTCATGCTGAAAAGAATATAAATCTTTGTTGCAGCCAGCTGAAGAGTCTTGGTAGAGGCAGCTGGAACACCTTGCCTTACCTGGTCATAACAGAAGATATAGTGGACATAATTTTATACTAAGTTTACCATTCTCTCACTGGTACACTTGAAAGATTTAAATATTATAATTTAAATATTAAAAGTAGGGTGGAGAAGCTAATTACAATTTTTTATCTCCATGTTGTGAAAACATTTACTCACTAATAATTAACACCCCCTGCTCCTGCACTCAATCAGCAGCCTCTCTTCCCACTACTCACTCAATCAGCAGTCCCTCTTCTTAATTCCAACTGGATGAGAGCCTTGGTCAGGCAGGCCAAGTCCACCCAGCAGTCTACTAACCTACCGGTCACCCAGCCACCCCTCCCTCTCCGAAACCATTTGGATTCTAGCAGTAAGCTAGTGCTCAGCCTCACGTGCCACTGGATATTTTCCCACTGCTCACTGGCCCTTCAATCACTGATTATTTCTCTGATAAACATGACCATATCTAACTGTGAATCCATTAGGAGCAAGCATGAGTGAAATAACCTGAGATCAGAACAGCAGTAAACAAGGGAAGGCAAGTGGTGGTGATAGCCTGAGCATAATATCCACTTGTGTTTGGGAATTCCTGGAGAATGAACAGAAGGACCCAGAGGTTGGAAAAATATTCTCATCCCTGAAAATTCCCAATTACACAATCAAGATAAAAGGAATCTCTTAGAGACATCTGCCATCTCCAAGGGGTGCATACACCAAACTTTTGCAACTGCTTTAAGGTTATAAAAATTATAAGACATACTTAGTCCAGAGATCTAAATCAAATGGCTCCTTCGATTAGTGTAACACAAAGAGTCAAACACACAGGAAGTATGTTTTAGATGCAGTTACAAAAAAAATACACAAACTGTGCAAGTTTCCACATAGTATATTTTTAAAAAAGAAACTGCATTATTGTTTAAACTAAACCATTCTTATGACTTTATACAAAACAATAATGCCCATTTATGATCAAGTTTACCATACTTTGTACAAATTGAAAGAGTTAGTTTTACAGATGAAGGCTAGGAACCTTTTACCACCAGAACAGCAATAGGGTTTAACTAGATATTTCTTACCTATCATTTAAACATTCATTGATTTAATATTCTCTCACGTATCTCAAAACAAAGCACCTCATGAATAAGAATGTTTTAAGTATAGTGCTTAGTCCCTTCCTATAATCCATAGTAGCATATCTACTATCTTACTATCAGTCAGATCTGAAAGTTCTTGTCAAAGAAATCTATTAAAATGTTTGGACATCATTTGGGCTTTGCCCTTTGTAAGCGGAATCTGTCCTTTCAGACATTATATCTTAGCAAAACCTCAAACACTTTTCCCACAGTGAAACTAAGGCTTGCAGGTTTGTCATTAAACTACTTATTGCTGCTTTTTCTTGCTCCAAGAAAATGAGAGCAGCATTTACTTATTTACTTTAGAATAACCCAATTCTAGGTGAATCAGCACCATGAGCGGAAATTGTCAGAATGAGTAATTTAACCATTTCTCAAATTTGTTGTCCTGCGCTACCAGCTTGTCACTAATATTGTTAAATAGTAAATTTATTTTGTATTCTTCTATTTTCCTTTTATGTGTAAATTATATTTTGTTATTCTTTATATTTTCCACTATATTCCCCCCATGTTCCAATCTTGCACCTCTTAAGTATTTTTGACATTCCTTTACTTGAATTCTCTATTTCTCATTATTCTGTTCCTTCCCTGTGTATTTCAACATTCTTATCTTTCTCACTAGGACCTTCTACAATTGTCTTGCTCTCTATCTGGCTTGGTTCTCCTGTTTGGTTCTCAACTTGTTTCTGGTTTAAAATACTCCAATGCTATGAAACAGATCTCTTGAAAATCCTCATGTTTTCCATAAGTATTGTTCCCTAATAATGGAAGGACAGCAAAATTACAGACCATTGAACAATTAACATTGAACATTGAACCAGAGTAAGGTATTTCTCAAAACAGAAAAAACAGGCTTCTCCTATACTTCTCCTAACATTTAAATAGGATTATTGGCAGACTTGGGGAGCAGGTCATTTGTCTGTCCTTTTGCTTGGAGAATACTGAGTACTCTGAGGAAAAAAAAACCCACAAAGAAATAAAGATAAAATAATGCATCCACCTCCTTTTTCAAGGATTTTGGACAGATGGATGTTCTGCTGCTATAATCACTATTTAGATAATAAGAAATCAGCATTGAAAATATAACCTAAGCTTCCTCTATACAAGGTTATTGCAAGTGACCAAAATTGCTAAAGGAACTTAGTCGATGGTCTATTGAGCACCAAGTATGAAATTCAAAAGTATTTTTATTTTCTTGTTCTATTGGCCTAAATGGGAGGGTTTTTTTATTTTGAAAAATCCCTTTCTTATGTTAAATATGCAATTTATTAATATCGCTATTGCTTAAATGCATTATAAATCAAAACCAAGGTGATGGCTTAAGTTTATTTATCATTTTGCATGCTATCTGATATTATTAGACACGAGAAAAGGTTATGAAACATTGAACGATCACCACTACCAAGCATAGATCTCTGATAAATACAAATGCAAAGAACAAACATGAAGTGCACCAGAAAAAAAAATCAGTTGGTATTTAGTTAGTTTGCAAATATTCTACAGCAATGAATGCAGCAATGCCATAGAAAAGATTACAATCTCATCCACATGAATTCAGAAGAACAGCTTTCACTTATTCACCATGGGATGAACTGCAGATAGTGACTACAGCCATTTCTACATTTAAGAAATATGGTTATGATACCAACAAATAATAACTTTTGACAGCTCAATGACTATAAAGCACCTTTTCTGAAACACAAATTAACTTCATGCTCATCACATTATTGAAACATACAGATCCCACACGACAACGCTGCTTTTAATGTAATACATTTGATGACAAAATGTAGCAGCATTTACTAAAAATGTTTGAGAGAATCACTATAACATTAAATTAGAATCAATGTATACTGTTACCTTTGCGGAAACTCATAGTGCCTGAAGACATGAAGCATAACAGAACCACAGCTGTCATATTGCACACACGCCTGGAATTCTGACAATAGCTGATCCAGCGATCTCCATCATTCTGAGCGCTTTTATACACCAACACTTCAGGACTGCTGCCGGAAATATGAAGTGCAATGCAGACAGTGAGGGTTATATTCCTACGGACCTATCTGGAGCTGGTTACTTATCTGTAATGGCTTCCAACTGGGGTCAGGACTGAGCATGTTTATCACTGTGCTCAGGAAGCATCAGAAAAATGTCAGTGTGGAAATCAGAAAGCAGACTGATTGAAATACGATACATGTTAATTCTATCCAGCTAAATAAAGATAGCAAGAATTCCTTAAACTGGTATATTCAGGGAGGGAGTACGTACAGTGTGAAGAAGCCAGCTGCAGCATGCACCTTTGAATAAAATTCAGTGTAATGGTTAAAGTTCTTATTCCGTGCCAAGCGCAAGCAACTACAGTATACACTCTCAGTATACACTCTCAGGAGAAGAACAGATCTGTTGAATTTTAAAGAGGTGCAGTGAGTCACTCATCTCGTCATCACAAACATAAAAAGGTTTTAAAAGATTGCCATCACCTGCAGACACGTATGTTTCCAATTACTTATATTGTACTATTAATACACAGAGCATCCTACTTCACATTATCGTTATTGAGAGCTCTATTTCACCCATTGTATTAAAAATGAAGACTTTAGTGGGTCAATAATTAACCTTCCAGTGAAGCATATCTGTGTATGTCAAGATTTTTATTTTTGATAATCTCTTTCATTGACTTATACAAGAATATAGCTGCACTAGCTTTTCTTATCACAAAACTGAAACATTTAATTTTTGACATTAATTATTTTAAAAAGTGCTTCTGTGTGTCATTGTAGACAGTATACACTTTAAAAAGCTGTTATTGAAATTCTTTTTTCTGGTTAACACCATTGTTAAAGAGGTTGGCAGAGGAATTTTGTGTGAATTTTAAACATAAGTTCACTACTTTCAACAATAATCCACTCCATCTTATCACCATGCAAATAAGTAGAAATTTTACATAAGTGACCTGTGCACGTCATAAAAGATAAATTATCACTCATTGAATTCAGAAGATTTACATAAGTGAACAATGATTAACTTTCAAAGTTATTTCACTATATGGATATACTCAGTTTTTCAATTATGGCACTGCCTTGAAAGACAATCGTGTTCACCTTTGCAAAACTAAAAGAATACAAGCAAAGTTATTCCATCATAATTCAGTTTAATCCCATAATCAATGCCAAAAATCATGAGAGTATGCACGAAAATTCATGATCACTTCACATCCAAGAGCAGTGGTGCTAATCAAAGGAAACAATTAGATATTTTGATAAATAGGTTATCACAAACTTTACATAAAGAGGTACAAGGAGAGCAAAATAACATATGAATCGAGTAGTAAGAACAATCCGAAGAACAAGAAGCAGCATAGTTGCAAATTTGTCCAATGGGTTCCATCTCTGCTGTTGTAAGTGTGCTTATGCTGATGCCCTAAATATAATCTTTCATGTTCCCTCAATTCAGGTGCTGCTCCTTTTGATTAGAAAACTACAGATGTCACTATTATTTAAGAAAGTGTGAGGGAAACTAGAGAATTAAAGATGAGATAACATCTGTTAGCAGGAACTTACTAGAGTCTATAATTACAGATCAAGGAAGGTGTGTTGTGCATTCATAATGTTAACAAACAGGTTGAGTGTCAAATTGTACACCCTTCCAATGTATGTCAATGGCAAGGGGTAAGAGCCAGAGAGCTGCCTGGTGATCTATGTGATGAAAGCAACTGGAATGCATAACATTACTATCCATAGCTCCAGCTTACAATATGTATATCAAATTGTATATTACATGGTGGCACAGTGGTTAGCACTGCTGCCTCATAGCGCCAGAAACCGGGGTTCAATTCCTGCCTCAGGCAACTGTCTGTGTGGAGTTTGCACATTCTCCCAGTGTCTGCGTGGGTTTCCTCCCACAGTCCAAAGATACGCAGGTTAGGTAAATTGGCCATGCTAAATTGTTAGGTAAAGGTAGGGGAATGCGTCTGGGTGGGTTTCTCTTTGGAGGGTCGGTGTGGACTTGTTGGGCCAAAGGGCCTGTTTCCACACTGTAAGTAATCTAATCTAACCTAAATCCTGTGGGGGCTGGTTGTTTGGTTCTTTGACATGGATAATATTGATACACAGCATGGAGTGCAATCCTCCTTCTGGCTGGGATGGATTCAGAAACTGGTTCTTTACCGATGGTGGAGATTTTGTCACAATGCATAAAATTTTCCTCCAGATAGAGAACTCAGGAAGATAGTTAAGACTAACTGAACACTTTGAGCATGTTGGGGTGGCATGATGCCTCAGTGGTTAGCACTGCTACCTCTTATGCCGGAACCCAGGCTCAATTTCACCCTTGGGTGACAGTCTATGTGGAGTTTACACATTCCCCAGGTGCTCCGGTTTCCTCCCACAGTCCAAAATGTGCAGGTGAGGTGGATTGGGTATGCTAATTTGTCCATAGTATTGTTGTGAGGGAAAAAACACCAGTCTTGGAGTCAGAGTCAAGGTTCAATGACAGAGTTTATTGCACAAGAAAATACCAGAGCTCCAGCCAAAGACACCAACAGTAGTCGGCTGCGAGTCTACTCTCAACCCAGAGAACATGTCAAGAAACGTTTATACATCTTGTGATGAGATTACTGTCTTCGTAACATGGTTTATTTATGGCAAACATTGCAGAATCATTGATAGTTTCGGTACAGTCTTTGTCAGTTCCAGTGCAGCCTTTGTTAGTTTCAGTGTAGACTTTGTCAGTTTCAATGTCTGCACGAAAATCCATTGCTGTAGTAATGGGCGCTAATCGCTCTTCCTGAGAAGGATGATTACTACAGCCCTGACTATTAGCATTTCATATTGAGTCTGTGTCAAGGTGTTAGCATTTCTATAAGAGGTGCTGGCTGGACCCAGACACTTTGACGGGTAGTGTACATTACTCATGTGCATTCTCACCCCACCCGCCTTAAACTAATCAATTGGGTTGAGAGTGCATTGTGCTGGCATTCTGGTGGCTCCAGGCAGAGTCTGTACCTACTCTGCTGTTTCTCTCCATATTGTGATCTGGTGGCCACCTTGTGTGTCAAGTTCAAAGGATCTGTGTGGGCTTGATGGGCCAAATGACCTGCTTCCTCACATATGTAGTCTATGTTTACCTAATCAGAGGGAGCCAGCAAGATTTTATAATGGACAGACTATAACTGAATACAGTAATAGGCAGGGGAATTTCTATAAAGATTATCCAGAAGTCATTCAACAAAGTCCCTCATACATTGAAGTTAACAGTTGAAATTCATAGAGTCAAAAACAAGTTATTCATCTATTTCAGAAATTATATTTGAGGCAGGAGGAAGATAGTAAGGATAATGGACAGATACTTTAACTGACCAGATACAGCTAGTGGTATCCTCCAAGGGACTGTACTGGTGCCTCATTTATTCACGATATTTATTATTAACTTTGATAGCAAAATAGAAAGCCACACATCCAGGTTTTTTGATGATGCAAAGATAGCATGTTAAGAAGCATTGATAGATTCGTAGATGGGCACAACTTTGGCAAATGATTTTAACACAAAGAATTATGACGTCATCCACTTTGGACCTAAAAGGATAGATCATCATAGTTTATATATGGGGAAAGTCCAGAAACAGTGAAGGTCCTGAGAGATTTAGGGGTCTATGTAGTTAGATCCATGAAAACGTCATGAACACGTATAAAAAAAATCAAAAAGCCAGACACAGCACATGCTTACAATTGTCTCTGTGACTATTATTTTCCTGGAATACGTTGCAAGCCTGATAGCAGAGGTTATAGTACTATCTGTCTGCATCAAACATGGCTGACCATGTTTCCCATTCCTACCACCTGCCACAGCCACAGTGGAAGGACTTGCAAGGTTAAAATAAACTTATATGGTCACATTACAGATACGCTATTTGTGGCCATCAAGTCCTGGAATGGGAATTGACCTGGGAGCTTCTAGTTAAAA
Source organism: Hemiscyllium ocellatum (assembly GCF_020745735.1). Taxonomy (NCBI): domain Eukaryota; kingdom Metazoa; phylum Chordata; class Chondrichthyes; order Orectolobiformes; family Hemiscylliidae; genus Hemiscyllium; species Hemiscyllium ocellatum. The sequence continues at coordinate 60,808,394 of NC_083407.1, read as the reverse complement.
GACAAGAATGAAGTCTTCTGGAAATTATCAACCTGAAATCATTTAGTCTTTCTAACACTCGGGTTCCCTGAACAAATTATCCCACTTAACATTCAAAAAACCATTGCACGATACCTTGTAGTTTAACAAATTTCGATTAAAGGAATGTCTCAGAGCAATTCCTTTATACAGAATAGGACTGTTAAAACATTGCAACTGAAATTAAAGTCAGGTCAATATTAGTTTTTATGACATTGAGGTCAAGCATTATCTATACCATGTAGAGAGGAAATTAGATGGGTAACATCATGTGCCTGGTACGGACCTGGTATGTTTTGCATTAATGGGAGACTGATTAGCAAGGTTAGATCTCATGGAATACAGGGAGAACTAGCCATTTGGATACAGAACTGGCTCAAAGGTAGAAGGTGGTGGTGGAGGGTTGTTTTTCAGACTGGAGTTCTAGCATAAGAGGTAGTTAGTAAGTTTGTAGATGACACCAGAATTGGAGTGTAGTGGACAGCGAAGGAGGTTACCTCAGATTACAACAGGATCTGGACCAAATGGGCCAATGGGCTGAGAAGTGGCAGATGGAGTTTAATTCAGATAAATGCGAGGTGCTGCATTTTGGGAAAGCAAATCTTAGCAGGACTTATACACTTAAAGATAAGGTCCTAGAGAGTGTTGCTAAAGAAAGAGACCTTGGAGTGCAGCTTCATAACTCCTTGAAAGTAGAGTCACAGGTAGATAGGATAGTGAAGGCAGCGTTTGGTATGTTTTCCTTTATTGGTCAGAGTATTGAGTATAGGAGTTGGGAGGCCATGTTGCTGCTGTACAGGACATTGGTTAGGCCACTGTTGGAATATTGTGTGCAATTCTGGTCTCCTTCCTATCGGAAAGATGTTGTGAAACTTGAAAGGATTCTGAAAAGATTTGCAAGGATGTTGCCAGGGTTGGAGGATTTGAGGTATAGGGAGAGGTTGAACAGGCTGGGGCTGTTTTCCCTGGAGTGTCAGAGGCTGAGGGGTGACCTTATAGAGATTTACAAAATTATGAGGGGCATGGATTGGATAAATCGACAAAATCTTTTCCCTAGGGTTGGGGAGTCCAGAACTAGAGGGCATAGGTTTAGGGTGAGAGGGGAAAGATATAAAAGAGACCTAAGGGGCAACTTTTTCATGCAGAGGGTGGTACGTATCCAGAATGAGCTGCCAGAGGATGTGGTGGACACTGGTACAATTGCAGCATTTAAGAGGCATTTGGATGGGTATATGAATAGGAAGGGGAGGGATATGGGCCGGATGCTGGCAGGTGGAACTAGATTGGGTTGGGATATCTGGTCGGCATGGACAGGCTGGACCGAAGGGTCTGTTTCCATACTGTACATCTCTATGACTCGATAAATTCAATGGTTTGGAATTCAGGAGATAGCATTCAAATCGGAGTCCTAACACCTGACCGAAATGCTGTTTAATGCTCAGGTAATGTTAAGAAAAATCTAACTCAATACGCAGAGGAAATTCATCAGTCGGGGCTGGAAAGATTCAAATATGAAGGGATGTTAGGTTGGTTTATTACAGTTACAACAAAGAAAACTAAGGAGGTGCATAAAGTTCTGAGGGACATAGACAGGGTAGATAGGGAGAGATTTTGCCAATTAATACACTAGTCAATAACTACAGTAATTTACTGTAAGAAGCAGGAGATACAGAGAAGATTTGAGGAAACATCTTTTCATCCAGAGGGTTGTGGGTAACAGAAACTCGCAGCCTGAAGGGGCACCAAAGGTGGGAACCTTCAAAACATTTCAGAACTATTTAGACAAGCACTTGAAATTCCCACAGCATACAAGACTTCAGTCTAGATTAGAGTGGCGCTGGAAAAGCACAGCTGGTCAGGCAGTATCCAAGCAGCAGGAAACTCGACGTTTCGGGCAAAAGCTCTTCATCAGGAATAGAACATAGAGATGTTTCCAGCATCTGCAGCCCTTGTTTTTATCATACAAGACTTCAGGTCAAGTGTTTGAAAATAGGATTAGAAAATAGATGGACATTTGATGATCAATGTAGGCAGAACAGGCTGAAGGATCTCTTTCATGCTGAAATACTCCAGGAGTCTATCTCTCAAGTATGAGTATGCCCTTTCCTAGGAAAGGTGAGGAAGACAACACACAGTACACCAAGTGTGGTATTATCAATGTCCTTGTAATTGTAATAATTATTCTGATGCTCCAATCCTTTTGCAACAAAAACTGACATACCATTTGCCTTCCTGGTTGTTTGCTCTACCTGGGAGCTGAAACTTACCATTAATTGGCTAAGTTTCATTTTTGTCAAGTTTTAATGAAGAATTTCTCTCCATGAGACCTAAACAGCTTTCTCATGCTATCATCCCAAAGTCAACTCATTAACTACCTATCACACCCCTCAGGCACCCCTCTTGGCTGATGCATGCCTAATTCTCCCACTTGCTCATCATTGTCCAGCTATCCCAGAATAGTTCAGCATCTCTGGCTCTGGAATCAAATTTGAAAGGCCACTGCATACTCAGACAAGCATTCTGGAGCTGCCCTGTGCACACAGTTGGTGGATGCAATGCAAGACAAAGGGACATTTTAGTTACTTTGCCAGTTCTGGTGGGTAGGGTGGTACAGAGGAAGGACATCCTCTTTCCCGAGAGCTGCCAGAGGAGGCAAAGAGACCAGGTCCTGCCAACCTGGTCAGAAGCTGCTACCCAGGTGAGTGCAGCCTCTGTGATTTGGAGGAACATCCTGGGAGAAGGTCAACGACCTTTTCCACTTCGCCAGGATAAGTGCCACTACTTCCTCTCTGTTATCTCACTGTCAATTTCTGCGACTACACCCACCTCCCAACCAAGGTTCTTGCTCCACCACTCTCAGTACTGCATGCAGTATCTTCTCTCACTTACCCTTATCCAGCCCAACACTACCATTGATCCAACATGACCTCTTAGCTGTCTGCTCATTCACTCAGGACATATCACCATTTTTCCCTCACCTGAACCAGTACTAACACAGGGATATCTAATGTTATCTCACTGAATCCCTCCAGTGCTCTGGTTACAAAAGGAAACAGCGCTCATTAAGGCTGAATGTCAGGTACCCGATGTTAGTATTTACAACCTTTTTACAGAGGACAGAGTTCTGTGAGGTTTTGCGGAGACATTCCTATCCAGCAAGTTCCCTTCCAAGTCATTCACCACCCTGATATGGAAATATATCACCATTCCTTCATTATTGCTGGGTTAAAATCCTGAATGTCCCTCGCCAATGGCACTGTGGGTCTATGGCTGCCATCAATGTATTTTTCACCTGCAGACCTCATCACCCTCTATCGTAACATTTTCTCTCCTTTGGCTCCTGCAGGTACCAGCGGTGTCTGTACATGGTGGTTGCAGTCAAGGCCTCCCCCACAAGACATGCCTCCTCCACAATGGTGTTGCCACAGACTTCATACATATGTTCAAGCTGACACAGGTACTGTGGGCTGGATTGTTGGGGGCATTTGACAACCTAACCTGCAGGCTGCAGCACTGCAGCAATGACACTGAAATCTGGCTGCTAGACAATCTGTGATTGTCTAGCCATGGCAAGCCAGGCCCAGCAGTCTCAGAGTCTGCTGGATATACACACACACCTTCTCTCTAGCCATTAGTCCCCAGCATAAAAGGTGAGGACAAAGGGGGATGAGGCACTCACTCCTTCCACACAACGAGGTGGGTGGTTCCACACCAGGAGGAAGAACCAAATGCAGGCCACCCAGAGGTCTCCTAAAGTTGCCTGGGCCTCCCAACACCTCCCTGCTTGACCAGGAGGGGACATTTGCATCTGGCAAGGATATATGCAGCATGTTTGAGCCTTCTGGACACCAATACCTCCAAGGTTGGCCAATCCAGAGTCCAAGGCTAATGGGCTCTACTGAGACATACTGGGAGGGAGAGGAAGATGAACCGTGGCAAGGTGGCTCAGTGGTTAGCACTGCTGCCTCACAGCACCAGAGACCCGGGTTCAATTCCCGCCTCAGGCGACTCTCTGTGTGGAATTTGCACATTCTCCCCATGCCTGCGTGGGTTTCCTCTGGGTGCTCCGGTTTCCTCCCACTATCCAAAAATGTGCAGGTTAAATGAACTGGCCATACTAAATTGCCCGTAAATTAGGTGAATGAGCCCGGGTGGGTTGCACTTCGGAAGGTCGGTGTGGACTTGTTGGGTCAAAGGGCCTGTTTCCACACTGTAAGTAATCTAATCTAAGTAAAAAAAAAACCTTTGAGGGGATATTGGTGGCAGTTGATTGTAAGTAAGTGCCTATGTTGTAAATATATGTTCACTTGTGATTATTATCTGTTTGCCTAAGTTTCTGTGTCACCAAACTGCAAACTTTAAAGTACTGAAGCTACTGATCCTTATCCCTTGCCAGTGTTCCATGAGGTGCCTCGCAGCTGCTGCACTATGAACAGGCTTGTGGGTTTTCAGCTTCCTGTGACTCGGCTCCATCTTTCCAAATACACTGACGTTGCTATTACATCACAAACATTAGTTGGGTGCATGAAAGTTTCAGCAGAGCTCAGATAAAGGCTAATAGGCTAACGTCTAAGGGCTACATGGAATGGTGAGCTCACCAGTGTGTTTTACCTTCACTTTCTGGGCGTGTGTCTACTGGTGTTACCCTTTGAGAGTTGTAGGCCCTTCTCTCACAAAATGAGGCACTTAAGCTGCCCATTCTGGGTGCAGTCATAACCATTTTCATTTCCATTGGGTACTTGAAATCTGCACAACAATTTGCATTTGTATTTGAATGGATTGGCAGGGGGAAGGGGTGACCTTTGTGAATAATGACTGTGTGGTTTAGGTGACGAAACAGTAGGTGATTGTGAATGCTGATTGATCAGATGGTGATTAGATTACTTACAGTGTGAAAACAGGCCCTTCGGCCCAACAAGTCCACGCCGACCCTCCGAAGTGCAACCCACTCAGACCCATTCCCCTCCACCTAACAGTATGGGCAATTTTAACATGGCCAATACACCTAATCTACACATTTTTGGACTGTGGGAGGAAACTGGAGCACCCGGAGGAAACCCACTGGAGAATGTGCAAACTCCACACAGACAGCTGCCTGAGGCGAGAATTGAACCCCGGTCTCTGGCATGGTGAGGCAGCAGTGCTAACCACTGAGCCACCGTGCCACCCAGAAGGAAGCAAGTGCCTTGAAAGAGAGGGATGAGAGATATTGCAAGGCATGGAGTTTGAACAAAGTGTTGTGCTATTGAATGCTAGTTTTTTTAAAATTCCCTTGTGGAATGTAGATGTCACTAGCTGGCCAGCATTTATTGCCACCCTAGTTTTCCCGCCAGAAGTGGACAGAACATAGGACAGAGAACAATACAGTGCAGAATAGACCCTTCGGCCTCGATGTTGCGCCGATCTGTGAACTAATCTTAGCCCACCCCCCTACACTATCACACCATCATCCATGTGCTGATACAAGGATTGTTTAAATCTCCCTAATGTGGCTGAGTTAACTATATTGGCAGGCCACACTCTTACTACTCTCTCAGTAAAGAACCTGCCTCTGACATCTGTCTTAAATCTATCACCCCTCAATTTGTAGCTATGCCCCCTCGTACAAGCCTACATCATCATCCTAGGAAAAAGACTTTCACTGTCAACCCTATCTAATCCTTTGATCGTCTTGTATATCTCCACCAAATCCGCATTTAGCCTTCTTTTTTCCAATGAAAACAGACCCAAGTCCTTTCCTCATAAGACCTTCCCTCCAGACCAGGCAACATCCTAGTAAATCTCCTCTGCACCTTTTCCAAAGCTTCCACATCCTTCCTGTAATGGGACGTTTAGAACTGTACATAATATTCCAAGTGTGGCCGCACTAGTGTTTTGTATAGTTGCAGAATGATATTGAAGCTCCGGAACTCAATCCCTCTGCCAATAAAACCAAACACACCGTATGCCTTCTTAACAGCACTATCACCTAGGTGGCAACTTTCAGGGATCTATGTACATGAATACCAAGATCCCCCTGCATATCCACACTACCAAGAATCTTTCCATTGACCCAGTATTGTGCCTTCCTGTTTTTCTTCCCAAAGTGAATCACCTCACATTTATCTGCATTGAACTCCATTTGCCACCTCTCAGCCCAATTCTGCAGTTTATCTAAGTCCCTCTGCAAACTGCAACATTCTTCCACACTGTCCACTACTCCACCAACCTTAGTGTCATCTGCAAACCCATCCACCTATGCCTGACTCTAAGTCATTTATAAAAATGATAAACATCAGTGGTCCAAAACAGATCCTTGTGGCACAGCACTAGTAACTGGACTCCAGGTTGAATATTTTCCATCAAATACCAATCGCTGCCTTCTTACAGAAAGCCAGTTTCTAATCCAAACTGCAAAATCACCCTCAATCCCATGCCTCTGCATTTTCTCCAATGATGGTGAACTGCCTTCTTGAACCGATGCACTCCACATGTTGTAGACATCAATAAATGCCCTTAGGGAGGGGATTCCAGGATTTTGGCCCAGCAACAATGAAGGAATGATTTGTAGATGCTGGTGTTGATCTGAGGTGTACAAAGTTAAAACTACATAACACCAGGTTATAGACCAGCAGGTTTAAACCTGTTGGACTATAGCCTGGTGTTGTGTGATTTTAACAGTGAAGGAATAGTGATATATTACCAAGTCAGGATTGTGAGTGGCTTGGAGGGAACCTTGCAAGTTGAGGTGTTCCCATATATCTGCTGCTTTTGTCCTTCCTCGTGGGCTTGGAACATGTCTAAGGATCTTTGGAAAACTTCTGCAGTGTATTTCATAGATAATGCACACTACTGCTACTGAGTGTCGGTGGTGGAGGAAGTGGTTGCTTCTGGATGTGGTGTCAATCAAGCAGATTGTTTTGTCTGGGATGGTGTCAAGTTTAGAACATAAGAACTTAAGAACCAGGAACAGGAGTAGGTCTTCTGGCCCTCCTGAACCTGCTCTGCCATTTAATAAGATCATGGCTGATCTTTTTGTGGCCTCAGCTCCACGTAGCTGCCCTCTCACCATAACCCTTAATTCCTTTACTGTTCAAAAAATCATATACCTCACCTTTAAAAACATTTACTGAGGAAGCCTTGACCACTTCACTGGGCAGGGAATTCCATAGATGCACAACCCTCTGGGTCAAGGAATTCCTTCTTAATTTAGTACTATTAATTTAATACTAATTCAATCAGGGAGCCCTGGCTGACAGATAAAAAGAGGAGCGTGAGACATCCTGACACTCTGAGAACTAGCTCTGAGGAAGCTGCATCAGTGTTAAAGACTTCCCATGTGTAGATAAAGGGTGACTTAGAGATGGAAGACCAGCCTCTATGAAGTTATTTCTCTGACCGGTTATGGTCATAGCTTGGTATTTGTGTGATGTAAATGTTACTTGCTACTTATCAGCTCAAGCCTAGATATTGTCCACATCTTGTTGCATTTGAACACAGACGCTGAGGAGTTGCAAATTGTGCTGAACATTGTGCAATCATTGGCAAACATGCCCATTGCTGACCTAATGATGGAGGGAAGGTCAATTGTTGAAGCAGCTGAAGATGGTTGGGCATAGAACTCCACCCTGAGGAACTTCTGCCGAGATATCCTGGAACTGAGATATCTGAGATGCAACAACTACAGTCATCTTCTTCTGTGCCAGATAAAATTCCAACTAGTGCAGTTTCCCCCGATTTCCATTGTTTCCAGTTTTGTGAGAGTTTCTTGATGCTACACTCATTTGAATATGGCCTTGCTGTCAAGGGCTGTCACTCTCACCTCTGGAATTCAGCTCTTTTGTCCATGTTTGAACCAAGGCTGGAATGAGGTCAGGAGCTGAGTGGACCTGGCAGAACTCAAACTGTATGTCAGAGAGCAGGTTATTGCTGAGCAAGTGCTGCTTGCTGGCACTGTTAATGACACCTTCCAATACTTTACTGATGGTCAAGAATAGATTAATTGAGCATTAATTGGTCAGGTTGGATTTGTCCTGCTTTGTGTGTACAGGGCATAGCTGGGCCGGGTAGATGCCAGTGTTGTAATTGTACCGGCTAGGAGAGTGGCAAGTTCTGGAGCACAAGTCTTCCATTCTAATGCGGGAATGTTGTCAGGACCCAAAGTTTTGTTTCATCTACCAATCATTTCTTGATATCACATGGAGTGAATCAGAGGAAACAGAAGGGTTTAAAGGACAAGTCCATATTCAAGAACTCAATGGCCAACCTAAATGAGTATGCCACTACCATTACAGATGGTGTAGATGACTGCATGCCGTTCAGATTAATTTGAACATTCCCCAATCAGAAACCACGGATAAACCAGGAGATTTACACTTTACTGAAGTCCAGGCCTGAGGCATTCACATCGGGTGGCCCTGATCTCTATAGGAAATGGAAGTGTGACCTTTGTAAGGCCAGAGATGTCAATAGGCAATGCCAAACTAAGCTCAAGACCCAGACTAACTACACAGACATCCATTGTTTGTGGCAAGGCATACATGGCACAATGGGCTGCAAAGCTAAGTCAAGCAGAACGCAGGCAAGAGTACATAAAAGCATCTACGCTCACTTTAACAGAAGGGCAGTGAAACAATGTCACCTGTCCCATCAGCCTCCTGTTGGATCAGATGGCACGAGTATTCGAGACATCATAAACCTCTCCTTACTACGATCTGAGGTCCCTATCTGTTTCAAGAAAACAACATCATCCTAGAGCCAAAGAAAAATTATGCCTCAAAGACTACTCCACGATGGCTCTGATATCCATAATCATGAAGTGCTTTGAGAGGTTGGTTATAGATTACCTCCCAGATCCAGCCTCCCAGACTGCGTTGATGCCTTGCAATTCACCTACTGGTGCAACAGGTCCACAGCATACGCCATCCTCCTGGCCCTACACTTATCCCTGAACATCTGGATATAGAAAGCTAAGTCAGGCTCCTATTTAGGAACTCTTGGTTCGCCTTCAACACCATAATTCCAAACAAACCTCTAGGACCTGGGTCTCTGCTTCCTGCTCTGTTACTGGTTTCTCAATTTCCTGACTAATTGACCACAGTCAGTAAGAATAGGTGACAACACCTCCTCCATGATAATCCTCAACATCAGTCCCCCGCAAGGCTGTGTACTCAGTCCCCAATAGACTCCTTATACACACACCGCTGTGTGGTCAAATTCCACACCAACTTCCTTTTCAAGCTGGCTGATGACATGACCATTATAGGGCAGATATCAAACAACGCCAAGACAGAGTACAGGAAGGAAATAGAGTACTTAATGGCATGGTGTAAAGAAGCAATCTCTCCATTAAGTCAACAAAACGAAGGAGCTGGTCATCGACTTCAGGAAGCAGAGTGGAGGGGACGTCCCTGTCTGCTCCAATGTGCTGAGGTGGAGATGGTTGAGAGCATCAAGTTCTGATCACCAGCAGTTTGTCCTGGTCCATCTATATTGACATTACAGTTAAGCAAGCACAGCAACACCTCGAATTCCTCAGGAGGCTAAGGAAATTCATCGTGACATAAAGACTGTGATCATCTTTTATAGATGTGCCATAGAAAGCATCCTATGTGGATGCCTCACAGCATGGTATGGCAACTGCTCTCCCCAAGACCATACGAAATGACAGAGTTGTGAACATAGTCCAGTCATGATAGCTGCGAATGCTTCAGCCTTATCTTTTGCACTGATGCATTGGACACGTGTATCATTGAAGATGGGGATCTTTGTGAAACTTCCTTCTCCAGTGATTTGATTAATAGTCCACCTCCATTCAAGACTGGATGTGGAAGGATTACAGAGCTTAGATCTGATCTGTTGGTCATGACATTGCTTAGCTCTGTCTGTCATTTATTGCTTATGCTGTTTGGAATGCAAGTAGTTCTCTTTGATGGCTTCACCAGGTTGACTCCATTTTTAGGCATGCGTATTGCTGCTCTTAGCATGCCCTCCTGCACCCTCCATTGAATGTTGATTCCCTGGCTTGATAGTAATGGTTGAGTGAATGATATACTGGACCATGAGGTTGTAGACTGTGATGGAGTACAATTCTCCTAGAACATAGAACATAGAACATAGAAAAATACAGTGCAGTACAGGCCCTTTGGCCCTGGATGTTGTGCCGATCCAAGCCCACCTAACCTATACTAGCCCACTATCCTCCATATGCCTATCCAATGCCGTTTAAATGCCCATAAAGAGGGATAGTCCACCACTGTTACTGGCAGGGCATTCCATGAACTCATGACTCGCTGGGGTAAAGACTCTACCCCTAACATCTGTCCTATACCTACCACCCCTTAATTTAAAGCTATGCCCCCTCATAATAGCTGACTCCATACGTGGAAAAAGGTTCTCATGGTCAACCCTATCTAAACCCCTAATCATCTTGTACACCTCTATCAAGTCACCCCTAAACCTTCTTTTCTCCAATGAAAACAGGCCCAAGTGCCTCAGCCTTTCCTCATACGATCTTCCTACCATACCAGGCAACATCCTGGTAAACCTCCTCTGCACCCGTTCCAATGCCTCCACATCCTTCCTATAGTATGGCGACCAAAACTGCACACAATACTCCAGATGTGGCCGCACCAGAGTCTTATACAACTGCAACATGACCTCAGGACTCCGGAACTCAATTCCTCTACCAATAAAAGCCAGTACGCCATATGCCTTCTTCACAGCCCTATTTACCTGGGTGGCAACTTTCAGAGATCTGTGTACATGGACACTAAAATCCCTCTGCTCATCCACACTACCAAGTATTCGACCATTAGCCCAGTATCCCATCTTCTTGTTACTCTTACCAAAGTGTATCACTTCACACTTACCTACATTGAATTCCATTTTCCACCTTTCTGCCCAGCTCTGCAGCTTATCTATATCCCACTGTAACCTGCCACATCCTTCCTCACTTTCAACAACTCCACTGACTTTCGTATCATCCGCAAACCTGCTCACCCAACCTTCTAGCCCCTCCTCAAGGTCATTTATAAAAATGACAAACAGCAATGGTCCCAAAACAGATCCTTGCGGAACACCACTGGTAACTGCACTCCAAGATGAACCTTTACCATCAACTACTACCCTCTGTCTTCTTCCAGCCAGCCAATTCCTAATCCAAACCTCCAACTCACCCTCAATGCTATACCTCCGTATTTTTTGCACTAGCCTACCATGGGGAACCTTATCAAATGCCTTACTAAAATCCATATACACCACATCTCCCGCTTTACCCTCGTCCACCTCCTTAGTCACCTTCTCAAAGAATTCAATAAAATTTGTGAGGCACGACCTGCCCTTCACAAAACCATGCTGACTCCTTGATTACATTATTCCGATCCAGATGTTCATAAATCCTATCCTTTACAATTCTCTCTAAGACTTTGCCCACAACAGAAGTGAGACTCACCCGCCTATAGTTACTAGGGTTAGCCCTACTCCCCTTCTTGAACAAGGGAACCACATTTGCTATCCTCCAGTCTTCTGGCACTATTCCTGTAGACAATGAGGACATAAAAATCAAGGCCAACAGCTCTGCAATCTCCTCCCTTGCTTCCCAAAGAATCCTAGAATAAATGCCATCAGGCCCAGGGGACTTATCTATTTTCACTCTTTCCAGAATTTCCAACACCTCTTCCCTACATACCTCAAAACCATCCATTCTAATTAATTGTGACTCAATATTCACATCAGCAACAATGTCCTGTTCCTGAGTGAATACTGATGAAAAGTATTCATTCAGTGTCTCCCCAATCTCTTCAGCCTCCACATGCAACTTCCCACTACTATCCTTGACTGGACCTATTCCTACCCTAACCCCGCCCCCACGCCGATCTCCGTTCCCGCCCCTGCGCCTAACCCCGCCCCCACTCCCAGCTCCAGTCCCACAGCAGGTCCTAGCTCCCAGCCCTGCCGTGTTTTCACCATCCCTCCAGAACTCCCCCTCTCTGAGGATGAAAGATCAGTCCTCAGCAGAAGCCTCACTTTCATTCCCCTATGCCCTCGGATTAACGAGTTCAACACGCGGCGAGACATGGAACAATTCTTCTGCCGCCTTCACCTACGTGCCTACTTTTTCAACCAAGACTCTCGCCCACCCTCTAACGACCCCTTCTCCCACCTCCAACACACCCCATCCACCTGGACACCCCGTGCTGGCCTCTTACCCGCCCTCGACCTCTTTATAGCCAACTGCCGCCGTGACATTAACCGCCTCAACCTGTCCACCCCTCTTACCAACTCCAACCTCTCACCCTCGGAACGTGCAGCCCTCCACTCCCTCCGCTCCAACCCCAACCTCACCATCAAACCGGCAGACAAGGGAGGCACGGTAGTAGTTTGGCGCACCGACCTTTATACTGCTGAGGCCAAATACCAGCTCGCGGGTACCTTCTCCTGCTGCCCCCTTGACCATGACCCCATCTCCCACCACCAAACCATCATCTCCCAGACCATCCATAACCTCATCACCTCAGGGGATCTCCCACCCACCGCCTCCAACCTCATAGTCCCACAACCCCGCACCGCCCGTTTCTACCTCCTGCCCAAAATCCACAAACCTGATTGCCCCGGCTGACCCATTGTCTCAGCCTGTTCCTGCCCCACCGAACTCATCTCTGCATACCTCAACACAGTCCTGTCCCCCCTTAGTCCAAGAACTCCCCACCTACGTTCAGGACACGACCCACGCCCTCCACCTCCTCCATGACTTTCGCTTCCCCAGTCCCCAACGCCTTATCTTCACGATGGACATCCAGTCCCTGTACACCTCCATCCCCCATCACGAATGACTCAAAGCCCTCCACTTCTTCCTTTTCCGCCGTACCAACCAGTGCCCTTCCACTGAAACCCTCCTGCAATTGACTGAACTGGTCCTTACCCTGAACAACTTCTCTATCCAATCATCCCACTTCCTCCAAACCAAAGGAGTTGCCATGGGCACCCACATGGGCCCCAGCTATGCCTGCCTCTTCGTAGGATATGTGGAACAGTCCATCTTCCGCAACTACACTGGCACCACCCCCCACCTTTTCCTCCGCTACATCGATGACAGTATCGGCGCTGCCTTGTGCTCCCACGAGGAGGTTGAACAGTTCATCCACTTCACCAACACCTTCCACCCCGACCTCAAATTCACCTGGACCGTCTCAGACTCCTCCCTCCCCTTCCTAGACCTTTCCATTTCTATCTCGGGTGACCGAATCAACACGGATATCTACTATAAACCAACTGACTCCCACAGCTACCTAGACTACACCTCTCCCACCCTGCCCCCTGTAAAAACGCCATCCCATATTCCCAATTCCTTCGTCTCCGCCGCATCTGCTCCCAGGAGGACCAGTTCCAATACCATACAGCCCAGATGGCCTCCTTCTTCAAGGACCGCAGATTCCCCCCAGACGTGATCGACAATGCCCTCCACCACATCTCCTCCACTTCCCGCTCCTCCGCCCTTGAGCCCCGCCCCTCCAACCGCCACCAGGACAGAACCCCACTGGTTCTCACCTACCACCCCACCAACCTCCATATACAGCGTATCATCCACCGTCATTTCCGCCACCTCCAAACGGACCCCACCACCAGGGATATATTTCCCTCCCCTCCCCTATCAGCCTTCCGAAAAGATCACTCCCTCCGTGACTCCCTTGTCAGGTCCACTCCCCCCACCAACCCAATCTCCACTCCCGGCACCTTCCCCTGCAACCGCAAGAAATGCAAAACTTACGCCCACACCTCCTCCCTTACTTCTGTCCAAGGCCCCAAGGGATACTTCCATATCCACCACAAATTCACCTGCACCTCCACGCACATCATCTATTGCATCCGCTGCACCCGATGTGGCCTCCTCTATATTGTGGAGACAGGCCGCCTACTCGCGGAACGTTTCAGAGAACACCTCTGGGACACCCCGGACCAACCAACCCAACCACCCCGTGGCTCAACACTTTAACTCCCCCTCCCACTCCACCAAGGACATGCAGGTCCTTGGACTCCTCCATCGCCAGACCATAACAACATGAGGAAGAGCGCCTCATCTTCTGCCTGGGAACCCTCCAACCACAAGGGATGAACTCAGATTTCTCCAGTTTCCTCATTTCCCCTCCCCCCACCTTGTCTCAGTCAAATCCCTCGAACTCAGCACCGCCTTCCTAACCTGCAATCCTCTTCCTGACCTCTCCGCCCCCACCCCACTCCAGCCTATCACCCTCACCTTGACCTCCTTCCACCTATCACATCTCCATCGCCCCTCCCCCAAGTCCCTTCTCCCTACCTTTCATCTTAGCCTGCTGGACACACTTTCCTCATTCCTGATGAAGGGCTTATGCCCGAAACGTCGAATTTCCTGTTCCTTGGATGCTGCCTGACCTGCTGCGCTTTTCCAGCAACACATTTTCAGCTCTATTCCTACCCTAGTCATACTTTTATTCCTGACATACCTATAGAAAGCCTTTGGATTTTCCCTAATCCTACCAACCAAGGACTTTTCATGTCCCCTCCTTGCTGTTCTTAGCTCTCTCTTTAGATCCTTCCTGGCTACCTTATAACTCTCAATCTCCCCAATTGAACCTTCATGCCTCATCTTTACATAGGCTGCCCTCTTCCCTTTAACAAGGGATTCCAATTCCTTATTAAACCACAGCTCCCTCACACGACCCTTTCCTCCCTGCCTGACAGGTACATACTTATCAAGGACACTCAATAGTTGCTCCTTGAACAAGCTCCACATATCGATTGCGCCCTTCCCTTGAAGCCTACTTTTCCAAGCCACGCATTCTAAGTCATGCCTCACCGCATCATAATTTCCCTGCCCCCAGTTATAACTCTTGCCCTGCAGTGCACACTTATCCCTCTCCATCACTAGAGTAAAAGTCACCAAATTGTGGTCACTGTCCCCAAAGTGCTCACCTACCTCCAAATCTAACACCTGGTCTGGTTCGTTACCCAGAACCAAATCCAGTATGGCCTCACCTCTTGTTGGCCTGTCTATTGCTGTTGATGAATTGGTCGTCTAGGTAATAACACTGAACAATCACCTCCCCTCGTGAAGTTAGAATGAGGGGTTTGGTATCTATAAGTGTTATGCTGTTTATTTGTCCTCTGCAACTGAAGCACTTGGACAGCTTAGTTCATTATCTGCAGGTTTGAGGGGCCAACCTCTGCTGTTCACTTCCTCAGGCACTTCCATTGTCTGTCTGGAACGGATTCTGAGGCTATCCTTGCCCTCCTGCCTGCAGGAAAATAGCAACATTACTTCAGACCCTCAGATTCCACAGCAGAGCCTCCAGGCAGGTATCCATGGTATAGCTTTCCTAACTTCCTTCCAATTTCCATGCAGGTTCATCTGAATCATTTCTGCTCCCCAACGAGGCTCTCTTTAATAAGAAGTGGTGCATCCCACCTGCATTCTCTGATTGGTCAGATACCTGGAAGCAGGAGAATAATGTCCTGAATAATTAAAGTGCCAGAACAGAGTTCATTCTTGGATAAATGGGTTCCAGGCCCACTGCAAGTTAGTCCATTATGTGTGGGCATGCTTGTAACAGAAATGTTACCACATGGGGTACATCGTGTCACAATTTCACTGCATAAACAGCATGGCAAAAATATTCCACATATTATACAACACTCAACCTTTCCAGAAGCCATCATCTTCTCATTTATTATTCAGCACCATTTTTCATACTGCTGATAGTACTGTATTGAAATGATCTACACTGCTAAAAATAGAAACCTCTTCCAGTAACTGTTGTGGGAAAGGGTTTAAAACATAGCCATTACAGCTGTAATTGTTGATTTTGACAGGACATGAAACACTTACCTTTGCCAAAAGAGCGCTGGCAGGCTATGACCACAATTCACCAAATAAATATTTAATATTTAGCCCTATCTGCACCTACCTAACTGAGGCAATGCACCAGCTGCCAAAGAAATAAAACTGGTATATGCATAAAGTTGCTGCTTTTTGCGTTATAACACAACCTGACGTCAGTCATAAAAATTAATGTTCATTGAGGAACATGTTACTAAGCCTTTTACAATTTATAACAGCTCAGCACAGTTCCAAGATGCAACAGTTTAATATGATTTTATTTTCATAGAGAAAACTCGGTAACATTGTCTTATTTACATTTTTGAAATTGACACATCAAAAGCCATTAGTGGTAGATTGCCAGAACGTTCCTGGAATCCAGGTTGTTTTGTCAGTATACCTACTCATGCAGCACAAAACTGATACATTTCACTTTATGACATTTCTTTCCTGGACATGCCTGTTAACTGGAATTGGAACTGAGACTGGGACCATCTGTAACCTTCACAGCTTTCAGGTATAGAATAGCTTAGTAAATGACATTTTTGTCAATATCAGCTATCTGACCTTCGTTAGTATTCATATTTGTTAGCAGGACTAACTGCATTAACAATTTAGAATGTACCTCACTGTCATATCATTAGATCTCAGCATAATTTTATAATTTGATCTGTTTAAAAATTGAGTGTTCTATCAAGGAAGAAAATTAATGCTCAAGGTTCTTCTCTCTCTCCCACCTCCCCAAACTAAAATAAATCTTGCCAAATATACAATACATATATTTACAGGATTTTATGTCAAATTATTCTTGGCAAGTCACTACAGCCTGAGGGCCAAGGCAGACTTTCTGTTCAGAGTGAAACCATTAACACCAATTCCTCTCAGCCGCTGCAGCAACTCAACATAAACATCCCTGAAGCTTTAATAATATTTCATTACATAAAGCATGCATTGTTAATGCTCTGCAGAGAATGTACATTAAAACAATAAATAACTTCAGCAACAATTTGTATGTAATAATTTTAAACTTAATTTTCAATATTTCAATGATGAAATGCTAAATTATTTAATCAATGAAACACGTATAAAAAAACTAGTTACACAACTATTTTTATAACAAGTGATACATTTTATCTGTGCTTATGGGATGTGAACAAAGCCATATTTATTAACAATCTCTGGAGATATCTGGGAATGAAATTACGAGCGGCAGTAGCATGAAATGAACTTATAGAGAATCAAAAAGGACATTTCTCATTGTGTCTGATCAATTGAACAGAATACTGGCTGCTGATTTTCCATTAACCATATGTACATGACTGACACTGAGCAAATAAAAGCAAGGTCCATTAGCAGGATTTAACATTTTGCTTATATTTCAAAGCAGCATTGATACAACAAAGGACATGACACTTTCTGAAGGTTCAGGGCATTGGGATGTAAATCTTTCTGACAACAATTTAAGATGAGCTTCCTGGAAGACCCCAAAGGAAGGTTGCCATTTTGGTGGTGATAAACTATCAAACAGCATTGCATGTCATGTGGAAGGAGATGGTAACACGTAACATGCCTAGAACTCTGTAGTCTCCATGAAATTTCAAAGAAAATCTTGTTGTTGATAAAGATTTTACAAGAAAACCAAAACAAACTGACACAACATGTGGACAGAATATATTCACTTCCCTTTAATTCAACTGGATATCTGGCACTGATATCATACGCAGACCAAAGCCGATTTTTTAAAACAAAAGTCAAATAGTTATTGTGATTATTTCCTGGAGCTGGATTAAACATCTTCAAACAATTTAAAATTCAATTTTGCTATGTCCTCCAGTCATCACTATTGTACAGGCACATACAAAATAGGAGCACATTTAAGCCATTCCCCCATTCGAGTGATAGCTAATTTTAAAACAGTGCCCACTTGTTCTGGACTCAACCATAACAGGAAACATCCTTTCCGTGTACACCTTCTCAAGACCATTCAGGATCTAACAGACTCCAATCAAGTCACCCTTCACGCATCTGAACTCCGGTAGAATCAAGGCCAGACTGGTTAACATATACTCACACAACATCACAATCATTCCAGGTATCAAGCTAGTTAAACTTCTTTGAATATAGCATTATATATTGCAGTGCTTGGGTGAAGGTTTTAAAAATAGTGTGATGTTCCTCATAGGAACATTTTTGTTTCCTATGTCATTGATTTTTTTAGGAACAGATACAGCTAAGCTTTTGTCTGATCAACAAAAAGGAAGTATTAAAGCCGCATATATAGTTTAAATACAAGTTTTAATGAAAAGTTAAATTCCCTACATCGAAAGTTACCATACTAACGGATCCTTATGTTCTGATTTAAGGCAGTGTTGCTCAAATTTCAGGGACCATGAAATTCAAACAGGACAAATCATGAATAGGAAATGCATGCATCAATATGACTGACGTCAAAGTCAGATTGCCAGGGCATAGAGACACATCTGCTACTAAAATGTGCAATTTCAAAAGAGGGTTATGTGCAAGGTCTCTAAATCTCACAAGATACAAGGCAAATAAGCAAACCTCTCATTTTCCCTCTTGTCAAGCCTGAAATTACAACCTGTATTACTGAATTAGTTCCTGAAATTCCAGGGCTGTCACCTTGCTGCTGTAATTGTTGCATAAAGTGATTCCATCAGAAACCCGAGGATTAATTGCTTTGAATTATGCAGGATTTACGTATCATCAGAATGTGGTAAGATATAACAGGTGGATGTTCCCAAATGGAACAAGGTAGAACCGCAAAATTGAGAGGACTGCATGCATTTCAGCAGCTGCTGAAGCTTTGAGATGTTGAGATACAAGCTTATCTGACAACAATCTAAATATCTGACTTGTCACAAAAGAAGATCCCAAAAGAACATTATCATTTACATTGGTAATAAGCATCAAATACAGCAATGTGAAAGGAGATGGTAGCAAGTGTTATATAATTCTACAGACTCACAACAATGCAGGAAGAGTTTTTTGTTGTTGTTTATGATCTCACAAAAGAAGCAAAGGTAGGTTACCTGAAACAACAGTATCATGACTGGTCAGTGAGCTACTCAGATATTATTCACTGCTCTGGTATCCAGTTGTGATGCTCTGATGTTTCATGATTTTTGTTTGCATCTAAAAACATATGATTTCGGAGTAGGAGTAGGCTATTCAGCCCCCTAAGTCTGCTTTGTCATTCAATAAAATCATGCTGATCTGATTATTCCACATTCCCACCTACTGACGGTAATCTTTCTCCCAGTAACAATCAATAATCTATCTAATTCTGCCTTAAAAAAGATTGAAAGACTTTGCTCCACTGGCTGTTCAACAAGAGATCCAAACTCTCACAACCCTCTGTGACAAAACATTCGACTCATCTCTGTATTAAATTGATGATCTGACATTTCTAAATAGTGACACCAAGTTCTGAAATCTCCCACAAAAGGAAACATATTTTCTATATCCACCCCCATCAAGACCCCTCAGGGTCTCATTTGTTTCAAACAGTCTCTCACTCTTCTAAACATGAGCAGACATAAATCTATCCTCTCTAACCTGACGACAATGTGTCCATTTCAGATACTAGTCCATTCAGCCTTCTCTAAATTGTTTTCAATGTACGTACATTCGTCATTAAATAAGAAGACCATACTGTACACAGTATTCCAGATGAGGTCTCACCAATTCACTGTATAACTGAAGCATAACCTCACAATCATAGAATTGTTATGGGGCAGAAAGAGACTATTTGGTTTATCATATCTGTACTGACTTTTCAAATGAGCATCATGTCTTAGTTCCACTCTCATCCCTTTTTCCTATAACTCTGCATGTTATTGCGATTTAAATAATCTTGTAAAACCCCCTTGAAAGCCTTGATACTTGTCATTACTGTAGCCGTCATTATCAATATTCTGGGAGGCACCAGTGGCACAGAAACTAAACTGGACTTGTCATGTAATTACAGCAGCTCCGAGAGCAGGTCAAAGATTCGGAATACTGCAGTGAGTACCTTGCCTCCTGATTCCCTAGATCCTATGCATTATCTACAAGACACAAGTCAGGAGTAATATGGAGTACTCCCCACTTACATGGATGGGTGCAGCTCCATCATCACTCAAGTAGCTTGACACCATCCAGGACAAAAGGAAGAATAGAGGCATGGACTATTTTCTAAATGGGGAGAAGATTCAGAAGTCTGAAATGCAAAGACACTTGGGAGTTCTAGTTCAGGATTCTCCCAAGATAAACTTGCAGGTTGAGTCAGTAGTTAGAAAGGCAAATGCAATGACTGCATTTATTTTGAGAGGACTTCAATATAAAAGTAGGAATGTACTTATGAGGCTCTATAAGTCTCTGGTCAGACCACATTTGGAGTATTGTGCGTAGGCTTGGACCCCTTATTTCAGGAACGATGGACTGGCCTGGAGTGGGTTCAAAGGAGGTTCACAAGAATGGTCCCAGGAATGAAAAGCTTAACATATGAGGAACGTTTGAGGACTCTGGGACTATACCTGATGGAGTTTAGAAGCATGAGGGGGCATCTAATTGAAGCCTACAGCATACTGAATGGCCCGGACAGAGTGGATGTTGGGAAGATGTTTTCATTGGGAGGAAAGACTAGGAGCCGAGGGCATAGCCTTGGGGTAAAAGGGAGACCTTTTTGAATGGAGGTAGGGAGAAACATCTTCAGGCAGAGAGTGATGAATCTATGGAATTCATTGCCACAGAAGGCTGATGAGGCCGGTCATTGAGTATATTTGAGACTGAGAGAGATAGCTTCTTGAGTATCAAGGGGATCAAGGGTTATGGGGAGAAAGGTGGAGAATGGGCTTGAGAAGCTTATCAGCCATGACTGAATGGCGGAGCAGACTCAATGGGCTGAATGGCATAATTTCTGCTCATATACCTTATGGTCTTATGGACAAAGCAGCCCACTTTATTGGTGTTACATCCATAAATTCCATTCCTTCCATGACCAACATTCAGCAGGAGTGTCAACCATCTATAAGATATTCTGTAAAGACTCACCAGTGCTGGTCAGACAGCACAAGTAGAAGGGTAACAGATACATGAGAAGACTAGCAGCTGCAAGTTCCTCTCTAAGTTACACACCATCCTGACTTGGAAATATATTACTGTTTCTTCAGTGTCATGAGGTCAAAATTGTGGAATGATCTCCCTCATGGCATTGTTGGTTTACGGTCAGCACATGGACTTTGGTGATTCAAGTTGGCAGCTCAACGCCATTTTCTCAAGGGAAATTTAGGATACATAATAAATGGTGGCCTAACTAGTGACACCCATGTCACATGAATAAATAAAAGATTGAAATAGCCACCATCACACTTCCATGCAGTGCATTCTAGACCTGGACCACTCACGAAGTGAAAAAGTTTATTCTCACATCACATTTACTTCTTTTACAAATGATTTTTGATTTGTGAACTCTCAGTTGTAATCCATTTGTGAGCAGAAGCAATTTCTCCTTGTCTATTCTGTCTCGATGTTTTATGATTCTGAAACATTGATTGAACCCCTTTAATGACTTACGCACATACATATTGAGTTCCACTTGATCTTGCACTTCCTTGAGAATAGGCCCCTTTTTTATACTGCCTCATCATGGTCTTTCTACCAAAATGAATTACTTCACATTTCTCCGCATTGATCTGCCATCCATATGCCCAATCCACCAATTTATCTATGTTCTTTTGAAGCTTGACACTGTTCTGCTCACAGTTTACAATACTTCCAAGTTTTGTACTGTCTGCAAACTTGGAAATTATCCTCTGAACTCTAAGATCTCAATCATTAATATTAAATCTAGAAAATCAATTGTCCGGTTATCAACACCTGGCGATCCCTACTCTAAAACTTCCTTTAGCCTGAAAAATATCAATTGACTCTCATGACTCTGCTTTCTATCACTCATGCAATTTTGTATCCATGTTGCTACTGTCCCTTTTATTCCTTAGGCTATAATATTTGACCATAGCGAATGCCTTTTGAAAGTCCATGTATGTGACATCAACAGCATTGCTTTAATGAAATATCAATGTTCTCTCTTTAACGAGCTTCAACAAGTTAGTTAGACATGATATTCCCTTAAGAATCAATGGTGGTTCTCTCTAATTAATCTAAATGTGTCCATGTGACTATTAATTTGATACCAAATTAATATTGATATAAAACTTTCCCACAACCAAAGTTAAGTGAGTCGATCTGTAACTGCTGGGCATTTCCTTACAAACCTTATAACTTTCCTGCTTTCACAATCAGTTGGCCTTGCAATAAACATTAACATTCTATTAGCTATCTTAATTACTTGCTGTGCCTGCATACTAACCTTTTATGGTTCATGTACTAGGGGCCATTCAGGTTTCGCTGCAACTCAGAACTCTGCAATCTCATACCACTAACTCAGTCAATACGTTTCTCCTTTTAATCTTCCCATCAGTAAGGACATTTTTTTAATTGATATCAAACCTGCAGATTTTGACATTCTATTTTAAAATCATTGCTTCTTAAATTATTGTGACATTAAATATATTTAAAGGCCATGTACACGATATTATGAATAAAGACAAAATAGTTCAGATGCTGGAAATCTGAATCAAACACAGAATGCTGGAGAAACTCAGCAGATCTGGCAGCATCTGTTGAGAGATAAATAGGATAATGTTTTGAGTGTGATATGACTTCTTCAGAACTCTTCTTGAGTGTTGAATTTCTACAGCATTCTCTGTGTTTGTACAAATACTGTGATTCTGTATTTTGTTTTATCATGATACCTTAATAGGTTGCTGATTTATACACGTCACTGCCAGGTGAGATTGTTCCTGTCTGGTTCTAGAGATCTCTGCAAGCAATTAGCTGAGGTGATAGGATGTCCCTGGGCAGCTTACTAGTATTCTCTCTTGGCTATATGGTTTGACAGTCTTCGGCACAGCAGCACCCTTCTGTATAATTGAGGGATTTGAAAATGTGCTGTCATGTTCACCTACACTGTCTAGAATTCAGTAATTGTCTTGTTAACATTAACATGTCAGTAGGCATTGCACGTTGGGCAAGCCCAGAGTTTATTTGTGTGAATTTCGCAGTAGCTCATTTTGGAGGCTCTTAAGCTGAAGGTCTCTACGTATCAGCTAGCTAGTGAAATGTAGATTTTTTTAACAAAGGATATTGTTGAGTAGTTGCTACTACACTGTCACTTTGAAAAGAAATTGCAAACATTCTAGTTATGCATTTAGATCATTTTATATAAAAACCTCAGAATATTTCATGGAGAAAAGTGATACAATAGTCTATCATCATCCATTGGGCTGACCTTGTAACATATTATGAGGGACCAGTATTTAACAGTCAATCAATCGAGTTTTGATGTAGAACATGGTCTCAGTATACACAGAGGCCAGGAATTTTTACCCAATGACTGTGCATATCGGACAGTAATAGTTTTAATTTCCCAAGCTCGCTTCAAGTAATCATTTCAGATTTCTGGTTTATGTTAATTCTTGCACAGTGTACCCACCCACACACCAACCACCCACCTTCCATTTGTATTGTTGTAAAGTTTGGCATGTTAATTTCGCTTAGAAATGATTATCATTTGCTGGTACAAAATAATTTTTTCCTTTCTGTGGATCGATAGATCTTATTGGATGTGTATTTGGTTATTAAGGTCAGCAGACTTTCAGTATTATGAAGTTGTTAATGTTTCTTTTTATAATCTGGGCAATGCTGACTGTGGAAGCATTGCACTGTTCTAAAGTACAGCTTGTTTCACTGATGCCATGGAGATCTAAACTAAGCTGACACTATCATAGGCTGATTTGTAACAAATTCATTGGATCATCAATGTTTTGCAATTCAATTTTCACTGCGTGATGCATATTTTATAATAAGACCAACAATTCAATTCTGCGGGTTCCACTCTCC
Organism: Hemiscyllium ocellatum; assembly: GCF_020745735.1. NCBI lineage: Eukaryota > Metazoa > Chordata > Chondrichthyes > Orectolobiformes > Hemiscylliidae > Hemiscyllium > Hemiscyllium ocellatum. The sequence goes on along the minus strand of NC_083407.1, from coordinate 60,784,582 downwards.
ACCATCCCTCTTCCACAGCCACCAAACCCCCTTAACCCCACCAAGGTTACAGATTGCAGTATTTTGTTTCCAAGCTAATGTCTCCCATCCTTTTATTGATTACAATTGACCTTATACCAACTGAAGCTTAGAGGTCACACTGAGCTTGTTTTGGTTTTTTACACTCAAATAGGTTTTCAGGCAACAGCTAAATATGACTCTCTGACAGCTTTATCTCCTGTGGTAATGCAGTATCAATGAGATAGGCTATCCTTAATATTGCACGGATGGAGCACGAAAACACCACAAGTCACAACTGCCCTTGCATGTAGTTTTTATATAGATTAAATTCCCTACATTGTGGAAACAGGCCCTTCGGCCTAACAAGTCCACACCAACCCTCCAAAGTGTAACCCACCCAGTACTATTTCCCTCTGACTATTGCACCTAGCACTTTGGGCAATTTAGCCTGGCCAATTCACCAACTTGCACATCTTTCGACTGTGGGAGGAAACTGGAGCACCTGGAGGAAACCCACGCAGACACGGGGAGAATGTGCAAACTCCACCCAGTCAGTCTCCTGAGGCTGGAATCAAACCTGGGACCTTAGTGCTGTGAGGCAGCAGTGCTAACCACTGAGCCACCGTGCCGCCCATTATTCTTAAATTCTGAACTGGGATACCATAGGCCCGTGGTTTTCACAATATTTTCACTTCAGCAAAACATGACAAATTGCAATGAAGGTGCAGCAACTTACAGTAAAAACAATACACACATCTATGTACCAAGTAGTTCTCCTGCACCGTTTACAGCTTTTCTATGAATTACATATCATACAAATGCCAATGTTATTTTTTACACAATAAAGTTGAAATCATTGTCTGCAATATTGGTGTGCAACCATACCCCTGTACATCCTTTTCATGAATACATTAGCTCAAATGTATTAATAAATGAATTTGGCAAAGCAGTGAGCAAAATAAAATCCAAAAAGAAAGACTCAGTACTCATGTGGTAACATTACAAATGTTGTATACATCACTGTTAATATATATATATATATATTATTGCTTTGGTCAAAAAGTATTTGCAGTCATAGAATCAAAGAATCAAACAGTACAGAAGAGGCCCTTTGGCCCATTGAGTCCCCACCACAAAAAAACTACACTAAATCGTCACCAGTTCCACAAAGCAGCACTTGGCCCATAGCTTTAAATGTTATGACATTTCAAGTACTCATCTAAGTACTTTTGAAAGGTCGTGAAGTTTCCTCTAGTGAAAAAAAGTTTTCCCTAAATCCCTTATAAACCTCTTGCCTTTTGCCTTAAAACTATACCCTCTTGTTATAGAGTATATTTTCACACTTTGTGAATCCTTTATTAATTCTGTTTCTTAGCTTAAATATAGATTCTTACAACCTGTTAAAATGACCTTCTGCAACTGCAAGCTGGGAGAATGTTTTCTATGCAATTGGCTGAGCACGAAGTAAATGTAATAAAAAATCAAATCAATATAGTCAATTACTAATAGATGTTAGTTTAGGTAAATAGTTACCAAGTGCCAGAAATATTTAACTTTAATTGCAGACATAATCTAATCAGAGTACCCTATCACAGGATACCCTTGGAAAACACAAGTTGTCATTGTATATTTTTATGCTATGAAGTTTAATGCCTATTATTAGAGTAAATTGCAAAGGTTTTGCAGACTAACATTTCTAAGGGAGGCCTGACTTTCTGAAGGTGACAACTTATTAGTTTATTTTGAGTGTGACATAGCTATAACTGGTGACAAGATATAACTGCCTTCCACATAATTCTGAGAAAGATATAAAGTAGCTTTCAACCTATGGTACATGGCCTACAGCCCAAAAGATATGTGTACAAACCCCATCATCATCTCATTTTAATAAGTCACCAAAATGTTGGCAATATAAGATGCTGGATTGCTTTAAAAAATCAACTGTTTCACCTATGTTCTTCAGGAAAATAAACCTGCCATTCCTACCTTGACTGGCATACTCCAAACTCCTGTGATACATTATTAATGTAATTTTTATTTACCAAACATACAAGTCATATTTGAAAAGCACAGGGAATTCTAATCCATTTTACCCCATTGTTTCACATGATATCACCATTGTGCCTCCTGCCAGATACCAGCTTGACTTAGTTGCCAATAGAATAGGGCACTGGTCTGTGAAAACCAGCAGCGAAGATGGTGCAGGGTGGGATTTAATCAGCAGGGATTAAGGTGGGATGATAAAGGAATTAAATCCAACAGCAACAGAGGAAGAAGGTTAATGCAATTGTGAAAGAATAATGGAAGTCAATCCTGAGTAGAGGTTTAATGGAGGAGAAGCAACTCGTTCAGTACATTGGACATGACCAAAGGTGTAGGATGGCAATCTGAGCCTTGGAAGAGAGATCAGAGTGGATCTTGGAGTGGATGCTAAAGGTCTGGTAGGAGTAAAATGAAGGGACCAATGGTCACATGGCAGAGTCAGGGAAATAAAGTAGGAGCTGCCCAGAAATGCACTGGATCCAACAGGTCATTGTAAAGGTACTCACCTCTTGGATCCAGAAATCTATTACCACAGATAATGCCGTCAGATTTCTCAACTTCCTTGGGTTGAAAAAACCAACTGAGCACAGTTAATGTTGGAAAGTAGAATAGCAATTAATGAGTCTTGCTACCTCATTAAGATATTTAAAGTTCCAACTGGCTCCATGGCATCAAGCCCAAAACAGAAAGGTAAAATCAATTTGAAGGCCTGAAAGATATTGGCCAGGAAGAAACTTGGAATATTGTGTCACTTAACAGGTATGGTTGAATAAGTACTGTCAGAGAAAACCAAGAAACGATAGACGTAAAGAGAGAACAGACAAGACTATAATAAGAAAAATACAGCACAGGACTATTTAACAACTTATACATTTCCTACATAAATAGAATGGCAATGGAGGCATAATGAAGAGGACAGAGTAAAATAGAACACAATGTGTAGTGTACTTAATTTACAAGTTTCTCGCCGAAGGGTGTTGGTGAGTTTGTTAAATAGATTGTGGAGTATCAATATCTTTCAATATTAACTGGAATTGGGAACCATCCCAATGGAAGTTAAGTTAACAAATGGTTCAGGATAGAATGGATGCAGAGTGGAAAGCAGCCACTGAGCAGCGATTTTCCACAAATTGGGCAATTAAGGGCCGGGGGCAGCTCACCTGCAATTAAACACAATGGTAAGCTCTCGACACAGGAGGATCCCCAGGAAACCTTTGAGCCCAGAATGGGCAGCAGCTTCCCATTCCTGATAAGAAAGAGGATGCCTCCATTTTGAGACACTATCTCTACAATGTTTACAAATGGACACAGAATCTGGACTAAAATCATGGAGAGGAAACTCCTCAACAGGGGAGTGAGTGGACAGCACAGTGGTCAGGCAAAGAGCAAGAACACAAAGCTTGCTGGGAATACTGGCTATTCTATCTGCATTCCCAACACTGAGGGGGTGGGAGAGAGAGGTCTATAGTCCAACTGGAAGATTCCTGTCATTTTCTGTTAATTGAGATTGAGTGGCCATTCACTTCCCATGATTGGCAACCCATCATTTACCCTCGTATTCCCAGCTCTGCTTCCAAACAAAATGACCTGTGAGTGGGAATGACATCGACAAATCGGCACTCTGATTGGCAGCATGAAGTCTTACATTTACCTGTTTCAATATGGAATGAGAAATTGTGTCCAATAGCTAAAAATGTATTTTATAATTGTGAGAAGGTGATGTTTAAGGTGTATTTCAGCTCAAGTGTAAACATGCTCACATCACATAGAATTTTCAAATTGACATCAGGTAGAGAAGAACAAAGAGCTGAATGTATACTCAAAGATTAGTGTGGGAGAAATGTATTTCAATTCATTTGGCACTGACACCATGCTGGGGAAACAGAGATCTGTACCATTAAGACATTCTAAATGGGGAGAGATTTGGGAAGTTAAAAAGGAAGAGCAAGACAATCTTGCAGGATATAGATAAAGGTGTTGAGAACCAGGTGTAACAGGAAGTGACAGAGACTAAGACTACAATACTGCAATCATATAAAGAATCAAATAGTAAAATGCTAAAAAACAGAATTAATGCTCTTTATCTGAATACATGCAGGATTTTTAAAAATGATGGGTGAACTTATAGAATAGACAGAAGTAAATGAGTACGATATGATGAACAAAACAGAGATATGGTTGCAACTGACTATAGACTGGAGCTAAATGCTCAAAGATATTTAACATTTTGGAAGGAAAGGAAGAGAACAATGAAAGGTGAGGTGCTCTGTTGAGAGCAGTACAGTTGTGAGAAATGATATTGGTTCAAAAGATGTAGAATCAGTTGGGTGGTGATAAGAAATGCCAAAGGAAGGAAGACACTAGTGGGTGGATTTAGCAATGACACTGCAGTGAGGACAACACAATAAGTAGGAGGGCCTTGTAAGAATGATACTGCATTAATCATGCGTGTTTTAATTTTCTTAAGATTGGAATGATCAAATTGGTGAAAGGAGATTGCAGAAACTAGGGAACAGATTAGTTTAAGCCTGATAATGTGTAAAGAAACAGAATGAAATAGTGACTACAAAGCAAAGGATGATTGAGGTAAGAATGATCATAATATGACAGAATTTCACATTCAGTTCGAGGATGAGAAATTTGCATCTGAAATGACTGGCTTAAACTTAAATAAAGGCAATTGTGAAGGTATGGATTAGTTGAAGTGGAATGAAAAATAGTTCAAAACTTAAAAAAGAGAAAAATGGCAGACAATTCCAAAGATATTGCAATGCACCAATTCTCAACACCATTAACAATAATGTACAACTAACAAAGGAAGTTAAGGATGGAATGAAGTTGACAGTAAGATGCACAATTCTGTAAAGTTTAGTGGTAAGCTAGAAGACTAGGAAATGTTTATAAACCAGCAAAGGATGACTGAAAGTATAATGGCAAGCTGATATTGGAGCAAGGGTGTCTCAGAGAGGGTGCAGAATGTTCTCACGGGGGAGAGGGGCCAGCAGGAGGTCATTGTCCACATTGGAACCAACAATATAGGAAGGGAAAAGGTGGAGATTCTAAGGGAGATTACAGAGAGTTAGGCAGAAATTTAAAAAGGAGGTCCTCAAGAGTAGTAATATCTGGATTACTCCTGGTGCTACGAACTAGTGAGGGCAGGAATAGGAGAATAGAGCAAATGAATGCATGGCTGAGGAGCTGGTGTATGGGAGAAAATTCACATTTTTGGATCATTGGAATCTCTTTTGGTGTAGAAGTGCCCTGTACAAGAAGGACGGATTGCACCTAAATTGGAAGGGGAACTAATATACTGGCAGGGAAATTTGCTAGAACTGCTTGGGAGGATTTAAACTAGGAAGGTGGGGAGGGTGGGACGCAAAGAGATAGTGAGGAAAGAGATCCATCTGAGACTGGTACAGTTGAGAACAGAAGTGAACCAAACAGTCAGGGCAGGCAAGGACAAGGAAGGACGAATAAATTAACTGCATTTATTTCAATGCAAGAGGCCTAACAGGGAAGGCAGATGAACTCAGGGCATAGTTAGGAACATGGGACTGAGATATCATATGAATTACAGAAACATGGCTCAGGGATGGGCAGGACTGGCAGCTTAATGTTCCAGGATACAAATGCTACAGGAAGGATAGAAAGGGAGGCAAGAGAGGAGGGAGAGTGGCATTTTTGTTAAGGGATAACATTACAACTGTGCTGATGCAGGATATTCCCGGAAATCCATCCAGGGAAGTTGTTTGGGTGGAACTGAGAAATAAGAAAGGGATGATCACCTGATTGGGATTGTTTTATAGACCCCCTAATAGAGGGAAATTGAGAATCAAACTTGTAAGCAGATCTCAGCTATCTGTAAGAATAACAGGGTGGTTATGATAGGGATTTTAACTTTCCAAACATAGACTGAGACTGCCATAGTGTTAAAGGTTTAGATGGAGAGGAATTTGTTAAGTGCGTACAAGAGAATTTTCTGATTCAATATGTGATATACCTATGAGAGAAAGTGCAAAACTTGACCTACTCTTGGGAAATAAGACAGGGCAGGTGACTGAGGTGTTGGTGGGGGAGCACTTTGGGGCCAGCGACCATAATTCTATTAGATTTAAAATAGTGATAGAAAAGGATAGACCAGATCTAAAAGTTGAAGTTCTAAATTGGAGAAAGGCCAATTTTGACAGTATTAGGTAAGAACTTTTGAAAACTGGAGGTAGATGTTCGCATGTAAAGGGACGGCTGGAAAATGGGAAGCCTTTAGAAATGAGATAACGAGAATCCAGAGAAAGTATATTCCTGTTAGGGTGAAAGGAAAGGCTGGTAGGTATAGGGAATGCTGGATGGCTAAAGAAATTGAGTGTTTGGTCAAGAAAAAAAGGAAACATATGTAACGTATAGAGAGGATAGATTGAGTGAATCCTTAGAAGAGTGTAAAGGAAGTAGGAGTATACTTAAGAGGAAAATCAGGAGGGCAAAAAGGGGACATGAGATAGCTTTGGCAAATAGAATTAAGGAGAATACCTTAATGCCTTACAAATACATGAAGGACAAAAGGGTAACGAGGGAGAGAATAGGGCCCCTCAAAGATCAGCAAGGTGGCCTTTGTGTGGAGCCGCAGAAAATGGGCGAGATACTAAATGAGTATTTTGCATCAGTATTTACTGTGGAAAAGGATATGGAAGATATAGGCTGTAGGGATATAGATGGTGCCATCTTGCAAAATGTCCAGATTACAGAGGAGGAAGTGCTGGATGTCTTGAAACGTACAAAAGTGGATAAATCCCCAGGACCTGATCAGGTGTACACTAGAACTCTTTGGGAAGCTAGGGAAGTGATTGCTGGGCCTCTTGGTGAGATATTTGTATCATCGATAGTCACTGGTGAGGTGCCGGAAGACTGGAAGTTGGCAAACATGGTGCCATTGTTTAGAAAGGGTAGTAAGGACAAGCCAGGGAACTATAGACCAGTGAGCCTGACTTCAGTGATGGGCAAGTTGTTGGAGGGAATCCTGAGGGACAGGATGTACATGTATTTGGAAAGGCAAGGGTTGATTAGGGATAGTGAACATGGTTTTGTGCACGGGAAGTCATGTCTCACAAACTTGATTGACATTTTTGAAGAAGTAACAAAGAGGATTGATGACGGCAGAGCGGTAGACGTGATCTATATGGACTTCAGTAAGGCGTTCGACTAGGTTCCCCATGGGAGACTGATTAGCAAGGTTAGGTCTCATGGAATAAAGGGAGAACTAGCCATTTGGATACAGAACTGGCTCAAAGGTAGAAGACAGAGGGTGGTGATGGAAGGTTGATTTTCAGACTGGAGGGCTGTGACCAGTGGAGTGCCACCAGGATCGCTGCTGGGCCCTCTATGTTTTGTCATTTAAATAAACGATTTGGAATACAGCATAAGAGGTACAGTTAGTAAGTTTGCAGATGACACCAAACTAGGAGTGTAGTGGACAATGAAGAGGGTTACCTCAGATTACAATAGTGATCTGGACCAGATGGGCCAATGGGCTGAGAAGTGGCAGATGGGGTTCAATTCAGATAAATGTGAGGTGCTACATTTTGGGAAAGCAAATCTTAGCAGGACTTATACACTTAATAGTAAGGTCCTAGGGAGTGTTGCTGAACAAAGATACCTTGGAGTGCAGGTTCATAGCTCCTTGAAAGTGGAGTCGCAGGTAGATAGGATAGTGAAGAAGACGTTTGGTATGTTTTCCTTTATTGGTCAGAGTATTGAGTACAGGAGTTGGGAGGTCATGTACAGGACATTGGTTAGGCCACTGTTGGAATATTGTGTGCAATTCTGGTCTCCTTTCTATCGGAAAGATGTTGTGAAACTTGAAAGGGTTCAGAAAAGATTTACAAAACTGTTGCCAAGGTTGGAGGATTTGAGCTACAGGGAGAGGCTGAACAGGCGGGGCTGTTTTCCCTGGAGTGTCAGAGGCTGAGGGGTGACCTTATAGAGATTTACAAAATTATGAGGGGCATGGATAGGGTGAATAGACAAAGTCTTTTCCCTGGGGTCGGGGAGTCCAGAACTAGAGGGCATAGGTATATGAATAGGAGGGGTTTGGAGGGATATGGGCTGGGTGCTGGCACGTGGGACTAGATTGGGTTGGGATATCTGGTTGGTGTGGACAGGTTGATGAGGGCAGAGCGGTAGATGTGATTTATATGGACTTCAGTAAGGCGTTCGACTAGGTTCCCCACGGAAGGGTCTGTTTCCATGCTGTACATCTCTATTACTCTATGACTATGACTAGTAAGAGACCTATAAACAAATAGAAAAAGCTTCTACAAACAGACGAAAAGGAACAGAGTAGCAACAGGGAGTTATGAGAGATTGATCATTTTCAGTTTGGCAAGTTGTAACTATTGGAGTACAGTAGGAATTAGTACTGCTGTCTCCTTAATCCATGATCTTATATCAAGTAAAATGTGAGGTCTGCAGATGCTGGAAATCAGAGCTGAGAATGTGTTGCTGGTTAAAGCACAGCAGGTTAGGCAGCATCCTGTTCCTAGGATGCTGCCTAACCTGCTGTGCTTTAACCAGCAACACATTCTCAGATCTTATATCAATGCCATGGCTGAAGGGACAAACTATATTGTTAAGTATGTAAGTTTGCTCACTGAGTTTGAAGGTTTGTTTTCAGACGTTTCATCACCATACTAGGTAACGACATCAGTGAGAGTGTCTGGCGAAGCATTGGTGGTAAGTCCGCCTCTCTATTTATAGGTTTTGGTTTCTTAAAGTGGGTGATGTCATTTCCAGTTCTTGTTTTCAAGGGGAGGTAGATAGAATCTAAATCGATGTGTTTGTTGATGGAGTTCTATTATAAATAGAGAGGCAGGACATACAACCAGCACTTCACTGGAGACTCTCACTGATGATGTTACCTAGTATAGTGAAGAAACACCTGAAAATAAACCTTCAAGCTCAGCAAGGAAACCTACATACTTATCATCAACCTGAACTACAAATCTTCTCAAAAATCACTCACTATATTGTTACCAAATCTGCCAATGATAGAGATGGGCAGGAAAGCAAATTTTGATAAGGAAAAGGTCTGTATAGGAATCTATATATGTTACGTGACTGGGCAAAAAAATCAGCAGATGGAGTACAAAGCAAGAAAATATCAGGTTGTATACTTTGGTAGGAAGAATAGAATAACAAAATATTACTTAATTGGAGAGAAACTGCAGAATGCTGCAGGATAGAAGGCGCTGAATGCTCTAGGTTGTGAATCACAAAACAAAAATGAGTGTGCAAAGCAAGTAATTCAGAAGGCAAATAAAATCTTAGCAAGGAGGATGGATTATAAAAGTAGGAAAATCTTGCCACAACTATATTGGGCATTAGTGAGACTGCACCTGTGGTACTGCATATACTTTCAGAGTCCTTACTTAAGGAGGGATTGCACTGCATTGGAAGAAGCTCACAAAATTCACATGCTGATTCTTGGGAAGAAGGAGTTGTCTTATCATGAGCCAATTCAGCTAAGTTTGGAAGAATGAGAGGTGATTTTAGTGAAACTCATCAGACTCTAAGAGAGCTGATCAAGTTAAATGTTACAGGATTTAGGGACACAATTTAACAATAAGGACTGTCCCACCTAAGTTAGGGCTAAGGAAGATTTTCTTTTCTAAGGGGGTCATTAGTCTTCAGAAGTCTCTTCAACAGATAGCATTTAAGGTTGAGTCAGACTGATTTTTCATTAGGAAGAAAGTTAAGAACAATGGGGTACATGCAGCAATATGGAATTAAGGCCACAGTTCTTATCAGCTATGATCTTACTGAATAGTGGAGTTGGCTCACTGGGCTGAATGGCCTCCTCCTACTCCTATTTCTTATGATCTTATAACAGAAGTCTTCAGGATATACTAAATTTGAATCAAATTTGTTTACTCCAACATGCTGCTGCTCTCCATAGTTGCTCAATGGTGTAGGTGGAATTAATTAGGATTGTAATAAAGTTTCAGTGAAAGAGCAGAGCTTTGCCTGTGGCAATTTTGCCCAACACCGCTTCAATGTTGATCTGCCATATTTGTTCTTGGATACCAGCAATTTAGCCGTGCCAGTGTCAACATCAAACAGGCTTAGCCAACAACAAAAAAAGCACCTCATCCACAAAACATGCTGCAATTCCTTTCATATTCACCATGGAAACAAGTTACGCACATGTAGAGTTTTCAAGGTGATGGAGGCATAAATACATCACGAGCTTCAAATGCCCCGACCATTTAATGTAGCAAATCACAGGGCAGGCATTATTTTCACTTGTCTTGGATTGTAGTCTTTTTGTTTTCATTTTATCTCAAGACCATGAGTCACAAGTCTGCACTAACCTCCGTTCCCCTCCATAATTTCCTTATGAAAAGATATGAAAACTAAATCTCTTCCTAAGAGCCACTTAATACAAGCAGACCTTTTCTTAAAAAGGTGATGCAGGAGTTTTGCTGGCTGTTCAGCCAGTCAGTAAGTCCTCCAACGCTTAAATTAAATGGCACCCGAGATATCCAGGTTCTGTGTTATTCTTCAAGCTTTGAAATTTTGTCAAATACAAGTCATTAATGTACATCAGCGAAAACTCTCCCTCCTGCAGAACATCGCTTATACATACCTTCCTGTTGTCTTAAAAAAAACTTCACTGTGACTGTGTTCTGTCACTCAACCAGAACCATGCTGTCATCAGCCTTCTTACTTTATGGACTCCAATTTCAGTGACAAGTTTTATTATGAGGCTGTTCAGAAGTCCATGTACAGCATATCAAACCCACCCTGTTAAAATTCAAACTGGAAGGTTAAACACAATCTGACTGTAGTAGATTACTGTTGGCTTTCCTTAATTAATCTGCACTTGTTCAAGTTTAATTAATTTTGCATAAAAGTATTATGTCAAAACGTTTGCACTAGTCTGTAGTTGTTGGGTCTTTCCTTATTTCTTTTGTGACGTAAAATGAAACATTTGTAATTTTTCATTCCTTTGGCACCATCCCTTTTGGCTAAACAATTTTCCCTTAGAGTTTCATGGCCAAGGTTGAGCTTGTGCTGGCCACTAACTTATTGGGCATGCATGGCAGTGCAAAACATGTACCGCACCACCACACTAAGACAAATTGGTGACAGACTGAACAAAATGTTATTTGGTTGGGAGATTATATTTAATTCTCCGCAGTGCCCACACACCCTTCAGCAACTTCAGATGCATCTCATCTGGTCATGATGCCTGACCAACTTTAAGTTAAGCCAAGTTTTGCAGTATCTTGTTTTTGTCAATTTTCAATCTGTACCATATCCCAACATCTCCACAGTCACTATGACTAGGGTAGCATATTTTCTCTTAATGAAAATAAATCCCTCATGCATCCCTGCATAGAATATTACTGAACAAGGCAACCATCCAATAGCTTCCTTGGCTGATCATTCTGCCAAGCACAGAGCAGAAACCTAACCCTATCAACAAAACCCCTAAGCCCTCAGGAAAATCCAGCCCTGAGTCCCAGTCACAAAATTGGAGATGTAGTGTGTTGCAATGCTGCTTCTTTAACATGGTTATGTTGTCCTTGGGTTATTTTCAAGAGATGTCATAAAGGGAGAGATTCCAATATATCTGGAAATATCTACCTGAAAAGGCTTTGAATGTTTTTTTTAAACACATGTACAATGAAAGGAAGGTAGCCAGTTCTCTCAGTTAAGGGTTTTTCAGGTTTGGGTTTTAGCAAGCAGTCTGTTTAAGGCTGCTGGTCAAAGAAACATCTCCATGCTGATCCTCTCTCTCTCTGACATCTCACCTGTCAGAACCGTGTTGTATTTTACCTATTTTGCCAAGGGGTTGTTTATGGGGATGTTGCAAGTATTTGGAACAGCATCAATAAGTTGCAAGAGAGTCGAGTGGGTTTTCAGATAGGTTAGTTATTCTAAATTCAGTCCTCTTTTGCTCACGTTCCATTCAGTAGTCTGTAAATACATTCTGTTTTGTTTAAGCAGTGTCACTCCTGGAATATCCACTTTACACCTGCTTTAAAAATGTTGGAAGGGGTCTGGCCTGGTCCATAACAGGTGGACAATGAAGAAAGTTACCTCAGAGTACAACAAGATCTTGATCAGATGGGCCAATGGGCCGAGGAGTGACAGATGGAGTTTAATTTAGATAAATATGAGGCGCTGCATTTTGGAAAGGCAATCAGGGCAGAACTTATACACTTACTGGTAAGATCCTGGGGAGTGTTGCTGAATGAAGAGACCTTGGACTGCAGGTTCATATTTCCTTAAAAGTGGAGTCACAGGTAGATAGGATAGTGAAGGAGGAGTTTGGTATGCTTTCCTCTATTGGTCAGTGTATTGAGTATAGGAGTTGGGAGGTCATGTTGTGGCTGTGCGGGACATTGGTAAGGATACTATTGGAATACTGTGTACAATTCTGGTCTCCCTACTATAGGAAGGATGTTGTGAAACTTGAAAGGGTTCAGAAAAGACTTATAAGGATGTTCCAGGGTTGGACGTTTGAGGTAAAGGGAGAGACTGAATAGACTGGGACGATTTTACCTGGAGTGTCAGAGGCTGAGGTTTATAAAATCATGAGGGGCATGGATAAGGTAAATAGACAAGGTCTTTTCTTTGGGCTGGTGAGATCAAAACTCGAGGAAAAGGGACGTAAGGGGCAATGTTTTCATGCAGAGGGTGAGAGGGTGGAATGAACTGCCAGAGGACGTGGTGGAAGCTGATACAATTACAACATTTAAATGGCATCTGGATGGATATATGAATAGGAAAGCTTTAGAGGGATATGGGCCAAGCGCTGGCAAATGGAACTAGATTTATAAGACCATAAGAAATAGAAGAAGAAATTAGGCCATTCTGCTCATCAAGTCTGCTCTGTCATTCAACCATGGCTGATAAGTTTCTCAAACCCATTCTCCCACTTTCCCCCCATAACCCTTGACCCCTTTGACAATCAAGAATCTATCTAATTCCATCTCAGATATACTCTATGACTTGGCCTCCACAGCCATCTGTGGTAATGAATTCCATTGATTCATCACTCTCTGGCTGAAGACGTTTATCCTTATCTCCATTCTAAAATGTCTTCCTTTTACTCTAAGGCTATGTCCTCAGCTCCTAGTCTCCTACCAATGAAAATATCTTCCCAATATCCATTCTGTCCAGGCCACTCAGTACTCTCTAAGTTTCAATTAGATCCCCACTCATCCTTCTAAACTCCATTGATTTTAATCTCAGAGTCCTCAAACATTCCTCATGTGTTAAGTTTTTCATTCCTGGGACCATTCTCATGCATTCCCTCTGAACCCGCTCTTGGGCCATACATCCTTCCTGAGATATGGGGCCCAAAACTGTACACAGTAATCTAAATGTGATCTGACTACAGCTTTATAGAGCCTCAGAAGTACATGCCTGCTTCTATATTCAGGTCCTCTCAAAATAAATGACAACATTACATTTGCCTTCCTAACTGTTGACTCAATCTGCAAGTTTACCTTGAGAGAATCCCGGTCTAGAACTCCCACATCTCTTGGCACTTATTTAGGATATGGTCAGCATGGACGGGTTGGACTGAAGTGTCTGTTTCTATGCTGTATATCTTTATGACTCTGTATCAATGATTCTGAGTATCCCAAAACATCTAGTTCAAAATTAATTGCCTCATTCACAAATCCTTCAGTACCTCTTCAATTCTCGTTATTCTACATCTTCTACCATGTACACCTCTGCATAATCCAATCTTCTGTATGTTCCCTTCTCTTTATCCCAACAGAGATTACCTCATCGAATAGGAAAATTGTGAAATGAGACTGACCTTTCCTCTGAAATTAAAGCCAAAACTGAAATTTGAAACTAAAACTTTTGGGAAGACTGAAACAATACGAAAAGGCACAGGGATTTGTCAGATCACAGGCGATGATTCCAGTGGTGCAGTAAAAGCAGGCTGAAGAATAAAGAAGCAAAATTCAGAAGCTGAGACTAGACCCATATAGAGTTGCTACAGCTGCTTCTGTTACTTGACGATAACATCGTCAAGAAATGTGTCACTTTAATGTGTGTCTGTGGAACTCAGGATGGTTGCATGCCGCTATTTACTGGCAATCAGGCTAGATGAATCCTTAATGAGGAACTGAGAGTCCTTGTGAGAAGGATTGTATTTTCATGGATTTTTAAGACTCAGATTGATGATTTATGCAAAGTGGTCTGTCAAGACAAGTTATGATTAGATTAGATTACTTACAGTGTGGAAACAGGCCCTTCGGCCCAACAAGTCCACAGTGACCCGCCGAAGCGCAACCCACCCATACCCCTACATTTACCCCTTACCTAACACTATGGGCAATTCAGCATGGCCAATTCACCTAACCTGCACATCTATGGACTGTGGGAGGAAACCGGAGCACCTGGAGGAAACCCACGCAGACACGGGGAGAACGTGCAAACTCCACACAGTCGCCTGAGTCAGGAATTGAACCCAGGTCTCTCGTGCTGTGAGGCAGCAGTGCTAACCACTGTGCCACCGTGCCGCCCAGATCCTTCCTTGTTATTTCTGCCATTTAAGTTTACTGACTCCAATTTGCCTATCATTTTGAGTTTATCTAATAATGATCTTGTGTTTCAAAATATGGATAATAATCCAAATAATATTTAGTACTTTCTTTGTCTGACTTTGTTTGTTCATTGAGTAACTGGGATTGAGAACATACCAATTGGTTAAGTTCCCAATGTCAATACCTTAAATTGAAACTCAATATTAAAATTAATTCAGGTTTGTTGACAAATGTGACACTTCTGTTTTTGTGAAATAATGTTCTATCAATCAGAATTCTAGTTTGCAATCTTCATTATTCCAAATAATCTTCCAGATCTATAATCTTACACAATATATAAAATAGATTTGTACTCTTAATGCTGAAACCTCCACAAAGCATTATCTGAATCTAAACCATACAAGTGTTGATGTCACTGGGCTGGTAATTCTAGAAGTCCAGATTAATGTTCTGGGGAGATAGATTTGAAACCCACAAATGCAGTTGGGGAAATCTGAATTAAAAGCTAGTCTAATGCCAATTTAAGGTTTATTGTTGTAAAAAGCCCACTAAGGATTCACTCATTTCCTTTTCACTAAGGAAATCTGCCATCCTTACCTGTTCTGGCCTGCACATGACTCAAGATTCACAATATGGTTGACTCTTAAATATCCTCTGAAATGGTGAAACAAGCCACACAGTTCAAGGACAATTAGGGATAGGCAATACATTCTGGCCTGGTCAACAATGCCCACA
The DNA here is from genome assembly GCF_020745735.1 of Hemiscyllium ocellatum. NCBI lineage: Eukaryota > Metazoa > Chordata > Chondrichthyes > Orectolobiformes > Hemiscylliidae > Hemiscyllium > Hemiscyllium ocellatum. The sequence continues at coordinate 60,769,238 of NC_083407.1, read as the reverse complement.
TCCAATGCTGGAATTCAAATAAAAACACCAGGCATTTTTGTTCATGGAATGTGAGAATTGCTATCAAGGCCAACATTCATTGCTCATTCTTAATCACCTTTGAGAGGGTAGGAGTGAACCTTCTTGAACTACTGTGGTCCATCTGGTGTAGGTGAACCCACAGTTCTGTCAGGAAGGGAACTCCAGATGTTTGATCCAGAGACGGGGTAGGAACAGTGATATATTCCTTAGTCAGACCAATTTGTGGCTTGAAGGTGAACTTATGTGTGGTGGTGTTCTCATGATCTGCTGTCCTCGTTCTTCTGGGAAGTAGAATTTTCTTGTATTGGGAAGTACTGTTTTTTGGAGTTTTGGTAAGTTGATACAGTCTATTTTATAAGTAATACACACTGCTGCTGCTGTGTGGCAGTACTGAATGGACTGAACTTTAAGGTCACAGATGTAGGGTCAATCAATGGGCTACATTGTTCTGGGTTGTGCCAAATTTCTTGAGTGTTGTTAGGGCTGCATTCACCTAGGTAAGAGAAGAAAATTCCTGTCGTGTACGTCATGGAAAGTGGTCAGGCATGGGGAGTTAAAAGCTGATTTACTTGTTTAGAATTTCCAGTGTCTGACCTGCTCTTATAGCCATATTCATATGGCTGACTCTGATAAGCTCTGTTCAAGGGTAACCTTCAGGGTGTTGATAAGGGTGATTCAGTGATGATAATGCCACTAAATGTCAATGGAAGAATGTTAGACTCTACGGGAAATTATCATTGCCTAACATTTATAATGATACTTGCCATTTGTCAGCCCAGGTCAAACTGTTGTCCAGGTCTTGATGCATATGGACAGAGTGCAACAATATCTGAGGAGTCATGAATGATGCAGAATATTGTCCAATCATCAGCAGGCATCTGCACTCTGACCTTCTGAAGGGTGGAATATCATTGATGAAGCAGTTGATGATGGTTGAGTCTAGGACACTACCCTAAGGAACTCTTGCAGAGATATTTTAGGATTATGATGATTGTTTTCCAGAAACAACTCCCCAGAGAACAGCAAAGACACCGGCACAAGATTGAGTGAGGTAAATTCTTGATTGACAATCAGCAAAGAGTAAAGTGAGTAGGCAGAATAGTAGAATTGGGACAACAATTAGTCCATCCATGACCGAATCACATGATAGAATAGACTCAAGAGCCAGATTAATCTCTTCGTGCTCCTAATTTTGCACCTGTTGATAAATTCCTTCCCTTTTGTTAGGAAAGAATGCAAATAGTAGAGGGGTTTCACTTCAGTTTTTGCCATGCACAGTCACGTACTGCACTGATGTAAAGAACAGTCACTCTGAAATTCAGCTCTTTTACAATGTTTGATCCAAGAGGTAATGAGATCTAGAGTTGAATGACTCTGATGAAATCCAAAATGAACAGCATTTGGCAGTTTCTTGATGTGTAATTGCTACTTTTCTTAACCTAACATCTTCGGAACAACAGTCTAGTTGTTGTCAGAGCCGATAGCCTTATATCCAGTGCCTTCAGTCATTTCTCAGTAACATGTATACAAACTGAATTTACAGTCAAACAGCATCTGCGATTCTGGGGACCTCACAAAGAGGTTGGGATGAATCTTCTGCTTAGCACATTTGGCTAAAGATATGCTTCATTCTTATATTTTGCATCTTCTTGTATCTTGTATGTGCTGAGCTTTGCCATCACAGAGGATGGGTATCTCTTAGGAGACTCCTGCTCTGGTTATTTAATTATCCACCAGCATTCACTACTGCATGTCGCACAACAGCAGAGCTTCCATCTGAACCACAAAGTGTGGGATCACTTTACTTTGTCCTGTTCATGTTTTGCATGATGTGTTGTAGCCTCTCCAGGTTGGTGCCGCATTTTAAGTTATGCCTGGCAGCCTTTATTCCTGATGAAGGGCTTTTGCCCGAAACATCGATTTTACTGCTCCTCGGATGCTGCCTGAACTGCTGGGCTTTTCCAGCACCATTAATCCAGAATCTGGTTTCCAGCATCTGCAGTCATTGTTTTTAACCCATTACTTGTCATGTGCCCTCTGAAACTGCCTTATTAAATTTGTATTGGACCTGTAGCTTGATGCTAATTGTCGAGAAAGGGTGATTGAATATTGCTCTGCTCCTGCTGACAGGCCACAAAAACGAATGGATTTGCAGTTTTAAGCTCCTAAATTTGTTTTGGCCTATCCATTTACTGTTGCGGGTGTGTCAAACAATACAATGGAACATGTGAACTTTATCTCCACAAGGGGAGTCTGGTGCTCACTCTTCCCAATAATGTAATTGACAGATGGATCTGAGCAAAGGCAAACATGGTTTTCACTCTCATTGATTCTCTCACCATCTGCTGCAGGCCCTTTTGGCAGATAGGTCTTTCAAAATTTGATCAGCGTGGTCAGTCTGTTGCTACTGAGCAAGGTTTAGTGATATAGATTGAAGACCCCACTCAGAGTGCATTCTACACACTCATTACCTCAATGCATCTTCCAAGTAGCGTTCAGCAAGGAGGAGTATTGGTTCATCAGCTCAGAAGATTTCAGCACAAGATTTCCATGCCCACATTTGATTTCGTATGGCTGCATTGAGTATCAAGACTACACCCATTCAACTGTGCTGTTCTGGGTTTCCTAACAGTAGCAGAGAGCATGCTATAAAGTAGTTGTGGAGGAGTCTAGAATATTCAGTGTGAGGTACAATTCAGTGAGTATGATTAAGGAAAGCTATTGCCTCGCTAGTCTGTGCAACTGCCAATTTTAGTATGTTTTCCAGATATTGATGAGGAGGACATTACATGGTTGGCTGGACTGGCTGGTCACTGTCAAGTACTCTATCGTTTTTATTTGCCTTCGATTTTTCTGCTGTGATTTCAGATCATTGAGTGGTTTACAAGGCAACTTCAGAGTGCAGTTAAGAGTCAAACATATTACTCTGCAGGCCAGAATGGGTAAGAATAGCAGATTTGCTTCTCAAATTAGTGAACTGGATCATTTTTTATGACAATCCATCAGGTTTATGATCACCATTACTGAGACTAGCTTATTCTTCCATAAATTATCAATTAATTGAATTTAAATCCCTCAGTTCACATTGTGGGATTTGAATTCATATTTCTGGAAAAGTAATCTGGGTGATTTTAGCTCGATGTTACCATTAACCAAACCCTTATCTAATTTGTTATTCCTTCTAGCTATTATATCATGTCCATTGAATAAAATTCAGTAAGACTAAATTGGGAAACATTACTTTAACAGTAGATAAAGGAAAAGCTTCAGTGAAAATAAGAAGTCATTTATATCATTTTTAGGTCAGTAAAATGGTACTGTACCATTCTAGTACCCTGTCGTAGCATTTCTGTATCAAAATAAGTAAGTGTAGAGTCTCACTTTTTGATTAAATAAATTAAAAATGTTTTAGTGTCAGGTATTCCCACAGTTCTCGTTTTTAGAAATACATTACAGGCTAAGTTCAACAGCTACTGCAAACAAATGCAGGGATTGCATCACAATGTTCTAGATTAGAGTGGTGCTGGAAAAGCACAGCAGGTCAGGCTGCATCTGAGGAGCAGGAAATTCAACATTTCGGGCAAAAGCCCTTCATCAGGAATGAGGCAGGGAGCCTCCAGGGTGAAGAGATAAATTGGGGAGGTGGGGGGGGTGCTGCTGCTGGGGAGAAGGTAGCTGAGAGTGCAATAGGCAGATGGAGGTGAGGATGAAGGTGATAGGTCAGAAAGGAGGGTGGAACAGATAGGTGGGAAGGAAGATTCAGCGATGCTAACACCTGATGAAGGGTGTTTGCCCAAAACATCAATATTCCTGCTCCTCGAATGCTGCCTGACTGGTTGAGCTTTTCCAGCACCACTCTGATTTCCAGCATGTGCAGTCCTCACTTTTGCCTATGCACAATTATCTATCCAAATTGATGCAGGCAGCAGGCCAATTTCATGCTGCCTGCTGTTTAACATGATTTCAGCATGCAGCAAGTGCGAACTGCATTGGTAACCAGCTGCAGGCCTCAGTAGGGGTACTAAAACCTTGAGATGCTTGCATTACTTAGGACTAGTCTTGACTACTTCAAGCTAACAAGAAGTTTTTAAGGAAAAAGTCCAACATAACTGGAACAGATGCTGAAAGCCATCTCTAACTGATTCTGACCTGAGATTGAAATCTCCATGTCATGATACACATCGGGTGTGAACGTTTCTGGATGATATGCTGAAGACGCTAGTTGAGGAGATGTGAGAAGGACCAGTGCCCTGAATCTGCAGGAAATGTAAAGCCCTCTGATTCGTGCTGTATGACTCTAAATATTAGATTAGATTACATTAGATTAGATTACTTACAGTGTGGAAAGAAGCCCTTTGGCCCAACAAGTCCACACCGACCCACCGAAGCGCAACCCACCCATACCCCTACATTTACCCCTTACCTAACACTACGGGCAATTTAGCATGGCCAATTCACCTGACCCGCACATCTTTGGACTGTGGGAGGAAACCAGAGCACCCGGAGGAAACCCACGCAGACACGGGGAGAACGTGCAAACTCCACACAGTCAGTCGCCTGAGTCGGTAATTGAACCCGGGTCTCAGGCGCTGTGAGGCAGCAGTGCTAACCACTGTGCCACCGTGTACAGATACCATTGAAAACAGATAGTCTTTAAGATTTGGGCCAGGAAACAAAACCAGAGGAATGAGATGAAGATCTATAAGCACTTCCATAAATCCCCATAAATGTTCAACACTTTAGTGAGAGCACTGACAGCCCAGGTGTCCATTCGACTGTTCGAATGTCTGTGCTTCAGAGAAAAACACTGCTTGTTTGGCAATTCTGGCTCTCCAATCTTTAATGTTAATTGTACAATATTTATTTATTCAAGATACAAAGATTCAAGAACATGTAGTTTCTGATGCTGATACTTTAACAGTTGTAGATAGTTGATATATTTATTGTTCTGCAGAGAAAAATAAAGTATTTTTTTAAAGTTGAAAGTTATCAATGAATGACTGATGTTTTTTTCACGTATCCTATTTCCTTGTCTAGAGGATAAAGCAGCCCACTTGATTAGGTCTACATCCACGAACATTCAGGCCCTCTACACCGACAATCAGTCATTCAAGATCTTCAAGATGCGCTGTAGAAATTCACTTTAGACAGCACCTTTCAAACACAAGGCCACTACTTTTTAGAAGGATAAGGGCAGCAGAAACATGGGAACATACTACCTGCAAGTTCACTCCAAGCCACTCATCATGCAATGTGGAAGTATATTACCATCCTTCAGTATTGCTGGATCAAAGCCATGGAACTCCCTTCCCTAACAGCGTTGTGGGTCTACCTACACATCAAATGTATGGCAGTGGTTCAAGGTGGCAGCTCGCCACAGCCCTTTTAAAGGCAATTAGGGATGGGAAAGTAAATGCTGGTCCACATCTTGACAGTGAATAAAAATGCTAAAGCATTCATTAGTTTTATACAATATTTAGAGGCTGAAAGGACATGAAAGCACTATAGCTTCACAAAAAAGAGTGATCCAATTTGGTGTGGTGTGACACCATGGAGATGGGGTGAAAAGTTGCAATGAAGAAGATGGAAAAGAGCATTGGTGCAATGACGCAGCCTAGTTTAACCCCCATTTGCATTCTTATTAGGTCTGAGGATGGTCCATCAATGTTACTCATGGTTTGCACGTTGTTGTGTAGCAGGTGGAGAATGAAGAATTAGCCTTCTTGTGAAGGCATCACATCACATTCAGAGTCTGGGTTCCAAATTATCATCAATGCATTCATAGAGGAGTATAAGAGAATGGGCCTTCAGGATCCAGAAGACAAAGGAGCAAATGGTGCTCTCCAAATGTCAAGATTCACAATGAGTCATTGGACAATGAATCAAATCACATTCCTTGGGAGCCTCTTTTCAGTGAGAGCAGATAATAATGATGAAAGTCAACATTGCCTCCACCCATCAGTACAGCCTTTGGTCATTTGAGGAACAAAGTATTTGACAACAAATATCTCAAACCTGATATCACAATTATGGTCTACAGGGCAGTGGAAATCAGAGACATAAACAATGAACTGCAGACACCACAAATCCCTTGAGGTACAGCATCAGACATGCCTCCAGAAAATCCTGCAAATTCACTGGTGTTCCAACGTCACAATCTTCTCTCATACCAATGTATCCATTGAGGGATTGGTAATAATCAATCAGTTGTGTTAAATGGACCACATCATCTGTAAACCTGACACAAAATTTCCAAAACATGTTTCGATTCCAGGCTTTGTCACAGCAAGTGATTATCAGAAATGCTTCAAAGATGTTCTCAAATGCTGAAAAAGATACAATATTCTTGCCAACTCATGGAGATATCAGGCCCAACAATGTCCAATTTGGAGAAATGACATCTGTGAAGGAACCAACTTTTTTGAGCCTAGATTCAGAAAAAAATGCAAACAGTAGAAGAAACACAAGAAATTCAAATACCCATTTCAGCAAACAGTGGCAAGGTTTGTGGATCCAGCAGTGGATTATTTAGCTACCTCAGGAATCAGAACACCAGAGTGGAAGCAGATCATTCTTAATCCTGAGGGATTTCCCAAGAAACATATTGAACAGATCAACTCTTGATACTACATTAAAATTATGATAATCAATTCTAACATTTCACTGCCAATCTCAGTGGAACTTACAGGAATTTTATGTTTTAGTAGAGTGTATTTTAACTCTTCTAATGGATTATTGATCACTGAAACCTTTCTTGCTCTAAATATAACAGCCAACAGATATTGATAGTTGTTCATTTATTTTCTCTGTCTCTTCTTTGTTTACTTTCTAAACAGCAGTCCCTGACGTAAAGCCACAATCTATTTGCTGGCCTCCAACAAATCAATTCTTGAGCAGCTGCTAGAAAGTCATGAGAAAGCCCTGAGGTAAACTTGCAGTGATTTTCATCCTCACTGTGAAAAAAAAACATGGAATATAACCAAATCCAGAGACACACTGTGTGAGGAATTGTATGGGAATTCATATTCTACAAGAGTGCACTGTTTCCAAGCTGTTTTAGGAACATAGAGACAGCAATAGGCCATTTAGCATGGATTTTATCTTTCAGCTAGATCATGTCTGCTCTGTATCCGAACTCCATTTACCTGTATTGGATTCATAACCCTAATACCTGCTGAATAAAAATCTGAAAAAAATGGGAATTTCTGTTTTCATTTCATAGTACAACACTTCTTAACCTCTATTAGAAAAAGTTTGGACCTCTAAAATAAAGAGGATTCAAAAGAACTATTATTAATCAAACAACTTATGTGTTAATGAAATTATTATGCTGCTTTAATTGTGAACTATTTTGAATGACCTTTACTCTAAACCTTAACTGGCAGATGTGGAAGATGCCAGCAATGCCATTCAGGGTAACATCAGCAACAGTGTTCCTCTACGGAGAACTTAACATTTCAGTTCCTGAATCATTTGGTCTCAAAACATTAACTCTCTGTCTCTGTCTCCACAGTCACTCCCAGACCAATCAGGTTTCTCCGTTTTATTTTAGATCTGCAGTACTTGGCTATTATTTGAATATTCTCTCTATGCTGTACTGCAGTCTGAATGGTATTGTGCAGGCCTTTGTCCATGTTAAATACTACACACTTCTTGCTGCAGCCAAATAAAAACATTTGAAGTATTGCATATTGACAAAACACATACACTAATGAAACTTTTCAGGGTACATTGGTTAACAATAATAGTTATACATTTTCATCCTGTTAGAAAAGTCATAAAACAAGGTCCTGCAAGTGTACCAATTTGGTCAGAATCCCCAATAAATCTAATACAAAATATTCCAAATAATGCAAAGGAACACTGGATACTTTTTTTTAAATGGAGGGACATATTCTTACGAGAGAAGGTCTTATGATACACTCACCTTTTATTCATAATACACATCATTCCTAAAGCAGCACAGAAAATTCTGACAAAGAACCACTATTCAGTTGATTCCTGTATTCAGGTTACATTGACAGCCACTGCTTACCATATTAAATGCTTCATGAAAGTACAGGTTCTGCTTTCTTTCAAAACCAGCACCAAAACTGATCAAAAGGTACAGTCTAAATTATTTATTTAGCAGATGCAAGTTATTATCTTGTAAGAAATGCGCTCACAATTTATATAATCACATCTTTAACACCTCCCCTGCAATTAAAAGATTAATCCTCAAATTCAAAGGTCAAAATTCCAATCACAGTAGATATGCTGGTACACTGCCATCAATCTGCTTTGCTATCAAACACATTTTTTCCCATGACAACGCACTGTAATTCCTCACAGATAAAATGCAAAATATATCAATTTTTTTATTAGATCGCACAAAAGTAGGTGACAAAAAAAACAAGAGCAGTCATTGTTTGAGCACTGGACCTGTGAAGGTATTTGATCCCATCTCCTACACATTGCAAACGATAGTTCTCGTAATTTTTCAGATTTGAGGAATTTACCACAGTTGGAAATTTTTAATAGCACCATATCCTAAGCTTTCAATTACTGTAGAAAGATGGCCAATGGATTACCAAATATTACCATTTGTGGATATGCTTTATATGATTTTATGATTTACCCATTATATGAACATTAATGATGTAGCATACCAATAGGATGAAACATACCTCTTCATAAGCAATCTTTCACAATTGTAGTTTTTGGAGTATCAGAGGAGGATTTCAATCATGACGGGGAAAATTATAATTAAGTTAAAGTTGTTCCTTATTGTGCAGAAACACAACCATTACAGAAAGCAATTTGTTCATTACACTAATTCTGTAGCATTGGATTGAGTATCAAATGCTTTCATACATTTTTTTTACATCTATTGTATGAATAAAATTGCCTCTATCTTGAACTTAAATAGTTAATCTACTTTGGTTTCGTGGAAGCCCTAGAGTCATTTAAGCCACAAGCACATATGGTGAAGTGATAATGGATCCTGGTGCTCCAGCTGCTGTTCACAATAAGACGCATTATTCATGCAAACCTAAAATCAGGTACCCTCCGCTCAATCTCCTCTGTTTTAAACAACTAACAATGACACAAGATAACAAATAAATCACTTCAACCACATCTAAAACATTTAAAAATATTTGCGCCAAAAATCTTTCATTGTTGGTGTTGATTATAAAGAACATTTGAAAATGAAAACAAGTTTTTGTACCTTGAAATGGTTTTGCCATTTTGTCATGTTAATAAGAGGAATCTTTCTGCTGTGGTCAGGCGTTCTAGCACTGCTGAACAGCTGACTGAGAAATGTACAAATGGGATTACACAGTGATGACTAATACCTATGAATTGTTTTAAAATTGAAATGTCACTCTAAATATTATATAAACCTTTTCTTGGTGTGAAAAACCTGTATCTGAAATCCTTTGCAACTTGTCAAAAAATTGTGATGGTTTTACAGTCCCTTGCTGTAAAACATGCTGTAGTCCTTTTAGAGTCAAATGCACTTCAGAAAATGAGTATTTTATTAAAAGCAAGTTTTCATACGCTATGTAGTTAGAAGTTCTGCACAGAGTTCATTTGGCACTGGACTGTCTGGCAAAGTTTAAAAAAGGGACATCTCCAATGTGCCCCAAATGTAAAATAAGTGGAGGTACTCTTACCTGTTCCTTCTGGACATGCCACAGGCTCGGTGTTTATTGGAGCATGGAGGCAGGAGAGAAAGGGAAAGTATTGAGGACCCAAGTTAAAGTAGACTCAACATCTCTCCTTGTAGGTCTACCAAATTTATCACCTTTAGACAGGCCTGGGAAGAAACTATCCAACATTCTTACTTACTGTGCACAGAAGACCATTCTGATGAATTGGGTGTCTGAGAACCCGTCAGGCTTGCTGGGATGGCAGAAATTAATTATGGAACACATTTCCTTGAAATTTTTCACAAATATGGTGCACCACACAACAGACCATTTTAAATGAGATGGCAGCTCTTTTTGAGTTATTTGGACACTGATTCGTCTGCTATCTTAACTAGGGCATTTGTTTAACCAGGATGGTTAAGTTTGCTGAGCCCTGGGCCCTGGAAGGGGTCTCCTGAGTTAATGCGGATATATACACAACACTCCCATTTCTGTTTGGGAGCTTTGCACCGAGCATTGTTATTTTGAGATGTGTGTTCTTTTGTTTTCCTTGAGTCACTTTCTTATTTATTGGTGCTGTTTTGCACAGTGTTTGGTTTTGTTTTATAGAGGAGGTTAGTAGTTAATAGACAGTAGTTGTATTGAAATTTGTGTTTTTTCATTATACTGGTATTTGTTATAATTTTTATAACTTTATATTTTTTTAAAGCCAAAAAAAGTTTTTTTTGCTAATAAATGTATTTACAAAACCAGGTTTTAATTAATTCAAAGCCCTTATGCAATTGTGCTAACCTAACACAGTGTGGGCAAAATTCCTGGCATAAGCAAATATTTGTCAAAGTCCACATTTGTTCTTGATCTAGTAAATACTGACATTTTTACTCCATGAAAGCATAGTTTGCAGCATTTTTCATAGATGACAGCCAATGGCAGATAACGAAGGAGCAGTGCATTAAAAGCATAAAATGTGTTTCCAACTACTGCAACTCTACTTCATTCTTCGAATGGGTAAGGAAAGGAGAACAGTAAAATAATGGAATTTTAGGACAATATATTTTTCCAGCAAGGTTAAAAAGTTAAGTCTTCAAAAGTTTTGATTTTGATTTTGAAATCCAGTCTGGGTTAATAATTTTGTTATTACACGAGAAATGGTTTTCTCTTTAAAGGGACATTACTTACAACGGAAAATATGAGAACCACTCAGCAAGTTAGGCAGCATTGGTGGAAATAAAAACATAGTTAACATTTCAGATGTATACCTGTTTTCAGAATCAAAAAAAGTTAAAAGCATAATGGATTTTAAGCAAATAAAATGACATTAAAACGAAAGGCAAAAAGAGGACAAAAGGAACTAGATCGTAATAAGTTAGCAGGATGATGAGACGAAGTAAAGGGAGACAATAATAAGACAAGTTCTGGTGTATTAAGTGGAACCAGAGGAGGTGGAATGGTTAATGCAAAATAGCAAGGGATGAAAGAAGCATGTAAAACCTGCCAAAGAACCCTAAACCTGAAAGGATGCCCAAGATCTACTGGAACAAGGGAACACATGATGATGTATTAATTAAGGGTTAATTGGGTGACAATCAGTTGCATAAATATGGGAAGCTAGTAATCAGTGGGGTGAGAGTTTTATGGAGTGTGATGAACTGAAACAAAGCTCTCACTAAACGTGTGGACCTGATCTCTGTTCCAAAAACATTTAACTTTGTGCATAACATCCATGTACCATGCTGGACTTTCTAATAGGAAAATGAAAAGTGGGGTGAGAGGAAGCACGAGGCAGGTAGTTGTGATGTTGCTAGATTTGTAGCTATAGCCTATCTCAGAAACAGAGAAGTTAATGAAGGGAAAGGAACAGCTGGAATACCTCTTCATTCCTTCTTCTATCAAGCAACTGTTGCATTCATTTTTAAATACTGGCATTGTCTCTCAATCTAATCACTGACCAACTAACTCTGATTTAGCAAGACCAGCTCTGTAGGAAAAAGAAATGGACACTCTGCTGTAGGAATGATGGGCTGGGGAGCTGTGCATCGACAATCTCTGTAGCCACTTCCTTTAAGGCAACAAGGTCCAAGGGAACTGTCTACTTTTAGTCCCATTCGTTTTCCTTATACTTTCTTTGCCATTGGTTTAAGATTCTCCTTCACTTCAGCCCCTTGTTCTGTTGTTTTATGAGTTGCTTCTACGTTTTCTACTAAGAAGACAGATATTAATTATTTATTCAAACTCCTATTTGTAATGCCACAGTGTCCTCTTCTAAGAGTCCAATGCTTACATATGCCGCACTTTTGTTTTTTATAGGCTCGTAGAAGCTTTACTGTCTCTTTCTTTTATGTTTTCTCTTCAACTTTGATTCTCTTGCATCATTGTTGTTGTAATAATCCTTTGCTGGTTTCAAAAATATTCCCAATCTTTTGGCCTATTACTAATTCTTGCAAGATCATATGTCTTGACATTTATTTTGATCCCTAAATGTTTTGGGACAGAATGTTGTCAATAGTCCAGCTGAGCTGACTCCATTATATCAGTTTTATTTTTAAAAATGTGGCTTAGAAAATGGGCAATGCTGAGCCAGACACAATTTATTGCCAATCCCTAGTTGTCCTCAGGATATTAATATTCAATGTGGGTTGTGTGTTAGACTGGGTAGTGGCTGGAGGAACCTTCCTGATGGACATGAGATATTATGACAATCTACAACCTTTATGGTCATTTTGCCTGGTGCAGCCCATAAAATAATGGTTTTTTTTCATACCCAATTACTCAATGGCTATGATGGGATCGGAATTAGTCACTTGCCCATGGCTTAATGATAAAAGTATTATGCCACAAAAGAAGCATAGTTCAGCCATTTGCTTTAAAGTAATGTCGAACGTTCTCCTGTTTCAGCTGAAAGTACTTTGGCATCTTTAACTTGGGGCAAGAATGACAGAGGCGTTGTACTTTTCTGGCAAGGAAAGGTGACGTGGGTCACTTCACATTCACCTCCATACAGCTCCAACACACCATTTGACAGTAGTTTTCTTTATTGCTTTAGTCCACTACGCTGTTAACAGGCAATAACATTCAGGTTTTCCCATAAATGTACAGTAGTGCAGAGGTCTCTTCCAGTAGTTTATGAATTTAATATATATGGTTCGCTTCAGGAATTTTTTTGCTGTGTAATGAATCCTAAAGGAGCTACAAATGTACTCCAGACAGCAGCTGCATTTTTGACCCATTTGCTATTACCCACAGCGTCATGCTGATAATAAAAAACATTCTTACAAATGTCCCATCAGGGATCAGTGTTGGACACCAATTTTATCAGCTACACATGCATCTACCAACCACATCTACAACTGACTCAACCAGGTAATTTAGACAAAGTAGACTTTTCTGAGTGTTCTATTATTTCAGTTAATAGAGATTCATTACAACTCAGTATGCTCAATGTAAGACAATTTTCACTTGTAAAAAAGAAAAACATTATGGCCTCGATACCAGCAGGAATGTGGGAAGGGATTGAGGGAACGTGGTTAAAGGGAAGAAACCAAAGAACATATAGATCCTGCTGAATTTAACAGCAGGATCTTATTTCTTTAAACTCTGTGTCCAGCACAGATTACTTGTGGAAAAGTCAGTTACAGCCAAGGAGCGACAATCTGCAGGGAGAAAGGGGACCAGCCAAGATGGCAGAGTAGGGAGTCGTGGAATGGAAATGAAGCTAGCAATCAAGAGATTGGGGGGGCACCAGTACAGATCACAAGAAGTTGTAGTCAGACGATCACAGCAGAAACTTTGCTTGCAAGTCCCTGCAACATCCTGACTTCACGTGGATTTGACTCCCTCCATCCCGAATCACATATGGACACGAATCACCAGACTCAACTTCATCTCTCAAGTTTTCCTCCATCTCCTAGATCCATCATCCCAACATTCTCCACTCCCCCAGCACTGATCTCTTCACTTGCACAATTTCCAGCCCCCTGACACCACTCTTAGCCTGACACCCCTCCCTGACCAGTTGATCCTGGGTTTAGAAGGACTGTATTATGAGGAGAAGGTAAGTAGGCTGAGCCTTACTCATTGGAATCATAGAATCATACAGGACTGAAGAGGCCCTTTGACCCATCAAGTCTGCCCTGACAAAAATTGCTCTCAATCTACACTAGTGCCACTTTTCACCTCTTGGCCCATAGCATTGAATGTTGTGATATTTCAAGTACTCATTCAGTACTTTTTTAAAAGATCATGAGATTTCCCATCCTAACTACCTTTCCAGGCAGTGGATACCAAATTCCTACCATAATCGGGGCAAAAAAAAAAGTGTTGCTCCTACATTTCACCCTAAAAGGGACATGTTAGACCTGACACATACACACACATTCACTGACTCAAGGCCGGACCTTGCCTTATTTTAATAAAATCTGCCTTCTCCCAATCTACAATCTACTTCCAGAGGACATCCAGCCATGTTCATCTATCAACACTGTATTCCCAGTGGTTATGGAATTGATATCTATATCTGTTTTTTTTTTACATTCACTCATGGATATGAGCATCGCTGCCTTTGCTAATACGTATTGCTCATCCTTTGTTGCTCCTGCAGAAGAATTGGTGAGCTGTCTTCTTGAACTGCTGCAGTTCGTGTGCTGTAGGTAGACCCACAATGCCTTTAGGGGGAGAATTCCAGGATTTTGACCCAGTGACAGTGAAGGAATTTATGGTACAGGGTCATTTCAGGCAATTATAGTGGGGACTTTTCTTTCTTTATTCTTTCATGTGAACTAAGCAGCACTGGAAAGGCCCTCCTCTTTGAGGAGGTGACAAGACAGGTCGATGGTGGTCGAGCAGTGAATGTGTTTTATATGGATTTCAGCAAGGCATTTAATCCCCATGGTAGGATCATTCATAAAGTCAGGAAGTATGGGATACAGAGAGATTTGGCTATCTGGATTCAGAATTGGCTGGCTGACAGAAGGCAGGGAGTGGTTGTAGCTGGAAAGTATACTGCCTGGAGGTCAGTGTTGAGTGGGGTCCCGCAGGGCTCTGTTCTTGGGCCTCTGCTCTTTGTAGTATTTATAAATAATTTGGATGAGGAGGTTGAGGGGTGGGTTAATAAATTTGCAGATGACGCAAAGGTTGGAGGTGTCGTCAATAGTATCGAGGCTACTGCAGGCTGCAGTGCGACATAGACAAGATGCAGAGCTGGGCTGAGAAATGGCAGATGGAGTTTAACCTGGATAAATGCAAAGTGATGCATTTTGGAAGTTCAATCACGAATGCTGAAAATAGGATTAAAGACAGGATTCTTGGCAGTGTGGAGGAACAGAGGGATCTGGGTGTGTAAGTACATAGATCCCTCAAAGTTGCCACCCAAGTGGATAGAAAGTTGTTAAGAAAGCAAACAGCGTTTTGGCTTTCATTAACAGGGGGATCGAGTTTAAGAGCCACGAGGTTTTGCTGCAGCTCTACAAGTCCCTGGTGAGACCACACTTGGAATATTGTGTCCAGTTCTGGTCGCCCTACTATAGGAAAGATACAGAGGCTTTGGAGAGGGTGCAAAGAAGGTTTACCAGGATGCTGCCTGGACTGGAGGGCTTGCCTTCTGAAGAAAGGTTGAATAAGCTCAGACTTTTCTTTCTGGAGAGGAGGAAGAGAGGAGACCTGATCGATGTATACAAGGTAATGAGAGTCAATAGCTGGAGACTTTTCCCCAGGGCAGGATTGACTGGTACAAGGAGTCATAGTTTGAAGATATTAGGAGGAAGGTATAAAAGAGATGTCAGAGGTAGGTTCATTACGCAGAGTTGTGAATGCATGGAATGCGTTGCTAGTTGTGGTGGTGGAAGCAGCGTATTTAGGGGCATTTAAGCAACTGCTGGACATGCACATGGACAGCAGTGAGTTGAGGGATGTGTAGGTTAAGTTATTATATTTTACATTAGGATTAAACCTCGGCACAACATCGTGGGCCAAAGGGCCTGCTCTGTGTTGTACTTTTCTATGTTCTATATGTTGCCCAACTCTAACACCCTTAATGTCTAAGCAGCTTCCAAGGAGTATGAAGAGCCAATCACTTTACTGTGAAAGTGGAAACGAATGTAGGGTAGTTCATGTAAGGATGGCAGATTTATTTCCCTGAAGGAGATTTGGGAATTGGATGGGTTTAGTGCAGAAATCAGTGATAGTTTAATGGTTACTACAGCCAGTTCTTTTATAATGTGATGGTTGCCTTCTTGTGCAACCTCACGTTATAGAAAAATCATGCTTTAGAAACAGCACTTAAAGTAATCACGTTACAGCAACACACATTTAAAAGTTCGCGCTTTAGAAACAGCATCCCCAATTTGTCAATCGTGTTACAGCGAATTCGCATTGATGAAACGCACATTACAGCAGAACAATCTGTATTACTGAAAATAGCTTTCTATTCCAGACTTATGAATTGAGTTTAGTTTCCATAGTGTAATTTGAATCAATGTCCCCACAGCATTAGCCAAGCCTCTGGACTAAAATTGCATCACCACTATCCCACAGACCCCACCCGACCCATGATGCCATTGTGGTGAGCTGGTCTATGAACCTGTCTCTCAGCCTTCAATCTGGGCATCTATTCATCCATGGCTAATGCACTTTACTGGAGAGCTACAGAATTAATTGGTTTTGGCTTCATAGCAAGGAATAATAATTTTATGAGGCTGTTGATGCATCCCAGCATCTAAGATGCAATAGTTTCAGTTATTGTGTTTTACAAAGTTCTACACACTCAACTATTCAAAAAAGACAGGCTTCCATTTTCTGAAGATGAAAACTGTGTCGCACAATGTGAAAAAGGACATCACGTGTTACTGTAAATCATACTGCCAGTCATCACAATTCCTTCAAAATGTGGTTCCCATCTGACCTCCTCAAAAATCATAATCATGTCAATGGGTGGTTTGTAACTAGCAAAGTCTAGCTCTCACACACATGAATAGTAACCTCACTGAGAGCAGCTAAGCTGCAGGAGAGGAGCACTAGTTAACAAGGTACCTCTACTAAAGTGAATATTGAAAGGACAACTTCAGAAGAAATAAATCTGCAAGGAAGCCATTAAAAACTGCAGAAAGCCCTGGATGTTAGAAGTTTGAAACAAACTAAAATTGGAGGATTTGGATATGGTAAATAGTCTGAGAAAGAATAGAAATAGAGGAAGGAAATTAAACAAAGATAAGAAAACAAGAAGATGCTGTCAGGTGGGAATCCCAAAACATGCAAAAAGAAACAGTAATGTATTCAAGACATATCACAGTAAAAGCAGAATCATCAAAGGTCAGATAAAAATGGTAATTGTTATAAAAGTTAAGTAAGGCAAACAGAAAGGAAGTGCCAGAACCTGCATAGGGAATTCTGTGTGAAACAGCGAGGCTATGCATAGGGAAGGAGGTGTAAAGACCATGGGAAAGAAATAGTGAAGGCACTGGAAATGGAGTTCAGAGTTTTATTGACAGTGGATTCATGCCTGTTGACTGGTGAGTGACCAACAGAGCAACTATTTTCAATAAAGGAGAAAGATTCACCAGTTGATTACAGACCCATTATTTTTATGTGAGTGATAGTACAATTTGGAATATTTTATTAAGTATCAAATTATTTCAACATGAAAAAGGTTCTTTGCAAAGATGACAGATACAGATTTCAGAGATTTGCATGGCTATGGAATACACAACTGGAGGTAGTGAAGCAAGCAGCATTCACCAGAACATTTAAGAATAGACTAGGGGGTGAGAGAAAAGGAATTTCAGGATATGTGAACCTGATTAGATTAGATTACTTACAGTGTGGAAACAGGCCCTTCGGCCCAACAAGTCCACACCGACCCTCCGAGGAGCAACCCACCTATTTCCCTACATTTACCCCTTCACCTAACACTATGAGCAATTTAGCATGGCTAATTCACCTAACCTGCATATTTTTGGATTGTGGGAGGAAACCGGAGTACCCGGAGGAAACCCACGCAGACACAGGGAGAATGTGCAAACTCCACACAGACAGTTGTCTGAGGCAGGAACTGAACCCGGGTCTCTGGCGCTGTGAGGCAGCAATGCTAACCACTATGCCACCATGCCGCCCACATGATTAGCATTACTGCCCACCTGGCAGATGCATAGCAACATAGATGTTTTAGGCCCAATATCATGTTTCTATGTTGTAAGTGCTACGTATTGACACATTGAACATAGTTATCTGGGTCTTCTCATCACAATGCCTTCTCCCTTCATCTTCAAATAACAGATCAATCTTTCCATCCAGTATCTGTCATGTTATCAGATGGGATGGCTTTGCTACTATATGGCAATGTCACTGAAGATCATACTATTGAATAAGTGGATAAGAAACAAATAACCCTATGCTTTGCAAATAAGAAAATAGTACAAAATCATATTCTCGTTTCATACAATCAAGTACAAAATGAACATTAGCCATCCACCTTCTTCCTAATGTATTGCTACATATCCTTTTTACTTTCCTTATCTAGAGCTTCTCCCGAATGCAACCCAACAACCAATATTACAAGAGCAGATTGGCTTCTTGGATAAAGAGGTCACAGGAAACAGGTTTCCCTCCTCCATAGGAGCAGCTGAGGTTGATCACAAATGCCTCGAAGACAATGTCCTGAGGGAGAAAGCAAGGGGCCTGACATGTGCCCTAATATTCATGAACAGCTCCATTATGTAACATGCTCACTGTGCAAAAGACAATTGTAATCATTTTAGTCATTATGCATGACAGCAATTTTTTTAATGGAAAGCATTTATTTATAATTATATGCAAAGCCTTTTTAGTTTCCAGGGTACAGAACCACCTACAGATTTTATTAATTAATTTAATCCTGTTTGGTCAATCCAAATTGTAATTCTTATCATCACAATTGCAGATCAGAGTGACCCAGAGGGTTTGTTTACTGCTTTGTAACTGGGCTTTGCTCCTAAACACTGCTAAAGGGATCCATGGTGGGTTGTCGTGGCAGCAGACAGCTTTCCAGTAACCATTTTGTCGCAACTCTATCTCACAGACTGACAAGACAGGTGGCTCAATGCTTCTTTATACAGCAGGTGCTCCGCAGGAAGACCATTGACAAGGAGGAGGCTGGATTATAGCCACAACCATTTTAATCAGGCAGTGCCAGAAGAACCCTGTCTGCAGTCAACAACAAGACACTCAAACAGATGGGCTCCCAGTTTTACCCTATAATAATGTTAAGCCGGGCATCAATACCACTGATTTTACTTGAAACAGTATCCAGAGTCAGGAAACCTGTTTAGATACTGTACTCACAGGGAAAGAAAAATGTAAGGAGAAAAGGATCAAATATATCTGCAGAACTTTGTGAAATTATTTATAATTTCTGAAGAAAAATATTTTGGTTTCATTTGATCTTAACCCACCACTTTGCACAATTTAATTTATTTCAGTTCTCAGTAACATTCACAGTATGTAAGCCAACAATATGGAGTGGGTCTTTGTAGCCCATTAAAAATGGTTTTCTTGAACAGAGGCAGTGGATGAAAATCTTATAGGAGTCTGAATGACATAGGCTACAGAGAAATTGGTGGCAGATTTGGATAAGAAGCTCAGTGAGGGCCATCTCAACATCAGGAGCAAATCACTGGATTGTTTCTGCAATTTCCAAGGGACAAGGCATGTTTCTTGCGAGGAGTGCCAAGTTGCCAAGTAAGAGAGTATTACTGCCTGTTGAACACTTTTTAATGTTCAACTTGCCTCGATAACATTCCACTTCCTATCTTGCCAAATGCAATGAGCAAGTTTTGCTCATTGAGCAATGAAGAATTCTCAACATGGAAGTCAGAAGTACCTGGCAACTTCAGCTCGCTGTTGACTGTGAAAAGTCTCCATGTTGTTCAGCACCAAACGACAACTCAGGGCATGATACATAAGCACTAATCACAAGCACCCCTCAACCACAGCCATTGACATCTAACATTTGCCAACCCTCACAATCATCCTCGCATTTCTCCGATTATCTTACAGGATCCTTAAAAACACAAATTTGCATTGCAAGGTGTACTGACAATAAACATTGAAATGCAGATGCCCAGCACACACTTTGGACCAGGCTGTATCGCAAAGTTGCTGCTTGCTCCCTTAGCACTCGTTCAGTCAGTGCCTAACTGCACGCTTATCAACGTCTTGCCTTGCCTTGTCATGCCTTACTTGTTAGAACATAAGATGTAGGAGCAAAGTTGGCCATTCAGGCCCCAAGGTCTGTTTTAACATTCAATGAGATCATGACTGATCTGAAAATCCTTAGCACCACTTTCTGCCTATAGGTCTCTGCAGTTAAAAAATTCTACAAGTTCAATAACCACCAAGAGAAGAAATTTTTCCTCATCTGTGTCTTAAATGGATGACTCCTTACTCAGAGATTATGCACTCTAGTCCAAAACTCTCCCACAAGGGGAAACAACCTTTCCACATATACTTTATCAAACCCACCCTCCTCAAGAATCTTACATGTTTCAATAAGGTTGTCTCTCATTCTTCTAAACGCTATTGTGCCCAACTTACTCAACATTCCCTCATGCAAAAATTCCTGCATACCCAGATTCAACCTCATGAACATTCTCCCGACTCCCTCCAATGCAAATATATTTTCCTTAGATAAGGAAACTGTTCACAGTTTTCTAGCTATGGGCTGACTAGAGTCTTGTATAGATTTAGCAAAATCTCCCTACTTTTATAAAAACAAAGAACAAAGAAAATTTACAGACCAGGAACAGGCCCTTTGGCCCTCCAAGCCTGAGCTGATCCATATGTATTATCTAAACCTGTCGGTCAAATCCTAAGCATCTGTATCCCTCTATTCCCCACCTACTCATGCATTTATCCAGATGCATCTTAAGTGAATCTACCGTGCCTGCCTCTGCCACCTCTGCTGGCAATGCGTTCCAAACGCCCACCACCCTCTGTGTGAAGTACTGTGTGAAATACTCCATTCCCTTTGAGGTAAAGGTCAACAATCCATTTGCCTTCCCTATTTGCTGCTGAAATAAGATGTTAGCTTTTTGCGATTCATGCACAACAAATCCCCAAATTCCTCAATGCTGCTGTTTTCTGTAGTTTCTCCATTTAAATAATATTCAGCAATTCTGTTCTTCATGCCAAAGTGCATAACCTCACATTTTCCCACATATATTCCATCTACCAAGCTTTTTGCCCACTTGCTTAACCTGTCTATATCCCTCTATAGTCACCTTGTGTCATTCTCACTGTCGCCTTCTCAACTATTTTTGTGTCATCCACAAGCTTGGTGATAGTGCATTCACTTTCTTCATCCAAGTCATCAATGTATGTTGTAAATAATTGTGGCTCCAGCACTGATCCCTGTGGTACTCCACTGAAAATGGGCCCTCTATGTTAACTCCCTGTTGGTACATTGGTGTTTCAGCCATAGACAAAGGCTATCAGTAGTGCTGTCCTGACATACTCTTTATTGCAGTCCCACAAACTGTCTGGTAGTCCTTGGAGATCTGTCCAGGGGGAAGTGGGCATCATCTCTCCGAACAGTACCCAACAAATGGAGACATTAATGTGCCAGCAGCCTCCACTACAAACACATTGCATGTGTAGTCAACAAAATGCCCATGTCAGAAACTGTCTGAAGATTAGTTCTCAACCGAGTCAGAGGGCCCCCATCCTGTCAGTGATAGGTACAATCTGTGGGGCTTGGCCACGGTTAGTCATCCACTTAAGTCATCACACTCAGGGGATTTGTCGGACTACAGTTCAGGGAATGGGGCATGATTAGTTTTATTTGTCGGGGGATTTGCAAACACAGTGGTCGGGGTCTGTCTAGGGGTTGCTTTTCGAAGTCTTCCAGAGACCATAGGAATCTGTGCATTGGTTATTGAGGATGGTGTAAGAGGGTACTGTCATTACAAAGTGGGGCAATCACTGTTAAAAAGAGCCTTGACTCACCAGGTGGGCAGCAGAGGCATAGATAAAGGTAGGCAAAAGGGCGGGGACAAATGGGAAACTCAAGTACATGGGGAGTAGGTGGAACAACATCATTCTGGTAGTGATCACCACTGTAGCCTCCACATGGGAGCATAGAGGAGAACTGTAGACTGCATTAAGGTATAATGTCATTCCCTCAGGGCTACAAAGGACAGTTGGAGGTTACATTCAATGTGGTAGGCCTCCAACATGAATGAATGAATGGAAATTGTCTGTTGGTGTCCAGCATGGTAAAAGATAGCAAGGAGGCTCATGGGCCAGAAGTACTGGTGACATCAGGCAGGGCCCAGTGCTGAGAGTGTTCTCTTCCATCACTTGCCTTTCTCTGGATGAGAAATGCAACTGGAAAATATCTGGGACATTGTCCAGGGTGAGCAGAGCCAGTGTCAGTTTGATGGGCAGAAAGACAAAATCAATACATGCTGGATGCTAGGATATTGAAAGGGAAAATACATAAAGCAAGCACTTGTAAACTCCAGTAAAATTCATTTGCAATCATTCACCACATAAAACCTGTTTATGTCTTATACTTTCTCAGAGGCGCCTGGCCATAGTTAGTTATCTTTTCAGTGGCAGTAAATGAAAGGCAGCACAGTTAGAGTGATTAGTAGCCAGTATCCTTTCATTGTTCACATCAAGCAATATTCCTTTGCCTGTCTTTCCTTATTTATTGCTGATATCTCCTTTGCCTCCTCAATGAAAACTGATAATGAATTGAGCTATCTTTTTCTCTCGAAAGGTATTCCCAATTCTGTGACAGTATTTCCTTTAGTTGTTTACATGAAATGTGACTTCAGCACTCTTCCCATCATTGGCTTGCTGTTTCAAATGACTCAAATTTAAATCTGAGATTTGGAGAATGAGCTGCAGCAGGAAAATCGGGCTGACATCCACTTCAGTATCTGCCCAATGGCCAACGATAACTGCAAGAGCTTTAAGTTCTATAATCTTCCACCACCAATCTGCAGGGATGAACTCCTAAATGAAAGCAGCAATAATGCACAAAGTCACTAAGTTCAGAACACAGTCACATGACCACCCTGAAGGCACATTCCAGTTATCCTCCAGTCAAAACTTGTTTTCTTCTTGTCTTCAAGGAGGAGTTAAATGTAGTTTTAGGGCTAAAGGAATCAAAGGGAATGGGGTGAGAACTACAACAGGCTACAGAGTTGGATGATCAAACATGGTCATACTGAATAGCAGAGCAGGCTCGGTGGGCTGAATGGCCTATTCAAGTTCCTATTTTTCTGTGTTTTTGTGTTTCTAAACATGTTGAAGTGTAACATTCAACTTATATAGTTCTGGAAAATCAATTTAATAGCTTGAAATGTAGATGGCAATAGGTCAACATTTCAGACTGATGTATTAAAGTTATTCATGTGGGACATAGTGTTAAAAATGGTGTTGGAATGGTCAGAGAAAGTAAATCACGCCAAGATTAAAAATGGCTTATTTCATCACTTCACCAATTCTCTCAAGTTTTAGTTGGAAGTTTAACAAAAGCTTTGCTTCCATTGGCATAATATTACACTGACAGAGTTGTATGTCTAGTTTCCTTTCCTCATTTCACAGGCTATAAATAGAGTATAGATCATTGGATATGATAAATGTATCCCCCCCCAAGAGACTAACTAGAACTCAATCTTGCAGATTCAATTCATATTTCACAGTTAGTTGTGCTTTATCCATTCCTCCTATTGTTTCATTCAATGTTAAAAGTAATCAATTCAAACAATAAAATGCCATTGGCTAAAGTGCACAACTTATTTGAGACAACTCTAAAATGCTGATGCAAATAAACTCCTGAAATGGAGGACTTTTGGCAAAAATTCTAATTTGATTACGATCTGCCCTTGGAGAGGTCTTAAACTGTTTATTCAGCTGTACAGGTATTATTTTTAATCACTTCCACTTTAGTCTTTGACTGTATTACTATTTACATCATCTGTACACCGCCCTCCCCTCCCACCCCCACCTCCCAACTTCCACAACCACAGCTTTGGAAAGCAAAGCTATTTTAATTTCCAATTAAAGTGAATAATCCAATAAAGTATTAAAAATGATGTACTCTTTACTGAACACATAATAAACTGACAACTTTTGAATACCAGTAAGTATTATCACTTACTTTTTGCAAGAAAAAGAAAATTGCACCAGTTTGAACATAAAACATAGAAAATACCCTTCCTGTCAAAAATGTAGATTAGAATAATCTTCCTGCCGAGAAGGGCAGAGATCCAAATACTTCAGAATGCGGTGTTAGTACTTTAATGCCTTGTAAGCTGTGGAAGTTCTGTCCATCTTTTGAGAGGACATCCCTATCAGAGGAAGTGCAGGATGCTGTGGGAAGCATCCAGTCTTTTCCTGACAAACACCCAGCATATTGAGTCACAGGACCGGTACAGCCATGGAATGCATGGAAGCAACCTGAACAATGGATAAACACTATTCCTTCGGAGATGTGGAGGTGCTGGTGTTGTACTGGGGTGGGCAAAGTCAGAAGTCACATGACACCAGGTTATAGTCCAACAGGTTTATTTGAAATCACAACCTTTTGGAACTCTGCTCCTTGGTCTGGTGAAGTGGAGGGAAGCACATAGACACCTATAAATTCTGTGCCTGTGTGCTTCCCTCTACTTCACCTGATGATAGAGCAGTGCTCTGAAAGCTTGTGAGTTCAAATAAAACTGCTGGACTTTACCTTGGTGGCATGGGGCTTCCAAGAAGTGGAACCACTCCCCTTGTGCTTCCCATACATAAGTGGGCAGCTATTCACCAAATGTTTGAATTGAATTGTGGTATGGCTCCTTCCATTATATCACTGATCTCTTTTAGTTCTTTCAGCTTGAGACTACATGCATTTCAAACTTAATTATTATTGAAGAAATTGATGGACTGACTGATGACAACATTTTACCTTTAACTGACCTTAATAAAACAAGATTTAAGTTTTTTGGTGTGCACTGGTAGTATCCCTACACCCTGAGCCAGAAGTCTAGGTTCAAGTCCCAACTGCTCCAGACATATGTCATAACATGTCTGTATAGGTTGATTAATGATATCTAATAAGACCAAACTGTACTCCCCTTGAACAACCAGATGCATTTTAGTGCCTATGAAATGGTATTAAATACAATTTACACTTTCAATACAGGCAACTGAAACTAATTTTAATGCCATAGTTCCCAGCAAGAAATAATCCAATAAAAATATCCATCATGGGTAAAAATGTTTCATTTTATCCGAATGATAAAAGCTTTCAATCTTGGTAACCCTTTACCAGGTCCAGATATGAATGATGTGGTCCTAACACCTCATAAAGTATATATCCAGAATGTCAATAAATGATCCAAACAGCCAGAATTTGTTTTATCTGGGAGATAATTTGCGCAAGGCTGCAGGCAGATGTAGACATTGTCACTGTCAGTCCAGTCACTTATTCCTCTTCTCACCGGATCAACAGCTTCAACTAATATTAGTGATTCCAGTAACACAATCAAATGCTCCAAGGAACTGTACAGGAACATTATAAAACTAACTATGATACTGAGCCAAATAAATAAATATTCTGTTCCTGTTAATAAATCACAGAAGGCTAGTATTTGCAGGTGCAACAACATATTAGGGAGGCTGTTGGAATATTTATCTTGGCTGCAAGAGAATTTGAAAACAGGAATAGGGAAGTCTTGCTTCAATTGTGTAGAAGATTGGTTAAACCACACCTGGGATACCGAGTTTTGATATCCTTGTCTTGCAAAAGATATTATTGCCATTGAGGGAGTACAATAATAGTTCATCAGGTTTGTACTCAGGTTATGAGAAAGATTGGGTAAACTGGACCTAAAGTTCTAGAGCTCCAAAGAATGAGAGGTGATCATTAAAATGTACAAATTACATAATGGGTTAGACAGGGTAGGTGCAGGTAAGCTGTTTCCCTTGGTTGGAGAGTGTAGAACCAGGGGGCACAATTTACAAAGAAGGGGAATCTCATTAAGAACCAAGGTGAGGACTTCTTTTTATTCATTCATCTCTGGGCATCACTGAGTAGGCAGCATTTGTTGGCAATCCCTATTTACAAAAACAGCATTCATGAGTCTACCACATTACTGTGGAACTGGAATCACATACAGGCCACACCAGGTAAAGACAGTAGATTTCCTTTCCTAAAGGAAATTAGTTAATGAATGGTTATATGGTCACTATTGGCGAGCTTTCTCTCCAGATTTTTATTGAATTCAAATTTCACCATCTGCCATGGTGGAATTCAAACTCATATCCTCAGAACAGTTACCTAAGGTTCTAGACAGCTAGTCCAATGGCATTGTCAATATATCATTGCCTCCCTTTACACTCAGTGGTGAGTCTTTGGAATTCTATGTTATTGACAACTGGAGAGGTTGATAGATGTTTGACAATGTGGGTAAAAGATATTGAAGTGCTCAATCAACCATGACTACATTAAATGACAGAGCAGGCTCAATAGCTTACTCCTATTTCTACGTTCCTATAGTGATGGGGAAGAGACAGGGTTGTGCAGTGATTTGAAAGGAACCATTTGCAAGGTACAGGATAAAACAAAATTCAACTGTTTTGCAGCTTAGCATTTCATCACAAAGCATGACGGAACAAAAAAAATCTGGAAATTATTTTTAAATGAATTAGAATTCCACATTATTAACTCTTCTTGGGTTCCTTTGTACAAATCCAAAGGCTCTTATAACATAATTCTAAAATCACCTAATAAATGCTAAGCATCAACTTTGAGTTGTCATCCATGTGTTAAAGCAAAAGCCCCAGTATTACTAAAATGCTTAATGACATTCAGCTAAATCTGCTCTCAACAGGATTAATTTTCAAATCTCCAGTAGCAACATGTTACTTGAGTCTGACAAAATGCCCTGAACATGCATTTAGAAAAAAACAGTCATTTCCTTTTCCCTTTTCATTAGCATTATGACATGGCAGTGAATCCCTCTGTTAACTAAAGTAAACACCCAGAAAAGATCATCTTGCCCTGCAATTTGTTAAAATATATGAGCAACAGAGAACTCCCAAATTCTACCATTTAAAGAAAATAACATCAATTTATTCTTTAATTTCTAAAAGTGAACATTAAACAACAACTATGCACAACTGGTAGCCCCCCCATCACCACCGCCCCCCACCCCCCCCAACTTTCTCTGAAATGCTTATTATCTGCCTCCAACTTTATAACACTATACTGTTCCAATGAAACACTCACTAAACTTACATCGACTTAATTTCAAAACTATGCAGCAGCTGTCGTCATCGGTGTCTTTCTTCTTTCAGCTGAAGATATCCCTGGGTTGTCTTCTTTCTTTTTTACTATGAAGATGTTTCATATGAAAAGGTATCTTTGATAGAGAATGTTTCGATGGTAGTTACTCTATCGATGGCAGTTATTTTGTCTGACTTTCAAACTGCCTGTCTTTTTATGGTCCCAACATCAGATCGTTTCATTAGTTCAATGTTGGCAAAACAATACATTCAAACTCAATTGAATTTTAGGACCTTAAGAAACAATTTAAACTGATTGGTCAAATTCAAGTTGTTGTCAAAACAGCAACCACCTCAGATATCTATTTCATAGCTAAATGCTACATATTTTCAATTTTCCAGTACACTCTGGAACTGCTAGTTAGTCATATGACAAGTGCTTGTCAGCTCTTAGTGCAAAACCACGTTCACTCTTCTCTTAAAGGTACAGTATATGCCTTCAACTTCATGACAATTAAGAAACAGTCTCTTACCTTCAGATACAGCTATATTGATACAGGAAAAGTCCATTACTAGCTTTAAGAACAACTATGCACTTGCCATCCCTTTAGCTTGTATACAATGGATAAATGGAAATAATAAAATTCTATTTCAGTCCTGTGGAATTATGACTGTAAGTAAATTCAATTGCAATTTACTTTTGATCTTTCAGCTATCATTTACTGGTTAAAATGTGCACTGTGGTGCCAAAATGATAAACGGATGTTGTGTAGTAGTCTACAACGTTTTACTTATGTGGATGGAGGAAGTACATGGACTATTATTTTCTTTGAAGACCAACCTTATTTTCTTTGTTGTCTTACTACCATTATAGATTCACAAAGGTTTAAGCGTTTATGCATATTTTACTGTTCCAAATGCTGCTTCATGAACAGTAAATCAAACTGTAGAACTCTTATCCTAGCAACAATGATGGATGACTCAAGAAGATCTTCACACAGCTAATCTAGTTACTTAAAATTGATTAAGTAACTTTAAGATAGATGACAATAAAAATGCTTGTAAAAAAACAACTTGGTATGCAGTATAAGACAATAAAGATTTGTAGGCATTTTTCACAGGTTACTAGTATCCTTGGAGTGGATTTTAAGGAGCTGCATGATTGGAAAACATGGCAGATGGTGTGATTGAATTTGGCACGATACAGAAATTGTGTTTTCGCAACAGCGAGTAGAGATGTAAAGATAACGTTGGTGGGTTTTTGCAGTGGATAGTACCTCATGCCAGCACTGATGGGCTCATATTTGTAATACATTTGCATGCCAATGAAGACTCATAGTGCAAAACGTTTTTTAAGAAAGCCATACTTTAAGATAAAGCCAGTGGTACATGACAATCTCACCTGGTTCACATTAGTTTAACAGTGTTGTGTACCAGTTGGCTTTGTATAGTTGCATCCAATCTCAGTAGCTTTCCTTGTAGAACTCGATGACACAAAGCTGTACAGGAGAATGGCAGTGTACATGAACACTTTGAATTACAAGGGTCAATCAATGGTGAGGTAGGGAGTATATGTATGTAAAGAACAGTCAATCAAAATGGAGAAGGTCCCAAAGGAGTTGTGTCCAGATGTGGCCTCTGACACTGTCCCAGTCCTTGCAAGATTTTAAGCTCACCTATAACATTTCAGTTATCCCTGCTGAGAGTACAATACTGGACACTTGAATAAATATTCAATAAAGAGTAAATACAAAACATAACAATGTTTCTTCCAATAGAGTCACAGAGACATACAGCACAGAAACAGACCCTTCAGTTCAACTCATCCATGCCGACCAGTTATCCTAAATTAATCCAGTCCCAGATGCCTTTTAAATGTTGTAATTGTATCAGCCTCCACTACTTCCTCTGGTAGCTTATTCCACATGTGCACCACCCTCTGTGTGATAAGATTGCCCCTTTGGTCCCTCTAAATCTTTCCCCTCTCATCTTAAACCTATGCTCTATAGTTCTGGACTCCCCACTCCAGGGAAAAAACCTTGTCTATTTACCCTGACCATGCCCCTTATGGTTTTATAAACCTCTATAGAATCACCCCTCAGCCTCCAACACTCCAGGGAAAATGGCCCTAGCTCATTCAGCCTGTCCCTATAACTCAAACCCTCCAGCCCTGGCAACATTCTTGTAAATCTTTTCTGAACCCTTTCAAGTTTCACAACATTCTTCAAGTAAGAGGGAGACCAGAATTGTACACAATATTCCACAAGTGCTTAACCAATATCCTATACAACTGCAACATGGCCTCCCAACTCCCACACTCAATGCTCTGCCTGAACTCTCCTGGAACCATCAACACATACCAATCATGAGGGTGCACCATGACATTTAGCCATCTCAGCAAGCTAGTTTCAATAAATAATGATGATACAATGCACACATGAAGAAATTGAAACCAATGGAATTTGAATTGTTTAGATGTAAAATTTAAAGTTGAAAAAAAAACAAAATCTATGCCACCTTTGTGCTCTCAGTAAGTATTTTGTTAATGGCATTGCTTTTGGTCAGAAAGGACTTTCATTGTGAAGCAGAGCTTCCCTATTTCCCCAGGAAGTTCTTCTATATCCTACCTTTAGATACAGCAGTGTCATCATGAAGGAGCTTCTCTTGTCATGGAATTGCATGTGTTTCCCTTGCATGTTGCCAGCACTTGAAATTTTAATTCTGATCACATCCAAAATGGGGAAAAGCAAGAAAACGAAAGTGGTGCATAATTCCAGGTCCTGCCACGGTAATTGGGGCTTCACGGACAAAACTCTGCTTTGGACTTATCGTCAAAAAGTCAAAGAGTAATATAGCATGGAAACAGGTCCTTTGGTCCAAACTGACCATGCTAACCATGTCAAGATTAGAGTGGTGCTGGAAATGCACCAGGTCAGGCCGCATCTGAGGAACAGGAAAATCGATGTTTCGAGCGTGAGCCCTTCATCAAGAATCACGCGGACCATGTGCCCATTCAGCTAGTTCCAATTGCCTGCATTTGGTCCATCTCCCTCTACCTGACCAGGTAGCCATGGAAGGAACGGTCATTCCAGAAAGTGGATAAGGGTGGTGAGGGAAATATCTCCCGAGTGATGGGGTCCATTTGTAGCTGGCGGAAATGTCTGTGGATAATGGTGGTTGGTGGGGTGGAAGATGAGGACCAGAGGGATTCTGTTCTTGTTGCGGTTGGAGGGTGGGGTTCGAGGGCAGAGGTGCGGGACGTGGATGAGATGCGTTGGAGGGCATCATCAACCATGTGGGAGAGGAAGTTGCGGTCTTTAAAGAAGGAAGCCATCTGGTGTGTTCTGTGATAGAACTGGTCCTCCTGGGAGCAGATGGGACAGAGGTGGAGGAAGTAGGAATACAGGATAGAATTTTGCAGGAGGTAAGGTGGGAGGAGGTGTAGTCCAAGTATCTGTGGGAGTCGGTAGCTTTGTAGAAAATGTCAGCGTTGAGTCAGTCATCGTTGATGGAGATGGAGAGGTCCAGGAAGGGGAGGGAGGTGTCAGAGATGGTCCAGGTCAATTTAAGGTCGGGGTGGAATGTGTTGGTGAAGTTGATGAACTGTTCAACCTCCTCGCGGGAGCACGAGGTGGCGCTGATGCAGTCATCAATGTAGCGGAGGAAAAGATGGAGAGTAGTGCTGGTTTAACTTTGAAAGATGGACTGTTCTACGTAGCCGACAAAGAGACAGGCATAGTTGGGGCCTATTTGGATGCCGATGTCTATCTCTTTCATCTGGAGGAAGTGGGAGGATTCGAAGAAGAAATTGTTGAGGGTGAGGACCAATTCAGCGTGTCAGTGGAAGGGTACTGGTGGTGACATCGGGAGAGGAAGAAATGGAGGGCTTGGAGGCCTTGGTCATGACAGATGGAGGTGCAGAGGGACTGGATGTCCATGGTGAAGATGAGGCATTGGGGGCTGGGGAAACGGAAATCTTGGAGGAGGTGGAGGGCACAGTTGATGTCCCGAAAGTACGTGGGGAGTTCCTGGACTAGGAGGGATAGGACAGTATCAAGTTAAGTGGAAGTGAATTCAATGGGGCAGGAGCAGACTGAGACAATAGATTGGCCAGGGTAGTCAG
This sequence comes from Hemiscyllium ocellatum, assembly GCF_020745735.1. Classification (NCBI taxonomy): domain Eukaryota; kingdom Metazoa; phylum Chordata; class Chondrichthyes; order Orectolobiformes; family Hemiscylliidae; genus Hemiscyllium; species Hemiscyllium ocellatum. The sequence continues at coordinate 60,738,215 of NC_083407.1, read as the reverse complement.
GCTTGTGGATCTTGGGTAGGAGGTAGAATCAGGCAGTGCCGGTTTCCCGAACTATGAGGTTGGAAGCTGTGGGTGGGAGATCTCCTGGGGTGATGAGGTTTGGTGATGGGGAGGGGGTGAGTTCCTGGTCAAGGGGGAGGTAGGAAGAGGTGTCTTCGAGTTGGCACCTGGCTTCAGCGGTGTAGAGGCCAAACTACCACTGCACCCCCTTTATCCACTGGTTTGATGGTGAGATTGGGGTTGGAGCAAAGGGAGCAGAAGAATACTCCAACTTCAGCCTCACCAAGAACTTATACAATTGTAACATAATGTCCCAACTCCTGGACTCAATGCCTCAACCGATGAAGGTCAGCATGTTAAACACCTTCACCACCCTATCTCCCTGCGACATTGCTTTCTACAACATCCTCAGGATCGTACCAGTCATACCTTGGTTTGACTTTCCAAAGTGCAACACCTCACACTTATCTGTATTGAATTGCATTTGCCAATCATCAGCCCACCCCCCCCCCCCATCTGATCAAGATCCCTTTTTAATTTTTGATAAACTTCATCACTATTAATAATACCTCCTATTTTGTATCATCCACAAACTTACTGATCATGTCTTATACATTTACATCCAGATCATTTATGTAAATAACAAATAACAGAAGTCCCAGCACCAAACTCTGTCGTACACAAGTAGTGACAGGCCTCCACTGCGAGAAACAACTTTCAACCATCATCCTCTGGGCTTCTTACCATCGAGCCAGTTTTGAATCCAATTAGCTGGCTTTTCTTGGATCCCATGCAACCTAACCGTCATGACTAGCCTGCTGTCCAGGACCTTGTCGAAGGCCTTACTAAACTCCATATAGACAACATCCACTGCCCTACCCTCATCTATCCTCTTCGTTACCTCTTCGAAAAATTGTAAAAGATTTGTCAGCACAAATCTACGCTGACTATCCGTAATCAAACCTTGACTATCCAAATGTTGATTGATCCTATCCCACAGTATCCTCTCCAACATCTTGCCTACCACTGGTGTCAGGCTCACTGGCCTGTAGTTCCCTGGTTTGTCTTTGCTACCTCTCTAAAACAATGGAACAACGTTACCACTCTCCAGTCTTCCAGAACTTCACCAGTGGCTAAAGCTGAGGCAGAAATCTCTGCAAGGGCCTCTGCAATTTCTTTGTTAGCCTCCCACATCAACTGAGGTTGAACTTTATCAGGCCCAGGGGATTTATCCATCTCAATGCACTTTAAGGCTGCAAACAGCTCCTCTTTGGTAAAATGCATGCAGTCCAAAACATCAACACTTGTTTCCCTTATTTATGTAGCATTCATGCTTCTCTCCTCAGTAAACACTGAGGAGAAATATTCTTTAAATACCACCCCCAACTTCTGTGGCTCTATACCTAAATGGACATGCTGATCTTTAATGGGGCCTATTCTTGCCCTAGCCACCCTTTTACTCTTATTATAATTATTGAACCTCTTAGGGTTATCTTTAACCTTATCTGCCAGATCCATCTCATACCCTATTTTTGCTCTTCTGTTTTTCATCTTAAGTGTGCTCCTACATTTTTTACAGTCATCAAGGAATTCACTTGAGCCCGATAGCTTAAACCTGATGAATGCCTTCTTCTTTTTCCTGACCAGAGCCTCAATATCCCTCATCAGCCAGAGATCCCTAAATCTGCCAGCTTTCCCCTTCACCCTAACAGGGACATACTGTCCCTGGACTGTTGACATCACACTTTTACAAGTCTGTACTCTTATTTTCCTCTAAAAATAACAATATATCTTTCAGATAACACTAATAATATTTGTAAAACACTTCCATAGCTTTAATCATCAGTCATGACAATTTCCTTGAATATAACTAATTAGGTAGCACAAATCCTGAAAATCATCATTTTGACAGCACTATTTCACCTTATAAAATGTAATTTGTCTCATTAATTTCAAATATAGACTCATGTTGGGCAAAAAGTAAAAAGAAAATATTTTTGTATGCATATATTCACAGGCTGAACTTACATTCCCAACCTTAATGCTAACCTGGTTAAATTATTAATATGATTGATTGTGGAAGTTCTATAATATCTAGTCCTGAATAGACAGAAGGGCTGAAAATGTAGGAGCACATTTTTCCAAGCTCTATATTTCCAAGCTCAGATTATTTTGTAATCTGCAATCTGTTTGTACATAAAAAACTTATACGAATTTTAATACATTTAAAAATATTGAACACACTATAGGAGCATGAAATCAGACACGCTCTATGAAAATTTACAATCAACAACATTGTCAAAAAGAAGGGCAGGACCTTCTTTACCGATACTAAAATATGTAGATATTTACAGATTTGTTTTAATTTTTATGAGAGTTGCATTAAACATTTGTAATTAAATCCCAGGAAAATAAATGAAGTCAATTTTACATCTAATAGAACTTTTATCTATACAATGCCTTATCACGGATGTCCTGAATGCAACATGCACATGTTGCATTTGAAGTACAATCAGTTGCTAGTCAAGCAAAACAAAATAAAAAAAAACTATTAATTGATGTTGGAACATGCTTTCATTCTTCCACTGATTGCAGTCCAATGTCTATCCTATTAGACACGTCTTCTTAACTAATGGCTCAAGTCTATGTCATGATGCAATGTCTCCTTTTTTTTCCAACATGCTGGTTGAAATTAACAGAAACATGTCAAATTTATGAAATGGAAACAGAAACAAATGAACTTTGAACCTATTATTAAGCATTGGCATATGAATCTGATTCCAATGGTGAAGGAGTGGGGGGAAAACAATGCAAGTTTAATATACATTTTCCCAATTTACAGTTGCACTAATATTTTTAGGAAAATTAATAGTTTTTTGTAAAAGGCACAAAATCACTGCAATGTTTCAAATAACATTTCAAAATGAAATAATTATGACATTTCAGTTTCTGATTTACAGATTCTGATCATTCTAGCTACAAAGATCAGAAGATAACCAAAAAAGGAACTGAACTACTGTGTTAAAATGGCACAGAGTGAGCTGGTCAATAGTTTGAACTACCAGTGTGACTTATATTCTACAGTTCTCCATTGGGGAAAAGTTGATGTTTCTTACATGGACTTCAGTCAGGTCTTTGACAAAGTCCCATACAGAAAGCTGATCCAAAAGGTATCAGCTCATTGGATCCAACACAAGTGGTAAATTGTATCCAAAATGATCTTCCAAATAAGAGGTAAAGACTGAAGGTGGAGGGTTGTTTTGTAATTGGAAGCCTGTGACCAGCGGTCTACTACCAGGTTCGATATTGGGACCCTTGCTGTTTATCATGTATTTTAATGACTTGGATGTCAATGTAGAAGATATAATTTGTAAGTTTGCAGAGGACAAGAAAATTGGTGGTGTTGTTGGTAGTGAGGAAGATGGTCTCAGGCTACAGTCTGGTATTGATCAGCTGGTAAATTGGGCAGATGGAAGTTAATTCTGATAAGTGTGAGGTGATGCATTTTGGAAGCTCTAATAAGGAATGCATAATGCATAATGAATGGTAGGTCCTTGGTATTGAGGAACAAAGAGAACTTGGTGTACACGTCCATAGATTCCCGAAGATGTCAACATAGTTACAAAAGGTAGTGAAGACAGCATAGGGGATACTTGCCTTCATTAACTGACGTGCAAAATGTAGGAGCAAAGAGAGCTTATTACACCTTTATGAAACACTGGTCAGGTCACAGTTGAAATATGGATGGAAACCAATAATTCTACCATACTATTAAAAATATGTGATTGCACTGGAGAGGGTGCAGAGGGGATTCACTGAGATGTTTTCTGGGATGAAAAGACTCAGTTATGAGGAGACAAAAGAGTGGTTTGGTTTGTTTTCCCGGGAGCAGAGGAAGCTGAGGGGTGATCTGATTGAGGTGTACAAAATTATGAGAGGCACAGACAGAGTAAATCATAAGAATCTCTTCCCCATGACAGATGTATCTAAGATCAGAACACATAGGTTAAGGCAAAGAGCAAGTGGCTTGGATGAGATCTGATAAAAAAATGTTTTTACCTAGAGGATGGTAGAAATACAAAATGTACTGCCTGAGATAGTGGTTGAGGCAGATACTCTCACCAATATTTTGAAGCAACTGGATGAGCACTTAAAATGGTGGGTTATGGTAGACTATGAACCAAATGCCTGTTAATAGGATTAGTGAAGTTTGGTGTTTGCTGGTTGGTGTAGACATGGTGGGCCCAAAAAGCCCTTTTTCTATGCTATACGACACTCTGACACTAAAACTAAATCAACTAAGTTAAGATGTCATTCAGCAGACATGGACTGGAAACAACAACTTGGATGTAAATCCGTGCCAGATCAGTGGGTGGAATTTTAAAAAGAGGCAGAACTTGATCAGACCAGCACTAGAGATCTTCAAAATTATTGGGCAGGGCATGATTCTGGATCTTTGCTGACATTCCTGTTTCCAGAAATCAATCCAAGCACAAGATAAAGATGGAATAGATAGAAGTTAGAAAGCCTATGTGCAGCACTCCTACTACTGCCATCACCCTTGACTATCTTATCTTCTCATAAAGTTCTCAACATGAGCAGTCAACGTCCCTTTGTGAAAGTCCTTAATCAATTTCACATCTTTTAGTCATGTTCAAATAAACACACATTGAAAAATAACTACAATGAAAGATTATGTCATTACAAGTTAATAAAATTTACATTCAAGCAAAACATTTTGAAGAAACCCTTACTGACCTAATCCAGGAGTCATTCTTGAATTTTAGTCAAAGCGTTCATCGTGCGTTAATCTGGAAAAAAAACTAATATCTGACCACAGCTTGAACATTCTTTTGTTGATACAGTTGCCATTTGGAATTTTCAATACTTCTTATTGACTAGTTAGTTGGGCTCAACTGTGGGAAATTGAGTTCAATCCAGAGAAGAGTGAGGAAATGCATTTGAGAAAGGCTAACAAGATAAGGGAACACAATAAACGGTAAAAACATTGAGAACTGTTGAAGATAGAAGAGCCTTTGGAGGGAATGTCCACAGATCACAAAAGATGGCTGGGACAGGCAGCTGGACATGTCAAGAAGTTGCAATAGTTCTTGCCATTATTAGCCGATGCATGCAACATTGCAACAGGACGTTTACTCTGCAAAAGTATAAAAGCTGGAGTGTTGCATATAATTCTGATCATTGCATTATAGGAAATATGTGAGAGCCCTTGAGAAAGTGTACAGGAGATTTCAAAGGGCTTTCACAATTTTAGTTTTAAGGAAATATTGGGCAGCTAGGATTGGTGTTTTGGAGCAGAGAAAGCTGACGGAGGAATCTAAATGAAGTGTATTAGGTTCTTTGGGGTCAAGATAGAGAGAATAGAAAGGTTGGTTAATAAGGTACAAAGTTACTTACTCTGTTCACAAAGGCCTCAATCTGGCGAAGAAAGTTTTTTTTCTGCAGAAACTGAAGGGAGTAGAAAAGTCCTAAAGTTACAAGTTTACAGATTTAATTGAATCAAATAAATTAAACCATAAAGAGGATATTTATCTCCAGTGAAAGATGCCAACTAATTAAATAAGAGCTGAAAATGTGTTGCTGGAAAAGTGCAGCAGATCAGGCAGCATCCAAGGAGCAGGAAAATCGACGTTTCGGGCATGAGCTCTTCTTCAGCCCTTCTCCTGCTCCTTGGATGCTGCCTGACCTGCTGCGCTTTTCCAACAACACATTTTCAGCTCTGATCTCCAACATCTACAGTCCTCACTTTCTCCAAGTAATTAAATAACCCAGATTTAGTGGAAACAGAATGCCTTTGCAGTTAAATTTTTAATTTTTAAAACTTAACTTGCTTTTCTAGTCAAACTGTTCAGAGACGTTATTACACATTTCTGGAGCAGGTGGGATTTGAACCTGGTGTTCCCAGTCCAGTGGGACACTACCACTGCATGACAAGAGGGCCCCATAATGCCTTTACAGTTAGTTTAATCCTCCAATAACCTTCACCTAGCAACTCAATGCCAGAGTCATTGACTCAACTAGTCAAGGTAGAAAGTAGTGATATCTTATGACAATAAATGTTTACAACCATCTTGTGCGACTGTGATGAAGACTGTCTAAGGATCAGCAGAAGTGTGTACCATGTATATTATTCTTGCCTCCTTCCTTCTCTTGAAAGTTGACTCCACATGAAAGGAAGCAATAATAGCCTGAAAATGATCTACTGTTGCTCCTTTCTTTGACTTATTATCTGGAATGATTCTTGACACCTGGTTGCACATCATATGGAGTCAAGCAGAGAGTCTTCATCCTACGTATCTGTCTATTAAAAGGAGAAAATAATCCAAAATCAACACTAGACGTAAAGGGCCCTGCAACATTTTTCCCTAGTGATACAACAATTTACTTGCATATTCTCTACCTTCGATATTGCATCCACTATCAATGGTGAGGTTTAATTTGCGAAATGAAATGTAAATGAAGAGACCACTTTACTGAATACCTTTGTTTCTTCACTACTTCAGCAACTTCAGCTCCTTATCACTTGCTATATCAAAATCCCTTTCCACTTGCACTCCAGCCTCTTTATCCTTTCCTTCTACACTATTACAATGAAGCTCAAAAAAACCTCAGGAAACGATGCCCTGGAGGAAAGTTAGTCCATGCCAGAAAATTAAACAAGCTCATAATTAATTGGCAGTCTATGTTTAATAGTGCTTGGTCTTTCTACACTGAAGTTTACAGAACAGTCTAAACTCTTTATTATTTTTTATGACTCTTTTTGATCTTACTGTCACTTTTACTTTTGTAACCCCTAGCCACTGATTTGGTCAATTCCACCCTCACCTCTATCTTTTATGTCTTTCTCTCCAATTAAACCAATACTTTCTTTCATTCTTGCCATTGCCCTATTGGCACTTATCTTTACTTCTTTATATCCACAGAGCACAGATTTGAAAGGACAGACATATGGTTTAGCAATACAACACCACAGCTGGCTTGAGCAGATAAAACACTATTAGGACGTCCTTTCATCTGCAAGAATTGCTCACTATTTCAGGATAATTCACAATTAATGCAAAATTAATCTGTAAATTAATTTCTCTAATGCAGATCTTTTAAGCCCTTCTCCCTGTTTCCACAACCTTCACTTCCAACATGTGCACGGATTGGTCTGTCACAAAATTCCCACCATTCAATCCGCTGCCTCTGCTGTGTCCTGCCCTTTTACTATCTTACCAAGCTAGATCTCCACATAAAGCATCCTAAAGCCCACTATCCCATTCATGACAATGGTCCCAGGAATAAAACGTTTAATATATGAGGAACATTTGCTGACAATGGAGTTTGAAAGGATGAGGGAGGATCTAATTGAAACTTACAAAATACTGAATGACCTGGACAGAGCGGATGTTGGGAAGATGTTTCTACTGGTAGGAGAGACTAGGACCTGAGGACACAGCCTTAGAGTAAAGGGAAGCCTTTTAGAACAGAGATAAGAAGAAACTTCTTCAGTCAGAGAGTGATAAATCTATGGAATTCACCACCACAGAAGGCTGTGGAGGCCAGATCATTGAGTATTTTTAAGACTGAGAGAGATAGGCTCTTGAGTGTCAAGGGGATCAAGGGTTACAGCAAGAAAACAGGAGAATGGGGTTGAGAAACTTATTTGGATTCCCGATGAAGGGCTTATGCCGGAAACATCGATTCCCCTGCTCCACAGATGCTGCCTGACCTGTTGTGCTTTTCCAGCACCACACTCTTGACCGAGAAAGTTATCAGACATGATTGAATGGCGGAGCAGACACGATGGGCTGAATGGCCTAATTTCTGCTCCTATGTCTTATAGTCTTATGGCCCCCATGCCTTAGCCCTGAACTTGTACCTTTTTATTTGCTCATTGGATGGACATGTTGCTGGCGAGGCCAGCATTTATTGCTCTTCGCTTCTTGCCCTTGAAATAGGGTCATAGAGATGCACAGCACAGAAACAGACCCTTCGGTCCAACTCTTCCATCCCGACCAGATATCCTAACCTAATCTAGTCCCATTTGTCAGCACTTGGCCCATATCCCTCTAAATCCTTCCTATTCATGTACCCAGTTGCCTTTTAAATATTGTAATTGTACCAGCTTCTGCCAGTTCCTCTGGCAGCTCATTCCGTACATGAACCACCCTCTGCGAGAAAAAGTTGCCCCTTCGTTCCTTTTTAAATCTTTCCCCTCTCACCCTAAACCTGTTCTGTAGTTCTGGACTCCCCCACTCCAGAGAAAAGACCTTGTCTATTTAACCTATCCATATCCCTTATGATTTTACAAACCTTTATAAGGTAACCCCTCAGCCTCCAATGCTCCAGGGAAAACAGCCACAGCCTACTCAGCCTCTCCCTATAGCTCAAATCCTCCAACCCTAGTCTTGAGGAAGTGTCTTCTTGAACTGCTGTGGCCCATTGTAAAGGTATAAACAGACTGCTGTTAAGAAGACAGTTTCAGGATCTTGAACCAAAGACAATGACAGAACTTCGATATTGTTCCATGGTCTAGATGGTGACTGATTTGGAGGGGACCTCGCAGATTTTGTGTTCCCAAGCATCCACTGCGCGTGTCCTTATAGCTGGTTGAGTTCATGGGTTTAGAAAGTTAGGGAAAACTTATACATGCTACCACACTCGCCTCCCACCCTGTCCTTGTAAACAACCATCCCATCACAAAATTCCCTTTTCCTGCTAAAGTCCTTGAATGCTTTGTTACCTCCCAAATCAATTCCCATCATTCCTGGAAATCTAAGTTTGAATCTTTTTTTTTCGGGCACAAAAGAGATCCAACATGACCATTATGTCCAGATGGTGTGTAGAAAGAAGTTTTTAAAAAATGATATTCTCTTGTATTTGTTTTAAATGGGCACTTTGGTGGACTAACAATGTGAATACCATTGATCACATATGCCATTTGACCATAACTTCTGCTAAGTTCCAATCAGCAGTGACTAGAGCACAAAAGCTTATCCTATCCTGCTTGAATATTGCACATTGCACTGTACAGACAACCCAGACAAACCTACATAAAATATCACTCTGCAAAATGTCTCCTCAGACAGACTGAAACAAAGGACACCATTGAAGCTTACAGTGAATGAGATGACACTCATGATCACTGCAAGTATCTTCTAAAGAATGCAATGCTTTTTGATGAATCATCAAAACCATCCCTTTACCTGAGTGCCTGAACTAGGAGCCTTACCCAATGACTGAAACTGCTGGTTTATTTGAATAGCTTTTAATGACATAGTGCTAACTTTTATTTATAATCTGCTTTTTACATTGTTACAGTCCACAACAAAGCAGCTCCAGGCTTCACTTCAGTCTACTTCGAGTATCATCCTGTATACAGGAAAATCCAACTTTGGTAGAGAAGTGAACTAATTTCTGAGTCTACTAGGATTATATTGCTGTGCGTTCAATTACAGTCATCTGCATTCAAGCTCCTATTAGAGGAAATTCTGCCAGACTTGTCAACTGAAAGACTTAATTGGACTTTGATTTATTGGACTTCTATTCACATGAATTAATGATCATATTTTTGATTTTAAGTCATTTATAATTGCAACTTCTTTTCCTTTTGTGCTTTCTTTCTTTCTTGAATGTTTGTGAGTATAACTGTTTATTCCAAACTCTTCCCTTGGATCTTGAATGCATTTATAAATCCTACTTTTTTTTATAAACCAAAATATTTTGTTGTGGGTCCATTATAACTTGGATTTCACAAGCAGGACTTGGGAATTAACAGCATTGCATACTTTTAAAAGGGAAAAGAATTAAGAACAAATTACAAACCACCTCTTAGTAGTTAGAAAAAGATTAAAACATTAAAATAACTCAATGTACCTATCCCTCTTGACTGCAATACTGTTTATGGCTCTTCTACACTTGCCTGTTGACAGAAATAGTCACATCATTGTCTTCTAAGGCCTTTTCATCATCATTCACCTGGATGGGATACTCTTCTCAGTTCTGTCCTTAACTATCTAATCGTATCCAGAATATCACTTGCGATAGTTTCTCTTCCTGCTCATATACAAGTATCTCTGGTGTCCCTGTGAATCTATCTTTGCTTCCTTTAATTTATCATCTAGATGCAATCCCTTGGTAACACCACTGGAAAGCACAACAGTGGTTTTCAAAGTACATTGACAACACCTTGCCTGTTGACACAAAGATCACATCACTGTCATTCCTGATGAAGGGCATTTGCCAAAACGGCGACTCTCCTGCTCCTCAGATACGCCTGATCAGCTGTGCTTTTCCAGTACCACACCCTTGGCTTGAACACCTTGGTCTACCTCACCACCATTTCTTTCAACTCCTCCAATGCTGGTATATCATCAGACTGCTTATCCAATAACCATCACTAAATGAACATAAATTGGCTCCAACTAAACACCGGGGAAGCTGAAGATATCGTTTTCAATTCTCACACTAAACCCCATTCCCCAGCTGCAGACTCCATCACTCTGGGAATATTCTTTGATCAAACCAGTCTATTCACAAGGCTGGTATCATATTTACTCCAGGTGAGCTTCCAACCTCATATTTGCACCATTATTAACACTACCTATTTGGACCCCCATAACAGCACACAGTTTTGCATATGTTGCATGTTCATCAGCTGTTGAAGTCCTCAGTTATACATTTGTCACCTCTAGAATTATACCAATACCCTGCAATAAAACAAAACTGTGAATGCTGGAAATCTGAAATCGGAAATCTGAAATCTGTGGGCGGCACGGTGGCACAGTGGTTAGCACTGCTGTCTCACAGCGCCTGAGACCCGGGTTCAATTCCCGACTCAGGCGACTGACTGTGGAGTTTGCACATTCTCCCCGTGTCTGCGTGGGTTTCTTCCGGGTGCTCCGGTTTCCTCCCACAGTCCAAAGATGTGCGGGTCAGGTGAATTGGCCATGCTAAATTGCCCATAGTGTTACGTAAGGGGTAAATATAGGGGTATGGGTGGGTTGCGCTTCGGTGGGTCGGTGTGGACCTGTTGGGCCGAAGGGCCTGTTTCCACACTGTAAGTAATCTAATCTAATCTAAAAATAAATATTACTGGAGAAACTCAGCAGGTATGGCAACATCTGCATAGAGATAGCAGAATTAATGTTTTCAGTTTATTCTCTGAAGAAAGGACCCAAAAACATTGTGCTTTCTCTCCACAAATGCTGCCAGACTTGCTGAGTTTCTCCAATAATTTCAGGTTTTATGCCAATGCCCTACCGGCTAATCTTCAACATTCAACAGATTCTAAATTTAACAAGTCTGCTTAGACTATGTAACTTGTACCAATCCCATTCACCACTCATCATTGTATCTCAGCCAAGTAGTTTAAAAAATGTTTATTTTGCAATTTTTAAAAAAGTTTCAGAATGCTTTCAAACTTCTAATCCTAGTTTTTCAAAGCCATTCTTCTTCAGTGTTCCAAGATCTTCCCACTTGAAATGCAATTGTTGCTTCTCTGCTGTATCCCAAACTTTTGCAATTCAAATGTAGAAGTCAACTTTTTGTCTGAACCACAAAGAAATAATTGTCTCAGTTGCTGAATTCGTTACAGTCATAGAGCTATTGAGCTGTACAGCATGAAAGCAGACCCTTCGGTCCAACATATTTGTGCTGATCAGATACCCTGAATTAATCTAGTCCAATTTAGCCCATTTCCCTATAAACGCGTCCTATTCATGTACCCATCCAGATGCCTTTTAAATGTTGTAACTGTATCAGCCTCCACCACTTTGGCAGCTCATTCCATACATGCACCACCCTCTGTGTGAAAAAGGTGCCCCTCAGGTGCCTTTTAAATCTTTCCCCTCTCACCATAAACCTATGCCCTCTAGGTTTGAACTCCACTAGTCAAGGAAAACACTTTGTCTACTTGCCCTATCCATGCTCCTCATGATTTTATAAACGTCTATACGGTCACTCCCTCAGCCTCTGACACTCCAGGGAAAATAGCACCAGCCTACTCGGCCTCTCCCTATAACTCAAACTCTCAAACACTGGCAATATCCTTGTAAATCTTTTCTGAACCTTTCAAATTTGACACCACTTTACTTTTTGCAGGGAGACCAAAATTGAATGCAGTATTCAAAACATGGCCTAACCAATGCCCTGTACAGCTCAACATGACCTCCTAACCGGTATACTCAATGCATTGACCAATGAAGGTAAGCATAGCAAATATCTTTTTAACAACCCGTCTACCTGCGACTTCATTTTCAACAAACTATGAACCTTGCACTCCAAGGTCTCTCTGCTCTGCAGCACTCCCCAGGTCCTTACCAGTGGTTTATAAGTTCTGCCCCCGGTTTGCCTTACCAAAAATGCGACACCTTACATTTATCTAGATTAAACTACATCTGCTACTCCTCAGTCCATCAGAGTATTGGCCCATCTGATCGAGATCCTATTCTACTCTGGGGTAACCTTTTTTTCTGTCCACTACACCACCAATTTTTGGTGTCATCTGCAAACTTACTCCCATATCTCCTATATTCACATTCAAATCATTTATATAAGTGATAAAAGCAATGGACCCAGCACCGATCCTTGTGGCACAGTACTGGTCACAGGCCTCCAGCCCAAAAAGCAACATTCCACAACCACTCTCTGTCTCCTATCTTTGATCCATTTTTGTATCCAAGTAGCTAGTTCTCCCTGTATCTCATATGATCTAACCTTGCTAACCAATCTACCATGCAGAATCTTGTTGAATGCCTTACTGAAGTCCATACAGACAACTTCCACTGCTTTGTCTTCATCAATCCTCTTTGCCACTTTTTCAAAAAACTCAATCAAGTTCATGAGATATGATCTCCCATGTACAAAGCCATGTTGACTATCGCTAATCAGCCCTTGCCTTTCCAAATACATGTAAATCCTATCCCTCAGAATCCCCTCCAACAATCTGCCCACCACTGATGTCAGGCTCACTGGTCAATAGTTTCCTGGCATTTCCTTACCACCTTTCTCAAATAATGGCACCACTTTAGCCAACTTCCACTCTTTCAGCACCTCACCTGTGGCTATCGATGATGCGAATATCTCAGCAAGGGGCCGAGCAATCACTTCCTAGCTTCCCACAAAGTTCTATTGTACACCTGATCCAGTTCCAAGGATTTATCTACCTTTTGTGTTTTAAGACAACCAGCACTTCCTCTTCTGTAATCATACAAATTGGAGGCAATAAATGCACAGTAGATTTAAATTCATATCCTGAGAGAGTTTGTACTTTTACAGGTAATGGCATGTTTTCTCAATGTAGTGAACTCAGACTGAGTTTTCCTTAGAAAAATGCAGATACCCTTGAATAAAGAAAATCTAACTGATGTGTTTAAGAAGTGTAATAGATTTGATGGTATGGATAGAGAAAAACTATTCTCTCTTGAGGAAGAATCTTGATCTAGGGGACAGAATCTTAAAATTAATCCAGCCTGCTCAAGGGTAGTGTCAGAAAGTACTCACAAAGTAGTATAAGCCTAGAATTCATCTCTTCAAAAGTGTTGTGGCTATGTCAACCAGAAGCTTCAAACTTGTGAGTGACAGATTTTCCTTAGGCAAGATTATTAAAGGTTCTGGAACTCAGACAGATAGATGGGCTTCTAATACTGATCAGCCATGATCTAAATGAATGGGCAGAACTGGCTTGAGGGGGCTGAATGACCATATTTCTGTATTTATGTCCCTGTGATCATGCCTCGAAGGGGACTAAGTGAGAATCTCCACCAGTCTTAATGTACTAATGCCAAACCTATCACATTCTGGGAGAGCATAATATCACTTCCAAGCATAAGAAAAGTTTCCAAGTGGCAGGAAACAGTGTATTGTAGGAATATTTAAGCACTTACAGCAACTTAAAAGTATGACAAGTATTCATCAGAATATTGCTTGTTCCAAACCACAAATAGTTGGTTGTGTAATAAACAGCACACAAACTGTTGTAGGACCCAAGTTCCACTCTACTAATGCTGATATAGCACTGCTCCTGCAAGAGGTCAAAATAAAGGAGCTAAAAGCATTTACGTACTGACAAAGGAGGACTCTCAAGAGGAACAGAAAGAGATCATCAGGACAGTATCAATTTCAGTTTTTGTTGCATAGCTTTCAATGAGACTATTGGACAAAAGTAGTTACCCACTTTTCAAATAGACACTGTACTAAATATGTGCCAATACATAACAAAGTTCCTCAGATTTAAACATTCCAACAGTGGCTATGTGTTTGCATCATGACATTTATAATTAAAGATTTCACCAGGAAGTGTTCCATGGCTCACATCCTCATGTACAATCACCTGACTAAAACCATAATCTGAAATGTTATTGAATGTAGCATTCTGATATTAACACACCATTAAAGCCTATATTCAATACAATTAGATTTCAAAGGCACCACATGGCTTCTAAAGCAATGGTGGTCATTTTACTTTCTTTTTTCATAAATGTACTCTGCCCCTTAGTCCTCTATTGGATTACTGGAGCTCCTAAGAGGGTGGGAAATGTCTGGGTTGGGCAGGTTGAATGGAGAATAGGATCAGAGGAGCCCATGCAATCTTATGCACAATAACCCAAGTAGAAGAACTAGGAATAGATGACAGGAGAAAAATGTTGAGAACAGTGCTCAGGAGATTTCATCTTTTGCATGGAGAGCCTGGAGATTCAGATAGAGTCATAGAAATGTACAGCATGGAAACAGACCCTTCAGTCCAACTCGTCCATGCCAACCAGATATCCCAAACCAATGTAGACCCACCTGCCAGCACCAGGCCCATATCCCTCCAAATCCTTCCTACTCATATACCCATCAAAATGCCTCTTAAATGTTGCAATTGTACCAGCCTCCACCAATTCCTCTGGCAGCTCATTCCATACACCCTCTGTGTGAAAACATTGCCACTTAGGTCTCTTTTATATCTTTCCCCTCTCACCCTAAACCTATGCCTTCTAGTTCTGGACTCCCCCACCCCAGCGAAAGGGCTTTGTCTATTTAGCCTATCCATGCCCCTCATCATTATGTAAACCTCTATAAGGTCACCTGTCAGCTTCCGACGCTCCAGGGAAAAAAGCCCCAGACTGTTCAGCCTCTCCGTATAGTTCAAATCCTCCAACCCTGGCAACATCCTTGTAAATCTTTTCTGAACCCTTTCAAGTTTCACAACATCTTTCTGATAGGAAGGAGACCAGGATTGCACGCAACATTCCAAAGGTGGCCTAACCAATGTCCTGTACAGCCGCAACATGAACTCCCAACTCCTGTACTCAATTTTCTGATGAATAAAGAAAGGCATACCAAACGCCTTCTTCACTATCCTATCTACCTGTGACTCCACTTTCAAGGAGCTATGAACCTGCACTCCAAGGTCTCTTTGTTCAGCAACACTCCCTAGGACCTTACCATTAAGTGTAGAAGTCCTGCTAAGATTTGCTTTCCCAAAATGCAGCACCTCGCATTTATCTGAATTGAACTCCATTTGCTACTTTTCAGCCCATTGGCCCCTCTGGTCAAGATTCTGTTGTAATCCGAGGTAACCTTCTTCATTGTCCACAACACCTCCAATTTTGGTGTCATCTGCAAACTTATTAACTGTACCTCTTATGCTCGCATCCAAATCATCTATGCAAATGACAAAAGTCTCATCAATGTGTCAATTTGAGGAGGATTCTTGCAAAACAGCAGGCATAACTGCAGGCAATATTAACTTCATCTGACGACGAACTTGGGATTTTGAGTTGGATCAGTATCCACTTGGAGTAGCTTAATTTTGACAGTGTGATAGTCCCATGAAATCTGCATTGGAGGAATTCCAAATGTGAGGCCAGAAATGTAGTTTGTTGTAGGTGCTGTGATTCCTCTTATAGTGGCCTGGATGCACATTGGAATTAGTCACCTTTTCTGATGTCTAAACAATTGTGCTTGAGAGACCTGCTGTACAAGTATGTCAAGGTCTGAAAGATTTAAGGGTATGCAATGCTACTGGTCAAGGAGCATTCAGTCATGGAACAACAGGTCAAAGAACATTCAGTTGCTGAACATAGAACAACTGGACAAAGGACCAATAATAGATTTCATAGGGTTCTTTGGACTCAAGGTGGAACCCAAACAGAAGACAGAATTAATTAAGGTTAATAACATTGGCATATAACTTGTTGCATACTGTCAGCAAGATGGACAAGTGTGACCATACGTGATTGGCAGAAGGTGTTTCACTGTTATCAACACTAATAAGGGTTCACACTGAAAAATCTGCATGGTTTTTGAGAAGACACAAGCAATTAGATAGCCAATGAGCAGCATAACCAACTTGTGTTCATTGATTAATCTTTAACTGAGATAACTCAGAATGCAACACTGCTTGGTGAACAAATAGCAATGACGGATTTGTCTGATGTTAGATGCTGAGCAGATGCAAGTTCAAGTATAAAAGTTCATTTCCTTATCTGTCCAAGAAGAATGCTCAGTACCAATGACAGCGATCATCCCAGTAAACCTCAAATAGCATGACTGAGGTTGCGATTATGTTAGTTTCATCAATACTATAATAACAACAACAAATCAGGGAGTTTTGTGGTCAGTAACACTCAACTCACCAAAGCTTATCCATCGTTGATAAAGAACAGAACAGGAGTATTATTGAACAGTCTCCATTTGGTGGATGAGTGCAACAGGACCACAGCATATCATCTAGAAGCTGATACATCAATACTCACTCAAAAATTAGAGGAAATGTGATAGGGATTGTGCAATGGTAAGAAAGAAACTGCACATTGAAACAGTGGCCTAAGTATCTTGCGCACAGATTCCATGAATTAATTTTTAAAATGTCAAAACACTCAGGAAGGAAGCCACAAGTCTTTTAGTTGCTTAATATTAGTAAAAAATATATATCTTTATACATTTTTCAGTGTTTTTTTATCTGCCTTACTCAACTATTCAAGAGATAGTGAAGTTTTGAGATGCCGTGACATCTTCGCAGTCTGAATGATGACAGTATCAGTGAAAAAAACTCTTGGAGTTAATATTTATTTTAGACACAAAGCCATATTGCTCTAATACATCAATGTTTCACAGACATCAGAATGCTGGTTTGAATTATGCTCTGTCTAATACGTAATAGCTTCATTATGAAATCATTTCTAAACTGATCTATTGTTTCTGTACAAAACCCTTCATTTCCTAATGGCAATATGCCAGTATTGTGGAAATATGCCAAGTATGCATGTAAAATTGGTAACTAGGCAAGGAACACTTTGACTGTATACAGGATGACCAACTGAGTCAAATGAAGATATACTAGGAAAGGGAGCGATTTCCTTCTTTTGGTCTCAATGGAAAGGCATTCTGGAAGAAATAGTTGAATGACTGAAGTAAATGTGTTTCAATTTTCATAATGCATTTCCTGTGTTTAAGCAACTTACAGCACGAGGTCATTTTATGGGATAATGCACAACCTTCAGCTAAAATGCACGACAGCATTGGCCAAGCTCTTACCACCTGCTTTTGTCTAGAGTGCATTTATTATCCAGATTATTGCATTCAAGCCAATTAAAACCAAGGGAGGTTAACAATACAAACCTCCACTCTCAAGAGAAACATTTTGGCAGCACAGCAAGATACAAGCTATGTGAAAGAATGACAGTAAATTAAAGCATAGTCAGTCGAAGGAGATCCCTTGAAATCTGCTGCAAGTTATTTTCCTGCTTTAATGATGTCACTAAGGAGTTGCTATCTTGCTCTGGGAACATCATTCACTAGTGCACTGTATACGAGTCTGGAAAATGTACAAAAAGCAAAGCATTCCAATTCTTTTACAAAACCCGTGATAAGTTGATTCAGAATTCTGTAACCGGTGTGTATTCTGCATAAAATAACTTTTACTCAGGAATGATTTAAGAGTAATCTAATTTTGGGGGCCAGATCAAGTCATTTGACCTGCATGATTAGGTTATGGATTACTGTATATGAAAATCTCAGACAACCCCCTACATATAACAAACCACATCTTTTTTAACAATTTTTCAATCTGTTCCATTGGACTCACATCAGAGTAATGGCGGGACTATGAAATATAACCAAAAACTACTGGAAACACTCAGCAGTATTTTTGTGCAGCATCAATGGCAGAGATAGAGTAATTTATGATTCCAATCATAGAAAATGAAACACACTTATCTTTAGAGGATTTTATCAAATGAATATCTGGCCAGGAGCCCACTCAGCTGAAGGTTTGGCATAGTCCAAGAATTCAGGAAGCCACAACTAAAGTGGATCAGCACTGAAACGTTTGGTATGACATTTTCTGCCATATCCCAGCACCTAAAGGTGCTAAAACCACTTTCACAGACAGTGAAACAAGGTCAGAACGTAAGCTAAATAAGGGGACAGGGTTCCATGTGGGTGGGTGGGGTGGTTTGTAAGATTCCCAGTTGGTCATGGGTTTGACGTTGTGGGTGAGCAAAGGGTTTGGGAGACCAGAGGAGTGAAGGCTGAGGTGCCAAGTGGGACAGAGTTTGGGTACCAGGTGGGTAAGGGCATTGGGCAACAAGTGGGTAAGGGGATTTGGTGGTTGGTAAATAGATGAGTTTTTATTCTGGGTCAGGGGTGCCAGTTTGTGAACGTGGAGGCAGGAGCAGGTACGGTTCAGGACAAGATACTGGCAATCGAGTAGGGGAGTCAGGTCAGATTGAAATGAGAGGATGCATCTGTGAAGATGTGGAGGCAGTCAGGCTTCTGGGAGAAGGGAATTAGTGATGGAATCAAGTCCTGGTGAGTGGTCAGAAGGAGTCAGGGGTCAGGTTGGTTCTAGTGGGCTAACTTGAAATGACGTGTCAGGGAAGGATATCGAACTCAAGGGAAAACTTATCAAGGGCATGATGGATCTAGGAGGCAGGGGAATTGAGGAGAATCCAGGAGCAGTCAAATCTCTCAGGAAGATCAGGAGTGTTGTCAGGGGTCGGATCAAGTTAGAGAGTCAGTGTGAGTCATTGGGTTTGGGTGGATTTGGTCAGTTTGGTAAACATGCAGGAGTTTAAAACAGATTGTAATTCCTGTAACCTTCCCTAAATAACTATTAAGCCATGTCACTTGGGACCATCCGAAATCTCTGACTCTAAGTAAGAGTTGGAGACTCTTTTCAGAGGTTTCTGGATGCCAGGTAATTAAACAAAAAAAAAATGAACTGCAGATGCTGGAAATCAGAAACAAAATCAGAAATTGCTGGAAAAACGTAACACTTCTGTAGGCATCTGTGGAGAGAATGCAGAGTCAGGTCTGATGACACTTCATCAGAACTGAGAAACTAATGTGGAACACTAGCATAAATTATGTAATTTTTAAATTAAATGCTTTTAAAATTTGTTTTAAAATAAATATGCTTACCTTTTTTATGACATTCAGTTTGTTTATTAGCTCATCTATATGTTTATTGAGTGTTCTGGATACAGATAGTGGGAAACAATGATAAAATACAGTACAGATCTTGCAGCTGAGAAGCCATTCTGACAAATGCCCATTGTTATTTATGAAATTGAACTTTATGGCTGGCATTAGAAAAATAACAAAAAATTGCTACATTGTGGCAACAGTCTCTGTGGTTTCTTGTAACTTCACTGAATGTCAATGAATAGGAGCCAATAGGTCTCCAGGAGCGCAGATTATTGGGGACCCAAAAAATGGAAATTGATATTCACTTTCACATTTCTCTTTTGCACTGCTATCTCTTCTCCCTTCTAATGCTCTGACAAAAAAAATGTCCAGCTAGAAGGTGCAACACCGGGTCTCCCAGCTACTCCTGTACCTAGTTCTCAACTAACACCCCAAAAGAAAGGGGGTCGGAAGAGTAGGATCGATTCCTCCAGCCTCATAGAGTCATAGAGATGTGCAGCATGGAAACAGACCCTTCAGTCCAACCTGTCCATGCCAACCAGATATCCCAACCCAATCTAGTCCCACCTGCCAGCACCCGGCCCATATCCCCCCAAATCCTTCCTATTCATATTCATGGAGGACGGGAAAAATTTCTGGCTGTAACAGCTGCTCCTTTTTTGAGGTATTTTAGGTGCTAGAGGTGATTTCCTTGAATTCCAGGGAGCAGCAATTATTGGTTGACATGCTGTTGCAATGCTTTGGAAATTTGGCAAAAAAAGTCAAAACAACAGCAGTTTTAAAATGGAGAAGAACAGACAAAGGAAGCACATGGTGAGGTCAATGCAGGAGAGAGAGAGAGAGAGAGAGAGAGAGAAACTAACACCAGAGTGAGCCTACTCATTTAAATGGAAATGTTATCCTAGACTGTTTCACTTGAAAGAAGGAATCCTAGTAGCTGAATTAAAAGCCTTCTAAACCAATGAGGAGTTGCTTCCCAAATATTCATTCCAGGAAAATCTCCCAAACAATTTACCTCAGGACAGTGTGTTTTATCCAGAATTGAATATGAATTAGAATCATACTTCTGACTGATCACTATTTCTGGGATTGACAAACAGATGGAACAAACTGTATGGAAATGATGAGGAGCTTAACAAGTGTTTTAAACAAAGGGTGTGGGGGGGGGGTGTGTGGATAGATTGAGAATGAGAGAAAGAGAGAGAGAGAGAGAAACTAAGAGAGAACCACTTACTGTGAAACATGATATGAATGTGATCCTAAGTAGAACACACAACAAAATACACACTGGAGACTCAAGCCATTGTCCTTATGCACTGCAGTCTCTTTCCTAAAATTGCACAATACAATGCTGTATTTCATGCAATGTTTGAATGAAAAGTGGTGGCCACCAATACATACAACTGGTAAACCATTCACAAGGGAATGCCTGTACCCACATGGGTGAAGGAGAATCCCATTCTATATTTGAAGACTTGCAAATGAACCACAGTAGGCTGAAGAATCCAAAGTTAATGGTGATAAATTGAACATTGTTTCTATTCAGGAATGTTGTATCAAAGTAGAAACCAATTAATGATTGCATTCTGTAGAACTATTACCATATATGTCTTGTCAAGTTGCATTTCAATAAACTTCAAAAGAAGAATACTTAATACAAGCAACATAATTACCACTGACAATGCAACTTTCCTGAATTAACACAATTACTTGATATTTTGAAGGCTACTTGATTCTTTCTATTTCTGCCAGATGCAGAGATCATCCATTGTTATCAGTGTCTGGTAAAGTAAAATATTCAGTACTTTTCACCAAATTACATTCTGCTTCCCATGACACTGAAATCTTACACCATGATGAAATAACAGCAAATATTTCTCTTTGGTTAATCTTCTGAGACATTTACTTGATTTATCTATTAAAAGTATTTTATTGTATAAGAAAGATATGTAATTCTTCTTTCATCATGAAGAAATATATTTTGAGGTAGTAATCAGTCATCATAATGGCTGATAGATAGCTGAACAAAAACATAGGGCAAAAAATGATTAATCTTGCATTGTTACGCATTGTATCCAAGGTCTTCTGCAAATGTTTAAGGCCACACAACTGCTGGGCATCTTTCATATCCAAATGAGAACCATCAAGGAAAGTGATTTGGTTTCAGCACCGGATCTGCCCCTCACTATAGGTTGCTACAATGGAAGTGTCCACAACATAAAGATGAGTAAAATGTGTTACTTGATATTATTATGGAGCCAACAGGAGAAGGACTTTTTCAGGCTCCACAATGTTTTTTTTTAGTTTTTATTCTAAATTATTTTGCTTTTGCTCCAATGGGCACTAAAGATGGCCTGATGCTAGCTACAACTGATCCCCCACCTACTATCCACCTCACTATCTTCTGCCCTTCCTGCGACTTACCAGAATTGCCCAAAAGGTTTTTTCCTTATTTGTGGAGACAGCACAGCACTTGCAGCTTGCTCAGAATCGTATAATCTCGACAGTGTGGAAGCAGGCCATTTGGCCTACCAAGTCCACAGAAAATGATCCTCCAAAGATTGCTCCATCCAGACGCACTCCCTACCCTATCCCAGTAACCCTGCATTTCCCATGGTTAACCCACTGGGCCCTGCACATCTCTGGACATTGTGCGCAATTTAGCCAATCCACCTAACCTGTACATCTTTGGCCTGTGGGAGGAAACCAGAGCACCCAAAGGAGACCCACACAGACACAGGGAGAATGCAAAAACTCTGCACAGTCGCCCAGTGGTGGAATCATCCCCAGGTGCATGGCACTGTGAGGTAGCATTGCTAACCACTGAGCCACTGCACTACCAAAGAATATTGAGGTGAAGTCAAAGGCATCATTTCAAAGTGGGTTTGATCCGCATTGTGATGTGGCTTACACAGTATTGCTTGAAAGTTACCAAGCTAATTGCTCGGTGTCAGCCTCTTCTATCGTGTGTTGAATCCTAACGGTGGTATCTTGAGGTGCTTAAGTGAAAATGAATTACCAAATAAAGGCCTCAACTGTCTCACTAACTGCCAATGTCAGGCCTGTTGATGGTAATAATTGAGTTGGGGACAGATGTGGGTATTTGACAGATTGTACCCTAGATTTAACAAGCCTTCCAAATGGAAACCCACTGGTAGGAAGCATAAAGTTCAGCGCAGAAAATGACCTCTACCAAGCTGATATCCAAATGCTTAGACACAGTGATAACATAACAGTCATCTTAAATACTAATAATAACATCCATAGTCACAATTTTGAGACAGTTATTTACTGCAATAAAAGTTCAACTCATGTAGTCATTAACAGAGTCAGACAGCACTGAAACAGACTCTTCGGTCCAACTCATCTGTGCTGGCCAGATATCCCAATCTGAATGAGTCGCATTTGCTAGCCTTTGGCTCATGTCCCTCTAAACCCTTCCTATTCGTATACCCATCAAGATGACTTTTAAACGTTGTAATTGTACTTTCCTTCACCACTGCCTCTGCCAGCTTCTTCCAGACACACATCACTCACTGCATGAAAAAATTATCCTGCAAGTCCTTTTTAAATCTTTCCCCTCACCTTAAATATATGTTCTCTAATTTTAGATTCCCCATCCTCAGAAAAAGACCTTGGCAATATCCTTCCTAAAGAAAGGCAACCAGAATTGTATGCAGTATTCCAAAAGTGACCCCACCAATGTCCTGTACAGCCACAACATGACCTCCCAAATTTTATACTCAATGTTATGTCCAATGAAGGCAAGTGTACCAAACACCATCTTCACCACCCTTTCAAGGTACTGTGCACCTGTACCCCAAGGTCTTTTTGTTCGGCAGCACTCTCCAAGGCCCTACCATTTCCTGTATAAGTCCTGCCTTGGTTTGCCTTACCAAAATGCAACACCCCACATTTATCTAAATTAAATTCCATCTGCCACTCCTCAACCTATTCGATCAAGGTCCTATTGTACTCTGAGATATCCTTCTTCACTGTCTACTATACCTATATTTTGGTGTTATCTCCAAATCTACTAACCATATCTCCTATAAGCACATCCAAATCATTCATATAAATGACAAAAAGCACACCGTTGTTGCACACCATTGGTCACTGGCCTCCAATCTGAAAAACACCCCTTCAACATCACCCTCCGTCTCCTACCTTCAGGGCAATTTTGCAATCAATTGGCTAGCTTCGCCGGATCCCCTGTGATCTAACCTTACTAACCAGTCTATTAGGCGGAATCTTGTCAAACACTTTATTGAAGTCCCATCGACAATGTCTACCACTATGCTTTCATCAATCTTCTTTGTGACCTCTTCAAAAAACTCAATCATGACCTCCCACATAGAAAGCCATGATGACTACTCTTGATCAGTCCTTGCCTTTCCACATGTCACTCAGAATCCCCTCCAACAACATACCCACCACTGACAAAAGGCTCACCAGTTTATAGTTTTCTGGCTTTTCCTTATAGCCATTCCTAAATAATGGCAGGACATTAGCCAACCTCCGGTTTTTTGGCACCTCACCTGTGGCTATTAATCGTACAAATATCTCAGTAAGGAGCCCAGCAATCTCTTCCATGGCTTCCCTCAAGGTTCTGGGAAACCCCTGATCAGATCCTGGGGATTTATCTACCTTCATACATTTTAAGACTTCTAGCACCTATTCTTCAGTTGCATGGACAATTTTCAAGATATCACTATTTGTTTCACCGCGTTCCCTCGCTTCCATGTCCTTCTCTACTAAAATGAAATAGTTTGTTTAGTATTTCACCCATCTCCTGTGATTCCACACATAAATGACTTATTGATATTCTCTTCCGAGTTAGTCTTTTGCCCTTAACATATTTATTGAATCTCTTTGGATTCTCCTTAGCTTTATTTGCCACAGCTATCTCATATCTCCTTTTTGCCCTCCTGATTTCCCTCTTAAATATACTCCTACTGCCCTTATACTCTTCTAGGGATTCACTTGATCCCACCTGACAAATGCCCCTTTCTTTTTCTTGACCAGTTTCTCTAGTCATCACACCTCCCAGCCTTGACCCTCAAAGTAACAGGAATATACTATTTCTCAACTCTCATTATCTCATTCTTAAAGACCTCCCACTTCCCAACCCTCCTTTTACCTGCAAATAACCTCCACCAATCAACTTTTGAAAGTTTCTGCGAAAAACTGTCAGCATTGGCCTTAATTCAATTTAGAACTTTAACCTTTTTGATCAGTTCCTATTCGTTTCCATAACTACTTTAAAACTAATAGAATTATGATCACCTGCCCCAGTGCTCCCCCACTGACACCTCAGTCACCCGCCTTGCCTTATTTCCCAAGAGAAGGTCAAGTATTGCTCCTTCTCTAGTAGGTCCAATCGAATATTGAATAAGAAAGCTTTCTTGTACACATTTGACAAATTTTTCTTAATCTAAGTCCTTAACACTATGACAGTCCCAGTCTATATTTGAAAAGTTAAAATGCCCTACCAATACAATTTTAAAAAAAGATATCTGAGATCTCCTTACATATTTGCTTTTGAATTCCCTGCTGACTACTGAGGGGAAGCCTATAATACAATATCAATAAGATGATCATCCTTTCTTATTTTTAAGATCCACCCATAAAACTTCAGTGGATGATTTCCTAGGAATATCCTTTTTAAACACAATCGTAATATTTTCCCTAACCAAAAACATCATTCCCTCTCCTCTCTTGCTTCCCATTCTTTCCTTTCTATAGCATGTATACCCCAGAACATTAAGCTGCCAGTCCTGTCCATCCCTGAGCCACATTTCTGTAATAGCTATGATGTCCCAATCCCATGTTCCCAACCATGGCCTAAGTTCATCTGCTTACCTGTTAGACCTCTTGCACTGAAGTAAATGCAGTTTAATTTATCAGTCTTACCTTGTTACCTGCCATGTTCTTGTCTGCCTTGACTATTAGACTTGTTCCCCTTATCTACTGTAACAACCTCAGCCTTTTCTGTTTTCTCACCATTGCTTTGGTTCCCACGAACACTACTACTACCCACCCACCCCCTCCCTCCCCCGCACTCCCTCACTAGTTTAAAGCCTCCTGAGTAACACTAGCTAATTTTCCTGGAAGGATGTTGGTCCACTTCCAATTCAGGTGATGCCTGTCTCTCTTATACAGTCATTTCTACCTCTGAAGAGATCCCAATGGTCCAAAAGTGTGAATCCTTGCCCCCTGCACCAGCTCCTCATCACTAATATGTTCTATCCTCCTATTCCTACTCTGTCTACCACATGTCATGTAGTAGTCCAGATATTACTCCCCTCAGGGACCTTCTTTTTAACCTCCTGCCTAATTTCTTATATTCTCTCTGAAGAACCTCGTCCCTTTCCTTATTGATGTCATTGGTACCAACGATAATTACCTCCTGCTGGTCACTCTTCCCTTTGAGAATATTCTGCACCTTCTCCGAGACATTCTTGACCCCGCCACCAGCGAGGCAACACACCATTCTAATGTCTCACTGATGACCACGGATATGTCTGTTTGTGCTCCAGACTTCAATTGCTTGGAGTCGAAAAGTATGGCGCTGGGAAAGCACAGCAGGTCGAGCAACATCCACGGAGCAGGAGAATTAACGTTTTGGGCAGCAGGAATGTGTTCAATTGCTTGGAATCTGACAAATCCACCAGGCATTCAGAATTATACTTATAGGAATAGCATTGTTATCCCAAACAAATGCTCAGGAAATCATTGAAACTAGAGGCTCCATGCTGCAAAGAGGGGTCACAGACAGGGAAGGCTTCACCTTTGACCCCATTAGGCCATCCAGAGATCTGCTTGCTTGGTTCTCTGGGTTTTACTGGTAAAACGTAACTTGTACACCCAGGTTCTTCTGCACACCTCAGCAGTGCCCACCATGCCAAGTTTTGGCTAATGTGGAAGCTGCTCTGGACAGATCATGAAGCAAGTCCCCCTGCCAGCAAAAGAGGACTTAGACTCCCATTTTCTCCTGATGCCAAAGAATCAAAGCCCTTGAAAAAATTCTGCCCATATTTTCTGCTTGGGCACAATCAGGAAATAGTGGCCCAAATCCACTTCAAACTCTTTTGAGTAGATTCCATTTTAGTTTGTACAAACATTCATTTGAATATAAATGTGAAAATTCCTTAAACCAATGCAAAAAATATATAAAACAAAGTATATTTTATCATTAGAAATGTATTTCTTGATGCATTTGAGGGGTAACCTGGTTATAGTTGAAAATGGGCAGAAACAAGTATTTTTACAGATTGTGTCCACGTGTGAGTAACCTAGTCATAAAATCACTCAAAATGACAATGATAATCTGAGTTCCAATGAAATGTGATTGATT
Source organism: Hemiscyllium ocellatum (assembly GCF_020745735.1). Classification (NCBI taxonomy): domain Eukaryota; kingdom Metazoa; phylum Chordata; class Chondrichthyes; order Orectolobiformes; family Hemiscylliidae; genus Hemiscyllium; species Hemiscyllium ocellatum. The sequence continues at coordinate 60,711,433 of NC_083407.1, read as the reverse complement.
TTAAACGTTATTTCTTTTTCTTTCTCCCTGGATACTGGCAGAGCTGCAGAACACATCAGCATTTCTGTCTTTAAATTTCTCATGTCGAACTATGTTTAATGCGTAAGTGACGTACAATATGTAGCTTTCACTAAGGGATCTGTCAACTGTTTAAATAATAATCGTAAGTGTAGAGAGAAAAAAAAATCCAGGACATTTCTGCTATAATTAGCAGTAGGATACATGGCACTGAACTATTAGTTTCCATAGCTACCATGCTGACTGAATGTTGTACAAATGGAGTAAAACAAATGCAAGATTTAAAATGCACTGTAAAGAGAAAATGGCTCTCTAAAGTATGCATTTGCTACTGCAACAATCAGCCTCAAAGGGATTTTCCATACTTATGATCAACCAGGAAAAGAAACAGATGGATCATGTTCAATATGCCAGTTCACAAGTTCCATTTCGTTTGAAGGCAAGACATGTAAGGAAAAGATGGAGACGTGATGTCAGCAACCTAGACTCCCAGAACTCCAGGCTAATATTCTAGGGACTTCAATTTGAATTCGACCACAGTTTGCAAAATTTAAATTCAAATAATAAATCAGAAATTGAAACAAGCCAGTGATCATGAAATTCAATAAAAAAATTAAATAAAAGATGGGCTAAGGATGTCAATGTAATAAACACTCATGATTTCCTCTCAGGAAGGAATTCCTTACCTAGTCTGATTTATAGATGACCCCAAACAGAAAGCAATGTGTCAACTCTTAACTGTTCTCTGGGTAATTACAGAAAAACAGTAAATGCTGGTCTAGCCAGTGATACCCATATCCTATGAATATTTGAGGAAAAAACTACTAGCATGAGAGTTCAAGATTATTTGGGGGAGATTGGTATGTGCATTAGAGGCCATGATCTTACTAAATGGCAGTGCAGGTTGGATGGGGGGAATGACCTACTCTTGTATGTCCCTTTGACATATAAGAAGCATGTAGATATCACTAAACACAAAGATTTCAGGTATGCGTTGCCACCAATTCTTTTCAAAACATTGGGCCAAGACAGACTTGGCCATATAGGCAGTACACATGAAGAACTGTAGCTCATGAACAACATTATTGCATTTATAGATGGTAACTGAGTGTGCTTCAATAGTGTGTGATATCCTTGGTAATTCTATGAAGATCTATATTATGTTTGTCAAGTATAGGGGCAATATCTGTAGGAAAAGGTTTCAGGAAGAGCTGTTAATAGCAGTTTTGAAAGAACCAAATGATACTTTGCATGACTATAACAGTTTCAAACTTCAAAGGACTATAAATGCTTTATCTAAGGCACGGCTAGACAACATTGCTCCCTTGCAGAAATTCATGGTCTTGAGATGACAATTGCTCCAAGAAACTTGCAGTCATCTCGGAACCCAACTCCTCAAGTGGGATTTAGAAAATATGATGGAATAGAACCAAGTAAAACTTATGAAGTCATAAAACAAGTACACAGTTGCATTGTTATGTGACTAATCAGATATAAGTTTCTATAACTCTCATATGACTTTGTTGTCAAGAGTTTTTGATCCTTATTTATTCCAGTGGGTGAGGTGTACTGTGAGAACTTGCACAGGGTCCATCAAAATCACGTGTAAGACCACCAGTTACAAGGTCAGAGGGGCAGTGAATTAGTCCAGTGTGAATCACGAATGCAATATGGGACTGGAAGGTAGATGCAAACATAAACTAAATTATATTTTCTACCCATTAGAAGAGACAAATAGACCATTTCTGAGGAGGAAGAAAATTCTTTTCACATCGAGATTCATCTCTCACTCTGGCTCACATTGAAACTTTAATTCCAAATTCTATGGAGTGAAAATGAATGACTTATCAGATCAACATAATTCGATAAACAACAGCGAATATGTACTGATAGGACTCCCAGACTCTGAAATTTCAACAGATTATTAAAAGTTTATGTAGTGGAGCATGCTGTGGTTCATTCTTGATCACTGAATTAATAGAAACTGTGAGACTGAATATCCTTCATCTCCTTTATGCCAGCCTTCACATTGTACTAGCTGCTGAAAAAGTGCAACGTGAGTCGACTGAGGTATGAACATATTAAGGAAGTTCCATGCATTCTGGATACTGAAATGCAGCAATCTGTATCTAAAATAATGCATTATTTCAAAAAGAGAGTGAAATTATATCGGATTGTTGCAGATTGACAATAGGACATCTGATGACCATCAATATAATTTATTTCTTCTAGCATTCACAGAAACACAATGATTTGATAAAAAATCATGGCTTATTGATTACCTTTACACCGCATCACAACTAATGAACTTTACTGATCTGTACATTAATTACTTGCCACAAGGAAATTGACTAACCTGACAAAAAGTGCAAGTTATCCGCGGGAATGATCCATTGTCTAGAAAATGAAGGAGTATTTTGATTTTCACAGTAAAGATAGTCCAGGCTTTTGATGAATGTTGCACATCCCCTTTAAAATGAGGCCTTTACCAGGACTTCTGTATTGAGCCAAAATTAAATCTCTATAATCAGGAATTCTTTGGTACCTCTTCCTGCTCTAGCATACATGTCACATAGAGGGGCAATCTATATTTGGAAACCCGTTTGCAGAGTTACAGAATATTTTAAGAAAATCCCTCCAAAAGAAGTACAATTTGATGGCAAAAATGCAGCATATGCCTTTCTTAGCTAGTGGTATTATCACTTGAGTATTAATCCAGAGACCCAGGTAATGTTCTGGGAACCCAGCTTCAAATCCTACCATGGCAGATGGTGTAATTTGAACTCAGTAAAACCTGGAAGTAAGAGTCTAATGATGATTGAGTCCATTGATGATAGTTGGAAATACCCATCTGGTTCACTAATGCCATTCTTACCTGGTCTAGCCTGCATGTGACCCCAGACCACAGTAATGTCGTTGACTCTTAACTGCCCTCTCAGCAATTAAGGATGGACAATAAACGCTGGCTTGGCTGACACCCTCATCCCATGAATGAATATTAAAAAACTGTAAGATTCCCTTCGGAAACAGTGTCATTTCGGACAGAAAACATCATTTTGACTTAAACCCCTCTGTTATGTGATTCTACCCTTGTAATAAGTCAGCCTCATATGTTTTAAAAACAATAAACATTGTTGTACATCAAAAAGAATGAAACAAATCAAGTACTGTTAACTGATCACTAAGACTAATTGAGATGTGTACAAAAAACTCAGTTCCACCTTTTACTTCCTAAGAGTTCTGTTCTCGTACAAAATCTTAAAGATTAATTCATTCTTTCTGTGACCAAATTTTTTTGATTATTCATTTGTGGGACATGGTTATCGCTGGCTGTCCAGCATTTATTGCCCATCCCTAGATGACCTTGAGAAGGTGGTTGTGAACTGCCTTCTTGAATCACTGCAGGTCATGTGCTGTAGGTTGACCCAGAATGCTGTTAAGGAGGCAATTCAAGGATTCTGATCTCATAACAATGAAGAAACGGCAATATATTTCTAAGTTAGGAAGGTGAGTAGCTTGGAAGAGAACTTGCAGATAGAGGTGCTCCCATGTATCTCCTGCCCTTGTCCTTTCAGTTGGAAGTGGTTATAGGTTTGGATTGTGCTGCCAAAGGATCTTTGGTGAATTCCTACATTGAATTTTGTGGATAGTACACACTGTTGCTCCTGAGCATCAGTGATGAAGGGATTGGATGCTCATGGATAGGTTGCCAGTCGAGCAGGATGCATTATCCTGGCTGGTATCAAGCCTCTTGAGTGTTGTTGGAGCTGCACCCATCTAGGCAAGTAGGGAGTATTCTACCACACTCCCAAATTTTGCCTTGTAGATGATAGTCATGCTTTGGGGAGCCAGAAAGTAAATTGTTCACTACATTATTTCTAGACTCTCATGTGTTCTTGTAATGTGATGAGTCCAGTTGAGTTTGTGGATATTGATAGTGAAGGATTCAGTGATGGTAATGTTATTGAATGTCAAGGGGCAGTGGTTAGATGGTCTCTTATTGGAGTTGGTCATTTCCTGGATTTTGTGTGGTGCAAATGTTACTTGCCACTTGTTAGCCCAAGGGGAATAAAGGGCTTACACCAGAAATGTCGATTCTCCTGTTCCTTGGACGCTGCCTGACCTGCTGTGATTTTCCAGCACCACACTCCAGACATTTGTCAGCCCAAGCCTGGATCTTATCCAGACCTTACTGAATTTGAACATGATTTGCTTCAGTGTCTAAGGAGCCAAGAATGATGCTGAATATTGCACAATCAGCAGCAAACAATCCCCACTTCTGACCTTATGATTTAGGGAAGGTCATTAATGAAGCAGCTAAAGATGGTTGGGCCCAGGACACTATCCTGGGGGACTCCTGCAGAGATGCACTGGAGCTGAGATGACTGACCTCCAATAACTGCAACCATCTTCCTACGTGTCAAGTATGACTCTAACCAGCAGAGAGTTTGCCCCTGATTCTCATTGATTCCAGTTTTGTGAGGGCTCCTTGTTGCCTCACTCGGTCAACTGCAGCTTTGATGTCAAGGGCTGTCAGTCTCATCTCACCCTACCTCTGGAATTCAGTTCCTTTATCCACATTTGAAACAAGGCTATAATGAGGTTAGGAGCTGAGAGGCCCCGACAGAACCCAACTGGGCAACACTGAGCAGGTTATTGCTGAGCAGGTGCTGCTTGATAGCAATGTTGATGACACCTTCCATCACTTTACTGATGATCAAGAGTACAATGATGGGGCAGTAATTGGACAGGTAGATGCCAGTGTTGTAACTGTACTGGGACAGCTTGGCTAGGGGAGCAGCTAGTTCTGAAAGCTAAGTATTGAATACTATTGCTGGAATGTAATCTTGGCCCATGATATTTGCAGCATCTAGTGTTTCCAACCATTTTTTGATATCACGTGGAGTGAATCAAATTGGCTGAAGACTGGTAGGTGTGATGCTGGGGACCACTTGAGGAGGCTGAGATGAATCATCCACTTCACATTTTTGGCTGAAGACAGCTGCGAATGTTTCAGCCTTGACTTCTGCACTGATGTGTTAGGCTCTTCCAACATTGAGGAATAGGATATTTGTGGAGTCTCCTCCTCCAGTGACTTGTTTAATTGTCCAAGACCAATTACAATTGGATGGGGCAAGACTTGGATCTGATCCTTTAGTTGTGGGATCTCTCAGCTCTGATGATGACTTAATGCTTATGCTATTTGGCATGAAAATAGTCCTGTTTGGTAACTGCATCAGGTTGACACCATCTTCAGGAATGCCTAGTGCTGCTCTTGGCACTGAATCAGGGTTGATCCCAAGGCTTAATGGCAATGGTTGAGTAGGGTATATGCCAGAGCTGAAAATGTGTTGCTGGAAAAGTGCAGCAGGTCAGGCAGCATCCAAGGAGCAGGAGATTCGACGTTTCGGGTGTGAGCCTTCTTCAGCCCTTCTCCTGCTCCTTGGATGCTGCCTGACCTGCTGCGCTTTTCTAGCAACACATTTTCAGCTCTGATCTCCAGCATCTGCAGTCCTCACTTTCTCCTAGGGTATATGCCAGACCATGAAGTTACAGATTGTGTTGGAGTATGATTTTGCTGCTAATGATGGCCCACAATGCATCATGGATGCTCAGTCTTGAGTTGCTAGATCTACTTAAAGTCTGTTCCATTTAGCATGGTAATAGTGCTACACAACACAATGGAGGGTATTCTCAATGTGAAGGTGGGATTTCTACTCCACAAACACTGTGCGTTGGTAACTCTTACTAATACTGTCACAGACAGATGCATCTGCAGCTGGCAGATCGGTAAGGACGAGGTCATGTACATTTTTCCCTCTTGTTAGTTCCCTCACCACCTACCACAGGCCCAGTCAAGCAGCTATATGTTTTAGGATCCGACCAGCTCAAATCAGTAGTACTGCTGCTGAGAGCACCTCTTGGTGGTGGATATTTAAATCTCCTACCCGGAGTACATTTTGCACCCTTGCCACCCTCAGTGCTTCCTCCAAGTGTTGTTCAACATGGAAGGATACTGATTCATCAGCGGAGGGAGGACAGTAGATGATAACCAGCAGGAGGTTTCCCTACCCTCGTTTGAACTGAAGCCATGAGATTTCAGGGGTTCTGGACTGAATGTTGAGGACTCCCAGGGCAACGTTCTCCTGACTGTACACTACTGTGCCACAGACTGTTGTATAAGTGAATGGATGTGAAAAAATTAATTTGTCAGTAGTGCTGAAGTTCTGTCCAGTCTAATATATAAAACACAGCCACTGGGTGAAGGTTCAAGAAGACAGCTGCTAGACTGTGGAATGGTCACCTCATGAAAGCATACATGTCTTCTCCACTTCTGGTTAATAATAGTTAATATGCTTTAGAGTTAATATAACCAGTATATAGTGATTGACATATTGATATATATTGATTTATGAAAAATAAGTGCCTCTGCTGCTTTGAATTATTCCTGGGCTCTCCTCCACAACTGAACAGCGGTTTGGACTAGCATGAGAGGATTGGTCCTGCCCCAACCACAATGTACCAGTGGGGTAATACTCATGCATCTTGTCATATTAAAAGATGGTATGCCAGGAGGACATCAGTGCTGGATACCATTTGGTGGACAAGCAGGAGGCTGGAAGAGCATAGCTCTTCCTGAAGAAGGGTTATATCCGAAACGTTGGACTTCTCCAACTCCTGATGCTGTCTGGCTTGCTGTGCTCTTCCAGCCTCCTGTTTGTCTACTTTGGATTCCAGCATTTGCAGTTTTTTTTTCCCTCTAACTAAGAGTACCATATGGTGAATGGTGGTGTGGATTCCATTTTGCAGACTTCTGGAATTCATTTTATTTCCCTTCAATATTCAATATTCTAGATATCCTTCAAGGTAAGAATCTATCTGGGCTCTTGCATTAGCTTTTTGGCGACCTTCCACGTTTTCCTTCCAGACTGTGTGACTGTGGATGCCTCAGCTCCTTATTCAGGTTGCTGTGGAAACCCAACTGGCTTACCACGGTTTTCTGAGATAATTCTGGAAAATGCTTTCTGCTGTTAGATTCTGTGAGGGCCATGATAGATGATTTCACTCGCTGCAAGCTACAGAATATCTTGCAGTTGCTTCTCACTCATGAAATCCAAACTAATACAGAACTTCACCATGTCCCTCCCAATGACTGAAAAAAATGTAGCATTTTCAGGTCAAACTCATTGACATTTAATTGATTTGGCTTTATCAGCTCAGTTATTTGTAGCCTCCATCGAGACCAAAACTGCAACTGTCTCTGTTTGCTCATAAACTGAATTGCTTGCTTCTGTTAGCAAAAAATGCTCAAACAATTTAAACAAAACAACCTTCTAACAAAAGCTCCATCATGGATCACCACCTTTATGGTTATGTTGCATGCTCTGGGATGATTCAAACAGAAAGCAAATTAATTATGTAACCTTCAACACAATATTTCTTTAGCAATCCATATGATTTTTATTTATCTCCCATGTAGTTTTATTGCACTTTCCCTTGACCCCTCTGGCTCCATGACAAACTTAGAGATGGCTCATTCATTGTTTAAGTTTTTATCCTTGATTACAGACATGAAACTTTCCCCACTAGATCAGGCAGTTTATATCCAACTGCTTTTCTAAAAAAAAAGTAAAGTTTACTGGGACCATAGAGCTGCTCTCTCATTAGACAGATTTCTAGTGACTGGAAACAACATTTAATCACAATGTTGGTGCCAGAACAGGGTCTTTTGGAGTCCAGGTATTGAATTTCAACTGGCACATTTTGCTTCCCACCTTGCTGTGGGATTGATAAGGAATAGCTCTTAGTACTCAACACATCAATATAAGTAAATATGTGGAACTTTGTCAAATGCCTTCTGGAAATTCAAGCGCAGAACATCAGTGGGGTCCAGTTTGTTCATAATGCACGGTACTGCTTTGAAGAATTTTGTGAAATACCAATTTCCCTTTCACAAAACCATGCTGATTTTTTCCCGATTGCTACTAATGTTATGAAGTGCTCAGTTATAGCGGGAAGGTACTTATTTTTCAGTGTTCTGAACTATCACTTTAAAAATCTGCTTCTCTACTGATCTATCTGCTAGTCTAATATCCCCAGTTCACTTCTGCTATCTTAGCTTTCATGCCCACATTGTTGCCCATTTTTAAGTTTAAATCTGGGTTGTAGCCCCACTCTTCCCTCTGTCAAAGTGAATATAAAAATCAACTATATTATGATCACTGCTACCTGGAAGTATCTTTACTTCTTTCTAATTACACAGTAGCAAATCTTGTTTAGCCTGGTCTCTGGTCAGTACCAGAACATTTCAAATGCATTCTATGAACTCATCATCAAAATTACTGTTAGCTATCTGTGCATAGATTAAAACCACCCACAATCATTACCATTCCTTTATCACAAGCACCCTTTTTCTGTACAATTAATCCTATATTATGATTACTGTTTGGGAGTCCATAGATCACTCCCAGAAATGATTAATTTCACTTATTAATCCTCTTTTCCACGCATGTCCCTCACTTCGTTCAACCTCCAGTTTTACAGATATTATTATTTTGCATTCCCCGATAGTGTAGACTGAAGCAAAATAGTTGCCATTTCCTTTTAGTCTTTTACCTGGTAGATACCAATGATCCAGCAGTGGCAGGGCCACCAGTATGTCCAGGTCTCAGTGTAGCCACACAGACACAATTAGTTGTTAGGATGTCAGTCAATGCCAGTTCCGGAACCGACTTCATATTCATTGTCATAGATGTCTACAGCACAGAAAAAAGCTCTTTGGCCCATCATGTCTGTATCTTTCAACAACAGCTACTATTCTAATCTCATTTTCTAGCACTTGGCCTTGGCATCACAGTTGTATATTTAAAATTTCTCCTGACTGTGGTACTCAGCCCTGAGAAATCATAAGGAATCAAGGTAATCCAAGCACATAGTTTGTGTCTGGATGGGTTGTCATACCTCCAAAGGATTATTCTGAAGTTTGAAATGTTAATCTTATAAACTCAATTTTACCCGCTTGTGTATTTACTGTACTGACAATATATGCCCATGGAACCATGTATATCTTGTTGAGGATAAGTTAAAAACTTTTCAAGGCAGGCAATTTTGTGTTGTTTGACAGTGTATCAGTTTATCCTTAAGAGACATGCGCATGGTATCAGTAGTGTATATAGCATTTGACTTGAGGGTATAAAACATTTTATTCTCTCCCTTACTCTGGGATTACTTGAAGCATGACACACTACTAGAATCATGTTACTCTGATGTGAAACTATAGATTAATACTAGCCCAAGTACTATGTGCCTGTGAATGTAATGTTTGCACATAATAATTAGTTGTAACAATGTCTGTTGGATTCTTCAATCACACACTGGATTTTATGTTACAGGGGATGACATAAAAAGCATTGCTGCATAAGGCAAAGCACTCTGCTAGAGGCAAACTCACATCATCTACCACACCCATATCTGGGAGCAACTTGTTTATGCAGACATCTTGAAGTCAGCAAAAGTCCTTCACTAACCAATACACCACACCCTATGTGCTTTTGCAACTTCAAACAGCCATGGGAAGAACCAATCATTTCTAGAATTAGTAAAAGCCAGGAGATGCAAACCAGTAACAAACAAATAAATTGCCAATGATCCTTTTTAAAAATGCAAGTGGTAGTTGTGGGATACATCCTACCTGCTGTTGAGTGCTGATTCAACTGTGAAAGACTTGCTGATATTTTTGAGCACTAAAATGGCACTTTTTGCATCTAATCAGTGTAGCTCACTGGTGTCACATTCTGTCCATTCTGCATATTTCCAGGAGGCATTCGAACTCAATGTTTTTCATCTGAAGTGTGTGCATACATAATTTTATTGAGAGTTAGCTTTATAAAACATAAGAATAGAATATTTAGTCTAACATTGTAATTACTGTGGAATCTACGTATTTGGGTTGAGGTTGGAAAGTGGATTTGAGATGAAAGATCAGCCAAAATCTTCCTGTCTACGTTTGAGAAGCCATCTGGTGTCAGCCTGCACCAATTGCTAATGTTTCTTATGAAACAGAATATCTTCTGATTCACCATGAGTAATGCTACAGGAAATATACCAGCACAAAGAATGACAGAGAGTATGGTATTCTAAAATTTCACTATATTGGTTTCGTGGTTAGAACTTAGTCAGTTTTAAACATGAATTGCGCCGCATTACAATTGTTGACTGATAATGTTCCTCATATTTTTTGGTGCGCAATGACATTTATGCTACAGAATTCCATTTGGTTTTTTTTTTGTGTTTGGGCTGTACCCTTTGTTAAAGTAATTTAACATTATCCTACTGCTTTGATTTTCTCTTTTAGCTTAATGTCTTGATTTTCTCAGAGTATCAGTTTCTCTGTAAATGTGCAGTGATTTTTGTATCATTATGGCAAAATCTACTACATTCCAGCATCTCAGTGTGTAAAGAAATTTCTGCTCAATTCTTCCCTCAACCTTTGGGCATCAACTTTAAATCAATGCCATCACTGAGTCCCAGAGCAGAGGAAACAGTCTTTCCTTGTTTGTTCTAACAAAACCTTTTATAGTTTTAAAAAACGTCTTAGCTTTCGCTGCTCTAGTGGAAAGAGTTCGGTATCTGAAGTTTCTCCTCATAATAAAATCCAGAGAATACATTCAGCATAACTCCACCAGAATGGAGCCAAGGTTAGACTTATAGAATCCTACAGCACAGAGATAGGCCCAAACTGGTCCATGCTGACCAAAATGTCCATCCACGTTAACCCATTTCCCTACATTTGGCCCATATTCTTTTAAATATTTCCTATCCATGTATTTGCCCAAATACCTTTTAAATGTTGTTAATGTACCCACCTCAACCACTCCTGCTGGCAGCACGTTCTATTTGCATACCATCCTCTGTGTAAAATCATTGCCCCTCAAGTTCCCTTTTATTCTTTCCTCTCTAATCATAAACTGATGCTCTCTAGTCTTCGATTCCCCAACTCTGGGAAAAAGACTGAGTGCATTCACCTTATCCATGCCTCTCATGATTTTATACACTTCTATAAACCCCCCCCCCAGTGTCCTATGCTCAAAAGAGAAATATCCTAGCTTATCCAACTTCTCCCTCTAACTCAGACTTTGATTCCTGGCAACATCCTTGTAAATTTCTTCTACACTCTTTCCAGCTTAATAACATGCTTCCTGTAATAAGGTGACCAAAACTGAACACTAAAAAAATTCTTATTAATAATGAACATGAAACTGAATGCAGTGCTTTAACTGTTGCCTAACCAATATTTAATGAATAAAGTTAACATTGCTTAGTTATTCTATAACTGGTGACTGTAACATCTTAAGGCACTTCACGGGAATATTATCAATTAAATCTTTTGATACTGAGCCACAAATGCTCAGATACTTTGAACTTTATTTTCTCAAATCCATATTTTTAAATCTTGAAGCTAAATGCACCTACACTGATTCTTTCTGATAATATGTATCTGAATCCCTTGGACCCTGTTAACTCATGTACTTTCCTACATTTAGAACGTAGAACATTACAGCACAGTACAGGCCTGTTGGCCTGTGGAACCAACCTGAAGCCTATGTATGCTACACTATTCCATTTTCATCCATATGTTTATTCAATGACCACTTAAATACCCTTAAAGTTGGTGGGTCCACTTCTAATGCAGGCAGTGTGTTCCATGCCCCTACTACTCTGTGGGAAAAGAAACTACTTATGACATCTGTCCTATATCTGTCATCCCTCAATTTAAAGTTTTGTCCTCTTGTGCTAGCCCTCAGCATCTGAGGAAAAAGGCTCTCATTGTCTATCCTACCTAACCCTCTAATTATCTTAGATGTCTTAATTAAGCCACCTCTCAACCTTCTTCTCTCTAATATAAACAGCCTCAAGTCCCTCAGCCTTTCCTCATAAGACCTTCCCTCCATACCAGGCAACATTCCAGTAAGTCTCCTTTGAATCCTTTCCAATGCTTCCACATCCTTCCTATAATGTGGTGACCAGAACAGTATGCAATACTCTAAATGCGGCCGCACCAGATTTTTGTACAGCTGCAGCATGACCTCTTGGCTCCAAAACTCAATCCTTCTACCAATAAAGTTATTTCTATTAATGCATAACTCCATTCCTTGTTTTTCCTCCCAAACATCTTACCTCAGCTTTATGTATAATACTTTGTGTCTGTTACCTGCCTGTTTTTCCCATTAAGCTGACAATGTTTGGCTGAATATTTCTCTAGTCTCCTTCACTGTTTAGCAAAGCCCTACTATTGTCAGCAAATTCAGAAATTTTGCTGGTTCTGCCAAAATCCAAGTCATTTATATATTTCAATGGCAAACTTGCACATTATCACAATCCAAACATCCAGTCATTGAAACATTTGGACTCCAGTCATGAAACTGTTCTCAAATCAAGCCGCTGCATATTCACTGATATCATAATATGAATTCTGTGAAATACTTACTAATTACTATGTAAAAACCCATATACACTCAGTCCACTCCGTTCTTCCATCTTTGCTATTTGTTCTCTTCAAAAATTCTCAACTGAATTAACAAAGGCAACTTATATTAACATACTCATTGTCCAGCGGTGAGAACACCTGAAGAGGGGCAACTCTGGTGTTGGTGGATCCGGAGCAGGCGGCAGAGGAGTGGCGGCACAAGTGTCATGAGTCATTCGTCTCAGAGCCCAGGACTCAATGGCAGAGGTGGGGAACGAAGATGGACACTCTTTCAGCTCTACCTTTTTATTTTTTTCATTCTGAAACTACCCAACATGATGTCAGATTGTGGCGACAGTTGAAACTTTTCACTGTACTTGACTGTGTTGTTCGTTGTAGAGTACAAGTGACAATAAGTCATCATTCATTCATTCATTCTTACCAGGAAATAAACTAATCTTTGTCTCAATTTTGATGTTGTTCACAATAAATAATATTCATTTCTCACATTCTGTGTTGTAGGTGAAGGCAAAGGAAAAAACAAAAAAGACTGTAACATAGCCAAAAGCAAAATTCAAAAATATTTATGTAAGGAAAATTATTGTAACTGAAACATTATTTTCCGTATGGTAGACCAAATAGTCATTTTCAATTTAATCACAATCTTGTGTAAATGAACGTTTCTCTCCAATTTCCTCCTGAAAGTGCCACCATTTCACTCTAAAGCTCGCTATTTCCTTTTGTAAATTTCCATTGCTTTCTTAAAATCAGGGCTTCCTGTAGCAGCACACTATCATCCTGGATTAATCTGTCCTCTGTAAGTATAAATATCCTTTCCAGACTTTGCTTTTCAAGCTTTATCACTGCTATCTCCTGTAAACTAATTCATTCCTTTCACAACTGCTGTTACCACTTCCAACTTACCAATGCCATTATCAAGGCCACTAACAAATGTAACAGTTTTTTTTCAGCAAGCACGTTGGAATGTATAATGTAACATAGATGTGGTTCCCATCTCTCCTAGGCACAAAGTATGTCAGGTTCATTAATTCTGATAGTCTAGCAGTGATTAGAAGACAAAAGCAAAAACATGGATCAGATTCAAAATTATATCTCACAGTGAGGGTATATCAACTGTACTTGCCTGTTTTAACCATGCCTTTTTGATCAATGCTCTTAGTATGTGTTCTTTAGTTTTGCTTGAAACTGAATTGACTATCTCTTTACATTCAATCTCCATTCTACATAAAATCCACAATCCTCAAACTCTGAAGAAGAGCCATAACAGAATCAAAACTCTAACTCGGTTTCTCTTTCCACAAACTCTGCCAGATTTGCTAAGTTTCTCCAATATTTTCTGGTTTTGTTTAGCCAGTATTCAAGTTTGATTGAACTGGAGTCTGGGCTCCCATCGTCTGTTTTAATACATCTGCTCAAAATCATGGGCCCAGTAGATAAACAAGCATCAAATAATCATGATCATTAGCAACTAAACCTGTTTCCTTCAAAATAAAGTTAGCTTATTGATCTAAATGCAAAGTTTGTGTTCTTAGATGTAATTGGCTTGACCTCTTCTCAGGTATAAATTGTTAACAAAAAGGAGTGAGCTCACCATTACTCTAAACTTATCTCCTCTGTACAATACACAGACTCCAACATAGGAGACAGAGCTGAATTGGATTTGCATCAGGATTGGTCAGACGGATGTTATTATCAGTTGCATAAAGAGAGAGGGAAGCATTCTAATCTTCCTTCTTTGATATTTCCAGTCACTGCACATCCTAAGAATTTGGCAAAGGCCTTGAACAGGTATCTCTTCTCTAGCTTTCAGGGAGCTTGGAGTTGGTTGTGGAGGCGGTGGGTGAGGTCAGTACCAGGGAGTTAGAAAACAAGATGAAGGACATGTCTGAATTTAGGACAGAATATTTAACAGTTCCTGTGTCTGCGCATGATGAATATATATTGCCAGAATTTCCAGAAATAAAATCGACCTAAAGTTTTTGTGAACAAGTTTGCTGAATTATAATTGTAATCATAGTTTATTTGAAATCAGCAAATATACTAATCATAGCAAGAATTATTTTGAAAATCATTTAAATTGGCTTTCCCATCACCATAACACTGATTCAGAACTGCAGTGTAATCCCACTAGAGCAATCTGTTGCTTCATAACATAGCCCACCATCCAAATAATTCAGTTCTTCCTTATCTATGACTTTGCCACTTCCAGGCTTGCATGGTTGAATTCCCATCCTCCACTCCCTATAAATTTAAATCACCCAAACCTCTGTATCTATCGAACATTATCTTATGTGACAGTAAATTCCTGATTACCCACAAAACCTATTCCTGTGTTATAGAGTCATGGTGTTGTTATTTAACTGGCTCCCAATTTTAAAATTCTCATCCTTCTGTTAAATTTTTATCTGCCCTCACTCCTTATCATATCTGTAACTTAGTCTAGCACTATAAGTAGCTTTCTAAGTTCTCCATTCCTGGTTGCAACGTCTTTTGCACCCCCTTGCTCCTCAGCTTATTAGGATAACCATTCTTTCAATCAGTGAGGCAACCACATTTCAAATTCTCTCCTTTCCTGACCACCTCACTCTCATCCTATAAGCCTGGTTCTTTAGTCAAACTTTCATTGTACTTCTTAATATTTTGCGCTGGTGGTTTGACATCTATTTTGCCTGATTGTATCATTTGTGCATTTTAAGATGATTTTCTAAATCAACAGTGCTATATAAATGAAAGCTATTATTTCTGCTGATTGTAATGCTGTTTCACTATGAACAATATGAACAGATGGTAACAGTGCCTATTGTAATCCCTTCCCCCCACTACCCCTCGCCCAGTTTTCATTATATACAACATTGAGTATTATTCCTCTATTCACAACTGGGTAACTGATGGACATTCCCCACAGTTTGTATTCTGAATACTGAAAAAAAACACATATTTTCCCCCAACACTATCTACAAGTGAGCAGCTGATCCACTAGTCCAATAATATTCCCTGTATCCCGCACATACATCATGTGCAAACATAACTATTAACTTTCTGTAGGTTGTTCGGCATTTTGCAAGTAGCAATTAGAGTAATTATTTTGTGAAAAATAAGCTTGTTGATGCTTCTTGTTTTTCACTCAGGACAATGAGCAAGAATACTTCTCCAAGGGGAATATCAAAACCTATATTGCATTAGAAGAGAGTGCTGTCTCATCAGCATTTGGACTCTGATTGGTAGAAGCATTGTCATGCAGAGTGGACGATTTAATGATGACTGACTGTTAATTAACTGCCAGGGACTGTTTGAATTTAAAACCTGACAGGATACCTCTGATTATTTGGAATATTGCACTGAGAAATAAATAATCAAATGGTTGTCACCTATTTTCTTGAGTTGAAAAAGACAAAACATGTTGTTTGTGTTTGCAAAAAGGGCTCCATGTATTACCATATGTTATTTCCAGCATACAAACGTGTGCCACACTATGAGTTCATCTGAAAATCTTTCATTGTTGCCATTGTAATTCTTTGCTGAAAATGTGTTGCTGGAAAAGCGCAGCAGGTCAGGCAGCATCCAAGGAACAGGAGATTCGACGTTTCGGGCATAAGCCCTTCTTCAGGAATCCTGAAGAAGGGCTTATGCCCGAAACGTCGAATCTCCTGTTCCTTGGATGCTGCCTGACCTGCTGCGCTTTTCCAGCAACACATTTTCAGCTCTGATCTCCAGCATCTGTAGACCTCACTTTCTCCTCATTGTAATTCTTTGCACAGTCAGGATTATCCAGCAAATGTTGCTCGATTGCAGAATCACATCTGAAATTGAACACTGTGTTGTGAGTTTTAAGAGTGTGGGCTGCTTGGTTACAGTCAGCATCTTGCTTGTTACAGACAGCTGAAGTAATATGCTGTTAGATGTAACAAGCAAAAGTACTGGTCACACCCAATCATCCCACACTTGCAAACTCACAACATAGTATCCAAAATGTGATTTTGTAATTGGTTAACATTTGCTGGATAATCCAGAGTGTGTGATGATTGTGTTGACAACCAGATTAGGACTGTAAGACAAGTCAATATTACAGTGTGACACGCCTACATGTCACAAACATTAATACACAGGGTTTGTTTCTCTGCTGACAGAAAGAATATGTACATGCACTGCACTTGTTCAAACTCCACCTAATATGTAACAGTTGATTTATTTCTTAGGGCATGTCACCGACAAATCAAAGTCAACTTCCTCTGTTTAAAATTTAAACAAAGCTGTTAACCCTCAATCACCATGACCCATACATTCCCCATAACAATGCCTCCATCAATCGGAGTCCACTTGTTGGCCAATCTGCACTCTCCTGTCATGTAGCGTAAATTTTGATTTTGCCCTGGAATTGGTATTATCATAGAATCATAGAGATGTACAGCATGGAAACAGACCCTTCAGTCCAAACTGTCCATGCCGACCAGATATCCCAACCCAATCTGGTCCCACCTGTCAGCACCCAACCCATATCCCTCCAAACCCTTCCTATTCATAAACCCATCCAAATGCCTCTTAAATGTTGCAATTGTACCAGCCTCCACCACTTGCTCAAAAAGCTTTGGAAACATTTTGCCTTTTTTGAGCAATTCTCAAGTTCTGTACTAACAGTAATGCACCACTCGCATGTTACTCCTTTCAAGTGCAAATCATAATATACAAAGTACAAATTGCTTTTTTAATCCTTTTGGAATGTATTAGGACAATTTGAAAAGGTGTAGTTAATTTAAGCATTATGAGAGTCTATTGAAGTATTTATGCTACTAAAGTTACAGATTAAATATTATTTAATGTGCTAATGCTTAGCAGAGGTTTCTTTCAATCGCAGACATCTGTACACTGTACAGTAAACTATCACATTTCAAAAACTGCCTGCAATTGCCCCAATGCATATGGTGTCATTTAAGTGGATAAAGGGCTTCATGCCTTGTGAGCTAACACATTGTCTAAGTGCATTTGTTCCAGTCGGCATTTATTAATAAAAATAGTACTGATTCCTTGATCATGCTCTGAGCCATTTTATCTGTAGTTAATTTTGTAAAGGAAAGTTTCAGAAGTTTTAGGGTTACAGGGTTTGGCTGCATTTAGTGACTATTTTACATCTTGCTCATTTTTTCGGTTTTGGTTTTAGACAATTTCTGCGTGCCAGCTGTATATTGTGGGAAAATCATAAATGATGTTTTATGCGTACTTATAAAGGAAGCCAAACCTCAGCTAGTTAAACTGTAAATTAAAACAAAACTACTTCAAGTTACATTTCTAATCACTATTCATCAACCTTTGCTGAAACTACAAGTCTGAATGCAAACAAGGCCCAGGTGAAAGACCTCAAATTTATTGTGTTAATTCTCACATGGATAAAAGCTACCTGAGTGAAGGTCACAACATGTGGAAGTGTGTCCAGAACGGAGTTTATCCTTTCATGAGTGGTGTTGGGAAAAAAAAGAAACATTTTTTGAATAAGGCTTCTCAGTCCTCATTCATTATGATGTACTTAAGCCATCATAAAATCACAGAAATGAATTAGTCCATTTTCAAAATGGGCCAAATACCTTGATACATTTAAGGATTAAAAAATCCTTCTCAATACTCAATAATGAAAAACAAATACCAAGTGATATCAAAGGTATGAAATAATGTAAGCTAGAATGCAAAACGTAACATTTTCTATCTGGAACTACACTTGTAATGGATGTAATTCTAGTCTAGTAGCTTAGCAAATAGAGCATTTACTCCACAGTAGGACAATGCCAGCAAACTGTTTATAGGGTCACTTCTGTTACTGAGATCCTATTTCAAGAACATAATAATGTAAGGAAAAAGAAAAAGACATTCCAAAAATCCCACCTAAAAATCTAGAATATTCAACTCTGATGAGAATCTAGTCTATCCTTACTTTTTCCTAATGGGAAGAATTACATAAATACTCCTCAGCCTCAAAAGTCATCAAACTCCAAATTAGTTATCCATTGAAATATGTGCTGACTCACAACCATGAAACCCACACCAATGCCATGACAAGACTGCATTAGTCATCCGAGCATTGTGCACTATCAATTCCATTGCCAAATATTTTATTTTTCTGTAGAAAAGCACATATTGCAGATGCTGGAGATCTGAAATAAAAGCAGAAAGTGCTGGAAAATTTAGTGGACCTGGCAGTGTATGTGGAGACAGAAACAGAGTTAATATTTCAAGTCCTGTATGACTTCTTTGCCAGACCTACTGAGTTTCTGTTTTTAATCATTTCCTAGCTTTTTAATGCACTAATGGACACATCAACTAATTATCCTGAAATAAATATCACATATCCATTGCTTCATTGGAAGATTTATCTAATCGCACCTAGTTGGAAAAATAGTAAGAAGGAAAGGAAAGACAAACAGGAAAGAAAAGCAACAAAGTAGTTTCATTTAAAAAGCATATCTCACATCCTGAAGGTCTTCCAAGACTCTCCAACTATTTTTGAATTGTCAGTTCCCAAATACACAACAAGCTGGTCAGTGATCAGCTTATCTATTTTATTGCAGGAGAAATGCTAATTAGGACACCAGAAAAACAGCCTTGACTTACTTCAAATACGTGGTGCTAGAAAAGCATAGCCAGTCAGGCAGCATCCAAGGAGCAGGAGAGTCAACCTTTCCAGCATGAGCACTTCATCAGGAACAAATGGCTGGCCCAAGGGGGCTGAGAGATGAACGGGAGACTGGAATGGCTGGGGGGAAGGTAGCTGGGAATGCAATAGGTAGATGAAGGTGGGTGGGTGGGCAGGTGTGATGGTGATAGGTCAGAGAGGAGGGTGGAACGGATAAGTAGGAAGGAAGATGGACTGGTAGGACAGTTCAAGAGGATAGTGTCAAGTTGGAAGGTTGGATCTGGGATAAGGTGGGGAGAGGGGAGATAAGGAAATTGGTGAAATCAACATTGATCCCGTATGGTTGGAGGATCCCAAGGTGGAAGATGAGGCGTCCTTCCTCCAGACGTCAGGTGGCTAGAGTCTGGCGGTAGATGAGGCCTAGAGCTTGCATGTCCTTGGCAGAGTGGGAGCAGGATTTGAAATTTTTGGCAACAGAGCAGTGGGGTTGTTTAGTGCGTGTGTCCCAGAGATGTCCTCTGAAATGTTCTGCAAATTGGCATCCTGTCTCCCCATGTAGAGGAGACCACATCAAGAACAACAGACACAGTAGATGACCTGTGTGGAAGTACACATGCCAGATGTGGAAGATCCTTTGGGGCTTTGGACAGAGGTGAAGGGGGGGTGGGGGGGCTGTGAGTAAGGTTTTGCACTTCTTGTGATGACGGATTGGTGGGGGTCATGGACCTAACAAGGGAGTTGCACAGGGAATGGTCTCTGCGGAACACTGATAGGGGTGGGAAGGGAGATATATCTCCGGCGGTGGGATCAATTTGTAGGTGGCAGAATTGGCAGAGGATGATGCATTGTATCTGGAGGTTGGTGGGGTGGAAGGTGAGGTCCAATGCATCATACTCCACTAGTTCCACCACCAGGGATATATTTCCCTCCCCAACCTATCTGTGTTCCGCACAGACCATTCCTTCCATGACTCCCTCATTAGGCCCACGCCCCCACCAACCCACCCTCAACTCTTGGCACCTTCCCCTGCCACCACAATAATTGCAAAACCTGCACCCACACCTCTCCCCTCACCTCCGTCCAAGGCCTCAAAGGATTCTTCCACATCCAACAGAGGTTTACCTGTACTTCCACACGCATGTTGTCTACTGTGTCCATTGCTCTTGATGTGGTCTTCTCTACTTTGGGGAGACAAGACGCAAACTTGCAAAACATTTCAGAGAACATGTCCGGGACACATGCACTAAACAATCTCACTGCCCTGTGGCCAAACACTTTAGCTCTCCTCCCACTCTGCCAAGGACATGCAAGACTTAGGTCTCCTCCACCGCCAAACTCTAGCCACCTGACGTCTGGAGGAAGAACGCCTTAACTTCCGCCTTTGGATCCTCCAACCACACGGAATCAATGTTGATTTCACCAATTTCCTCATCTCCCCTCCCCCACCTTATCCAGATCCAACCTTCCAACTCAGCACCGCCTTCTTAAACTGTCCTACCCATGCATCTTCCTTCCCACCTATCCGCTCCACCCTCCTCACTGACCTATCATAATCACACACCTCCACCTTCATCTACCTATCGCATTCCCAGCTAACTTCCCCCTAGCCAACCCTCCACCTCCTGGTCACCCCATTTACCTCTCAGTCTCCTTGGGCCACACCCTCATTCCTGATGAAGAGCTCATGCTTGAAACGTCAACTGTCCTACTCTTCCGATGTTGCCTGACTGGCTGTGCTTTTCCAGCACCATGCGCTTCAACTCTGATCTCCAGCATCTGCAGTCCTCACTTTCTCCTTTCTTCAAATAATGCCATGGAATTTTCACATGCACCCAAGAGGCCAGGGAAAATGTTGATTTTATGCCTCAAATGAAACAACACATCCCTGGCAGATCAGTACGTCTTCATAGCTTGAACCTACCACCTTCTTGGTGGAAGGTAAGAGTGCCACCATAGATCCATGTTTACATTTAATTTGGTTAATTGTTACAGCTATGCTGCAAACTTTGATATGTTGCAAGAATGTTACACGGTTGATTATATCAGACCTTTGAAGACCAGCTGAGAAGTAGAAGACTGGTAAAATGACTAGGAAAGTCATCAGGAGGGGTCAGCATCATACGTTTCTACAGTTTTTCCCCTATTCTAACCTCATTCATTGGGTGCACACTTATGTTTTGGAAACACCGCAGTGAGGTGGTCAATTGAGGCAATTAAGTACCCAATTAAGTGTCACCATCAACCACAAAAGACAGGTTGTTGGGGAGAATGCCAGTTAAGACATAGCGAGCAGGGCAGCAGTAGATGTCCGATAAGTGGCCACCGCCATCCAACGCCTTAAAACGGTGGTGCTCGGACCCGACGTAGTGCACCAGTTGGAGGACGCTCAGGTGTGCGGTGGGATCCCGTCCGCGCTCACCCCAGCCCGGACGGAATTTCACATTGGCCCGAGGCTCCCGTAATTCCCGCTGGAGCCTGTGCCCCACAACCTGAGCCGCCTCTGGAATTTTAATTTTGTTCCCTTTCAGGGGTAAAAAGGCGTGCCCTGTATAGACTGCTGCTGCACACTGTCCACCTCTTCTCCCTCATCCACCATCCAGACACTCCTTGGCGTGCCCTTTGCCACCGGGCAGTGGGGATCCCCAGTGGAGGGCTCTCTATCCGGGAGTCCTCCCCCTTTCTCTCGGGGATCTGGGGTGGAGGGTGCTGCACGCAGCGGTCCCCTGCAACCGCAGAATGCGGTGGTTCACGGACTCCCAGCCCAACTGCTTGTTCTGTGGCGCTGTGGAGTCCGTGGATCACGTGTATATTGGGCGTGAGCGTTTGCGCTCCCTTTCTGATTTTCTTAAAACTCTCCTCCTCTGCTTTGGTTGCACTTCACTCCCTCACTCCTGATCTTTGGGCACCCGGTACGAAGGAGGGAGGGCAGGTCTGAAGAACTCCTCGTGGGTCTGCTCCTGGGCCTGGCCAAACTGGCCATAAACAGGTCCAGGCAGCGGGCCGTAGAGGGGGTCGTTAAGGCCGATTGCCTGCCCCTCTTCCTCGGTTACGTTAGAGGCTGGGTCTCTCTGGAGAAGGAGCACGTGGTGTCCACCAACACCCTGGAGTTGTTCAGGGAGAGGTGGGCGCCGCAGGGAGTGTAGCGTATTACTTCCCCCTCCAACTCTATTGTGATTTAATCCCTGCCCTCCCCTTCACTGTTTGATCACACAGCATTGCCCTTTGATGTGAAGGGTACTGCTTGTCACTAGCCACTCGGGTGTTTCCTTTCTTCCAGGTGGTGGAGATTTGAATAAAGATTCATGAGCCTTGTGTCTTTCACGGTGTCTCACACCTTCACAGGCAAAAAAAGAGAAATAAAAAGAGAATGCCAGTCAAATACTGACATAATCTCAGCTGGTTTCTAAGAGTGATGTGGAAAATCAGGCCTCCTTAAGAAGTTCTACATGGCTCATGAATAGGTGCCTCAGAAGGCAATGGCTCTGCAACAAATCACTTTCCAGTTGAAGGATATTAGAAGTTGTTGTGTCCTATCCTGCAAGACTACAAATCTTTCCTCTGGTGAGGTCCATAACCTATTGTTCTAAGAAACTGCCCTGAAAATATTTTTAATTCTGGCTTTGATCATTTCTCCAATCATACTCTTAACTACATTGTAATCACTGTTTATGGGTACGATAGACTATTCCTAATCATGCTTTCTTACATTTGCTATTTCTTATCTCCATCCAAACTGATTCTACATCTTAGTTTTCTAAACAATGCTCCTTTCTAACTTCTGTTCATTCATTCATCTCTACCTCATTTTCCTTTTCTTATACCTCTTCAAAATACTAAGTATCACTGTTTATTTTCCACCCTTGGTCACTTTGCAGCTACATCTCTGTATTCAGATCATATCAGTTTATTACTATTTTTGATTGTGTTCATTTTTTTTGTTACAAATAGTGTATA
Organism: Hemiscyllium ocellatum; assembly: GCF_020745735.1. Taxonomy (NCBI): domain Eukaryota; kingdom Metazoa; phylum Chordata; class Chondrichthyes; order Orectolobiformes; family Hemiscylliidae; genus Hemiscyllium; species Hemiscyllium ocellatum. Next base: position 60,688,355 of record NC_083407.1, on the reverse strand, counting down.
TTCAGATACTTTCCCTATTCCAAACCTATTTGCTGTGTACACCACTGTGTTAATATGCTCTGTTCCTTCTTGCCACATTCTGATTATCGCTAACTCATCTACATGTAACAAGAAAATTTGGTTTATATTTTGTTACAGCTTTTTTTGGATAGTGTGTGAAATTCAATACCAATTGCAAAAGACTCTAAAGAAGAAGGACAAATGTGAAGATTAACTGCATTTCTGCCAAAATGCAACCCCAAGATCAGAAGGACAAAACAGCCATTGATTTAGCAAATAATACAGCACGAAAGTGCCAAGTCCAACATTAAAGTACTGCAACAAATCACTTTCCTGTTGAAGTTTATTGAAAGTTGCAGTATCCTTTACTGCAGGCCTACCAAAGCAGCATTTCACAACTGTCAACAAATGCAGAAAGTTGAAGTGACCACAAATATGAAACATATTGTCTTAAATAAAACAAAACAATGAAAGCTAATCCCTTCAATTAAGTATCTATAGAATGCATTATATGCAGCATAAATATGAATTTAATTTACTTGCTTTCAAGTCGCCTGCATGTCCAATATGGTTTTTATCTGCATTTTAATTTTTCACACTTTATATATTTTATTCATAATGCAAGATATAAAGCTTGAATGAAATGTTGCTTCTTTCAGCAACACTTCAAGTTCTCTTTACCGAACAACAAATTATTTATTAAAAGTAAGGTAGGGTGTAGTTCAGATCCAAGATGGTGGTCGTTAACCTGAATCTCTTTGTGGGAAAAGGCCCCACGGTTATAAATACAGGACCTCTAGGTTGCTATTGCAGTTTGAGATCTCGGCCTTGCTGGCTGGTCCAGCCAGCCCTAGTAGATATCAACAAAGTGGTAGAGAGATGCTTTCTTGAATCACTATGGTCCATTAAGTGTGGGAAGACCCACCCTCCAGTGTGGCAAAGGGAATTTGTGCCTGGACCCCAGACCCATTGGCTGTGGCAGAGCACTTAACATGAAGGACTGTAAAGTTGAATACTTTTTCCTTATTTCTTTATTTTCCCGCCTTTACATTCTGTGTTTTGGTGTATTTTTCTGTTTTAAAGATGGCGCTGGAGAGCGGCGACATGATACAATGCTTTTCATTGTATTTTGTAACAAAATATGTGACAATAAATAAATCAACAGATAAATATTTACTTAACTAAAATCTTAATTTATTTTTTGTTTCCACTAATTGTAAGTCACATTTGTATGACATGTTGCATGTGAGCTTTACTTTCAGACTAAGATGTCAAATCTCTGGGATTGGTTAGAAGTCTTTTGGAACTGACGATCAATACCCCAAAGCTTGGTGCTAAAAGCTTTGGAGGAAAGTACTTTGTATTAGCAGTTTGCAGCTGTCTATCTGTATGGTACAGAACTACACCCTACCTTTTTATTAATAAATAACTTGTTGTTTGGTCGTACAGAACTTGAGTTATTGCTGAAAGAAGCAACATTCTTTCAAAGATTTCTATTTTGCATTCATTTAGACATTTCACAAGAACACAAATTCATGGGGAAAATCAACATTTAAATGGCATAAGAGGACAGTATTAGTTGGTTGGCAAATGGATTCTAATCAGTAGAAATACTGCCATGAAGAATGCTCTCATTAATTCAAATTATTGACTGTTTGCAACCTGCAAGGTACTTTTTCTACATAATCAGCTTATGCTTTCAAAACTCAAAACACAACTTCAACATTACATTTGTTACTGAAATTGGACAATATTTTCTAAATAATCCCAAGTGTCCTAAGAATCGTGTTGAAGATTTGCATTTTGGGAAAGCAAGTCTTAGCAGGACTTCTACTCTTAATGGTCAGGTCCTAGGGAGTGTTGCTGAACAAAGAGACCTTGGAGTGCAGGCTCATGGCTCCCTGAAAGTGGAGTCACAGGTAGATAGGATAGTGAAGGCGTTTGGTATACTTTCCTTTATTGGTCAGAGTATTGAGTACAGGAGTTGGGAGGTCATGTTACAGCTGTACAGGACATTGGTTAGGCCAATGTTGGAATATTCCGTACAATTCTGGACTACTTCCTATCGGAAAGATGTTGTGAAACTTGAAAGGCTTCAGAAAAGATTTACAAGGATGTTGCCAGGGTTGGAGGATTTGAGCTATAGAGAGAGGCTGAACAGGCTGGGGCTGTTTTCCCTGGAGCGTTGGAGGCTAAGGGGTGACTTATAGAGGTTTACAAATTAAGAGGGGCATGGATAGGATAAATAGGCAAAGTCTTTTCCCTGGGGTCAGGAAGTCATGAACTAGAGGGCATAGGTTTAGGGTGAGAGGGGAAAGATATAAAAGAGACCTATGAGGCAACTATTTCACACAGAGGGTGGTACATGTATGGAATGAGATGCCAGAGGAAGTGCTGGAGGCTGGTACAATTGCAACATTTAAGGCATTTGTATGGGTATATGAATAGGAAGGGTTTGGAGGGATATGGGCCAGGTGCTGGCAGGTGGGACTGGATTGGGTTGGGATATCTGGTTGGCATGGACGGGTTGGACCGAAGGGTCTGTTTCCATGCTGTACATCTCTATGACTCTATGACAATACATTTAAATTTGCCTGCCAGGCTTGCAGTTTGATGCAATCTCACCTACTGAAAATTACATTTATTAGCACAGAGGACCTTGTTTTTTGTTGCAAACCTATGAAATATGCACACATTGTGGCTGTTTCACCTCAGCTAAAGAGGTAAGAACCATTTGCTGATTCATTTCTAAGGACAATGCCGAACCAATCATAAAACAACCTGTCTTATGTAAAACTTCAACAAAACTTGGCCGTTAACTGTTAATCAGCATCAATGTGTACATTCTCCACAGCAACTCCTCTACCCATCAGGGTACACTCACCAACCAATCGGCACTGCCATCTCATGCAGTATTAAAGCAGGTTTTTACACATCAATTTGTATGCTTATCTAATTTTCTGATGAGTGCAAGCTGAAAAGCTTTGAATATGCATTTTTCAGCAATGTTAAATAATTCTTAAATCCACAAACATTTGATCAACGAATAATTCTAATCTAATTCAAAAGGTGCATTAGGAGGCACAAGGTTACAGTCACTGCAGGGCATATCCTTGTTGCAGTATTATCAAATTTAAATTATTAAGGCTAGGGGAAAGACTCTCCTTTACTTGTTGGAGGTGATACAGAGAAGGTTGGCTCAATTGGCCCCTACAGGAGGAGATCTGTATACTCTTGAGTTTAGAAGAATGAGAGCTGATCCCACAGAAACATGCAAAATTCTGAAGGGGTTTGACAAGGTAAATGATGAGAGATTGCTTCCACCAGCTGGGAAAACTAAACATGGGGATCAGTCTCTGGATAAAGAGCCAATCTGTTAGGACTGAGGAAGAATTACTTCAAACAAAGGGTTGTGAATCTTTCAAATTCTCTACACCTTGGATTTATGGGTGCATAATTGTTGAATACATTGAACGCTTGCTGAAACAAACTTTCCGTCTCTCAAGGAGTCAAGGAGTATGGGGAGTGGGTGAGAAACTGGAGCTGTAACCAAGGCCAGCCATGATTTTATTGATGGCAGAGCAGGCATGATTGGCCATATAACTAATCCAGCTTCTATTTCCTTGACATGATCTGTCAGAAGATCAAACTGATTTCTGCTCGTGGAGAAATTACTTTTGTGCTTGCGGTCTGCACTAACAGCAGGCTAGGTTACTGCAAAGAAGATCTTACTATAGTGCTGTGCAATGCTGTCAGCTGATTTCCCAGGTTAATGATACATCAGCAGTGTAGTTATATTGCAAGGATTCAGTTATCCACTGCCTTGCGGCCCTTATCTGTCAGTCCTCTAATGCCCCTCACTGTTAGAAAGCATCCAACCCTGGTGATGAAGACAATATCAAGATTGGAATGCTTCAGCAGTGCGATCCAAGATGCAGGAAAATTGACATTTTGGGCAAAAGCCTTTCATCAGGAATGAAGGGCTAAGATGGACAATCAAGTCTGCTCTGCCATTCAGTACAATCATGGCTGACCTTGGCTGTAGCTCCACCTTCTCCACCTTTTTTGGTGCAACAACGTATATCTTATAAAGTCTCTCCTCCCCTGGTTCTGGCTGAATCATCTTTATCTAGACACCTAAGTAGGCATTGTTCCTTATCAGCCTATACAGAGATGTTATTGTACACTCTGGAGCAGGTGGGACCTGAACACAGACATCCTGATTCAGAGGTACAGCCCCTAGACATCTGTATATAATTAAGGAAACAATGGTCAAGGTCCCTAGACATCTATGTATATTTAGGGAAACAAAATCCAATGTTTGTAAACCTTGCTACCTTCAACAACCAGTTAGTTAGCATCCATCAACAGAATCGATTAGATACTAACAGATTTCCCTCTTTTGTCTCTAAATTAATATATAAACAGAAAAATTATTCATAAAAGATACAGTACACTTTTGTTATATTATAATAATCAATTCTAAACATACTTCACATTCTCCCAATCTTGAAAACATACAAAAAAAATTGGATTACATCACATCCTCACAGTTCATTCGTTACCTCTCTTTGAGGACACCCAACAATATCTTCAGATTCTCAATTCTTTTGTCCAACAATCTCTTACCTGCTGACTTGCATCAAGGTAAGTTATTTTAGAGATCTCCTTCCTTTCTAACAGTTCCTTTATATTCACAAGATCAATCCTCAACAACTTTTCCGTGAAAGAAATAGCAGAATGAATAGTCATCAATATAACATTCTAGAGACACATTTCTTCCAATTGCCTCTGACAAAGGAGTTCTTTTAAAATCCTTGATAAATACACAAAACATATCTTTCAGTTTTACCAGCACAAGTGATCTCCACAGCTTTTAATCATTTTCTTTATTTTCTTTCAATTCTCAGGCCAATAAAGAACATTGATCATTTCTCATAAATAAAAATATAATGGATCCTGGGATCATTAAATAACCATATGGAAGATTAGTGTTTTAGGCACCAGTAAAGATGACTAATTTCACACTTTCTGGGTCAACCACGGGTGGAATTCTGAGTGCACACTGTTCTGAATATAATTCCTTTCATTTTTTATTTGCTTTCTGCACTTCCTAACAGTAGCAAATTTTGGCATGGTGCTGAATTCTAATACATCAGAGTCTGGTCTTTGTGTGCATTACCAGTTTAATTGCCCAACTAAGCTTCTCACCTGAACTGACACTTCTTTTGCTGTAAGTCTCACATTTGTGAGGATTGGGCCCAATTTATCAGGAATTGAGAGTGTGGTGCTGGAAAAGCCCAGCAGGTCAAGCAGCATCCGAGGAGCAGGAAAATCGCCATTTCGGGCAAAAGGCTTTCATCAGAAAAACTAAACATGGGTCCCATCTCTGGATAAAGGGCCAATCATTTAGGACTGAGGAGAAATTACTTCAAACAAAAGATTGTGAATCTTTCAAATTCTCTACACCTGGGATTAATGGGTACATAATTGTTGAATATATTGAAGGCTGGCTGAAACAGACTTTCCATTTCTCAAGGAGTCAAGGGATACAGGGAGTGAGTGAGAAGGTGGAGCTACAGCCAAGGTCAGCCATGATTGTACTGAATGGCAGAGCAGACTTGATTGTCCATCTTAGCCCTTCATTCCTGATGAAAGGCTTTTGCCCAAAATGTCAATTTTCCTGCATCTTGGATCACACTCTCAACTCTAGTCTCCAGCATCTGCAGTCCTCACTTTCGCCAATTTATCAGGATCTTGTTAACTTTCTCTAGGTATGACCATTGACACTTTATTATTCCTGACAGTCTGTCTCACGTCCCACCCTATACATTTAAAAGCTCCCAAAGTCCAACTTCCAAGATTTAATTATTTTATTCAAATGCCTGAGATCTCCTCCATAAGAAATTGTCTACAGATTTCAAGAAAATGCATTCTAGTTTTTTTCTTCACAGCTCCACTAAAACATTGCTGCATCAGGTTTTAATTGAATACATTGTGTTTTTGTTAGGATGGACCTAACTGGGAAAAAAAAACATCATAGTTTGATGGTTTCATCTGTAAACACACTTGTTTATACTGCATAATGTATCCTGTTAGATACTAACATCCACCATCTTAAAAGCTTCTTGGCCTTAACCATTGTCCTTTCGCCATGAATATCTAGTTTTACTACACTTTAACCCTCTTCAAGATAGTTAGTTGCCTCTCTGCATCTTCCCTTAATGGAGGCCCAAATATTCTTGATCCATCATTACTCTTTTTGCCAAAGTGAACATGCTTTTATGTTTTTGAATACTGTTTCATTTAACTTCATCCAAATAAAAAAATGCCTTTGTGGGAATCCATATGGATCCTGGTTTTGTCTGCACATTTATCAGATACACGGAGCATTCTATTTCATTCCTAATCAAATCTGCTCACTTGCCTCTTTTCTTGGCTCATTGTATGTTTCCCAGTTTCTCCATCTTGGTGATACAGCTTCTGTTGGTGGTATCACTTTCCAAACCAATGACTTGGCTCTGTCTTCCTCTTTCATCAACTGAAGTTTCTCCTCTGCTATGGCTGGCAAAGCTGTTAACCTTAATGTCCCAATGTCCATACTGCTAGCTCCAGCCCTGTCATTTCTCCCAGAATCACAATTGTGTTCCCCTAGCCCCCACATTCTATTCCATCAGATTCCATATTCAATGGATCAGCAATTCTACCACTCACTGTGATAACATAGCTTTCCCTCCACTTTCCCTTTCCCATTCAACATTTAAAGGGTCCATTTCCTCCATTCCATCAACTCTAACTTCTGTTTTTCTTTTTTTACAGCACCTTCTCATGCAAGTGCAGGAGATGCAGCATCATTTTGTTCACCTCCTTCCTTCACACCTGCCAAGGCCTGAACCAATCTTTCCAGTTGAAGAAGCACTATATTTATACCATTTACAATTTACTATGTGAAATGATCTGGTCTTATTTAGACTGGTTGGATTAAGTGCAAATTGAAGACTGTTTTGTTATTCAGTTTGCAAGTGCGAACCTGAGCTTTTTTGCCATTTGCCATTTTAATTCTGTATCTCATTGCCATTCTCTGTCCTTAGTACTCCACACTGTCACAATAAAGTTTAACAGAAGTTCAGGGAACAGCATCTCATTTTATTATGAGAAACTTCAATATTTCAGATTCAACATCGAGTTCAACATTTTCAAATCATAACCATTGATCCAGGCTTTTTGAACACCAACTGCTGGCTTTGCTTCAGCTGTTTGGTTAATCTCTCCTACAGGGTAAAAACAAGGACTGCAGATGTTGGAAACCAGTTTCTAGATTAGAGTGGTGCTGGAAAAGCACAGCAGTACAGGCAGCATCTGAGGAGCAGGAAAATCGACGTTTCGGGCAAAAGCCCTTCATCAGGAATACAGGCAGAGTGCCTGCAGGGTGGAGAGATAAATGAGAGGAGGGTGGGGGTGGGGAGAAAGTAACATAGAATACAATAGGTGGATGGGGGAGGGGATGAAGGTGATAGGTCAGGGAGGAGGGTGGAGTGGATCGGTGGAAAAGGAGATAGGCAGGTAGGACAAGAAATGGGGACAGTGCTGAGCTGGAAGTTTGGAACTGGGGTGAGGTGGGGAAAGGGGAAATGAGGAAACTGGTGGAGTCCACATTGATGCCCTGGGGTTGAAGTGTTTCGAGGCAGAAGATGAGGCATTCTTCCTCCAGGCGTCACGTGGTGAGGGAGCGGCGGTGAAGGAGGCCCAGGTCCTCCATGTCCTCGGCTGAGTAGGAGGGGGAGTTGAAATGTTGGGCCACAGGGCGGTGTGGTTGATTGTGCAGGTGTCCCAGAGATGTTCCCTAAAGTGCTCTGCTAGGAGGCGTCCAGTCTCCCCAATGTTGAGGAGACCGCATCGGGAGCAATGGATACAATAAATGATATTGGTGGATGTGCAGGTAAAACTTTGATGGATGTGGAAGGCTTCTTTGGGGCGTTGGATGATGGTGAGGGAAGAGGTGTGGCTTTTGCAATTCCTGCGGTGGTAGGGGAAGGTGCCAGGATGGGAGGGTGGATTGTTGGAGGGCATGGATCTGACCAGGTAGTTACAGAGGGAATGGTCTTTGAAGCAGGTGGAAAGGGTTGGGAAGGGAAATATATCCCTGGTGTTGGGGTCTGTTTGGAGGTGGCAGAAATGTAGTCAGATGATTTGATTTATGCGAAGGTTGGTAAAGTGGAAGGTGAGCACCAGGGGAGTTCTTTCCTTGTTACGGTTGGACGGGTGGGGTCTGAGGGCGGAGGTGCAGGATGTGGACAAGATGCGTTGGAGGGCATCTTTAACCACATTGCGGTCTCTAAAGAAGGAGACAGTCTGGTGTGTTCTATGGTGGATCTGGTCCTCCTGGGAGCAGATACGGAAGAGGTGGAGGAATTGGGAATACGGGATGGCATTTTTGCAGGAGGTAGGGTGGGAAGAAGTGTAATCCAGGTAGCTGTGGGAGTCTGGGTTTGTAAAAAATGTTGGTATCAAGTTGGTCGTCATTAATGGAGATGGAGAGGTTCAGGAAGGGGAGGGAGGTGTCAAAGATGGTCCACGTAAATTTAAGGTCAGGGTGGAATGTGTTGGTGAAGTTGATGAATTGCTCAACCTCCTCGTGGGAGCACGAGGTGGCGCCAATGCAGTCATCAATATAGCGGAGGAAGAGGTGGGGAGTGGTGCTGGTGTAACTACATAGCCAACAAAGAGACAGGCATACCTGGGGCCCAGACATGTGCCCATGACCACCCCTTTGGTCTGGAGGAAGTGGGAGGATTCAAAGGAGAAATTGTTGAGGGTGAGGACCAGTTCAGCCAAACGAATAAGAGTGTCGGTATAAGGGTACTGTTAGGGACATCAGGAGAGGAAGAAACGGAGGGCTTGGAGGCCCTGGTCATGGTGGATGGAGGTGTAGAGGGATTGGATATCCATGGTGAAGATGAGGCGTTGGGGGCTGGAGAAACGGAAGTCTTAGAGGAGGTGGAGGGCATGGGTGGTGTCTCGAACGTTTGTGGGGAGTTCCTGGACTGGGGGGATAGGACAGTGTCGTGGTAGGTAGAGATGAGTTTAGTGGGGCAGGAGCATGCTGAGACAATGGGTCGGCCAGGATGTCAGGCTTGTGGATCTTGGGAAGGAAGTCGAGCCGGGCAGTGTGGGGACTATGAGGTTGGATGCTGTGGGTGGGAGATCTCCTGAGGTGATGAGGTTCTGCATGGCCTGGGAGATGACAGTTTGGTGATGGGAGGTGGGGTCATGGTCAAGGGGGCAGTAGGAGGAGGTATCTTCGAGTTGGCGTCTGGCTTCAGCGGTGTAGAGGTCAGTGCACCAGACTAATGCTGCACCCCTTTATCTGCTGGCTTGATGGTGAGGTCAGGATTGAAGCAGATGGATTGGAGGGCTGCGCGTTGTGGGGGTGAGAGGGTGGAGTGGAGGGGGGGGGGGCACACAGGTTGAGGTGGTTAATGTCCCGGCAGCAGTTGGAAATGAAGAGGTCGAGGGCGGGTAGTAGGCCAGCGCTGGGTGTCCAGGTAGATGGAGTGTGTTCGAGGTGGGCGAAGGGGGGGTCCTCGGAAGGTGGGCGAGGGTCCTGATTGTGAAAGTAAGCTCAGAGGCGGAGGCGGCAGAAGATGTGTTTGACGTCACGGCGTGTATTAAATTCATTGATGCGTGGGCGGAGGGGCATGAAGGTGAGTCCTTTGCTGAGAACTGCTCATTCGTCCTCAGTGAGGGGGAGGTCTGGAGGGATGGTGAAAACTCGGCAGAACTGGGGGCTGGGAGCTGGGAGCTGGGACCTGGTGTGGGTATGGAGCTGGGAGTAGGGGTGGAGCCTGTAACTGGAGTGGGTGTGGTGGTGGGGGAATCGGGGTGGAGTCATGAGCAGGGGTGGTGTTCCCCTCAGAGTTCAGAGGGGCAGGGATGGTGACAGTGGGATCTGTGGGGGGGGTGGGTGTCAGCAGATTGCAGGTGAGTGGCTTCATTTCCCCTTACCCCACCTCACCCCAGTTCCAAACTTCCAGCTCAGCACTGTCCCCATGACCTGTCCTACCTGCCTATCTTCCTTTCCACCTATCCACTCCACTCTCCTCCCTGACCTATTACCTCCATCCCCAGCCCCATTCAGATATTAAAAACCACTATTATAACAAGGAACTTAGAAAAATTCAAGCTAATCACGCAGAATCAACATTGTTCTGTGAAATAAACTTCATGAAAAATCATCATGCTATGAATAAAGGGGAACCAGTACTGTATTCAGACTTCGAGAAGGTATTTGATAAATTGCCACATCAAAGCCTATTGTGGAAAATAAAAACTCACCATGTAGTGGGTGACAATATTCGCATGGATGGGAGATTTGCAAGGTAACAGAAAGCAGATGGTAGGCTTTGATGGGTCATTTTATGATTGACAAGATGTAATAAGTCTTGTCACAGGGATCAGCGCTAGGGCCTCAACATTTTACATAAATGACTGGGTGAAAAGGGCCATGCATGCAGATGAGAAAATAAGTTGTAAAGGTGAAATAATGAGGGTCCAAGTGGACATGGACAGCTTAAGTGAGTGGGCAAAGAGCTGACAAACGGGAGTATAATATGGGAAAAGGTAAAAATTTCTATTTTGGCTAAAGGAATTTTTAAAAGTTTACTAGACCAATACTTAGAATGGCAGTTTGCCTTAAGAGGTAAGGTTAGACAAGTTAGGCTTGTATCTAATGGCGTTAAAAAGAATGTGAGGTTATTTGATTGAAATATGTGTGATTCTGAGGGGTCTTGACAGGGTAGATGCAGAAAAGATGCTCTTTCTTTTTGGCGAACCTAGTGAATGCAGGGACATTGTCTTTTTAAACAAAAGGCCACCCATTTAATATAAAGACGAGGAGAATTTTTTTTCACCAATTATTATGAGTCTTTGGAATTCTCTCCTGAAAAGGTGGCGGTAGCAAAGTAATTAAATATTTTTAAGGAAGAGGTAAATAAATCCTTGATAAGTAAGGAGTGAAAGGTTTTCAGTGGTAGGCAGAAATATGAAATAAATGTCTTATTGAGCGAAGGGAAGAGTTGCCAATTTCTGCTCCTAATTCATATGTTTATATGTATTGGGACAACAATTGCATTATTAACCAATTCTGTGATTTAATTAGAGAGGATGTTAAGAGCAGACCTCTGAGAATTTGGTGGCATAGTTTGCTCTTGTCACCTGATTTACATATTAAATAGTTTGCCTGCTGTTAAATAGATGTCTTGCCTTAAATACCCAATAGGCATCATAAGTCAGGTCCTTAACATTTCAACAACATGAGACCACTTCTATTAAATGTTATTTATGTACAGAAACAACCAGCCCTCCTGTGGAAAATAAACTAAGCTATCTAGTTCTCTCTGCAGATGTGAATATGTCGAAACAGTGTCATGCGTTCTCTAGTTCAACCATATAAATAACAAAAAAAAATTAAAAATTCACACAGATAGCAGACAGTTCTCTGGGCTGTCATTTATCCATCAAAATAGATTAACAGGTCATATATGTCATTTGCTATTTGTGGGTCCTTGTTGTACACAAATTGGCTGCTGTGTTTCATTTTGCAATAGGTAACTATACTTCAAAAAAGTACTGTAATTCATTGGTTGTAAATTGTTTTTGTGCTAAGGATGTATCAAGCATCACATAAAGCAAGCTTTGTTCTTCAATTCAATTATAAAACTCATTAAGTTGATGAGGCAGCTGTGGTTAAAGCTGGTGTAATTCATCTTCCAAACCATATGCATCCTCTATGCATGTGGGCAGGATGAATATGAATGTAAGAATGAGAATGTCTCTTTGTATAAAGTAATGCTCTTTTTTCAATAAACATTCATTGCATATAATCTATCCATTATTACAGTTAGTGACGGTGACACCTTTGCAAAATAGCCAAAAGAACAACGGTTAAAAAGTTGAAGAGCAAGTACTTAAAGCTAGAAGTGTCAAGTGGAGCAGTCTACAGTTCCTTTTCCCAAAATCCCCAACATCAAAACATCTGTATCAAATAAATTCAATTCCACTCATATTTTGTTCAGAACCAATTGAGTGCATTGAACATAAATGCTAAGGAAAGATGGCCAATGCACCAGAGCTGCCTACTCCCTTCATCAAGATTTTCCCATATAACTAAGAATTGGCTAATGTAACATGTAAACCACCGTTAATATAAAACTATGGGTGAAGTGGAGTATTTTGCTTTGACATTAGTTATTTTTAGCTTATAAGATGTCATGAAGCTAATCCTTTGCAAGCACATTTTGTTCATTGAAGAGTCACATTAAAGCCTTTGAAGATGAATTTATCCATTTATTCCCAAATAACAATTACAAGACTCTTCACTGTGGTATATGCAGGCATGGTTTGTCCACAAAACAAAAATCTGGATAAATCCAGCTTTGCAAATGTGAAGCAATTACCATCTTTAACAAGAGAATATCCAGGCATCTACTCACGATTTGCAAGAATATATCGGGTCCAGTTCAAGAGGTTGATGGTGTGGAATGTGGCAACAGTGGTACAACTGAAGAATGAAAGAAACTGGGTTGTCAAAAAAATGTTTTCAGCTTTCAAAATGGGACCCAGTCAGTACTGATGCCCAACAGCAAGCAATATTGTGTATTTGGAAACGTGTCAGCCAGTTTCAAAATGGAAACCTGATAATAAGTGTTGTACTAGAGAAATTCATTCAATGTGCAAATTTATAGATCAAATCTCACAAACATGCTAAAAAAATGAATCCAAATATACACTGCAATATATATTGCAGATGATCATTGCTTTAACCCAGGCAAAGGAAGTGATAGTGGTCAAGGGCTGCGGCCTTACATGGCATGAGAGTTATAAACCATTTGCAGTAGTTCCTGTCCAAAGCATCAGAAATACATTTTTCTTTCTCAATATATCATGTTATGGTTTGCCCAGAACCAACAAGGCAGGCTTACTCTTCATTACAATTGCAAGATACCAATGAGCACTGTTGTCTTGTAGCATTGTGTCATAATCATGCCCCAAATTTTCAGGGACTAGATTGGGTTGGGATATCTGGTCAGCATGGACGGGTTAGACTGAAGGGTCTGTTTCCATGCTGTACATCTCTATGACTCTATGACAGAACTCCTTCATGTGTTTATCAAGCTAAAATAATGTATTCTAAATTTAAAGGGTCTTGTAATTGTTTTTTGGGGAATAAAAGAATAAATTCATCCTCAAAGACTTTAATATACACTTCAATGAACAAAATCTGCTCACAAAAGATTAGCATCGTTGCATCTTATGAGCAAAAATAACTAATGTTGAGACAAAATACTAATAGCAGTTGACTAATAGGAGTAACTACTAATAGTAATTTTATATTAAGGATGGTTTACATCTTATAACAATGGGAGACTTACATTGACTTTAACAACTAAACAACATTTTGAAGCATTTTAATTCTTTGGAGAAGAAAGAGAAGAGAATAAAAGACTGCCCAATTCCATTCTATAACCTATTAACCAATAGTAAACCATAAACCAGTTTATCCACCTGGCTGATTTAAACACTAGATTATAGGAAACAATAATGGGATGCCTAGTAAAGGTAGGATGGAGTAACTAACTAGAAAATGGGAATAGTGAGGCATTAAATACTTGCAAACATTTTAAAAAGGACATCAAACATCTTAATTAAAATAATAATATAAATAATTATTCCTCCCATGCCATAAAAACACACTGTGAAGCAAAATAAAGTGAACAGTATTTTTAGGATCATTTCTTTATTTTCCAAGATTAAAGCTCCATTCACTATCTTTACAGCCCTATTGGTTTATCATATCCAAATCACCATCTGCCATTGCTGCATTATTTCTTCATGGAATATTTTCCAACCAATGAAAAGCCATTGGCAGTTCATTACCCAAACTATTGTTCAATCTGACAGACGTAATTTTAGCTGCATTGTTTTGAAGCAGAGTTACGACTATCAGTTGTGAAAAAGCCAGCAGTACTGACTTTTCTACAGCCACCTTATCATATTCCCTTCAAGCAGATTCCAAGACCAGAGCTACAAGCAACCCTGTTTACAATGAAAACGTAAAGCCCCACACTCTTCCTTACTCACTTTACCACAGTGTGGAGCTTTTCTAAATTATAACAACAAATGTCAAGAAAAATAATTAATACGACAGGGATTAAAGGTCATATCCTACATTAAATAGTACATTCTGACACTTCCTAAATAGAATTGAACAATAAGTGAAAAAGTCCACATTAATTACTGTTCTATGACAGTGAATTTTCAGGCAGCTGACAATAACGTAAAGTTCAACATGGGTAAGATTTAATTTTAATAATTTTTGTCAGTAAATGTAAAAATTGAACAAATAGTGTCATTAATTACTTTCAACTCATGAAACAACTGCAAAGAAAATGATGAATTTATTAAAAAAACAGACTTTCACATCTTAATAGTATAAAGACTATGTTTTCTTCTCTGTAGAACTTAATAATGCTCAGTTCCTTGGAAGTAGAGAGAGAAATAAAAGGGAGATGTCTGATTATAGCACATTTCCATCCCTGTTATGATGCTCAGGTCATTTTGCAAAAGACAAAACTGTGATTACAATAGACACAAGAAAAACATTCTCAAGGAAGTAAGGCAGTAAGAAGACTAATTTTCTTCATTTCACCTGATCTTCTTCTGTCTGTAACTGATGCGTACCCAGATGCCAGATGTTCCTCTGGTCAGAAATTCAGAGGATTCCAAGCAGTAATGAATGGGAAGACTTGAATACACCTCCACCCTCATGAGCACTGACCTGGAATTTCACTATTAGGTGCTATTTTGTGTCCGAGTTTGTAGTCATACCACAGAGTCTTTGTACCAGCCTTGCCAGCCAACATTTTGGCAAGTCTCAAGCATGAAGTATCCTTTTCCCACTTCAGAATGGCAATTAAGTGACCTAATGCCATTTGTCCTTCCTCCAATAACTTTCGCTGTCCTTGAGGCCAGAGTTCTGATTGCCTCTAACATAATGAATGCTGAGCAGCATGGAATGTAAAAAAAAACAGGATACTCACTTTGATCACTTCTGCTCCCAGCCCTGAGATCTCTGACCTAATTCTTAGCACTGATATTCAGACCCCACCTGATCATAAGACTTTAAACAGGAGTATGCCATTTCACCCCCGATTGTTCTCACATGAAGTTTTCTACCTTTTCCCTGTAACCATTGGTCCCCTACTGATCAAGAATCTACCACAACCATAAATATGGTCTTATGGTCCTAACCATAACTTCTCAGTTTCTCACCCCACATTATGAAGCCCTGTGCAATACTACAGACCTCCTCAATCTTATTCCCACCAGCACCATATGTCAACACCTCCCCAGAAGCCTCCCACAATACCCCAGGTCCCTGTAACCAGACCAGAACATTGGCACATAAATGCTGTGCTTTCTGCATGGTCACGAGGTCTCAGACCCAAAATACTTCAGATGTCCTCATTTGACTTGGACTGTCACCTTTTTTGTTGTTTTTAAACAGGCACAGAGTAAATACACATTATTTCAGTCTGCAATGATTTGATTCTACAAATAGACAACATTTCCTAAATAATCCTGTGTATGCAAGAAATTACATGGAGACCCAGTTTAGGGTTGTCACTTAGGCTCACAGTTAGCACACTGTACATACTGAAAGTGATATATGCTAACATGCAAGCACTGGTTTTCTTGACAAAATATGACTTTTTTTAAAAGTTTAATTACAGCCATCTAGGAAAATGGTAACATCAAGGAGTCAGGAAAATTCCTGGCTTGGCTCACATACCTTGAATGAATGTGCCTGGAAAGGCAGGATTTCATTCCAGGATGATGGGTTGGCTCAGCCATCCAAGGAACAACTTCAAAAGCAGCCAAAGAGGCTGCTGGATGCTGAGGCCAACAGCTTAAAAGGGCTACCTTGGCTCAAAGCAACATCATCCCAATTATAAAGATAAAAGTAAAGCCATTAAGGTCTTAGTCATCACAGCCTCAGAGCCTTCATACACTGTGTATGACCCAAACATGCCAATTCATAGCCCTCCATTCAAACGGCACGGTGGCACAGTGGGGGCGGCACGGTGGCACAGTGGGGGCGGCACGGTGGCACAGTGGGCGGCACGGTGGCACAGTTGGGTGGCACGGTGGCACAGTGGTTAGCACTGCTGCCTCACAGCGCCAGGGACCTGGGTTCAATTCCTGCCTCAGGTGACTGACTGTGTGGAGTTTGCACGTTCTCCCCGTGTCTGCGTGGGTTTCCTCCGGGTGCTCCGGTTTCCTCCCACAGTCCAAAGATGTGCGGGTCAGGTGAATTGGCCATGCTAAATTGCCCGTAGTGTTAGGTAAGGGGTATATGTAGGGGTATGGGTGGGTTGCGCTTCGGCGGGTCGGTGTGGACTTGTTGGGCCAAAGGGCCTGTTTCCACATTGTAAGTAATCTAATTTAAAACTTATGCCTCCTTTGTCAACATATTTCAATTTTATGCTCATTCATCCATTATCCCATATAAAGAACTATGACACCTACAGTGATAATAGTTTGTGATAATAAAAAAGAAAACAGCTAATCACTGCTTATTTGCCAATTTCTTACAAGAATATATTTGTTACTTCAGACCAATAGAAGTACCAATCATACAGATCTTTTAAGGTATCAACAGCAAAAACTACAGACGTTTGAACCTGTTCATCGCATGTAAACAAGTACTGTAGGATTGACAGATTCTGACCACGATTCCCCATGATTCAGTCAAAGATTCAATATGAAGAACTATGACAGTGATAATAGATTACTTATAGTGTGGAAACAGGCCCTTCAGCCCAAAAAGTCTACACCGACCCATACCCCTCACACTACAGGCAATTTAAGATGGTCAATTCACCTAAACTGCACATTTTTGGACTGTGGGAGGAAACCAGAGCAAACCCACACAGAGAATGTGCAAACTCCACACAGTCAGTCGCCTGAGGCAGGAATTGAACCCAGGTCTCTGGTGCTGTGAGGCAGCATTGCCACCCACTGTGCCATCGTGCCTTTCCTTGTGATAGTAAAAAAGAAAACAGTTAATCACTGCTTATTTGCCAATTTCTTTCAAGAATATATTTGTTACTTCAGACCAATAGAAGTATCAATCATACAGACCTTTTAAGGTATCAACAGCAGAAACTGCAGTCATTTGAAACCTGTTCATCACGTGTAAACAAGTACTGTAGGATTGACAGAATCTGACCATGATTCCCCATGATTCAGTCAAAGATTCAACTCATTGCAATGTCTCCAATTCAGAACCAAATCAGGTTCCAGATGGGGTTAGAGCCAGGCATACTTTGCTTTTGCCATTTATCAAGAAAAAGGATCTCAGACAGTTTCAGCTGCATGATACCAGCATCAATAGACTGCACACTCACCAATACTTTGCCAGCTGATGGGAGCTTCTAAGGAACTGGCATGATAACTGTTGAGTTGGTGGGGGGGAGAGGGTGAGAGAGGAAGGTGGTCTCTTCCATCAGTCAGAATGAAATACAGTATGTCCGAGATCCTGAACCCCACAGAGTCTTCAAATGGCTGGACTTCAGCAGCTACACCAATGTGGTTCAACTGGCAGCTGTGGGAAAGGCCTTGTGAATGGTTCTGGAGTGAAGGGTGGGAGGAATGTTTGAGGAGAAGTCTGTAGATACTGCGGAAGCAAGAAACTCCCTCAGTGATATTGTTGATGCATGATACCTTAAGTGCTGGATCAAAGAGTGGCGAGGGATCCTGTGTGTTGTGAATCCAGTCGATGCTTCCAATGGAAGAGGCCTACACCTGCCCTAAAACATGGAGCAGAGATGACCTGTCAGGAGATGGAAACAGAAGCAGCAGAAGCCACCAATTTAATATTGCCTAGGAAGCTAAGCAACCCAGACCCCAGCACAGATGTTCTGCCTCAGAGCCTGAGACTCTTGGAAAGTATGAGTACATAAGTTGATGAGGATGGATAGTGAGTACTGATAATAAAGTGTGCCCTAAGATATTGCTGACTGGTTCAGAGGAGCAAGCAGTGAGCTGGAGCCAACAAGTAACTGACTTTCATGTCAAGACTTGACACTGTCCAGTTTCTATCTGGCAGCGGGGAGAATGGGAAGCTGTATATCAGTAAGGCGAGATCAAGCCTCTCACCACTCACTGGTGAGAATCTCAACTCGCTGTTCAACACTTGGTTGGAAAATGAAACATTTTGTTCTCAGTTCGGAGAAGCTCCTTGCTTGTCATCTCACATATATTTCCCACTTGCTCACCAAAACCCCATCATTCAGTGTCTGGGAAGATTCTGCCTTGAGTCTTCCTTGGTTGACTTTAATTTCTCTTCATGTTTCTATTGGCCTGATGCCAGTGGAATAAAGAATTCCTGCTTCATGACATTTGACTCATCTGTGTATTCAAATGGCATGTTACACAGGGTTAAATCAAAACAATAGATGTTTAATTTTACTTTAGTGTAGGACCACATACTTTGTACTGTTAATTTCAATTAGTAAGATCAAATTTGTTCAGCCTAAGTATTAAATATATTCATTAGCAAATACTGTCAGCACTGCTATTGACAAGTCTGGAGATAGTTCGACTTGACTAAGCTAGAACATACACAATAATGCTTTCAACAGATCAGTGAAACCAATATCTTGACAACCAAGTAAATTCATTCCTGGCACTTTCTGAAGAGAAAAATCTATCCTCTGACTGAGAGCTATTTATTAAACCAATTCTATAATTCATTCAATTAATTTTATCCATAGACTATTTTAATTATTATAGAATATTTCAAAAAAAATTTGCTGCATTGCTTGAATATTTAATGTTTGACTTGATTTATTATGGACTTACACCAAGAAATGAATTGTGGGTGATGGGTAGAAAGCTGTTTGTGTGACTGGAGCCTGATGTGCAGTGGCATACCACAGGGATCTTAGTCACTTATTGTTTTTGATATTCATGAATGATATAGATAAGAAACTCAGGTGGACAATAAGTAAGTTTGCAGATGACACAAAGGTTGGCCAGGTGGCTGACAGTGCAGGGGAAAGTCTTAGGTTACAGGAGATGGGCAGATTAGTGGTGGATGGAACTTAACACTGATAAATATGAAATGATACACTTCTTTAAGAAGGTACAAGACAAGGAAGTACTAAATGAATGGCAAGATACTGGGAAGCTCAGAGGAGCAGAAAGATCTTGAGGTGCTTGTCCACAGATCTCTAAAGGAGAAAGGACAGGTTAATGGAACAGTTAAGACAACATACGGGACTCTAGCTTTTATCAATTGTGGCATAGATTATAAGAGCAGGGAGGTCATGTTGGAGGTGTACAGAACTTTGGTTAAGCTTCAGCAGAATAACCGTGTGTAATTCTGGTCACCACATGTAAGGAAGGATATGATTGCACTGGAGGGGATGCAAAGGAGATTCACTAATATGTTGCCTGGGATAGCTATGAAGAGAGGCTAGCTATGCTTGGTTTGTTTTCTTTGGAGCAGAGAAGGTTGACAGGGGGCCTGATGAAGAATAAAAGTTTATAGGGGGGCATAAACAGGATGACACCTGTTTCTCTTAGTTGCAGATTCAATGACAAGAGAGAATAACTTTAAAGTGAAAGTCAGCAGTTTTAGAGGGAATTTGAGGAAAATCTTTTAAACCCAGAGGGTGGTGGGGTTCTAGCCTGCAAGGATGGCTGAGGCAGAAAACCTCAGAATATTTAAAAAGTACTTGGATGTGCACTTGAAGCATCATAGCATTTAAGGCTATGGGCCTAGTGCAGGGAAGTGGGGCTCATGTAGATAGCATCCAAGGAACAGGAAATTCGACGTTTCGGGCATAAGCCCTTCATCAGGAATTCCGCGATGGGCTAAAGGGCATTTTGCTACAGCGTACATTTCATTATTATGAATTCACTGTAATACAATTGATGGATTGGGAACACTGTTTCTAAAGCATGAACTTTTAAAACGTGTGTTGGCTGTAACCCAATTACATGAATATGGTGGTGGGAGCACAACTTCTATTATGCGGCAACAGGGAAGAATGCAAAGGTAAGAGTGCATGTTAATTGATGTTTGAGTCCAATATGACTCTTCTTTATTGGACTTGAAACATTAACTCTAATTCTCTCTCCACAGATGCTACTAGATTTGCTGAGTTTCTCTTGCAATTTTGTTTCTAATTCAGGTTTCCAGCATCTGCAGTACTTTACTTTTGAGTATATTGAGCTGACAATTCTTTTTTTTCAAATATGGGTGCATTCAGTTTCCAAACAGATGATTATTGAAGTCAAAGGTTTGAATAATGCGATCAAGTTGTACCTTCTAACTGAAGTTGAATAACTATGTAAATCAATTACCTTGCAAGAGATTCAGAGTATTGATCAAGGCATTTTGCTCATCCAGTTGTGTGTAGTGTCTTGTTCCAGCAGGCTTCTTAGTGATGTCGTATAGCAATATTCAGCAAGCCTACGTCTCTTGGTAATTTTTCCTGCATGTTGTCCTCTAGACATGTTCCATTGAGACTTGATTCAACCATGGATTTGTATTGCTTTGCAATATGTGGTAATTGCTGGCATTTAAATGGCATACAAAATGGAATCCATGCTTGTTAGCTTGTAAATATATTGGATGAATCATTCTTGAGGGACAGCTAAATAGAGTTGCATTGGTATCTGTAGCTTTCCAGATAAAATCATGACCCAACTTCTAACATTAACATATACAGAAATCTACCTTCACCATCTCTATTTCAAAACATCCACCACAAAATAACTGTAGGT
Source organism: Hemiscyllium ocellatum (assembly GCF_020745735.1). NCBI lineage: Eukaryota > Metazoa > Chordata > Chondrichthyes > Orectolobiformes > Hemiscylliidae > Hemiscyllium > Hemiscyllium ocellatum. Next base: position 60,667,499 of record NC_083407.1, on the reverse strand, counting down.
TAACTATAGATCATTCCTGATGAAGGGCTTATGCTTGAAACGTCGAATTCTCTATTCCTGAGATGCTGCCTGGCCTGCTGTGCTTTGACCAGCAACACATTTTTAACTATAGATCATATCAGTATTAGGGATGGCTCTTTTTGAAGAACAGATGGTTATCACAATATGAAGCCAGATGTGTGCCACGTTTGACATTCTGCAATGACTATCCATATAAAACAAATAATAAACACTTGTTTACAAGAAGCTACACCTTAACCACTGTCACTTGCAAAGGAAATATTAGGTAGTATTTGCATAGATTGGAGTGGTCTAGGCATACTTCTTGTACAAAGTGTAAAAAAAATACATTATTGTCTCACACAATAATCCTGCAGCCAGTGTTCAGAGAAACAACTTACACTCATCAAATGAACTGGCCATGGAAATATTATGTACAACATTGACTATCATCCTGGAAGCTACCACAATATTATTATTAAAATAATCAACTTTGATTTCAGGCTTCCAAAAAAGAAATAATGCAGGGGTTAGGGGTTAGGGAGACCTAGACTAATGTCTACATCCCTGGATCCTGACACTGAAGAAATTTCTGAACTGCAGGGATGAATTTTGAGTTGCAAGCTTGAGCAATTGCTAGTTGCATTCCTTCTACTATCGCTGTCTGTGACAAAAGTGTACAAGTAAATTTGACATAATGAAAGTTTGTGTGCAATAGTAATTGTGGAGGATATGTTGGTTCATGTCATCCTTGATAAGAAATATGATGAAGGGTGAGAAGTAGATGTTTGTTATGCTGATATCGGTAAGCCTTTTCTCTGCTTGTCGAAAGTGACAATGCAGATTTTGATTTTGATTTTTATTCTTCAATGCAATTTGCACCTAAGTTTTAAGTAGAATCTGATTCTTATCCCAGCCTTCTTTGGCATAGCACTTGTGAATCAACTTAAAGATTAGATTAGATTCCCTACAGTGTGGAAACAGGCCCTTCAGCCCAACAAGTCCACACCGATCCTCCGCAGAGTAACCCACCCAGACCCATTTCCCTCTGACTAATGCAGCTAACACTATGGGCAATTTAGCATGGCCAATTCACATGACCTGCACATCTTTGGACTGTGGGAGGAAACCCACACAGACAAAGGGAGAATGTGCAAACTCCACACAGGCAGTCACCCAAGGTTGGAATCAAACCTAGGACCCTGGTGCTTGAGGCAGCAATGCTAACTGCTGAGCCACCGTGCTGCCCCAAAGATCTTCAACTTCAAAAGGTGTAAAATGGCTCATATATCTCCACTGTACATTACTATTGCAGTGTCTCCACCAAAATTTGTTTTCTAATGGATTATGGCAGCCCTATTAATTGAACTAGCAGAACTCCATTGTTGCAAAACTCAGAAATTTGAACAATATTTCTGTGTTTGTATGTCTTGTTGCACTCTGCATAGAACCACCATCAATCAATGCACTTGCAAAAATAAATACAAAAGATTTATATTAGATGATTATTATTAGATATACTAGATGGTCAAACGCGTGCACAGAAAAATTCAAAGGACATAACATTTCTAAGTTTGTGTACAAAACTGTCTGTTCTAACTAACAATAGCTGGGTCCTGGTATGCCCAGAAGGCACACAAAAATGTATTTATTCTTGCAATTTTTTTCATGGTTTTTAGTTTGACCTTTCTTTAAAAAATCAATGACCAGTAAAAACTGATAATGGTCTGGTAAATTTCTCAAATGCTTATTCTACATTTTTGAGCCAGAACACGAACAGACTATTCAACAATGGACAATTAAAATTACAGGACAAATTATATAATTGATATAGAACATGTCTAGTTACTGATTTGTACTTCCTTATGATTATCAGCATTGGAGCACATACGATAGCTTCACTGGCTTTCCTCAGGAATTCAAGGTTACAGCAGCTGTGAAAATACTACTGTTTTGGTATAGCATTTATCTACAAATGGCAGCCACACCTGTCAAATAGTGTTATCTTACAGAGATAAAAGTGAGGTAGTAAATGAACCCAAATACCTTTTTTGAGTGATCTGTCTTTACAGACTGATGTTGTCTAACTAGTATAGAGAATTCAAATTGTGGCAATAAATAGCTGAAAGGTCAGTATTCAAACTTAGTGGCTTCAATAAAAATCTTTAAACACACACATGTCCTATTCATTTGCCCTTTTTTAACTGTCTGTTAACCTTTAATCTACAATTTATCAATGTAGCTGTCAAATTTTATGTTATGCAAAGTAGTTAAAAATATTATGAATGTAAATTGAACAAAAATGTTTGAAGCACTGGACCACATTGTGAGGGGTAATGGGGGATCTCACTGGTCAGCTAGAAAGCTTGTGGCAATCCCTCATCATGGGGAAGACCTGCTGAGTTACGTAACTATTTAGACACCTGGGCAGCAAAAGCCTTCCCTGATATCAAGGCGTAGCCCAGACGAGGAGGTCTTACTCACTGAGAGATGCCAACATATCAAAGGCCGACAGCTCTACTGTATGGCAACACCGGTGGGAAGATGGTGATGGCTGTCAGTGCCACACCCACGAGGTCAAAGGTAAGAGGTCGCAGGAAGAGTGTCTCAGGGTGGACCTTGCAGCAAGAGCAGAGGCATGGTTCTCAGCAAGACCCCTTTCTTGATGCTAAGTGCTTTGAACAATCACTATACCTTAAGTGGGGACCACTTGCAACCTGACATGAGTTTCCTTATGGTGCTCCTCGAATGATGAGACACTCTTCCACTGCTGAGTTAACACCAGTGATGGCTGGATCAAGCTCTTAAATAATTATTAATGGCCTGTGTGAGAACCTTAATTGGCAGTGGAGCAGCAATGTCATGTACGAGTTTTCGCCCACAAGCTTAATCAGGACGGATGCAGGAGTGCGATGGGATCCCCGTCTCCAATTCCATTGCCTGATTAAGTGCTCCCCTACCTACAATAACATTTACCATGGGGAATCTGCCACTGAACTACTTTGTTTGCATGTAAAGTTGGTAGTTTTATGAGTTTTGTTGTAAAATATTAAAAATTTAATGGGAAATTCAGGTGAACATGCTATGTGTATTAGGCTATCAGATTGGACTGACCTCAAGACAAATATTAATTTTGACATGAAACAGGCCTTACAAAATTAAAGGAAGGGTAAAAACTGAATGAGAATAAAAATGAAACATCTAGGAAAATAGCAAATGTGCTTTAAAGAGCATTTCTAATACACAGTGTTCCCAAGACAAAAAAACAACTCCCTTGATTGTTAGAAGAAACCTTTATTTCCAGTTCTTTGTCAGCAGCTGATGGAGTTGGCTCACCATAGGTGAAATAATTTTGAAACCGCTTTTTACTCGGCTAATTAATTCTTTACATAACTGACACCTCAAAATTCATTTTCTGCAATGTTCTATTGTTTACAAGAATGACCCCCAATATCAGCTGAACAATTGCTATCCAGCTTGATTCACCACCAATCTATTGATAACAGGCAATAAAATTAAGATGTGTCCAAACAGTTCCAAGGGATCTGTAATATTAACTTTATAGTCCTGTCCCCATAACATAATAGGACCCATTTTGAATGCTTAAACAAGATTGCACAAATCATGTATGATTATTGAGAATGGAGTAAAATTGTGCAGATTATCTTGCACACACTGTCTAGCTAATGAGGGAGTGTTTGTCAGCTATCTAAGAACCAATTAACAACTATCCTTTTTGATGGAGAGGGGTTACTCCCTTAGAACATGATGGCTCTCTGAATGCATGCCAGCTATGAAAGATTGGAGCAAGGTCATTGCTCTGGAGCAGACTCAGTAATTCAATAAATGAGTCTGGCAGTTCATAACATTCCATGGTACATGTTCTAACAATTCTTGAACATATCAGCAGAGTCAATAGTTTCAAATCCAATGTTAAAATGTTTAGGTCTGTCCATCTCAGATTAGAGGTGAACACAAGTCCATGCCTTGGTAGCACCTCCTTCCACCCCATGCCCCAGGGTACATCCTCTAATACTGAGGGACAAACTAGGCCTACAGGATGCAGTGCTACAGAAGCTGATTACTCTTTGGGGAATACATTCTGCATTAGTAGCTGCTTCTGGCACAATGCACCATCTTGTGTTGAGACTCGACGCACACAACCCCAGTGTGTGACAGCAGCTAACTCATGTAGAGTATTGGAAAAGGGTTATGGGAATCGGACAGAACATTGATGTGTGATTATAATCTGATCAGCCATGATCTCATTGAATGGCAGGAGACTTCAAGGGATGAATGGTCTAATCCTGTTCATATCCTAAGTCATATGTTCCATGTATTTAAAGGATCAGGTTCATAACCTACACAGACTAATAAAGCACACATCACCAATTATTATAAAATATTGCTGTAAAATATTGTCATTTTAAACATAACAGTGCAATATTCTTAATTGCACGGCACCACATTCAACTACAATAACTTCTGATGGGTAAATTCTATATTTGAGCCAGAAATATTTAGAACAGTACCAGGCAACAATTCTCATATTTTTCTCCTTTCATTGAGGAAAAAATGAAAACTATTCCACATCATTCACAAGCACCAGAAATGACTTAATACTGGACATCTATACTGAACACAGACCTCACAATTGACGATGAGTAGTGAATTAATTAACCATAATGCCTTGGGCCCTCAAAGAAGAGTCTAACAAATCAAAGATTTTTTTAGTTCAATTGATAACCAAACTGCAAGTCAATTAAAGTAGCCAAGCTGCTTATCAAGCACTTCCAAACTAGTGAATACCTGATTTCAATAAGCTCAAAATCCAGAGAAAGAGAAAGTAATTGAATTTGATTAATCTTCAAAAACTATTTAATTGCTTTGTCAGTTACTAGTTAATCTTGCTTGTATTACCTAACACAGACTGATAATTCAATCCATTTAGAAAAACTCAAGGAGCAAGAGTTCATCTTGCATCCTGGAACCAATCATTCATCTGTCATACCACTCACTTTTCTTACCTCAATAGCAGTTGCACCATCTTCCTCAGATGTTTTATAACAACTTGTTGGGGCCAGTTTTCCTATTTCATCATAGTTCAAAAATTAAAAAGGAAGGCTGTCATAATATTGGTCTAAAGGTTGGTAATATGTGAAAAGTTATGCCACTGTTAACCGAAAAGACTGAAGAAGACAGCGGTGTAAAATGACATAAAATTTGATATTGCAAAGCCATAAGCATTCCTGTGTAAAATAAAACATACTTTAAATATATGTTGAAAAATGTGATGCTGGAAAAACACAGCAGGCCAGGCAGCATCCGAGGAGCAGGAGAATCGATGTTTCGGGCATCAGCCCTTCTTCAGGAAGGGCTTATGCCCAAAACACCGATTCTCCTGCTCCTCGGATGTTGCCTGGCCTGCTGTGTTTTTCCAGCATCACATTTTTCAACTCTGGTCTCCAGCATCTGCAGTCCTCACTTACTCCTAGTTGATCTATACTTTAAATATATGCGATATAGCTCTGGATCTCATAGTATTAGCCATGGGAGCTGGTAGTGGTGCTATCAGAGTCAGAGATAATGCTCTGGGAAGAATGTGGGTTAATATCCTGCGATGGCATCTGGTGGAAACTACTTTCAATTAATACATTCTGGAATTGAAAGCTCACCTCTGTATTAGTGTCCATGATTACTGTAAATGCTTGCACTAAAAACCCTTAAGAGAAAGAAATTTGCCATCCTTATCAGTTCAAGCCTACATATAACTCCAGATCCGTAGCAATGTTGTTGTTTATTAGTTGCCCTCATAATTTGGAGTGGCCAGTGATGCTCATCAGTGATTTTAGAAAAGTTAGCTGACAGATTTGATGAGAAGAAAATATTTATTTCATCAAGACAGCATTAATGATCTTGATGTAGGTTTGCTCACTGAGCTGGAAGATTCTTTTTCAGATATTTCATCACCATACTAGGTAACATCACCAGTGAGCCTCCAGATGAAGCACTGGTGGCATGGCCCACTTTCTATTTCCATATTCAGGTTTCCTTAGGTTGGTGATGTAATTTTTCTGTGGTGATATCATTTCCTGATCCTTTTCTCAGGGAGTGGTAGGTCTCTTTGTTCAGCAACACTCCCTAGGATCTTACCATTAAGTGTATAAGTCCTGCTAAGATTTGCTTTCCCAAAATGCAGCACCTCGCATTTATCTGAATTAAACTCCATTTGCCACTTTTCAGCCTAATGGCCGATCTGGTCAAGATCTTGTTGTAATCTGAGGTAACCCTCTTCGCTGTCCACTACATCTCCAATTTTGGTGTCATCTGCAAACTTATTAACTGTACCTCTTATGCTCGCATCCAAATCATTTATGTAAAGGACAAAAAGCAGAGGGCCCAGCACCGATCCTTGTGGCACTCCACTGGTCACAGGCCTCCAGTCTGAAAAACAACCCTCCACCATCACTCTCTGTCTCCTACCTTTGAGCCAGTTCTGTATACAAATGGCTAGTTCTCCCTGTATTCCATGAGATCTAACCTTGTTAATCAGTCTCCCATGGGCAACCTTGTTGAACGTCTTACTGAAGTCCATATAGATCACATCTACAATCTCATCAATCCTCTTTGTTCTTCCTCAAAAAACTCAATCAAGTTTGTGAGACATGATTTCCCACACACAAAGCCATGTTGACTATCCCTAATCAGTCCTTGCCTTTCCAAATACATGTACATCCTGTCCCTCAGGATTCCCTCCAACTAAATGCCCATCACTGATGTCAGGCTCACTGGTCTATAATTCCTGGCTTGTCCTTACCATCCTTCTTAAAGAGTGGCACCACGTTAGCCAACCTCCAGTCTTCCGGCACCTCACCTGTGACTATCGATGATACAAATATCTCAGCAAGAGGCCCAGCAATCACTTCTCCAGCTTCCCACAGAGTTCTAGGGTACACCTGATCAGGTCCTGGGGATTTATCCACATTTAACAGTTTCAATACATCAGCACTTCCTCCTCTATAATATGAACATTTGCAAGATGTCACCATCTATTTCCGTACAGTCTATATCTTCCATATCCTTTTCAATAGTAAATACTGATGCAAAATACTCATTTAATATCTCCCCCATTTTCTGTGGCTCCACGCAAAGGACACCTTGCTGATCTTTGAGGGGCCCTATTCTCTCCCTAGTTAGCCTTTTGTCCTTAATGTATTTGTAAAATCGCTTTGGTTTCTCTTTAATTCTATTTGTCCCCTTTTTGCCCTACTGCTTTCCCTCTTAAGTATATTCCTACTTCCTTTATACTCTTCTAAGGATTCACTCGATCTATCCTGTCTATAACTTACATATGCTTCCTTTTTTTTTAACCAAACCCTCAATTTCTTTAGTCATCCAGCATTCCTTATACCTACCAGCCTTCCCTTTCACCCTAACAGGATTCACCCTAACTTCCTCTGGATTCTCGTTATCTCATTTCTGAAGGTTTCCCATTTTCCAGCCGTCCCTTTATCTGAGAACATCTGCCCCCAATCAGCTTTCGAACGTTCTTGCCTAATACCATCAAAATTGGCCTTTCCCCAATTTAGAACTTCAACTTTTAGATCTAGTCTATCCTTTTCCATCATTATTTTAAATCTAATAGAATTATGGTCGCTGGCCCCAAAGTGCTCCCCCACTGACACCTCAGTCACCTGCCCTGACTTACTTCCCAAGAGTAGGTCAAGTTTTGCACCTTCTCTAGTAGGTACATCCACATGCTGAATAAAGAGACCTTGGAGTCAGGTTCATAGCTCCTTGAAAGTGGAGTCGCAGGTAGATAGGATAGTGAAGAAGGCGTTTGGTATGCTTTCCTTTATTGGTCACAGTATTGAGTACAGGAGTTGGGAAGTCATGTTACAGCTGTACAGGACATTGGTTAGGCCACTGTTGGAATATTGTGTGCAATTCTGATCTCCTTCCTATTGAAAAGATGTCGTGAAACTTGGAAGAGCTCAGAAGAGATTTACAAGGATGTTGCCAGGGTTGGAGGATTTGAGCTATAGGGAGAGGCTGAACAGGCTGGGGCTGGTTCCCTGGAGCTAGGAGGCTGAGGGGTGACCTTATAGAGGTTTACAAAATTATGAGGGGCATGGATAGGCTAAACAGACAAAGTCTTTTCCCTGGGGTGGGGGAGTCCAAAACTAGAGGGCATAGCTTTAGGGTGAGAGGGCAAAGATATTAAAGAGACCCACAGGGCAACTTTTTCACGCAGAGGATAGTACATGTGTGGAATGAGCTACCAGAGGAAGTGGTGGAGGCTGGTACAATTGCAATATTTAAAAGGCATTTGGATGGGTATATGGGGATGGAAGGGCTGGAGGGATATGGGCCGGGTGCTGGCAGGTGGGACTAGATTGGGTTGGAATATCTGGTCGGCATGGACGGGTTGGACCGAAGGGTCTGTTTTCATGCTGTACATCTCTATGACTCTATGACTCTAAATGGTACAGCTTCATGCCCTAAAATTGAATCAGGCAGCTGGCATACTGGCAATGCGCTGTGTAGAAACAAAGAAGGGGCAGTCCTAATGAAAATAAATTTAAATAGCAGGAAGTGCTGAGAGTTAAAAATAGAGACGATCACAGCACCACCTAGCTTGAACATTCAGTTAGCAAGACAAAAATCATGTACTTCACGTAAATTGATTGAATTTAAAATTAAGTATAATAACTAAAGTATTTTGAAAAAGTGCTATTCTGATACATTGACATATGCTGTGACATAAATCTGAAGGTATCAGTCGAAAGTGATAGCTGTAGGCAATGCATATTACACACTAGAACTTGTACGTGACTCAACTTCTAATTTATAACCAGTGTGTCTCTAATAATAAATCAGCAAATAACACAATTTATTTTTAACAATAGGCATATTATGAACAAATTGTAACAGGAAAGTGACACTTACAGGAACTATTCAATAATTACAAGACCTTTTAGATGTTACAAACATGTCACATGGCAGTTTCACAAAGAGGCTGAGACTACACAAAAGTGCAATGTGTTAATCATCATGGGTAATGAATGCCAGGAAGTAAATGTGATGCTTACTCAAAAATATGCTATACATAACACTTTTAATGCATTATAGATGGGAGCAAGAAAACACAGATTTTTATTTAAAAAATACTGTTACCTTTCTTAAACTTTGATTACTTCACCCAATTTTTGAATAAAACATTTGAAATAAAATAATGTTAATAAAAATGAATTTTGTGATATTATAAATATCAAAAGACTAATAAGCTGTCTTAAAGTCAAAGAATTACAACGTTTAATTATTGATTATTATTTGTAACTATTGGCATTTTAAAAGGCACATAGGATTTAGTATGTATGGCTATGACCATGTGCTGATGAAAGCACATTATTAGTTCATGAGTTATTCAATATTTTGCAATGTTGCATGTGTTATCTGAACTCTTAATAAGAGAACAGAGTCATTCCGAAGAAACATTACATATGCCAAAGGTTGCTCAGTGTTCATCCACTATTTTTGCCAATATTTAACAAAGAGAGAGAGAAAAGGCAGGAACATGGTTTTAAATTTGTATTCAGTCATGGTTTCTGAGATAGGTATATCTCAACTATATGTCGCATTTGTGTCTATCACCCACATAACTACTGAAAATTAGAAACAAACCAATTTTTCTCCGCAAATTTATGGCAAGCCATCACTAAGTGCTCTAAGGGTGTAACATTGATTATCAAGCTAACAATGCTGAGAATGTGAGTGCACTTGTCAACTTCCTCAACAGCCTATAATCACAAAAATGACAGACAGGTTTGTTTATGGCCTAAGTGGATACAAATCATGGAACTCCAAAGGCAACTATCCACTAACAGGAAGCTTTAAACTTCAAAGTCATCATTCAATGTATTTTGTTGGCATATCTTAATAAGATTTTTAAAACAATAGAACGTGACAAGAGCAGCCCTGCATCTCCATGATGCCTGTTATTTTTAACCTTTGGCATGCTGGGGAGCAACAGTTGTACATCCATAACCCACCAGCCAGCACAGATGAAGATCAAATGCACTCGCTGTCAGGCAGTTGTCACACCTGACGCTAGCCTATCATAAAAAAAGGGACATGCTAGTAAGTGATGACCTGCAACACAACATCAAATGCAAAATTAGATATTTTTTTTAAAAGGACAGAAAAATCCATGACAGCGTGGGAGTGTCATTTTAAATCCTTGAAACACGGTGGCGGTGGGGGGACGGGGGAGGTGGGGCGTGGTAAAGTTATCGCACAACCTTGAGTTCTACTCCAAAAAAAATCACAATCTCTTTGTACCTGCTGTTGATGTGTATGTTAATGTGGTGATTTTATGTAATGTGAGACAATGATTATTGCACATCATTACGACTGCAAAATAATCAGGTTTCAGTGGTATTGTTAAAGGGAAAGATGTATTAGTTCATACCGTGATGTTTCACCACGGGTACTGTGAACATTAACATAAAGAAAAGGTCATTAGATCACTAGTTATTTGGTTCTTTCATGAGGGTGTGAGCGTCGCTGGCAAGACTAGCATTTATTGTCCATCCTTAAATGTCCTTGAGAAGGCAGTTGTCAACTGCCTGTAACCTTTCTTTCTGAAAGGAGGAAGAACTCAGACTTTGAGGACATAAAGTTAGCTATCATGTTTATTGATTACAAATTGTAACCTGAGACAATTTTTCGATACAGCTGCAGCATATCTAAAAATGAGCAGCGGAGGCGGTGCTTAGCTCCACCAGCAAATCCTACAAGTCACCCCGTTGGCGTGCATAGAGAGCTAACATTGCAATAGGTATTCGAGATGTAGCTAGATGGCAACTTCCAGGACAGTAAAAACGGTGGCACACATTCACGATAAAGGTTGTCTATTGAAATGGATTTAACTATAGTCAAAATGTACTGTCTTATTGTTTGAAATGCTAGCAAGTGTATCCATCAATTCTCGAAGTACGGTTCTCAGAATTAAGAATTTCAAATCAATACAATTTGCACAGCGTTTAGTTTTACACAAAACATGAACTGGTTAAAATTCAAACGATGCAATCTTGATTTCCGAGCAGGCACAAAGCGCCATTGAGCTTTCGTTTCAATGCTACGAGCACTGCCCTAGCCTGGCAACCGAGGAGTGTCATTACAGCAAGACAACATCAGTGTTCCTTTCCATTTACAGAGTGATAAAATGTTATCAATTACCGCAATTTCAAAAATATGCCAGAGTAAATAAAAGGGCACTGCTGGTTATCTTTATGTCAGTTGTCAAAGACTTCATCCGAGATTTTCTTTTCCAGCATCAGATTTCCTGAAACAGTTTCATTGTTCAATGTACACATGCATGAATACAGTGGGCGAGTCGGCCTGCCAGGGGCCACACGAACTCGTGGATTGTGATAGCAATGCTGGGGATGCTGCTTCATACATTGAACGAGGGTGAAAGCACTTGCCAGCCCCCACAAAGCCCTTTGCCCCTCTCCTCCCCATCATATTCCCACTTACCTGTCTTGAAAAATGCTGCAATGTCACCATCGTTGACGCATTCGTCTGCCCCTTCTGCGGAATTCATCGTTGGCTCGGTGCAGAAATACAACAAATTACATCCACTTCTACTGCAGGCTAGGCTCCATATTCGGTGCTGTTAAGCAGTGGTGTTTTGGGGAAGGCTGTGCTCGACCAAGAGCCTCTATATTTGTCCTCTATTGTTCAAAGGCGCCCTCCTCTCTCCAACAGCAGCATCACAATAGCAACAATAGGCTACACATGGGCTCGCTCAATGCATTTTCACTAGCGGACAGTTCCGGAGCCCTGCCACCACTACTTCAACTCTCCCCCGATTAGGCCTTGCGTTACTGGAGAATTCCGTGAAATGAAAGTCTTCTTTGCAGCCAACTTCAATGTTATCAGCTTTCCGGAGCCTTCCGTGGAAATGATCCCAATGACAAGAGGCCCGGAGACAGTTACACCGGCCGGAGGGCTGTCTGCATTTTGTTTGGGGGTGTGGGGTTGTAAAAAATTAGGAGAAAAACAAGTACTGACAAAGACCATTGAGGGACGGCGGGGTGTCAGTAACCGGACATCGGCGGTCTGGGACAACAAGGGGAGCACTGAGTCTTGCTTCAACAAACTATTCTCACATTCAGCCGAATGGTTCAAATCTCATTTAACACAGATCACTGTCCCTGTGACTTGCAACTTCGCTGTGTGCCGAGGAATGGCCACATGGCGCCTTCTAGCGTTTGTCGATGTACTGAACCACATCCGACTTTTCTCAGCCCAGTGCACAATAAATACACCATTCGCATTTAACAAATCAGACTAGAATATGATCCAAATTAAATTGCTTTATGCAAAATGGCAGGGGTTAGTCTGGTAGATACAAGTGTATTCTGATTGAAAGTGATGATAATTCGTCGTTGATTTGCCCAATAAGGCAATCATAGAGTAAGTCCTCCAGGAGTTACATTGTATCAATCATTATCAAGCTGGCTTCAAAGGTTATTTTTGGGACCGTTCACCCATTCACGCCTTTCTGTAAAGCAGTACAAATGCTCTCATTACAATGTCAACACAATGCAGTGCATCTGTCAATATCGATCAAGGGAAAATATATTACTTTTAGGTATAGCTCTTTATCAACTTTGAAGAATTGGCTCCAAAAAAAAGCCATATCGCTCTGAAGAGCGTTTATGTTAATTGAATTAATGAGAAGTTGGAATAAGACATTCCCTAAAGACCTAAGCCCACCTGTTGTCCCCAAAATACTTCCTGTAACCACAGCCCATCTGCTCGACATCAGCCTTAGCAATAGTGGATTCATTCATCACACCAATTCCGTTTCTCCCTGGACTTAGACGGAACATCTCCGTGTTATGTAAATAAACGGAGGGACATTACATTTGACAGTCATTAACAGGGTCATTTCATTATTTTCCACAATACGATAGTAATTTTTAAAAAAAATATCTTTTTTTTTATTTTTCTCAAATACAATTGACGTTAGGTCAGTAATGCCGGCGCTTGCTGTACTCTATTTCAGGCTATTAATGATGAAATGAGTGGGATTTGATCTTGTTCACGGTGTCGCGGGTGCAGAACTTGCTCAGATTGACCACACAAACTGAGGGGCAAGGGCAGAACGTCGTCAAATCATTTGTGCGGTCACCGAGTTGCTAAGAAACGGCGTAAGCGCAGGAAAAAGACAATGACCCATAACAGAGAAAAATCAGTGCGATACTTGAATTATGTGTTATTAATAAGCTGCCATTTAAATAACGCCAGAACAGAGCCGTCTAGACGTTTACAGGTATTGGTTACACGCCATAAAAAGTTAATAGTCGTGATATAGCTTAAAACATATTGGTTATGATGTCACGTTTTACATTGGTCCTCTCTATTTTAGTGACAAAATTACAACCAAGCCCAAATTCCTTTTTTTTAAATCAACTCTACATTTCTCCAATTTCTGCTCTCCATCCTCCCTGAACCAATGACAGAAGTCGACATGTAGACCCGTTATGGTTTACAACCCCAGTGGCCATTCTTCACTTGTGAGTCATAATAATGATTGGTAAGTGATGGCTTGAGTTTGAGGAGTTTTGCTCATCCCTAGCCTGTCATTTACATACATACTTTCCAGCAATTAAATATTAGCAATGAGGTCTAGAGTTCCTGGCTAATTGCAGACCTGCAATTTAACTTCCACCACTCCATAGGAACATATGAGTAATGACCAGGAGTAGGCCATTGGACCTGACAGATCTGCTCCTCAATTTAATATGATTATGGCTGATGTGATTGTGGCCTCAACCCCACTTTCCTGCCTATCCTTACCTTCATCTCTGTCCGAAATGAAGGTTCCTTGTTTTTAAGTTTCAAGTTCCTGCCACTAGGGACACATGCTTTCAACATCCACCCTGTCAAGTCCTGTCAGGATGCTTCAATAAGATTACCTCTCATTCTTCTAAAGTCCAATGGATTCAGGCCCCACAAGTCTGACTTTTCCCAATAAGATAAACTCTCCATCCCAGGAATCAGTCAAGTAAATATTCTTTGAACTATCACAAATGTAATTCCTGATGAAGGGCTTTTGCCTGAAATGTTGATTCTCCTGCTCCTCGGATGCTGCCTGACCTGTTGTGCTTTTCCGACACCACACTTTTGACTCTAATCTCCAGCACCTGCAGTCCTCACTTTCATAAATGTAATTATGACCTTTCTTAAATAAGGAGTCCAGAATTGTATCCAGCAACTGTGGATGTCATCTCATCAACACCTTGTACAACTTTAACACAACATTCCTACTTTTATTTTCCATTCCCTTGCAATAAACAATATTCCATTTTTCCATTTGCCTTCCTAATCATTTAATGTACATTAATAATTCAAGTATCAGGACACCCAGATCTTTCTGTATCTCAATGTTCTGCAGTCTTTTCCAATTTAAAATACATTTTTTATTCTTCCAACTAAAATGAACAAGTTCATATTTACACACATCATGTTCCACTTGCCAATATTTTGCCCAACCGTGTAACCTATCCATGTCATTATATAGACTCCTGCTATTTTCACAACTTTCTTTCCTACCCTATAGTTATGCGAGCAGCAAATTTACCAGGCAAACATTCAGTTTCATCATCCAAGTTCTTCATATATATTGAACATATTGTAAATATAGTTGAAGTCGAATCACTAATCCCTGCAACACTCCACTTATTGTATTTTATCAACCCAAAAATGACTTCCCATTTCCAGTTAGCCAATCAATTCTCCATCCTTTCTTAATGAATGAAGGGTTTGTCATATGTGGTTGAGGATTCTGAGTCTATACTCTGTGGAGTTTAGAAGGATGAGGGGGAATCGCATTGAAATTTACAAAATAGCGAGAGACCTGGATAGAGTTGACATGGAGAAGATGTTTCCTCTAGTAGGGAAGACCAGTATCTGAGGGCAAAGCCTCAGAGTGAAGGGACGGTCTTTAGAACTGAGATGTGGAGGAATTTATTTAGCCAGAGGGTAGTCAATCTGCGAAATTCAATGTCACAGAAGACTGTGGGGCCAAGTCATTGATTGTCTTAAAGACAGAGATGGATAGGTTCTTAATTGGTAAGAGTATCAAGGGTTACAGGAGAAGACAGAAGAATGGGGGTTGAGAAACATATCAGCCATGATCAAATAGTGGGGTAGACTCAATGAGCTAAATGGCCTAATTCTGCTCCTATTTTTTAACATGTTACTCCTACCCCATGAAATTTTATTTCGTGTCGTACTATTTGATGGCACACCTTGTCAAATGCCTTCTGACAATCTAAGTTGACGACCTTCATAGGTTGGCCTTTATTTACTAAAGGAAGTCTAATTAATGTATCATATATGATTGTCATTTCATAAAGCAATGTTGATGCTGCATAATTGTATTGAAATACTTTAATGATAGATTCCAACAACAGTTAAGGCTTGTAATTTCCTGCTTCTGTTTCCAACCTTTCCTAATGGACAGATTATATGCATTATTTTCCTATCCCATTTTCAGAATTTAAAGAATTTTACAAAATTAAAATCCACACATCTACTGTATCAGCAACCATTTCTTTTAAGATCCTAAAATAAAGTCCATCAGAACCTGAAGACTTGTCAGCTTTTAGTTCAAATAATTTTCTCGGTAAACTTTCAATGGTGATTGTAATCATTTTAAGATCTTCCCTCACTTTCACTTGTTGGTGTAGACTTATTTCTGGAATATTATTCCAGTTTTCTATGGTGAAATGCAAAATATCCGTTCAATATGTCTGTCATTCCTGATTTTACATTATTAACTTCTCAGGCTCATTGAGAAGAGAACCAGAATTCATGACTTATTTTTATATTTGTAAATACCAGTAAACTCTTACTTTTGCTTTTACATTTCCAGTCAATTTTTACTCATATTCTAATTTTTAAACATGTAATCCAATCTTCTATTTATGTTTTATACTTTGAAGTTTTATACTATATTTAACTTTCTTCGACATGGATTGGGTGCCTATCCCAGATAGTCAGATATTTTCTTTCTCACTAGAAAGGATCTTTGCTGGATTTTGTGAAGTATTTGTATCAATGTCTGACACTGCATCCCTGCTGACCTTTGCCTTAATGATTTCTCAGTTAACTTTAGTGAGATTTGCCTTCTAATCACTATAATTACCCTTAACTAAGTTTATAACACTAATATTTGGCCCAGTCTCCCCTTCCTGGATGTATATATGAAATTCAATCATGGTATGATCTTTGCTACAAAGGAACATCTTTACTATCAGTTAGTTAACTAATCTTGTTTTATTTCACATTACCAGATTAGCCTGCTCATTAGTTGGCTCTAGCATGTGCTGCCATAAGAATTATTCAAAAATACTCTAAAAACCTATCTTCCAGACTAATTTTGCAAATCTGATTCACTTAATCTATATCACCCATGATTGTCACTGGACCTTTTTTTTAAACCTTCCATTTCACTTTATATATTAATGATCTGGATGAAGGGACTGGGGAAGTTCGCCGATGATACAAAGTTAGGCGGACAGGCAGGAGGTGGGGAGGCTGCAGAAAGATTTAGACAGTTTAGAAGAGTGGTCCAGGAAATGGCTGATGAAATTCAATGTGAGCAAGTGTGAGGTCTTGCACTTTGGAAAAAAGAATACAGGCATGGACTATTTTTTAAACTGTGAGAATATTCATAAAGCCAAAGTACAAAGGGATCTGGGAGTGCTTTTTTTTTAGATTAGATTAGACTTACAGTGTGGAAACAGGCCCTTCGGCCCAACAAGTCCACACCGACCCGCCGAAGCGCAACCCACCCATACCCCTACATATTACCCCTTACTTAACACTACGGGCAATTTAGCTTGGCCAATTCACCTGACCCGCACATCTTTGTGACTGTGGGAGGAAACCGGAGCACCCGGAGGAAACCCACGCAGACACGGGGAGAACGTGCAAACTCCACACAGTCAGTCACCTGAGTCGGGAATTGAACCCGGGTCTACAGGTGCTGTGAGGCAGCAGTGCTAACCACTGTGCCACCGTGCCGCTAGTCCAGGATTCTCTAAAGATTGATTCGCAGGTTGACTCTGTGATTAAGAAATCTCAAGGAGGTTGGGATATAAAAGCAGCGAAGTACTTCTGAGAATTTATAAAGCTCTAGTTAGTCCCCCTTTAGAATACTGTGTCCAATTTTGGACCACACATCTCAGGAAGGACATACTGGCACTGGAGCGTGTCCAGCAGAGATTCACACCCATGATCCCTGGAATGGTAGGTCTAACATATGATGAACGGCTGAGGATCCTGGGATTGTATTCATTAGAGTTTTTTAGATAGATTACTTACAGTGTGGAAACAGGCCCTTCGGCCCAACAAGTCCACACCGACCCGCCGAAGCGCAACCCACCCATACCCCTACATTTACCCCTTACCTAACACTACGGGCAATTTAGCATGGCCAATTTACCTGACCCGCACATCTTTGGACTGTGGGAGGAAACCGGAGCACCCGGAGGAAACCCACGCAGACACGGGGAGAACGTGCAAACTCCACACAGTCAGTCGCCTGAGTCGGGAATTGAACCCGGGTCTCAGGCGCTGTGAGGCAGTAGTGCTAACCACTGTGCCACCGTGCCGCCCACTTCAGAAGGTTGAGGAGAGATCTAATAAAAACTTACAAGGTAATGCATGGCTTAGAAAGGGTGGATGCTGGGAAGTTGTTTCCATTAGGCAGGAAGAGTAGGACCCATGTACACAGCCTTAAAATTAGAGGGGGTCAATTTAGAACAGAAATGAGGAGACATTTCTTCATCTAGAGAGTGGTAGGCCTGTGGAATTCATTGCCACAGAGCGCAGTGGAGGCCGGGTCGTTGGGTACCTTCAAGGCAGAGATTGATAAATTCTTGATCTCGCAAGAAATTAAGGGTTACAGGGAGAGTGCATGAAAGTGGAATTGAAATGCCCATCAGCCATAATTAAATGGCAGAGTGGACCCAATGGGCCGAATGGCCTTGCTTTCACTCCTATGTCTTATGGTCTTATTATGTATTCCATATGTCCTGTTCCATAGTGTGTTTAGTTAGGCAAGCTATAAACTACTCCCTCAAGTGACTTCCTATGTTCCCTATTGCTATCCAAACTGAATCTATGTTTGGGGTATTTTGACCTAATGTCATCTCTGCATGCCTGACTAACAAAGCAACCACTCTGCCCTTTCCTAGCATTCATTCAGAATGTTATCATTTTTTTAATATTCTTGTCACCTCAGCAAGGTCACTCCTGAAAGGACTATGTTGGTCACTCTGCACAGCATATTTTTCTATCTTCCAATTGGACAAATGTTTTAAAGGATAACCATTTAGTGTCCGGTATTCATTTACTCTGTTACTTTTGCTGTGATAGACTCCAGGTGTACGTCTTCCTTTATACTTGTATCCTTTTGTACCTGTCTGTCTTCCAGCTTGTGCCTGTGTGTTCTCAAAAATGTATTTAAATAGAATGTTTGCATATTTTACTTGAATGCAACAGAAAGAAAACAAAGTAGGATGAAGAAAGTACTTTGTCACTATCTTCCTTTGTTTCATACTTAATGAAAAATATTGGAGCACCCTCACCGAAAGACTGTAGTAGTTCAAGCTGGAAGCTTATTACTTCCTTCTCAGGGCTCTAGGAAAAACTAGTGCAGCTTTGCCAGAATCACACACATCCTAAGAATTTTTTTTTAAAAAGGGTCTCACATTTAATATTAGAGATAGAATTCAAGTTGGAAAGTTAAAACTAGGCAAGATGTGTAACAGTTCACAATCTATAATTTCCCATTTACTATCTTGACACAAATTGAACTTCAGCTCCATAATTTATTTTTATAAATAATTCATGTTTGTAGTATTTATTGTGACAGATATTGCCATCTGTTATGTTATAATATTTATTTATTAGTGTTTCTTTAGAAGTGAATAGCTAATAACTTAAGGAGGGTAAGTCATTAGTTTTATTTAAAAAGAGGGTTGAGGATGCAAAAGACAGTGTGCAATGCATCAATGACAAAAAGGCATTAGCAAAAATACATTTTGGGGAAATGTAAAAGGGGGAAGCAAACAATTAATGAAGCATTTTAAAATGAGAGAAAAAAAGAAGCAAATTTGATGGTTATAAAAGTGGCTGCATTTGTAGATCGAAAAACACTATTGAAAATCAGTGAGACAAGAATTAGAATTGTACCCTCGTTTGTTTGCAATCACTTTATCTCTGGAAGATTGAATAGATTTCATTCATGTTAAGTATGGATACCAGAATTAAAATGTGAATTTTAGAAGGTTGAAAAGGAAAGTATTAACTAATCCAGGACCAAATTAGTTTCAGTTTTGGGTGTTCTCAATTCAGTTGCCAAGTTGCCCTCAAAAACTTTGAAGCAAGAAGATGTTCTGCCATGAACTGCTGATACAAAAGTAATATGGCGGACTGATATTATGGTCATTTTCATATAAAGTAAGTTTTTTTGTTTCATTCACAGGTTAACAAAACATACATTTAATAATAAGTAGTACACAAAGAAAGATGGAAGATATTTCACTGTAATTTACCTCACAGACTACAATGTTTTAAATGGTTCATCAATACCTTCTTAAACACAATTCAGGATATGAATACATGCTGGCCATAAAAATATCATCCTCAACCTGTACTTGAATTTTTTTTAAAAATCAACATCAGATTCCATATTTATTCTTGATTCATCATTTAATGAACTAACTTATGGAAATTCATAATAAATCCACAACTGCTGATACTATGGATGGTTCTAGGAGGTAAAATATTTGCATCCAGATGGAAGATCAGACCAGATAATTAAAAATTTAGAATCCCTACTGTGTGGAATCAGGCCCTTTGGCCCAACAAGTTCCCAGCGACCCTCCGAAGAGCAACCCACCCAGACCCATTTCCCTACCCTACTCTACATTTACCCAGACTAATGCACCTAACCTACACATGACTGAACACCATGGGCAAATTAGCATGGCCAATTCACCTAACTTGTGCATCTTTGAACTGTGGGAGGAAACTGGAGCACCCAGAGAAAACCCATACAGACACAGCGAGAACACGCAAACTCTTACTTTCAATTTGCTCTCTCTGTGAAGTTAGCTCCCTTAGTTTTAATATGTTTACACAATGTGGGCATCATTAGCTAAGCAAATATTTATTGAATATCCCTAATTTCCCTCAAAAGGTAGTAGTAAACTGTGTTCCTGAAGTGCTAATGTTCATGTGGTGGAGCACACCACATTGCTGTTAGGCAGGGCTTTAGGATTTTGACCCAGTGACAGCAAAGGAACAACAATATAATTGCAATGCAGGGCGATGTGCACCTTAGATGGGAACTTGCAAGTAGGGTGTTCCCATATATCCACTGCCCTTATCCTTCTGGATGGTAGGAGTCATAAGTTTGGAAGGGAAGTTGGTGGCATAGTAGTATTATTATCCATTCATCCACGGTGGCAAAGATGTGCGGGTTAGGTGAATTGGCCAAGCTAAATTGCCCGTAGTGTTAGGTAAGGGGTAAATGTATGGGTGGGTTGCGCTTCGGCGGGTCGGTGTGGACTTGTTGGGCCGAAGGGCCTGTTTCCACACTGTAAGTCTAATCTAATCTAATCCAGAAGTCCAGCCTAATGTTTAGATTAGATTAGATTACTTACAGTGTGGAAACAGGCCCTTCGGCCCAACAAGTCCACACCGACCTGCCGAAACGCAACCCACCCATACCCCTACATATACCCCTTACCTAACACTACGGGCAATTTAGCATGGCCAATTCACCTGACCCGCACATCTTTGGACTGTGGGAGGAAACCGGAGCACCCGGAGGAAACCCACGCAGACACGGGGAGAACGTGCAAACTCCACACAGTCAGTCGCCTGAGGCGGGAATTGAACCCAGGTCCCTGGCGCTGTGAGGCAGCAGCGCTAACCACTGTGCCACCGTGCCGCCCAAGAAGGTGACTTCAGTGAGCCTGACGTGATAGGTGCATGGATTAAAGTTCTGCCATGGCAGTTAGTGAAATATTCAATTACTTTGTTTTACTTCCATTACTTTGTTGATGTTTGAGAATAGACTGGCAGACAATGTTAAATTGGCCAGGTTCAATTTGTTATGGTTTTTGTGAATAGTGCTTAGATGGGCTATTTACCACATTATCAGGTATATGCCAGTGTTTGAACTGGATTGGAACACTTTGGCTAGGAGTATGGCTAGTTTTGGAGCATAAATCTTCAGTGTTATTGTCAGAATATTGTCAGAATGTTAATGAATCCCCCAGCATCAACATCATGGAGATTACCGTGGACCATGAACTGCATTCAGTATATAAATACTATGGTTACAATATTAAGTTGGAGGTTTTGAATTCAATGAGTAACTCACTTCCAGATTACACAAAGTCTATCCTCCATCTACAAAGCGCAAAACCGTACTGTGATGGAATACTTTATGTTCCTGGATGATTTCAGCTCCAAAACATAAGCTCAATACCATCCAGACAATGACCTAGTGACATTACCACTAGACATTAATCTAGAAACTCAGCTAATGTTCTAGAGACATGGGTTGAAATCCTGCCATGGTAGATGGTGGATTTTGAATTTAATAAAAAAGTCTGGAATTAAGAACCTACCGATGACCGTAAAACCATTGTCAATTGTAAGGGAAAAACCCATACCTTCAGGGAAGAAAATCTGCCATCCTCACCTGATCTGGCCTACATGTGACTCCAGATCAACAGCAATGTGGTTGACTCTCAACTGCCCTCTGAAGTGCCTTGCAAGCCACTGAGTTCAAGAGCAACTAGGAACAGGCAATAATTGATGGGCAGCCAGTGATGCCCATGTCCCACGAGTGAATGAAAGGTGTCCATAACCTTTATAGGATCCAGTGCCTTGAACTATTTCATGATATCATGTGGAGTGGTTCAAATTGGATTAAGGCTAGAATTTGTGGAATTGGGGATATCAAGAGGAGGTTTAGGTGAATCATTCACTTAATACATCTGGCTGTAGATTGCTGTGAATGCTTCAGCCTTGTCAATTGCACTGAGGTGCTAGAGTCCCCCATCATTGAGGATGGATATACTTGTTGAGCATCCTCCTCCATTGAGTTGTTGAATTGCACTCCACCTTTCTTGACTGAATGTGGCAGGGTCTGATCAGTTTGTTGTGATTTTTTTAATCTATTGCATACAGGTCATTCCGCTATAATGTATTCTTGTGCGACCCCATATTATAGAAAAATCGAGCTTTAGAAACAGTGCTTAAAGTGTTGGTGATGTAATTACGTTACAGGCAACACATGTTTCAAAAGTCCTTGTAACTTCGAGCTAGTTAAGGTCTACAGATGCTGGAAGTCAGAGTTAATAAAATGTGGAGCTGGTAAGGCACTGCAGATCAGACAGCATTGGAGGACAAGCAAAGGCAATGTTTCGGGTATCAGGACTGGTGAAAGGTCCAGACCCGAAATGTCAACTTTCCAATACTGTCTATCCTGCTGTGTCTTTCCAGCTCCACTTGTTGTAACTTCACCAGGTTAACATGTCATTCTTAGTTATGCCCGATACTGCTCCAGGCATAGTCTGCTGCACGTTTCCTTGATTGAAGGTGATACTAGAATGGCTGATATGCCAGGTCATGAGGTTAAGGACTGCTTGACAAATGGACAGATTCATCTGGTCAAGTAGATCTGTGAGGAGGAGAACAAGTAAGTTTTGTCCTCTTATTGCTTCCCTTACCACTTGTGGCATGTCGAGTGTAATAGCAATGTCCTTTAGGATTCAACCAGCATGTTCAATAGACGTGCTGCCAAGAACTGTTGCTGGTGGATATTGAAGTACCTAACCACAGGTGAAATTCTATACTTTGATTCTCTTAGACACCTCAATTTCAGCCAATTGGATAGACAACCAAATGATGCTTCTGTGGGTGTTCAGAAACAGGAACATTTCCAAGACATGCCCAGTTAACTGCCAATGCCAATGACAGAGATGATGCTAAGTTTGCATTAATCTTTCAGAGAAATTACTGAGGATCTGAAAGCATTTACTTCAACAGTAACATGCCCAGCCTTGATCAACAACTCAAGAAAAACAAGTTCCAAATGACTCAGTGAGAGCTAGGCCAATGTCCACAGAACAAGGACATGGTGAAAAGGATGGAATGGTCCAGTTGAAGCATCTTATTCACCACAAATGCCATCAGAAAGCTATCAACTAGTCCAGAATTGCAGGACATGATGAGAAAGAATGTACTTGTCTTGACTGAACAGCTGAAAATGTGTTGCTGGAAAAGCGCAGCAGGTCAGGCAGCATCCAAGGAGCAGGAGAATCGACGTTTCGGGCATGAGCCCTTCTTCAGGAATTCCTGAATGATTCCTAAAGAAGGGCTCATGCCCGAAACGTCAATTCTCCTGCTCTTTGGATGCTGCCTGACCTGCTGCGCTTTTCCAGTAACACATTTTCAGCTCTGATCTCCAGCATCTGCAGTCCTCACTTTCTCCTTGACTGAACAGCTGTCTTCCACAATGGGTATTCACAAGATTAAGGGTCCTCGATGATTTTAGCTATGTGAGTGTCACAAAGCTAGTCCCTTTTTTCTCTAAAAGCTGTTCCTTGGCTCAAGGAGACTCTGACCTTGACTTTATTCAGAGGGGCAATAAACCGGGCCGGGCTCCAATCAGTCTGGTTTGGTACAGAGATGGAAAGGATTTTGAGAGGTCTTTTGTTTATGTGTAAACAATGAGACTTCAGGCCAAAGTGGTCATGCTTTAGAAGTGACCTGTATAATGAAAGGGGAGCGGTCAGCTCTTTAGCTGAGCTGAGCTGAGCTGTTTTAGTTCAGTCTTGAACTGGGAAATTAACAGGGAGCTGTGTGGAAACTCTCTCTCTTTTCTGTCCTTCAACTTCAACCTTGTAAGCATGTGTTCCATTTGTACTGGTTTGCTTATTGGGATTGTGGTGTGTATTTGAAACAGCTTAATTAAGTCTAGCTGGATAGATTGAGTTCTTTGGGGGCCTTTATTCTGTTCTTTGTGTTTCATTGTGTAATTTTGTGAATAGATCTTTTTGTCTGTTTTAAAATCTAGTAGCCAACCTAGCTATCGTACTCAGCGTAATTTTCACTGTACACTTACTGAAACAAATTGCAAAATTAGGTTTAGGGCTGCCTGTTTAAGAGTGTTTTGAGTGGTCTGGCCTAGTCCATAATATGAGTTGCAGAAAGGAATTCCTCTGCAAAGAAAATTCATGAGAATTAAGGTCTCTAGATAAGGTAATGGAGCTATAACCATATCTACAAATAACACCATCTTCCATAAAGCAAGATAAAAGATGCTCCAAAAGAGAAATGATCCACAGATCAGAACCAGGTTCAACAATCTTCAAGTGAAAGATCACCATTCATCTGTGTCTGTAAAAAGTACATTCTGCGAAATAGGCAAACATCCAGAGAACTTTACATTTGTGAAGATACAGACTTGAGGTATAGATGGAGTAGTGACAAATGTAGTATACTGTCGTTATGTACCTGGCTGTAGAATGGGTTAACTTTGGGGAAAAGCTTAAGAGGAACGTATGAGATAACTGTTCTGAAGGGATTAATGTTCCTTTTACATCGGCTCTGCCCAGGCCATAGATGTCACCTACAGTCTGTAAGTAGAACCAAGTAGTTCTGTTCTAATTTTTGGAAGGACACGATGGATTTGGACTAGACTCCTCAGATCCCAATAATTGCTCTTGACCAAATGTAACTTGTTACTATCATATCTGGTTTCCCTGCTATAGGAAAAATGTTGTGAAACTTGAAAGAGTTCAGAAAAGATTTACAAGGATATTGCCATGGTTGGAGGTTTGCATTATAGGGAGAGGGGCTGTTTTTCCTGGAGCGCCAGAGGCTGAGGGGTGACTTTATAGAAGTTTATAAAATCATGAGGGGTATGGATAGGGTGAATAGTCAAGGTCTTTTCCCCAGGAAAGTCCAAAACTAGAGAGCATTGGTTTAAGGTGAGAGAGGATATGTTTAAAAGGGACCTAAGGGTCATTTTTTTTTCACACAGAGGGAGTCGTGTGTATGGAGTTAACTTCTAGAGGAAGTGTTGGGGGCTGGTTCAATTACAACATTTACAAGGCATCTGGATAGGTATATGAATAGAAAGGGTTAGAGAAAGATAGGCCAAACACTGGCAAATGGGATTGGATTAATTTAGGATATCTGGTCAGTGCAGACAAGTGGGACCGAAAGGTCTGTCTCCATGCTGTACATCTCTATGACTCTATGACTAATATATATTGCAGTTATAAAACAATAGTGTCTCTCTGTAGATGCTCTATGTTGGTCTAACTTCTACCAGAAATCAATGGATGGGCCCAAAACAATGCAAAGTAAGATTGATGATGATGAGCTACCTCAACAAATTCTTATCCATGACCACATATTGGTAAAAGTAGCAATTACCACAAGGCTTCAGGAGTGGCCAGCTGGGAAAATATCACAATTAGTATCAACTAAGAAGTAAAGTTAGACTTCAGAATTTGCTCTGGGGCAAAAGAAAGTGCAAATCAAGATTTGGAATTTCTGTTTTATTGATAAAGTTTTTTTCACTTGTGGCACATGAGCCTGTAACTATAAAAACTGATGTACCAGTTTGTGAATGCATGTTTACTTTTAAATACAGCTGTTTAAAATGGAAGAATATTTCATTTGTTGTCAATAATTTGTTCACATAAGCAATTATCAATTTCATGTTTCCATAGGACCAGTAAGGATGCCTTCTTCGCATAAATTTGGATCTGTAGCACAACTTCCTGACATCCTGAAACAATATACTAAAGACTGCATTAGGGCTCAGCCTGCTGATATTATTCAATGGTCTACAGAGTAGGTTACATTTTTAGAGTGTATTTTTATCTTATTCTATTCATGATTTATCTCTTTACATTTGGCCTTCACACAAATGGTCTATGCTTTAATAGTGGTTGAAAAGACATGGACTTCTCTATGATTTCTGACATGAATATTCACTTCACTGGCTTAGAACAGGCACCAAGAACAATGAGATCAAAAATTATTGCATTTTACAGAAAATATGAGGCTAGTGCCCAGATATTCCAATTGCCAAATAGTTGCTTCTGCAGTTAATATGTGGAATTCCAGAGCAGCAAACTCCTTGGGAATTGCCCAGAAAATTAACTTCCTAATTTTCCCAGTATCTGTAACCCATTCTAAAGCAGGAGAATTTGGAGGGTTCCAATTCGCTGAAGCTTAATAATTATAATGTAAACTTAAAATGTTAAAACTGACTCTAACTCATGTGTAGCTATTAAAATAAGCCCCCACTTGCACCCCTGCCCTAGCTATGCCTGCTCCTAAATCTTTCTACTCCATGGATTTCAGAAAACTACCCCCATGACCAGGTCATCCCCAACCTCTATTCCATCTTCCCATGTAACTCCAGCCACGGAGCCATCCCTGCTAGATTCAATACCCAACCTCAATCTAACTCCGACCAACGACCAGCCAGACATTGCTGGGCCCAAAGTCCATGCATTTGTTGTTGAGATGGGTGCAAAGGGAGTGTAGGGGCAAAGGTGACATCCCTGCTGAAAGGAGTGGGTAGTCATTGCAGGAGGGTGGAAAACAGAGACATTTGTAGTAGTGGGGATTAGGACAGAGCTGGGGGGAGTCTCTAGTACATGAAGGTAAGTAGAAAAGCATTGGAAGTCATGATAGGCTACACGGGAAGGAGGGTTATTGCCAGTGACCACAATTGTGGCCTTCACAAGAAAGCATGGTGATCCAGAGTGGATATCATTAAAGTGTAATGTTGGTGTTCATGAGGCAGGGAGGACAATTGTAGACATATTTAAATGTGGTGAGTCTCCATTGAGTTGATGCAGATGGGTGGAAATGGGCTGGGGAGAAATGCAAGATAAAAGGAAACAGAAGGCTCTGCCGGGATATTTAGTGACAAGGTGGGGACTAGTACTGATGGTGTTCACCATGAAATATATTGCCTGCCATTACTTTACATTCTCTAGATGCGAAATGCAACAAGGAAATGTCTGGGACAATATACAAGGTAAGTGGAGTCAGTATCTGTTTGATGGTTGAGTGTACCACATCATCCTAGCATACTATGTTCTACACAATTGGAGCAGGCAATGAAGTGATCTGATAGATGCTGAAGAGCTGGGGAACAGGAGCTTTGGCTGACTGGCAGAAGGCAGGTAGTGGGGTAAAGAGGTCTTTCACACGATGGCAGCCAGTGACTAATGGAGTTCTGCAGGGGTCAGTACTGGGACTGCAACTATTCACATTATACATTACCAATCTGGATGACAGAACTAAGGCATTGTTGCTAAGTTTGCTGATGACACAAAGATAGGTTGAGGGACTGGTAATGTTGAGGAGGCAGGGAGGCTGCAGAAGAACATGAACAGACTGGGAGAATGGGCAAAGAAGTGGAAAATGGAATACAGTGTGAAAAAATGTGAGATTGTGCGCTTTGGAGGCATAAGCTATTTTCTAAATGCAAACTGCCTTCAGAAATCTGAATCACACATGGACTTAGAAATCCAAGTTCCAGATTCTCTTAAGGTTCATTTAGCATTCATTTCAAGAGGGCTAGAATACAAGAGGAGAGGTATACTGTTGAGGCTGTACAAGACTCTAGTCAGAATATCGTTAGCAGTTTCGGGCTCCTTATCTAAGGAAGGATATACTGTCATTAGAGAAGCTCTACAGGAGGTTCATAAGAATAATCCCTGGAATGAAGGGCTTGTCAGATAAGGAGCAGTTGAGGACTCTGGTTCTGTACTCAATAAAATTTAGAAAAATGAGGGAAATCATATTAAAACTCACAGAATATTGAGAGGCCTGGAAAGATTGGACCTGTGAAGATGCTTCCACTAATAGGAGAGAGTAGGACCTGAGAGCACAGCCTCAGAGTGAAAGGACAACTCGTTAGAACTGAGATGAGGAGGAATTTCTCAGTCAAAGGGTGGTGAATCTACAGAACTCATTACTTCAGAGGAATGTGGAGTCCAAGGCATTGAATGCATTTAAGACAGAGATAGCTAGGTTCTTGATCAGTAAGGGGATCAAGGGTTACAAGGAAAAGGCAGGAGAATGGAGTTGAAAAACATACCAGCCACAATCAAATGGTGGAGTTCATTTATTGGGCCAAATAGCCTCCTTCTCCTCTATCGAACATAGAACATTGCAGCACAGTCCAGGTCCTTCAGTCCTCGATGTTGCGCTGACCAATTGAACCAATCTGAAGCCCAGTTATCCTATACTATTCCATTTTCATCCATATTTCTAACTAATGACCATTTAAATGTCCATAAGGTTGGCAAGTCTACTACTGTTGTAGGCTCCCCTACGCCCTTGGATTAATGAGTTCCACACGCGTCGAGATATTGAACAATTCTTCCACCGCCTTCGCCTCTGTGCCTACTTTCACAACCAAGACTCCCGCCCACCCTCTGACGACCCCTTCTCCCGCCTCCAACACACCCCATCCACCTGGACACCCCGTGCTGGCCTCCTACCCGCCCTCGACCTCTTTATAGCCAACTGCCGCCGTGACATTAACCGACTCAACCTGTCCACCCCTCTCACCCACTCCAACCTCTCACCCTCAGAACGTGCAGACCTCCACTCCCTCCGCTCCAATCCCAACCTCACCATCAAACCCGCAGACAAGGGAGGCGCGGTGGTAGTTTGGCGCACTGACCTTTATACGGCTGAAGCCAAACGCCAGCTCGCGGACGCCTCCTCTTATCGTCCCCTTGACCACGACCCCACCTCCCACCACCAAACCATCATCTCCCAGACCATCCATGACCTCATCACCTCAGGGGATCTCCCATCCACCGCCTCCAACCTCATAGTCCCACAACCCCGCACCGCCCGTTTCTACCTCCTGCCCAAAATTCACAAACCTGCCTGCCCCGGCCGACCCATTGCCTCAGCCTGCTCCTGCCCCACCGAACTCATCTCCCAATACCTCAACACGGTCCTGTCCCCTTTAGACCAAGAACTCCCCACCTATGTTCGGGACACCACCCACGCCCTCCACCTCCTCCAGGATTTTCGCTCCCCCAGTCCCCAACGCCTTATTTTCACTATGGACATCCAGTCCCTGTACACCTCCATCCCCCATCACGAAGGACTCAAAGCCCTCTGCTTCTTCCTTTCCCGCCGCACCAACCAGTACCCTTCCACTGACACCCTCCTTCGACTGACTGAACTGGTCCTCACCCTGAATAACTTCTCTTTTCAATCCTCCCACTTCCTCCAAACTAAAGGAGTTGCCATGGGCACCCGCATGGGCCCCAGCTATGCCTGCCTCTTCGTAGGATATGTGGAACAGTCCATCTTCCGCAACTACACTGGCACCACCCCCCACCTTTTCCTCCGCTACATCGATGACTGTATCGGCACTGCCTCGTGCTCCCACGAGGAGGTTGAACAGTTCATCAACTTTACTAACACCTTCCATCCCGACCTGAAATTCACCTGGACTGTCTCAGACTCCTCCCTCCCCTTCCTAGACCTTTCCATCTCTATCTCGGGCGACCGACTCAACACAGACATCTATGAAAAACCGACTGACTCCCACAGCTACCTGGACTACACCTCCTCCCACCCTGCCCCCTGCAAAAACGCCATCCCATATTCCCAATTCCTTCGTCTCCGCCGCATCTGCTCCCAGGAGGACCAGTTCCAACACCGCACAGCCCAGATGGCCTCCTTCTTCAAGGACCGCAGATTCCCCCCAGACATGATCGACGATGCCCTCCACCGCATCTCCTCCACTTCCCGCTCCTCCACCCTTGAGCCCCGCTCCTCCAACCGCCACCAAGACAGAACCCCACTGGTTCTCACCTACCACCCCACCAACCTCCGCATACAACGTATCATCCGCCGTCATTTCCGCCACCTCCAAACGGACCCCACCACCAAGGATATATTTCCCTCCCCTCCCCATCAGCGTTCCGCAAGGACCACTCCCATCGTGACTCCCTCGTCAGATCCACACCCCCCACCAACCCAACCTCCACCCCTGGCACCTTCCCCTGCAACCGCAGGAAATGTAAAACTTGCGCCCACACGTCCACACTCACTTCCCTCCAAGGCCCCAAGGGATCCTTCCATATCCGCCACAAGTTCACCTGTACCTCCACACACATCATCTATTGCATCCGCTGCACCCGATGTGGCCTCCTCTATATTGGTGAGACAGGCCGCTTACTTGCGGAACGCTTCAGAGAACACCTCAGGGACGCCCGGACCAACCAACCCAACCACCCCGTGGCTCAACACTTTAACTCTCCCTCCCACTCCACCGAGGACATGCAGGTCCTTGGACTCCTCCACCGGCAGAACATAACAACACGACGGCTGGAGGAGGAGCGCCTCACCTTCCGCCTGGGAACCCTCCAACCACAAGGAATGAACTCAGATTTCTCCAGTTTCCTCATTTCCCCTCCCCCCACCTTGTCTCAGTCGGTTCCCTCAACTCAGCACCGCCCTCCTAACCTGCAATCTTCTTCCTGACCTCTCCGCCCCCACCCCACTCCGGCCTATCACCCTCACCTTGACCTCCTTCCACCTATCCCACCTCCATCGCCCCTCCCCCAAGTCCCTCCTCCCTACCTTTTATCTTAGCCTGCTTGGCTACTCTCTCTCATTCCTGATGAAGGGCTTATGCTCGAAACGTCGAATTCCCTATTCCTGAGATGCTGCC
Source organism: Hemiscyllium ocellatum (assembly GCF_020745735.1). Classification (NCBI taxonomy): domain Eukaryota; kingdom Metazoa; phylum Chordata; class Chondrichthyes; order Orectolobiformes; family Hemiscylliidae; genus Hemiscyllium; species Hemiscyllium ocellatum. Next base: position 60,636,646 of record NC_083407.1, on the reverse strand, counting down.
TGGCCTGCTGTGCTTTGACCAGCAACACATTTTCAGCTGTGCATTCCACACCCCTATTACTCTCTGAGTAAAGAAACTACCTTCGACACCTGTCCTATATTGTCACCCATCAATTTAAAGCTATGTCCTCTCATGCTAGCATCATCATCTGAGGAAAAAGGCTTTCACTGTCCACCCTATCTAATCCTCTCATTAGCTTATATGTCTCAATTAAGTCACCTCTCAACCTTCTTCTCTCAAATGAAAACAGCCTCTAGTCCCTCAGCCTTTCCTCTTAAGACCCTCCCTCCAGGCAACATGCCAGTAAATCTCTATTGAACCATCTCCAAAACTTCCATATCCTTCCTACAATGCAGTGACCAGAACTGTATACAATACTCCAAGTGCGACTGCACCACAATTTTGTATAGCTGCAGCATGACCTTGTGGCTCCGAAATTCAATCCCTCTACTAATAAAAGCTAACACAGTCAATGCCTTTTTAACCACCCTATCAATCTGTGTGGAATCTTTCAGGTATCTATGTACATGGACACCGAGATCTCTCTGCTCATCGACACTACCAAGAATCTTACCATTAGCCCAGTACTCTTTATTCCAGTTGCCTCTTCCAAAGTGAATCACCTCTCATTTTTCTGCATTTAAGTCCATTAGCTACCTCTCATCACAGCTCTGCAGCTTATCTATGCCCCTCTGTAAACTGCAACATCCTTCAGTACTATCCACAATTCCAACGATCTTAGTGTCATCCACAAACTTACTAATCTATCCTCCTATGTCCGCATCCAGGTCATTTATAAAAATGACAAACAACAATGGCCCCACAACAGATCATTGTGGTACCCCTCTAGTAACTGAACTCTAGGGTGAACATTTCTCATCAACCACCACCCTCTGTCTTCTTTCAGCAAGCCAATTTCTGATCCAAACCACTAAATCACCCTCAATCCCATGTATTTTCAGCAATAGCCTGCCATGGGGAAGCTTATCAAATACCTTACTGAAATCCATATACGAGGAACCTTGATTAACCGAACGAGATGGGCGGGCACTATTTCATTCAGATAACTGATTATTCGGTTAATCGATTCAATGCCTCTCCTCTGGGACCCAAGAGTTTTCTGTGAAGCCTGTTTCCTGTTCAGGAGACTACAGCACATCGCTCATGAGCCCCTGCGACCACCCCCCTCCACGGTTTGTCCCAACCCCGTCCAACATCGCCCCAGCCCCGCAACACCGCCCCCCGTATTCCATCCAACATCGCCCACCAGCACTGTCACCCTGCCCACCCCCACCCCCACCCCCCAACACCTCCCCAAGCTCGCCCTTGAACCCTGTCCAACACCACCCCCCCATCCACCCGAACCCCATCCAACACTGCCCACCCACCTGCCCCCCAACCCTGTCCAACATCCCCCCGTCGGCCTCCAACCCCATCCTACACTGACCCCTGCCTGCCCCCAAACCCTGTCCAACACCACTCTCCCACCTGCCCCCGTATCCTATCCAACACCACCACCCCCTTGCCCTGAACCCTATCCAACATCGCCCCTGCTTGCCCCCAACCCCATCCAAAACTGCCCCCAACCCTGTCCAACATTGCCCTCCACCTGCCCCCCCAACCCTGTCCAACACCGCCCCCCCCACCTGCCCCGAACCCCATCAAACACTGTCCTCCACCTGCACCCCCAACCCCATCCAACACCGCCACCCACCTGCCTCCTAACCCTGTCCAACACAACCACCCCACCCATCGCGGAACCCCATCCAACACCGCCCTCCCCCCACAATCCCGGCCAGCAATGCCCCAAGCCCCCCTCCATCTGTACCCATCTACCGCCCGCGCCCCCCCCCCCCCATCTGCACCCCCGCCCCTGGCCGCCGTGCCCCCCCCCCCCCAGCACACACAGCCACACACATAGGCACAACGTTTTGACAAGTTCCACCTCTGCCCTGTAGAGACAATGTTAGAGAGATTATCTGGGAAGGGGGTGGTTTAGGATTCACCCTTATGTAGAACTCCAGGGAAAGTGCGTGGGGAGAGGGAGAGTGGGTGGGAGATCAACCATTTGTAGATGGTGCCTGGGCTCCTATCAATATCCAGGACTGTTGTCAGCAGTATTTCAGTGAGCCAAGATCATTTTTAATCATTGTAAACAAAAGACGTGATCAGGGTTGAAACAGCTCTTTGATGTAATGTTTCTATCAGGACCTCCAGTTCTCCTTCGATAATCCAATATTCGGGTAATTGATATTCAGAAAATCGAGGTTCCTCTGTACACCCCATCAACTACTTTACCCTCATCCACCTGTTTGGTCACCATCTCAAAGAACTCACTAGGAATTTGAGGCACGACCTACCCTTCACAAAACTTTGTTGTGTTTTCCAACACTTTACCCACAACTGAAGTAAGGCTCACTGATCTATAATTACCAAGGTTGACCTGACTCCCTTTCTTGAACAAGGAGACAACATTTGCTATCCTCCAGTCTTCTAGCACTATTCCTGTTGACAATGACGACATAAAGATCAAAGTCAAAGGCTCTGAAGTCTCCTGTTTCTAACCTCTTATGTTCTTATGGCTGATTATCCCACTCAGTACCTGTTGTCACTTTATCTCCATATCCTTTGATCGCTTTAGCCCAACAATTATACATAACTCCCTTTTGAACACATTCAATGTTTTGGTTTCAATTGCTTTCTGCATTAGAAATTTCCGTAGGCTTACTCTGGGTTAAGAAATGCCTCTTCATCTCCTCACCTTCTCCTCATCATAAGGTCCTTTACTCTTTCATGAGGTCAGAAGGAGGGATGCTCACAAATAATTGCAAAATATTCAGCCCATTTGCTATTCCTCAGACACAGAAGTAGTCCATGTCCAATTGGAGCAAGACTTGGATAATGTCCAGGCTTGGACTGAAAAGTGGCAAGTAATATTCATGCCACACAAATGCCAGACAATGGCTACCTCCAATAAGATACAATCTAACCACTGCCCCTTGACATTCAGTGGCATTACTATCACTGAATCTTGCACTATCAACGGCCCAGGTGTTACTATTGACCAGAAACTGAATTGGACTAGCCAAATAAATTCAGTGGCCACTAAATAAAATTGGAGGCTAGAAATCTTGCAGCAAGTAACTCACTTCCTGACTTCCCAAAGCCTGTCCACCATCTACAAAGCACAAGTCAAGGTTATAATGGAATACTCCACAATTGCCTAGATGGGTGCAGCTCCAGCAACACTCAAGAAGTTTGATACCATCTTGGACAAAGCAGCCCACTTGATTGGCATCATATTCTTAAACATCCATTCCCTCCATCACTGTTGTACAGGACAGCAGTGTGCACTATCTACAAGATGTACTGTAGAAATGTACCTATGTTCCTTAATATGGAAATGCCAGTTTTGGACTGGGGTGGACAAAGTTAAAAATCACACAACACCAGTTTATATTGGTTTATTTGAAAGTAAAAGCTTTCAGAGCTCGGCTCCTTCATTGGGTAGCTAGTGGAGTAGGATCATAGGACACAGAATTTATAACTAAAAATAAACATGATGTCTGTGTCATTATACATGATCTTCTTGGAGGTCCTCTCCACTTTGAGCCAGCTATTTGTGGTGTCGATGGTCACCATAATGTGGAGGTGCCAGTTTTGGACTGGGGTGGACAAAGTTAAAGGTCACACAACACCAGGTTATAGTCCAACAAGTTTATTTGGAAGTAAATATTGACACAGACATCATGTTTATCTTTTGTTCTCAATTCTGTGTCCTATGATCCTACTGCATTGGCTACCTGACAAAGGAGCAGCGCTCCGATAGCTTGTACTTATAAATAAACCTATTGGAGTATAACCTGGTATGGAGTGATTTTTAACCATGTTCCTTAGGGAGCAGATACATGGCAATAAAATCATGTTCAAGTTTCCCACCAAACCACTCACTATCTTGACCAGGAAATGTATTGCCAGTCTTCTCTGTCACTAGGTCAATATCCTGGAACCCCCTACTTGACATCATTGTAGATGTACCTAACTGAATGGATTGGAGCAGGGCAAGTCATCAGCTCTTCTGCCACCTTCTCAAGGGCAATTAGTGATAGACAATAAATGTTGGTACAATCATCACTTCCCCTGAACGAGTTAGAAAAATGAAGACATACATTTGTGAATTTGTCAGAGATAACCTTAGATGAAGCATAGAATTCTAAACTCACAGTGCCAGTACTAAATCTGCATTATGTGCTAATTAGTACTATATTCTGCCTGCTTTGTGTAGTTACCGTGGCAGGATCACCTAGGTGCAGTAATGTCTCATCAAAATGGATCCAGAATGATTCGCACCAATGTATATGTACACCACCAGTGCACTCTTTAAAAGCAAAATAGCACACAGTGCTAACGCAAATTGCATGGCTGCATGGTCTCAGGACAAGGTTTTAGCCATTTTAGTTGATGTAAGGAACTATTTCTTTTACTCAAGGGACTTATGAGATATTGTATTCTGTACCTCAGAAGGGTATAGATGCTCATGTGATAAGTAAAATCAAAACTAAGATAGATGTTTGAACCTTAAGGCAATAAACATGGTGAGGTCAGTGCAGGAGAGAAAGAGAGAAAGAAACTGACACAGCAGTGAACCTGCACAGTTACTGCCTTTGCTGTTTTGAATTCATGTATTGTTGGACATTGGAGTGCGTCTGGGAAATTAACAAACAGTGAAATTCACAACTAATCTTGGAGGAACCTGTTTGGGCGAAGTTCACAGCACAGAATCAGATAAGTTAATCATTATTTTAAGTGTGTCCAACAGAAAGGCTGCAGTAGAGTGGATTCTCTCTTGATTATGTTTTTGGAGATATGTCTCTTGATTAAACTTAAAATATAAGCCATAACTATTAATTTAACCTGGGTCAGTGTTTGTAGAGGAATAAGACGGTGTTATTTTCTGGATCTGTAGAGTGTGAAGGAGCAAAACTGGCCTTTAATAGAGTGATATGTACTTCTTGTCAGGTGTGGGAGTTTAAAGAGAGTTTAAGTATTACTGTGGATTATATCTGCCATAAATGCTTTTGGATGCGAATCTTATCAGATCAAATGGATTGGTTGGAGAGACAAGTAGAAGCAATGAGGAATTTGCAACCGCAACAGTATGTGATGGATGGCAGTATAGGAAGTGTGGGGGGGGGGGGGAGTCTCAGATACAGTCACATGGATGGGTTAACTCCAGGAAAGGTGAGAGGTAGGCACCTAGGGCAGGAGTCTTTTGTGGATATACCCATTTCAAACAGGTATGCTGTTTTGGAAAATGTAGGAGGTGATGGATTCTCAGGTGAACGTAGCACAAACAGCCAAGTTTTTGGGATTGAGACTGGCTCTAATGCAACAAGGGGTACGTCGGCTTCCAAGAGATCAATTGTGTTCAGGGATTCTGTAGTCCAAGGTACAGACAGATGTTTCTGTGGCCAGCAGAGAAAAAGCAGAATGATATGTTGTTTCCCTGGTGCCAGGATCAAGGATGTCTCAGAGAGGGTGCAGAATGTTCTCATGGAGGAGAGGGGCCAGCAAGAGGTCATTGTCCACATTGGAAACAACGATACAGGAAGGGAAAAGGTTGAGATTCTGAAGGGAGATTACAGAGAGTTAGGCAGAAATTTAAAAAGGAGGCCCTCAAGAGTAGTAATATCTGGATTACTCCCAATGCTACGAACTAGTGAGGGCAGGAATAGGAGGATAGAGCAGATGAATGCATGGCTGAGGAGCTGGTGTACGGGAGAAGGATTCACATTTTTGGATCATTGGAATCTCTTTTGGGGCAGAAGTGACCTGTACAAGAATTTGCACCTAAATTGGAAGGGGAGTAATATACTGGTAGGGAGATTTGCTAGAACTGCTCAGGATTTAAACACAGTAAGGTTGGGGGCGCGGCAGGAGAGAGGGCACCCAGGGAGATGGTAAGGAAGCAGATCAATCTGAGACTGGTACAGTTGAGAACAGAAGTGAGTCAAACATTCAGGGCAAGCAGGGACAAAACAGAGAACAAGGTAGGACTGATCAATTAAACTGCATTTATTTCAAGGCAAAGGGCCGAACAGGGAAGGCAGATGAACTCAGGGCATGGTTAGGAACATGGAACTGGCATATCATTGCAATTACAGAAACATGGCTCAGGGATAGGCAGGGCTGGCAGCTTAATGTTCCACGATACAAATGCTACAAGAAGGATTGAAAGGGAGGCAAGAGAGAAGGGGAGTGGCATTTTTGATGAGGGATAACATTACAGCTGTGCTGAGGGAGGATATTCCCGGAAATCCATCCAGGGAAATTGTTTGGGTGGAACTGAGAAATAAGAAAGAGATGATCACCTTATTGGGATTGTATTGTGGAACCCCCTAATAGTCAGAGGGAAATTGAGAAACAAACTTGTAAGGAGATCTCAGCTATCTGTAAGAATAATACGGTAGTTATGGTAGGGGATTTTAACTTTCCAAACATAGACTGGGACTGCCATAGTGTTAATGGTTTAGATGGAGAGGAATTTGTTAAATGCGTACAAGACAATTTTCTGATTCATGTATCTACGAGAGAAGGTGAAAAACTTGACCTACTCTTGGAAAATAAGGAAGGGCAGGTGACTGGGTTGTCAGTGGGGGAGCACTTTGGGGCCAGCGACCATAATTCTAAAATAGTGGAAAAGATTAGGCCTGATCCAAAAGTTGAAGTCTCATTCCTGATGAAGGGCTCTGGCCCGAAACGTCGAATTTCCTGTTCCTTGGATGCTGCCTAACCTGCTGTGCTTTAACCAGCAACACATTTTCAACTAAATTGGAGAAAGGCCAATTTTGATGGTATTAGGCAAGAACTTTCAAAAGCTGATAGGGGCAGGTGTTTGCTGGTAAAGGGACAGCTGGAAAATAGGAAGCCTTCAGAAATGAAATAACAAGAATCCAGAGAAAGTATATTCCTGTCAGGGTGAAAGGGAAGGCTAGTAGGTATAGGGAATGCTGGATGACTAAAGAAATTGAGGCTTTGGTTAAGAAAAAAAAGGAAGCATATGGAAGGTATAGACAGGATAGATCAAGTGAATCCTTAGAAGAATATAAAGAAAGTAGGAATATACTTAAGAGGGAAATCAGGAGGGCAAAAAGAGGACATGAGATAGCTTTGGCAAATAGAATTAAGGAGAATACCTTAATACCTTACAAATACATTAAGGACAAAAGGCTAACGAGGGAGAGAATAGGGCCCCTCAAAGATCAACAAGGCGGCCTTTGCGTGGAGCCGCAGAAAATGGGCGAGATACTAAATGAGTATTTTGCATTAGTATTTACTGTGGAAAAGGATATGGAAGATATAGGCTGTAGAGAAATAGATGGTGCCATCTTGCAAAATGTCTAGATTACAGAGGAGCTAGTGCTGGATGTCTTGAAACACATGAATGTGGATAAATTGCCAGGACCTGATCAGGTGTACCCTAGCACTCTGTGGGAAGCTCGAGAAGTGATTGCTGGGCGTCTTGCTGAGATATATGTATCATCGATAGTCACAGGTGAGGTGCCGGAAGACTGGAGGTTGGCTAACGTGGTGCCACTCTTTAAGAAGGGTGGTAAGCACAAGCCAGGAACTATAGACCAGTGAGCTGACGTCAGTGATGGGCAAGTTGTTGTTAGGAATCCTGAGGGACAGGGTGTACATGTATTTGGAAAGACAAGAACTGATTTTGGGATAGTCAACATGGCTTTGTGCATGGGAAATCATGTCTCACAAACTTGAGCCTTTTGAAGAAGTAACAAAGAGGATTAATGAGGGCAGAGTGGTAGATGTGATCTATATGGACTTCAGTAAGGCGTTCGACAAGGTTCCCCATGGGAGACTGGTTAACAAGGTTAGATCTCATGGAATACAGGGAGAAGTAGCCATTTGGATACAGAACTGGCTCAAAGGTAGAAGACAGAGGGTGGTGGTGGAGGGTTGTTTTTGAGTGGAGAGCTGTGACCAGTGGAGTGCCACAAGGATCGGTGCTGGGCCCTCTACTTTTTGTCCTTTACATAAATGATTTGGATGCGAGCATAAGAGGTACAGTTAGTAAGTTTGCAGATGACACCAAAATTGGAGATGTAGTGGATAGCGAAGAGGATTACCTCAGACTACAACAAGATCTTGACCAGATGGGCCAATGGGCTGAGAAGTGGCAGATGGAGTTTAATTCAGATAAATGCGAGGTGCTGCATTTTGGGAAAGCAAATCTTAGCAGGACTTATACACTTAATGGTAAGGTCCTAGGGAGTGTTGCTGAACAAAGAGACCTTGGAGTACAGGTTCATAGCTCCTTGAAAGTGGAGTCGCAAGTAGATAGGATAGTGAAGAAGGCTTTTGGTATGCTTTCTTTTATTGGTCAGAGTATTGAGTACAGGAGTTGGGAGGTCATGTTGCAGCTGTACAGGACATTTGTTAGACCGTTGTTGGAATATTGCTTGCAATTCTGGTCTCCATCCTATCAGAATTACATTGTGAAATTTGAAAGGGTTCAGAAATGATTTACAAGAATGTTGTCAGGTTTGGAGGACCTGAGATATAGGGAGAGTCTGAATAGGCTGGGGCTGTTTTCCCTGGAGCATCGGAGGCTGATGGGTGACCTTATAGAGGTTTACAAAATTATGAGGCACATGAATAGGGTAAATAGACAAAGTCTTTTCCCTGGGGCGGGGGAGTTCAGAACTAGAGGCCATAGATTTAGGATGAGAGGGAAAAGGTATAAAAGAGACCTACAGGGCAACTTTTCGCACAGAGGATGGTACAGGTATGGAATGAGTTGCCAGAGGAAGTGGTGGAGCCTGGTACAATTGTAACATTTAAGAGACATTTGGATGGGTATATGAATAGGAAGTGTTTGGAGGGATATGGGCCGGGTGTTGGCAGTTGGGACTAGATTGGATTGGGATATCTGGTTGGCATGGACGGGTTGGACCGAAGGGTCTGTTTCCATGCTTTACACCTCTCTATGACTCTATGAAATGGGTATAAAAGAGCTTGGGACAGAAAATCCATCATAATCTTACTGAATGGCAGTGCAATATTAAAGGGCTATACATTTCTTATAATTTTAACTGAAAAGATGATTTAACTTCAGTTTAAGTAGAAAATCGCTTTAGTCTTTCACCTACTAAGTTATTTTTTTTTTTAAATGTGTCATGATTTCTTTTGTGGAGTGTATTGTTCTATATATGTCTTCTTTCTGTAGTTATTTTCAAAATCTTTCAATTGGAGGATACCGTCCAGGAAAATCAAGAGAAGAACGATCATCATCTCTACCCCCCTGCAAACCAACACTTACACCTGGTTTATTACGGGCCTTGCATGCACAAGTAAGAAAGCAAAGTCTGCAAGCTTTCACTTTTATTAACAAATTCATTAATTAAAACCATACACATATGCAGTTTTTTTTTACAAAAAAAACATATTTCTACTTATTTTTTGTGAATATATTAAAATCCCCAACAAAGTTTTATTTTTATTGTAATTAATTATTCTGAATCACTTGCATTGAATGTTGTCATATTTAGAGTATGAAATACCTACTTTAACATTTTCAGTGGAAATAGATATTGTAAGGTTTCACTCAACTAAATACCTGATAAGCAATCAACTCATTTTATAGTCAATTACACTATTTTTGGGTAGCTTAACTTAGTCATTCTATTAGCAAGTATTGAAACACAGCATTGGAAAAATAATGTACACATTGAAGTAAAACATATCTTAACAGACTTGCGAATATGTGAAAGGCATGGTTGACTAGAGATCCTTGCTGTGACAATTAAGAGTTCGAAAACAGCTGGTGGATTCCCTGTTTTACCTCATTATTCTTAAGCAGTGAAGCAAGGGCAAACAGGAGGGAACCACATCCCGACCACTATTTCTGATGGCTAAAAGCAACCCCAATCTCTTACCAGTCAGCAGTTTCAGCTCAGTCATCAAATGGTTACCTTTGGTTCATTACATATATTATGGTTCAGAAGCCTGGGTACACAGAGTTTACAATGTGAAATTCCCAGGAGCAGGAGTAGTTTGTTGGTTAACTTGATTTCTTATCAACCACATGGATAATCACAGGGGACTGTTTGTGTCTGCGCTGCAGTGGCTAACAGGTCGCATGGGCACAAGAGGATAATGGGAGTTTAGGAAATCACACCACTAGAATGGACATTTACATTATACTCTGTTGTCAATTTGTACAAAATCCAGAAATTTACAAGGAAAAAGACATATGCATGAGTTCCACTCTTCCACAGATTTCCTAACCACTCCAACATTTGCTTCACTGAAGTCAATATATAGCTGGGTGTTTTCATGGCAAGGAGTCCTTTTGAATTTTACTGTGATTGTGAAATTGTTAGATTTGAAATATTATCATAAGCTACATCACAGCAGGCATTTATATCTTGAAATTAATTTTCTAGCAGACTCGTAATAATGACAGGATTTATGGTTATCAATCTTAGAGTCCACAAGAGAAATAGTGCAATGTGGGGTTTCACTCCAACAGGATGTGAATTATCTCTACGTGTATTTAATACCTTTCATCTATCTTAGCAGTTCATTTTCTGACATTGTTGCTATCTATACTTGTTAGTTTCCTGATAATTTCCAGAGTACAAAAATAGAGAGGTGTTTAGAACAGCAATACAATTGCTTTATCTGTTTTGTAGCCTATTGTTTCTGATTATGATAGATGACCTGGAAGAGGAGTAGAGGGGAAGGTCTGTCAAATGAGATACCATGACCAGTAGCTGACTAAATGCATCCACTGCCCCAACAGACAATCAACATTGAGAAAATGTCATTCAAGACAATATTGCTCGAGCTCCGCATATACTGAATGGATTTAAGCAATGGAGAAATTGAATACCTCCATGAAGCTGAAAGCAGATCTGAAATACTGTCCTACTTCCCAAAGGCATTTGACAGTCACCATGATGCCACTCTCAATTCCTATACACAATTCTTTTTAGTTGGGGATCATCAACATTTGCAATGTTTCCCAAGATCCCACAAGGTCCTTCATTAAATGTATCATAGACATTTAAAGCACAGAAGAAGGTAATTCAGCAATCATTACCTGTGCTGACTGAAAAAGAGCTGTTTAGCCTAGTTTTACTTTCTAGCCCTTGATCTGTAGCTTTGTCGGTTATGGCACGTCATGTCCCTGTCCGAGAAATTGTTAAATGTTAAGAGGGTTTCTTCAGCTTGAACTCTTTTAGGCAAATGAATTTCAGACCATTACTGCTGACAGATGAAAACATTTTTCTCCTTCTTCTTTCTAGTTTTTTTCAGCCATGTTCCCTGGTTAGGGATAAGAACTTCCTATTCACCCTATAATTTTATACATTGCAAATAAATCTCCCATCAGCCACTTCATTCAAAAGAAAACAAACCATGTAACTCTATTGACATTTTTCTTTCTGGGCAACATCTTTGTAAATTACTCTATAAATGCTCTCATGAGTGATCACATCCTTCCTGCAATAACCAGAATTGTACACGATACTCTAGCAATGGCCTAATGAGTATTTTATAACAGTTTTAACATAATATTTCTGCTACTTTATCAATAGCCACAGTTTGGAGCATATTCTATTAATGCATACTCATTTTAGAATGATTTTAAAAAGCTTTCTACAACAGCTTTGCCAACCACGACCTTGAGTTTTGATTTAACATGATCATTAAGTTATTGTAGCAGAAATTAACCTTCACCGAAACTTACTTTCAGTTTCAACACTTGCAGCATTCATAACAGCTTGAGTTTTTATAAAATACCTCTGTATAGAGCACAGCGAGCTCTTGGTACTCAATCCTGATGATACCTCTGTACTTCAGTAGCTGGCTGGGTCATATGGCCATCACTCCATATTCGCCAAGCTCCGGCCCAGTTGCAGACTCCTGCTGACCACCTGAACATGCAACTTTGGAACTTTTTGCCTCTAAATTATCCCATGAGACAGAGCAATGTTGTGGTGAAGGTTATCTTCATGGTCAAAGTGGATGTGGGTGGCAATGACTGAGAGTGGCTTGGTGCAATTCTTGAACTTACTGTTAATGCTTAGGCAGGCATCCTCCACCTGATTCCTTTGCAAATTCTGCAGCAGTCATATGTTAGCCTTCTGGATCTAACACAAACCATGTAACTGTGGTGCTGTCAGAACTACTCCTTGTCCTGATTGCGTGTTTCCATTACTATAAGAAAGATTACTGGCAGATTCCATTGTGTGTTGTTAGTTCAGGTGCCATTTAGGTTTCTTTGAGGCACTGCTTGCTATATCTGTGCTAAGGTTGCAATGAGCAGAGTAAAAGTTGTGGGAAATATTCCCTCCACAGCAAGAACATTAAAAATATTTTATGGCAAAGTCATTTCTGTCTGTGCATTTTCATTTTGTACAATGTTTCTTAGAAACATGCTATGTGAGCTAAATTGGGATAGCTGGAATATGTGCCTTGATTAATGAAGGAAAGTATTCTGCATGCTTAGAGTCATCCAGCATAGAAACAGACCCTTTGGTCCCAACTCATCTGTGCAGACCAGACATCTGAAGTTGATCTCGTCCTAATTGCCACATTCGCCTCATATCTCTTTAAAACTTTCCTATTCACGTACCCATCCAGATACCTTTAAATGTTGGAATTGTATCCAACTCTACCACTTCCTCTAGCAGCTCATTCCATACACATGCCACCCTCTGCATGAAAATGTTGCCCTTCAGGTCCTTTTTAAATCATTCCCCTCTCATCTTAAATCTTGCTCTCTAGTTTTGGATGCCCCACCCGAGGAAAACGACCTTGACTATTAACCGTACCAATGCCCTTCATGACTTTATAACCCTCCAAAAGGTCACCCCTCAGCCTCCAATGCTTCAAGGTAAAAAGCCCCAGACGATTCAGCCTCTCCCCACAATTCAAACATCCTTGCAAATCTTTTCAGCATCTTCTCAAGTTTAACAACTTATTTGATCACCTTTTCCATACTCTTTATTGTGTGTGCCCCTGGCTTATATCCCACTTCCAAATGCATACCTCACTTGAACAGATTAAGTTCCTTTTGACACCTGACAGCTCTATTGTTATTTTCTTGCAGTAGTCAACCGCCTTTCTCACTATCGGCTAGACAGCCAATTTTTTATTGTGTGAAAACGTTGTAATTATGAATTTGATATTTAAGTCCAAATCATTGATTTATACCAGGAAAAGCAAAGGATCTAGTAGTGAATTGGGAAGTATCTCAGAGGTAGCAGACTCAGTCTCAAAATCATCTGGCAACCATTACATTTTGCTTCATTGCACTGAGTTAATTTGTTACTTTCCTTTGGATCTCAGGTACATCTATTTTCCTGATCAATTTGCCACATGGGACTTTGTCAAAAGTCTTGCCAAAATCCCCTAAATACCCGATATCAAATGCATCACTCCAATTAGCCTTCCCTGTTACCTCCCAAATTTGAGAGTCAGATATTACCTTCCCTTGACAAATCGATGCTGCCTGCACCAATTGATCTGTACTTTTCTAAATTAAGATTAATACTGTACATCATACATTTTCCAATATTTTGTCTATCAACAAGGTAGACTGACAAACTACTCGTTCAACTTTTTTCTCTTCCTAAATAATGATAAAATGTTAGAGACTTCCAGGATTAAATGGAAGGCAGAACCTTTCAGGTTATAACCACTGGATTATTACCTGAGCCATGTGCAAACTTTGGATTAAATTACTGCAAATTACTGAGGTGAATACATGATTCAGGGACTGGTTTCGAAGAAGTTGGTTTTGGTATGTGGAACACTGGCACCAGTATCGGAGAAAATTGAGGTGGTACCATTTCAACGGTCTAAACCTGATCCATGTTGGGATTAGTGTTCTTGCAAACTGCATAAGGAAGTAGAGAGGGTTTAAAATTAAAGGGGAAAGGGATCAAATGTTGAAAGATGCCATATACCTAAGAGTAAGGTGAGGAATTAATAATATGTGAAGGAAGTAAGAATCCAAAAAATGGCAGGAAGAACACAGACAGAAAAAAAAATCTAGGAACAAATGAATAAATCAGGATTTCATGTTTTGAAGAGAACACAAAGACAAAACTAAAGGCTGGACATCTGAATGAGTACAGCATGCAAAACAAAGTAAACAAATTGATAGCACACATTGAAGTAAATAAGTATAACCTGGTAGCCATTATGGAAGCATGTCTTCTTGATGACAATGATTGGGTCCTGAATATTGCGGGGTAATGACATTCAAGGCAGAGACATAGAACTATTAATCAAGGAATGACATTTGTGCAATAGTTACAGATAACCTTTATTCAGGAGATTAGGATGTAGAATTAGTTTTGGTGAGATGAGGGATATTTAGGAAAATAAATCACTGGCGGAAGTGATCTACAGGCCCTCTAATAGTATCTACAATGGGGCATAAAGTATTAACGTAGTAATATTAGACACATATGACAAAGAGGTAGCAATAATCATGTGTAATAAGATGGCAGTAATCATGGATAACTTTCATCAGCATATAAACTAGAACAATCTGATTTGCAGTAGTAATCTGGAATGAGGAATTCACAGAATGGTTTTCAGAGAGATGCCTAGGAACTGACAGGAGGTTATATTAGACTTGGTATTGTGAAATATGAAAGGAGTAATTAATGACTTCAGAGTAAAGGTATCCCTGTGTAGAGTGACACAGTATGTTTGGAATTTTACATCCAGTTTGTTAGGGTGAAGATTAGGTCTGAGACTAGAATTTTAAACCTAAATAAGGTCAACTATATGGATTTGAATGCTGAGCTAGCTTAAGTGAATTGGCAGACTAGGTTATGGGTTGGAACAATCGAGAGACAGCGACAGATAAGGGGATATTTCAGAATACTCAGAAGAGGAATATTCCAGCTATTAAAAAAAATTGTACAGGAAGAATCCACTATCAGTGGCTAACTAAAGATGTTAGGGAAAGTGTGAGATTTAAGAACAAAGCATATAACTGCACAAAGAAGAGTGGCAGGACAGATGATCACTCAGAATATGAAGAAAGACAGACAATAATGAAAAGATTAACAGAAGGAGAAACAAGTAGAAGAGGAAGGTAACGAAACATGTAAAAAACAGAATGTAAATGTGTCTAATGGTATTTTTAAAAAACTAAGTAAAATGAATGCTGGCCATTGTGAGAAAGGAATGAAGAATTAATTTTAGATAATGAGGAAATGGCAGATGAAATGAACAAATATTTTGCTTCTGCCTTCACTATACAGAATATAAAGATACCATTCCTGTAATGGTGGTAAATCAAGAGATGAAAGCAAGAGAGGAACTTGGTGAAATTACAATCATGTATGATGTGGTAACAGAACAAATTGATGAAACTATAGGCTGACAAGTCTCTGGATCCAGATGAACTTCACTCTAGCATCTTAAAAGAGGTTGCCAATGAACATTGGTATTAATTTTCCAAAATTCTCTGATTCAAGAAAAGTTCTATCAGCTTGGAAAACATCAAATATAACTCTTTGATTCAAGATGGGGGCAAGGCAGAAAACAGAAAACTATAGACCAGCTGCATTTATTGTGGAAAGGTAGTTAGATAAATCATAAAGTCATTGTTGCTACACACATTTCTAAACAATAAGGTAATTTGGACGAATCGGCACTGAATTTGTTGAAAGGAAATCATGTTTAACCAATTTATTCAAGTTTCTTGAAGGAGTACCATACACTGTGGTTAAAGGGGATTGTATAGGCATACCAAACTTGAATTTTCAGAATACATTTGACAAGGTGTCACATCAAATGATATTGTGCAAAATAAAAGTTCATGGTATGGAGGCATTACATTAGTATAGTGAGAAGACTGACTGGTTGGTAGAAAACAGAGAGTATGCATAGAAGGGTTGTTTACTGATTCAAAGGATGTGATGAGTGGAGCCCTGTAGGCAATTTACATCAATAACTAAGATAAGGACAGTGAAGGCATGGTAGCTAAATATTCAGATGACATCAAGATAAGTAGGAAAGTATACTGTGAATAAGTCATAAGGAAGTTGTAGATGGATATAGACAGATTGTATGAGTGGAGGGAAAAAAAAGCAGATAGAATATAATGTGGAAATGTGAAGTTGATCACTTTAGCATGAAGAATAAGAGTAGAGTACAACTTAAATGGAAAATGACTGCAGAATTCTGAAGTGAGAGATTTAGATGTTTGGTGCATGAGTCACAAAACATTAGTCTACACTGACAGCATGTAATCATGAAGGCTAGTGAGATGCCATTCTTTATTATGAGAGGAATTGAACATAAAAATAAGTATGCTTCAGTTACAATAGGGCATTGGAAGAACCACATCTTGAATACTGTGTGCAGTTTGTTCTCATGTAAAGGAATGATGGAAATGCATTAAAAGTTGTTCAAAAGATGTTTACTCTGATTGATATCTGAAATAAGCAGGTTGTTTTATGAGGATAGGATGGACTGGCTGAGCTGGTTTTCACTAATGTTTAGAAGAGTCAATTCTGACTTGATTGAAATGTATGACACTAGAATAGTCGTGACAAAGAGAACATGGATAGAATGTTTCCTCTTGCAGTCAGTCCAGAATCAGGAGGCACTGTTTTAAAGTTTGGTATTGCATTTTCAGGACAGAAGTGGGGGATTTTTTTTCTCTCAGAACATAGTGCAACTTTGGAACTCTTTGCCTTAGAAGGCAGTGGAGTTGATGACAGAGATTGATAGATTTTTGATAGACAGAGAAATCAAGAGTTATCGGGGTATATAGAATTGAGGAATTCTAAACGCACAGATCAGCCATGATTTTATTGAATGGGGCAGCTGGCTTACGGGCCTAAATGGTCCTTTTCTGTTCACTTCTGATATTTGAATGTTTATGTTCAGTCATAGGAGATTGGACTGAACCTTCAATATTTCCTTCATGCTTCTCTTAATATCTCTGGGATATATTTCATCTGTGCCTGATGATCATTTCCTTTCAAAGATGCTAAACCCCTTAATATTTCTTTGCTCAACCAATAATTCACATTCCTCCTTCTGAATGTCTGCATCATCCATATTTTCTTGCGAAGACAAACACAAAAGTATGCATTAAGAAATATGGGTAACACAGTGTTACTATAATTGAGAGATTGCTGAAATATCAACGGGATCTGTCTTGATTGTATCCACTCTAGGATATGCTCTGTGGATGTTTGAAAACCATTTGTCTGCCAGCCATATTTACAAATGTGTTAATTCTGGATGGTAGACTGTAAGTTGTTTTGAACCATGCATTTTGTTTTACAATTATAATTTTGTACAGTAAAGTTTATCCTTTTTGTCCAAAACTGGAATTTTGTGCCTCTATTTTCTTAGTAAGTACCTAGATTTCAAACTTTATCTACTTTAAGCAAAAAAAAATGCTACATGTTCCAACCCTGACTGAAACATAAATTTGGCAGTCTCCTCAAGGATCATAACAGAATAAAACAGATGAATAATTCGGATCTAGCCATATCTTATCAGCTATCCATTGTTGTTGCATTCCTGAGTTAAGATAAAATTATGCACAGGTACATTTCTGAACAACTGGCAAAACTTAAAACATCAAATAAATATTCTTTCTTTTGCATTTAACATTATTTATATGACACTAAATCTGACCCGATAGTGCTGAAAATAAGCAAGAGGGAGAAAAAGTGGCAAAATCTTAGCACTAGTTTCCCAATTAACAGTTGTTTTGCTTTGTGTCGTGTTTCATACCAGAAGAAATACAAAATGATGGAACTTAAATAGTTTTATAAGTTAACCTTAACAGCCAAATGAAAATTTCAGTTTAGCAAAACTATCTGATGCAATCAAAAATGAAAGACTGAGCACTAATTTTGTGACTGATGTTTTAATATGAATTCTTGGTAAGTGAAAAAATTCAATAGAAAGAAAATGTACTGGTTTGTACAATGAGATATCATAATTAATAACAGAAATTATTTTGAAATAAAAACTGTTGCCATATTGGTAAAGAAACTTTCAAAGAAATATAAGTCTCCTTCATTGAAACACAATAACCAATCTAATCAGTGTTGCTTTAATTGGAGCAGATGCAGAGCTGTTATTCAACACTATACCATGTACTTTGAATTTTGATGAGAAACACTCCCATTGGTCCCTGAACCAACATACTGAACATATAAGAAGTCAGTTGGTTTGGACACAGAATGGGTGTGGCATTAGCAATAGTGTCACAGTGCAAACTCAGTGTGAATGACAGATGGTATGAACTGTTTTCAGGTTTCGGCTTTATTTTCATTCAGCTGGAAAACTATATGCACCTGCTCCAGCTGCTCAGTTTTCCATGTCATTAGTGTGATGGAGATCTAAATGAAGGCGCAGTATAATGCAAAAGGATTGTTATGGAAGCCAAGAAGTATTCTTGCTAATTTTGCTCCAGATAAATCATGTACAAGATGTAAACACTTACATGTTTGGAGATGCTTTCAATAATACCCTTTAGAACAGCTGGCCTTATAACAATGAAGAGTATAGGAGGGCATACTAGCTTTACTTGAAAATAAGATGTCAATACAGTGAAGTTACAACAGAGGACTAGTTGGGTACAAAACAGCAGAGAAGCAAGCAACATACGGGACTAGACAATCCCATAAATAAATGATCAAATCTAAGCTCTGGTGTCCTGTCTTTATCCAGCTGACAATTGTGGAGTAAAAAATGAGGTCTGCAGATGCTGGAGATCACAGCTGCAAATGTGTTGCTGGTCAAAGCACAGCAGGTTAGGCAGCATCTCAGGAATAGAGAATTCGACGTTTCGAGCATAAGCCCTTCATCAGGAATAATTGTGGAGACAATTAAACTCACTGAAGAAGCAGGCCACACAAATCATCTTCCTCAATGAGGGAACGTAACATATAAATACAGAAGACGGGGTTGAAGCATTTGCAAGAATCTTCAATGAGAAATGCCAAGGACAATCCATCCTGGGCTCACCCTGACGTCCCCAGCATCACAGATATTAACCTTCATTCAAACTAATTCACTCCTTGTGATTATCAAGGGACATGAAGGCACTGAATACTGCAACAGCCATGGACCCTGATAACATTCTGATAATAATGCTAAATAATTATGCTGCAGAACTTGACATGCCCCTAGACAACCTATACCTTACAATGAGGAAACTTGCCCATGTATGCCTGTCCAAAAAAAAGGATAAATCCAAATTGGCATATTATAGCTCTATTAGCTTACACTCATTGATCAGCAAGATCTAAAGGGTGTGGTCAATAGTACTATCAAGCAGCACCTACGAACAACAATTTGATGCTCAATTTGGGTTCCACCAGGCCCAGTCAATTCTTGACCTGATTACTGTTTTAGAACAATCATGGATTCAAGGGGAAGTGAGGATGATTGCTCTTGAAATCAAGATAGAATTTCATCAGCTGTGCCATAAAAGAACCTTAACAAAACTGAAGTCAATGGGAATTTGGGGAAAACGCTCTATGGTTGGAGTCATGCCTAGCACATAGGAAGGTGACTGTGGTTGTTGGAGGTCAGTTATCTCAGCTCTAGGACATCTCTGAGGAGTTCTTTAGGGCAGTGTCCTAAGCCCAACAATCTTCAGCATCTTCATCAATGTCAATTACCCCATCATAATGTGGGAAGTAGAAATGTTTGCTGATTGCAGAAGAGTACCATTTGCAAATCCTCAGATACTGAAGTAATCCAAGTCCAAATGCAACTAGGAGAAAGTGAGGACTGCAGATGCTGGAGAGTCAGAGTTGAAAAGTATGATGCTGGAAAAGCACAGCTGGTCAGGCAGCATTCTGACCAGCTGTGCTTTTCTGGCATCACACTTTTCGACTCAAGTCCAAATACAGCAAGACCTGGATAATATCCAGACTTGGGCTGACAAATAACATTCATGCCAGGTTAGTTGCAGGCAATGACCATCTCCAACAAGAGAGAATCCACCAACTGCCCCTTGACACTCAGTGGTATCATCATTACTGAATCCCTCACTACAAACATTCAGGGGGTTACAACTCAACTGGAAACTGAAGTGGACCAGCCATGTAAACTCTGTCTATAAGAGTAGGTCAGAGGCCAAATCCTGTGAATTGTTACTCACCTCTTGACTCCTCAGTGCCTGTGCACAAGTCAGGAGTGTGATGAAATATTTTCAACTTGCCTGGATGAGTACATCTCCAGGAATACTCCAAAGCTTAACATCATTCAGGACAAAACAGCCAGATTGAATGACATCCACCTAACACCTTCAACGTTCATTCCCATGCCACTGATGCACACCAGCAGCAGACTGTACCACCTCCAAGTTGTACAACAACTCACTGGGACCTGGGACCCTGGCACTGTGAGGCAGCAGTGCTAACCACTGAGCCATCGTTGCTGGAACAAAATCCTGGAACTCTCTCCCTTACAACACCTTCTCATCATGGACTGTAGCAATTCAAGAAGGGAGCTCAGCACCAACTTATGGGCGGCACGGTGGCACAGTGGTTAGCACTGCTGCCTCACAGCGCCTGTAGACCCGGGTTCAATTCCCGACTCAGGCGACTGACTGTGTGGAGTTTGCACGTTCTCCCCGTGTCTGCGTGGGTTTCCTCCGGGTGCTCCGGTTTCCTCCCACAGTCACAAAGATGTGCGGGTCAGGTGAATTGGCCATGCTAAATTGCCCGTAGTGTTAGGTAAGGGGTAAAAGGGGTGTATGGGTGGGTTGCGCTTCGGCGGGTCGGTGTGGACTTGTTGGGCCGAAGGGCCTGTTTCCACACTGTAAGTCTAATCTAATCACTGAATTTCCTTTGCCAGCACCTACCACCTCTAACACCCAGAAGAATGGGAGCAACAGAATCATGAGAACACTACCACCTGCAAATTTCCATGCAAGCTACATATTGGAATTTATTACCATTCCTTCACTGTTGAGATTAGATTCCCTACAATGTGGAAACAGGCTCTTCGGCCCAACAAGTCCACACCAACCCTGCGAAGAGTAACCCATCTCCCCCCCTCTGACTAATGCACCTAACAACTATGAACAATTTAGCATAGCCAATTCACCTGATCTGCACATCTTTGGAATGTGGGAGGAAACCGGACTACCCGGAGGAAACCCACGCAGACACGGGGAGAATGTGCAAACTCCACACAGACAGTCGCCCAAGGCTAGAATCGAACCTGGGACCCTGGCACTGTGAGGCAGCAGTGCTAACCACTGAGCCATCGTTGCTGGAACAAAATCCTGGAACTCTCTCCCTTACAACACCTTCTCATCATGGACTGTAGCAATTCAAGAAGGGAGCTCAGCACCAACTTCTGAGCGCAATTAGGGATGGTACAAACAGCGACACACTTCCTGTGGATGAATAAAATAAAGCACATGAAGAAATGCCACTGGCATTATAAATATGCTGCATGCACTTCTTCTTCAAAGTTGCAGTTGGGATTCAGAAAAATGGTGTAGGATGTGCATAACTAAAAAGCCTTCTATTTTTCATGAACTCAACTGCAGGTTGCTCATTTTGAAATCAACTTGTCAGCTGATTTAGTGTGCAAAGTTGCTGCACAAAGTCTTCATAGAAGTTCAACTGCTGGATGCAAAGGTGGGAACAGGTGCAAAAGTGGGACATTGTAGGGTGCAATTGGGCTGACACATTGTGTAAATTACAATAGTAATAATACCTCATAAAACAATACTGTTTGTTGTGATTTACTCATTTTGATCAAAAAATTACTGTATTCCCTTCCTTTGTAATTCAATTTGTGATTTATTCAAACTTCATTCAAATATCTTATTTCATATAATTACCATTAACCTTTCTGGTACATCACCTTTAAAATTAATATAATTATCATCTATTGCCTAAAGGTAAATGGAAGATTAATTGTCCAATCAAAAGAAATTGAACAAAAATGGAATGATCTTGGTCTGCCACCAGACATTCTAAGACGTATAATGACTGTGGGTGGCTTTGGCGTGGAGATTGAATGGATGAAATTTTTTGCGTTGGGTTGCAGCATTCTTGATCCTGTAAGTATTCCTTATTTTATAATTTAGTTTAACAATATGCTGCAAACATCCTAGATGATTGGCAACTGTTCACTAAGTTAAATAAGTTTATTTAACTGGAATGCACTAGATCCACCCAAGATGTCAAGAAGTTACATGTGCAGAAAACAAGCGATCTTATCAAATGAAACATTTAATATTAAAATTGGAGATAGAAGCAGTCTTCAAAAAGGTTAATCAGATTGTAGATTATGTGTATTAGACATTTAAATACATTGGAATATAAGAATTGTAAGAAGTGTTTTATACCCAGATACCTGTTCTTCCCTTCAGTGAGATAATTTCTGATCTGTGACCTAATTCCTGGGCTAAACTTTCAGGGTCCTAGACGTCAGGAATGGGGTTTGGAAGTGGTCTCAAAAATGTTGGTACCAATGGGTATTTCAATTTCAGGGAGTCAATCCTGGTGCTGACAATGATCACCACTGCAGAACAGATGCCCAACTCTCCTCTCATTTAGGCCAATTGAACATGTTACAAAATATGTTTAGGACATACAGAGACCGACATTTCAATTTTTTAAGTACTGACAGACGTACTGTACCATCAGAAAGTGACCATCTAAAGGTGACAGGGAGAGCAAAAACTCAGCACCAGAGCATGGTAAAACATTGGTACCATTCCCCATCTCCTGGCATCATGGACAGTATGGCAAGTGACAAAGTTGTCAAAGATATTCAGGCAGTCACCTATTCAGAATTATGGCTTCAGCTTCCAGTGAAAAGCCAACCATCAGATTTTGGAACCCATGGTGAAGAGGGACAACACCCTTCACAGTAAGGGCAAAACATCAGGCATCAAATGACCATGAGAGAGGAAAGAAGGGCAGGAAGACAACTGAAGCCCATCTAATAATACAGGATCTACTACTGAGGAAGCAGCTACATGGGGTTGATAGACACACAATTTCTCAGACTTTTGCACTCCAGGAAAATGTTCACAGGTAAATATTTTCATGTCACCAACCTTACACTAGGCAGCAACTGGATGTCAGAACTTAGTACTGTCCATTATATTCAATGTGGCTGTGAACTTCTCTTTTACCTTCATTCGAGGATAAGATGTGGACCTTGATGGTACCTCACATAGGGTAGCAAATTACTACATCTTGTTGGTCATTGATGTCCTTTTCAATAGAGCTGACAGCACATCCATTTATCAACAGGCCCTGTTCTCACTGGGCACTGGATATTGGGTTTTACCTCCATTGCTGGATTCCTCTGATGCAGAGCATCACTTATTACATTCACTTAACCACCAGAGCACTGAGTGAAATTCATCCTAAAGCAGAGTGTGAACACACTCAATGTCTAAGTGGGGGCTTGTGAATACAGGAGCCTTCATGATGTATGTGCTTGCTTTGCTCACAGCTACAATGATCCTTTCACCTTCGGCCATGTAATCTACCTCAAATCTTCATTCCAATCCCCAACATACATGGAAGGATGCAAGGATATGAAAAATTCCTTGAAGAAATGGCCATTCATTGCTTGACAGGAGTACTAGACAAACAACCATTAACACTTGCACAGCAGAACAACTTTTGAAGAGTCAATAGGTTTCTGGAGATGTGCTTTTATTGTCTTCAAATATTCTCCTGCAAAGATCTCAGCCATGGTAGTGGTCGGCATAACATAACATAGAGAGAGAGATTGAAAAATACACTTCATTTGGGGAGGAATGGCAGCTGGAGATAAAAACAAGATGAAGAATTGGAAGTAGAATATGATAACACAGAACAGAGGTACCTGTGCTGCACGGTAAAATGGTCTTCTCTTATATACCTCGGAAAGAGGTACGCCCTCCCACCATTACAATTCCATTCAAATTGTCATCATTGAAACGAATCCCTGAGTGTCAAGCATTCTTACGTTCCTCTATGCAGATTTTAATATAAATCACAGACCTTTCCAGCAGGTCAACAAACAGCATCAATGATGACAACCATCAGTGTCTAATGAGTCCCACATTGCATTTGACCAGGTTCCATTCAAACACCCATTGGCTTTAATGGTCAGGAAACACATATCAGTTAAGGGTTCATCCTGTGAAAAGCTGAACTTCAATCAATTTCCTACAGAAGGTGAGTTTCTGACCAAAAGGCAAAGCTTTTTCCTGTTTCCACCTGGTGACAAGAAAAAAATCTACTTCAAGTACCTTTGTTCCTTCATACTTCCGGATAACAAAAATCTATCAATTCAGATTTAAAATTTACAGTTGATCTGTTGTCATTAACAGAACATATTACCAATCTTCAACCGCGCTTCATGGATAGCTTTGTTTCATAATTTCCTTTCTGAAGATAAAAAAAGGAAAGGGTTGATCTGTACAAAATAATAATCAGGCAGTAGCTGGATATTGTGCCCAGTTTAAGATAGTCCATTCACTAAAGAATTTTGCAACTTGGAAAACGTAATACAAATTCCTCAGATGCCAGATTTAATTAGGAATGGGTCAGATTTAATTAGGAACGGAAATATATTTGTGATGGGAAACGTGAGTAAAAGTATATTTAGTGGTCACTTAATTGCTGGCAAGTGGGAGTTGTTCCATAGGTGGCAAATATGGAAATATACAGGAAAAAGAATTGTATAGCCACAATATTAGAGTTGATTTATGTTGGAATGTAACCTGCCAGCAAATCATGAAGACTTTGATTTTTATTCACAGAATATTACGAACGCCATGAAATATGCCTTTGAAATTTTAAGCTCAAGTGAAGACGGTGGTCGAATCCCTTATACCACATTTCGATTCCTCTACAGTTACCTTGCCATGATAGATGGTGAAATTCATCGATCACAGATTGAGAAAATGTTGAACAACATTGAGCGGCAAGTGTAAGTACATTGTGTTTTGTATGATGTAAATATATATTGAGTGACATACATGACATACAAGGGTTACCAGTTTTCTTTAAACTCCTTCCTTAAATCACGGATGATAAAGTCGGATATCAGGTGAGTTACAGAAGGCAATAAGAGAAATGATTTAAGTTTAGGAGATGTTAGATGTCAAGAAAGTCATTTTAGAACATCTCTTTCAGCACTCTACAAGGTTCATTTAGTTCATTCACCTCTTTTTAAAGTGAAAAGACAAATAGGTTCCAGAAACACGCCGGGCTCTTCTGAAAGAAAAGAAGCATGAGGAATTACAGATTTGACTTTCATGCATATAGATAGAGATCCTTTTTAATTAATGACTACTAGTTGCTGGAGACATAACAGCAGAAAATGAAAAAAGCCTTTCAACCTTGGATGTCACAGTTAGAATGATCAACTGTTCTTTAAGAGTCGGATCAAAACAAAATGATTCTTTTTAAAAGTTTGTGGTTTTCACCACATATTGCTTTACAAATACACCGCATTAAAAATCATTTAAAATTCATGTACTTTCCCTGAGTAAACCCATTAGAAGGCCACTTAATTGAGCCAGACAAGACTTTTCTTGCCACATGGCAATCAACCATTTATTTTGATGCATTTAGTTTAGAACCAGCCCTTCAGCTCACTATGTGCTACATAGATCTGATGCAGTTTATCTAAAGGTTTAGCATTACACATCTATATGCATACAGATGTACAACATTCTTCTTTTGGAAGTAGCAGGTACAAGAGTAGCATGGTGTGCCACACACAAGCAGTGTGAACAGATCACAATGTTAAATTGCACCGAATGCTGATTTGGCAAGTCAACTGCAAGTTTGGGCAGATAGGTTATGTTACTGTCCACTATTAATCTGTGTTAGGTGAACGGGTATAATGGGGCTCTCATATGCCCGAGTTAGAGAGATCACTATTCCCACTGAGGATGAGGTGATTTTGAATTCTTTAAAGTGTTTGTGGGAATGTTGAGTGCTATTGGAGGGCTTTATAGAAGTTTCTAAATTCATGGTTAAGTGGTGCTGGATACATTGAAGGGGTTTGATGGATTTTATACAGGAAGTATGTTTTTACTGTCAGGAGGAAGTATGCTTTCGATAGTAAGCATAATCATTGCAGTCCCTCTTGTAGATGGTGTGTTGTGTATAGAATAAGACAGGTGTGTTTAGAAGAAGGAGGAGGAAGGGAGTTTACAACTCACAATTACCAACAAGAACAGTTCTTACTCCCACATCAGACAGTAGTAGAGTCTGAAGTGCCTATATTTTACAAACCTGACCTGATGGTGTATAGCAGAGCAAGGAGGGTGTGCCAGTTGCCACAAAAACAATTGTGTCCTGATTTTTTATGCCTCAGGATCTTTCAATATTGAAGTAGGTAAAAATGGCCAACATGCCATGCATTGCTGCATCAGGAAGATGAGACAGACCCAGCTTGAAAGGGGAGGGAACTTCATCACCTTAATTTCCTTTTACAAGAGGAAGACTGGCTATATAACCTTTCAAATCTTGTGGAATCTCCATCAGTGCAGGATGCCACTAACTACCTGCACGTGGCTCTGTGGACTCCATATATCAATAGGAAACATATCACAACAGCTCAATGATCATACAGTTGGTATGCCCTTGCATAGCAGAGTCAGTTTGTGAATGCCTACTATGTTTATGAATGTCTGCTATCCTGGATGGTTTAGCCATTTCACTTGCCACTGCTCTTGGTGACCTGCTCATCACTCCCCTTGCTGCTTCATCCTTTCCTCTGACCACCCCATTCATCATCTGGCCTGGCACTTAACTCGAGAAGTAGGGCAGAGAATGGGGCATAGGGTAAGACAGTAAGGGCTCTTACTCAGAGCTTCTCTAAGCCACCAAGCGTTGCAATTTATTTCAAGAGAACCAAGCTATTACATTAAATAAATGTAAAGTCAAAATATGAAGCCATTGCACACATCTTGCAGCCTCGCTGGCAGTGATATCACAGACACAGTGGTCTATGGACTGTGAGTGCTCCCTTGCAATTGCCATAGCAACAAATACAGAGTTTCCAATAATATACATATAACAGAACCGTACACTTTCGTATGTTCTCTTTATCATTATCATGTGGGTACCTTTGCCTGTACATTTATTAACTCAGTGGACTGAACAGTTGATTTGCTTTTTTGTGAGATGCCAACAGTGAAAACACAGATTTCTGCACCTCTTTGAGAGCCTGAATGCCCGTCTAAGCACTGGTCCCCACAGGCATGTTAGAATTAGTTTTAGCCTGTATGCACCAAGATAGGCTAGTGTAATAACAAGCATGAATCTCATGACTTCAGTCTGACCAATAAGATGGTGGTTAGTTTCTGCATGTGCTGCAAGGGAAGCTAAGGAAATGGACACCAGAAGGAGGGATATACTAGGTCCTTCTAACAATGCACACAAATGGTAGTAAGCACATGTTTCATACTGACAGATTTGTGGAAAATATCAACGAAATCAAACCAGAAAAGTATTTGCAAAAGTTTAAATGATCTATTCTCAGAAAAGTGTTTGTTACTGGCTAAAGTTAGTAGGGCAAGTAGTAATATACCTCATCTGCAAATTTGAAAAAAGACATGGATCTACGGGTATAGGAAGCCACGGTGAATATACGACTTCCAATATACAACAGTTTGCTACTTCCACGGGCAGAGTCAATAATGTTGGAGTGCAAATATAATCAATTTATTTGATGTTACGGATATTCCACAACATTGATACTGTTAGGCCAACAATTGCAAGTCCAAAAATGTGCCCTAATCTTGCATCTGTCATAATCATTGGAATCAATCAAATGTTGAACACACAACTAGATCAAAGCAGACAATACAAGAAACACTTGCAGAACTGAACATCAGTGAAGAATAGAATACTTCACTTATTTTAAATTAGTGGGGCTATAATATCAGCTCTGCTCTGTGGAGAGAAAAATGAAAATCCAAGAGGAAAACAACTTATTCAGAATAAATCCAAAAATGAGAATACCATCTCTGAGATGGTGATGTCCTTAGGGGATACTTCCACACAGTTCACCAAGGTGATTGAAGAGCTGGAAGAGAACAAGGAAGCAAAACAAACTATAACACCTGTGTCATCAATCCAATGAAATTATTATCTATTACCAGAAGATCTGGAATAAACCACACATGAAACAGATCAGCTTCAGCTGGACTAACTCCAGAGGCATAGAATTGAGCTGAAAAGCAATTCTGAAGAAATTATCAGATCTTTAAAATCAAGTCGCGATGCACAAAGTGCACAACAAACAGCTTCTTATTGGGCAGTCTTTTCAGAAATAATTGCCTACTATACTGCTGCAGAAAAAGAACTCAGGCAGGACATAGAGGAAACCAAACAACCACTGAAGCAGAAAGGGTAAGAGGTCCGTACGTCAATGAAACAAAAAGGAAAATAAACACGGAGCAGCTGAACCATTTTAGAGCAGGTCATGAAAAGGAAAATATATTGGCCAAGAGGAAGCTGAACATTGACAGTACTGGAAGAATCGAGTGCAAGTACAGAAACTTCAAAATGAGTTGGAAGCTCTTAAGGAACAAAACTAAATGTCAAGAAGATCTGTGAAATAACTCCACCAAGGCTGGAATCCCGTCACCAAGTCACCCTTCATTTACACATACATAGTGCATGACCTTGACCCTGCTAAGCCAGAGCTAGCTTGTAGAGTGAGTAAAACCCTTGACATTCCTGGTTTTTTTTTCTTTTTTTTCTTCTTTTTTTTATATATTAACCCCCACACTACCGCCTAACTGCAGTAGTGCTTATTATTTTTATCCCCAGTACCCATGGTGTGTGTGTGCAGCTGTGAGACACAGTGAGAGACAAGGTGTACAAATCTTTATTCAACTTCCACCACCAGGAAAAGTAGGAAAACACCCGAGTGGCCTGTGACAAGCAGTGCCCTTCACATCAAACATTCCTGGTTATATCTGTCAGCCAGGAGTCACTGATTAGACCAGGTTGACAGCTGACATTGTTCCAATCACCACATCCTTCTCCTTTGAAGAGACAAAGGCCCGTTTTTTTTTCTTGAAGCTTCTCCTGGGGCTGTTTTGGGCCAAGTCCGGTTCCTGTGACTCTGCTTCCTATACCGACAGTATAAACTGCCTCTATCAAGTAGACAGGTCTTGTGTCTGGCATTGGAAATTCCTGATGCCATTTTAACTTGCCCACCCCAAAATCCAGAAAGATCCATTTTAATCTGATGTGGAATATTCTCCCCATTAGCAACTCTGCTGGAGCTATCCCTGTGGTTGCATGAAGGATGGTCCTATAATCAAATAGAACCAGGACAGTTTTGTATCGAGTGAAGCTGTGGGCTGTTTTATTAAGCCTACATTTAAAGTTTGGACTACTCCATCGGCTAGGCCATTGGACAATGGATGAAGCTGTCTTTACATTAGGAATGCTACTCAACTTTAGGAAATACTGAAATCACCTGCTGGTAAATGAGGTCCTGTTATCTGTGATCAACACCTCCAAGAGTCTGTGTATTGCAAATACGCGCACAACTTTTCAATCATCATCCTCATATTTGACGAAAGGACTCTATGCATGCTCAACCACTTTGAATGGGCGCTCACAATGACTAACAACCTAGACCCCATGAAAGGACCAGATACTTGGCATTAAACCGAGTCCAGGCTTTACCCAGCCTTTCCCAAGAACATAGGGCAGCTGGTAATGGTACTTTTTAACCTTGTTAGCACTCTGGGCACTGCCAGAGAATGGACTGTTCTAATGCGGCACCACCAGAGGCGGCTCAAGATATCCGAATTTGCCACTTGGACTCCCAGACGGTGTTCCAACTTGTAATCCTATGCAGTTGGAATGACAGCTGAAAATGTGTTGCTGGAAAAGCGCAAGCAGGTCAGGCAGCATCCAAGGAACAGGAAATTCGATGTTTCGGGCATAAGCCCTTCTTCAGGAAATTTCCCTGAAGAAGTTTCCTGAAGAAGGGCTTATGCCCGAAACGTCGAATTTCCTGTTCCTTGGATGCTGCCTGACCTGCTGCGCTTTTCCAGCAACACATTTTCAGCTCTGATCTGCAGACCTCACTTTCTCCTACTTAGAATGACAGCCCCACACTGAAGCCATGGGCACCACTGCCTTGTCCTCTTTAACTAGACTTAGCAGGAGTTTGTGAACATTATTATTAGAAATTTATATCCGTAAAGGTATTGGTGGAATTTTCTCATCAATTATGATCGCTAAACCTTCCTTCTCTATCTGGGATTATCATTGTTCAGCATCAGCCAAAGACGGGAAGCATACACTATCAGGTGTTACTGTCCGCTAGGCCACCAGTGAGGCAACACCACCCTGAAGGGGAAGGCATTGTATATCAGCACCACATCTCACTTGGGATCCTGGGTGACCTTAGATGAAGATCACTGCTTCTACACTTCCCTGAAGGCTACATCTTGGCGACAAGAACATTTCTAAGGCTGACTCTTTTTCAAAAGCAGATGTAAGGGTGCCAGAATAGAGGTCAGGTTATTTGTAAATTTTCCATAATAATTCATCACCTTAAGGAAAGACCAAAGTTCTGGTACAGATGCGGGAGCCAGGGCTCCTTTGATCACCCTTACTTTATTTTCCAATGGGTATAGGGTGATCTTATCAACTCTGCAGCTCAAGTAGGTCACTTTGGGTACCTGGAACACACATTTTTCCCTTCTAAGGTGTACACCCACTTTGAAGAAACATTTAAGGATTATGTCCAAGTTCTCTAAATGCTCTTTACTGGTCTTCCTGGTTATTAGCATGTCATCCAGGGGTAGACTTTGCAAAATATTCTCCATCGTCCTCTGGAAAATGGCACAGGCTGATGATGCCTCAAATGGCAGTCTTGTATATTGGTACAAACCCTTATGGGTATTAATTGTAGCAGAGATTTAGCAATCCTCATCTAATCACAGTTGCATGTACGCATGGCTCATATCCAGCTTCGTGAAGATCAGTCCTCACCCCACCCCACAATCAATTCTTTGATCATGATCATTAACCAGACAGCATGTGGAAGCTTTGAGAGAGGGAGAGGCTGGCAGCACTAGCATGTGTGTGAAAGTGAGACCAAGCATCAAAATGTTAAATATGTGTCCTGATAATTGATGGATATAATCAACTGGGCTATCATACAATTAACACCTAAGACATTGGTGCTATTTTGGATGGAAGTTGTTCATGGACATTGAAACACTGGAGAAATCATTTACTTTTTCTGGCAATGTACTCAGTTCTCAAGCTAGACTCCAGGAGTTGACTTCCCTGGCCACTTATTCAAATTGTATCTTATTCCCATTCCCTTTACAGGGTGTGACTTAAGAGCCTCTGAATTCCCTGCAGAAACGAGATCCGTCTCCTTCTATTCATAGAGAGTTATAGAGTTCTAAAGCATGAAGACAGGCCCTTCAACCCAAACTGGTCCATGTTGACCAAAATGTCCATCCATGCTGACCCCATTTCCCTGCACTTGGCCCATATCCTTCTAATAAAAAGTGAGGTCTGCAGATGCTGGAGATCACAGTTGAAAACGGGTTGCTGGTTAAAGCACAGCTGGTTAGGCAGCATCCAAGGAACAGGAAATTCGACGTTTCGGGCCAGAGCCTGATGAAGGGCTCTGGCCCGAAACGTCGAATTTCCTGTTCCTTGGATGCTGCCTAACCTGCTGTGCTTTAACCAGCAACACATTTTCAACCATATCCTTCTAAACCTTTCCTATCCATGCATTTATCCAAATGCCTTTTAAATGTTGTTAATGTACCTACCTCAAATACTTCCACTGGCAGCTCATTCCACATTCGTACCACCTTCTGTGTAAAAAGTTTGCCCATTAGGTTCCCTTTCATTCTTTCCCCTCACACCTTAAACTGATGCCTTCTAGTCCTCGATTTCCCTACCCTTGAAAAAAGACTGACTGCATTCACTCTCTCCATGCCCCTCATGATCTTATACACTTCCATAAGAACCCCACTCAGTCTTCTACGCTTTAAAGAAAAATGCCCTAGCTCATCCAACCTCGCCCTATAACTCAGACAGTTGAATCCTGGCAACATCCTTATACATTTCTTCTGCACTCTTTCCATTTTAATAGCATCCTTCTTCTAGCAAGATGACCAAAACTGAATACTCCAAGTACGGCCTCAGCAATGTCCTGTACAACTGCAACATAACTTCCAACTTCTATACTCAATGCCCTAACTGATGAAGGCCAATGTGCCAAAAGCCTTCTTCACTGCCCTGTCTGCCTGTACCTGATCTCTAAGGTCCCTCTGTGGCACTGCAGTCTTTAATGCCCTACCATTCACCATGAAACTCAGACCTTGATTTGACTTGCCAAAATGTAACGCCTCACATTTATCTATATTAAACTCCATTTGCCATTTTCTTGACCTACTTCCCCAGCTGATCATGGTCCTGTTGCCATTTTGGATAACCTTCCTCATTGCCCACAATGCTGCCTATTTTAATGTCATTAGCAAACTTACTAATTATGCCTTGTACATTCTCATCCAAATCATTGATACAGATTACAAACAGCAATTGGCCCAGCACCAACCCTCAAGGTATATCACTTGGCACAGGCCTCCTTCCACTAACAAGCATCCTTCACTATTACTCTCTGCTTCCTACCATCAAGCCAATTATGTATCCAATTTGCCAGTGTCCCCCTGTATTCCATATGATCTAACCTTCCAGAGAAGCCTACCATGTGGAACCTTATCAACTCCATCAGCTGCATCTGAGAACCTGGGAATCCTCACCCTGATGTAACACCACTTCTCTTTTCATCACCAAAGTCTTCTAGCTGCAGAT
This sequence comes from Hemiscyllium ocellatum, assembly GCF_020745735.1. NCBI lineage: Eukaryota > Metazoa > Chordata > Chondrichthyes > Orectolobiformes > Hemiscylliidae > Hemiscyllium > Hemiscyllium ocellatum. Next base: position 60,603,752 of record NC_083407.1, on the reverse strand, counting down.
TACATGCACCTCCCTGACAAGAGGGCCACAGAGCTAGTGCAGCTAGTTGTATGCCACACTAATCATGCAGTGGTGAGCCCTTTCTGAATGTCTAATCAGTTGGCAGTACGTTTCACACTGGGCACCATACAATCTTTGATGAAGCAGGCAGCATGTAGTTTCCATATTATCTGCCTCAGTATGATTAGGCTTGAGTACATATCATGGTCTCCACATTCATTATCAGACCTAATCAAAATTTTCCCCTTTTGTATTGATATGGATTGTTTGGTTGATCATTCATAATTGAAATTTTATAATATTTATAATTGTGTTTAAATTATAATTTCAGTCATAAATGTTATATCTATATAAAGGAAAGCTGGAACAAGCAATCAAGTCTTTTTTTGTTTACATAGTAAACAATTATTTATGAAGTATTTACTGCTGTGCTGTTTGCACCTTTATTGTACCTTTTCCTTGTGACCTACAGTGCTGAAAATGATGGACTTGTCAGAGTGAGTGATTTCACCAACTGCTGACCGAACAAGTAATATATCATCCAGCGACTTCAGAAACTTGAAGGTTACGTAATAGATGAAATTAATTTCATCTTTAGAAAACTCACCTCTTGATAATGGAGTTACTGTGTCAGTAGTGCTGCATAAGTTGCATAGATCAATAAACCTCTTACTCTAGTGAGGTCATGTATTTTCTGAGGTCTGTGTTTAATGTATCAATAACAGACATGTTCTATTAGCTGTTAACATCCATAAAGCAACTCATTGATTTGTTCAAACAATTTTGCTTTCTTATTATCTGAGGACATATCTAATCAACATAATTATCAGCGTTGCATTAGCAGAAAATTTAGCAAGTTCAATATTAATTAATGTTTTATTATGTTCATTTTAAAAACAATTATAAAAAGTGACATGTTATATTACTGGTTGATATCAGTTTTATGTAATGTATTGTGTGCAAGTATAACAAAAGTGTAAATCCAAAACTTCAAATGTAACAATTCTTATCTACTTATTGCTGAGAATCTCCAAGTGTTTTATCACCCATAATGCATCAAATATGCTTTCCCACTCATTCTGTAACTTACTTTCCAAGAAACATTTTCTGTAATTTTATTCATTTATCCTATGGATGAAAAAGAAGAGCCATTTGGAAAAAAGGGTGAATATACTTCAGAGATTTGAGAAGATTGAATGCAAAGAAATGTTGTAACTGAGTACTGTGCCAGATATCGCACTGGAAGCATAGTTAGATGAAAAACAAATAGATGGAAAATGTTATAGTTTAAGGCACTAATTTTCTTCAGAGCGAAGATGTCACCCGTTTTAAGCATTGCAAATTTCTTCTATAAAAATGAAAAGAAAAATCCAAAGCCTATTCAGCAATTCTTCAAAAGACTGCCTAAAATGACACTGCTCTCCAAAGTTGGCCACTTCAAAATACAAACACAGTGAAGGCTACTTCACAACCTAACAGGCACCTCTGGGACATTCTGATGGCGATCAGGAAATCCACCAAATTTTCCCGCCCTTACTCTTCTCTTCCCAATTCTTATAAGGGCCGAGTTAATTATTAGATGAATGTCAAGTTCATGAAATTATTGTTTTCCAGCTTGTATAGCACTACAAAATCATTCTTGTCATGAATCCCTTCAAAACAAGGAATTCTTTCACACCTGCAAGAAGGCAAGTGGAATATGTGGCAAGTGGAATGTTTGCAAGAGGTGAGTTATTCATGATAGAATACCCAATCCTTGATCTGTTATAGTAGCTAATACATTTATAAGACTGGATCAGCCAAGTTTATGGAAAATGGCAATACATTAGGATGTTGATAGTGTGGGGTTTAATGATGGTAATGCCATTGAAAATCATGAAGAAATGATTACATTCTTTCTTATGGGAGATGTTCATTATCTGACACTTGCGTATCCTGGATGTTAATTTGCAACATATCAACCCAAGCTTGAAGCTTATCTGTGGAGCTGAAAAACAAATTAATGCCAAGTAATTATCAACAAACATTTACATTTCTGATATTATGATGGAGGGGTGACGATTGAAAAACAGCTGAAAATAGTTGAGTCTAAGATTCCCTTAAAAAGCTCCCTAATTGTTGAATTGTCTGCTACTGATAAATCTACATATGAAAGGATTGCAACATGTTGGTCTGATCCATTGTTTGTGGAATAGCAGTCTTTAGAATTGTGTTTCAATTGTGGCATGTTTATAATTCTGTATTGTAGTCACACCAGGAAAGCACCTCAATTTTAGGCATGCTTGGTTTGCTTTCTGGGAAGCTCTCCTGCAATCGTTGTTAAACCAGGGCTGATTCCCAGACTAAATTTTAATGTTGGAATAAGAATATGCCAGACCGTGAGGTTACAATTTTTGGTAGAATGCATTTCTGCTTGCTTATTGAATGTTCCATTTTGAGCTGCTTCATCAGTTCTTTACCTATTTAACACACTGGCATTGTCATACAATATAATGAAGATTCTGGGTAATCCAAGATGGAGGACAGGAAAATTTTTTGGCTGTAACAGCCTGCACCTTTTTTGAGGTATTTTAGGTGTTGGGGGTGATTTCCTCAAATTCCAGGAGTAGCAATTATTGTTCTATATGCTGTTGCATTGTTTTGCAAATTTTGGAGAAAACAAATGTCAAAACAACAGCAGTTTTAAAAGGGAGAGTAACAGACAAAGGAAGCACATGGTGAGGTCAATGCAGGAGAGAGAGAGCGAGACAGAGAGACTGACAGAGCAGTGAACCTGCACAGTTACTGGCTTTGCTGTTTGAATTCATGTATCGCTGGACATCAGAATGCATCTGGGAAGATGAACAAACAGTGAAATTCATAACTAATCTTGGAGGAACCTATTTGGGAGAGGTCTCAGCAAGGAAACAGAAGTGAATATTTAAGCGTGGCCTTACTGTAGGTCTGCAGTAGTGAGTAGAGTGGGTTCTTTCTTGATTATATGTTTTTTGAGATATGTCTCTTGATTAAATTTAAAATATAAGCCAAAAATATTAATTTAAATTGGAGCAGGGTTTTGTAGATGAATACAACGATGCAATTTTCTGGGTCTGTAGATTGTGAAGGAGCAAAAATGGCCTTCAGTAGAGTGATATGCTCTTATTGTCAGATGTGGGAGTTTAGGGAGAGTTTACTGTTTACTGTAGATTATATCTGCAAGAAATGCCATTGGTTGCAAATCCTATCAGAGCGAATGGATTGGTTGAAGAGACAGTGAGAGGCAATGAAGGATTTACAAGAGCAAGGGGATGTAATGGATGGCAGTTGTAGGAAGGGAGAAAAGCCACAGATACAGTCACATGGATGGGTTAACTCCAGGAAAGGTAAGAGAGGTAGGCAGTTAGTGCAGGAATGTTGTGGTTCTGCTCGCCGAGCTGGAAGTTTTTGCTGCAAACGTTTCGTTCCCTGGCTAGGGACCACAACAACGGATACCCGAGCTACAAATCTTCAATCAGATGTTAGTGCAGGTGTCTTCTGTGGCTATCCCCATTTCAAACAGATATGCTGTTTTGGAAAATGTAGGGGGTGATGGATGCTCAGGGGAACATAGCACAAACAGCCAAGTTTCTGGTATTGAGACTAGCTCTAATGCAATGAGGGGTATGTCGGGTTCCAAGAGATCAATTGTGTTGGGGGACTTTCTAGTCTGAGGTACAGACAGGCGTTTCTGTGACCAGCAGCAAAAGTCAGAACAGTGTGTTGCTTCCCTGGTGCCAGGATCAAGGATGTCTCAGAGAGGTGCAGAACGTTCTCACGGGGAAGAGGGGACAGCAAGAGATCATTGTCCACATTGGAACCAACAACATAGGAAGGGATAAGGTTGAGACACTAAGAGGAGATTACAGAGAGTTAGACATGAATGTAAAAAAGGAGGTCCTCGAGATTAGTGATATCTGGGTTACTCCCAGTGCTAGGAGCTGGTAAGGGCAGGAATAGGAGGATCAAGCAGATGAATGCATGGCTGAGGACTTGGTATATGGGAGAAGGATTCAAATTTTTGGATCATTGGAATCTCTTTTAGGGTAGAAGTGACCTGTACAAGAAGAATTGATGGCACCTAAATTGGCAGGGGACAAATATGCTGGCAGGGAGATTTGTGACAGCTGCTCAGGAGGATTTAAACTAGTAAGGTGGGGGGGTGGGAGAGGTGGGACCCACGGAGATAGTGAGGAAAGAGATCAATCTGAGACTGATAAAGTTGAGAACAGAAGTGAGTCAAACAGTCAGGGCAGGCAGGGACAAAGCAGAGAACAAGGTAGGACTGATAAATTAAATTATTTATTTCAATGCAAGGGGCCCAACAGGGAAGGCAGATGAACTCAGGGCATGGTTAGGAACATGGGACTGGGATATCATAGCAATTACAAAAACATGGCTCAGGGATGGGCAAGACTGGCAGCTTAATGCCAGGATACAAATGCTATAGGAAGGACAGAAAGGGAGGCAAGAGAAGAGGGGGAGTAGTGTTTTTGATAAGCAATAGCATTACAGCTGTGCTGAGGGAGGATATTCCCGGAAATACACTCAGGGAAGTTGTTTAGGTGGAACTGAGAAATAAGAAAGGGTTGATCACCTTATTGAGTTTTATAGGTCCCCTAATAGTCAGAGGGAAACTGAGAAACAAATTTGTAAGGAAATCTCAGTTATCTGTAAGAATAATAGGGTGGTTATGGCAGGGGATTTTAACTCCAAACATACAATGGGACTGCCATCGTGTTAAGGGCTTAGGTGGGGAGGAATTTGTTAAGTGCGTACAAGAAAACTTTCTGATTCAGTATGTGAATGTACCTACGAGAGAAGGTGCAAAACTTGACCTACCCTTGGGAAATAAGGTAGGGCAGGTGATTGAGGTGTCAGATGGGGAGCATTTTGGGGCCGGCAACCATAATTCTATTAGATTTAAAATAGTGATGTAAAAGGATAGACCAGGTCTAAAAGTTGAAGTTCTAAGCTGGAGAAAGGCCAATTTTGACAGTATTAGGCAAGAACTTTCAAAAGCTGATAGGGGCAGGTGTTTGCTGGGAAAGGGATGACTGGAAAATGGGAAGCCTTCAGAAATGAGTTAACGAGAGTCCAGAGAAAGTATATTCCTGTCAGGGTGAAAGGAAAGGCTGATAGGTACAGAGAATGCTGGATGACTAGAGAAATTGAGGCTTTGGTTAAGAAAAAGAAGAAAGCATATGTCAGGTAGAGACAGGATAGATCAAGTAAATACTTAGAAGAGTATAAAGGAAGTAGGAATGTACTTAAGAGGGAAATTAGGAGGACAAAAAGGGGACATGAGATAGCTTTGGCGAATAGAGTTAAGGACAACCCAAAGGGTTTTTATAAATACATTAAGGACAAAAGGGTAACAAAAGAGTGAATAGGACCCCTCAAAGATCAGCAAAGCAGCCTTTGTGTGAAGCTGCAGAAAATGCGGAAGATACTAAACAAGTATTTTGCATCAATATTTAATGTGGAAAAGGACATGGAAGATATAGAATGTAGGGAAAGAGATGGTGATATCTGGAAAAATGTCCATGTTACAGAGGAGGAAGTGCTAAATGTCTTGAAATGCATAAAAGTGGATAAATCCCCAGGATCTGATCAGGTGTACCGTAGACCTCTGTGGGAAGCAAGGGAAGTGATTGCTGGCCCTCTTGCTGAGATATTTGTATTATCGATAGTCACAGGTAAGGTGCCAGAAGACTGGAGGTGGCAAACGTAGTGCCACTGTTTATGAAGGGTGGTAAGGACAAGCCAGGGAACTATAGACCAGTGAGCCTGACGTCGGTGATGGGCAAGTTGTTGGAGGGAGCTGAAAATGTGTTGCTGGAAAAGTGCAGCAGGTCAGGCAGCACCAAGAAGCAGGAGAATCGACGTTTCGGGCATGAGCCCTTCTTCAGGAATCATCCCTGAAGAAGGGTCTCATGCCCGAAGCGTTGATTCTCCTGCTTCTTGGATGCTGCCTGACCTGCTGCGCTTTTCCAGCAACACATTTTCAGCTCTGATCTCCAGCATCTGTAGTCCTCACTTTTTCCTAGAAGTTGTTGGAGGGAATCCTGAGGGACAGGATATACATGTATTTGGAAAGGCAAGGGCTGATTAGGGATAGTCAACATGGCTTTGTGCGTGGGAAATCATGTCTCACAAACTTGATTGAGTTTTTTGAAGAAGTAAAAAAGAGGATTGATGAGGGCAGAGCAGTAGATATGGTCTGTATGGACTTCAGTAAGTCATTTGACAAGGTTCCCCATAGGAGACTGATTAGCAAGGTTAGATCTCATGGAATACAGGGAGAACTAGCCATTTGGATACAGAACTGGCTCAAAGGTAGAAGACAGAGGGTGGTGGTGGAGGGTTGTTTTTCAGACTGGAGGCCTGTGAACAGTGGAGTGCCACAAGGATCGGTGCTGGGTCCACTACTTTTTGTCATTTATATAAATGATTTGAATGCGAGCATAAGAGGCATAGTTAGTAAGTTTGCAGATGACACCAAAATTGGGGTGTAGTGAAAAGTGAATAAGGTTACCTCAGATTACAACGGGATCTTCATCAGATGAGGCAGTGGGCCGAGAACTAACAGATGGAGTTTAATTCAAACAAATGTGAGGTGCTGCATTTTGGGAAAGCAAATCTTAACAGGACTTATTCACTTAATGGTAAGGTTCTAGGGAGTGTTGCTGAACAAAGAGACCTTGCAGTACAGGTTCATATCTCCTTGAAAATGGAGTCACAGGTAAATAGGATACTGAAGAAGGCGGTCGGTATGCTTTCCTTTATTGATCAGAGTATTGAATACAGGAGCTGAAAATGTGTTGCTGGTTAAATATTAGCAGGTTAGGCAGCATCCAAGGAACAGGAAATTTGACTTTTCGGGCCAGAGCCCTTCATCAGGAATGAGGAGAATGTGCCAGGCAGGCTAAGATAAAAGGTAGGGAGGAGGGACTTTGGGGAGGGGCGATGGAGATGTAATAGGTGGAAGGAGGTCAAGGTGAGGGTGATAGGTTGGAGTGGGGTGGGGGCGGAGAGGTCAGGAAGAAGATTGCAGGTTAGGAGGGCGGTGCTGAGTTGAGGGAACCGACTGAGACAAGGTTGGGGGAGGGGAAAATGAGGAAACTGGAGAAATCGGAGTTCATTCCTTGTGTTTGGAGGGTTCCCAGGCGGAAGATGAGGCGCTCCTCCTCCAGCCGTCGTGTTGTTATGTTCTGCCGATGGAGGAGTCCAAGGACCTGCATGTCCTCGGTGGAGTGGGAGGGAGAGTTAAAGTGTTGAGCCACGGGGTGGTTGGTTTGGTTGGTCCGGGCGTCCCAGAGGTGTTCTCTGAAGCGTTCTGCAAGTAGGCGGCCCGTCTCCCCAATGTAGAGGAGGCCACATTGGGTGCAGCGGATGCAATAGATTATGTGTGTGGAGGTGCAGGTGAACTTGTGGCGGATATGGAAGTATCCCTTGGGGCCTTGGAGGGAAGTGAGGGAGGAGGTGTGGGCGCAAGTTTTACATTTCCTGCGGTTGCAGGGGAAGGTGCCAGGAGTGGAGGTTGGGTTGGTGAGGGGTGTGGACCTGACGAGGGAATCACGAAGGGAGTGGTCTTTGTGGACCGCTGATAGGGGAGGGGAGGGAAATATATCCCTGGTGGTGCGGTCCGTTTGGAGGTGGCGGAAATGACGGTGGATGATACGCTGTATGCGGAGGTTGGTGGGGTGGTAGGTGAGAACCAGTGGGGTTCTGTCTTGGTAGCGGTTGGAGGAGCGGGGCTCAAAGGTGGAGGAGCGGGAAGTGGAGGAGATGCGGTGGAGGGCATCATCAATCACGTCTGGGGGGAGTCTGCGGTCCTTGAAGAAGGAGGCCATCTGGGCTGTACGGTATTGGAACTGGTCCTCCTGGGAGCAGATGCGGCGGAGACGAAGGAATTGGGAATATGGGATGGAGTTTTTACCGGGGGCAGGGTGGGAGGAGGTGTAGTCCAGGTAGCTGTGGGAGTCTGTCGGTTTATAGTAGATGTCTGTGTTGAGTCGGTCGCCCGAGATAGAAATGGAAAGGTCTAGGAAGGGGAGGGAGGAGTCTGAGACAGTCCAGGTGAATTTGAGGTCGGGATGGAAGGTGTTGGTAAAGTTGATGAACTGTTCAACCTCCTCGTGGGAGCACGAGGCAGTGCCGATACAGTCATTGATGTAGCGGAGGAAAAGGTGGGGGGTGGTGCCAGTGTAGTTGCGGAAGATGGACTGTTCCACATATACTATTGAATACAGGAGTTGGGAGGTCATGTTGCGGCTGTACAGGACATTGGTTAGGCCACTGTTGGAACATTGCGTGCAATTCTGGTCTCCTTCCTATCGAAATGATGTTGTGAAACTTGAAAGCGTTCAGAAAAGATTTACAAGGATGTTGCCAGGGAGTTATAGGGAGAGGCTGAACAGGCTGGGGCTGTTTTCCCTGGAGCGTTGCAGGCTGAGGAGTAACCTTATAGAGGTTTACAAAATTATGAGCGGCATGGAAAGGATAAATAGACAAAGTCTTTTCCCTCGGGTGGGGGAGTCCAGCACTAGCGGGCATAAGTTTACGGTGAGAGGGGAAAGATATAAAAGACACGTAAGGGGCAACTTTTTCACGCAGTGGGTGGTATGTGTATGGAATGGGCTACCAGAGGAAATGGTGGAGGCTGGTACAATTGCAACATTTAAAAGGCATTTAGATGGGTAAATGAATAGGAAGGGTTTGGAAGGATATGGGCCGGGTGTTGGCAGTTGGGACTAGATTGGGTTGGGATAGTTGGTTGCATGGACAGGTTGGACCGAAGTGTCTGTTTCTGTGCTGTACATCTCTATAACTCTATGAAGCGCGTTCTCAGTGTGAAGAGACTTTGTCTCCACAAAGTCAATGCAGTAGCCTCACCTGCTCATTCTCTATTACATGTTCTCCACCTACAAGGTACACTTCAGGAGGAAGAAGAAAAACCCACTTGCTGGATGAGTGTAGCTCCAATTACACTCAAGCTAGACAACAGAGGACAAAGAATTCAATTTAATTGGCAGCCCATTTATAAACTTAAACATTCACTCTCTCCATTGGTGCACAATGACACCTTGCATTATCTAAAACTCATCAAGGATCCCTCAACAGCAGCTGTACTGCCAAAATTGATGAGAACAGCAGATGTACAGAAATGCCACCACCTGAAAGTTCCCTGTAAGTCATTTGGTCTCCTGACTGGAGCTGTACTAATGTTCCTTTACTGTCACTAAGTCAAAAACCTAAAACTTCCTATCCAACAGCACCATGGTGTGCCTATACCACATAGACTGTGCTGTTCAAATAAATAGCTCATCATCATCTTTTCAATTGACACTTGGGTATGGCTTATAAAAGCTGGCCTTGCCAGGAGCACTCACATTTCAAGTACTATCTCACAAACAGCAAATTATATTTAAACAGTGCCTTTAAAATAATAAATCATCCCACTGGATGGGATGGGATCCCATGTGAACACTTTAAGAGGGAATGAGCAACTAATAAACATAGCCACCTGAGGTACAGCAATTAAAATTGGGGTGCACAAGGCCAGAATTAGTACATGTATTTGTGATAGTTGAGGATTTGTGGGAATCACAAAAGATAGATAGAGGAGAACCCAAGGAGAGTTTGAAAACAAAGATGAGAATTGTAAAATCAATAAATTGCTTGACTCGGTGCCACCATGGGTCAGTGAGCACAGCAGAGATAGGGAATGCAGAACTAGTGCCTGTTAAAATATGAGCAGCAATGTTTTAGATGACATTATGTTTAGGAGGACAGACTGTTTGAAGCCAGTGAGGTACACATTAGAATAGTGTTAAGTGTACTTTTCATATACATTATGTAAAAGGTTGACTAGTTTTTCAGGATTCAAAGATCAAAAATTTCAAAGTATAATCTTGGAGATATTAATGATTCAATTTCATTGTAAATGTGAGAAAGTAATGAAAATTAAGTGATTCATTTTAAAAACATTTCTACATAAAAATAGAAAGGTGAAATGTACATAATTTGTAATTTTAAAAAACAAATAAGCATTAGATATAAAATATAAATTCTTTAGTATGGTATTATGTTTTCACTTTATTCAATACAGTGATCTCTCTGGCAGTAAATCAAGCAACATGTCAACTCCACAAAGCATTAACCGTGCAACTGTTGACCCCATGGTTATATAAGACATCTAGTACCTGAAAGGGTTAACTCACAGCATAAGATAAGGTTTATCTTTCAGAATATTAAGGATCGCTCTTGGGAATAGCAAACATTTTGGTTGTTATTTTTCTCGTGTTACTTTCCACATTGCTAAATGTGTATCTTAACTCTAACCTGAGATCTCACAAGAGACTATCATGCAACTCAGATATAATGCAATTAGCAATTAAGTACTATGTAATAAATCTCTTCTGTTCAACAAGACTAAGTCTCACTTCTGAGAGGAAGTGAGGACAGCAGATGCTGGAGAGTCAGAGACAAAATGTGTGCCACTGGAAAAGCACAGCAAGTCAGGCAACATCTGAGAAGCAGGAGAGTCAAATTTTGGGTATAAGCCCTTCATCGGGAATGATGAAAGGCTTATGCCTGAAATGTCAACTCTCCTGCTCCTCAGATGCTACTTGACCTGCTGTGCTTTACAGCATCACTCTTTTCGACTAAGTCTCAGTTCTGCCAAAGAATTTGTGTGAACATCCCTCCCCACTTGATATCAGTAACTTAGACTAATTACAATATGATGGGCTGGTGGCAATGAATCTACCCAAGGCATCTCAAATGTATCTGGTAGGTATGAGTTTAGATCAGAGCGTTACTGGAAAAGCACAGCAGGTCAGGCAGTATCCGAGGAGCAGGAAAATTGACGTTTCGGGCAAAAGCCCTTCATTAGGATTCCTGATAAAAGGAACAGCAAAATCAACGTTTCCTCGGATGCTGCCTGACCTGCAGTGTTTTTCCAGCCCCACTCTGATCTAAACTCTGGTTTCCTGCATCTGCAGTCTTCACGTTTGCCTTCTGGTAGATATGATGACATCCTTTAACACCCACGACTTTTGGCACAAAAATTTCATCTTAAAAATTCAACTACTCCATGACTTGATAAGATAACTTTTTTATGTGATTAGCTGGGAATGGGAGGTTTTTGAAGGAAGGACGAATAAAGTTGTTCACAGATTAAATTGCATTTATGAAAACGTTGTGGGTAAATCTTACTATAAATATCTGAAAAGACAAAGTAAGGCGTAAATATTTTACTACGGAATCACATTCAGCTAATTTTTGGATTGGGCAGGAAGCAACAACAGAATTTTGCCTCAGGAGATTGTATTAAGATTGATGATTCCGTATGTTGCATTAGATTCCCCACAGTGTCGAAACAGGCCCTTCAGCCCAACCAGTCCACACCAACCCTCTGAAGAGTAGCCCACCCAGACCCATTTCCCCTCTGACTGATGCACCTAACACTATGGGCAATTTAGCATGGCCAATTCACCTGGCTTGCACATCTTTGGACTGTGGGAGGAATCCGGAGTACCTGGAGGAAACCTGCACAGACAAGGGGAGAATGTGCAAACTCCTCACAGATGGCCACCCGAGGCTAGAATCGAACTTGGGACCTAGTGCTGTGAGGCAGCATTGCTAACCACTGAGCGACTGTGCCGACTTTTGTTTGAACTTTTACAATAAATTTATTCCACGGGTGAGTGGCCATTCCACTTAATTATATTTACTTGTCAAGTTTCTAGTTAAGTGATGTGAAACTCCAGAATAAAGTAAACAACCCTTTCCAGCACCATTCAGTTTACTGGAATATGTCATGTGCTGTTGCATGACCTCATCTTCATAAATGCAGGAATATATCAGGTCGAGTCTCAGACTTCAAATCAATAGACACATTTAAATGGCATTAAACAGTGTATAAACAGTTCTCAATATAAACAATGTATTTCCAATAATTAGAAGTCATCATTCTCAAAATATCAAAATAACAAGCACTTTGATTAGTACTATTTCTTAATTTATGATGGATTTTTAGTCCATTAGCAGTTACTAATTATATGACAAATGCTAGCAGGGAGCCAGACTTAAGTTTGTCTGTCTGTTGGCCTCAGACTCTCTTGCTGATGAGCTGGCATGATACAGACATATACACAATCCCTTGATACAAAAACAGTATTAGAAAATTGTATTTCTTATTTTTACCTAGGATAATAAATTTTCATAAGTTTTCTGTTGTAAAGGATGTATGTCCCAATCCATTTTGTTTTGCTATTAAGATCACTGTTTGACACACTGAGCAGCCATTAAGTTTCTAAACAAATTTATGTTTGAAAAGAATTGAACTTTTGATGTATATTAATATTTTTGGCTCAAAGCCATATGTTATATTCCAAAGCTTGCAGAAAATGATATTAAACATTTGTCCTGTAACCATCAAGAAAGAAAAAAATGTTCAAGAAATAAATTGCTTATTTTGTCACAATTATGTTACTTTTCTTGTGTAGAGGCAACAGATTTGTGCCAGATGTGACTTATTTTATCGATTTAAAAATAGATTACAGTTATTCACCCTTCAGTAGTGTCTACTCACAACAAGCACTTCCATAGTGTGATGTGAATAGATTTGGTGTACCTTTTGGTCATCATGTCTGGATCCAATCATTAGTAAACATTCATGGTGCTTTATTATACATCTATTAAGATTATCCTGAATTGCAGATACCGATAGCGATTTTTGAGAAGATTTGTAGCTCAGCTTGATGATAAGTATAAAAGTTAGCTAGCTGAGCTTGAAAGTTTGTTTTCAGACGTTACAACACCATACTAAGTAACATCATCAGTGAGATTCTCGGATGAAGTGCAGGTGGTATGTCCCACGTCTCTATTTATAGGTCTTGGTTTCTTAAGATGGGTGATGTCATTTCCAGTTCTTTTTTCAAGGGAAGGTAGATAGGGTACAAATTGATGTGTTTATTGATGAAGTTCTGGTTAGAATGCCACGCCTCTAAGAATTCTCATGTGTGTCTTTGTTTCACCTGTCTGAGGATGTGTGTGAAACTTTAATTGATCATACTAAACTATAATCACAATTTGAGTTTTATAGTACACCTTGTAAAATATCAGCATTTGTTTCACTCTTAGTAATTTGCACTGCTGATCTTTGGTTTACTCACATTGTTTGCTGCTATGTTAAACTCATATTAGCGTGTGAGAAATGTACAAGACCATCAACATGACCCAAAGTATTCATAATGGACTACAATATTGTGTTATCATCTGTAGGTGATGCTGAAATGACTTAGATTCGCATATCTGAAGGCTTTTACTGCTTTTTTGCAGAATCAGTTAATAACTTGTTATGCAGTACTCGCAAAAATGGTTTCTGATGTACAATCTAAAGTAATTTCTTTCACAGTTGTAATGAAGGTGTAGAGATATACTGTACCTTTAAGAGACTTGAAAAGCTAGGAAGGACTGACTAAGCACGGAAAGTCCTGAAAAGGTAACAATGTAACACTTTATTGAAACAAACAGCAGCAGCTGGAATGGTGTTGCTATAGAACAAAACCAAATTCAAATTCAGCCAGTTTAAATTATGCCCCAAGATACCAAAATTTGAGTTTAGTACTTTGATAATATTAAAACCAATGAAATGATCCAATGCTTTGGGGTATAAAACCATACATTTTGAACATTTAGAGGGAGAACAGGCAAGTCACCAACAAGTCCAGACGGCCAGCAGAATCTGATAGCTTCCTGCCTATGAGTTTGTGCCGGAGGACATCGAGGCTGACCTGGAGAGAATCTACAGAGAAAAACCAGAGGAGAATCAGCAAATCTGGCTGGGTTTGAAACGGGAGGCTTTTTTTGTAAAAATTATTTGGGATTTTTTTTATCAGACTAGTACTGTAGAGTGGGAGGTAAAAGATAGGTTTAAGAGAAAGGAGTTGTAAATAGTTGTTGGTTTTAATATTCTTTGTTGGACTTAAAGAATATATTTGTTAATTTTTATTTTAAATTATGACCTAAAGAATAGTTCTTTGCCTCTTGAATGTTAACAGATTACAGCACGGGATGAATCTTTTCTGTGTGGCTAGTTTAAATTAGTAGAGGGGTTTACCTCGTGTCACAACACGGTATCAAACTGGGGAATTTAATTAAGACCTATCCATTTAATTCCTAAATAAATATGGAAGTTATTTTAATTGAAATCTGTTTGATTACATAGGATTCAACAAGTTAATTATGGAATCACAGGATAGAATGGCATATGGGAAGACCATTGCATTCTTTGGATCAGTGCCAGTTCTTGAACAGCAATCCAATGAGTCGCACTGTGGTTGTCTTTTCTTTATCTCAGCAAATCTTTTCTTCTTAAAGTGCTTGTTCATTTATCTTTTAAAGGCTACTACTAAATCTGTTTCCACTACACTAACAGCCTGTGCATCTCAATCCTAACCATTTACAGTGTCAAAAAAGATTTTCCTTATGTGTTAGCTGTGATTCATATGTCAAAACCCTTAAATCATTTTCCTCTGGTTAACAAACCTTCTGCCATTGGAAACAATTTCTCTTTATTAGCGTGACTTAACCCATTTATGATAATAAACTTCCATTTCCTGAAATCTGAATACAGTTAGAGTCATACAGCACAGAAACAACCCTTTGGCCCAACTCTTTCATGTTGACCAGGTTTCCTAAATTGAATTAATCCAGTTTCATTTTATTTGGTCCATATCCCCCTACAACTTTCCTATCTATGTACCTGTCCAAATGACTTTTAAACGTCGAAATTGTATTTGCCTCTACCACTTCCTCTGTAATCAGGAAGAATACATATAAGCATCATGCCATATTTGCATCACTGACTGTGTGAGAAAGTTGCCCCTCAAGTCTCTTTTAAATATTTCCCTGTCACATTAAGGCTATGTCCTCTAGTTTTGACTCCCCTACCCTTGATTATTTACCTTATCTATGCCCCTCATGATTTTATAAACCTTTATAAGGTCGCCCCTTAGCCTCCTATGCCCCAGGGAAAAAGAGTCCCAACATTATAGCCTCTCTTTATAACTCAAACTCTCCAATCACTTCTAATTGGCTGGCCTCTGAACCTACATTAAATCACAGTTTTGTAACAATGCAGAAGTAGATTGGTCTATTCTGTCTGAACCAGTTGGTGAATGAACACTTTAGTGCAATTCTCCTGCCTTTTCCTCATAATCCTGAATATTGTTTTCATTTAAATAGATATCTAATACCCTCTTGAATGCCAGTTTAACCTGCCTCCACCATACCTATAAGGAGTATAGTTTTTTTTCTCTCCTGTTACATTTGCTTCTTATGCAAATTACTTCCTATTTATGCTATCTGTTCTCTCTCCTTTAATGACAGGGAACGGTTTCTCACTATCTACTCTGTCTAGTACCCTCATAATTTTGAATACTACTATCAAATCTCTTCTTAGCCTTCTCCTCTCTGAGGAAAACAGTCCCAACTTCTTCAGTATATCATCATAAATGAAGTGTCTCATCCTGGAACCACATCAGCAGCATTACCTTCAGCAACTCATACTGTTACCTCACTGACACTGTGGTAAGTCACTGGACATGGGTGCTCAGGCACAAAAAACAACCTTTGACCCTTACCCTCTGTCCCCTGCCATTAAACCAACTTTGATTCCAATTCCCCCTGTTAACGACTTGTTGGCTAATACCATTTGACCAGTTCTCTAAGTGGTAGTTTGCCATAAGCCTTACTGAAGTCCATGTTGAGGACATCCACTGCAGCACTCACACCAGAAATCTAGTCACTTCAGACATGATCTCCCCTGACAAAGCCATGCTGACTATTTTCAATCAATTTTTGCCTCTCCAAATGGAGATTAATTCTGTCCCTCAGATTTCTGCAGGTTTTCCTATTTTAATCTCTTTTTTATCATCTGGAGAACTGTGGGTTTATTTGTCCTAACTTTTCCTTTTGAGGGAATAGACGCCAGGTATGCCTGATCAATAACTTCTTTGAAGGTAGTCCATTGTTTAGCTCCAGTATATGCCATCAACCTTCAGTTCCATTCTGTCCAGCCCAGCTCTGTTCTTGTCCCTTTGAAGTCGGCTCTTCCTCAGTTAATTACTCTCATTCTGAAAATGTCTTTTGTCCCTTTCCTCCATCGAAATAAACCTCCAAATGAATTTGAGCACTGTCCCTTGCATGCTTCCCACTGACACTTGTTCTATTTAGCCCATTGTGTTCCAACAGCCAAGTCTAGTATGCCTTCTTTTCTGCTGAACAGAGCATGTAGTGCTGTAGAAAAGTCCCCTGCATACAATCTAGTAATATTTGCCCCCTCTGCTGTTACTGTGCCACTATTCTGGGTATTTGGATAATTAAAAAAACCCATTATAACTATTCAACAATGTTTACACCCCTCTCTAATTTCCTTGCAAATTTGTTCCTCTACATCCTTCCCACTAGTTGGTAAACTATGGACTACAATGAGTAATGTAACTGGATTTTTTTTTTGTTCCTTAATTCTATCCTTGAATTCTCTGGGACATACTCTTTCTGCAGTGCTGCAAAGACCTTCTTAATTATTACTACCACACTTCCACCTTTTTATCCTTTCTTATCTTTTCTGAACAGCTTGCAGCTAGAAATATTAAACATCTAATCCCAGCTTTCTTTGAGCCATACCCATGTTATAACCATAACATTATAATTCTACATGGCAATCTGCATCCATAACTAACAAGTCTTAGTTAACACACTCTCTGTATTCACATAAATACATTAGCATTGCAATTTTGACACAATTTTATTTCCTTCCTGCAACTCTACCTATTAACTTACTATTCTAACTCTATCTGTATCTCCCAGGTGTTCTCCATATCTTGCTATTGATCTTGAATATACTATCATGGTTCTCACACCCCGGGCAAGTTACTTCGAAGACCCACAACAAGAACTAGCAAAATTCCCTGCAAGAAACTCAATCTCTGCTCTGTTCTGGTGCAATCTATCTGTGCAGGATCATCCACAGTTCTAGACATAGTGTCCCAGAAATCTAATGGTGGATTTACTGGCTAACACCATTAGCCTTAGGTAAAGGATCATTAGTTCTGCGTTAACCACCACACCATGTATAAACAACACGATGTTTAAAAGGCTGGAGATTTTTAGAAAAACTACAGGTCATGACACTTAAACACATCTTACCCACCCTTCAAGATTGTTTACAGCTACTCTATAAATTCATTACTCCTGTGCTGCAGGTTACCGCCCTTGGAACAGCAAAAACAAAGTGTATTTGAACTCATCACTCATTTCAAATGGTTCTGCTGAGTTTGAGTTTTTCACTTGTGTGATATATGGCAGCTCCCATTCTTCGACCAACACAAATGGACTGTGTCAAAAACTGGAGGTGAGACTTCCACGTTTCGATCCTGCGCACCATCTTTAAATATCCTTAGAGTTGGCCCTCCTTCACAAAACTCCACCCGCCAAACTTCCCTGTCTGCCATACAAGTATTTACTTTTTTATTTGCACCTTTTCCCACACATCCCTTGCTCAAAACTAGTGACAGTTCAAATTTTTCTCAGTTCTTATTCAGATCAATCTGAATAAAAACAGAAAATATTGGAAATACTTAGCAGGTCTGGCAGCATTGGTGGAGAGACACAATGGCTGAGCTGAGATGACACTTTTTTTTATAAAACCTTAAGTTATCTCAAGAATATGACTTGAAAGAAGCTCTGGGATTTACATATTAATGAACCGAAACCGGTAACCCATTCTAAAAGATGAAAGTCTTAACAGCAATCTCGGTTTGTTCAATATATCGTATCAGTTGCATGACACTGTGATCTTTTGCTATAAATTCTGTGTCTTTGATCCCGCTGCACAGCTATCTGATGAAAGCTAGTACTTCCAAATAAACCTGTTGGACCTGTTCGTATAGTGTGATTATTAACATTTAAGAAGGAGAGAATAGTAAGGACAATGTACTCTGGGAAGCAGATTTCAAGCAGTCATCACCAACAGTGACTCAGCAACAACATAACTAAATGAGCTGTCTGTAGATTATAATGTGCTAGAAGCTATTCAGGGATGGTCACTTAACTCATTCCTCTGATGAGGGATTTATCCACTGAAGAAAGTTAGGGCTTATTCTTCTAAACTCCAATGAATATAAGAGGTGAATTTATTGAAGCAGTTATGATGCAGAAGGGATCGATAGGAAGGATAGTGGATGCATTGATTGTAATTTTTTAAAACCTTTTGGATTGGGGAGAAGTACCAGAGGACTAAATACATGTCACATGATGCCTTATTTTAAAAAAAAGAGGAACAAAAAGTAGGTAACTACATGCCAATTAGCCTAACATCTATTTAAAAGTATTGAAATCAATTAAGAAAGTAATAGCAGAATATTTGGAAAATCATAATCTAATCTAATCAAACAGAATTAGCATGGCTTCATGAAAGGCCAATCACTCTATTTGAGGAAATCTCAACCAGAGTGGGTAGAGGGGAACCATTAGATGTGTTGTACTTGCACTTCCAGAAGGCATTCAACATGGTACCTCCCAAAATGTTAAGCAATAAGATAAGAGCCCACGGTGTTGAATGTAGTGTATTGGCATCAAAAGACAATTGGCTAATAGGCAGGAAACAGCAAATGGGGATAAGGGGATATTTTCAGGTTGGTGACTATGACTACTGGGACTCCATCGGGATCAGTGTTTGGACTGCAACTATTTATAATATATTTTAATGACTTGGAGAATGGAAGCATCAATAACATATCCAAATTTTCAGATAACACAAAAATAGGTGGAAAGGCAAGTTGAGAGGGATGCAAACAGTTTACAGAGAACTATTGGTTGGTTAAGGAGGCAGGCAAAATGTTGTCAAATTTTTTAGTGTACTTTGCAAAGTTGTTCACTTTGGAAGGGAGAATAAGTGAACAGCATTATTTAAATGCAGAAAATATCTAACAGACTTCAAACACTAAGGGACTTGGGTGTACTTGTGCGTGAAGTGCAAAAAGTCAGCACAGAGGTACAGCAGATAATGATGAAGGCTGATGAAATTTTGGAGCTTATTTCAATGAGATTGGAGTATAAGAGTTGGAAAGGTGCTGGTGAGACCTGGAATATTGTGAGATATTTTGGTCCCCTTATTTAAGTAAATATCATTTCATTGGAAGTAGTTCAGAAAATGTTCACTAGGATGATCCCTGCTTTGGAGGGATTGTCTTA
Source organism: Hemiscyllium ocellatum (assembly GCF_020745735.1). NCBI lineage: Eukaryota > Metazoa > Chordata > Chondrichthyes > Orectolobiformes > Hemiscylliidae > Hemiscyllium > Hemiscyllium ocellatum. The sequence goes on along the minus strand of NC_083407.1, from coordinate 60,584,468 downwards.
TGAGCAAAGGCTAAACAGGTTGAGACTCTGCTCACTGGGGCTTAGAAGAATAAAAGAGGTGATCTCTTTGAAACAAATTGCATTCCTTAGGGGCTTGACATAGTAAATGTGGAAAGGATGTTTCACCTAAGGGAGAGTCTAGGATAAGAAGGCATGTCTTAGAATTAAGGGTGCCAATTTAAAACTGAGATGAGAAGGAATTTCTTCCAGGTTTGTAATTCTTCATAATGCCTTTCCACAGAGAGCTGTGGGGTCAGAGCCTTTGTGTATAATTAAGGCTAAGATAGATAGAATCTATTTCAGTAAGGGAATCGAGGGTTACGGGGAAAGGGCAGCAACGTGGACATGAGGAATGTCAGATCAGCCAAGATCCTAGTGAATGGCAGAGTAGGCTGGAGAGGCCTAATAGCCTACTCTTGTTCCTATTTCTTATGTTTTTACAGTAGGTGTGCAGCACGGGTTCTGTCATGTCTCAGGCATTTGAGCACCTGACTTAATCCATAGGAGGAGGTGATGACTGCCATGGAGAGCAAGTTTGCACATCTGATCTGTGGGCACTGTGACCCGCATTCCACTGCTCTACTTCTGGGGAGGGTGCAGCAGTGACTATGTAAAAGGGTATGAGGCACCCAGACTTCCCTCTAGGAATACCTTCCTTTCTGAAAGGCAAGGAGATGCAGCTGCCCAGGGTAATCATCTCCAGGGTTAGGGGCATCTCCTCATCCTCTCCACCACTGAATCATACATCTGTAGTTCAGATGTTGGAGCCCTCATTGTGCCATGCCTTCTGAGGATGCTGTTGGCGTTGTGCCTAGATATCATGGTAGAAAAAGAAAATTGAAAGAATGTATGTGCGCTAAGGTGGCAAGAATGATTTTTTTAATGCTTGTCTCATTTGTTGAAATACACACAATATGATTTGTTTCCTGTATGACATATCATTATTGAGACATATAGGGGCCTGTCACTATACGAGATATAATGGTCATGGAGTATCCCATGTTTCTTACAATGTAATGGCGAGAGAGGAAATGGGGACACTGACATTATTCCTGAATGGAATGTATTGCATTGATGTGCATTCTTTCTTGAATGTTCATATGAGTTGATACATCTATAATGCTGTTAAATTGCTTGAAGAGCAGACACAGATGCACCTGTAATATTCTATTTTAAAGTCCCTCTGGACCCGTCAAGGTAGTAGAGGTACATTTTAAGAAGTCCAGTGGCATGCTCAATGTTGCCTCTAGCAGCATACCTCACTAGCATTATATCATGAAGGATCCATCCATCAACCTGGGCTGAGTCTTCAAATAGCTCTGTAAATGTAAATGTTGTGATATCTAATTAGGAAATAAGCACAAACATGTATTATTCATCTCTGGCCGTTGACCAGTTGTACATTGCTCTTTACAAATAAAGAGATGCACCTGGCTGCTCCCAGGGAGCTTTTATGCTGATGTTTATGTCAACATTAAATCCAACTAATTAAATTGAATTCTATGAGGAAATTACAAATGTGATAAATGGTCATGGTCAGATGTCACATGACACCAGGTTATAGTCCAATAGGTTTATTTGAAATCACAAGTTTTCAGAGCGCTGCCCCTTTATCAGGTAAAGTGAAGAGAAACACACAGGCACAGAATTTATCAGTGGAGAGATCAAAAAATCGTACAAATGGTGTGAGTGGAGTATCGACAAGCTTAATAACAAGTGAAGGGATAACCTTTGAACTGAGTAATCGAGGCAGAGGGATAATTATATAAAAAAAAGGTGCTGGAGACAAAACCAAAATGTCTGGAATAACGTCTACGTGGTCTCATCAACATGCTAAGCCTGCAGTGTATGAGGTAGACAACATTGGCCAAGTGACACCTTCTGACACTTTTGATCACCTGCAGAAACTTGTTGTTAAACCTGTTGACCCTTCACTCATTCCACTTGTACAATCTTTTGTTCTCTCTGCTTATAATTATGTGCCTGTGTGTTTCACAACACTTCACCTGATGAAGGAGCAGCACTTTGAAAGCTTGTGATTTCAAATAAACGAGTTGGACTGTAACTTGATGTTGTGTGACTTCTGACCTTGTTCACTTCAGTTCAACACTGGCACCTCCACATCATGGTTACCATTGACATCACAAAATGCCAACTCAAAGCTTTGAGGATCCCCAAGAAGATTACACCAATCAACACAGACATCAAGTTTCTGCAGAGATGCAGAAAGTAGAGAAGATCCCAAAAGAACTACAATACAGGCTACACTGATTGACTCTGCTGTCGTAGTTCTCGTACACTCCTCAGTCATCTCATCCACCAGCTCTACAGCAGATGCTGCAACCTTGAAATCATTGTCCATATTCTGAGCTTGCACTCAGGATACAGTGAATCAGCTATGAGTCACTGCTAAGCAGACGAGGCAACAAAACCATGCCACCTACATGCACACCAAGAATAGGAAACTGGAGAAACATGGCATCACCACCAGTGGTAACCAAGCCTCCTCCAGTACCACAGTTGAAACCGGTATCACCACAAGGAAATCCATTGCCAACTTGTCTAACCACACCTTTTAACCGGATGAAATCGAAGTTCTCAGTTGAGGGTACAATTTCTACCAAAATGGATCCCGCTGGTCTTTCGGCAAACACAGGGGAATTCATCAGGCGAATGAGGCTCTGGATATTCTTCTGCAAACCACAAGATGTCAGCAATGAGCCCAATGAGAAAACAAATGAACTAAAACAGTCAACAGAGAGATCCACAATGCAGCATCAAAAGAAGAATTGGACCCCTCTAGACAGCCCCTGCCCGTGGCTCGACACGTATACTCAAGCCATCAGGAGATACGTTAATGCCAGATTCATCAGCCGTGCTCACAAGATAGCATAGAATGTCACACATCGCCATCCATGCTCTCAAGAGCAATCGCAACATTGTTATCAAACCAACAGACAAAGGAGGAGCCATCATCATTCAGAATAGAACAGAATACTGGAAAGAAGTATACCCCCAACTGAACAACCAGGAACACTGAAGACAACAACCTACTGATCTGACCAAAGGACACACCCACCAACTCAACAGACTGATCAAGATCTTTGATCCAGACCTTGACAGTATCCTATGCACTCTCATAGGAGTTTTGTACTGCCTTCCAATAATACACAGTATCAGCACACCCAGATGTCTCATTGTTATCAGGCAACAGGACCCTGTGTGAAACCTTCTCTGGCTATGTCAAGGGTATATTGAAACCCAGTGTACATGGAAACCCCGGCTTCTGTCGCGACACTACATACTTCTTACAGAAACTCCACACCCACAGACCAGTTGAACCAGGAACATTACTTGTCACAATGGATGTTTTGGCAATCTCAACCAACATCCCCCACGATGACAGCATCATTGCAACAGCCTCAGTACTGGATACCAACAACTGCCAATTCCAGATGCCATCCTACAACTCATCTGCTTAATCCTCAACCATAATATCTTCACCTTCGACAATCAGCTCTTCATCCAGACACATGGAACAGTCATGGGGATCAAATTTACACCCCAACATGCTTACATTTTCATGCACAACTTCGAGCAGGATTTCTTTGCAGCATAGGACCTCAAACCAATGCTATACAACAGATACATAAACAATATTTTCTTCTTTTGAACTCATGGAGATGAACCACTGAAAAGCCTAAACAACAATATCAACAAGTTTCATCGACCAGACTTACCGTGGACTACTTTTCAAAATCAGTCTCATTCTTGGACACATGCATCTCCTTCAAGGAGGGACACATCAGTACCTCTACTGCAAGCCTACAAATAACCTCACAATGCTGCACTTCTCTAGTTTCCACCCTAAACATGTTAAAGAAGCCATGCCCTATGGCAAGCCCTGCATATACACAGAATCTGCTCAGACAAGGTGGAACATGACAGACATTTAAAGGTGCTGAAAGACACCCTCATAAGTCAGCGATCGCCAGTTCCAATGTGCCACAGCAAGAAACTGCGATGACCTCCTCAGAAGACAGACACAGGACATGGCCGATGGAGTGCCCTTCACCGTCCAGTACTTTCCTGGAGTGGAGAAACAATATCATATTCTTTGCAGTCTTCAACATCTCATCAATGATGACAAGCATCTCACCAAGATCATCCCTATGCTTCTACTTACCACCTTCAAGCAACTATTAAACCTTAAACAGAGCATCGTTCACAGCAAACTACCCATCCTTCAGGACAACATCGACCACAACACCACACAACCCTGTCACTGCAGCCTCTGCGAAACATGTCAGATCATCAACATGGATACTACCATTACACATAGGAACACCACCAACACATACATGGCAGACACGTGTGACTCAGCCAGTGTTATCTACCTCACAAGCTGCGGGCAAGGATGCCCTGAAGCATGGTATATTGGCAAGACCATGCAGATACTATGACACAGATAAATGGACACCACACAACAATCACTAGACAGGAATGTTCCCTCCCAGCCAGGGAACACTTCAGCAGTCAATGACATTCAGTCTCCAGTCTTCAGGTAAGCGCCCTCCAAGATGGCCTTTGAGATACGTAACAACATGGAATCACTGAACAGAAACTGATAACCAAGTTCTGTACCCAAGAAGATGATCTTAACCAAGATCTTGGGTTCATATTGCAATACCTGTAACTCTACCATACTCTTCTGTATTTGTAAAATCTTCCTTACTGTCCTATTTTAACATCACCTTGATAACTTATTATGATTTAATTAGTTTGTACAGTTTTGGATTACTTGTTACTTTGGTTAGACTCTCAGCATGCAATTCTTGTACCTATCATGATATTCTAGCCATTTGGTTTGTCTCCAGCACCATTTTGTTTTTTGCAATGATCTATCTGCCTCAATTAACTGGGTCATAGGTCATCCCGTCGATTGCTATTCAACTTTTGACACTTCACTCACACCATCTGACTCTTTTGCTCACCTGCAGAGACTTGTTATTAAGGCTGTCGACACTCCGCTCCCATCATTTGTACAATATTTTGATCTCTCTGCCAATAAATTCTGCATCTATGTGCTTCTCTTCACTTCACCTATTGGAGTCATGTGACTTCTGACCTTGTCCACCCCAGTCCAACACCTACACCTTTGCATTGTGGTAAATGGTGACCATAAGAAATAGGAGTAAGTGTAGCTTTCATAGCCCATCAAGCTTGCTCTGTCATTCATGAATAATCTGGCCTTGGCTTCAACTCCACTTTTCTACAAGCTAGAGCAAGTGAGTACTGCAGAGTCAAAAGATGGGTGTTGGAAAAACACAGCCAGTCAGGCAGCATCTGAGGAGAGCTTTTCTACAAGCTCCCAACATTCCTTGAGAGACCAAAGATTTAAGTTACATCAACCTTAAATATATTCAATAACTTGATTGCACCTACAGATTTCATCTGTGTGTATTTCAAAAAAGCATTTGATAAGATTTCCCAATGTAAGACACTTGGAATTGGAGGTAACATTTCACAAGGTTTATAGACAAAAAATAGGAACAAAAGATTAGTCCTCTGATTAAAATTGAAAAAAATGCCAATTGTTAAGGATGGCGATCTGGAGTCAGTGGCTAAAACAAGACTAGCAATATAATTTCCTTTACAAATTTTCCTTGACAAAGTCAAAGTATATCCTCAAGTTATTCCTGAAGAAGGGGTTATGCCCGAAACGTCGAATCTCCTTTTCCTTGGATGCTGCCTGACCTGCTACGCTTTTCCAGCAACACATTTTCAGCTCAAAGTATATCTAGCAGAGTAAAGGATTACACAAGCCAAATTGTCATGGTACTCCAGGCAGCAGTCTGTCATTTAAATCATATAAGTCTTTGGGACAATCAATGAAGATGAGAATTAAACCAGCTAACTCAGATCAGTCATGGTTGAACAAATAATCCCTTCTATTTTCTCTCTCTCTCTCTATCCTAAAGTACCCTTTTAAACTTACATCACTGATTAAGCTTTACTTTAATTTTAACTGTATTTAAAACAAAATCAAAAAATTAACAGCACTACTAGGTAAATGAGTATGACCTTATAGACATCATGGAGACATGATTAGGATGGAGCTTAAAGCTGAGAACTAAACATGTCACTTTTTGAAAGAACAGGCAGGAATGAAAGGATGGTGGGTTAAATAACACCATGGTAGTGCACTGTACATGACACTGACCCATATGGCTCAGAGCTAGCTCCTTGAACAGAATCTCAACACTCCTGTTTATTATCTGTCAGCCAGGACTCCTTGATTGGACCAAGTTAACTGCTCCAATCAGGGAACTCATATTCTATGATGTTCTATTCCTGGTAGATCTCATTCCAATCACTACATCTCTCTCCCTGTAAGTCCTGAGACATAATCCTGTTCTTTTTCCTGCAGCTTCTCCTAGGGCATTTTTTCACCAGGTCCGGTTCCTCTATACAGCCTTGCATGCAGATGGCATGTACTGAACATAGCCTGCTTTTTGTGTCCATAGCCTCTTGGCCAAAATTCATTCTTTTGTTCAAGCTGTAATGACTTTGAGGCTGTGACATCTTCCATGTCCATTTCATTCTCAGAGGTTTCTTACAAGTGGGTTCTGACAACCTTGCTGGATGTTCTGAGGGGCCGGGTATGTTTTGCTCCTGCACCGTTTGTGAGGTTGCAGCTTCGATGTAGTCCACATGCTTGTTCAGGACCACCTCTCCTACCTAAACTTCGCAGGACCTAACCCCGCATCGATCATGCTTTGAACTCTTGCAGGGTCATTCCCATCACACCTCGTACCCTGAAATATACTGCCTCTCCCCCTTACAGGGGTTGTGTGTCCGGCATTGGCTTCCTGAATGCTGTTTGTTACACATACACACACACACACACCCCATTCCCGGAAGATTAAATTTAACCTGGTGTGGAGGCATTTCCCCATTAGCAACTCTGCTGGAGCTGTCCGTGGTTGTATCATAGATGGTCCTATAATCAAACAGGAACTGGGACAGTTTGGAATTGAGTGAAGTTGTAGGCTGTTTCTTTAAGTCTGCCTTCAACATTTGGACTGCTCTTTCTGCCAGACTATTGAATGATGGATGCTACGGTGCTGTCCTTACATGCCAAATGCCATTCGATTTTAGGAAATTCTCCAATTTCCTGCTAATAAATGATAGCCTGTTGTCTGTGACCAATGCCTCTGGGAGTCTGTGCGTTGCAAAAGATGCTTGCGACATTTCAATTGTCATCCCCAATGATGAATGGATTCTATACAGGTTCAACCACTTTGAATGGGCTTCCATAATGACTAAAAACATACAGCCCATGAAAGGATAATTGATGTTTAACCAAGCCCAGGATTTATGTGGCCATTTCCATTAACGTGGGAGAGCTGCTACTGGTTGGCATTCTGGGCACTGGTCCACCAATGTGGCTAAGTTCACATCCAATCCTGGCCACTATCTCACCAATATCTTCATTTTGGAAACCTCTGAATGATCCTGTTGGAGATCAGCCAGTATCTGAAGACAATCTTTGCTTGGAACAAACACTCTTGCTCCCCATATTATGATGTCCTTTATGGTGATCAGGTCTTGCCAGCTCCAGAAAGGTTTCAATTCTGGTTGTGATGGTCCTTATGTTTCTCCTATTACCACCATTTGTTTTGCTAGGACAGAATCTTTTTGTGTCTACAATCCTGTGGTGACTGGAAGGGTGTCCAGAAAGTTAAAAACCGTAACAAACCCTTGCTACTTGGCCTTCCAGAAGGTGTTTCAACTTGTAAATGTATGCACTTAGAAAAACAGCCCACAGCTGAATTCAACCTGAACCTATGGGCAGCATGGACCTGTTCCCTTTGAGTAGCTGTAGCAAGGGTTTGTGGGCTGTTACTATTAGAAATTTACATCCGTAAAAGGTATTGGTGGACTTTTCTCATGCCAAACTTTTCTTCGCTGTCTGGGCATGTCTTCGTTCAGCATCAGCCAAAGTCTGGGAAGCTATGAGGCATTCCTCTCCACTGGGCCACTGGTGAGCCAACAATACCATATGAGGAGGCATCACCTGTCAGCATCACATCTCACTTGGCATTGTAATGTGCCAACACCTAAGATGACGATCACTACTTCTCCACTTCCCTAAAGGCTACATCTTGACTGAGACCATTGCAAAGGCTGACCCTTTTTCAATAGCAAATGTAGGGATAATAGAATCAAGACCAGATTACTTATGAATTTTCTGAATAATTCACTCAAGGAAAGATTTAAGCTCCAGAAAAGACATAGGAGCCAGGGCATCTTGATTGCCCTCACTTTATCTTCTAATAGGTGTAACCTGGTCTTGTTGAATCTGTAGCCCAGTTTGGTCATTTGTGGTGCCTGGAATACACATTTTCCCCTCCAAAAGCATACACCTACCTTGGAGAAACTTTTAAGCACTGTGTCTAAGTTCTCTAAATACTCCTTTTTTTTATTATTCAAATATACAGACATAATTGTCAATTATACAAATTGACAATACATATAACACACTAACAGTTAACAGAAAAAAAAACTGTGCAGAAGTGGGGCCTCGAATCCTCCTATAACAAACAGGAAAAGCATTACACACAACCAACAAAGTAAACCACATCACAATCCTCTAAATAAAAACACAAAGTGAACAGCTGAAAAACAGTGCATAAAAGGAAACCCATACCCCAGTACCCCAGCAAAATTAACTCTTCCCAGAGATACAGAAAACACAATGCACATTTGGAAATACGATACAACCACAATCTACACAATAAGATACAGTGCAAACCTGATATAAATATAAGGGTACAGTGCAAACTGTGAGGGGCAGATCCCAGTTCTAAATACTCTTTATTGGTCATCCTAGTTATTAGCATGTCAACCAGACAAATGGCAACCTGGGAAAAAGGTTCTCCATCATGTACTGAAAAATAGCACAGGCTGATGATACCTCAAAGGCATTCTCATACATTGGTACAAACCCTTATGGGTATAAATTGTAACATGTTTCTGGGAATCCTCATCTAATCACAATTGCAGGTGTGCATGGCTCATGTGCAGTTTCATGAAGGACAGCACCCCCCACCAACCCCACCAGTTTTGCTTGTAGGTCCTCTATGCCATGTATTGGGTATTTATTCAGCTGTGAAAAAGTAGTTTACCATTTGTTTGAAATCGCTACAAAGGTGAAGCAACCCATTGAGCTTCATAATTGGTACAATCAGTGCTCCCCATTTTACAAACTGTACAAGACTGATGATTCCTGTGCTATCCACTCTCCTGACTTCTGCCTCTACTTTTGCATGTAAGGCAAATGGCACTGGGTGCACCTTGCAGAATCATGGAATTGTTTCTTACCCAAGCTTTGGCTTCTTTGATAGTCTGTAGACCTTTCTGAAAAACTTCCGGGTACTTAATTGGACATTCACTCAGGCAGCCATTTCTAAATCGAAAAATATTGAGCCAATCAAGTTGAACCTCACTTAACCAATTTCACCCCATCAAGCTTTTATGAGAAGCAGTTGATTAATTAAGAAACCCAAACCCAAGTTGTACCCTTAAGCTGTAGATGTTCTCCTGTATAGATTCTCAACCTGGCTGACTTAAGGGTTGGAGTTCAGAGCAAATTTTGGTAATCACCGATACAGCTGCACCCAATATTGACCTCCATTAGAACTGGAATTAGAATTTTTATTGGTTCTGATTTGAATGTTGCTAAGCAATTTAATTGTTCCAAACGAGTTGTAGTTGAACTTCCCAGGATGTGCACTCTACTGGATACCATAAGTTCTCTTGCTCAATTCAGGCCTAGTGGGACTCATCAATGTCTAAAATCTGTGTACTGGCAGCAACTAAAATGGCCTGCTGGCACAGATCTTCAGGAAAATTTTAACTGCTTGGCTTTGTTTTGGAGTTCAGCTGTGGGCTGATCTAGGGTCCCTCTGTTCAGGATATATTATGAATGCGATCACCTCCACTCAAGAGATGTACTCCCAAACACAGTCAGCCTGTCAAGAGTGTCCACTTCCATCGACGTACCTTGTAATTCATATCCTCCATTTGCTGCATTTTACAATGACAAAGCCAACTGTAGTGCCCGTTTGAAGTCCAGTTGGGTTTCAGCTAGTAGATGCTTTTGCATGATCACATCACTAATCCCACTTCCCAAACCGTCTCTCAGCATCTCACTTAGTGTTAAAGCAAACTCACGTGCCTCTGCTAGTCACCTTAATCTTGTCAAAAATCCCAATATGGATTCCACTGGTTCTTGAACTGCTGAGTAAAACTGATAGCATCTTGGAATTAGAGGAGGTTTGAAGTCATAATATTCCTGAGCTGAATTCATCAACTCTTGAAACATTTTAGTATCTGGTGGCTCAGGGAAAGTTAGGCTTCTGATAACCAAAAAAGCTGTGTGTCCACAAGCTGTCAGGAGAATTACTCATTGCTTTTCATCTGCCCCAATGTCATTAGCCTGGAAAAAATAATGCATCCTTTCCTCATACTCAGCCCAGTCTTTGACAGTAGGATTGAACGAGTCAAGCCTCCCAAATAGCGGCATGATGGCAGAAATGCTTATGCTCAATTCAAAGATGGCCGTTGTGACCAAATCTCTTCAAGGGCATTTTTCTCTCATCACTACTGAAATAACTCCACAAAGTCTGGCATCCTGTCACCATGTGACCCTTTATTTACACATGCATCGTAAATGACACTGACCCAGCTAGATTAGAGCCAGCCCCTTGAGTGAATAGATCCCCTGACACTTCTATTTATATCTGTCAGACAGAACCAGGTTAACAGCCCTAATCAGAGAATTCATATTCTATGATATCCACCTGGCTGACCTTGTTCCAATCACTACAGTGGGGTTGTATTATTTGCACAAGATTAAATAAGTACGATAGTAAGAAATTATCTAGGATCAGAAGATATTGGCAGAGATAAGAAATAACAAAGGGAAGGAGACATAACAAGAAATAACAAAGAGAGGAATATCATAGAATCCCTACAGTGAGGAAGCAAGCCATTCAGCCCATGAACTGACACCAACACTCTGAACAGCATCCCACCTTCCCTACTCTATTCCCATAACCTTGCATTTCTCCACAGATAGTCTGCACATCCCTGGACAATTTAGCATGGCCAATCCATCTAACCTGCACATCTTTGGACTGTGGAAGGAAGCCAGAGCACCTGGAGGAAACCCAAGGAGATGCAGGAAGAACATGTAAACTCCACATAGTCACCCCCTAGGTGGAATTGGGTCCCTGGCACTATGAGACAGCAATGCTAACCACTGAGCCACCTAATAGTTAATCAGTAAGGAAATTAAGGGGTATATGGAGAAAGCAGGGAATGGGGTTGAGGATTATCAGAAGAGCCATGATCACATTGAATGGTAGAACAGATTTGATGGGCTAATTGACCTTTTTCTGCACCTATATCAACGGTTTTATGGTCGTTGACATCCATTTTGTTGTGCTTTGCTTGGCCAATGTATTTCAAAGTCAATGTTCTGCAGAGTTTTGGTCTTTTTTTGTTTTTCCTCAGACTTGCCTGTGTGTATATTTCTTTCTCAAAAGGATGCATTTATAAATTGAAACTGTATGTCATTAAGTTTTGCCCCTTTGAGTATATTATTATTGTGAATAAATAATTTGTTGCTGAACAAAGAAACCTAGCTGGTTTGTTCTTAATACTGTACCTGATACAATCTGAGACCTATATAGCTGGCCATTATCATCAACTTGATTAATTTAATATCTGTTGTGCCCAGTAGAGGAGTGGAACTAGAAAGGAAACAGTGCAACCTTGATTGTATCAGGTCTTTTATTGAGAGTTAAGGATTCATCTTAAACGTATTTTTTGGAATCTTAAACCCAGTATTGTTACTCTGTGATGTTGTTTTTGGGATATCCTGAAAAATGAACAATTTGCTTTTCTTTTATGAAAGTTCAGCTATTTAGCTTGACAGAAAGTAATGAAATTTAGGTTGGAAAGTTTCATTTAGTTTTTAACACTGTTGTGTTGTTACAGCTAATGCATTCTCATTTTCAAAAAACTTTGGTAGTGCAGAAGAAACTCAACAAATCCATATTTCAACACTGAGCAATATCCATCAGCTTTCTGCCTTACGAAGCAATCAAAATATTGGGACAGTGTATTCAAGTGAAATCTGCTGTCTTGATTATTCACTGCTTTCTCACTTTAAAATCTCATAAGCTATATCTGCAATTTGTAGTCAAAGTTACATCCTCCAATAGCACTTATCCTTCGGGTTTAGAGGTGGAGAAAAATATGAGAGGACTTGGTCAATTCAGTGAACAAGCTTTCTGATCACCTATGGTTCACCAATCTATCGATATTAAGTCATAAGCTTAGGCTTATCAAAAATGAAGATTTATTTGTGGGCCTGATTTTCTGCAAAGGAGATGACTAGTATCTTCATTATGATGTTCAAAAATGGTAGATATGCCCACATGAATAGGAAGGGTTTGGAGGGATATGGCTAGGTGCTGGCAGGTGAGACTAGATTGGGTTGGGATATCTAGTCAGCATGGAAGGGTCTGTTTCCATGCTGTACATCTCTACTACTCTATGATTCTATGTAACCAAGGCAAATTGACCATACACAAAAGCTCACCTGCAAAGCCCTTCAAAGAGACTAACCCTTTATGATGATTGTAAGAGCTGACCAAAAAAGAGAAAATGCTGGAAAATCTAAGCAAGTCTGACAAAGTTAGACTCGAAACATCAGCTCTTTTCTCTCCTTACAGATGCTGCCAGACTTGCTGAGATTTTCCAGCATTTTCTCTTTTTTTGGTTTAAGATTCCAACATCTGCAGTAATTTGCTTTTATCCAGTGTTTAACTCACTGCAACCTCTCTTCCAGGAATGCCTACCCTGAAGAAGCACTGTCCTTCTCTCCAACAGGATTTTTGTTTGTCTCTCTCCCCCTGTCCGTCTTCACTGCTTTCCTTTTCTCTCTCAGTGTTAGACAAGGTATTTACTAAGACTCGCTTCCACAGCCATATTTCCTTCCTCAGTGACTGTCTTTGCCTCCGACTTACTCCACGTGGATTTCAACTCAAATTCCACCCTGCATGCAGCCTCCAAGATTACAGGTACTTGCACGATACACAACATTTTTCCAACTGCTGTTCTCGCCACATCTTAAAAGCCACACTCAGGGCCATGCATCACCACATGAAAGCACTCGACACTAGCTTTGACAAAGGGTCAGTTAGACTCGAAACATCAGCTCTTTTCTCTCCTTGCAGATGCTGCCAGACTTGCTGAGACTTTCCAGTATTTTCTCTTTTTTGGTTTCAGATTCCAGCATCCGCAGTAATTTGCTTTTATCCAGTAAGAGCTGACCACTTGATTTGCAGCAAGATGGTCTTCCTACATATTTGAGACTATTATCATTTCTGAAAACCTCAGCCAGAATTTCCACATATGCCTTAATTGGCACAACATATTACATGAAGCATTTCATGTTGTTATTTCATGTAATTTCTGACCCAACTATGTCAAATACTTTAAAAATAGAAGTAACATTCCTGCTTACAATGGCCCTCACTGGAGCAAATATTATACTGACCCTTTATAACATTTGTAACATCTGCTTTACTTGATGTGAGAGAATCCTCCCAGAATTTGGACTAGCATTCCTTTAATTCTAGTCTCCTGTACAACATCCATCACCTTTATTGTGCATTGGTGGCTGAGTTTTCAGTCATCTAGGCCTTGAGCTCTATAATTCCATCCCCAACCCTATGTACCCACTCTCCTTTTCGAAGCCCTTTTCAACATACATCATTGGTTAAGCTTTACTGCCACCCTTTCTTTGGTTCTATTGGATTATGCTCCTGTGAAGTACCTTGGCACTTTGTTTTACAAATTATAAGCGCAATATAAATACAAGTAATTGCTGTTTGCACAATGGCAGGACTAAGTTGTGCCTCATTGAAATTTCAAAGTGCAGCACAGGCCCAAAATATTGGACATCATGTTTTTACGCCTTAACATTTCTTGGTTTCCACTCTGTTTTGGGTTAAAATGTTTCAAAGTTTGAACTTCAATACAATCAAAAAAGTGTACTAATATATCTCTTCAGATGATTAGCAATCTATATTGTTATAAAACCCAGTTTTTAAAAAAATAATGAAAACTGCCTTCTTAAGCTGATTTTCTCTGGGCCAGTCAGAAGAGGGGAGGCAGTCTGATATGGGACCTGAAGAGCCTTGAGTGGGCTTTGTTTGAGCTATCTTGCAAAATTGGGTCCTGCCTGGTGTTTGGCCAGCAGTGTTCCCTCTAATTCTTTTACTTCTGTTTGGACCTCCAAAGTCTCTGGGCGGCAGCAACTTACATAATCGAAAAGCAATGCTGCGATGTGCATTTGCATCCTGATCACCGTGTGCCGAATGCTGGAGTGGCAGCACACAAGCACAGATTAGAGGGAACATTGACCGGCAAAGTTCAGCCTAGCAACTGTTGACTCCAGAAAAGACAGAAATCATCTGTCAGTACCTTTAATTACTTTGAAGCCAAATGTGAATCGACAATCCAGCCCAGTCTGAAACCAGAGCGTGGTGCTGGAAAAGCACAGCAAGTCAGGCTGCATTCGAGGAGCAGGAGAATTGACATTTCAGTCATAAGCCCTTCATCAGGCCTTGTGGGTCGGGGTGCTGAGAAAAAAATGGGAGAGCGGTAGGGCCCGGAGTAAGGTAACTGGGATTGTGGACCTCTCCATCATGGGTATGTGGAACAATCCATCTTCCACAGCTACACTGGCACCATTCCCCACCTTTTCCTCAGCTACATCAGTGACTATATCGGCGCTACGTTGTACTCTCAGGAGGAGATTGAACAGTTCATCAAATTCACCAACACCTTCCACCCTGACCTCAAATTCACCTGGACCATCTTAGACACCTCCCTCCCTTTCCTGGACCTCTTCATCTCCATCTCTGGTAACCGACTAACCACGGACATCTACTACAAACCCACTGGTTCCCACAGCTTCCTGGACTACACCTCCTCTCACCCTGCCTCCTGTAAAAATGCCATCCCTTATTCCCAATTCCTCCATCTCATCTACTCCCAGGATGCCTCATCTCCCAGCTTGGGGCCCTGCAACCACACGGCATCAATGTGGATTTCACCAGTTTCCTAATTTCCCTACCCCCACCTTATCCCAGTCCCTAGCCTCCAACTTGGCACTGCCTTCCTGACCTGTCCATCTTCCTTCCCACCTACCCGCTCCACCCTCCTCTCCAATCTATCACCTTCCCACCTCCCCCCTCCCCACCTTTATCTACCTATCAGATTCCCAGTTACTTTTCCCCAAGCCCCAACCTCTTCCCATTTATCTGTTAGCCCCCCGGCCCACCAGTCTCATTCCTGATAAAGGGTTTATGCTTGAATAGTCAAAAACTCCTGCTCCTCGGATGCTGCCTGACTTGCTGTGCTTTTCCAGCACCATACTCTCGAATCTGATCTCCAGCATCTTCAGTCCTCACTTTCTCCCAGTCTGAAACCGTCCAAGTTAACAACTTACAGGATCTATATATAATCAGCATTCTTTTGATGTAAAGTACTGAAGTAATTCCATGGAGGCTGGCATCCTGTCACCAAGTCACCCTTTATTTACATGTGCATATTATATGGACTCTGACCAGCCAGCTCAGAGCCAGTCCCTAGAATGAAGAGAATCTCCGAGACTTCTAATTATCTTCTTTTCTCTATTTTCCCCCGACAGCAATAGTGCTTATTGTACCCCAGCACCAAAGTTGTGTCTGTGCAGGTGTCAGAGACAGTGAAGAACAACAAGTGCATAAATCTTTATTTATGTTCTACCACCAGAAAGAAAGGAAACACACGAGTGGCTAGTGACAAGCAGTGCCCTTCTCGAGAAATGGCAACGTTGTGTGATCAAAAAGTGAAGGGGAGGGCAGGGATTAAATCCAAATGGAATTGGAGGGGGAGATGTTACACTCCACTCCCTGCAGTGCCCATCTTCCCCTGAAAATCTCGAGGATGTTGGTAGACACTACACACTCCTTCTCCAGAGACACCCGGGCTCTCCCAAAGATCAGGAGTGTGGTTCTGAAGTGCAACCAAAAACAGAGAAGAAGAGTTTTAAGAAAATCAAAAAGGGAGTGCAAGCACCCACACCCAATATATACATGGTCCACGGACTCCACAGCACCACAGAACAAGCAGTTGGGCTGGGAGTCCGTGAACCACTGCAACCTGTGGTTGCAGGGGCCCGCTGCATGTAGCACCCTCCACCTCAGATCTCCGAGAGAAAGGGAGAGGACTCCTGCGTAGAGAGCCCTCCACTGGGGATCTCCACCGCCTGGTGGCAAATGGCCATGCCAAGGCGTGTCTGGGCGGTGGATGAGGAAGAAGAGGTGGACGGTGTGCAGCAGCAGTTGATACAAACCTGCTGTTTTATGTCCTTAAAAGGAACAAAACTAAAATTCCGGAGGTGGCTCAGGTTGTGGGGCACAGGTTCCCAGGGGAAGTACAAGCCCTTGGGGTGAAACTTCTGTTTTTTTCTGGAATCCAGGCTGAGGGTAACAACTCCAACCAGTGATTTCATACTCAATGGCCCTCGTTCCAATCACTATATCTACCCTTTTATTTTGTGTATGTATGTGAACATGTGTATTTCCATAAATTAACAGTCATGGATAATAAATCCTTTTACCCTTTATATTTAAATGTACAAGCAGATCTGTGTGTGTTTCTTTTACAGTCACAGCATGTAAAATAATTAAGCACTCACTGAATTGGCAAATCCCAAAAAAAGATCTGTTGCAGTCAACTAGAGTGGAAAAAACAAACAGCTAGTTTACCACTTATCTGTTCACAAAATTTCTAGCAATGTTGTACTTTTATTTCTAATTTCCAGTAAGTTGCTATATTTTTTAAATTTTAAATTTACACTAATGAATACAACATAATTCTACCACAAAACTGAGATCCAAATCCTTTGTTGTAACTGAGTTCTGTTATCCTGGCTGACTGTCCCTCAATTTGAGGATGATGCCTACTCTGGATCACAGGTTTCTGCTAAGGATCATTGTGAGATTGTAAATCATTTCTCAAACTAGTTCTTTAGGGACATACGGTAGATATATAAGACAACCAAGGGACTTGGGAAACTGAGTAAGTGAAATTTCAAATAACCTTTCCACCCACCTGCCAGCTCCCTGACCAGCCCTGGCTCCTCCCTTCCACTCCACTTCCCACTTCATCAGCTTCTCTATCGCCCCACCACCAATTTCACCCATGTCCAGCCATTACTCTCCCCCCCCCCACCTCCTTGACCTGACCTTATTTGTCCATCTTCCCTCCAATTATCTGCTCCACCTTCCCACTTACCTCACACACTAAACCCCCATCTGCATCCACCTACCAATATTTCACCTATCATTCCCCCAGCCCCAACTCCCTCCATCTATTTATTTCTGAGCTCCCTTCCCCCTCCCCTAACCTGATGAAATGTCTCAACCTGAAACATTGACTTCTCCACCTCCTGATGCTGGCTGGCTTGCTGAGTTCTTCCAGCCACCTGTTTGTCTAATACCAAACAATGGTTTGTGTAGTTCAGGTGAAGACAAGCATCCAACAGAGGGCTGTGGCGCTGGTGATTGACTGTCAGGGTGAAGATTTGCATCAGCACAGTCACCACCACCAAACAGTAGTTTATGGAGGGAGTGTTGTCAAAGAACAGTGAGTAGTCTTGCCCTGCTGCAGGTGACAAGGGAGAGAGCTTTGTGGTGAGTAGTGGGTAAGGCAGGTAAATCCTTACAACTTCTATCACTTACAGTCCTTTTTTAGGCTTCTTATTTGTAAGGGTAGTAGTACATGGATCAGGAAAGAAGGGCCTCAGATAACTGGATTTAACCTAATATAAAGTACCTTCCAAAGTTTAAATTAAAGAGGTTAACCATGGCAGGAGAGCTCAAAGTCTTGGTTTGCTCCTCTTACTCCATGTGGCAAGCCATTGTCAGTTGGAGTTCTCAGGGTCAGCATATGTACAGGAAGTGCCTTCAGCTACAGCTGCTGCAAGCTCTGATTTCAGAGCTGGAGCGACAGCTGGGGACAGAGAGTGTCATGGATAGTATGTATAAAGAGGTGGTCACACTGCAGCCTCAGATTCCACAGGCAGGAAGGAATAGATGACCACCAGACAGAACAAAAGGCATAGGCAGATAGTGCAGGAATCTCCTGTAGTCATTTCCCTGCAAAACAAATATTTCATTTTGGATACTGTTGGGGGGAATGACCTGTCAGGGGAAGGCAGGAGCAGCAGCCAAACTCATTGCACCACAGTTGGTTCTGCTGCAGAGGGGAAAAAAGTGTGCCAGAACAATGGTTATAGGGGTAACTGTAAGGGGAATAGACAGGTGTTTCTGTGGCTACAAATGAGACTTCAGGATGGTATGTTGCCTCCCTCGTGCTCGGGTCAAGGATATCTACGGGTGGGGTACAGGACCTTCTTGAGGGGAGGGTGAACAGCCAGTGATTGTGGTACATATCAGTACAAGTGACATAGGTTAGAAAAAAGGGATGAGGTCCTAAAAGCAGAATACCTAAGAAGCAAGTTCAGAAATTGGACCTCAAATGTAGTGATCTCAGGAGTACCATCGAAGCCTAGTGCTAATCAGATTAGAAATGACAGGATACCTTGTACAAATACGTGGCTGAAAAGATGGTATCAGTGGGAGGGTTCAGATTCCGGGAGTATTGGGACTGGTTCTGTGGGAGGTGGGATCTATACAAATTGGACATGTTACACCTGGGTAGGACTGGGACTGAGCAGTTGGAGAGTGTTTTAACTAATATGCCAGGGGGATGGGAACTATGCAAGGAGTCAGGGAAGGAGGAAGCAAGGACAAAAACAAAAGGTAGAAAAGAGAATAAGAAAAGTGAAATGCAGAGAAACCAAGGACAAAACTCAAACAGGGCTATTGAGAAAAATATTGGGAGCAAGACAAACAATGTTAAAAAGACAAGCTTAAAGGCTTTGTGCCTTAATGCGGGAAATATTTGCAATAAAATGAATGAACTAATCACAGATAGATGAGAGCAAGCATGATATAATTGGGATTATGAAGACATGGCTGCAGGGTGACCAGGCGTGGGAACTGAATGCTCCAGGGTACTCAGGATTTAGGAAGGACAGGCAAAAAGGAAGGAGTGGCTGAGTGGCATTGCTGCTTAAAGAGGAAATTAACATAATAATGAAAAAGAATGTTAGCTCTGACAATGATAAGTATGTATGAGTAGAGTTGCAAGATATTAATGGGCTAAAAATATTAGTGGGTGTCATATACAGACACTCAAACTGCAGTGGTGTTGTTGGGAATGGAATTAAACAGAAAATTAGAGATGCATGTTATAAGGGAATGTTGGAGATAATGGGTAATTTTAATCTGTATGTAGATTGGGTAAATCAAATTAGCCACAACACTGTAGAGTAAGAATTTGTGGAGTGTATATGGGATGGTTTTCTTGACTAGTCTATGGAGGAACCAAATAGAGAGCAGGCCATCTTAGACTCGGTACTGTATAATGAGAAGGGAATCATTGCCAATCTAGCTGTACAAGACCATCTGGGGATGAGCGACCATAATACAATGGAATTTTTTTATCAAGTTGGAGAGTGAGATAGTTGATTCGGAGACTAGGATGCTGAATCTTAATAAAGGTAACAATGAAGATATGAGGTGAGTTGGCCTTGATTGGTTGGGGAGAATTACTTAAAGGGATGACGGTGGATAGTCAGTGGCAAACATTCAAGGAATGCATGGGGGAACTGCAACAACTCTTCATTACTGTCTGGTACAAAAGCAAAATGGGTAAGAGAGCTAAAATATGGCTTACAAAGGAAATTAGAGATAGTAACTGATTGAAGGAAGAAGTATACAAATTGGCTAAGAAAATAATAGGTCTGAGGATTGGGAGCAGTTTAGAATTCAGCAAAGAAAGACCAAGGGATTGATTAAGAAGATGAAAATACAGGACAAAAATATACTTGCTGCGAGCATAAATACTGACACTAAGAGTTTCTATATGTATGTGAAGAGAAAGAGATTTGGTGAAGACAAATGTAGGTCCCCTACAAACATAAAGTGGGGGGGGGGGTGTTGGGGATGTATAATAGGGGACTAAGAGATGGTTGAGCAACTGAATATATACTTTGGTTCTGTCTTCACAAAAGAGGGCACAAATCAGATACCAGAAATATTGGAGAATGCAAGGTTTAGCCAGAGGGAAGAACTGAGGGAGATCAACATTAGTAGAGGAATGCTGCTGGGAAAATTGAAGGGATTGAAGGCAGATAAATCCCCAGGGCTTGATAATCTAAATCACAGAGTACAGGTGGTTCTCCTATAATGCCATAGTTACATTCCAGCAAAACTTTGCCTAATAGAAATAATGGGCCTATGGGAAATGTGGGGTTGGGACAGACCAGCAAAGAATATCACTCAAAGATCACCCAGAAGTCTAACGCAAAGTACAGTACATCCTGAATGATGTTTGAAATCATATTTATTAACGAAACAAAAGTAAAGCTAACACAGTACATTTAAAAAATGTAAAAATGCTGCTCTCTGTACAGTACCTCTCATAGTCAGCTGACATCAGCATTTGCGCAGAATGACATGAAGGCTGGTGTCAACATCGTGCATGCGCAGAACAGTGTGGAGGCTTCAGTCCGGACATTGGTGCACGTGCAGAATGAAGCACATGAACTGATCCCCGTTGGAATCATTCTCGAGGGAAGCATTCTCGAAAATACTGTTCCCTAATTCTTCAGCGCTTTATAGCCAAATCATGCTGCCAAAATGCGCATTTCCCAAAACTACCTGTACTTAAGGAAATGGCTCTAGAAATAGTGAATGTATTGGTGGTTATCTTCCAGGATTCAATAGACTCTGGTACAGTTCCTGCAGATTGGAGGGTAGCTAATGTCACTCCAATACTCAAAAAGGGAGGTAGAGAGAAACCAAGGTATTATAGAACAGTAAGCCTAACATCGGTAGTGGGTACAATTCTCAAATCCATTATCAAGGACTTTATAGCAGAGCATTTAGAAGCCAGTGACAGATTCAGCATGGATTTTTGAAGGTGAAATCATGCTTGACAAATCTGTTGAAATTCCATGAAGGCATTTAGAGTTGACAAGATGGATCCAATTGGTGTAGTATATTTGGACTTTCAGGAAGTGTTTGACAAAGTCCCTCCATAAGAGATTATTGAGCAACATTAAAGCATATGAGAATAGGGAGGTGTATTGAGATGAATAGAAAACTGGTTGGCAGGGAGGAAACAAAGAGTAGGAATTAATGGATCCTTTTCAAATTGGCAGGTAGTAACAGGGATCTGTGCTGGGACCCCAACAAATCACAAAATATATTCATGATATGGATGAGGGAACAAAATGTAACATCTCAAAGTTTGCAGATGTTACCAAGTTGAGTGAGAGGCTGAACTTTGATGAGGATGCAGTCATCCTTCAGCATAGTCTGGTTGGGTGAGTGAGCAAATCAATGGCAAATACAGTATAATTTGAATAAATGTGAGTTCATTCAGTTTGGAAGCAAAAACAAGAAGGCAGATTACTACCTGAATTGCTGTAAATTGGGAGGTGGTAAAAAAGGCAAATGTTATGTTGGCCTTCATAGTGAGAGGTTTTGAGTACAGGAGCAGGTGTATATTGCAGTTATGCAGGGCCATGGAGGGGCCTCACCTAAAATATTATGTACAGTTTTGGTCTCCTTTTCTGAGGAAGGATGTTCCTGCTCTTGCGGAAGTGCAGCGAAGGTTTACCAGGGATGGTAGGACTAACATATGAGGAGAGATTGACTAGATTAGGATTATTTTTGCTGGAGTTCAGACAAATGTGGCAGGATCTCATAGAGATTTATAAAAGTCTAACAGGGCTAGGCAGGATAGATGCAGGGAGGATGTTCCTGATGATGGGTGTGTCCAAAACCTTAGGGCAGAGATGAGGACACATTTTTTCATCCAAAGAGTGGTGAGCCTGTGGACCTCATTACTGCAAGAAGTGGTTGATGCAAAGACATTGAATGTATTCAAGAGGTGGCTAGATATAGCAGTTGGGGAAAATGGAATAAAATGTTATACGGAGAAAGCAGGACTGGGCTATTAAGGTAGATGATCAGCCATGATCATGATGAATGGTGCAGCAGGCTCAAGGGACAAAATGGCCTCCTCCTGCTCCTATTTTCTATGTTTCCATGTTTATTGCTTGCCAAGGGTCCTTTTGTGGTCATGCCTGCATCTAGACCTGAGAGGCCCAAGTTCAAGGTCGACCTGCTTCAGCCCATACACCAACATTTCTGAACATGTCAATTAGAAACGCTCTTTTAAAAAATGCATGTCAAGTCTTTGCACTGCACCCACATTTTCAGATGACACCAGATACTATACACTAATCAGAAGGATGTTGTGAAACTTGAAAAGGTTGGAGGATTTGAGCAACAGGGAGAGGATGAATAGGCTGCTGTTTTT
This sequence comes from Hemiscyllium ocellatum, assembly GCF_020745735.1. Classification (NCBI taxonomy): domain Eukaryota; kingdom Metazoa; phylum Chordata; class Chondrichthyes; order Orectolobiformes; family Hemiscylliidae; genus Hemiscyllium; species Hemiscyllium ocellatum. The sequence continues at coordinate 60,561,878 of NC_083407.1, read as the reverse complement.
CCAGGAGCTTTGAAGGCTGAGGGGTGACCTAACAGAGGTTTATAAAATCATGAGGGGCATGCATAGGATAAATAGACTCAAGTCTTTTCCCTGGGGTGGGGGAGCCCAGAACTAGGGCATAGGTTTAGGGTGAGTGGAGAAAGATTTAAAAGGGACCTCAGGTGCAATTTTTTCACACAGAGGGTAGTGCTTGTATGGAATGAGCTGCCAGAGAAAGTGGTGGAGGCTGGTACAATTGTAACATTTAAGAGGCATTTGGATGGGTACATGAATAGGAAGGGTTTGGAGGGATATGGTCCGGGTGCTGGCAAATGGGACTAGATTGGGTTGGGATATCTGGTCTGTATGGACAGGTTGAACCGAAGGGTCTGTTTCCATGCTGTACATTTCTATGACTCTATGTATTTAGAGTGAACGCTTACTTACGAAAAGCCACAAATCACACAATACCTGGTTATACTCCAACAGGTTTAATTGGAAACATTAGCTTTCGGTTGCACTCCACAACCACCTGATGAAGGAGCGGCACCCGGAAAGCTAGTGCTTCCAAGTGAACCTGTTGGACTATATCTTGGTGTTGTGTGATTTGTAACATTGCACATCCCAGTCCAACACCGGCATCTCCAAATAATTGCGTAAAGCCAGCTTTCTCATATCCAGAAGTACCATGCACAAATGATAGGTTATTTCAAAGTGTGCACCGTGAAGTGGCCTCACTTTGTGAGTGAGTAGCGGGACAGGAGGCTTGTTCCCCGCGAATCCTCCGTCCTCCCGGGCAGCAGCAGCTAACGGCCGGGCCCGCGCCACCAACCGCCCTGCCTTCGAAATTCCCCTGTCAGGGGATTGGGCTGAATCCGTGAACGGCAGCTCCCTCCACCACTCACCGCGTGCCCCTCCTCCTAGGGGCGGGCCTTTCCCTCAGCGCAGCCAATCAATGCGGTTATCTTAGACGGAAATTCCGCTGAGGTGCCGCTGTCAGCTGGTGATGGCTGGAAGGAAAAGTTTCTGTTACAGTGAGGTGGATGTTCCCCGGGGATGGTGCTGGTGTGACAATGTATTTATAAATAATTGCTAAAACGTTGGTGCGTCTTGAATTAAAATCGCTTAAAGTGTCACTGGCGAGTATCTTGTGGGCGAGTGGGGCAGTGTTATGAAGCTCGGAGAGGATAGTGGTATTGGAGTCATGCTCTTGCTGTCAGATATCCTGCAGGGAACATCTTGATTTGGTCGAACATCCTTTCATCATTGGCATATAAACTGCTTTGAAGATGCCCTTCGGATACAATCGGGAGACCACAATCAAGATGAAACCTGGGAAGGCTTCGAAGGTAAGAAATGTTGAGAATTGTTGCAAACATTTGTTAGCGTAATCTGGAAAGCTGACACAAAACAGGAATTGCTGGAGAAACTAAACTCAACGGGTCTGGCAGTATACGTCGAGAGAAAAGAGTTAACGTTTTGGGTTCAGTGACCCTTTCGAACTTTAGAACCCTATTTTCTCTTCACAGATGTTACCAGACCTGCTGAGTTTCTCCAATTTCTGTTTTTGTTAGTGAGCTATGTGATTTCTAATATGATTTTAGTTTGAGGGTACTATATACTAATTTAAATTCGATTGCTGATAGGATTTGTTTGGATTGTTTTGGATGTTTACAAACTCAGTTTGGTGTTTAGTTGTTTTGTTTTCATTGTTTGGGAGAAAACATCCACTTAACAGTCATCTCTAATGTGAAACTTGAGGACACAGATTCATAACTTGACTAATATTTGGACTGAAAATTTTCATAGAATCCCTATTGTGTGTAACAAGTCCACACAAACCCTCTGGAAGTAACCCACCCAAACCCATTCCCCTACCCTATTATCCTGTGTTTACCCCTGACCAATGTACCTAACGTACACTTCCCTAAAGACTATGGGTAATTCACCTAATCTGCACATCTTTGGACTGAGAGGAAAGCAGAACACCTGGAGTAAACCCATGCAGACATGGGGAGAATGTGCATACAGGCAATCACCTAAGGCTGGAGGTGAAACCAGGTCCCTGGCCCTTGAGGCAGCAGTGCTAGCCACTGAGCCACTGTGCTGCCACATTTTACAGTAAGTGGGAAATTGCATTTGTCTAAACATTTCAGGAATGTATGATACGTTAAATAAATAAACTTTTCTTATCCAAGCAAGAATCTCTGAGCAATGCTGAGTGGTCATAAGTTATTACTAAAAACACACAACACCAAGTTATATTCCAACAGGTTTATTTGTAAGCACTAGCTTTCAGAGTGCTGACTATTCAGGTGATTGTGGGGAATAAGACCATAAGACACAGAATTTATAGCAAAAGTTGCACTGTCATGCAACTGAAATGATATATTGAACAAACCTGGATTAAGTCATTCATCTTTTAGAATGTTTTGATTCATTAGTATGTAAATCCCAGAACTTTTTTTTAAGTCTCCTTCTTGAGATAACTTAAGGTTTTATAACAAAAGGTGACATCTCAGCTCAGACAGTGCATTAAAGATGTGTGGTTGGATCTGGCTGTACCCAGTCTTGAGTCAGACTGGTTCTATTTCCAAAGTGGAATTTACAAAATATAAATTGACTGCCTGCGGTTTGTGCATTTTTTGAGCAAAATAGAATGAATCTGCAAATATAATTCTGCAAATACAAATTCACCAATAGAATTATGTCTGTGCATGTACATGGGGGAGAGTGTGTGTGTGTGAGTATGAGTGCATGTGAGAGAGAGTGTGTTTGTGTGTGTGAAATCTTGGTAAAGTGTGTGTGTGTGATTGTGATGGAGTATAAGTTAACTTGGCAACCGTCGCTCCTGATTTGCCCAACATTTAACCCCTCCACTAAACTAAGACATTCATTGTTTGTTGAGAGCATTGTGTTGCGTAGACTAAAACATTTTGGATATTGGAGTTCAAAATAAAAAACAAAATGTTGGAGAAACTTAAGTCTGGCAGCATCTATGGAGAGAGAACAAACGTTTAGAGTCCAACAGGAATCATCTTCAGAACTGAGGAACTGTTATGAGGAAGAGTTGAAGAGTGTGGTGCTGAAAAAGCAGAGGTCTGTCCTCATCGATCCTCATTGTTATTTCTTCAAAAAGACTCAATCAACTTTATTAGACATGATTTCCCATGCACAAAGCCATGTTGGCTATCACTAATCAGTCCTTGCCTTTCCAAATGCAGTAAATCCTGTCCCTCAGGATTCTCTCCAAAAACATACACACTACCGATGTCAGGCTCACTGGTCTGTAGTTCCTTGGCTTTTCCTTACCACCTTTCTTAAATAATGGCACCATTTTAGCTAACCTTTAGCCTTCTGGCACCTCGCCTGTGACTATCGATAATCTAACTTTTTCAGCAAGGGGCCCAGCAATCACTTCTCTATCTTCCCATTGGCGGGGGTGGGGGACAGGGGGCAGGAGTGAGGTTACACCTATCAGGTCATGGGGATGTACCCACTTTTATGCATTTAAAGACGTAGAGAAAGTGAGGACTGCAGATGCTGGTGATCAGAGTTAAAATGATGCTGGAAAAGCATAGCAGGTCAGGCGGCATCCGGGGAGCAGAAGAGTCAGTGTTTCAGGCATAAGCCCTTCTTAAGCCCAAAATGTCGACTCTCCTGCTCCTCAGATGCTGTATGACCTGCTGTGCTTTTTCAGTGCTACTCGTTTTTCAAGATGTCACTATCTATTTCTCCACATTCTGTATCTTCCATGTCCTTCTCCACAGTTAACACTGCACAATATTCATTGAGTCATAGAGATGTACAGCCCAGAAACAGACCCTTTGGTCCAACTCATCCATGCCAACCAAATATCCCAACCTAATGTAGTCCCATTTGCCTGCACTTGGCCCATATCTCTTGAAATCCTTCCAATTCATATACCCATCATGCCTTTTAAATGTTGCAATTGTACCAGCCTCCACACTTCCTCTGGCCGCTCATTCCATACACGCACCATCTTCTGCGTGAAAATGTTGCTCCTTATGTCCCTTTCATATCTTTCCCTTCTCACCCTAAACCTATGCCCTCTAGTTTTGGCCTGCCTCACCCAAGGGAAAATACCTTATCTATTTATTCTCTGCATGCCCTTCATGATTTTATTAACCTCTATGGGTCACTCCTCACCCTTCAACACTCCAGGGAAAATAGCCCCAGCCCATTCAGCCTTTCCGTATAGATATTGGAGTGCAGGTTCATAGCTCCTTGAAAGTGGAATCGCAGGTAGATAGGATAGTGAAAAAGACATTTCTTTTACTGGTCAGAGTATTGAATACAGGAGTTGGGAGGTCATGTTGCGGCTGTACAGGACATTGATTAGGCCACTGTTGGAATATTGCATGCAGTTCTGGCCGCCTTCCTACCAGAAAGATGTTGTGAAACATGAAAGGGTTCAGAAAAGATTTTACAAGAATGTTGCCAGAGTTGGAGGATTTGAGCTATAGGGAGAGGCTGAACAGGCTGGGGCTGTTTTCCCTGCCGCGTCGTAGGCTGAGGGGTGACCTTATAAAGGTTTACAAAATTGAGGGGCATGGATAGGGTAAATAGGCAAAGTCTTTTCCCTGGGGTGGGAGTCCAGAACTAGAGGCCATAGGTTTAGGATGAGAGGGGAAAGATATAAAAGAGACCTAAGGGGCAACCGTTGCGCACACAGGGTGGTACTTGTATGGAATGAGCTGCCAGAGGAAGTGGTGGAGGCTGGTACAGTTGCAACATTTAAAAGACATTTGGATGGGTATATGAAGAGGAAGGGTTTGGAGGGATATGGGCCAGGTGCTGGGATGTGGAACTAGATTGGGTTGGGAAAACTGGTCAGCATGAATGGGTTGGACCAAAGGATCTGAAAAACAATTCTCTACCACCGTCCTCTGTCTTCTACCTTCAAGCCAGTTCTGTCTCCAAATGGCTGGTTCTTAATGTATTCCATGAGCTCCCTGTTTAGTATCTTCCCCCATCTCCCGTAGTTCCACACATAGTCTGCTTTGCTGATCTTTGAGGGGCCTATTCTCTCCCTAGTTACCCTTTTGTCCTTCATAAGTTCATAAAATCCCTTTGCATTTTCCTTAACCCTTTAGTGGAGAACTTTGAAATTTTCTAACAAAACCTTGTATTTGTATAATATATTTATGCCCTGTGCAAACTGAGCCATATCAATAGCTGTTAAACCATAAGACGTAGGAGCAGACATTAGGATATTCAGCCCATCGAGTCTGTTCTGTCATTCAATCATGGCTAATATGTTTGTCAACTCCATTCTACCACTTTCTCCCAGTAACCCTTGATCCCCTTGATACTCATGAGCCTATCTATCTCCGTTTTAAATATACTAAATGACCTGGCCTCCACAGCCTTCTGTGGCAATGCATTCCATAGATTCACCACATTCAGGTTGAAGAAGTTTCTCCCTATCTCCGTTCTAAAAGGTCTTCCTTTCAGTTCAAGACTGTGCCTTCGGCTCCCAGTCTCTTCTACCAATGGAAACAGCTTCCCAATATCCATTCTGCCCAGGCCATTTAGTGTTCTGTAAGTTTCAATTAGATCCCCCTCTCATCCTTCTGAACTCCATCGAGTATAAACTTCGAGTCCTCAAACATTCCTCAGATGTTAGGCTTTTCATTCCTGGGATTATTCTTGTGACTCTCCTCTGAACACACTCCAGGACATGTACATCCTTCCTGAGATATGGGGCTCAAATCTCATCTGACCAGAGCCTTACAAACTTCAGAAGTACATCCCTGATTTTGTATTCAGGTTCTCTCAAAATAAATGCCATTATTGCATTTCCCTTCCTAATGACTTAACCTGCAAGTTTACCTTGAGAGAATCTTGGACTAGAACTCCCAAGATACTTTGCACTTCAAACTTTCTGAATTTTCTCCCTGTATAGAAAATAATCCATGCCTCTATTCTTCTTACCAAAGCGCATGACCTCACAGTATCTCACATTGTACTCCATCTGCCACTTCTTTGCCCTCTTTCCTAACCTATTCAAATCCTTCTGCAGCCTTCCCACAACCTCAATGCTACCTGCCCCTCCACCTGTCTTTGTATCGTCTGAAAACCTAGCCAGAATGCCTTCAGTTCCTTCATCTAAATCATTAATGTATAAAGTGAAAAGTTGCTGTCTAAACACTGAGACTTGTGGAACACCACTTGTGAACGGCTGCTATTCTGAGAAGGACGCTTTTATTGCCACTCTCTATGCTTTCTGCCAGACAGTCAAGCTTCTATCCATGCGAGCCTCTTGCCTCTAATACCATGGCCCTTATCTTACTCAGTAGCCTCCTGTGTGATATCTTGTCAAAGACCTTCTTGAAGTCCAGATAGATAATATCCATTGACTCTCCTGGTCTAACCTGCTTGTTACTTTCTCAAAGAATTCTAACAGATTTGTGAGGCATGCCCTCCCCTTGATGAAACCATGCTGACTTTGCCCTATGTTATCTTACACTTCCAAGTATCCAGAAATCTCATCCTTCACAATGGATTCCAGGATCTTACCCACAACCAAGGTTAAGCTAATTGGTCTGTAATTTTCCATCTTTTGCCTTACTCCCTTTTTAAACAGGGGTGTCACATTAGCAATTTTCCAGTCCTCTGGAACCCTCTCTGATTCTAGCAATTCCTGAAAAATCACTACTAAAGTTTCCACTATCTCTTCAGCTATGTCCCTTTTGAATTCTGGATGTAAACCATCTGGTCCAGGTGATTTGTTCACCTTCAGGCTATTCAGTTTTTCTCGTACCTTCCCCTTAGTGATGGCCACCATACTTAGCTATGCCCTCTCACTCTCTTGAATTTTTGGGATATTACTTGTGTCTTTCACCATGAAGACTGACGCAAATTAATTATTGAGTTCCTCAGCCATTTTTCTCGGCCGTTTCGCCACTGCTCTCTCCAGGGTAATTTTCCAGTGGTCCAATGTCCACTTTTGCCTCTTTTTTGCTCTTTATATGTCTAAAGAAACTCTTACAGTCTTTTATATTACTGGCTTGCTTACCTTCAGATTTAATCTTTCCCTTCCTTTTTTTGTTGTCCTCTGGTTTTGTAAGCTTCCCAATCCTCTGGCTTCCTACTGTCCTTCAGCACACAATATGCTTTCTCTTTTGCTTTTGTACTATCCCTGACTTCCCTAGTCAGCCACGGTTGCCTCATCCTCCTTATATCATGCTTCGTTTCCCTCAGGATGAATCCCTTCTGTGTCTCCTGAATTACTCCCAGAAACTCCTGCCATTGCTGTTCCACTGCCTTTCCTGTTAAGGTCCTCTTTCAGTCAATTCTACCCAGTTTCTCCCTCATGCCTTTGTGGTTACCTTTATTCAGCTGTAATACTGTTACCTCTGGTTCTATTTTCTCTCTCAAATTGCATAGTAAATTCAATCATATTATGATCACTGCCTCCTAAGGGTTCCTTCACCTAAGCTCCCTGATCAAGTTTTCCTCATTGCACAACCCTAAATCCAGTATTGCCTGTTCCCTAGTGGGCTCCATCACATGTTGCTCCAAAAAGCCATCTCGTAGATATTCCACAAATTCTTTTTCTTGCAATCCAGTATCAACCTGATTTTCCCAGTCCACCTGCATATTGAAATCCCTTGTGATCACTGTAATGTTGCTTTTCCTACACATCTTTTTCTATCTTCTGATGTATCTTGTGCCCCAGTTGCTGACTACTGTTTGGGGGCCTGTACATAACTGCAACTATGTTTTTTTTTCATCTTTGCATTTCCTCAATTCTACCCTTCTGATCTTACTTTGTTTCTTACTATGATTTAATTTCATTTCTTACTAATCAGGAAACCCTGTTCTAACAAGTAAGTTTGGTCAAAAATCATAACAGGGTGAAAGTGACTACTGCAGATGCTGGAGATCAGAGTCCAGCATTTGGTGCTGGAAAAGCACAGCAGGTCAGGCAGCATCTGAGGAGTAGGAAAATCGACGTTTCGGGCAAAAGGCCTGATGAAGGGCTTTTGCCGGAAACATTGATTTTCCTGTTTCTCTGATGCTGCTTGACCTGCTGTGCTTTTCCAGCACCACACGCTTGACAAAAATCACAATATGTCCTCAATGCAGATAGTGATCTTTTGGTCCATTGTGTCTGCACCAACTGTTCAAAGAGAATCCTTCTGAGACCCAAGCCCACTCCGTATCCCCCCACCCCACATTTATCATGGCTAAACCACCTAGCCTACATGTCCTTGGACACTATGGGGCAATTTAGCATTGCCAATCCACCTAATGTGCACACCTTTGGACTATGAAAGGAAACTAGAGCACCTGGTGGAAACTCACACAGACATTGGGAGAATGTGCAAAGTCCACATAGATAGTCAGCCGAAGCTGGAATCGAACTTTGGATCCTGGTACTGTGAGGCAGCAGTGCTCACCACTTTGCTATGCTTAAAGTAGCCTTCATGAAGCATATTAAAGATGGATTGACCAGGGAGAAGTTTAAGAAGGGAAAGCCTAATGTTTGCCCTTGACTCCATTTTGAGTCTTGAAAGTTGTGGCATCCCCTCAGTAAGAATTAGTTGTGGGATGGTGGGGAGTGTGGGAATCTCTGAGGGCATGTGTAGCCCTTAAAACTCTGTCAAAGTTCCACAATAGCCATTGTGCTTAGGGCATGCGACTTCACTTGGGTCTTGCCCCCCACACTTTGGGAAGTCTTGGACTACGCGGTTGAGTGACTAAAATGGGGGATATGCATTATGTCAGACCCGAAGTTAAGAAACTAGGTTTAAGGTCGAGAAATGTTAAGAATGTAATCTGTTATAAACAGGTGAAATAAGGGAGGTTTGTAGAAAAACAAAACGGAGGGTTTATGGAAGACTGGAGAGATTATTTGGCAAAAAAGCTTGTGGCATAGGGACAAAAACCGATTTGTTAAATTAATTCATCACTTTTATGATTGTTGCTCCCCATTAGCAAATATAAAATTGTCAGTTCCCTGTTTGTTTCCATAACCCATTGTATTCAGGACAGTTTCTTAGAATAATTAATGAACCCCTCCAAGCTACTTTTGCCGATTCGGTTGATTCAATTTAGGTGCATATTGAAGTCACACATGGTTATTGCAGTATATTTTTTGCATGACCCCCTTTTTTCCTTGATGTTGTTTCTGGCATCCCCTCAAAAGTGAATTATTTCTCTTTTTATTTTCACCTGCATTTCCGCTTTATATCATGAGCAACTGAGGTGCACTATTCTGTCTCTTCATTCTGTCCTTTAACATAGATTGTGAGCAACTGAAGCTACAACTCTGGTGCCTTGTGGCACTCCACCAGTCAGCTTGGCAACTTGAAAATGCCCCATGTATCAATACTCCCTGATTCCTGATTATTAATCAAACCTCTGTCCATGCCAATATATTATTAAGTTGTTTTTGCAGTGGTAAATGAAAACAGTTAAGTTAGGAATAGTGGTGACCTGTGGGTATTCAGCCTTGCCTAAATGGGCCACAGACAATAAGTTTGAAAACCAATGGTCATGGGGACGTGTATATGGAAAAAGCTGAATTGTTACCAAGACATATGACCTAAAGTTGTTGAATTCTGTGAAATAGTTGACTGAAGGATCATATAATTGAGGCAATAATTTGAACAAACAATTGAATATGTATTTCAAGAAATTAAAGAAAACTCTAAGAACTGAGGTAAAATGACAAGTATTTGGTAGCCAATCAGAAATTGCACACATTAACATGTAGTGTTCACCTTCAACTTGTCACTGCAGCTGTGAAAAGTTCTAGTGAACACTTTAATGCTGTTAGAAAACACAGTAGATAATTTCATGTAAATTTGTGAAATATTTTCATTTTATTGTATCAAACATGATTCATCTTTAATTTTTGCATTGCTAATTTTACTTTTTTGATTAGTATAATTCACCCTCAGTTGTTAATAATTTAGTGGACAAAAACTTGATGTAAAATTTTATCACATGGTTTTCTGTCAATTTAACAACTGTTATTTTCAAATTGTGATGCACATGTGAGAGGTGTTGCTACAAAAACAATACATGCTGAGGAGTCAGGTGACTTTTTTCCCTTTCCTTTGGCCCACCTTTTAGTACAGTTTAGTTACCAGTTGTCAACATGTTTAAGGATTTTTTTGTGTTAATGCATAAAAGTGGTCTCATTTTTCTTGATAGGCACTTTCTTCAGGAAGGTTAGTAGGCTCTTACAAGCAACGTAGTGGGAAAAGGAGGTAAGGTGTCCATTTGTTTGGCCATTTTGCTGAATTTTTAACTTTTTTATATTAAAAGCTTCAATTATAATCACTTTAATGTTATGTAATATGAAAACATTTTAACGTTTTGGGAAAAGTTATAGCAGCTATACATATTTCAAGTTCTGAGATCTGAGCAAAAAATGTATGGATAGAACTATTTCTCTGATACCGAGTTCTGTATTTATCTGTATTTATTATTCATTTGGAGTCTAATTTTTTGTGTCCCAGCTTTCAGGAATGCAAATCTGGCTGAGATTGCTCTTGAGACTTGTAAGATTTTTTAAAAAGTGAAATTTACACTATTCTCATAATTATGCAAGATTTAAAGCCATGCAGTCCTTGCTGTGTTCTTGCCACCATATATCTTTTGTTTAGTAAAAGGTTTAACTTAACATGCTAATTCATAACATGTTTTTTTTAAATGGAATGCTGTACATTATTTTAAGATCCATCTAACAAATGTCTGGGGCAGGTGGAACTTGAATTCTGATCTAATGACCTAGAGGCAGGGACCCAACTGCTGCAACCCAAGAGCCCTAGAAAAGCCGTACAGGGCTCCCTGACTTACAAACATGTAACTTAAGAATGCTTGCAATTAGTAACATGATACCATACAGTAGTGGAATTTTTAAAGATCTGACTTGCAAACATTTCCTGTACTTATGAACAACTATTTTTATTTGTCCTGCATGGTATTCTAACTTGTGGATGAATTAATCTGTGAACAGATACAAGAACAGAACCCATTTGCAACTCAGGGACTGATTGTATTCTGATGAATTTGCAACATTCTAGATACCATCCTTTTTTATAAACAAATGCTGATAGAAACATTAATTGAGGAAAATAGTAAGTGTCAACAATGCATGTGCCTTGGAATTAGATGGTTACCAGCTAAAGTCTCATTCCAAAATCTTGTGCACAAAAATGTAGACATACTTTTCTCCAACGTTGAGACAGTTCTGCACTCGGAGCTGCCATTTTCTGTATATGTTAAACCAAAGTTCTTCCTGCTCTTTCGGGTGATATGGACTAGACCAGACCACTCAAAACATTCTTAAGCAGGCAGCCCAGACCATAACTTTGCAATTTATTTCGATAAGTGTACAGTGAAAATTGTCTGGAATGAGGTAGTTAGGTTGACTCCGCGATTTTAAAACAGACAAAAATGTATTCACAAGATTACACAATGAAACACAAAAAAACAGAAAAAAGAACCCCTACAGAACTCAGTCTTTCCAAACTAGACTTAATTATGCTGTTCTGAATATATACAACAGTCCCAATAAGCAAACTCCCTTAAAAACCAGTACAAATGGAACACCTGCTTACAGGTTGAAGTTAGAAGGAGGGAGAGAGAGAGCCTCCACACAGTTCACTGTTGAACTCCAAACCAGTAATGGACTGAACAAAGCTGCTTAGCTGGAGAGCTGGCCACTTCCCTTTTTATTATACAGGTCACTTCTAAAACATGACCACTTTGGCCTAAAGTCTCATCTATTTACATATAAACAAAAAGGCCTCTCAATACCCATTAATCTCTGTACCAACCCAGACTAATCGTCACCAAGAGTGGTTTATTATCACTCTGGAAAACAACCATGGACACAGTACCCTTGAGAAAAGGAACAGCTTTTAGAAAAAATAAACCAGCTTTCTGACACAGAGGGATGTGAAAATCTGACAGTACTATTTTTAAAAGAGGTGAAGGAGTTAATCTTCGTATCCTGGCAAATATTTACCCCATATTAATGTCACAAAAGTAGACAATCTGCCTATTATTCTATTACTGTGTGGTGCTTTGCACATTGGCCTCTGCCTTTCTAGCATTATGACAGTGATTATACTTCTTCAAAAATACTTAATTGGTTGTAAGCTGCCTTTTGTGCATGTAACAGGCTGCATACATACAGCAGCTTTTTACTGCCCTGAAACACAAAATTGCTATAAATCCTGTGAGATTTTGCACTATGCAGCAGTTGAGGCAAAATATTTCCCTTTTTATATTAAACACGGAAAGCAAATGTTTTATTGATCCCATTTTGGTTTTTTTTTATTAGGCTTACAGGTAGAAAAGCTTCAACAAATTCTGTAGAGTCTGGTTACTCGCTGTATTCCACAGATTCTGAAGATCAGGTATGAACATCTATAAGATGGTTGCCTCTTCTAGTGTTAGTTGTAGTATTGTTTCACTTAAATACTTGGATTTCACCTGATAGCATAAATGGTTATTTTTTTTCCAAAGGTTACAGATATTCATAAAGGCCTTGATCGATGTGCAGCTTTATTGCAGGATATTTTGAAAAATGAGACAGCAGGTATGTTATTTTGTCACTCTTCACTTGTTCGAAGTACAATGTGATTTCATATGCCAACATTGATTTTAATGTAATCTCATTTGCATACAAAATTTGATAGATATAGTGTTTATGACTATCAGCATCTGAAAAGATGAGTTAGCATTTTAAATAGGGTTGAAAATGGATTTCAGTTTTCAGATGAAATGTGCTAGATGTGTGTGCAAAAGGTCAATTTTGTCAAGTTGTAAAAGTGCATTGAAGGACCAACCAGGAAAACCACTCATAACAAAAGCAGAGTAGAATATAAATAAAAGAAGCCAGTAATAAAATGGGAAGACAACAACAGTCTCTCATCACTAGACTCAAACCAGAGCTTTGTGGAATATCTAGGAAGCAAGTAGACTGTTCCTGAAGTTTTGATTGGAATAAGGTCAGAAGTCAAAGTCAAGAAGGTGAAATGGAAGGGTGACTTGAAGTGACAACCATATGTAGATTGGGGCCATTCTTGCAGAAAATGGATTTCTGCTTTGTTCCTGTGGTGAAGTTCACTGTCTAATCATGATCAGAAATATTGGCAAAAAATTTTAGACCGTAAGTCATAGGAGTGGAAGTAAGACCATTCGGCCCATCGAGTCCACTCCACCATTCAATCATGGCTGATGGGCATTTCAACTCCACTTACCCGCATTCTCCCAGTAGCCCTTAATTCCTTGTGACATCAAGAATTTATCAATCTTTTTAATCAGACAGTATGATGTCAACATTTGTACATATTAGAAAATGTATTAATGCTCTATTTTATGCAAACCACTGTTAGATCAGAAAGTTGCTGCTCTGCCTTCAAAGAAGACAAATGTTAGAAAAGCAAAAGTGCCTTCCAACAAAGGAGAAAATAGTAAAAAGGAAGTCAAGAAAAACAGGCCTGTTTCCTGTGCTATTTGTGTGCAGCAAGAGACTGGTGAGTTATAGAAAAGATAAACTAAGTAATATATATGTGAATGCTTGTATCATGAAACAGTTGTGTGATGTTTCATATTGTAATTCAAATTTTATAGGTGCAAAAATTTGATAAATCCATAATTCATGAATTATTTATGAAATAAAGTCATCATCACCTTCAGTCATTTTACCTCTACCTCTGGTTCACTTCAGGTCTTTTCCATTAACATAGCCAAGATGTCCTGGTCGATAGATGCGTGTAATACAAATAACTGGTTTATTTACCAAATCTAAACAACTGTGGTAGCTTTATTCGTTGAAGTGCAATCATAATGAGTGGGCATTGGCTTAAACCTCTAGTTCGTTTCACAGAGGTATTACTGCCTAAGTGGCAATCTGCACACCCTATGATCATCCAGGGTATGTGTTAATCAAAAGGACTTTCACTCCAATACAAAGCTGGATATCCTTTTGATGCTGCGTGCAATGATGCTGTCATGCTATGGCATTCCAAACTCACTGATGTCTTTGAACATGAAAGCAGATTTGAAATGTAGGCTAAGAGATAAAGAATACCTTCTTGAAATGTTACTGCTGGCATGCAGAGAAACCTAACCGATGCACTGTTTCGAGCTCCAATGAATGACTAAATGCATCATTAAGTATAGTGAGCCATTCTGAAGCTTGAACACAAATAAAACTGCATTTGAATACTTGTCAGTGAGGGACTTCAAAATTATTATGGCATGCTGCATGCTTCACAAAATCGTTCAACAGTGAAGATAGAAGATGCAGAGTGAATGTTTGCACATGAAAGGAGTGTCAGCTGCTCACTGTTAAGATTTTTATAGCTGCAAGCTCTGCTTAATTATTACCTGTAAAAATCGAATCTGACCACACACTCCTGTAGCTTCCAAAGCCATTGGTGCCAAGTAATTCTGGAAATAACTAAAACATCCATGGTAGAATGTACATCCCCCAAATGTCTCAAGTCATTTTCAATTCCTGAGTTCTACTTCATCAAACAATTGAAAAGGCAGGTTGCTACAAAACAACAAAGAATAGGTAACCTGGAGAATGAAGTGGTGTGTAATAGTGTAAAATTTGGACAAAAAAATTTAATATTCCATCATCTGGCTTTAATGCTTGGAGCCTTTCTGATGGACTAAACTGCTTGCAAAAAAGACAAAATGATTTTTCTGAAAACTTCACATTTTGGAGTAAACATTGCTTGTAGATTATTCAGTTTGAAAAAAAATGATGCCATGGGGTTATGTAAATAAATACTGTCTATGGATTTTTAAAAATTCATTTGTGGATGTGGGTATCACTGACTGACCAACATTTATTGTCTATCCCTAGTTGCCCCTGAGAAGGTGGTGGCAAGCTGCCTTCTTAAACAATTGCAGTCCACCTGGTGTGGGTTGATCCACAATGTCATTAGGGAGAGAATTCCAGGATTTTCACCCAGTGATAGAAGGAACAGTGATATATTTCCAAGTCAGGATTGTGAATGGCTTGGAGGGGAATTTGCTGGTGGTAGTGCTCCCTCATATCTGCTGCGGTTGTCCTTCTAGGTGGAAGTGGTTGTGGGTTTGGAAGGTGTTATCTGAGGATCTTAGGTGAATTTCTGCAATATTCTGTAGATAGTACAGCAGAAAGTGAGGACTGCAGATACTGGTGAATCAGAGTTGAAACGTGTGGAGCTGGAAAAGCACAGCAGGTCAGGCAGCATCAGAGGAATTCCTGATCAGCATTCTTGATGAAGGGCTTATGTCTGAAACGTCAACTTTCCCACTCCTCAGATGCTGCCTGACCTGCTGTGCTTTTCCAGTGCCAAACGTTTTGATTGTGTGTAGATAATAAACACTGCTGCTACTGAGTGTTGGTGGTGGAGGGTGTGGATGCTTGTGGGTGTGGTGCCAATCAAGTGGGCTGCTTTGTCCTGTATTGTGTCAAGCTTCTTGTGTGTTGTTGAAGCTGCATCCATCCAGGCAAGATGCTGCCAGACTGCCTGATTTTCTCTAGCACTTCCTATAGAAAATTTGGGACTCCGTTTCAAAGGTACAAACGTTTACTGCTTTCAGTTTAACTTTAGAAGTGACTTGTGATATTTATTAACATTTTTAAAAATAAATGTTACTTTGTTTAGTGTTTCTGTTTTAGGATGAAAACCCAGAATTTTTCACTTTTTATTCAAGTTATAGGTATGTTTGAAACAATTTTTACTACAGCAACCAAAACAGCTTTCTCATTGGTTCAAGGGAAATGCAGGAAATCACTAATTATGACTACTTGGATTATTTCCAAAGATTGTTACAGAAAGATAATCTGACTGAACAGATCATCAAGAGTTACACTGATTAAATAATTTTGTTAACTCTAATTCATAAGCTGTATCAAAAGCTTCTACCTGTGAAACAAGGACCCAAAGCTTTCTGCCAGATGGCTATTGTGACAGATGCCTATTTGATGCCTACTTTCTTTATTACTTCATTTAAATTACACCTATAGTCATTTGACATTGAGCACCACTGATGGCGGCCATGCAGACATCTGGAACCTATACACTCCAAACCTTTGTCTGATGGGAAATATGAAAATTAATTAATGTTAATATTAGTGTTTTTTCTTAAGATCCATTCAGATTGTCAGTCTGGTGGTTTTGTAACTCTTGATCACAAACATTTCTCAAAATTGCTTGACTTTGCAGGTTACTGTCTGATTTACAGGATTTTATATTCCCAAATCACTTCCTGTTTTGAGGATTTTAAATTATGATTTTCTAAAAGCATTTGTGAATATTATAAGGTTCATATTGTATCTGTAGCTAATTAATCTGAATGGATTGTGTTATACTGGCTAACGTTACCAAACTAAATTAATTTTCTACTTAGTTTCAACACCAAATTTCAAGAGGGTTCCTGATGCAGCTGAAGTAGATGTGAACAACACTGCTCATATGTCAACGAAGCCATACTCAACAATTTCATCAAGTCAGAACTCTCCTGTTATAAATCATTGCCTCTCTGATCATGTACAGACACAAATGGGTCTTATAAATGACCATGCTCCAGTAGGTCCTTCAGTAAGGATATCGCCTCGATCTTACTACACAGTTTTAGACTCTGGTAAGATCACGCTTAATTTCTTTACAGCAAATGATGTAGTTAAAAAAAACTCGATGTTATTCTTTAATTTGGAATGCTTAGGATGATTTACAGATATCAGTACATGCTTGATATAATTTTCTGTGCCAATAATAGCACACCACAATTTTCATTTGTTTACGTTAACTACCATTAGTTTCATATTAAATATTCATAATGTTTACTTTAGGACCCCAAGTTGTGTCAACGTTCAATTCTCGACTGCCTACCTCTACACCGACTATGTCTCCAAAGAATGTTGAGCCTTCATTAGTAATACCTTCAGTGAGTATATAAATGGATTGTTCTGTAATAAATTTTTTATATATCATATCTGGAACATAATGTAGATAACAGTAAAAGCATCAGTTATGGAGGGTTCAATCTTCCTGGATAATCAGATTTGTACTTTGTAAAGTGAAGCTTTAAAATATACTTAGAAGTAGTTTATTGCTTTGATAACTGATTGAAAACCCATCTTTTAAGCTATAAATATTTTATTTTCATTCTTTTGGGGCTGCCAAATTTTATTTTCTGAGTCTATTTCCACTTTGTCTTATTTAATTTAACATCCATTTTACACTATTCTTGGACTTCTCTGATCCCAACCTCCTTTTTCACTCTGTCACATTCTTCTATCTGATTTTTTTGGAGATGTGTTTAACTTTGGAAGAAAATACCTTCAGCCAAATATTGGCCTAAATTAATAGGCTTTGGGGTCAATTAAATAATTGAACCAAAAAACATAAAATGTTGGAGAAACTTAGGCCTGGCAGCATCTGAGGAGAGAAAAACTGGGCAAATGTTTTGAGTTGGGTGACCCCCAACTAAGTTGGCTCCAAAACAACTAACTTTCCTTCTGAAACTTCTGTGAGAAGTTGAGAAATCCAATACCTCAACAGAAAAGGTCAAGATTCTGTACAACCTGGAGAAACAGGATTTTTCCCACACTCTGCATCTTCGTAAGCTTGTGCCATAAAAACTAAAATGGAGTGGTTTTAGTTGTTCAAGAAGAAAGAAGTTTGGCAGTGCTGTGATCTTGTTTAGTTGGACCTGATTATATTGAACACATTCCCTGGACACTGAAGCATGACTGTTGCCAGTTTCTAGGTAAGATCCTAATTTTTAAAAATTTGGGGTGTTATTATAAAGGAGTAAATAAAGTTTGATTAGCTCGGTTGGCCAGGTAATGAAAAGTGATGCCAACAACGTGGATTCAATTCACACACAGGCTAAAGTTATTATGAAAGACTCTTCCTTAACCTTTTCTCCATTCCTGAGGCATGCTGAGCTTCCAGTTAAACCACCATCAGTTATCTCTCTCATAAGCTTTAGGATTCAGTGGGACTACTCTATAAGGGAAATGCATGCCCTTCATGTTTTACATTCAAAATTATTCTCCGTTCCTTTGGTTTGACAACTTTACCATATGTAAATTTCTTCAATTTAAGCTAATCCTTTTTCAAAAATACACATTACTACTTCAGGACAAAATGTTAAATAAATTGATTAACTTGATAATTTTCTTCAAGAAAATTCTCAGTTTTTAAAATGCTGACTAGAAATGGTCTTTTAAACAAAATATCCTTTTAAAAATTGAAATTGAATTGAATCCTCAATCATAAAGTGGGTAAGTTGGTCCACAGGCAGTCTCAAGATTTTAAAAATAAGTCATGTCCCTCTTATTTTATTGGGGAATACTTCCTACATTATACAAATAGTTATTGCATTGTGCAATTCAGTGACACCACTGACTAGTATGTCTCGAACAGCTCTGTTTAAATTTTATTCGGTACCACTTTGTGTCAATATTTAATAGCATAGCTGGAACAATTTGTTTATTTCAAAATAGTTAGCAAAAAAATAATTTCATTGTATATGATAGCACTTCTGGATATTAAGAAAAGTTAACATTAAAACCTGATGGAATTGACATCTGTGAAGATGTCATCCTCATAAATGGCATTCCAGCTAATGAGGACGTCAGAAAATGAATACGGCAGTAAAATGATTTAAGTGAATATTCTTTGTTGTTCAGGACCAGAATGAATGAGTATGTTTATTTCATTATAATTAATGATTAAAAACATTAAATATTTTGAAATTCTAGCTGTGCTGTTATAGAATGTCTTCATTTGTATATATAATAAATGTTTACCCTACATCTGGGGTTTTAAAAAAAAGGTTAACATGAAAAAGTTAGTTTCGTGATGGGAAATGATTGACATGTCCATCACAATCTATCTCCTGAACACTGATTTTCACATTGCTAACACCAAATGTTTTTGAATCTACAGCTTTCTCTTACTGAATTTATTCTAGTGATTTCTGAGGATTAGATTAGATTACTTAGTGTGGAAACAGGCCCTTCGGCCCAACAAGTCCACACCGACCCTCTGAAGAGCAACCCCGACCATTCCTCTACATTTACCCCTTCACCTAACACTACAGGCAATTTAGCATGGCCAATTCACCTAACCTGCACATTTTTTTGGGCTGTGGGAGGAAACTGGAGCACCCAGAGGAAATCCACACAGACACTGGGAGAATGTGCAAACTGTTGCCTGAAGTGGGAATTGAACCCGGATCTATGGCGATGTGAGGCAGCAGTGCTAACCACCGTGCCGCCCTTTTATATTCTTTTATATTAATAGCTGTTTAAATTCAGGAAAAGAAAATTCAGTTTGTCATTGTTTTTATTATTCATGATTTGCATTGCCTTTCTCCATAATCTAGTATGCTTTATATTTTGACTAATATTTCAAGACTATATAGAAATCTTCATGTACCCTGTTCAATAGTACTTTTTTTTTAACTGTAGCAACCATAATTGTTTTTGCTGCTGAATCTGAATTTGATCTTGCTAGAACATTGTAAACTTTCGTTTTATTTTGTCCTCATCAGTTAAAATAGTGTTACAGATACTAGAAATCGGAAACAACAGAAAGAATGGAAACTAGCAAGTTGGATAGTATCCACAGACAAAGAAGCAATGTTAATTTTTTGGGGGTTGCTCTTCGTTAGAACTGCTGAAAAGACTCACATAGGAAAAATGTACACCTTTGAATAATTTTTCATTATGTTATCTGTTATTGGTACTACAACTCTATTAGTCTACCTTTTTTAATTGGTAGAGAAATGTAGAGTGAAAAATCAGAGCCTGTTGATCCTGCATTGGCAATGTATGCCCAACAGAGGCCTAAGTCTATTCCAAAGTTAGGCTGCTATCTAAACATTTTGGTTGAACTTACTGGTACTTGTTACAATTCCACAGGCAGCTTACCTTTTAAGGAGGGTAGCCTTGTGGGGATGTAGTCTTACCAGCATTAATCTCTTGGTACGTCCTGGGAAGGGGAAAGGCAGCAGGAGCACTGGGTTGGTGTTGATTGAATCTCTCAGGAGTGTGTGGAAAAGACAGAGCACTCATAACCTTCATTGCCTCACATTAAATTTTTAAGTAACTTGGATTGTTATACTTCCATAATAAATTTTAATTCCTGAGGAAAGAACTGTTGGTCATCACTATCTATTTTGTCAAATGCTTTTTATTCATTCACTTTCCATTGTTTTAGCAGAATATACCCACTGAGCTTTGTGATCAACCTGTTCTTCAAAAAGGATTGAACTTTGTACCAGCGTATTCATGTTCAGCTACCATTGTCCCTCCAACACAACCTGTGGTGACTTTTCCTCCATCTGCAGTCACATCTGCTGTCACTGCATATCCTTTAGCTCAGATGGTTTGTGACGCTGACACAGGGAGAAGTCACTGCCCACAACAACAACGAAAGGAACAAGAGCTACTGAAGTGTATCCAGTGTCATTCAACTCCAATGCATCAAGGGGAAGTGTTTCAGCAAGTGGCTTGGGAAGCGCAAGGGACTGATAAATCAGATACTGAGCAAAGTGATGGGACGAGTGAAGATGATCACATAAATTTTGTGGATATTACATCAGTAAAAGACACTAGTTGTCAGACAAGCTTTGACAAGCACACAAAACCTAAAAAGCAAAGTCCTGACAAAACAGCCAAGAAAGTGAAAACTATCAGATACTTGCTGAGTGAACTGAAGGCTGTAATTGTTGATCAAGGTAAGTGCAATAAATGCTACAATTTTCTTTTTGGTTTTTGCAAGTGGAATATCTACTAACGACTCACTTAATCTTTTGCATCTACTGTGGCTTACGTTTTCCGGTGCTATTCTGAAAGTTAGGCAGGAATTTAAAAAGGAGGTCCTCGAGAGTAGTAATATCTGGATTACTCTCGGTGCTACAAGCTAGTGAGGGCAGGAATTGGAGGATAGAGCAGGTGAATGCATGGCTGAGGAGCTTGTGTACGGGAGAAGGATTCATATTTTTGGATCATTGGAACCTCTTTTGGGGGAACAAGTGACCTGTACAAGAAGGACGAATTGCACCTAAATTGGAAGGGGAGTAATATATTGGCAGGGAGATTTGTTAGAGCTGGCAGGGAGATTTATAGAACTCCTAGGGAGAATTTAAACTAGTCAGGTGGGGGTGGGATCAAGGGAGATAGTGAGGAAAGAGATCAATCTGAGACTGGTACAGTTGAGAACAGAAGTGAGTCAAACAGGGCAGGCAGGGACAAAGCAGAGAACAAGGTAGAACTGATAAATTAAACTATTTATTTCAATGCAAGGGGCCTAACTGGGAAGGCAGATGAACTCAGGGCATGGTTAGGAACATGGGACTGGGATATTATAGCAATTACAGAAACACGGCTCAGGGATGGGCAGGACTGGCAGCTTAATGCCAGGATACAAATGCTATAGGAAGGACAGAAAGGGAGGCAAGAGAGGAGGGGGAGTGGTGTTTTTGATAAGCAATAGCATTACAGCTGTGCTGAGGGAGGATATTCCCGGAAATACACTCAGGGAAGTTGTTTAGGTGGAACTGAGAAATAAGAAAGGGATGATCACCTTATTGAGTTTTATAGATCCCCTAATAGTTAGAGGGAAATTGAGAAATAAATTTGTAAGGAAATCTCAGTTATCTGGAAGAATAATAGGGTGGTTATGGTCAAGGATTTTAACTCCAAACATACAATGGGTCATGCTAAATTGCCCGTAGTGTTAGGTAAAGGGGTAAATCTAGGGGAATGGGTGGGTTGCGCTTCGGCGGGTTGTGTGGACTTGTTGGGCCGAAGGGCCTGTTTCCACAGTGTAAGTAATCTAATCTAAATTGGAGAAAGGCCAATTTTGACGGTATTAGGCAAGAACTTTCAAAAGCTGATTGGAGGCAGATGTTCGCAGGTAAAGGGCCGGGAAATGGGAAGCTGTTAGAAATGAGATAACAAGAATCCAGAGAAAGTATATTCTTGTCAGGGTGAAAGGAAAAGCTGGTAGGGATAGGGAATGCTGGATGACTAAAGAAATTGAGGGTTTGGTTAAGAAAAAGAAGGAAGCATATGTCAGGCATCGAAAGGATAGATTGAGTGAATCCTTAGAGTATAAAGGAAGTAGGAGTATATTTAAAAGGGAAATCAGGAGGGCAAAAAGGGGACATTAGATAGCTTTGGCAAATAGAATTAAGGAGAATCCAAAGGGTTTTTACAAATACATTAAGGACAAAGGGATAACTAGGGAGAGAATAGGGCCCCTCAAAGATCAGCAAGGCGGCCTTAATGTGGAGCCTCAGAAAATGGAGGAGATACTAAACGAGTATTTTGCATCCGTATTTACTGTGGAAATGGATATGGAAGATATAGACTGTAGGGAAACAGATGGTGACATCTTGAAAATGTCCATATTACAGAGGAGGAAGTGCTGGATGCCTTGAAATGCATAAAGGTAGATAAATCTCTAGGACTTGATCAGGTGTACCCTAGAACTCTGCAGGAGGCGAGGGAACTGATTACTGGGTCTCTTACTGAAATATTTGTATCATCGATAGTCGCAGGTGAGGTGCCGGAAGACTGGAGGTTGGCTAACGTCGTGCCACTGTTTATGAAAAGTGGTAAGGACAAGCCAGGGAACTATAGACCAGTGAGCCTGATGTTGGAGGTGGGACAGAATAGAAAGGCATATATTTGGAAAGGCAAGGACTGATTAGATATAGTCAACATGGTTTTGTGTGTGGGAAATCATGTCTTACGAACTTGATTAAGTCTTTTAAAGAAGTAACAAAGGATTGAAGAAGGCAGAGCGGTAGATGTGATCTATATGAACTTCAGTAAGGCGTTTGACAAGGTTCCCCATGGGAGACTGGTTAGCAAGGTTAGATCTCACTGAATACAAGGAGAACGAGCCATTTGGATACAGAACTGGCTCAAAGGTAGAAGATGGAGGGTGGTGGTGGAGGGTTGTTTTTTAGACTGGAGGCCTGTGATCAGTGGAGTGCCACAAGGATCGGTGCTGGGTCCACTTCTTTTTGTCATTTATATAAATGGATTTGGATGTGAGCATAAGAGGTATAGTTAGTAAGTTTGCAGATGACACCAAAATTGGAGATGTAATGGACAGCAAAGAAGGTTACCTCCGATTACAAGGAGATCTTGATCAGATGGGCCAATGGGCTGAGACGTGGCAGATGGAGTTTAATTTAGAAAAATGCGAGGTGCTGCATTTTGGGAAAGCAAATCTTCGCAGGACTTATTCATTTAATGATAAGGTCCTAGGGAGTAATGCTGAACAAAGAGACCTTGGAGTGCAGGTTCATAGCTCCTTGAAAGTGGAGTCACAGGTAGATAGGACAGTGAAGAAGGCATTTGGTATGCTTTCCTTTATTGGTCAGAGTATTGAGGACAGGAGTTGGGAGGTCATGTTGCGGCTGTACAGGGCATTGGTTAGGCCCCGTTGGAATATTGCGTGCAGTTCTGGTCTCCTTCCCATTGGAAAGATATTGTGAAACTTGAAAGGGTTTAGAAAATATTTACAAGGATATTGTCAGGTTTGGAGGATTTGAGCTATAAGGAGAAGCTGAACAGGCTGGGTCAGTTTTCCCTGGAGTGTCGGAGGCTGAGGGATGACCTTTACAAAGGTTTACAAAATCATGAATGGCATGGATAGGATAAATCGACAAAGTCGTTTCCCTAGGGTGGGGGAATCTAGAACTAGTAGGTTTAGGGTAAGAGGGGAAAGCTATAAAAGTCACTTAAGGGCAGTTTTTTCACGCAGAAGGTGGTACATAGAAAATTGTATACGTATGGAATGAGCTGCCAGAGGAAGTGGTAGAGGCTAGTATAATTCCAACATTTAAAAGGCATCTGGATGGGTATATGAATAGGAAGGGTTTAGTGGGATATGGGCCAAGTGCTGGCAGATGGGACTAGATTGGCTTGGGATATCTGGTTGGCATGGACAGATTGGACCGAAGGGTATGTTTGCATGTTTTACGTCTCTGTGACTCTATGATGTTACATTCACCAAATTAAAATGTATTTTTTCTGAGTAATTAACCAAAAAAGTACATCTTTTTCGTTTATGAAATTTAAACCAAATTTAGTTGTAATTCTCAGAAATTTCAAGATTATGGAAAGACCTCCGTAGATAGGAAAACCATAAAAGTGTCGCACTTGAATGAGAGAAAGGGAGAAAGCAGGATACTCTCGGCTAGTTAACATTTTTCTTTGAAGAATGTGAGATAGCAGTAGGAAATTTAGAAAATCGTTACATAATCTGACTGAATAAATGTTGTTTTGTGAAATTTGTGTTTGATTACTTATTTATTAGAGTTCTTTGACAATGTAACGTGGTTTGGATATGGAAGATCCAGTAGAAATAGGAGACTGGATCTAACAACCTTTTGGCTCAGTGCAAACGTTGTTTTGTTTTTAGGTTTATAATCAAGCAAACATACATTTATAAACTACATATCCTGCCCATATGGCATCCTTGAAAAGTCCCATTTCTCCACTCTGCAAATTTATGTCAATGACTGGCTTCCCTTGCGCCTGCACCATCTTTTGTATGCTTGGAGAAACTTGTTGTACGCTTGGAGAAATCATATCTGTCTGGAACTGATTTAAAGCCTTAATTGAAAGATGTTGCAATGTTATGATGATCTAGGTCCGATATTGATTTATTTTTGGGCTTGAAAACACAGATTTCTGTCTCACAAGGTGACATCGCTATCAGACTCAATAAGTTGGTATTTTCTCAAGCAAGGCACTGTCAACATAGAGATAGGCAGAGTTATTGCAGATCAATTTTGATTGAACATTGATGTGGCAAAGACAGATAAATAAATGGCATTTCAAAGTTGTATTTGGGACAGTTTCCTTGAACAATATTTTGCAGAATCAAGGATTATAGCGAAAACACAGGGAAGTGGAGTTGAGTAGAAGATCAACCAAGATCTCATTGAATGGTGGAGTAGCTTCAGTGGGCAGAATGGCCTACTCCTTTGTCATCTGGTCTTAAATGTGGGGGACAGTCACTTGATATTACTCTCCAAAAAAACCGGGAATATGTAAACTCTTCAATTGCTGGAAGGATTTTTGGCTGTTCCCTAAAAGAACTCTAATTCTATGGAAAGTGAAATTGTATGAGGACTTTAAAAGAGGAATACAAGAGACATGTTTCTCTACAGTTTAAATTGCTTACAAAGATTGTGTTTAGTTAAGTGTCTCAGTCAGTGTTAAGTTGATATGGGGAGTTGGTGAGGGATGTTGAGGGCTATAAGAGTCTAATGTGCAAAAAAAAACAATGGAGCAAAAGTCCCAGAAAACCAAAGTGGGCCTTTTAAACTAGCCTGCCTCAGCACTCAGAAGCCCCTATGGCAGCCTCAAAATGCATTTGTCGGCAGCAAGCCTGACTCCATCCTGCACGTACTTCTGCCCATCCAGGGTCAAAGATTCCACCTTTTGGGTGAGTTTCTCCTGAGGTGATGGTTTCAACAGGTGGGGGCAAGGTGAGCTGGTAAATCTCCGATACTTGACTCAGAAGCAAAACCATAGATCATCGAATCCCTAGAAAGTGGCCGTACAGCCCAACAAGACCACACCAACTCTCCAAAGAGCGTCCCGTTCAGACTTGTTTCCCCCCCCCTCCCCATATCCCCGTATCCCTGTAACCCTACATTTCCTATGGCTAAACACCTAATCTATACATCCCTGAACACAATGGGCAATTTAGCATGGCTAATCCACCTAACTTGCACACCTTTGGTCTGTGAAAGGAAACCCATGTAGACACTGCGAGAATGTGCAAATTCTACAGACAGTCGCCTGAGGCTTTAGGAATCCCATTTTTGAGCTAAGCAGCTACATCTGATTAATGTTGGATAAATATTTTGGAATTGAAACCATGATCTAGTACATTGTGGGTAAGATGTGCATTGATATGGATCAAGTATTAATATGCAACATATATTGATAGGATTTGTTAATGTCTTTTTATTGGCAGATGACTCTGAGGCTCACAGATTGATAATGGAACTGGAGGATAGTATCTCTCTACTACCAACTGTGATTGGAAGCACAAATGTACAAGCAGAAATAGCTCTGAGTCTCCAACCTCTACGCAGTGAGAATGCACAGCTGCGTAGGTTAGTAATATTTCTATCCTAATGTCTGTTTTGCACCTTTTATTCCTTTTTAATTTTCCTCCCTTGACTGTCAAACTAAAATAGCAGTTAGTGTAAGGAATCACCAGTACAGGCAACAAGCATCTTACTAGTTCCATTTCATACTGCAAGATAAATATGATTTGCTGATCACCTTTTGAGATGGGATTCCAGCCCCACGCTGAGCTCTCACTATCAGTTTTTTTTCGTTTCCATGGAAATTCTTGAGGAATTTGGAATGATCCAATCCTTCTATCCTTTTCAGATTTCTAACATATAGATCAGTTTGCTATTGTTGACGCTATGTAAGA
Source organism: Hemiscyllium ocellatum (assembly GCF_020745735.1). NCBI lineage: Eukaryota > Metazoa > Chordata > Chondrichthyes > Orectolobiformes > Hemiscylliidae > Hemiscyllium > Hemiscyllium ocellatum. The sequence goes on along the minus strand of NC_083407.1, from coordinate 60,535,404 downwards.
ATGTCTTTTTAAAAAATAATTTTAAAGTATTTTCCAATTAACCTCTTCAAACATATTACCCACCTCTGGAGCAGGTGGTACTTGAATCCAGGTCAGAATGTCTACAAAAGCAAAGCTTAATGTGCACCATCTGGTGCTCAATATTACTTTGAAGTGATACAATTTAACAAGCTCCCTTTCCTTGACATTATAGTTGAAATCTGCGAATGTGTTATCTGCTCTCTGCTCAAGCTTGCCTTCTTTGGCCTGAGAGAAAGTGAGGACTGCAGATGCTGGAGATCAGAGCTGAAAATGTGTTGCTGGAAAAGCGCAGCAGGTCAGGCAGCATCCAAGGAGCAGGAGAGTCGATGTTTCGGGCTCATGCCCGAAACATCGACTCTCCTGCTCCTTGGATGCTGCCTGACCTGCTGCGCTTTTCCAGCAACACATTTTCAGCTTCTTTGGCCTGAGCCATTTGCTCACACTGCAAGCTTTATATAGAAATGTGTTGCTTCAATGCTATAACTGTGAGAAAGTGGTTATCCTGATCTAATTACTGCTCATTGTGTATTCATGAATGGGTGTTAGCTGTGTCTTTTGCGCCTTCAAAACTGTCCAGTCTACTCTTTACCTTAGAAGTGTAAGGTATCTCAAAGACATGGATAACTGGTGAAGCTTGTCATTTCACATTGTTACTATGCACCCACAACATAAGTGGTACTTTCCATTAGTAGGACACTGCTGTCAAGCCAATTAGAAAGGTGAAGGTGATAAGTCAGAGGTCGTGGTACACATTGGGACCAAGGACACTGGTAAAATGAGGGATAAGGTTTTGCATCAAGTATTCAGGGAGCTAAGCAGTATATTAAATAGCAGGACCTCAAAGATTATTATCTCTGGAATACTCATGGTGACACATGCTAGCAAGCACAGAAACGGCAGAAGAGGCCAGATGAATACATGACAAAATGTGATGCTAAAAAAGCACAGCAGGTCAGGCAGCATTCGAGGAGCAGGAGAGTCAATGTTTTGGGCATAAACCCTTCATCCGGAATGTGGAGGGGGAATGGAGCTGAGATAAATGTGGGGATAGTGTTGTGGGGGTGGGAAGGTAGCTGGAAAGGCGATAGGTGGATGCAGGTGGGGGAAATTTTCATAGGTCGGGAGAGAGTGGAGCAAATAGGTAGGAAGGAAGATGGACAGAAAGGACAGGTCAAAAGGGTTGGATCTGGGATAACGTGGGGGGGGGGGGGTGTGGGGGGAGATTTGGAGACTAGTGAAGTCTGTTGATGCTGTGTGGTTGAAGGGTCCAAAGGTAGAAGATAAGGTGTTCCTCCTCCAGTTATTGGGTGACTTTGATTTTACAGTGGATGAGGCGCAAGACTTCCATGTCCTTGGGGGAGTGGGAGGGGAATACATGGCTCAAGCATTAACGCAGGATAGTGGGTTTTAGATTCCTGGATGACTGGAGTGGTTTCTGAGGAAGTAGGTCCTGTGCAGGTGGGATGGTCTGCGTTTGAACCAGTTTGGAACCAACATTCTTGCAGATAGGCTTTCTAGTACTGTTAGGAGGACTTTAAATTAGTTTGGCAGGAGGATGGGAGAGAAAGCAATAGTACAATAGCAATATAGTGAAAGAACTGAGTCAGACAGAGTTCAGCCAAGTTTGAGTTTTAAGTGAGTAGGCTTTTAGGGATGACCCTTATTTTAAATGGTAGGAGTATTATACATAAGGCAGATGAGTGAAGGGTGTGAATTAACTCATGAAATTGTGATATTGTTGCCATCACATAGATATCATTGAGGGAGGGGCAGGATTGGCTGAAATAACTCCATGAAGGCCGGTATCCGATCACAAGTCACCCTTTAGTTACATGAGCATAGCACACCTAACTCTCAACCAGTTCCTTGAGTGAGTAGAACCCTTGACACTCCTATTTATATCTGTCAGCCAGGACTCCCTGATTGGGCTGTTAATCTGATCCAATCAGGGAATTGTATTCTATGAGGTCCACCTGACTGACTTCATTCCAATGGCAACTCAACATTCCAGGGTATAGGATCTTCAGGCAAGATGGGCGAGTATATAAAAGAGGAGATGATGTCGCGTTATTAATCAAAGTGGGACATTATCTTGGAAGGGTATTCAAATGAAGCATTGTCGGCAGAGGTTAGGAATAAAAAAGGGGTAGTCACACTGCTGGGGGTATGTTATAGGCTCCCAAACAATCAACAGGCAACAGAAAAGCAGAGACATCTGTAAAAACAATACTAATAGGGAATTTGGGAGATTCAAACTCTGCCAAAATTACATGGGATAGTCATGGTTCAAAAGGGTTTAGATGGTGCAGATTTCTTGAAATGTATAGACGAGAATTTTTTCGGTCAACATGTAGAAGTTCCAACAAGGGACAGTGCTGTGCTGGGCCTAATTCAGTTCGATGGGACATGGGGTGGCAGTGAGAAGCATTTTAGTGATATTGACCACAACACAATACAATGTTAAATTTGTTATGGAAAAGGAAAAAGATGATCTGCAAAAAATTGGGTTTGGATTAGGGAAGATAGACCTTATTAAAATAAGGCACGATTTGGGCAAAGTAGATTGGGGAGAGTGGGAAAGTCTTCAGTGGAACTGTGTGTGTGTGTGTTTTCAAAAAGGCCCAATATGTTCCCTTTAGGGAGACATTTAGGTGCAACATACCTAGAGATCTCTGGATGTCTATGAATATTTATAATTGGATAAAATGATGGGCTTTTAGCAGGTACAAAGGGAGTACATCAATGGAGCAATGGAGGAGTCTAGAAAGTTTAAAGGTCAACTTAAGAGAGCAAGTGGGACAGCAAAGAGAAGGAATGAGGAAACACTGATGGGTAAAATTGGGGAGAACCCCAAGATATTCACTCCATTAGGAGAGGGGGATAAACAGTGAAAGAACAGGGCCCATCAAAGATCATGGGGCCAAATTGTGTACATGGAACTGGACGGTATTGGTAGGATGTTAAACAAGTATTTCACACTTGTCTTTACTCAGAGGAGGAAAGATGTAGATATAGAATTCAGGAAGAGAGACTTTGAAGTTCAAGATTGGCTGTTTAATGAGGTCGAAAGTCCTCAGTTACAGGAGGATATAGATGGGTTGGTCAGATAGACAGATTAACGGAAATTAACCTTGAAAAGTGAGAGAAAAACACTTTGGAAGAAGTAACAGGATAAAGAAGTACTCGATGAATGGCAGGATATAAGGAAACTCACAGGGTGTTTGTCCATCGTCCCCTGGAGGTGGCAGGAGAGGTAAAGAGAACTTAGGAAGACATACGGAATACTTAGCCGACATCAGTTGTGGTATAGATAATTAGAGTAGGGAGGTCATGCTGGAACTGTACAAAACTTTGATTAGGGCACTGCTGGAGTATTGTCTGAGTCTGATTGCCTCACTATAGGAAGGATGTAATAGCACTGGTGGGATGCAGAGGAGATTCATGAGGATGTTGTCTGGGATGGAGCATTTTTAGTTATAAAGAGAGGCTGGAGAGGCTTGGTTATTAAAGCAAAAAATACTGAGTGAAGATCTGATTGTGATGCGAAAGTTTGAGGAGCATGGACAGGGTGGATAGGAAGCATCTGTTCCCTCAGTTTAAGGGTCACTAACGTGGCATAATTTTAAGGTCAAGGATTGGAGGTTTGGAGTGCATTTGTGGAAACGTTTTCACCTAGAGAACGGTGAGAATCTGGATTGCACTGGTTGGGGGTAGTAGAGGTGAAAAAGCAGGCAAGCTTTTAAAGAAAATGTGGGTGAGCTCTTGAAATGTTGCAACATTCAAGGCTATGCGCCAAATGCTGGAATTTGGGTTAAGTGTAGATAGGTCAGCACAGACTTGATGAGCCAAAGGGATTGTGTGGCTGTACAAATAGATGCAATAGATACAAGAATTCTGCAGCAAGTAACTCACCTCTGTCCACGTCTAGAAGCCATAAGTCAGAGAAGTGTGATGGAATACATCCCACATGCCTGGATGAGTGCAATTCTAGGAACACTGAAGAAGCTTGATGTAATCCACAATAAAACAGCTTGCTTGATTGCTACTGCATTCACTTCCTCTATCACTTCAGTTCAGTAGCAGCAGTTTGTATCATCTACAAGATGCACTGCAACAATTTACCATAGCTCCTGAGACTGGACCTTCCAAACCAATAATCACTTCCACTAAGGAGGACAATGACAACAAATACATTGGAACTCTACAACCTGCAGCTTCCCCACTGTACCACTCACCATCCTGACATGAAAATGTATTGTCATTGTTTCAGTGTCACTGGGACTGGATCTGAAATATCATAGATCTCCTTGCAGCACATGGACTGCAACGGTTCAAGAAGACAGCTGATCAGGGTGAGGGCAGCTATATATGTTTGGCTAGACCAGCATTTATTGCCCAATGATGCCCACCTGCCATGAATTAATTAATAAAAAATATAATTCTTCTGAGGAGGTAACAAATAAAGGGGAACAAGGGCTGTAATGTATTTGGATTTCTGAAATTCTTTTGGTCAGAATTTAACATTGTAGTCCTTTTATCTTGAGGTAACCTGGGATAAAATAATTAAGGTGTCGGGGGTAATGTATTAGAGTAGACAGGACTGGCTCACAAATAGAAGATGAAGTTGAAATGGGTAAGGCAATTTTGGGATGGCAATGCCATAGGACTCACTGCTGGGGCCACTGATATTTCCAATATATAAATGACTTCGATGAGGGAAGTGAATATATTGCCATCATGTTTGCAGATGACACAAATACGAGGAAACCAGATAGTGATGACACAAGGCTTCCACAGGATAGATGTAGAATAATCAAGTAAGTGGACAAAATCTTGGCAGATGGAATATAATGGGAAAATATGGGGTATTCCACTCTGGCAAGAAAAATAGAGAGAAAAGAATAAAGAAGTAAAATATATTTTAAACACGGTAGGCAGTGCAGAAGGCTGGAGTACACGGGATATCTGGAGTCCTCTGGTATGCATCACAAAAAGCTAGTACACTAAGTTCAATAAATAATAGTGAAGGCAAATGGATTGTTGGTCAGTATTTCAAAGGAATGAAGTATAAAAATGGGAGATCTTGCTAAGTTATACAAGGCATTATTAAGGAAGTAACAGTTGAACATTTGGAAAATCATAATCTAATCAAGCAGTGTCAGCATAGCTTCATGAAAGGGATACTGTGTCTGATTGAGAGAGTTTTTCGAGCAAGTTTCAATGAGAGTGGATAGAAGGGATTAAATAGATGTATTTGGCCTTCAAGAAGTACCCAACAAGGTACCTCTCAAAAGTTGTCATAAAATAAGAGCCTATGATGTTGGAGGTGGTATTTTAGCAAGAATAGAGAATTAGCTCATGGATAGGAAACAGCAAGTGAGAATAAGGGGTTCTTTTTCAGTTTGATGACTAGTTGGGTTCCATAGGGATCAGTAGTGAGAGCATGATCATTTATAATATATATTAATGATTTGGAGGAAGAAATTAATTTACTGTAACTAAATTTACAGATGAGACACAGATGGAAATAGTAATTGCAAAAGAGATCTTAATGGTTTAAAGAGGGAGATTAATAGGTTAAGTAAGTAGGTAAAAAGTTGTCAAATAATCTAGGAAAATGTGAAGTTACCCATTTTGGAAGGTAGAACAAAAAACAGTATTTTACAAGCTGAAACCCATAACACAAAAGGACTTGGTGTACTTGTGTTCAAAGTGCAGACAGCACACAGGTGCAGCAGGTAATCAGGAAGGCTAATGAATTGTTTGTCTTTATTTCAAGGGAGTTGGCGTATAAGAGTAGGGAAGTCTTTCTGCGACTCTACAAAGTCCTGGTGAGACCAGATCTGGAGTACTGTGAGCAGTTTTTGACTCCTTAATTGAGGAAAGATACAATTTCATTGGAGGCAGTTCAGAAAAGTTCAATAGCAAGATCCCTGATTTGGAGGGATATTTTATCAGCACAGATCAAATAGGTTGGGACTCGACTCACTGGAATCTAGAAGAGTGAGAGGTGATCTAATTGAAACATATAGGATTCCAGGACAAGTTGTGCCAGCTTTATTAGCAACCCATTCACTGCCTTTAAATATTCACTTCTACCATTGGTATTCCATTGATGCAGTAAGTAACATGAACAAAGTACATTGCAATAACTTGTCAAGGCTTCTTTGACAGCATCTCCCAAACCACGATCTCCTCAAGGACATGAGGCACATACAAACATCATTATATGTCAGTTACACACTGCCTGATCTGGAAATGCATCATAATTCTTTCATCACCATTAGATTAAAATCCTAGAGCTCCCTCCCTAACAGCACGTCGGGAATACCTTCATACTACAATGGTTCAAGAAGACTGCTCACCACCACCTTAGGGCAACAGGGATGGGCAGTAAAAGCTGGTTTTGCCCCAGTGGCCACACCCTAAGAATGGATTTTTAATTAATATTCCTTTTGATATTCAAAGTAATTATTAATTTTAACAGTTGTAGATTTGCTGCTGTTAAACCAAAGTATGTAGTTTCATTTGTATAAATTCAATTCTCAAAAGATTCATTCTGCTATAGCCATTTGTCTGTGAATAAAAAACAAGGCTTTTGAGCCAGAAATAAAATAAGCAATGTTGAAATTACTCCGTATGTCTGGTGATATCTGTGGAGAGTGAGAACTGTTCTGATGAAAGGTCATTTATTTGAAACAATGGACTGAGCCTTTTCTAAACAGCAGCAATTACTGAGAAGCTCATTGCCTTGAGGGGTACAACTAAACCATCATTTCCAATGTGCTCAAATGCACAAATCACAGTTCATCTCCTATGGTTCCCAAGTGTCCATGTTGATGGTCTCACCTTGTCCTGTAATTGAGGAATGTGGACTGATAGTGTAACTTTCAAATTTTTTTTTTTGTTCAAAAGCCTGATACAGCAGGTAGAGGAATTAATCCACCATTGCAAAGGCTCCAGTAGGGTGAATTTTGAAAAATAATAATTCTGAAAAATAGCTGGACTGAATGAAAGCAGATGTGGATCTTGATGCAGCCATGTTGGAGTGCCCTAAAATCTTGCAACTTTCACTGAACTCATTATAAGCAGAATACAAATATTGAGAGTTGTTGCTATGATACAGATTATTTTTTATTCGCATTAGACTAATTTCACTTGTAATCTTGAGTCTTAAATGAGTGGCATATAATGTGCTCGATACAACAGTGTTAAATCAATGTGATATTATTTCAGTCAAATGTAATGATACTAGCGGAAAGATTCAAACAGAGCTGCACATGGCATTAAAAATCTACTTGCTTGTTTACTTGAAGCAAGAAGGTGTTCTTGTAAAATTGAAAAACTTAAAGTTAGAATGGAATTAGAACTTTTTTTGCTTTATTTTTGTTCATTTATAAGAAATGCTGTCCCATATGCTGTCTAACTTTCAATTGTACTGTTACTTTTCCAAAATGAATTGGATTGTTCCATAAGTAAGTTAAATTGAAGTATTTTAATTCAGTGGAAGATCTTCATCAATAATAACAATTACTCTCCTTACCAAATCTTTATAACATCAAACATATTTCATACTACTTGTATGGTGGTGGGGTGCAGGAGTAAAACAGGTAATGTGCCCTTTTGTACCAGGGAAAGTAAGTTCCCTCTGCAGACAAGATATGATTTCTTGTGGGCAGTCAGCTAATGTTTCAGCTTTGTTCATTGCAAATATCTGGGCTCTTTGTATTTTTGCAGTCAGAATATATTTGAGAATTTCCAGCATTTTCTGTTTTTTTTATTTCAGATCTCCAGCAGATGCAATATTCTACTTTGGGTTTAAATGTTGTTGCTACATCTTGAATTTTTCCTCTCAATTTAAAATGTTAGCTCTTAGCATATTTTGAACACCGGTAAATATTTGCTGTAGATCTGATTTTAGTTCTAAATGTAAGTTTGTTCTTCCCTTTTCTACTTTGTAGACGATTAAGGATATTAAACCAGCAACTTCGAGAACGGGAAAGAGCTGAAAAAGACTCCAGATCTGGAGAAAACAACTTTGAAGGTATATAGCACATTTACTTATTTTTAATAATTATACTACAACCGAAAGCTCATTCCTGAATCCTTGCAATTATATAATCTGAAAGCAACTAAGTTTATTTATTTAAAAAAAACATTTCCTCGGAAATCAGAGGCTAGTGTATTGTTTTTTGTGCTGAGTTCCTTTAGAAGTAAACTTAAAATAACAATAACACAAACATATTTGCCTGTAAATTATGTTGATTACCACAATAGTTAAAATTTTAGATTCTCAGGAAAATCTCAACTTCATATTGGTTGATCATTTAGACACATAAAAACACAGCTGTGTGAGCAGTGAGGCTGAGTGCTTAACTGTGAGAATTTTATAAGTGAGAGAATTCAGTGTAGTCAGGGAGGAGATGCCATTCTGTCTTTTCATGAAAAGGAATGGCCTAAGGGGAAGCAGCTGGAGATAGAGAGACCCATTAGCTGCAGCTTGGATGTATTAATTTAGGTGAGTAGGTAAGTGATTGATTTTAAGTTGGTTTTTCTCCCTCTAAACTGGGACAATAGTTTGAACTGGTCTATGGGCATGCAGCTGTTCCAATGTTCTGAACACAACCATCAGTGATGGCAGGATTGACTCCCAGATCCCGAAGTCACTGCTGCACACGGACCAACCGCGAAGAAAATTAGAGGGAACACTGCTGGTGAGACTATACCTGGAATATTGTTCGCAGCTTTGGTCTCCATCCCTAAGAAATGATGTATTACCACAGGGAGTGCAGTCTAACTCCTGGAATTGAGAGTCTGTCCTACAGAGACACTAAGGAAACTGAATCTCTATTCTCTATAATTTAAAAGAATGAGGTGATGTAATGGAAACATGTTAAATTCTTAAATAGCTAGACAAGGTAAATGTACAAAGAATGTGTCCCCTGGCTAGGGCATCTAGAACTAGGGTCTCAGTTTCTCAACAAAGCGATTACCATTTAGAAAAAAGGAATATCATCATTTGGAAGGTAATGAATCTTTGGAATTCTCTGCCTCCAAAAGTCTCTTGAAACTCCGTCATTGGGTTTATTCAAAAGGAAATTGATTGATTCCACAATACTAATTAATGGATATGGGGATAGGACAGGAAAACAAGTTATAAGGTAGATGTCACCCATGATCTAGAATGATGATGCGGGCCATAAGGGGCCAAACAGTCACATCCTTGTAGGTTGTTGTATATAATTCTCAGATGTGGGTCATCAGATGAATTGCCAGAGGGTGGTGCATATATGGAATGAACTGGTAGAGGAAGAGGCGGGTACAATTACAACATTTAAAAGACATTTGAACAGCTACATAAATAGGAAAGGTTTAGAAGGATATGATCCAAACACAATAGTTTAGTTTAGGATGCCTGGTCGGTATGACAAGTTGACTGAAGGGTCTGTTACTGCCCTGTGGACTCTATGACTTTATAAACATAAGTTCAGGGTTCTGTGATTCTCTATTATTTTACATGGTATGAAAAGGTAATGTACGAATCAACTATCTCCAGTTAATGCTGTTGCAGAAATGTGGCTAATTTGGAACTTAATATAAAGGGGTGCTGGATTTATTTTTAATAAAGTCTGAATTGTTGAAGTAAAATGTCAAAAGTAAGGATAATAAATCAAATCAATACAATATAAAATAAAACACCTGCATTCTACTGCTCAGTTAAGTTGAATTTTATGTATTTTTCAATTCTTGATATTTTAACATACCAAAATTCTTCTGGGCATGCAAGTGCTTTTTTTGCATTCAGTGGGAAAGGAAATTGGATGGGCTAAGAAATGACTTACTTTTACATTACTTATTTTGTTGTACTTTTTAATACAAATGTCACAACATTTGTCTTTGATTCTTTTGCTCTTGCTCTCTTTCTCATTTTGCAGTGATTTCCTTGCAGTCCATGAATACAACATTGCAAGCTCAGCTGACAGAGTCTCTGAAGGGGCTGGAATCTTTGCAAAAGAAAAATGAAGAACTGATGAATGTGATAGATAAACAGCGAGAGGAGAACAAACAGCTACTCAAATTAGTGCAGGGGAAAGAACAGGATCTGTTTCAGAAGAGCCAACAATGTGAGATGGACACAACTCGAGTCAAAATTGGTAGGTCAGATTTTTTTTTAACTTTATTAAGAAATTTAAAAAATAACAATGAATGTTACTAGATTGAAGCATAAATTCTTACTGAATTAGTGTTACTCCTATAGAAGTAGGTGAAGCCTTGACAAAAATGCGAAACATTCAGCTTAAGTTGGAGGCTTCCGAGAAGGAAAATCAAATTTTGGAAATAACACTTCGACAACGTGATGCAGAAGTGAACAGATTACGAGAACTAACCAGGTAACTTTTTAATGTAAATTATTCATCACATTTTTTCTTCAATATTTAAAAAATAAAGTTTTTATTTCCAAATGTGCTTTTAAATTTGTTGCACCTTTTTTTAAAATTCTGTAGTGCTTGTGTGAGAAGTACATTGATGTGTTAATGTGTCTATGCTTGGAATAATAAGCCGTTTGATCTTCACCTCAAGGTTGGGAGACAGTCTTTCGAGGGAGGAGAGTTCCTTGCCTGCTAGTATTCTAGTAATCTGCTGGAAAATTGAGATTGTTGGCTTTGCCTGTCTGAATGTATACTTCTGTGGTTTGCATTTTTGCCGTGAAATGTGTTTAGGATAATTGTTGCATTTTCTCCAGTTCCAGGTAAATTATTTGTATGTTACAATTTATCTCATAAGTGCTTCAGCCTCTGGTTTGTTGTGGGAGGTCTTACCATGATTGTGGATGAACATTTTGACAACTGGCTGTGAGAGATATGCGAGTAGCTTATTGAGAAGGACAGAAGTGCTTCAGTAATGTGTTAAAAGCCAACATGCAGAAATGTAACATTCACATCAACTCCTAGGCAACTATCATGTTGGATTCAACAAGTTAAAAGTAGCATTTGTGAGAAGGATCTCAACGTTTTGAAATCCAGTGATTATAAATAGAGAGGAAAAACAAGAGCAGTGAAAAGAACAAACCATGCCCCAAACAAATTAGACATGTCCAGATATCTCACATAACAACAAATGTCCATTGTGTGTCATTAAAGTTTGTAGATTCTGAATTGGCTTCATCCTCCATCTTTTGACTTATTGAAGATAATTGTCCTTGTCTCAGGGATAGCATGCTTGGCTTTATGGAATTACAAGATTTGTCAATATCTTTTGTCTCAACATTATCACTCACCATGTTTGTTAAACTAATTAATTATCACTCCTGGTTTACAATGTGATGATCAGAGGTCTAAAGCAGAACAGAATCCATTCTTCCTACTTATAAGCATATTTCCCTGTTATCCTTAGAAAATCTGTTGCTCCAAGACTAGATGTGGTCAATATAATTGAATGTAATTATTAACTCTAACTTTCTAACATGTAATAGTGCACAGGATTTTATGTCTGAAGAGAGTGATGTGGAGTGAAGGATTGTAATCCAGCCCTTGTGGGATATTTGGCCTTGTCTGGCAATCCTTTCTCTTATGATCAGATTCTAAATCCATTTGGGATGTATCTCAAAGCTCTACATTGAGCTGAATGAGAGGGTTAATAAATGAAGCAGATCCTCTTAAGTATAATTTTCCCTCCAGTATGAAGATAATGACAAAAGATTGTTTATGTACTGTCAATCTTTTCTAAAATTTTAATTGGCATTCTTGACAACTTTTGGCTTTTTTTTAAGATTTGAATTTTCCAGTACAATTAACTGAAGTTTTGGCAATTGCAATTGTCCCTCCTAATCTCTCTAGGGAACATAAGATATTTCATTGCCCTATTTCGAGGCAAGATGAACAACAATGTCTTTTAGTTGTACAAAATTGTAAATGTTATAAAACTTCAGTGCTTCAAGATGAAAATGGGAAGGTGGTTAAATGGGCACATTGATCTAGCAAGGTTGGGAGGATGTTAAGTGTTGGAATAAGGCAGCTGAAGATTTTTATCAATGTTGCAGCAGGAAAAAGAAAGATTGAAATTTATATGGAGCTACTTTTGGTCTTTGATCGGAACGCGTGATTTTCAAATGTATATAGGCTTTTGTTGGCATCAAGTAGCACCAGCATTTTAAAATTCTGCTTATTGTTTTCAAAGCTTGGAATTGCTTTGCCTCCCCCAACCTCTGCAATGTCTTCCAGCCTTCCAAGGTATTTGTGCTCCTCTATTTCCAACTTGAACATCCCCCATTTTGATCACTACTGCCAGTTGTGCCTCCAGCTGCCTGAGTTCATGTCTTCACTCCTTAAACCTTGCCACTTTACTTGCCTGCTTTTTTAAGGTGCTCAAGTTACTTGACGCAGTGGGCGAGATTTTCATGGTGTCAGCCAAGTTGACAGGGCCACATTCCTCCTACCCCCATTCCTAGTGCTCCCAGTTTTTACAAGCAAGGGAGAAATGAATGGACAGTGAGCCTATGTTCAAAAATTTTGATCTGTCTGGTACATTCCTAGCAACTTGTAGCTCATACACACCAGTTTTCATGGAGAGCCCACCCTGTCAATAGCATCTTTTAAAGAGGTGTGAAACATAGCATTGATTGCAAGAATCTTCTTACCTGTGTCACCCACCAATTCTTAATGGCCCCTCGTACTCTCCACAGCATTTGAAATGCTTCCACATCCATTCAGCAAATATTTCTGTTACTTTTCATGCAACAAGTGTTGCTGGCAAAGACAGTGTTTGTTGCCTGGCCCTAATTGACCTTGTACTGAGTGGCCATTTCAGGTTGTAAGGACTGATTATATTATTTAAAAACTTGGGGACTGAAATATGAAAAAGCCATTTTAAGAACAGAATTTGAAAGGGTGGATCAGTTTTAAAAGAAAGTAATCTGATACCTGTGGCAGGCATTGTAAACAACTGTTTGAACAAGCAGTAATTGGAATTTCAGATTGTCGGTGATGTAGAGCTGAGGGTGTGTCCTGTTGCAGTTCTTGTTGCAACCTGAGGGAGATAAATCTTCTCCCAGCCTAGAAATTGCCTGTTATCTGCTCGAAGACTCAGTTTAAACCTGAAGTAAACCACTTGCTTTTTGTGACTTTTGAAATGATTAAATAAGCCCCACTTTGCAAGTAAACCTGTTTGTTTACAAACTTGGCCAACAAGAGGACTGTCTAGCTAAAGAAGGATCATCGCAACATCGGAACCAGGAAGCAAAGACCACTGAATTCATTTTCCAGTTTTTCTGTTTTCCCTATTTGTGTGTCTGTGCAAAATAGTATTTACAAAGGTTATAGAGTTTTAGTTAGTAGTGTTGTGTCGTAATGGTTTGGATCTGTGTATTGTAAATAATTATTTGGGGACATTTTCTGGAAGAATGGTTGGGCTTGATTTACAGCACGCTACCCCAGTGAGTCATAACACAGTTCAGTGTCACCAATAGTTACAATGAGTAGGCCAGACTGCATAGAGATGATATATTTCCTTCCCTAAAGTTTGTCATCTTACATTGAGACATTCTTTGATTTATTTCTCAGAACACAACCTGTGTGGTTTAAATTTAAGTAATATTTGCCATACAGGAAATAAAGAATAGGAATAAATGGATCTTTCTTTCAAGTGGCAGGTGGAGATTAGTGGGCTACGGCAGGGATCAGTGCTTGGACCCCAACCACTCTCGATACGTTATTGATTTTTAGATGAGAGAATTGATGGTTACATCTCCATATTTGCAGATGATACAAGCCGGGTGGAAGCATGCACAGATTTGGACAAGTTGAGTGGGCAGTTGCATGACCGATGAAGTGTAATGTAAATAAATATAAGGTTATCCACTTTGGTAGCAAGGACAGGAATACCGATTATTATCTGAACAACAACCGACTTGGAAGGGGAAATTGCAACAAGACCTGGATGCCCTCCAGACTCCATACACCAGACTGAAAATAAGCATGCAGATGAGTAAGTGGTAAAGAAGGCAAAATGTAATTTGACTTTTTATAGCAAGAGGTTTTGAGTACAGGAGGAGGAAGATCATAATACCTGAACAGGGCCTTGGTAAGACTACTGCTGGAGTATTGTATCCAAGTTTGGTCATCTTTATCTGAGAAGGGATACCAAAAGTTTAACAGATCTGGGATAGTAGGTCTGTAGTATGAAGAGAGGCTGGATCAGTTATGAATTATTTTTACTTGAATTTAAAAGAATGGAGAGGAGGAAAATCTCATAGGGAAATCTATAAAATTCTAACAGGAGTAGATGGGGTAAAAGCAAGAAGAATGTTCCCGATGGTCAGGAATCCATGACCATGGGTTATAGTAAAAAGTGAGGTCTGCAGATGCTGGAGATCAGAGCTGAAAATGTGTTGCTGGTTAAAGCACAGCAGGTTAGGCAGCATCCAAGGAACAGGAAATTCGACGTTTCGGGCCAGAGCCCTTTGTCCTGATCCTGGATGCTGCCTAACCTGCTGTGCTTTAACCAGCAACACATTTTCAACCATGGGTTATAGTCTAAGGATATGGGGTAGGTTATTTAGAACTGATGTGAAATCTCTTCACCTGGAGTATGTTGAGCCTAGAATTATCTGCCACAGAAAGTGATTGAGGTCAAAACATTTAATACAGAGCGACCCCCCCCGTATCCGTGGAATCGTTTTCCGTGGCCTGAACATATTATAAGGAACCTTCTGGAACCAGGGGGTTGCTGGGAAGGTAAGTTTCCCATTTTAAATGAATGGGTTTGCTCCAATGTGCGGTTTCGGGCTTCCGCAGTAGGTCTTGGAACATATCCCCCGCAGGGTGTCTACTGTATTTTTCACGAGAATGATCCCAGGAATGAAAGGCTTAACCCATGTGAGGAATGTTTGAGGACCCTGGGGTCTATACTTGATAGAGTTTAGAAGGATGAGGTGGGGATCTGATTGAAACTTACAAAATTCTGAATGGCCTGGACAGAGTTGATGTTGAGAAGATGTTTCCGTTGACAGGAGAGACGAGGACGTGAGGGCACAGCCTTAGAGTAAAGTGAAGACCCTTTAGAACAGAGATGAGGAGAAATCTCTTCAGTCCGAGAATAGTGAATCTGTGGAATTCATTACCCCAGGTGGGTGTAGAGGCCAGGCCATTGTGTATTTAAAACAGAGATAAGTTCTGGACTGCCAAGGGGATCAAGGGTTATGAGAAAAAAGCAAAAAAAAGGGTTGAAAAACCTATCAGCCATGCTTGAATGGTAGAGCAGACGCGATGGGCTGAATGGCCTAATTTCTGCTCCCATGTCTTATGGTCCATGTAAGGGAGTCATATAGTTGATTTTAATCCCAACTGAGATTTAATTTGCTATAACAGACTTTCTCTTTTGTGTTGATATTATGGTTGGAAAAGATAATTATTTGAGGGAAGCAGGGTTGCAACTCTTTATAGAATAATTTTGACTACTTGATGGCCCTCATTGACATATGATTGGATGACAAATACGTTCAGATGGTATTATTCCTGAAAAGAAGTATCAAAGTTGCATTGTATGCTAATTTAAGAATTATACTTATGGCTTAAGTGCAGGATACAAGAAAGTATTAATGTGCTAATATTGTTCATGCAACAGTCTAAATGTTTTAGGCTGTGGATTTATTTGTTCCATACTCCTGGAAGAGCTGTGCATAGTGCGTGGGTCTTATGATTCTCTTGAGCAAGAAAATGTGGGTTCAAAGTCCCACCTTCTTCTGAAATGTATAGTGATGCCTCTGAACAGGTTGCTATAGGAAATATCTGGATCAGTAACTCAGATCTACAAAGTAAGTTCCTTCTCCAGCTAGGTTTAAACTTCATGAGAAAATCAGGAGGGTTACTTTTCCCAAACCAAGCACAAAGTATTTCAAGACATCATATTTCTTGAATAATGATTTTTTTTATTTCTGTATATTGAGAATGACCGCTAGATTCTTTAAATGCTAGTGAAAAACATTTTTTTTACAAAGTTATTCCATGTTCTCTCATCTGAGCCTTGGACATGCTTGTCTTGAGTTACATCTTCAAATGCTTCCTCATTGAAGGTCCAAAGTATTCTGCTCACTGACTTCATTTTGGCTTCATTTAAATTCCTTAGATATGAGATAAGACTCTCTATTACCCATGCTCCAATATTTACACTTGGGCAATAAATGGCAAATAACATTCTCAGATGTTAGGCAATGAATGCTTCCAATATGAGAGTGCCTAATCACCTCTCCTTAGATCATGGCTGATCTGATATCCTGAACTCCCACTTGTCTTTCTATTCTGAATACCCTTTTGATTCCCTTTTATTTCAGCCTTGAAAATAACTAATTACCCAGCTGTGACAAACTTCTGGCGGTATTTATCACCATCTGAGAAGAAATTTCTCCTTATGTCTGTCTTAGATTTGTGAACTCTTTTTCTAAATTATTCCCTCTGGCCCTAGATTATACCACAAGGGGAAACAACTTTTGTGCATGTACACTGTCAATATTCTAAGACTTTGAAATGTTTCAATAAGGTCACCTCATTCTTCTAAGTTCCAAGGTGTACAGGTCAAACCAACTCAACCTCTCCTCATAAGACTTGCCCTTTATACCTAGTATTAGCCTAGTAAATCTTCTCTAGATTTCCTCCGATGACATTATATTCTTTCTTTAGATAAGGAGCCCAAAACTGTTCACAGTAATTCAGCTGTGGTCTGACTAGTACCTTTTTATTATTTTAGTTAAGCCTCCCTAGTTTTATACTCCATTCCCTTTGAAGTAAAGGTGAGCATTCCAAATGCCTTCCTAAATTCTAAATTAGATTACTTACTAAATTAGATTACTTACAGTGTGGAAACAGGCCCTTCGGCCCAACAAGTCCACACCGACCCGCCGAAGCGACAACCCACCCATACCCCTACATATACCCCTAACCTAACACTACGGGCAATTTAGCATGGCCAATTCACCTGACCCGCACATCTTTGGACTGTGGGAGGAAACCGGAGCACCCGGAGGAAACCCACGCAGACACGGGGAGAACGTGCAAACTCCACACAGTCAGTCGCCTGAGGCGGGAATTGAACCCAGGTTCCTGGCGCTGTGAGGCAGCAGTGCTAACCACTGTGCCACCGTGCCGCCCAAACATCACTATTACATCACTGAACTCAGATTCTAGCTTTTTGTGATTCATGCAGAAGAACACTCAAATTCCCGTGCTTTTTTTTAATAGTCCTTCTGTATTTAAATAATATTCAGCTCCTCTGTTCTTCCTGCCGATGTGCATGACTTCACAGTTTCCCATATTAAATTCCATGTTTTTACCCACTCACTTCACATATTTATATCCCATTACAGACTCCTGCTTCATTGCCATCATTTTTCCGACCTGCTTTTGTGTCATCCACAAACTCAGTGACAATACATAAATTTTCCTCATCAAAGTCATTAGCAAACATTGTAAATAATTGTGGTCCAAATGCTGATCCCTGTGGTAGTTCAAGTTACCATTCAACCGCATGCTTTCCCCCCCCCCATCCCAACTCTTTGTCCCCAATTAGTTAAGACTCTATCTATACTAGTGCTATCTCCAACATCATAGGCTCTTATCATACTAAGAATCCTAATGTGGAGTATCTTATCCAGTGCCTTCTGAAAATCAGAAAATCCAATATATTGAACCCTTTGTTTCTCCTTTATCTATCTTTCTTATTACCTCTAAGAATTCAATTAAATTTGATGGGTAGATTTGCCTTTCATGAAGCCATGTTTCATGACTCTGCTGATTACATGTATTTCTAAATTTTATAATAGTCTCAAATATTTTCCCCGTGAACTAACTGACCTACCTGTTTCTTGTCTCCTTTTTTCTTTTTCAACAAACTTGTAACATTGACAATTTTCTAACTTCTGCGAGTTTTCCAGAATCTAAGGATTCCTGGAAGTTTATTAATAGTGTACCCACTATCTCTGTAGCTTGCTTTAATATCAGAGGGAGTTAGATATGGGTGTTGAAAGTAGTTTAACAGCAAAGACAGTTGAGGAACAATGACCAGTGTTCTAGAAAACGGTTCATGGCCCACAGCAATGATATGTTCCAGCGAGGAAGATGAATTCTCAGAAGGGAATAAACCAATTGTGGTTGGCCAAAGGAATTAAGGATTTCAAATGGAAAGAAAAAGCATACAATAATTATTGGCACACTGCAAGCCAGAGGATTATGAAAGTTTTAAAAACCATCACCAAAAAAAAGATAAATTTTGAAGGTAAACTTGCAATTCTTGTCAAGCTTGACAGCAAGAACTTGTTTAAATGCGTAAAAAATAAAGAGAAAACCAAAGTGAACATTGAGAATGAGGTTTGGGAAATAATATTGCAGAAATATAAGAGGCAGAGAAATTGAATCAGTCTTCACCGTAAAAAATACCAATAACATTCCAAAAATTTCTAATTAATAAAAGGGCAAAAAGAGAAAAGGAAATATATACTACTGCTTTCACTGGAGGAAATATATTAGAGAAACTAATGGGATTAAAGATCGATAAATTCCTTACCAATGGGATGCATTATAGGACGTTAAAGTAAGTAGCTTCAGAGATGATGGATGACAATGACTGGATCCCATTCAACCCTCTCCTAAGTTCTTCCCTAGTTCTGAGGAAATGTCCTTAACCCTGGATCCTGGCAGGCAACACAGCCTTCAGGAAGCCTGCTCACGGCTACAGGGAACACTATCCCTAATTGTAATACTCCCTACCAGAAAAAGCATTCCTAATTCAGCTCCTCACTTAATGTACCCCCTCTACCAAGGTACTGTGTTCATCCTCTTTGCGGTCCCCATTCTTGTCCTCACAGCTTGCAAAAACCTCATAACTTTGGACAATTGCAGAGGGCAAGGCTTCTCAGTATTAACCTCAGATCCTCCTATCTGCTTGACCTGCAGTCACACTGTCTTGTTCCTGATCACAGACCATCTTTGATTAACCAAATTTGAGTGGTATGACTGCCCTCTGGAGTAAAATAACCAGGTAATTGTCCCCTTCCCTCAAGTGCCGTAATGTCTGCAGTTCAGACTTCAGCTCCTCAATTCAGATCCAAAGTTTCTTGAGCTATGAACATTTACTATAGATGTGTTCACTCTGGATCACATTGCTATCCAGCAGCTTTCACATGTCACAGCAACAGCATATCACCTGTCATGCCATCATTACCATTTTGATTTAACTTAATTATTTAAGATTCCCTGCTCTTTAGGGTGAATTGTAACGATAGTTTGTTTTTATTAGCTAAAATGAAAATTCAGACTAATAATTTCACCGTTCTTTGTCAGAAAAGAAGAAAAACAGGAAACCTAAAGATCTTACTTTTAAAAAGTATTCACCAATATTCTGTGATTTGTAGTATCACTCCACTGCTGATCTCAATGCAGGTCGACCTCCTAATCTACACCTTTTATCCTCTCCCACTCACCTGTTACTCTGGAGAATTTGCTTCTTGCAGTAAGCCTTAGTTAAAGCACTTCTGTCAGCCTTTGAATCAAGTTTCCACTTTGAACCAAATTTCCAATTTGGAATCAATCAATCAATCACTCATTCATCTTTCATCTTATTCTGCTGTAGCCTTGTTCATAGTCTTCACTGTGAACTCCTTACTATTTCCTCCTTTTTCTTCTATTACATAGCTCAAATAATACTCAATCAAGAAGCTAAGAATGGCTAATAAACCAGGAATTCATATTTATTTTATCTTAGTTTCTGTCTGTGATTCATTGTCAAGAACGTGAAATGGATTCCTCTTCCAAAACCTTTGTGCTTCATTCAATCACATTTAAATTACAGACCTGGCAATCTTTTTGTGTCAGTTGCACTACTAATAGTGTGTTAGCTTTGTATTCGTTAAGAAATGTTTAGTATTTTCATCAACTGACTATATTGCTGATTTGTTTTTACAGGAAACTGCAAGGCAGCATGGCAAGACTCCTTTCAGACCTTAGCATAGATTGCATGAAAACCAAACCCACATCCAGACTTACCAGAAACCTTCTACATGAATATGAGAAACAACTAAAGGATGTTCCAGGTTTGAGTTCTGTGACAGCTTACCTTAAAAATCTGGATAATAATGCTGAATACAACTCTCGAGCTTTACCATCTGATAAAGTTCCTGAATCTGAACCTTTGACCATGCAAGATCCCCCTTACTTAACATCTGCAACCACAGGAACATGCCAAAATAATGTCCTGTCAGCAAAGTCTTCACCCACAAGCTTTTGCAGGTTCAGTGCACAGACTGAATGCCATATTAGTAGAGGAAGTGGGGACTCTACGCTGGATGAAACCACATACATTCCACTAGTTGGCAGTGCCACCAAGCAAGAAAATGAATCCGTTGAAAGGAGGAATTGTATACCATTACATTTGAACAGTGGATCAAAGAAGTTGCACTATGACAATGGAAGTTCATGTAATGGAATGGGAGTAGTGTCATGTATCCTGGAAGGTTTACAAAAACCAGAAAAGCCTTTTCCAGAAGAAATACCTGTTACTCACAACTTAAAGGAAAAGTCTCTGGTAAACAACTGTACATCAAGAATGGCAGAGGCAGAAAATAAGCAGATTCGGTTGACACATTTAGACCTAAATAGTATTGATTCTCCACACAATATTATAGATCTTCCAAAATCTAATTTAAATTCATGTACACCTCATTCAGATCAGAGAAACAGGACAGTATTGTATAAAGACAAGTTTTCAGCAGTAGATTCAAGTTTCTCTAGTATTGATTATAAATCTGTAAAATCAGGTTGGAGTATGTCATCTATTTCTTCATTTAATTCTCGTGACGAACAAGACTTCAAGAATAGTTTAGCAGCCCTAGATGCTAACATTGCAAGACTACAAAAGAGCTTGCAGGTGGACCTTGAGATAAATCGATCTCAAAATATTTAATAATGAGTGACCTTTATCTATAAATTGTGTTCTTTGATTTTTTTTAACATGATATGATTAGATTTAATGGAATATTATTTTTAATACTGTGCACTGAATTTTATATTTAGGTAAGTTTTTTTTCTTGTTTTATAATCACAGATTTCTTTTTCTCTTGTTAGATTTTAATTTCAGAAAATAGACTCTGGTGCTTCTTTACTAGTTTGTTTTCAGTCTAGAACCAAATGAAACTTCATTTGGGTGAAATTCTTTCAATTTGTACTTGCACTTCATGAATTATAAAGATCAGGTCTCTTTAAGAGGAAATTACATTTTGTACAGATTTGTTTTTGACTCCATGTGTGTACAGGCCTTAGTCACTTCTGTCAAAGATGTAGAAGACTTTACTTTCCAAGCCTTTTGAAGTGCAACAGTTTATCAATCCTCAAATTATTTCCTGGCATCTGTGGGACATCAATGTAAAGCATCTGTGCATGGTCTGAATATTCAATAAACTGATCATCAGACTTGCCCTATGTGGGCACTTCTAATGCAATCCAAAACGGCACCATTTTAATTATCCTTTGTTTAACCTGGATATGTTGTAATTGCTAATGCTTAAATTAAAATTGACTGCGGATGAACTGTGACTTCGAGCGATTGACTGGTGCTGTATGTTAGACACTGAGGCCAATCTTCTGGTCCTGAAGATGGTCAGTTGGTGGGATGGAAAATTATTTGGACAGGTTGTGGCAAACCCGAACTCCAGTACCTTCCCTTCTCAAACCCTGAATGAGTCCAAGCCTAAGGTCAACCTTTCCAACACTCTGCTTGATTCTGATTTGCCAGTAGCTCTCATTGGGTGGAACTTCTGGCTGCAGGGTCTTGCTAATGAGGCAGTGGGAAGGCCATAGCTGGCGCTGGGCATTCCCCAAGAAGCATGTGATTCAGCAGGCCTGCCCTGGAAGAGGCAGATTAAAACTGAGGTTGAAAAATTTGGTTTAAAATAAATGGGGAAACATTTTTTTCTCTGAGCATGAAGAATGTTTGGAATTGTTTTCTTTAAAAGACAATGCAGAATATTTAAATTTTTTTAAGGCAGCGGTAGGTAGCTTATTGATTATCTTGGGTATAAAAGATTATTAGGATATTCAGGACTGTAGAATTGAAATCAAAATCAGATCAGCCATGATCATATTGAATGTCAGAGCAGGCTCAAAGGGCCAAGTTGGCCTACTCTTGATCCTTATTCATATGTAGGCCTCTGGCTGACTTTTCAGTTGATTTGATGAGACCCCCAATAGTTCAACAATATTCCACTCAAGCTTTCCACCTTCTTTAAGGCACAAGTCCAGATGCAGCTGAAATCAACAAGATGCAATTTTCCTGAATCCTAGCTTAAAGTCCTATGCCTTATAAATCTGGGCAGCCTTAATCCAGGTTCTAATGGAGATAAAGCCAAAGTTGATCCTAACCACCATTTTGGAGCTAGTTTGATGTTGTATAGTCATGCATCTTGACTCCCAATGCTTCTCATCCACCAGCAGCAATTCCATTCAGGAGATTACAAACAATAAAAACTAATATTAAAACATCAAATCTGGTAATTTATGTGACCACTGAAAGCGATCAAAACAATTTCCAGGTTAAGATTATAGCCCTGTGGTACATCACCCAATCTTCCCCACCATTTTTATGCTTTGATATTTGTTTAATTTGTGAGCTTATCTCGGTCCCTTTTTGAATCTTAATAGATGAGCTGAACAATTTGCAAAAGTCATTGTCCTTTTGAGGGAAATGAAAGTAAAACCTCCCCACATTTACCCTTGTTCTGTGTTTGCATAGCTAATATATGTTCCTTCACTCTCTCTCTTTATCCATCTTACTCTACCTCCGTAAGTATATACTGTATATTTCTATCTCTCCATGCATCAGTATCTTAATTGCTTTATCTAATCCTATAATTATTTCAAATGATTCAGCCATATCTCCCTGATGTCAAGTAAAAGCAAAATACTGCAGCTGCTGGAACCTGGAATAAGAACAGAAAATCTCAAGCATTTGTAGAGAGAGAAACGGAGTTAATGTTTCAAGTCTGATATGATTTCTTTAGAACTGAAAGGGTCTGGAATATTGTGGTTTTTATGGTGATAGAAGGGCAAGAAGAATGCGTGGAAGAGGTGGCAAGGGTGTCCAAAGCAAAAGACAAAGGGAGTGCTAATGGTTGTACATGACAGAGATGTAAAATGGGTATAAATGATAGCTGTGGAAATGAGAAAATGGCTTTGCTCTGGGAACAGCAAACCCAACAAAATGCAAACAAGACAATGGTGGGGAGGTTGTAGTTATCAAAATTGCGGACAGAGATTATGTTCAACCATGTTAAGTATAATGTGCCTAGATAGAAAATGAGGTGTTCTTCATCCATTTTTAGTTGCACTGAGAGTCATAGAGATGTACAGCATGGAAACACACCCTTCGGTTCAACTCTTCCATGCAGACATGATATCCTAAATTAATCTAGTCCTATTTGCCAGCATTTGGCCCATATCCGTCAACGTTTCCTATACACGTACCATTCCAGATGCCTTTTAAATGTTGTAATTGTATCAGCCTCCACCACTTCCTCTGGCAGTTAATTTCCATTCACACACCACCCTCTACATGAAAAAGTTGCTGCTTATGTCCTTTTAAATCTTTCCTATCTCATCTTTAAACCTATACCCTGTAGCTTTAGACTCCCCTACCCTGGTGAAAGGACCTTGACTAATCAGCCTATCCATGCTCCTCGTAAGAACGAAGAGCAAGAGTAGGAGTTGGCCATCTGGCCCTTCAAGCCTGAGCCTGCTCAGTCATTCAACAAGATCATGGCTGATCTTTTCATGTCTCAGCTCCACTTACCCACTCTCTCACCATTAACCTTAATTCTGTTCCTATTCAAAAAGTTATCTATCTTGGCTTTAAAAACATTTACTGAGGAAGCCTCAACTACTTCATTGGGCAGGGAATTACATAGATTCACAACCCTCTGTTTGAAGAAGTTCCTTCTCATTTCAGTCCTAAATGTGCTCCCCCAATTTTGAGGCTATGCCTTCTTGTCCTAGTTTCACCTGGCAGTGGAAATATGCTCTTGTATCTTATCCATTCCTTCATAATTTTATATGTTTCTATAAGATCCCCACTCATTCTTCAAAATTCCAATGAATACAATCCCAGTCTACTCAGTCTCTCCTCATAAGCCAACCCCCCTCAACTCCGGAATCAACCTAGTGAAACTCCTCTGCATCCCCTCCAGTGCAGTACAGTCTTTCTCAAGTAAAAGGAGACCAAAACTGCACACGGTACTCCAGGTGTGGCCTCACCAGCACCCTTACAGCTGCAACATAACTTCCCTGCTTTTAAACTCAATCCCTTTAGCAATGAAGAACAAAATTCTATTTGCCTTCTTAATTAGCTGTTGCACTTGCAGGCCAACCTTCTGTGATTCATGCACAAGGACACCCAGGTGCCTCTGCATAGCAGCGTGCTGCAATGTCTTACCATTCAAGTAATAGTCCATTTTACTGTTATTTTTACCGAAATGGACAATTTCACATTTATTAACATTGTACTCCACTACCTGCAAGACCTTTGCCCACTCACCTAAACTATCTATGTCCCTTTACAAAGTTTCACAATCCTCTGCACACTTTGCTCTACCACTCCCTTAGTGTAATCCACAAACTATGACACACTACACGTGATCCGCAACTTCAAATCATCTATGGAAATTGTGAATAATTGCGGTCCCAACACTGATCCCTGAGGCACACAACTAGTTACTGCCAACCAAAATAACACTAATTTACTCCTAGTCTTTGCTTCCTGTTGATTAACCAGTCCTCCATTCATGCTAATACATTGCCTGTAATACCTTGCATCTTTACCTTATGCAGCTGTTTTTTGTACAGCACCTTGTTGGAAATCTAAGTACATCACATCTACGAGGTCCCCATTGTCCGCTGTGTTCGTAATGTCTTCATAGAATTCCAAAACATGAGTCAAGCATGACCTGCCCTTCATGAATCCGTGCTGCCTCTGCCCAGTAGGACAATTTCTATCTAGGTGCCTTGCTATTTCTTTGTTGATAATAGATTCCAGCATTTTCTCCACTACAGAAGTTAAGCTAACTGGTCTATAATTCCCATCTTTTGTCTAACTCCCTTTTTAAACAGTGGCATCACATCTGCTAGAACTGCTCCAGAGTTTATAAATGACCTTATAAACTTCTATAAGGTCACCCCTCAGCCTCCGATACTCCAAGGAAATAGCCTCAGTCTCTCCCAATAGCTCAACTCTCCAACCCTTGTACATCCTTGTAAATCTTTCCTGAATCCTTTCAAGTTTCACAACATCTTTCCTGTGGCAGGGAAACCAGAAATAAATGCAACATTCCAAAATTTGCCTAACTAATGTCCTGTACAGCCACATGACCTCCCAACTTTATTGGTCAGCACATTGAGTATCAAAGGCAAGTGTACCAAACGCCACCTTCACTACCCTGTTTACTTGCAAGGAATTATGAACCTGCAGTCCAAGGTCACCTTGTTTTGGCAACACTCCCCAGGACCTCACCAGTAAGTCCATTAGTCCTGCCCTGATTTGCCCCACCAAAAAGCAGCACATTTCATTTTTCTAAATTTAACTCTTACTTGCCACTCCTTACATCTGATCAAGGTGCCGTTGTATTCGGTGGTAATCTTTTTCGCTGTTTCAATTTTGGTGTTATCTGCAAACTTATTAACCATTCCTCCTATATTCACATCCAAATCATTTATAAAAATGACGAAAAGCACTAGACCCAGAACCGATCTTTGTGGCATATCGTTGGTCACAGGCCTTCAATCCGAAATGCAACCACTCTCTGTCTCCTTCCTAAGAGCCAGTTATGTATCTAAATGGCTAGTTCGCTCTGTATTCCATTTGAACTAACCTTGCTAGCCAATCTACTTGCAGAACCTTGTTCAACTCCTTACTCCATATAGACGATGTCCAACCCACTTCATTGCATTGTAACAAGCCCAGGACAGCATGGGAGCAAGATGGTTTATTGACATGTCAATCAACTGGAAGGTTGGAGTCATTCTTAGAGGAGACATGTTCTACAAAGTGGTCACCCAGTCTGCGGTTGGTTTTGCCATTGTAAATGAGACCATGTGAGCAGCATGTAGATATGATTGAAAGAAATACAATTAAACTATTGCTTCACCTAGAATGTGAGACTGGGACATGGGACAGTGAGAAGGTGAAAGGGCAAGTGTGACATCTTGTGCAATTGCATGGGAAGGTGCATTGATGGGGTGAGGAACTGTTAGGAGTGATGGAAGAGTGAACCAGTGTGTCGAGGATGGAACAGTCATGCAGAATGTTGATAATGGAGAAGCAGGGAAGATGTGTTTGTTGGTGGTAACCTGGAGGTTGTGGAAATAGTGGAGAATGAACCTTTGAATGCAGAGGCTGGTAGGATACAGAGTGATGACAAGTGGAACACACCATTTTTATGAGAGGAAGAGATGATGATAGAGTGTGCGTAATGGATCAGATGTGGCTGAGGGTCCTGTCAACCTCAGTAGTGGGGAATTGTCGGCTGAGGGAAAAAGAGGACATATCAGAGGAAGGTGGTATCATTGGAACAAATGCAATGGAGTAGAAAAACTGAGAGAATGGAATGGAATTCTTGCACGATATAGGGTGTGAAGAAGTGTATAAAGGTATGTGGGAGTTGATGGTTTTGTAATAAATAAGTCTTTAGTGAAGTGCGGGGGGGGGGGGGGGGGGGGGGGGGTGTTAACTCCTGCTCTTGTGCTTCTAAATGTGCTAGATGTGGGCCTTATTTAAAATTTTGATGTATTTGTAATGTTTTACTGACGCCATTCATCAAATGTAAATTCTGACATGTAGACTTATGAAGATAATGCTGATCCACAATAGTCTGTGCCTGAAATGAAACCTCCTATCAAGAGCTACCTTTGTATCTAAGAAGAATGCAACCAATTCTTTGTTCAATTATTATTTACCCCGCAACATCACAGGATTATATTAAATCTGATAATGTAATCATTTTCTTGATACAAAATGCGAGTCATGGGGATTTTAACTTTTGTCCACCAACCTAGTACCAACTTTAAAAAATCTGAACATGTTGGTTAGATTGAACTATCTTCTTCTAGAAGCCACGTTGAGAGTTCTAATAACCAATTCTCTAGCAAGGTGATTAGATAGATAGTTACTAAAGGGAATATTAGCAAGGATCTATGTTAAAATGAATGGGTCTGTAGCTTCAGCTCTGCCTTGTTACCCA
The DNA here is from genome assembly GCF_020745735.1 of Hemiscyllium ocellatum. NCBI lineage: Eukaryota > Metazoa > Chordata > Chondrichthyes > Orectolobiformes > Hemiscylliidae > Hemiscyllium > Hemiscyllium ocellatum. Next base: position 60,508,118 of record NC_083407.1, on the reverse strand, counting down.
TTCTGAATATTCCTCTATCAATAGCTTCCCTCAAGACCTGGGAATAATCCATGATTGTAGCAAATGTTCAACATATAATTTAAATCTCATTTGGCACTTGTCCAATTTGATTTTTTTTTAACCTGATGATTATGTACAGATATTTTTCATACAAACTTTGTGACAAATGTATTAACTGGCAACTTATTTATCTTCTGGAATAAAAACTGATACAAAGCACTAATTTTAGATCTCTGTGGCCTGGGAGTTCACCTAAATTTGTGCTAAGGATTTTGTTGGAAGCAGAATTATACAATGCACTTCTGGTTCAGGTAATGGAAGGTTAAAATCATGGAATGGGGAATCATTTGTGATCCCAACTGATACTATCACTGGACAAAGCTTGTTAGATAATATTTTGTCATTTTTGTGATGTGGCATCTCAACAAAATATAATCCTATACTGCTTCAGATTTTAGGTTCAACAATAAAACAGAAAATAAATTAAAATAAAACAGAATAAGCCTAACTATTAACACATTGTATTTAAACATTTTGAAGCATGTAATAAAAATATAATCTTCTTAATCCTAAATTATATGCATTTACAGTACTCACACCAGAGAGAATTCCCTTTCGTATCACCCCAATAGAACTTAATTTAAGCTTTTGGTAGCTTTGTCTTCTACCTTTTATAACTATCTCCCTTGAGAATCTGATCATTTCTTCCTGGAACCTTCATACAATCAAGTTTAAACTTTCTTAGCCTCAAATAATCCCTTCAGGGTTTTAACCATGTATGTCTGGTCTGGACCGTTTTCTATTATGCTAGGTTAACCTATTTTTAATAGTTCTAAACTGCCTTCTCCTTTTCTTATAAGCAATAGATTTATACAAAACAAAATCTAAAAAAATATTCTTTCCACAATCCCAAGACAAATTTCTGACTTTTAAAACTGAACCCTAATGTGGAACCCATAGTGCACTAGTTCAAAATCCAAAAATCTAAATCCAAAAGTAAAAATTATTAAAATAAATATAAATCACACCACCATTGAAGGAGCATGCAAGTGTTAAGAGTAATGGATATATAGCCTGAGTACACTTTTTCATTCCTGTCAGCCTGAATAGATATTTACATAATCTAACTCTGTAAAGAATAGAGATAGCAGCATTTCAAAACCACACTTGTTACCAGAAAGTTATCTTCAGGCAATTAATGGACAGAACAACAAATGGACACCGAGCCAACAGAAAGAACAGGTGAAAGATTTTTCAACATTATTGGAAAATGGGTGGGACAGTAGTTAGCACTGCTGCCTCACAGCGCCAGACTGTGTGGAGTTTGCACATTCTCCCTGAGTCTGCATGGGTTTCCTCCGGGTGCTCCAGTTTCCTCCCACAGTCCAAAAATGTGCAGGTTAGGTGAATTGGCCATGCTAAATTGCCCGTAGTGTTAGGTGAAGGGGTAAATGTAGGGGTCTTGGTGGGTGCACTTCAGTGGGTCGGTGTGGACGTGTTGGGCCAAAGAGCCTGTTTCCACACTGTAAGTAATCTAATCTTAAATGAAACTTGAAGATTGAAGGGATAGGATTTAAGAAAAAAGTTCCAGAAGGCACGGAACTGTTGACTTTAAACTGAAGTTGAAAGAATGCTATCAGAAGGGCAGACTGTTGTCAGAATATAGAGGAGCTGAAAAGAAACATACAACTGAAGCTTAGTATAGGAAAGTCTGTGAAAGTAATAAAGATCCTGGCAAATGTGCGGAGGTTCAAGCTGAAAAAGACGTAATTAGCAGTATGTGAATGTAGTGGAATTTGTAAATGAGAGGAGGCAAAAGAACATCAGAGAAGCAAAAAAAATACATGGATTATAGTATCCTAGCAGTGGAGGAATAGTGGAAGTGGATGCAGGCAATATTTTGATTTGGGGAGGAGACAGCCTTTATGTCAGAACAAACAGAAGATTGCATTCCAAGTTATACACTACACTAAGACTTCAAATTACCACACTTTGCTTAAAATACAATCTGAGATGTTGAAGTAATTCAAAGCTTGTCCACCATCTACAAGGCACATGTCAGGAATGTGTTGGAATACTCTTCACTTGTCTGGATGAGTTCAATTCTAAAGGCACTCGAGAAGCTTGAAACGTCCAGACAAAGCCACCTACCTGATTAGCATCACATCCACAAATACTCATTCGCTCCACCTCTGATGCAGAACAACAATAGTGTGTATCACCTATAAGATACATTGCAGAAATTCACCAAGGCTCCTAGACAGCAACTTCCAAACTGATGACCACTAGAATTACAGTCAAGGACAACAGGTATATGGCCAAGACCACCTGCAGGTTATCTTTCAAGCCTTCACTATCCTAGCTTGGAAATGTATTGCTATTCTTTCAGTGACACAGAATCAAAATCCTGGAATTCCCTCCATAGAAGCATCTACACCAAATAGACTGCAACAGTTCAGGAAGGGAGCTCTTGAACACTTTCTCAAAGACAATTACGGTTACATAATAAATGTCAGCAATGCCCATTAATAAATTGAAAAATATAAAAATGATATGAGCTTGATGGAAGCCAGATATTGCTTCAGTTTTGTCATCTTTGTTTTGAAAGAAATTTTGATTCATTGAAAACTTCCACATACTTTGGAAATTTGAGCCAGTGTTCCAATCAGAATTAGGCAAAAAGTGATCAATAAACAGGGCTGACCTCTGCTACCCATCCTCTCCTGATTTCTGAGCAGATGCAAATGGGTGGGGGTGAATAATTAGTAGGGACTAGCAAACATAATATTCCCATAACCCTGTATGAAAAACATTTATCAGTTCATCATCTGTAATGTACATATCCTGATTAACACCTCTTGTTAGTTTACCCATCTGTGGAAATAACCTTTCATAATTTACCCTTTTTAAAAAGTTTGAGTTTAACCATCCATTAAACTTCGTGCAAACAATCAACTAACTCTCCAAGTACACTAAGCTTCTTCGTGAAAATGTAGTGAATTCATGTTCATATTTATGGAAAGTGTATTAAAACTAAGATTCCCAAAATTGCAGTATACTCTAAATATAGCTTAACCATTATTTTATATGGATTTATCATACTTTCTTATTTATTTTGTTCAGTGCTGAAGACTTAGAAAAGGCAGCCATTGATCTTTTTTCTATTTGCAATTCTGCATCTAAGTAATGTGGTATTTGCTGTAGTAGTTTTCTTTTCCTCAGTTCTATTGATGTAGCCCATTAGTTACCCGATGAAGGAGCAGCACTCCGAAAGCTTATACTTTCAAATAAACCTATTGGACCATAACCTGGTGTCGTGCCATTTTTAACTTTGTCCATTCTCTTGAGACTGATATCATTTAAGGTATGTCCATATTTATTCTGTCAAAATAGACTCCTTGTTTATGTTGAACTGCATTTGCCACATTTGTATTTCCCTAATCTGTTTTATATCAGGCTTACTCAGCTTACCAGCTCCAGATTTTCTATTATCAGAGAAATGTGATTCATATTCACTATTACATACTTCCCACTATATGCCTACAAGAATGTTTTCACAAAATCTCGAATAGAATGAATTTTAAAAGCTTGCATTTCGTTTATAAAGAAGTTTCTTCCAGTTACATTTTATCACATTTAGGCGAACCTTTTTCCATTATAAATTCTTAACTTATATACTTTTCAGAATAAATGTTAACTTGTCCTGCAATTATACCTACTCACCACCGGTAGGCCCTGTATCACCACATTTATACCACTAACTCTAATGCACACATGCACAGACATTCCTGTGTTTTAGCCACCTTCTCTAGTCTAAAATTGTCCTATATCTTGCAATTTGGGGAAGGAGGGAGTTGTTCTGATGGGACAGGCTCCTCCACCTGAATCATGTTGGGATTAGAGTCCTGACAAATCGCACACGGGTTCTGGATAAGGTTTTGAACTAAATATTTGGGGACAGGGCTTCAGTTGCATGAAAAGTCATGGACAAAGTGAAAGGGGTGAAGGGTTCAGCAGATGTTAGGAAACAAGTAGTAGGACAGAGAGTACAGAAAGGGTCAGGAATCTAACTTAAGCTACAGCATCTTCTCTGGAGCTGCAACGCTATTCTGTATTCTGAGTTAAAACCCTGGTGCACTTATATATGGTGTGAGTCGCCATAGTCTTTACCAGACCATAGGGGCTGCTCTCTCATTGGAGATAGACAACTGGTGGTGACTTAACCTGAGGGCCACCATATTTCAGGCGAGGGGAAGAGACAGAGAAGGAAACTCCTTTATGGTGACTTCAGCCAGTGTGGTGATTGAACCCATGTTGTTGGTATCACACTGCTTCACAAATTGACCGTCCAACCAACTAATACAATCTGTTTGTATAGTATGCAAAACAATACTTTTCACTGTATCTCAGTACATGTGACAATAATAAATCAAAATCGAATAAAGCGCAAAAGGGACAATTGTGAGAAGGAGGCAGTTAACACAAAATAAGACTCTTGTAATTAAATGCATACAGTGTATGAAATAAGGTAAATTAACTAGCAGTGTAGATTGAAATTGCCAGGATATTGTGCATATCATTAAGACATGTCTGCAAGAGCCTCAGGGCTGGAAACTAAATATCCAAGAATACACATATCGAAAGGACAGGCAGATTGGCAGAAGAGCAGGATTGCCTAGTTAGTAAGAAATCAAATCAAATCAACAGCAAGAAGTGATATAGAGTCAGAAGGCATAAAATCTGTTTGGGTAGAGTTAAGAAAGCACAAAGTTGTGTACAGGCCACCTAGCAGTAGTCAAAATAGTGCCTTTAATACAAGACTTTTCTATTACAATAATATTGGGGTCTTCAATATGCAGGTGGACTACAAAAATTAAGTTGGTAGTGGATCTCAAGAACAGAAATTCATGGAATGGCTATGAGTTTTTTGGGGGGGAGCAATTTCTGGTAGAGTTCACTAAAGATCAGGCAATTCTGGATTGGGTGATGTGTAATAAGGAAGACTTGGTTAAGGAATTGGAGGAACCCCAAGGGGGAAGTGACTGTAATATGACATAATTCACATTACAGTTTGATGGGGAGAAGCTTGAATCAGATGCAACAGTATTCAAATTGAGTTCAGGTAACTGCAAAGACATGAGGGAATAGCTGGCCAGTGTTGATTAGAAAGGAAGGCAGAGAAGATGGTGAAGCAGCAATGGCAGGAATTGCTGAGGGTAATTGGGGAGGCACTGCAGAAATTCATCCTAAGAAAGAAGAGGTAATCAAGGCTGAGCAGGTACGTCAGAGACAGCATAAAAGCAAAAGAAAAGGCAAACTGTGGTGATGATTAGTGGGAAGCCAGAAGACTGGGAAGCCTTTAAAAGTGAGCAGAGGATAACTAAAAGAGCAAACGGGGGAAAAGAAGAAATATTAGGGTAAGCTCGCTAGTAATATAAAAAAAGTTTGCAAGAGTTTTTGTAGATATATAAAAGGTAAGAGAGAGGCAGAACTGGACATTGGACCACTGGAAAATGAGGCTGGAAAAGTAGTAATGGGGAGCAAAGAATTGGCAGAGGAACTCAATAGGTACTTTGCATCTGTTTTCACAGTGGAAGACACCAGCAGCATATCAGAACTTCAAGAGAGTCACAGGGAAGAGGTGAATGCACTAAGGTGCACTAAGGAGAAGATGCTAGAGAAGCTGAGAAGTCTGCAGGTCTATAAATCACCCAGACTAGATGGACTGCACCCCAGAGTTATGAAGGAGACAGCTGAGGAGATTGTTGAGGCACTGGTGGTGATCTTTCAGGAATAAGGGAGGGTCCCAGAGGACTGGAAAATAGTTAATGTTGTTTCTTTTGTGCCAAAATGGACAATTACCCATTTTCCCCTATTGTGCTTCTTTTGCCAAATCTTAACCTACTCACTCTGTAACCTTTTGTAGCCTTCATATCTTTTTTACAACTTTGTTGCCTATCTTTCTGTCATCAGGAAATTTAGTAACCACAATTTTGAGTCCGCCATTCAAGACATTTTTCTAAGTTGCAAACAGCTGCGGCCTTAGCATTTATTCCTATGGCACACTTCTCATTGCATTTTTGCTGAGCAGAAAATGACCCATTATGTTTCTGTTTCCTGTTAGCTAGCCAATCTTCTGTCCATGCCTATATATTGGAGCCTACACTTTACCAAATGACTCCTGGAAATTTAAGGACAATACATTTACAAATTCCCTTTTATCGATTGCACATATTACTTCTTCAAAAAAAACTAGAATAAAATATTTGAACATGATTTCCATATGACAACACCATGTTAACTGCATGACTTCCTTAATTAGTTTTTTCTTAAGTGACCTGCAGTATCATCTTTACTAATGGCTTCTAATATTTTCCCTGTGACAAATGTGACCTAACTGGCCTGTAGTTTCCTGCTTTCAGTCTCCCTTTTTGGATAAAGAAGTGACATTCATTGTGGCAGCAAGGAGCACAGTTGAGGTATTAAAATAATACTTTACAATTGTAATGCAACAAATGGCATGGCAAAAGAGGAGGAAAATCAGATATAGATGGATTTATAGTCGGCGAAGAGGAGATTGTGGATCAGCAATCTATATGTGAAAAGTATAAAGCATCAGAAGATGAGATACATCCAACAATATTTAGAGAAGTGAGAGTAGGAATTATAGTATTATGGCACTGGCCATAATTTCTCAGTCTTCAATAGTCTCAGTGTTGGTGCAGCAGCATAGAGAACTTAGTATCATGTCCATGTTCAAAACAGTGTGTAAAGATGAGTCCGCACCCAGTTGTTTTAATGTTGGTGATGCAGAAATTTCAAGAAACTATTAGGAACAATGGTAACTTCAATATTGAATTAGATTTTGCAGTTTACATGTTAGCAAGGGGGAGACTTGCTTTTATTTAATTCTAGAATGTTCATGTTGACATGGTGCTAAAGAGTACGGAAGCACCTTTGATTACATATATTTAAATGAGGATTGACACCTTTGAAGTGGAGAAATGGGGTTAGCAGTGCATTCAAAATAAGGTAGAAGGACAGAAAAAGCTGTTGTTGCCTAGCGACAAGAGTCCAGGGACACACAGACAGAAAAATCTAGAAGTCAGACAGTCAGTGGAAACGTGCCAGAGAAAGACTGCTGAAAACTGAATTCAAGCAACTTGTACATGTGCTCTGATGTAAAACCAAAGTTTAGTTTGTTGTTCGTTTTCGATATTTCAGTGAGAGATACCAACTGAAGGCAAAAGCATCTAGTGTACAGTATGTGCAGAAATTGGTTGGAAAGAAACCACTTGCAGTAGTGCCAGCCTGAGCAAGAAGCCTTGGTGGGGAGAAAAGGGTGGCACTTCAGACCTTTTGATGTTTGTAAGAATATTGTGAAATAAAAGGAATAGTGTAAAGCTGAATCACTTTCAGATGTCTGTATTTAAATCTTCCCAAGCTTTTCTTTCTATTGTCATATTGTTCATATTTTTCTTGTTTAATAGACATTTATTGTGTTTAAACATTTGCTGACACCCTCTTGTGAATGTGTTCTATTACTGACCTCCACAGTTTTAAAAAGAAAAAAAAGAAAAATCAAAGTTAGAGACTAATAAGCCAGGTTTCAGATCCTGGGATCTGACTTGTTCAGTATTAACTAGAATCAGCTAGAATCATAACAAAACACTTTCGAGAGACATGTGGTGTAGTGCTGCAAAGCAGACTTGTTAGCAAAGTTATAACTCCTAGGATAAAAGGGATGTTGCAACATGGATATGAAATTGGCTGAGTGACAGTAAAATGAGATTAGTGGTTAATGTTGTTTCCTGAATGAAGAGAGAGTTTATAGTAAAATTCTGCTGGGGTTCAGCATTGTGCTATGATCCCAAGTGATGAGCAAGTTAGATCCCAGAATGAAACTTGCCTTGATATGCTTAATTATTTGCAGTTGGATACCATTTTAGTTAGTTTATGCTTACATGAGATTTCAAATGTTCTTTAACTTCAATTATATTGTTATAAAAGGAAGTTAGAAAAATGTTAACACAAACAGCAAAACAAAGCTTGCTTCCCAGCCACATTGTTGCAGATATTCAAATTGCATAGAAATGTCACTCCAATCACAATTCTTTAATTTGTCACTTAACTGACTCTTCTCAGTTATCCTTCTTGACTGCTAAAACAGTTTTATGACTTCTTTCCAAATCTACTGGCATGAACTTTTTCATAATCCTGACATCCCAAACTTTTTCGCTCTCTCAACTTAAAGCCTTCTACACAAACTGTTCCAGCTTAGAAGCTTTACAAATTAAAGCTAGGGTGACTGGTAAACTAAAACCATGAAAGTAATGTTCTGAAATCAAAAATAAACCAATGGTCCTGATCTTTTTTTCCCCTGCCTTTCATAAATTCAATAGTATAAATGTTTCATCCATTAGCATCACAGGTGTGTGGCCAGGCACTTCACTGAAGTCTTTTGTCTTCTTGGAAATGGTGTTTTAGAGCACTGTTCCAAATGACTTTCTGACCATTTTAAAAAAATATCTTCACAGAACTAACTAAATCCTCATTTCTGTAAAACAAACGGCAAATGATTATAGATTGAATATATTTCTTATATAGTTTTATATGTATATAAGACTGGACCATGGGTGAGGTTCTTAATTCATTGCGGTTCCAAACAGGATATTGCAAACATTTATAGTCTTGGGTGAGGAGGTGTGAACTGGCTCCCACTTCTTATTGACTCACCACCTTGGCTGGTTGTACCAGGTTAATTTAAAGAAGATCCCTTCCCTTGTAATATCTTGGTACCTGACCCAAATGATTTTGTTAAAAATCACATAACACCAGGTTATAGTCCAACAGGTTTATTTGGAAGCACGAGCTTTTGGAGCACTACTCCTTCATCAGGTGGTTGCATAACCAACTGATGCAGGAGCAGCGCTACAAAAGCTAGTGCTTCCAAAGAAACCTGTTAGACTCTAACCTGGTGTTGTGTGATTTTTAACTTTGTACGCCCCAGTCCAACACCAGCATCACCAAATTACAAATGATTTGTTTTCAGAGGAGTCAATTTAACTAGGTTTTAATTAATTTGAGTATATTAATTACTACATGAGAACAAACTATGTGCATATATTAGAAATAAGGACTCTAAAAAGATTAAACGAAGAGAAAAACATTACACAGATCAGCCTCTGAATTGTTCATGAGGAACAAATAGTTAATGTTGTATCTGTTGCAGTGGAGGTTAGGGGTTTCAAGTTAGTGGTTTTGTAGGCTGAGGTGGTCATGAAAATTGGAGAAACAGGTGTTTTCTCAGTGCATACTTCTGTGAATAAAAGATGAGGCAATAGCTGCCCAGGAAGCATGCAGTAAGATGGTGAATGGCCTTTAAGACTGAGGCCCAACAAAACAACTGGTGAGGTATATCTATCTAATTGGTGCCATGTAGTTTCTTACAAGTGCATGGGAGAGTCATGAATCACATATAAATGGGTGAGATTAGCTAATAATCTGACACAACAAGGTAATTGTTACTTACTAGCTAGATTTGATCTCACTTTAAATTTAAGGGGCAAGTTGGATTTATTTTTCATAACATTTGAGCATCAGCTTAATTCTTCCTGTGTTTTGCACATTTCCTGCCATTGCCCAAGCTACTCAAGGCCTGGAAAAATACTACCTATTATTATTTCCTACAAGATTGTACCTAGGTTTAACCGACATGATTACAGTCTGGAGACTAACTGGAGATTGGAAAAACTGACTAGCTCCATCCAGAGGCAGTCATGTATATACAGGTGGTCCCTGATGTGCGAATGTCTGAATTATAAATGCTCATATTTAGGATTGTGATCTCATATAGGCATATAATTTTAAAGCTGAAAATGTGTTGCTGGTTAAAGCACAGCAGGTTAGGCAGCATCCAAGGAACAGGAAATTCGACGTTTCGGGCCAGAGCCCTTGACATATAAATATTCACCAACCTTACAAACTGCTGCTTACATTGTCCTGCATTGTATTTGGTTTGCGTGCAAATTGACTTGCAAACGGACACCAGAACAGAACCCATTTGCAAGTCTGGCCTGCCTGTACACAACAACCAAGTTATTCCCTTCAAAGGTAATCACATTGTGCAGGATATTTCCAAGATATTCTGTTTTTGTTTTTGATTTCCAGCATTCACTACTCAATCAGCACCTTAACATAAAACACCAGATACTTCAAACTATGAAAATGTAAATTTGTGAACTCCAACCATGGCTGTAGACACAAATGAACTCACATAATGTAGGTAACATTAAGAATGAAAGCCTGTTCATCTATCTTCAAATTCCATTTCAGTTGTAGTCTACAATAATAAAAGAAGAAAGTTTTACTAGAGTCTTCTCGCTACTCTATTGTTTCTCTTTGATCTTGTTTCACATTTCTTTCATTAAAATGATTATTTTACTTAAGGTTGAATGCTCAGTGAAGCATATAAGACTTGTGATACTTAATGTTTCCAAAATGTTTTCAACTAATTGAGAACACTTTCAGGAAACAAGTTGAATATAAACAAAAGCAAAATACCGCAGATGCTGGAAATCTGAAACAAACACAAAGAATGCTGTAGAAACTCAACAGACCTGGCACCATTTGAATCATTTTGATTCAGAACCTGTTCTGAAGAACAGTCATATCAGCCTCAAAATGTTGTGTCCATTTCTCCAGTCACAGATGCTGCCATATCTGCTGAGTTTCTGCAGCATTCTGTATTTGTTTTTAACGTTTAAAAAAATTATATCCAAACCCAACTAAATTAAAGTTATCCTGATGAAATGGTGGTTTTCTAATTGAGGAATTTTAGTTCTTGAACAATAGAGAATTATTTGTATTTGCATTGTGTTAAAAACTATATTAGTGAAGCTTTACAGAGAAACTCACATTTACTTTCAGATGAAAACAATAATGGATCATGCACATGATTTACAGAAGATTGTAGGTACTGCAGTTAATCAAGAAAAGTACCTCTCAGAATTATATGAAATCATGTCACCTGGTCTTGGTAACCTAAAATCTAGAAATTGTTTACTTCAATTCCTACCTCGGACACCTGTCTGTGTGGAGTTTGCACATTCTCTCCGTGTCTGTGTGGGTTTCCTTCGGGTTCTCCGGTTTCCTCCCACAGTCCAAAGATGTGCAGGTTCGGTGAATTGGCCATGCTAAATTGCCCATAGTGTTAGGTGAAGGGGTAAATTTAGAGGAATGGGTCTGGGTGGGTTGCTCTTCAGAGGGTTAGTGTGGACTTGTTGGGCTGAAGGGCCTGTTTCCACATGGTAAGTAATCTAATCTAATCTAATCTAAGTAAGACTTAAAGCAGCAAACAAAAAGGATCAGAAAGGCAGGGGAAATAATATCCAGGATGACTTTTTACAAAGATATGGAAAATGAGATGCATTGAGCAATGTCTAGACTGCAAAGGAAACAGCTGGAAAAAATCTTAAGAACCAAGTAGATACTTGGAAATGAAATATAATTTGAAACATTAAATGTCTATTCAAAGGATATTTTGTTCCAATAAAATTATTGTTTCTTAAACACTTCAAACTGTAAAACAAATTGATTATATCAAGTTCATATGATGGTGAAAATCCATACATTTGACTCTCACGAATAGAATGGAGATGACCTCCTCTTGAACAGCTCCTTTGGGACTAAGGATGACTGGCTTCCACTGTGCTTCAATGGGTTTGTGCCGCCAAATTGCAAATAATTGATAAGATGACTGTAACCTGCAATTTCATGGCACGGTAGTTCAGTGGTTCACACTGCTGCCTCACAGCGCCAGGGACCCGGGTTCGATTCCAGCCTCGGACGACTGCCTATGTGGAGTTTGCACATTCTCCCCGTGTCTGCATGAATTTCCTCCAGGTGCTCCAGTTTCCTCCCCACAATCCAAAGATGTGCAAGTTAGGTGAGTTGGCCATGCTAAATTGCCAATAGTGTTCAAGGATGTGTAGGTTAGGTGCGTTAGACAGGGGTAAATGTAAAGTAATAGGAGAATGGGTCTGGGTGGGATACTCTTCAGAGGGTTGGTGTGGACTTGCTGGGTTGAAGGGCCTGTTTCCAAACTATAGGGATTTTTTCTATTTCTATTCTATTCAAATTCTGCCACGTGCAGAGCAGGTGATGTTTGAAGAGATGAGTCGGTAGTTGGCTGGCAGGTTTGTGTAGACATCCTACTGCAGCAACATTGCCTCTATACATTCCTGACAAAATCTCTTTGTTTAGTGCCTTCCTAAATCACCTTACTGCATTTTGGTTGGTCTCAAGCCAGGATCAACCATGAGCTAATGGATATGCTTGATCATTTTAGAGATATTCTGAAACATTCCTGAAATAGTTCCTGTGTCTTAGGAGTCTCCTGCTGAAAATGTGTTCGAAGTAGAGCAGCTGAACTGAGAGTCTGGTGTCAGATATATCAGCAACATGTCCTGACAATTGGAAATGGATTTGAGTAATTAGTGCTTCACTGACTTGGGAGAAGATAAGGCTATTGGGCCATCTTTTTGTTTTCTTACTGCATTTAGAGGATTTTGCAAATTCTCCACACCCCATTGCTACTTCTCCAGTGCTTTAAGCTACCTGCTTTAGGGTTGAGTTGAGCTATAACTAGGTGCTCACTTACCCCACCGGGTGATTTACTGGGGCAGCAGACAAGGTACTTTTTGATTAGAATTTCACCCAATGGAGAGACATCATTCCTCTTCTGAAAAGTACTTCCAGAAAAACAAGTACTCAAGGCCAAGTTTCTGCAGTTGGGCTTCCGCATCTAATTTCTCTGGGTGGCGATTTCAACGTTCGGGCATTTGAGTCCCCATGCAATGGTGATGGTATGGTGCTCAGGTATGCTGCTAATGGGGATGGTCCTTGAGGGTCCTGATGCTCCAGCACCCAAATTTCACTTTGTTGACTGGAATTTGCCTCTGTGTGATTAGTATTAAAGTGGTATGATTGCTGTCGACCATACAGTCACAGCAGTGCAGGGTCTTAGTCCAGGATAAGGCCATTGCAAGATAATTGCTGACCAGGCTCTGCTGTGAGACATATGCATGTTCAGAGTATGATTACATGCAGGTACATATATTGCTATGGCCAGGAATAAACACTAGAGTAAGAAAAAGATGGGAATAGTGAACACTGTGGTTGGTGAATGATAAAGGGATCTGAAGTCTGGAAAGGTGGCCTGAGTGGTGATTTGGATCTGATAAAAGTAGAGAGGAGAAATGTAGGGTATGAACTTACAGTTTGGCAGCATTGTGGGAAGGGTATGCTCAAGAGTTTGACATCACTGGGAGCAGGAGAGATTTTTGGGGATAAGGAGACTAGATATTCATATTGTTTGGAGAAGGTGATAAAGGATTGGCATACTCAAGGGCAGAGTGCCATCTAGCTATTTAACCCAATGTCCTAACATTGAAATTGCCACTCATAGAAATCAGATGCAGAAGGCCAACTGCAGAAACCAAGCATTAGATACATCTTTTTCTGGAAGGATCTGGAAGAAGAAAAATGAATATAACCCAGTGTTAGAAATAAAAATTGAATGCACTGCAAAGGAATATACTATGTTGTTATGAAATTGAAAACTTTAAATTCATGAGTGAGTTTAAACTTATATGGCTTGCAGTTGGCAAAATTAACTCAATTGAAATTGAGATTTTAAAAACATTAAATCTTATTGTTCAGAAGAGTGATTTGGAGAACATAGTTCCATTGGTCTAGATGACAATTTATCTGTCAAGAAACTGACTTTGTTAATCTTTGATAACCCAAGGATGCTGGAGATCTGAAACAAATAAAAACATTGCTGGAGAAATTCAGCAAAGTTGCCAGCATCTGTGCACAGAGAACAGAGTTAATATTTTGAGTCAAAGTAAGACTTCTTCAGACTGTTCTAAAGAAGGTTTACAGAACGCAGAATATTAACTGTGTTTCCTCTCCACAGATGCTGCGAAACCCGCTCATTTTCTCCAGCAATTTCTGTTTTTAATCATTAATTTACGAATCCTTTCAATTCTTTTCGTAGTCTCTCTTTCCATACTACGGAGATTCTATCTGGCCCACTGATTCTGCACTACCCCTTCAAAGAGCATCCCACCCAGACCCAGCCCTCCTCCCCTATTCCTTTAACCCCAACTCATGGAACAGTTCAGGCTGCATCTCTGGTCTGTACGCATCAACCAACCACACCTTCCTGTAGCCATCCATTTCAACTCCCCTTTCCATGCCCTCACCCCCCATTGACATGTGCATTCTGGGCCTCCTCCACCGCCTAAACAAGGCCACCCACAAACTGGAGGAGAAACACTTCACCTTCTGTCTGAGGAGCCTACAACCACATGGCCTCAACATTGAATTTGCCAGTTTCCAAGTCTCCCCTCCGGCCACCCCATCCCAGATCCAACCCTCTGACTCAGCTTGACCTGATCTGCCTGTCCATCTACCTTCCCACCTATTCATGCTCCACACTTTCCACCAGCCTATCACAATCCCCTCCTAACTTTGCCCACCTACTGCCATCCCAACTACCTTTTCCCCCAACACCTCCCATTTATTTCCCAGCCCCGTTTCCCCCCCCCCCCAGTCCTGATGAAGGGTTAAGCCCAAAACATTGACTCTCTTGCTCCTCAGATGCTGCCTGACCTGCTGTGCTTTTTCCAGCACCACACTTTATCAACTCACACATTTACCATGGCCAATCCAGCTCACCTGCACATCCCTAGACAATACGGGGCCATTTAGCATGGACAATCCATGCTGCATTTGGAGAGCAGGAGGATACTGGAGCATCCAATGGAAACTCATGCAGACACAGGGAAAACATATACATTCCACACGGTCACCCAAGACTAGTATCAAACCCAGGTCACCAATACTGTGAGGTAGCAGTGCTAATCAGTGAATCACCATTTTGTGCAGTATTTCCAGGAAAATATTTGTGAGATTTTATCCAAAATTAAAACTTATTGGCAATTTGTTATACCAATGAAAATATTTGTGGTTAATTTTCATGAAGTCTCACCCTCTTCCTGGAACTTAATGGTCCCCCACTGTTAATGACAGGATGTGGCAGGACTGCAGAGGTTTAGCCTGAACTAGTGGCTGTGTGAATGCTTAGCTCACACTATGTCCACTGTTTAACATGCATGTCAACCAAAGTGGTAGATTCACTTAATTGACATTTAATTTGTAACTACACAAAGGTTGGTTCTGACTTCCTCTTTTATACTTCTTATTGAACCCGTTTGTTTCCCTTGTTGGATGCTGACTGTGGATTGAGCATGCAGATACAGATGGTAATGGAGTAGAATTTTACTGGACCTGATGGGTGCCCAGTTTTACAATGCCAGGTCTGTTATGAATCTATTCCATCTAGCAAGGGGCTAATACTACACAATATAATGGAGAGTATTCTCACTATCAAGGTGGTACTTTGTCTCCACGAGGACTATGTGACAGTCACTTAGAATCACAGGATGATTACAGCACAGAGGAGGCCATTCATACCATTGTCTGTTCTGATTCTTAAAAAGTGGGTGGTTTATCTAATGTAATTTCCCTATCTTCTCCCTGTTCTTTATCACAATCATTCCTTTTTCAGATAACACTCCAAGTCCCTCTTGAATGCCCTGATTGAATCTACATTCTCAGTACCACTAAGATTCTGACCACTCTGCATGAATATAAATCTTCTAGCTTCTTTTGTCAATGACTAGAAATCTGTTTGGAATAAATTTATCTGCATCTAAACCAGCATTACACCTTTATTTTACATTGTATCTCCATGTTCTTCCTACTAAAATGAATCACTTCACACTTCTCTACAATAAACATCCCTGCCACTTGTCCACCTATCCTGTCAACCTGTCTATGCTTTTTTGAAGTTTTAACTGATTCTTCTTAGTATTTACAATATTTAGGTTTTTTTTATTATCCTCAAATTTTAAAATTGTACGCTTTCCACCAAGTTCTAGGTCATTGGTATATATCAGGTAGAGCAAGAGACCTAATGTCAATCCTTAGGGAAATTCACTATAACCCTTTCTCCCGTTTGAAAAGCAATTTTTCATTATTACTGTTTCCTGTCAGTCAAGCCGAAACCGCCTCGCTACTGCCCTTTTTTCCCATGAGTTAACTTTGCTTGCAAGTCTATTGTGCAGCATTTTATCAAGTGCTTATTGGAATTCCCCATACATCACATCAGCAGTATTACCCTAATCAACCATTGTCATTCTTCCAAAAAAAATCAACCAAATTAGTCAAACATGATTTGTTCATAAATCTATACTGACTTTCCTTCATTAATGACAAGCACTAAGTATCTGCTCTTTTTCCCTAAAATGATTATTTCTAGAAGCTTCCCCATCAGAAATTAGCCTCTAAAATAAATGCAAAATACTGCGAATGTTGGAAATTTGAAATAAAAATAAAAAATGCAGGAGAAACTCAGCAGGCCTGGTAGACACCTATAGAAAGAGAAACAGAGTTAATGATTCACATGTGATGTGATTTTTCTTCAGAACTGAGGTTAATCTGACTGGCCTACAGATGTTGGGCTTGTTTTTGTAGGTCTTTTTGAAAAAGGTGCAACATGGCAAATTCTCCAATCTTCTGGCACCACCCCCTGAATTTAACAAAATTGTAACATAATGGCCAGTGCCTGCATAATTTTCATTGTTTCCTCCCTTTGCCAGTCTAACAGCTCTGTCCTTCAGAATTGATAATACTAACTCATTGTTGGTGACGAGCACTGAAGTCCACCAGAGAACATTCTCAGCCATTGCTACTATCAATGCTTCTTCCATACAGTCAGCTCTGATATAACTCAATAATTCTGTTCTCATTTGATCTTGCATTATAAGAACAACGGTGCAAGAGCTGCACCATTTAAATTAATGGTTCTGGAATCACATTATGGCAAATACAGGTAAGGATTGTTCTACAAAAAAAGGTCTAAATTCTTCAATTGTGTTAAAGCTAATTTGTGTTGCAGAAACATGCATTATAGCAGACCTGACTGTATTGTGATCAATATAAAGGGATATTGCTGAAGGAGGACATAAATGGTAATTCCTGACCCACCACAAGGACCATATTCAATGTTGAGGACTAGTAGGGCAACACATCCAACTGCATAGTACTGTGCTGGCACAGATGGTCATTCTTGTTGGAACAGGATATGCCCAGATATGGCAAGGATTGGCATGGTCTGGGGTATTGGCTGAAAGGTATGATTTTATCCTGGGAATATGATTTATGCTGGACTGTTGCTCAATTTGTCTGCCAAAAGCATTACTGCTGGCCCACAAACTGTTCAGATGTTGATGAGGAGGACTTTACAAGGTACTTTGTGCTGTGCATGCCTTTGTGTCAAGTGCCTGGATTGATGCCTGCCTGGTTTTTATTTTTATTAGAATTTTCTCTGGCAGTTTTCAGAGTAAGTGTTGCTGTCGTGGGTCAGGAGTCGCATTTCGACTCTCTCACACAAAAAAGGCAGCCTTTCTTCTCTAAAGGACATTAATGACCCCTGATGACAACAATCTAGTCATTTCATGGTCACCATTATGGATATTAGCTTTCTTTTAAGATTTATTGGGTTAACTGAGTTGAAATGCCCTAACTGTCTGAGTATATTTTGTAAGTATTTTTATTATTCTCTGGCTTTCTAGACTAATAAAATAATCACTATGTTATCATATCCTAGTGTACTCTGGACAATGCCTATGTGTTGTGTCACATCTATTCATTTATTTAATTGGGATCTATCATTTGGCAGAATTACTTCAGAACCTTCAAATTCAGGAAAGCACCAAGAAGGCTGACCACAGCTGCATAACATTTAAAATCAGAGAAAAGAAAACTTGCACCAGATCCAAACACAAGTTTCCACTTTTTCTTTCTGCCCAAATCCAAAACCAAGCAGTAATTATCAGTCATTGCACATTTATATGGTGTGATACCACTATGTTGCAGCTTTTTAAAAAGTTTTTCGTAAAATGCATGTTATATCCCAAAGTCAAGAGGAATTAGTGTCTTTGTTAGGCTGATCATTTCAGATAAGCTGTTTCTGCCTAATTTGGCTGACTGAGCACAGGACAATCTAAGCCACAGAAATGTGTCTGGAATGCATATGGAAGTTGGTAAAAGTAATTTTAGCTTGCTAAAGGGAAGAGATGTCTAAAAATGGCAAAAAAAGTACAATTCATAGAAAAAAAATCACTTCTACTTATTCTCTTCATTCTCGTGTCAGTGGAAAGAGGGAAAATATTATTGGAATGCTTTAATGTTTGCAAGTTTCCAGCCACTGTGAACTGCATGTATAAATCATGATGGTATTTGGATCTGCTCATTTCACTCAAGACATTCCAGCTGACTGTTATAAGTAATGCTATTAAGGCATTAGACTGGTGGTGCATTTTGTAACTTTAAAATTGAGATCTTGTGTTCTTTTTGCAATAAAACTTTTTTTATTGTAGTCCATTTCACATAAAATAGGTAATTATTGAAATTGAGCTGCTTCTCTTCACCACCACCCTCCCCTTGCCGTACACCCAAGTATTCTACTTACATACAAACAGTGCCAGTAATATTACGGTCCCAACTTTCTGATCTGAAACATTGTGGTAGTTTACCAAATTTAATGCAAAATCAACCAAAATGGCTTCTTGACAAATTGCTTATGCATTCAGTTCTCCGTTCTTGGAGATCTGCTAGTATGCTTCTAAAACTAGTATTATGGGGTGGTTAGCACAGCAACCGCACAGCTCTGGGGGTACTGGAGTTCAATTCTAGCCTTAGGCAACTGTTTGAGTGGAGTTTGCACATTCTCACTGTGTCTGTGTGGGTTTTTTTCTGGGTGCTCAGATTTCTTTCCACAGTCCAAAGATGTGCAGTTTAGGTAGATTGACTATGCTATGGTGTGCAGACCAGGTGGATTAGCCATGGGAAATGCAGATCTACATGGATTCCACGCTGTAGGATTCTATGATCTGAAATATTGGTTTGGTCTCTGCAAAAATATTTGATTTTTCATTGACTGTACTCATGCCTTCACACTTTTTTTACACTTTAAATGAGGATTTTTGTTATTACAACTCCTTCAACACACATAAACCACAGTTGTGTTGACCCAGTACCCATTGGATTTCCTTTTAATTCACATGCTACACTGTTCATCACAAGCCAGCCATCGCCTGAGCTAACACCCAATTAATAGATGGACCTAACACCACCATTTCATACCCAGCACTTAACTATTCTTTTCTCAGTGTGATCACAAATTATTTTGTGTACTAAATCCAGTGGAACCGGATTTACAGCAGCTGAGATATTTGAATACCAAGACAACATTTCGCAGTCGAGATTGGGGCTTTTTAGGGAACCAAACATTTTCAGTTACTTATCTGTCCCACTTGAAAAACCATTGTAAGAATGATACAGATGGGTTTCTGGTTATGAGGGACCCCAAAAATATTGACAGCAGTGGCATTGAAAGTTAAGCAGAAGCACATGTGTGTTTGCTAGCTGGAGATCAGTCTGTACAGTTCATCAGATGCAGAACTGGGGGCTGTTCAAGTCTTTCTGTGATATGTACCCTTCAGAGAAATAGTGAACAGAACTGAACGTAATAAAGGTGCCAGTGCTTCATAGTGGCAGGGAAACAGATGAAGATAGTTGGACCAAGGAAAGCTTCCAGAATACGTCTGAAACAATGGATTGGGCTCCAATTTTTGGTTTCCAATAATCATTAACAGGAGTAAAATGTTGCTTTTATTTTAAAAATTGCCTGAAATTTAATGTAAAACAAAATACCACAAAATGAAGAGGTAGCGAAATCATGCTGAACTCTTCCAAGAGTAGAAAGGTGTGATGCGGGAAAAACCCAGCAGGTCAGGCAGCATATGAGGAGCAGGACAGTCAACATTTCGGGCATAAGCCCTTTATCAGGGATGAGGGGGATGGGGAAGGGGATTGAGAGATAAAGAGGAGGGTCAGTGTGTTGGGGCTTGGGGGAGGAGTTAGCTGGGAAGGCAAGAGGTAGATGCAGGTGGGGGGGGCAATTGTGATAGGTGGGAAGGAAGATGGACAGGTGGGACAGGTTGACGTTGGCACCTGGCTTCAGCAGTGTGGAGGTCAGTGCGCCAAACTACCACTGCATCCTGCCCTTCCTTGTCCACTAGTTTACTGGGGAGGCGAGGGAGTGGAGGGCTGAGTTTTGCAGGGGTGAGAGGTTGGAGTGGGTGAGAGGGGGACGAACAGGTTGAGACGATCAATGTTACAGTGACATTTGGAGATGAAGAGGTCGAGGGCAGGTAAGAGAATAAGCCAGGGTGTCCAAGAGGATGAAGTATGTTTGAGGCAGGAGAAGGGGTCCTGAGAGAGTGAATGGGAGTCACAATTGAGAAAGTAAGCACGGAAATGGAGGAAGAAAATTTCGATGTCACAACACCTATGGAATCGGTTGACTGAGGAGCGTAGTGGGATGAAGATGAGACTTTACTGAGGACTGTTTATCCTCAGTGAGGGTGATAGCGATAGTTAAAAACACAACAAGGTTGGTGACTAGGACCTGGTGTCAAGTGTGAGTTGGCAGTGGGGTGGTCATGTGATTATTGGTGATCTCAAAAAGGAAGTGACATAAACGGCTACAGTCAGGGAATGGCACCTGCAGGGGCGAAAGTGGTATTCTGGATGGTGTTTGTGGCAGTGGTGTCTTCGGTGGCAGTATTCTCAGCGCCGGCTGCAGAGGTGACATGGTCGGCGGAGATTTGGTGAATAATATTAGTGGAGGCTGACATGGCATATTTGATGTCAATCATGGGAATGGAAGCGGCGTCTACGATGGCGGAAGCAGTGCTTTTGGCGGTATGTTTGGGGACGGTATGGTCAGTGTTCTGGTGAGTGATGTCAGTGGGGGCAGAAGTGGATAGATGGCAGAAATCACAGGGGCAGAAATGACAAATCAGCCCCATCTGATTTGGTTCCCATGGACAAAAGGGCCAGTTCATAACAGTTTTCAAAAACTGACAAAAGAGGAATCACTGGTCTCTTTCAATACAGGGGTTGAGGTCTTCAAGAAAGAAAGAAGACAACATATGTAACATATGTAAATGTTATCAAACTATTACATTCTATTCCTTCTTGAATATTCTGAAAATCACATTATAAAATTGTGCCTATTCTTTGATATTCCCTTTTCATTCGAAAATAAACTGTCCTGAAAAAAAGCTTCACACTTAATTTCTCTTGCAAATTATCAACTCATCTCCCTCTCTTCACAATGTTGGAGTATGTTGTCACTTCCCAAATCTATGCTCGATTCTCCCACCATATCTTGTTCGAAAACTTCCAATAAGTCCTTTCTCCCCTCCTACAGCATTGGAGTGGACAGCTTCCTCCGAGCTCTGGTGAATACAAACTTCTTAAGTAACTTGGCTCCTCAGAACATTGCAAATGTACCCATTTTGGACTTTATGAAGAAGGGAACGTCTTTAGGGAAGCAGCTAAAGATACTTCAGCCTGGGCCATGATCCTGAGGAACTCGTAGTGATATTCTTTGATGGAGATGATGGACCTCACATGTAAAAACAATCATAATGGTTGTAATAGACAGTCAGTCAGTCAGTCTCCTCTCCTCACATTCCCACTGAGTTGAGTTTTGCTAGGGCTCATTGATACCAGAATTGGTCAAATGCTTCCCTGATGTGAAAGGCAGTCACTCTTACATCACCAGGTCAGCATTTTTCTCCATGTTTGCACTAGGGACATAATGAGGTCAGGACCAGAGTGATCCAGGCAGAACTTGAACTAAGCATCAGTGAGCACATCAACACTTAAATACTTGAGCCTCTTTTTTTTTTTGCACTGATGTGCTAGACTCCCCCATCATTGATTTGGGGATATTGGTGTAGCTTCCTTCTCTGTTGAAATGTTTAAGAGCCCATTACTTTGCACTGGAAGCAACAGCACCACAGAACTGACTCTGTCTTTGGGATGTGGGATTCATTAGTTGTTGAGCATGTGCTGTTTATCACCACTGCTTAGCATTCAAGTTGTCATCTGTTGTAGTCTCTTCAAGTTGCTACTTCATTTTTAGGCCTGGTGTTACTCCAGGTACGACCTCTTGAACACTTCATTTAGTCAACATTGATCTCCTGACTTGATGGTAATAAAAGAGGGAGGCTATTCCAAGGCACGAAGTTGCAGACTGTGTTTGAATGTAATTGTACTGATGGCCAACAAGTCTCATATCCCTGATGGATTCCCAATCTTAAGTTGCTCAATATAAAATGTATCTATTCAATTCAGCATGGGATACCTGCAATGTAAAAGGAGGGACTTTACCTCCAAGGACAATGCCATGGTTATTCCTACTGATATAGTCACAGACAGATTGATCTACTACATAGATAGGTGAGAATGAGATCATATATAGTTTTCCTTCGGATTCCCTTAACAGCTACAGCAGGGAGTCTAGCAACTATGATCTTTGGTTCATTTCATGGGACAATTAAGAGTAAGAACCAATCACATTGTCGTCAGACTGGAGTCACAAGTAGGTCAGGTAAGGATGGCAGATATTCCTTCCCTAAAATACGTACGTGAACCAAATGGACTTTTACACCAACGGCATAATGGTCACAATTAGATTTTAATCCCAGATGTATTACGTGAATTCAAATTTTGCTATCGACCATGGTGGGATTCAAACCCATACCCCAACAGCATTAGCCTGAGTCTCTTGTTATAATTCCAATGAGAATGCCACCAAGCATTGGCTCCCCTCAAATACTGATTGCTCTGCTCGACCTAGGACTCCAACATTGCTATTATCCACATAAGGCAAACATACAATCACATGCCAGAGCTACATTGTCAGCCTCCTCTGGCCTGGGTGCCTTTGTCACCTGTTTCCAGCTCTATTTTTCCAGGAGTGTTCCGAACCTCTTAGGGAAACATTGCTAAAGTGTAATGCGAACACTTGTCTGATTACTGTCATTTGCAGACGTGTGTGTGTGTGGGGTGATCAGCATGCTGTCTACAAGATGAAGATATGAAGATCCTGTCATGGGGCAGAATATCCCATATATCAGCCCATAAAATTTGGTATTTTACCCATGCAGAGATATATTGAGATACTGAACAAGGAAAAAATCATGACCCACTTATCCCTAAGTAGTTTTACCTCTGACTTTTAAACCTACCTTCACATTTAGTCTCATAAAACAAGATTCTGTTCAAGGTTTCTGATCCTACATTGGAAGATATGGGCCACTTTAGCATATGCCATAATCTCACCCATTGCATTTAGAAGAGCATCATATTTGATTGAAGAGACTTCTGCTAAATTTCAGGGACTCTAAAAGAACTTGCTCCTCTGTTGTAAATGTATGAGTGTAGCCAATCTCTGCCATTCTGCTGCTGACACCCCACTTTCCTCAATTTCCAAAATGCTCCAACTGTCTCCTGGTTAGCTACCCATTCTTCACTCTTTGGAGTGTTATAATGACAGGTTAGAACCCAAGAGCATTGTGGACATTTTTAACTTGTAAAACAAGTGCACTGGAGACTGTTCATATAGCCAAGAACTGCCATGGATGTAAACTGTGGCTGGCAACAGCACATATGAAACCAATGAAATGTAACATTTGAAGTAGAACATAGAAAATTATGGCACAGAACAGGCCCTTTTGCCCATGATGTTGTGCCAAGGGTTAATCCTAACGTAAAATAAAATAACAACATGCGCACCGCTCAACTCACTGTTATCCATGTGCATGTCCAGGAGTCACTTAAATGTCCTCAATGACACTGCTTCCACCACCACAGCTGGCAACACATTCCATGCATTCACAACCCTCTGTGTAAAGAACCTTCCTCTGATGTCCCCTCTGTACCTTTCTCCTAATATCTTAAAACTATGACCCCTCATGCCAGTCAATCCTGCCCTGGGAAAAGTCTCTGGCTATTGACCCTCATTCCTCATTATTTTGTATACCTCGATCAGGTCACCTCTCTTCTTTCTTCTCTCCAGAGAGAAAGGTCCAAGCTTATTCAACCTTTCTTCATAAGGCAAGCCCTCCGACTGACTCCCACAGCTACCTGGACTACACCTCCTCCCACCCTGCCCCCTGTAAAAACGCCATCCCATATTCCCAATTCCTTCGTCTCCGCCGCATCTGCTCCCAGGAGGACCAATTCCAACACCGCACAGCCCAGATGGCCTCCTTCTTCAAGGACCGCAGATTCCCCCCAGACGTGATCGACACTGCCCTCCACCGCATCTCCTCCACTTCCCGCTCCTCCGCCCTTGAGCCCCGCTCCTCCAACCGCCACCAAGACAGAACCCCACTGGTTCTCACCTACCACCCCACCAACCTCCGCATACAACGTATCATCCACCGCCATTTCCGCCACCTCCAAACGGACCCCACCACCAAGGATATTTTTCCCTCCCCTCCCCTATCAGCGTTCCGCAAGGACCACTCCCTTCGTGACTCCCTCGTCAGATCCACACCCCCCACCAACCCAACCTCCACCCCCGGCACCTTCCCCTGCAACTGCAGGAAATGTAAAACTTGCACCCACACCTCCACACTCACTTCCCTCCAAGGCCCCAAGGGATCCTTCCATATCCGCCACAAGTTCACCTGTACCTCCACACACATCATCTATTGCATCCGCTGCACCCGATGTGGCCTCCTCTATATTGGTGAGACAGGCCGCTTACTTGCGGAACGCTTCAGAGAACACCTCCGGGCCGCCCGAACCAACCAACCCAATCACCCCGTGGCTCAACACTAACTCTCCCTCCCACTCCACCGAGGACATGCAGGTCCTTGGACTCCTCCACCGGCAGAACACAACAACATGACGGCTGGAGGAGGAGCGCGTCATCTTCCGCCTGGGAACCCTCCAACCACAAGGTATGAATTCAGATTTCTCCAGTTTCCTCATTTCCCCTCCCCCCACCTTGTCTCAGTCGGTTCCCTCAACTCAGCACCGCCCTCCTAACCTGCAATCCTCTTCCTGACCTCTCCGCCCCCACCCCACTCCGGCCTATCACCCTCACCTTGACCTCCTTCCACCTATCCCACCTCCATCGCCCCTCCCCCTAGTCCCTCCTCCCTACCTTTTATCTTAGCCTGCTTGGCGCTCTCTCTCTTATTCCTGATGAAGGGCTTATGCTCGAAACGTCGAATTCCCTATTCCTGAGATGCTGCCTGGCCTGCTGTGCTTTGACCAGCAACACATTTGCAGCTGTGATCTCCAGCATCTGCAGACCTCATTTTTTACTCGTGGTAAAATACTAGTCAACTAATATGTTAATTCCAGAAAGCCTAGTTAAATTGATTCCTTTTGAAAGCACAATGTTTTTCTCCCCAATCCAAATAACAAAGAAAGGTATCCACAAGGGAAGGGAGTTTTCCTAAATTAATTTTGATGTGATCAAGCAAAAGGCTGGCTGAATAAAGAAGCCAGTTCCATCCACCTGCACCCAGAATAGTGTGAGGTAGCCAGCCTGGAAACAATGAACTGAGTAACCTTGCTACGCATCTAATCATAACCAGGAGTCTACAGCTTATCCCAAAGCTCTGCTCTTTAACCTTTTCCACATCCAGTCCCATTCATTCACTCACCTCCTATCCTCATTGGCTTGCAATCTTAGTTCAAAACATAATTCCTTCATAGGTTTGCCAACTGCCAGACTCTCCCATGCCTTGGTCAAGCTTCAAGGCATTATGTTAATTTAAATGATGGCTGAAAATAGTTTGGATTCAATTTGTTCAAATGTCAGTTTGCTATTTGCATTCATCCTAAACATTTGAGGTGAAGCTTTTACTTAGAAGAATCCCCCCGATCCCCCATACAAAATGTTAAAGAAAATACACCAAAATGTTCAAAATATTAGCACATTAGTCATTACTGTTAATTATACTGTTTCACCACTTCCTGTATACACTGTCCACATAGCACACACTACATTTGGCACACAGATACAATTCCAAATTACAGGAATGCTCAACTGATAAATTTAAATTAAGTCTGAAGTGGGTAGAGAGAAAAATTTAAATCCAAATTATTCAGTGATAATTATCTGTAAAGCTTGCATCAGTAGCCTGGTACATAGTTATCTTGAAGCTTCTTGATATACAGGTACGATGTAAAAATCCCAATGACCTAAACAGGGAAAAAATAATTTAAGTCATTTAAATAATTCTTTAACACTGTATGCGTATTAACTATTGTATGCTAAGAAAACAACAAATAGGAGTAGGCCATGTATCCCCTCAAACCTGCTCCATTATTCAATATCTTTAATTTTAACTTCACTTTCCCATCCACACACTAACCTGTGATTCCAACAGTTCAAATATTTTTCTCAACATAGCAATAAGAATTCGTTTATTATTAGCAAGGTCCCACATGGGAAATGGACACAGAAGGTAGAAGCTCATGGATCCAGGTAATTTGGGAAGTCAGATCCTAAATTGGCTTAATGGTGATGGAGGGTAGTGGAAGAAAGCTGTTGTGTGTGACTGGAGCCTCATTTGCAATAGCTTACCACAGAATCAATGCTGGATCCCTTATTTATTGATTATACATAAATGATATAGATGAGAATATGGTAGGTGGCAGCACTGGGGAGTTGGTGGAGAGGACAAGTAAGTTTGCTGATGGAAGGATTAAGTCTTAGGTTGCAGGATATTAAATAAATTGGTCAGATGTGCAGAACAGTAGTGGTTGAAATTTGACTTTAATAAGTGGGATGATGCACTTTGGAAGAAGGAACAAGGGAGCACTCAATAAAATGTTACAATTCAGGCTATACAAATACCAGGCAACGACCATCTCCAATGAGAGAATCTAACAACCTCTCCTTGACATTCAAGAGCATTACTGTCACTGAATCTCCCACTATCAACATCCTGAGGATTGCCAGGGGAAGAGACTTCAAGTATGTCTTCTTGAAGCCCCAAGGATCTGCCAGAAGACCATCACCACTTAGCTGGCGACCTCCCCATATGGAGGGCTGTGGGAATGGTCACTCTATCTTCTGCAAAACAAAAAAGTGTTCCTAACTGGACCTCTGATGATGGTAATTGATTGCAAGCAATATCTCCACTGCACACCTTACCACTGGTAAAATCTTGGCCAAGACCTCAAATTCAACTGTTTAACCACTGCAAATTAGCTTATCATATTGATAAGTAGCCTGAAGGAAGCCAAGCGTCCAAAAACATTCAGGGTTGCAGTGACCTTATACTCATTCTGGCAATTGGCTACCATTACCTCCCTGAAAAAAAACCATTCTGCATATGGAGTATTCCACACAACTGTACGTATTGTTTTTTTGGACACAAATCATTTTAGTTAATGGGAGCATCCTTCTACTTGCAATCTTGTTCCCCACTTCCGACTTTTCACAAAGGAATCGCCATTCTCAGCCACTCCGTTCTTACAATCCTCAAGGTCAATGCTCAGTTTTGCAAACTTCCACAATCTGTTATGATAAAAAAAAACATGATGGATTCTCCTAGCACTTTGACGAAGGAATGATCAAAAATAAAGTTTTACAGTCTAGGTTGTTTTTGTTTTGACAACTATTAGATCTTGTATAATTTGAATGACCAATTGTAAAAATGTGCATTAAACTCAAG
Source organism: Hemiscyllium ocellatum (assembly GCF_020745735.1). Taxonomy (NCBI): domain Eukaryota; kingdom Metazoa; phylum Chordata; class Chondrichthyes; order Orectolobiformes; family Hemiscylliidae; genus Hemiscyllium; species Hemiscyllium ocellatum. The sequence continues at coordinate 60,480,420 of NC_083407.1, read as the reverse complement.
GTTGAAGAGAAAGATGGAGACATTGGCTTTACATCATGCCTGCTTAGCTCGGTTCTCCTCAAAAATGTCAAAAGTCACTTAAGGCAGAGACTGGTCAATTTATGTCCGTTTAGGTTTTTCTTTCCTCTCCCACTTGCATTATTAGGGATCCATCTTCTAAACTCTGGCTTAGCTTTCAAAGCCAATTTAATCTGTAGTGAATTTAAGAATTGCAAAGTAGTAGGAGATGTAATAACTAGAATAAATACTTTGAGCAGTTCTGGCTTCATGCAAATACAGGCAATCTTAAGCCAGCATTTGTAATGACAAAGCTTGCGTGCAGATGAAGTGTAGAGTTATTGGGATAGAAACAAGATAGATAAAGGAATTTTGAAAAAAATTGATGACTTCATGCCACCTTTATTGGCTTATAAGCAATTAAAGGGAATTCTGTATGTCTAAACATCTTTCCTGTTATCCTTCAACACTGGATCATATCTCAAACTGGCAAGGCTAGCAGAACCAATCCCCATATGCAGGATCTAAACAAAACCAAAAGGAAAAATGCTGGAAAATCTCAGCCGGTCTGGCAGCATCTGTAAGGAGAGAAAAGAGCTGATGTTTCGAGTCTAACTGACCCTTTGTCAAAGCTTTGACAAAGGGTCAGTTAGACTTAAAATGTCAGTTCTTTTCTCTCCTTACAGATGCTGCCAGACCAGCTGAGATTTTCCAGCATTTTCACTTTTGGTTTCAGATTCCGGCATCCGTACTAATTTGCTTTTATCTAAGAGAAACCAATTTTGGTTTCAATATGTCCTTACCTGTGCAAACGTAAAGCCAACACCAGTTCCTCTAATAATTGAAAAACATTCTTCCATCCATGCTGTCAGCATTCCAGTACAACCCTATGTATATCCGAAACAATTATGATTTAAAAGCAAAAGCAATATCATGTCTTAGCTTGCATGATTGAGAGTAAATACTGCAAGTGGATTCTAAAAGCTTGTTTCATCAGTACATTAATTTGTCACATTCTTACCATTGTATGAATATTTGCTGTTTGATAGGAAACATCTCTTCCACAAGAATCAGTCATATTGATACAGCAGCTCACTGGAACTGACAAAGTAGCCTGCCCAAAGGTGGTCTTAAACCAGTCCGTGTAATTGTTAGAACCACAACAAAGAAACTGTGGAGGCAGAAGGAACCTTCACAAATCTAGCACCAGAAATAGAAGGATCAAACATACAATGAAAAGTGCATGCACAAACTTTATATATGTGGTTTGAGGCACACATAGGTTGGAGTATTGCTGCCAATCAAAGAAACATTTCGCTGCCACTCTTAGACTGGAGCCATAAATCAAAATTTCTGCACATGATATTCCAATAATTTGCATTTGATAAAAAATGAACAATACATTGAGATATATATTATATATATTATATAGTAAAAGCAGAGGTGTTCACATCTGAAGACTTGGGAATTAATTGACAGAGTTAGAATTTTATGTGCTCTAGTAGGTTAGAAATGCATCTCTACCCAGCATAACTTCGAACTAATATTTCAAAGGGAAACATTATTTTTGCATGTCTGGTTGAATTCCATATATTCACGAAATGATAACTGCAGGGCACAGCACCTTTGATAGCATTCATATCAACATTACACATGTATAGCACCTAACTTGAGCATTACCAATGTGTGCAAAAGTTAAGTTGTTTATAAAATTTTCAAGCACAGTCCTTAATACCTGATACGTAAAATGAAAGGTAGACATAGGTGACAAGGCTAGAAATTGTTTCTTATTGCAAGTCCATTTGGTGCAGGCAAACTCATAGTACCACTAGCATCTGGATTCAACGAGAAAATATTATTTGATTCCAAGTTAGAAAGGTTATCATGGGTTTGGAGGACAGTTTGAGTGGTGTTCCCATGAAACTGCTGCACTCAGGCTAAGAGGTAGAAGTCATGTATTTGGAAGGTTGTACTATACTTCCCAGTCCTCATGTCATCACGCATGATGATTCTTGCTCTCAAAATCAGGTAGTAACCCTTTCAAATGAATCTACAAAGACAGATTCTCTCTTGCTGGACACAATCATTGCCCAGCACTTACCAAGTCTAACCTCAAATACTATACTGGTCTTGCAGTAAAAAAAGTGCTTCATTTTCTTTTTAATTTGAATGAAGTTGATATTTATAAGCATTTGAGAATTAATTCTGATCACAAAGCTGCTCTCTGGCAAGTGTTTGTGTTTCCCATCATATTCTTTAGTCACTCCAAATGATTGGAAATAAATTAAATTTTATTACAAGCATGAAATTCACCAAAGCAAAAAGATGATATATTTAGCACAATATTGGAGTATATACTTTTCACAATGTTGCCTCCGCCATATGTGACAACTATCGATTCACTTGGAGAAAACAAAGAAAAGGCTCAGAAAAATAATGTTGAAAACAGACAGCAGAGCCTCTGGAACAGATCCACTCTCCATCCTTAACATTTTTCCTTTTTTCTTTGTAAACTTCTTTTCAAATCAAAGTGCAGACCCAGGAGTTGCAGAGAAGCCAAGATAAAAGTGCTATTCCTGAAGATTATACTAAACATGGTTAATGCAGTTGGACATTAGAGGTTAGAGTGCAAAAGGAAATGATAAAGCAGCAAACCACAAGAAACTAATTATTTATAAAAAGTATTTCTGTTCAGACCAAAACAGTCTCTAATGTGTTGTCCTTCCAGAACTAGTGCCCCTGTTTTTATATCAACATTGGACTTGGAGCAGGTGTTTGTAATCTCACTCAGTAAGATCATGGTGACTTTGTCAACTCAACTCCACTTTTCAGTTTGCCCTCATTCCCCATCCTTTCACTATATTGCTTATCTAAAACATCTAACACTGCTTTTAATGAATTGAATGATCCCAGCCTCCATTACCTCCAAAAGGAATTCCACAGGATAATGACTTTTCTTTTGAAAAGTCAAAGGTAGAGAATCGGAAACCTTTCACTTAAACTGTGCCCCCTCATTCCAATCTTCCCAATGAGACATTCTCCTGGTATCAATTCTGTCAAGTTGCCTCAGGATCTTGCTCCCATAAGATTACCCCACATTCTTCTAAAGCCTTTAAATGAATAGACCAAGCCTATTCAATTACTTCTCATAGGAGGACACTTTCATCTTAGGATGGAGTCAAGTGAACCTTTTCTGAACTGCTTCGAATGTAATTATATTCTTTTTAATAGAAGGAGACCATGACAGTTATATGGTTCTTTGGATAAGATCTTAAAGGCCCTGTACAGCTGCTGCTGAAATTTCTAGCCTACTTTCATACTTCATTCTCCCTTAAAACAAAAAAGCAGCTGTAGTTGACTACTAAATTAGATTTGTATACCAGGACACCCAGATCCCATCTGCCAAGTTTATTTTTACGAACTCACAACCTGCGTACATCATTTGTAGACACTAGATTAGATTGGATTCCCTAGAGTGTGGAAACAGGCCCTTTGGCCCAACAAGTCCACACCGACCCTTCGAAGAGTTAACCACCCAGTCCCATTTCCCTCTTACCAATGCACCTATCACTATCGGCAATTTAGCATGGCCAATTCACCTGACCTGCACATCTTTGGACTACGGGAGGAAACCGGAGCACCCAGAGGAAACCCACACAGACATGGGGAGAATGTGCAAACTCCACACAGATAGTCACCCAAGGCTGGAATCGAATCTGGGTGCTGTGAGGCAGCAGTGCTAATCACCGAGCCACCATGCGCCACTAATTTTTCTTGACAACTTCTTTCCTTACCATCTTGGTGTCTTTGGCAGATTTAGCTACTGTTCATTTGGGTCCTACATCCACATCATTAATATAGATTGTGAAGCAATTGATGCACCATGCAGACCCCTGTCGCACCCCATTTATAACAGCCTGCCAACCTGAAAAACCGCCCATTATTCTGACACCTTTTGGTAACTGGCCAGTATACAGGACTGTTTAATGTTATTTGAACATCATATCCTCTTATTTCATTCCTATCTCTCAACAATGTCATGTCATAGATCACATATGCCAGTTGTCCACCAAATCCATTCACTCCACATCGAGATGACAATGATATAGACCAGACTATTGATCCAGAGCTCTAGGTAATATTCTGGGGGCCCAGGTTGGAATCCCATCATGGCAGATGGTGGAATTTGAATTCAATACCAAAAATGTAGGATTAATGATCTTATGATGACCAAAAATCTATTGCTGATTGTTGGAAAAATCCAGCTGGTTCACCAGTGCCGATTCTGCCATCAGGAGGTGGCTCAATGCATTTGCATTTGCTACTTGGCCTCCTTGACAGTGGACCCAACTTGTAATTATAATGCATTTTGTACTAAAGCCCACTGCTGAATTCAGCTTGAAGATATGGCACTGCCTTGTCCTTGAAGTAGCCCAACAGAAATTTATGGTCTGTTATTATTATAAGTTTGTGTCTGTACATATTGATGGAACTGCCTAACTATAAAATATGACTGCCAAGCCTTCCTGCTCTATCCGGGCCTAGTTATACTCTGCATTAGCCAAAATCCTGGATGCATATGCTATTGGGCATTCCTCTCCACTTACGTGCTAATACTATTCCAGTGCCATACAGTGAGGCATCGCATGTCATTTCGGATCATAATGTGCCAACACCTTAGAGGATAATAGCCATCTCTTCACTTCCCTGAAACCAATGGTGTGGCTACATGACCATTCCCAAAACTGACATGCTTTTTTTAAAAAAAAAGGAGTTGAAGCATGGTTACGTATGAACTTTCCGTAACAATTCACTGGCCCAAAGAAAGACCTAAGCTTCATTACAGATGTGGGAGTTGGGGCACTTTTAATCGCCCTCACTTTATCTTCCGACAGGTGTAGCCGGGACTGGATGATTCTGCAGACCGAGTAGGTCACTTCTGTGTTCCAGGCCTCCCACTTTTCCCTTCTAAAAAAGGCATATGCCCAATGGGAAAAACATCGAAACAGGACTATGTATTTCAAGTCTTCCCTGTTATTAGTGTGCCATCTCGATAAGTAGCAGCCGAGGGTAGACATTGTAAAATGTTTTCCATCATCTGAAAAAATTGCACAGGCTGACAATACCCCAAATGGCAGTCTTGTATATTGGTACAAACTCTTATGGTTATTAATTATTTTATACTTCCAGAAATACTCATCTAACCACAAATGCAAATATGCATGGATCACTTTCAGCTTCGTGAAGGACAGTTTCTATGCAAGGGATTGAGTATTCATCATGTTGTGAAAAGTGGTTTACTGTTTATTTAAGATCCCCACAATGGTGAACTGACCCATTGAGCTTCACAACTAGTGCTACCCATTCTGTTTTGATGGTTTCTTCACTCTCCAGCCTTCTGATTTCTGTCTCTACTTTTCCCCATAAGGCAAATGGCACTGGATGGGTCTTGTAGAATCGTGGAAATGCTTCCTGGTCAACATTCAAGGTGGCCTTGGCTCCTTTGATAGTCCCTTGACATTCCTGGAAAACATCCAGGTATTTAAACTCTGAATTAATGGGCGGCACGGTGGCACAGTAGTTAGCATTGCTGCCTCACAGCGCCAGAGACCGGGGTTCATTTCCCGCCTCAGGCAACTGACTGTGTGGAGTTTGCTCGTTCTACCTGTGTCTGCATGGGTTTCCTCCCACAGTCCAAAAATGTGCAGGTCAGATGAACTTGCCATGCTAAATTGCCCGTAGTGTTAGGTAAGGGGTAAATGTAGGGGTATGGGTGGGTTGTGCTTCGGCGGGTCAGTGTGGACTTGTTGGACCGAAGGGCCTGTTTCCACACTAAGTAATCTAATCTAATTCACTCAGGTAGCCATTTTCTAAAAACAAAAATATATGGAGTCACTGTGGATGAATCATTCTTAACTAATTTCATCTCATCAAACTTGGGTTTGGATCTTTTACTTTAATCAGTGGTAACTGATCCAGCTGCTTCTCACAAAAGATCAGAACCAAAGTTGTATCATTTAACTGTAAAGGTTCTGCGGTATAGATTCTCAGTCTAGCTGAAGTTGCAAAAACTTAAGGGTTGGAGTCAAGAGTAAATTTAAAAATCTGATTCTGTGCTTACTGATATAGCCACACTGGTATCAACCTCCATTAGAAATGGGTGACCATTTAACCAGATGTTTATTTTGATTGTTCAGCAACAAATTCCAACCAATTTTACTGTTTCAAACCTGCTATAAGTGGGCTTTCCAGAGTGTGCTCTCTCCTGGATACGATCATACAAGTTCTCTACCCAATTTAGGTAGAGTGGGACTCTTTTGTTGTCTAAAGTCTACATTCCAGCAGCAATTACGATGGCTTACTGGCACAGATCCCACTCTCACTGCCACTAAAATAACTGGAGGCCAACATCTCTTCATCCTCCAGTTGCACGTGGAAAATCCTTCACACTGATCAAGCTCCCTGAGAGCCAAATTTCAGAGTGTACAGGATGTCGGACCCTTGTTTACATCCATCAGCCAGGGCCCCCAATTGAGCTGTTAATCTAGACCAATCAGTGAACTCATTTATGGCTGACTTTGTTACAACTACTACTAGCACAAAGCTTGTAGTCGTTGGAGGTCAGGGTGGAGGTGACTGAATCTCTACAATTCTTCAAGGTATATACTTCAAACCAAACTCTTCAGACATGTTTTGGTACATATCTGTACAAAGGTGACTTGAACCTAGGCCTCCTAGCTCAGAGGTAGAGACACTGACTCAAGAGCCTCAATGCAGATACTTTCTAGTCAGCCTGTCCAGAGAGATGCTATTATACATTCTCTGGAGTAGGTGGGACTTTAACCTAGGTCCCTTAGTGCATGACAGGGGCACTACCACTACATCACTAGACCTTGCCAGTTCCTCAGGGTATGGATCTTTGAAATCTACTGGTTTGGACACAACTCCAAGTGTGGGACTTGAACGTAGGTCAACTGGCCCAGAAGTATAACATTCTCTCTGCACCACAGGATCTAGAGTTCCTCAGAGTAGAATATTTTCTATTCAATATGGTACAGGATGTTATTGCACTCTTCTGGAGCATGTGGTACTTGAACAGATTCCTCCTGGCTCAGAGATTGGAAACTACCTCTATACCATATGACCCTCAGTTCCTCAGTGTAGTGTCCTAACTTTCAGCTACTCCAATGACCTATGCATCATAAGGTCAGGTCAGAAGTGGGAATGTTCACTGACAGCACAATGTTAAGCACCATTTACAATTCCTCAGATACTGAAGCAGTCTATGCCCAAATGCAATAAGACCTGGACAGTATTCAGGATTGGCACCACATCCACAAACACCAATCCCTCCACTTTCAAAGCTCAGTAGCAGTGTATACCATTTATAATACGCACTGCAGAATTCACCAACTCTCCTTAAAGAGCACCTTCTAAACCCACAACCGACCATCCAAATGGACAAGGGCAGATACGTGGGAAACACCATCACATATCCCTCCAAGCCACTGACTTGGTGAAAAGACAAGTCATTCCTTCAATGTTGCTCGATCAAAAACCTGGAACTCCCTCCCTTGTGGCATCATGGCTTTATCTACAGCAAATGGACTGCAGCTGATCAAGGCAGGTCAAGGGTTATGACGATTGGCAAGAAATGCTGGTCCAGCATTTGTACATGCATGAACAAATAGAATATTTTTTTTTTAAAAATCAGCATTAGTGGCCATTTCTAGACCCTGAAATTCCCTTTCTACACTTCTTGCTTTCCCTTACTGTTAAGGCATTTCATTAAAACCAGCTCTTTCACCAAGCAAATCTCTTGATATGGTTCAATCTTGAAATTACGTTTTATAATACTCCTGTGAAACTCCTACAGACAGTGTCATTAAAAAGGCATTAAACAAATACAAGTCATTGAAATTCTGCACCTAGGTTGTTATACTATTTTGACAATAGCTTGAACTATTTCAGCATTCCTGTCTTTGCATTTTACAGCATTCCTTATTTTCATTTTAAACACTACTCAATCAATCATCCAGTTCTGAAGAGATCTCCCATGCTGTATATCACCTTGCACATTTACAGGTTCTTTTATTCGGTTATTGCTTTTCTGCCCAACCACTGTATCATTAAATTGTCACTTAGGTTATTACTTTAAAATTGTCTGAGTAATCCATCAACACCGATACTGACAGGATCACTTTTGATTTCCTCCGTCACCAGCTGTAATTTTACATAATGGCTTTGGTATCACTCTTCCAGAAGATTACTCGCAATAATTTTTTTTTTCCCCCTGCAGAGACTTTAGTATTTCCTTTGTTTCTTTGGTTTAGTCAATCCTTAGTAGCTATTCTTGTTTTCAAGGTAAACTCCAGAATCAGATCTGAAGCACCTTCAGGCATTTTACTCCACAAAATTATGACTTGCATTTGTATAATGGCTTTTAAGTTAGATCATTGTCTATTAATATTTACATTTGAACAATCACTTTTTAGAAAAAAAAATCCATTTCAAGGGGCATTCTTCACTTATTAAGCACAAAGATAGTCTTTTGCAAAATACTACACCGCCACTGTTTGAATTCTCAGACACAATTAGCAAAGCACCGAAAATTCTGATGGCAGTGGTGAATTTTGCACCAGGGAACCATTCTCCTAAAAATTAATTCATAATCACAAATTATTACCAGTTGTCACAGAAGTATCAACATTACATCTATGAACTGAAAACTTACAGTCTTTCAATAAAAAGGATATCCCCTCTCAAAGTGGGAACTTTTGGCTGCACACTTTCAGAGTGCAGCACATAGGGAACATAGCAACAGGAGTAGGTCATACCTCATGCCTGTTCCAGCTTTTAATGAGATCATGGCTGATCTGTGGCCTAACTCCATAGGCCTACTTTTGGCCGATATCCTTTAATACCTTTGCTTAACAAGAATCTATCCAAGAATCTAAACAACTGATCCTGCATCTACTGCCATTTGAGGAAGCGAGTTCCAAACTGTTACCATCCTTTATGTATAGAAATGCTTCCGAACAACTATTCTGAATAATTCGGACCAAATTCTCAGACTAATGTCCCCTTGTTCTTGAACCCCCAACCAATGGAAATTGTTTCTTTGTCTAACCTATGATTTCTGTTAATGTCTTTAAGACTTCAATTACATCACCCTTTAATTTAGAGGAAACAAGTCTAATGTGCGTACTATCTCCTTATAACTCAACTCCTCTAACATGTGGGAAACACCAACAGCTTCTCAAATCACAGCATTATAAATGTGCATTCAAAAGGAACCCATTTCTCATTTTGTTCCAACTGGACAAATAATACTACTTGCTACACTATCAATGACTGGTTAGCTTCAAGTTACAATATCAGTGTTATAATTTTTAAAAAGTTTACTTTAGCTATAGAAGACAAACTAGTTATTCAGAAAACTCCAGTTCTTTTTTAAGGAAAAAGAAAAATCACAAATGCCATCAAATTCCACTTGCCTGGAGCAGTTTAAATTCCAAAAGAAAAAAAAAATGTTCTCAAATGGAATGCAGACAAAAGTACTTGAACAGAGAAAACAACTGAAAACAAATCAGAAAGCCAAAGGTTTCCTACTATTCAGAGATGGATGTAGCATTGTAAAATATGGGAAAATATATTTTAAACCTTGATTTGCAGTTGGTCTATCAAAACTTCCAGTTTGGACTTTTCATATCCATGAACAGATCTTGCATATCCATGGATGGACTTCTCAAAGCCACCTGTTATGTTATTGTACACCTACAAAATAGAGGAAGTAAAGAAAGCAGAGTTGTAACTTTTTAGGAAATGTATGTTCAGGAAAAGAAAAGTAAAACTATGCTACAACATAGGATAGATTCAATCTGATTGTACTGCTTCAATAAAAAAAACTCACCTGGCTCCTGAAGACATATGTAAACACCTCAATAGCCACTTCCACAAGACAGACCAGAATCATCAGAATTAGAAACTGCGGAAGAAAATATGTTGCAAGGTAATCAGTTCATCTGAGTAAACCAGTTTTGTTTTAGGTTAGCAGTTTATTTTTGTATAGAGTCAGAGTCAGTCCTACAGCACACAAGGAGGCCCTTTGGCCCAAACTGGTCCACGCTGACCAAAGTGTCCACTCACACTAACCCCATTTCCCTGCATTTGGCCTATGTAGTGATCTCAATGGTAATAGGTGTCTGGATCATGAAATTTACATCAAAATGATACCAGGAGAGAATTCTTCTGGACTTTAAAAGGTGTAGTGGAAAACACTCATGTAGATCTTGAACTCGTCATTATTTTACAAGAATTTGATGTATCTTGGAATATTGGGGATGAATATTGATCAGGACTTTACCCATTACAAATTCAGCCATTTATGGAGGAACTCATGCATCAACCTTTCAAGGTAGAACAAAGAGAAGCTCTGTTTCACATTCCATACACCAGTACACAGTGTGTGTATTATGCCAGATGAAGAAAACAAAAATAAAACAATCTCAGTGTAATTAATGCAAAACAGCTGGGTAGAGATCACTCTGAAATGCAAAGATAACCCCTGGCTTCTTTTCTTTACTGCAAGTTGCTTTCATAAACATTCTCCTGCCCTGAAAACAAGCACAAGGACCTCTTGGATTTCTTTAACAGCAAGATCAGGACCATCCTTTCAGATACTTCTGCTACGTCCTTCAGTTCCAAAGGGTTACAGGTTGAAACTTCCTTTAATCCTCCTCAATGTCCTAATATCTTGCCTAGTTTTTCACGTCCTCTGAGCTTATCTAGTCCACAAGACACCTCTTATTATCTGAAACTTATTGTCACCAAATATCTGTTCAGCCCTCCAGATCCCCACATTTACTGATATTGCAAACAACTTGTTGCAGACAAAAAAAAATGCTGATATTTAACAATCCCAAAATTCACGAGTTACTAGATTATTGTTATGACCTATAGAAAGGAAAATCACATTCTCACCAAGTTACCTATTATAGATGTATCTGTGCTCGACAGTATCAGAAGTGACCAGTGCACAGCCTTTGGAGACAAAGACTGTATGTACATTGAGGATCTCTTCCATCGAGTTGAATGGTATGACTAGTGCTAAATAAGAGACTTGGAATAAATCTCACAACTCAACATTAGGCTCTCTAGGAGGCACTGTGGATCCTTAGAATTGTATTCAACCGTAACCAGAAACCTCATCATCCACTCGGTGCCTCCATGTCACGAATTCAACATGGATTCAAAAGGAAGAGCGCAAGAGAGTTTGCCAGGAGCAATAACAGGTACACCTGGGGAGGGAAATTTGCCATACTTAGTTGAGTTGGTTTACATGTGACTTCAGGCAGACAGAAATGTCATTCAGTCTTGGCTTGCTAGGCCATTTCAGTTGAAAGCAATCAAAGATAAGCAACAAAAGTCAGCATTGCTAGCAATGTTCACATCTTATGAAAAGGATAAACAAAATTCAGACTTAGGCTGACGTAGCAAGTAATAGTCATACCGCAAATGCCAGGTAGTGACCACCTTCAATAACAGAATCAAACCATCACTCCCAGATATCCAATGGTATTGCTGTCATAGAGTGAAATACTTTTCAATGAGAGTGTGTCCAGGAAGACTCATTAGAGCAGCACCAGACATAACCAAAAATTTGGTGAAGCTACAGGAAAAAAAAGCACCAAATAACGTAGGCATGAAGTGACTGATACAGCCAAGTGATAGTATAGCTAATTGTTCTGATGCAAGCTCTGCAATCCTACCTCATCCAATTGTGAATGGTGATGGATAATTAAACACTTACTTGGAGGAAACTCCACAAGTATCACTAAAATAAAGCAAAAAGTAACAGATGCTGAAAATCTGAAATGAAAACACAAATTACTGGAGAAATTCAGCAGGTTTTTTGTATTTTTAGAGCGAAAACAGAGTTAACAATGAGTATAGTTTCTTCAGCAACTTGTTTTTGTTCCACAAGCATCATCATCCTACAAAAAAAAAGAACCCAGCACATTAATGCAAAAGAATAGGCTGAAGCATTTGCAATAATCTTCAACCAGAAATATCATGTGGATGGTCTATCTCAGCCTCCTCCAGAGGTCTACAGCACCACTAATAGTCTTCAGCCAATTTGATTCACTCCATGTGATATTAAGCAAATGTTTGGAGACAATGGTTACTGCAGAGGCTGTTGGCCCTGACAACATTCCAGCAATATTACTTTGTGCTCCAGACCTTAACACACCCTTAATCAAGCTTCTCCAGCACTGTTACAACACTGGCATTGACAAACAATGTGGTAAATCGTCAAGGTGTGTCTCGAACACACAAAACAGGACATATCCAAACAAGACAATTACAGTCCCAGCCTACTCACTCAATCAGTAGTAACGTGATGGAAGATGTCATCAACACTGCTAACAAGCAGCACCCATTCACAATTCAGTATGGGTTTCACCAGGGCCACTCAGCTCCTGATCTTATGATGGCCTTTGGTCTATACATGAACAAAAGGATTGAATTGCAAAGAGGAGTGGATAGTGACAGCCTTTGACATCAAGACTGCACTTGACCAAGTGCAACATCAAGGAGACCTAGCAAAACTAGCATCAATGGGACTCAGGAAAAACCCTGCTGGCTAGAGCCTTGCCAGGCACATGGGAAAATGGTTATGGTTGTTGGTGGTTAGTCATCGCTGCACAGTACTGTCCTAGGCCCAACCATCTTCAGCTGTTTTATCAATGACCTTCACTCCATCACATGGTAAGTGGGATTCACCAATGATCACAATGGTCAGCACCATTCACAACTCCTCAGACACTGAAGCAGTTCATGCCCAAATGCATCATGTCCTGAACAACATCCCGCTTGAAGCGAAAAGTGGCAAATAATATTTTCATCACACAAATGCCAGGGAATAACTATCTCCAATAAGAGGCCTGGCATTACTAATGACTGAACTACATCCCCACCCCACTATCAATGTCATGGTTATTACTGACCAGAAACTCAACTGGACCGGCCATCAAAGTACTACAGTTGCACAAAGTCAGAGCTCAAGAATCTTCCTGACTCCCCAAAGTCTATCCACCATCTACACAGCACTGTCAGGAGTATGATGAAATATTCCCCATTTGCCTAGAGGAATACAGCTCCAACAACACATAGAAGACTTTTATCCAAGATTCTTCGCTAGCACTACCAACCTTGTCAACATTCACTCCCTACACAAATGATGGAGGAGAAATAGTGCATCAGCTACAAAATACAATGCAACAAACTCTGTAAGACTCCTTCCAAACCCATACTTTTTTATCTGGAAAAACAAGCACCTCCGGTAATGGGAACACTACCATCTGCAAATGCCCTTCGAAACTGCATAATCTGCCTTGGAAACACTACTATTTCTTCACAGTCATGGAGTCTAGAGATATACAGCATGGAACCAGACCCTTTGGCCCAACTCATCCATGCCGACCAGATATCCTAAATTAATCTAGTCCCATTTGCCAGCATTTAGCGTACATCCCTCAAAACCATTCCTATTCATAAATGCATCCAGATGCCTTTTAAAATGTTGTTATTGAACCAGCCTCCACCACTTCCTCTGGCAGCTCATTTCATACACATACCATCTGCTCATGAAAAAGGTGACCCTTAGATCCCTTTTATATCTTTCCATTCTCACCTTAAACTTATGGCCTCTAGTTTTGGACTCCCCCACCCCAGGGAAAAGATGTTGTCTATTTATCCTATCCATACCCCTCATGATTTTATAAACCTATATAAAAGGTCATTGCTCAGCCTTTGATGCTCTGAGGAAAACAGCTCTAGCTTTTTCAGCCTCTCCCTATAGCTCAAACCCTCCAATCATGGCACCATCCTCCTAATTTCTTTCTGAATACTTTCAAGTTTCAAACATCCTTCCTATAGCTGAGACACCAGGTTTGCATGCAATATTCCAAAATGCCCTAACCAAGTTCTGTATGGCTGCAACTTGACCTCCCAACCTCTGTATTCAATGCGTGAACCAAGAAAGGAAAGCATACCAAATATCTTTTTCACTATCCCAGCTACCTGTAATTCTACTTTCAAGGAACTATAAACCTGCACTCCAAGGAGTCTTTGCTTGGTAACAGTCTCCAGGATCTTAACATTAATGTAAGAGTCCTGTCCTGATTTGCCTTTCCAAAATGAACACCTCATATTTATCTAAATTAAAGTCCATCTGCCATTCCTCAGCCCATCTGAACAAGAGCCCCTTGTACTCAGAGGCAATCTTCGTTGTGAACTACACTTCCAATTTTGGTGTTACCTGCAAACTTACTAACCATATATGTTGACATCCAAATCGTTTATATAAATGTCAAAAAGCAATGGACACAGCATGGATCCTTGTGCCGCACTGCTGGTTACAGGTCTCCAGTCTGAAAAGCAATCCTCTACTACCACTCTCTCCTCTACATTCAAGCAACTTCTGTATCCAAGCAGCTAGTTTTCTCTATATTTAGGGTGATCAAACCTTGCTAACCAGTCTATCATGATAATCTTGTCCAACACCTTACTGAAGTCCATACAGATCAATCTATCAATTTGCCTTCATCAATCCTCTTCAAAAACATCAATCAAGCAAGACAATTTCCCATGCAGCCGCATGGGCCCCAGGTATGCCTGTCTCTCTGTCAGCTATGTAGGACAGTCCATCTTCCGCAGTTACACTGGCACTACTCCCCACCTTTTCCTCTGCTCACTGATGACTGCATTGGTGCCACCTGATGCTCCCATGAGGAGGCTGAACAGTTCATCAATTTCACCAACACATTCCACCCCGACCTTAAATTCACATGAAGCATCTCTGACACCTCCCTCCCCTTCCTGGACCTCTCCATCTCCACCAACGATGACCGACTCAACACCGTCATTTTTTTTTCTACAAACATCCACATTCTAGTGTGGATGAGCAGAGGGATCTTGGTGTCCATGTACACAGATCTCTGAAAGTTGCCACCCAGGTAAATAGTGCTGTGAGGAAGGCATATGGTGTACTGGGCTTTATTGGCAGAGGAATTGAGTTCCGGAGTCCTGAGGTCATGTTGCAGTTGTATAAGACTCTGGTGAGGCCTCATCTGGAGTATTGTGTGCAGGTTTGGTCGCCATACTATAGGAAGGATGTGGAAGCTTTAGAACGAGTGCAGAGGAGGTTTACCAGGATGTTGCCTGGAATGGTAGGAAAATCTTATGAGGAAAGGCTGAGGCACTTGGGGCTGTTCTCATTGGAGAAGAGAAGGTTTAGGGGAGATCTGATAGAAGTGTATAAGATGATTAGGGGTTTAGATAGGGTAGATACTAAGAACCTTTTACCGCTAATGGAGTCAGGTGTTACTAGGGGACATAGCTTTAAATTAAGGGGTGGTAGGTATAGGACAGATGTTAGGGGTAGATTCTTCACACAGCGGGTTGAGAGTTCATGGAATGCCCTGCCCGTATCAGTGGTGAACTCTCCTTCTTTATGTTCATTTAAGCGGGCATTGGATGGGCATTTGGAAGTTATTGGGCTAGTATAGGTTAGGTAGGACTCGGTCGGCGCAAAATCGAGGGCCGAAGGGCCTGTACTGCGCTGTATCCTTCTATGTTCTAAACCCACCAACTCCCACAGCTACCTGGATTACACCTCCTTCTACCCTACCTCCTGCAAAAACACTATCCCCGTATTCCCAATTCCTCCACCTCCACGGTATCTACTCCCAGGAGAATCTGTTCCACCACAGAACATACCAGCTGGCCTCTTTCTTTAAAGACTATAATTTCCCTTCCCACGTGGTTGAAGATGTCCTCCAAAGCATCTCATCCACATCCCACACCTCCGCCCTCAAACTCCACCCCTCTAACCGCAACAAGGACAGAACCCTCCCTGTTCCTCACCTTCCACCCCACCAATCTCTGCATAAACCGCATCAGCCGTGGACACTTCTGCCACCTACAAACGGACCTCACCACTAGGGATATATTTCCCACCCCACCCATTTCCACTTTCTGCAAAGATTGTTGCCTTCGTAACTACCTGGTTAGGTCCAAGCACCGCCCCCGCCCTCCTAGCACCTTCCCCTGCAATTGCAAAACATGTGCCCACACCTCCCCCCTCACATCCAAGGCCCCAAAGAAGCCTTCCACATCAAAAGTTTCACCTACACTTCCACAAATGTCATTTATTGCATCCATTGCTCCAGAAGCAGTCTCCCTTACATTGGGGAGACTGGACCCCTTCTCGCAGAGCGCTTCAGGTAACATCTCTGGAACACTTGCACCAATCATCCCCATTGTCCCACGGCCGAACATTTCAACTCCCCCTCCATTCTGCTGAGGACATGCAGATCCTGGGCCTCCTCCACCGCCACTCCCTCACCACCGGACGCCTGGAGGAAGAAGATCTAATCTTCCACCTCGGAACCCTTCAACCCCAGGACATCAATGTAGACTTTACCAGTTTCCTTATTTCCCCTCTCCCCACCTTACTCCAAACTTGCAGCTCAGCACCATCCTCATGACCTGTCAATCTTTCTTCCCACCTAGCCACTCCATCCTATCACCTTTACCCCTTCCTCCATCCACCTAATGCGCTCTTAACTGCCTTCTCCCCAGCCCCACCCCCTCCCATTTATCTCTCCACCCCAGGGGCTTCCAGCCTCATTCAAAATGAAGGGCTCCTGCCCGAAACATCGATGTTCCTGCTCCTCGGATGCTGTCTGACCTGCTGTGCATTTCCAGTACCACTTTAATCTTATCCCTAATCAGCCCTGGCCTTTCTAAATACATGTAAATCCTGTCCCTTAGGATTCCCTCCAACAACTTGCCTACCATCAATGTCAAGTTCACTGGTTTATAAGTTGTCTGGCTTTCCCATACCATTTTTAAACACTAGCACAACATTAGCCAACCTCCAGTCTTCTGGCACCTCACCTGTGGCTATTGATGATACAAATATCTCAGCTAGGGGCCCAGCAATTATTTCCCTAGTTTCCCAGAGTTTAGGGTACACCTGATCAGGTTCCAGAGATTTATACATGTTAAGACGCCCAGCACCACCACCTCTGGAATATGACATTTTTCAAGGTGTCGCTATTTATTTCCCCTACATTCTATATCTTCCACTTCCTTCTCCACTTGCATCAGTAAATACTGATGCAAAATACTTGTTTCATATCCCACCCATTTCCAGCCGTTCCACACATAGGCAGCCTTGCTGATCTTTAAGGAGCCCTATTTTCTCTCTAGTTGCCCTTTTGTCCTTAATGTATTCATAGAATCCCTTTGCCTTCTCTAACCCTATTCGCCAAAACGCTCTCATGTCCCCTTTTCGCCCTCCTGATTTCCCTCTTAAGAATACTCCTACAGCCTTTAACTCTTCTAGGGATTCACTCTATCTCTGACATATTCTTCTTTGTTACTCTTAACCCAAACCTCAATTTGTCTCATCATACAGCATTCCCTATATCTACCAGCCTTGCCTTCAGGAACATACAATCTGAACTTTCATTAATGAGACTAGATTAATTTAAGATAATGGGTCTGAATGGACAAGTTGGACTGTCATTCCTGTTTTCATGCTGTATACAGTACATTCCTTAGTTGCAAAAGTTTGTTCAACAGTCATAGGGTTAATGAGAAGAAAGGTTTTAAAACTCTTTAATATTAACAAACTGTAGCCAAGTAGAAAGTTAACTGCCAATACTCGTTTTTCATTTAAAAGAAGCTTCCAGCTGCTTCCAGTAAACTGTAACATACAAACTATACAAACTTGTTTACTGCATTTGTCTGGGGACGCACATTCCAATACCAAAAGCCTCAAATCTCACGTAGAAATTCCCTGTTTAAAAATACATTAAGTTCAAAGAGCTGTATGCATTTGAGTTATGGAGGCTTTTCTGCATACCCTAGAAAGATTAATGAGGAGATGCTGGAAACGTCTGGAGAAGAGCATATTTGTTTATATAACTTCAAGGAGAGAACAAGAATCTCAGACACATCATTAGAGCAGATGGTAAACAGACAATTACTGGAGCAGGAGATTCATAGCAAATACAAAGAGGAAAAAGATGGATGATATCATGAACTGGAATTGATTGACTGAACACATTTGGGCAACATATGACAAACAAGAGGTGGAGATCCATGGCAGTCAAATGACATCGGAGGACATAAACGTCTGGACGACTCTTCCAACAATACATATTTTGCAAAATCTGAGAAAGGAAATACAGAATGCTCTTTTATCTCAAAGCATACAGGCTTGAAAAAGTAATTAAATGATGCCCTAGAATACCATTTATTGCAAGACTTCCAGATTTTTAAGCAGGAAAATTAGAGTCAAGAACAGAAATATACAAGTTAGGAGCAAAAGAAAGTCATTCAGCTCCTTGCACCAGCTCTGCCATTCAATAAGGTCAATAAATTCCACATCGACATCCATCCTTCGATTCCCTTGCCAAATATGGATCTAACTATTCCTTAAAAATACTTACAGAGACCCCACTGGAACTTTCTGCCTCAAAGTGGTGACTAAGTCACAATCCTCAAACGTTTCTGATCTTTCAAATAAAAGAAGTAATTTTAAAAAGTGCTCAAGTTCCTACTGGACCCATAAGACAAAGCATCCCTTCTATATCCATCTTGTCATGATAATTCTGGATCTTATACATAGTCATCTGCTCTCCTAAATTCTAGTGGAAACACATGCAATCTGATCAGCCTATTCTCACAAGACAATCCACTCATTCCAGGTATCAGTCAGGTAACCTTGTTAGAAATAATTTCCAGCATGTTTACATTCTTCTCTAAATAAGGAGACCAGAACTGCGCACTGAACAAAGGCCTAACATCTACACTTTTCTCTTCAATTTCTTGTGAAATAAAAGACAGCATTCCGTTAGCCTTCTTCATTGCTTACTGCACCTGCATACTAATTTCCATGGTGCATACATGAGAAAACGTAGATCCCTCTGCACCTACAATTTTCTTCCGGGTTCAATAATGCGTTGCTTTTCTATTCTGCCTGTGAGAACAATTTTTCATTTTCTCACATTATACCTCAGCGAGATTTTTTGACCTCTCACTCAACCCCTCGATGTCTGTATGCAACTACCTCAGGTCTTCTTCACAACACACTTTTCTACATTGCTTTGTGTCTTCTACAGATATAGCGGTCGTGCCTTTTTCCCCCTCATCCAAGTCATTAATCCGAGTTGTGTGAAGTTCAGACATCAGCATAGAGGCCTGACTCCACCTTGTCACATTATGTCAATCAAAATAAAACAATTATGCTTAACTGTTTTCTGCCAATCTTCCATGTGGTTAATGTTATCTGTAACACATTCTACAAAGCAGAAGCACAAACAAATTTATATGTGACACTTTGTCAAAGGCCTGCTGAAAATTCAAGCACAACACAATGGGCTTAGTCTTATCCATATTATTCCTTCAAAAGGACTCCAATAAATTGGGTAAACATTATTTCACTTTCACAAGTGCATGCTGACTCTTCTCTATTACCTTGGACTTTTATGCCTAGTTTTAGCCTCCTCAAATGAACAATTTTAAATACCTTTCCCACAACACACATCATCTAACCAGCCTATAATTTCCAGTTTTCTACCTTTATTTTTGTTTTGAAGAGAGGGGTTAAGTTTGCTACTTTCCTGAATCTAGGGAATTATGGAAAATGAACATGAATTCATTTACTCATTGGTCATTTTTTATAAGCCTTATGATAAGGGTTTTAGGAGTTAGAGAGTTATCACCCCAGAGTCCCATCAATTTCCACAGTGGCTCAGTGGTTAGCACTGCTGCCTCACAGCGCCAGGGACCCAGGTTCAATTCCAGCTTTGGCGACTGTGTGGATTCTCCCAGTGTCTGCATGGGCTTTCCCTGGGTGATCCGGTTTCCTCCCACAATCCAAACTCATGCAGGTTAGGTGAATTGGCTGTGCTAAATTGCCCAGTGTTCAGGGATGCATAAGTTAGTGGTAAATGTAGGGGAATGGATTTGGGTGGGATACTCTTTGGAGGGTCGGTGTGGACTTGTTGGACCTAAGGTCCTGTTTCCATACTGTAAGGATTCTATGAATTTACTCAGTATTGTATCCTGTGATTGCAATTTCACGAAGTCTTGTCTCTTCCATTCACCTTCTGATTGATTTTAGTATCCTCTATAAGGAACACAGAAGCAAAACATTTGTTTTAACCCATTTCATCATCTGCAATTAACGTCCTATTCTCACTCTAAATAGGACAGACAGTTTACTTATCTCTCTTTTTTTATGTAGGTAAGTAGAGCCTAGTTATCTGCTTTTACATTCCTAGCTAGCTTCCTTACATACTCTAAACCCTTTCTCCTGATTGACCTTCAAGTTATTCTCTGCAATGCTCTACATTCTAACCTGGGCTCATCTTGGTGCAATATGTGCTTTTTCCTTAATTTGGTACTTCCCTTAAAGTCTTTAGTTAACCACGGATGAGCTCTCCCCTTGGAATTTCTCAAAAAGTATTTTGAAATATTCCCCGAAACACTCTCACTACTTCTCTATTGATTTGCTAGTTGTCTGTTCAGGATCACTTCAGCCAGCTCAGCTTTCATATCCACAGTATCTTTAAATTTAAAAAGAAGAGTATTACACTTGCCCTTCACTCTTTCAAACTGGATGTAAAATTTAAATCAGTAGATATAGCTGCCTAGTGGCATTGCAACTGTGAAGTCATTAACTATTTAACAGAGTTAGGACAGAAACAGACCTTTCAGTACAATCCATTCATACCGATCAAGTTTCATAAACTGAACCAAGTCCCACTTGTCTGCATTTGGCCAATATCCCTTCAAACTTTTCCTATTCATCTACCTATCCAAATATCTTTGAAACATTGTATCTATATCTACATCCACCAATTGCTCTGGCAGTTTAATAATACATTTTGTTCCCAATCTCAAATAAAACATTGTTAACCCCTTGGGTCAAACATTGATCCTTGTGGTGCCCTACTAGTCACACCCTATCAATGCACAAATGACTTTGGTTAACAGTCAGAAAGCAACGGTTACTCCACACCAGGACATTAGTTTCTGCCTTTTGTGCTTTAAATTTTTTGAAGCAACCTTCTTTGGGGAAACTTAGCAAAACCTTCAGATGCTCAAAAGTGTACTACATCTATTTTGTTCGTAACATCTGCAGCAAAAATCTCCAGTGTGTTTGTCAAACATTATTCCTATTCACAAATCCATTCTAATTATGCAGATCATTATCAACCAGATGTCTATTGATCCCAACCTTTTGTAATAGATTCTAACTTTCTCCCTCGCTTCCTCCTTAAAGGGGTGGTGAAATTTGCTACCTTCCACTTCACAGGAATCATTCCAGAAACTATACAATCTTGAAAGATAATTACCAGTGCATTGACTATCTTTATATCCACTTCCTTCAACATTCTGGGATGTAATTCATCAGGTCCTGTGGATTTATCAACTTTCAGTCCCATTAATTTCTCCAATTCAATCTTCTTGCAAATGCTAATTTCCTTCAGCCCTTCATTCCCCTTAGCCTTTTGGGATACTAGCTTCAATTTTTTTTTAAGTATCTTCCCCAGTCAAAACAAACAAGGCAATTATTTAGCTTCTCTGCCATTTCTCTATTCCTCATTATAAATTTCTGTGACTCGGCTGACAGTGGACTCTCATTCACTTTCCCTACATGCTCCTACCCCACCAAACAAGTCCTCACATCTCGACACCATCCAGTTCTCCTTGATCCAGGAATTCCCCACACAAGTTCGGGACACACGCATGCCCTCCATCTCCTCCATGATTCCCCGGTCCCCAACGCCTTACCTTCACCATGGACAAAGGGGATCTCCCATCCACAGCCTCCAATTTCATTGTTTTGCAACCCCACACCACCCGGTTCCAACTCTTACCCAAATCCTCAAACCTGACTCCTGCAATTGATCTATTGTCTCCACCCGTTCCTGCCCCACCAAACTTATCTCCTCATATCTTGGCACTGGCAGCCGCCGCCTTCCCCCACCATGGTCTTGGAACTCCCCACATACATTTGGGACACCATCCACACCCTCCACCTCCTTCATAACTTTCATTTCCCTGGCCCCCAATGCATATTCACCATGGACAAATCTCCTCCCCCTCACCTCATTCACTTTAGCCAAACATTTTCTTTGTATAACTATTAGAAGCTTTTACACTCCATTTTTATGTATTTATATTTTTGCTAGATGACATTCATTTTGTATTCTCCCTTTCCTGGTAATCCTTTAATTATATTCTCTAAACTTCCCAATCCTCAGAATTACTGTAACTTTGGGCAAATTTACAAGTTCTTTTCTTTTAAATTTGTGCAGTCCTAAACTTTTCTTTATTATTAACCATGACCGAGTACCTGCGTTTTATACCTTAAAGAAATATGGATATCTCTTAAAGAACTACACATTCCTTGTACGCAGTCTTGTCTTTTAATGTATTTTCCTTATGCACTTCAGCTAATTTTTGCTTCAAGCTTTCATTTCTCTTTTTCAAATTTAATATCTTTGCCTCAAATTGATTCATTCTTCCTTTAACTTTATTTGCCTTCTGCCTCAAAGTTCTGTTTCATTTAAATTTATGAGCTAGCTTCTCATGATCTCTCTCTATATAACCTCTTTCCCAGTTCCATTTATGCTGTTTGTTCTTACATACCCCACAGCTATGAGATTCCCCTCCCACCACAATTTCTTTCTATCCTGTGTTTAACTATTTCCATAATTAATAATATCAAGATTTATTTTTGGTGCAATCCTTTCAGCTGCTTGTCATAAACATTTAAAGATGAAGATACAGTTATGAATAAAAACAACTCATCTGAAAAATTAAAAACTTACCACTTTCATCATAGTACTGCTCTCCTTCCAAACAGCAGCAAACCCAAAGACAGCCATGAAAAAAATGAGGACACCAGCAATTGTGAGTACAGCAGGAACCAATTTACTAGCCAGTAAAGAAATGGGGTATAGGTTCAAATGGATGGAAGCACCCAGCCACATAAGCTCAATGCCAAACACCTAGAAAAGGAAACATTTTAAAGAAACGCTTCCAAGGTTATGCATTTGAAAACTTGTAATTGAACAAGTTTATACACAGAAGAGGTGGCAAGATAAATGCTCTTTATTACAAATACTTCAACTGGTCCTCCATTTTAAATTAGACGATAGCGGAAGATAAGCTGGGGGATGTTTAAAAAATTATATATACTGCCAGAGTGTCATCAAGAATTGTAACCTTAATCTATTTTAGGCAAGTCAATAATTAGAATAAAATTGATTCTTCACGTCAAACTATTGGCCCAGAGGAAAAGGATTTTACAGGAATTCTTTGAATCTTCAAGAGATTATTTTGCTTATTCAACCAGTGGCCCATACTGAATAGGAATGGGAGGATGACAACAGAGCAGGCATGTTTGACCCTAACCCTTTCTCCAATAAAAAGCCACAATACCCAACTGAAGAAAAAGAATGCAATACCCCTCCTAGCTACAAAAACATTTCTAACTCTGCTGGCACAAAAGGCTTACATAAACAAAAATCTCAGGATTCAGGAAAGTGCAGACTTTACAGATTAAGCAACTGATCTGTTTTTGTTTCTCCAATTAATCTGCAGAGAACATGTTAAGAAACATCAGCAGCATGTAGAGCTTTAACCAGACTGTTTTGGCCGAGAGGCAAGCCTACTACCACCATGCCTCAAATCCCACCATTAACCAGGTTACATGCAGAAAAGCATCGGTTCACCAGTAGAACGAGTTAGCCTTACTATGTTCCACATTTGTAATAGTTGGTAGGCTGACTCTTAAATACAAAGAAAATTGTGGTTTTAATTGATTATAAATGTAGAGTAGGAATTACCAATAAGTAAGTTGACAATGAGCTCATCACCTTACTAAAAGGAGTCCAAAAAAAAATCAAGAACGTGGATCTAAATTGCATTTCAGAGGCAACACCTTCAGTGTCTACGATCTTCAAGTACGGCAGTCTGTTTAGGCCTGATTTGCAAGGAAGGCAGGCAGGGACTGAGCAAGCATTCCACATCCCAGGGAGGTGGAATTTGACTCTTTCCCTGCCGACCAAGGCCAAGTTTTTGATTTTAAAAAAAGTGTGAAAGAGAAATCTCATTCTATAGCTGAAAAAGTAGGCTAGTGACAGCCTGTTCTAAAATGCAATAACGCTAATAAAAGTTGCGTCCCTTGTAAAATAGGCAAGCTGAAAAGAAGCGATTCAAAATAAAAAAGTCACTTTTTTAAAAAACAACCACACCTAACTATTAACAAGTTCCAATGAAGTAAGCGAGGTGTTGAAAGTACTGTTTGACTAGTGATCTATTCTGAGGTAGAGTATTCAGTGAATAAAAGTTTTCGTTGACAAAAAGAAAAATTCAAGAATTACTATGGAGAACTTTTGGGTCAGTTTGCCTTAATTAAAGAACGGTAACGGTAGTTACATTAACATGCTTAAAAAAATACCATGAAAAAGTCACTAGCGCACGTTTCAACAGACGGACTTATGGAAGGAGAGGAAGACGTCTAAACTAGTAAAATAAAACTGATTGATGTGATCATTTCTAGTCAATCATTAATGCCAGAGAACAGATCTAATTAGCACTTTTTATTTAAACCTGTTTTTCTAACTAACGAATCACTTAAAAAGTGTCTTTCGAATCTTTAAGTTCCAGCGTAACGAAAATGCAATTAACAAAAATTACCAAAAAGAGCAGATTAAGAGCACACAGGATGATTTTAAACATCACTACCCCACCTCCCGACTTCATGGTAAACCATACAATTGCACTCCAAACGTACCCAGCCTCAAGATTATATTGGTTACATTCCCTCAGCGTCAAAATCCCTCTTCACCAATGAAAACGCGGTTAATAAACCAGGGCCATATCATTACAAATGATACAACTGTGTCAAGTATAAACTGTTTTAAACGCAATACTCTGACAGTTTCTAACTAACCTGAGCTTTATTTAATAATGCTTCCGCTTTCATGCAGTTTACGAAATGATGTTTAAATCATTCTCATGAAATATCATTGAACTCAGACTTTAACTAGATTCTGTCTGACCTGAGTGTTTCCAACATTTTCTGTTTTTATTACAGATTTTCAGCTTTTGCAATGTTTATCTTTTATATTTTCAAATGATCTCTCCTGAAAATGAAGAGTGAACTGTATGGAAAATATTCAGCCTGGAGTCTGGTGTGCCACAAGGATCTGTTTTGGGACCTCTGCTATTTGTCATTTTTATAAATGACTTAGACTAGGCAAAGATGGATGGCTTAGTAAATTTGCAGATGACATTAAAGTCGGTGGAGTAGTGGATAGTTTGGAAGAATGTTACAGGTTGCAAGGGGACTTGGATAAACTGCAGAATTGGGCTGAGAGTTGGGAAATGGAATTTGATGCAGCTAAATGTGAAGTGATGCACTTTGGGAAGAATAACAGGAAGGCAGAGTACTGGGTCAATGGAAAGATTCTTGGTAGAGTGGATGTGCAGAGGGATCTTGGAGTCCACGTATATAGATCCCTGAAAGTTGCCACCCAGGTTGATAGTGCTGTTAAGAAGGCATACGAAGTGTTAGGTTACATTGGTAGAGAGATTGAGTTCTGGAGCCACAATATCATGCTGCAACTATACAAAACGCTAGTGTGGCCGCACTTGGAATATTGCGTACAGTTCTGGAAGGATGTGGAAGCATTGGAAAAGGTGCAGAGGATATTGCATAGTCTGGAGGGAAGGTCTTATGAGGAAAAGCTGAGAGACTTGGGTCTGCTGTCATTGAAAGAAGAAGGCTCAGAGGGGATTTGACAGAGACATACAAGATGATCAGAGGATTAGATAGGGAAGACAGTGAAAGTCTTTTTCCTAGGATGATGACATCAGCTTGTTTGAGGGGACATAACTACAAATTGAGGAGTGATACATTTAAGACAGGTGTCATAGGTAGGTTCTTTACTCAGAGAGTGGTAAGGGCATGGAATGCCCTGCCTACCAAAGTAGTTAACTCAGCCACATTGGGGAGATTTAAACTATACTTGGATAAGCACATGGATGATGATGGGTTAGTGTAGGGGGGACAAGCTGAGAATAGATCATGGGTCAGCGTAACATCGAGGGCCAAAGGGCCTGTTCTGTGCTGTATCGTTCGAGATTCTAACCGTATGTAAAGACTTGCATTTAAATAACACCTTTCAGATCCTGCTATATTCAAACTTGTTTTACAGCCAATGATATACTTTTGAAATGTAGCCACTATTAAAATGTTGAAAAGTCAGCAATCTCCAATGAACATCAAAGTAGCAATGGCATCATGATCTACTTTTTGTGATGTTGATTGAGCAGTAAATATTGGCCAAGACGTTACATATAATGACCCTGCTCTTCTTCAAAACACTGAGGTATTTTATGTCCACCTGAGGAAAAGGTGAAGTCATCATAGCTGAAAATGTGTTGCTGGTTAAAGCACAGCAGGTTAGGCAGCATCCAAGGAATTTCCTATTCCTTGGATGCTGCCTAACCTGCTGTGCTTTAACCAGCAACACATTTTCAGCTGTGATCTCCAGCATCTGCAGACCTCATTTTTTACCTGAAGTCATCATAGTCTAATTTTCTCACTAATGAGCCACAATAGGTGGCGGTTTAACCGAAGGACAACCACATCACGAAGGTCATCACCACCTGGGTTAGATCTGCTCTGGGATGAGTGATTCATCCTGACCAAACCTGTACTGTACTAAGCCTTGTGCTCCTCAGGGATATGATTGTCTACATGTAGGATGGGGGAGGAGGGGGTGTGCATCTGCCCCCTCAGCCTGGACCAGGGCCTTTGACAGGAGATTGCACACGTACATGTGGGATGCGGTGTCCGAAATGGCCTTTGGGGAGAGAATTCACAACGGGAAGAAAGTGAGGACTGCAGATACTGGAGATCAGAGTCGAGAGTGTGGTGCTGGAAAAGCACAGCATTGAGGTACAGGAGAATCGTTGTTTCAGTCATTAGCAATTCTTCAGGAATGAGGCTTGTGAGCCAATGGGGTGGAGAGATAAACTGGAGGGAGGTGGGGCTAGGGGGAAGGTAGCTGAGTGTACAATAGGTGGATGGAAGTGGGGGTAATAGTGATAGATCGAAGAGGAGAGCGGAGTAGATCGGTGGGAAGGAAGATGGACAGGTAGGACAGGTCATGAGGGCAGTGCCAAGTTGGAAGGTTGGATCTGGGGTAAGATGGCGGGAGGGGAAATGAGAATACTGATGAAATCCACATTGATCCCATGTGGTTGGAGTGTCCCAAGGCGGAACATGAGGCGTTCTTCCTCCAGGCACCAGGATGTTAGGGTTTGCCAATGGAGGAGGCCCAGGACCAGCATGTCCTTGGTGGAGTGGGAGGGGGAGTGGGGTTGGTTGGTGCACGTGTCCCGCAGATGTTTTCTGAAGCGTTCTGCAAGTAGGCATCCTGTCTTTCTAGTGTAGAGGAGACCATATCGGGAGCAATGCATAAAGTAAACGATAAGTGTGAAATTCTGATGGATGTGGAAGGCTCCTTTAGGGCCTTGGACAGAGGTGAGAGGGGTGCAGGTTTTGCAATTCCTGCAGTAGCAGGGAAAGGTGCCTGTTGGGGAGGGTGGGTTGGAGAGGCATGGACCTAACAAGAGCGTCACGGATGGAATGGTCTTTACAGAACGCAGATGGAGTGGAGAGATAAATACATTTCTGGTGGTAGGCTCCATTTGTAGATGGCAGAGATGACAGAGAATGATGCAATGTATACCAAAGTTGGTGGGGTGGAAGGTGAGGAAGGTCAGTCAATTAGAGTCATTCTATGTGATATCAAGAAAAAGCTCGAAGCACTGGATAATGTAAAGACTATGGGTCCTGACAACATTCCAGCAATAGTAAGGAGACTTGCCAGAACTTGCTGCATCCTTAGCCAAACACTAAAATCTACAATAATATGATAAATTGCCCATGCATGCCCTGTGGATAAAAACAGGACATATCCAACCCGGCCAATTATTGTTCCATCAGTAAAGTGATAGAAGGTGTCATCAACAGTGCTATAAAATAGCATCTGCTCAGCAATAACCTGCTCAGTGATGCCCAGTTTGGGTTCCACCAGGACCACTCAGCTCCTGACTTCATTACAGCCTTGGTTCAAACATGGAAAAAAGAGCTGAATTTCAGAGGTGAGGTTAGAATGACAGCCCTTACTATTAAGGCTGCATTTGACTGAGTGTGGTATCAAGGAGCCCTAGCAAAACTGGAATCAATGGGAATCGAGGGTAAACCTTCTTGGAGTCATACTGATATTAGGAAGATGGTTGTTGTTGGAGACTCAACACTGATTATTGGAAATGGTTGTGGAGGTGAGAATGGGCTCAGTAGGAGACCAGCAGACATCATCTCAACTCCGGACTTCCCTTCCGGAGTTTCTCATGATAATGACCAAGGCTCAGCAATCTTCAGTTGTTCCATCAATGACCTCCCCTCCATTGTAAGGTCAGAAGTGAGGATGTTTGCTGATGATTGCACAATGTTCATCATCACTTGCGCCTCTTCAGGTACTGAAGCAGTCCATGTTCAAATGCAACAAGATCTGCAAAATATCCAGGCTTAGGCTGAAGCAACATTTGTACCACACAATTGACAGGCAATGACCATCTGCAATAAGAGACAATCTAACCACCGCTTCTTGACATTCAATGGCATCACCATCACTGAATCCCTACTATCTGCATCCTGGAGATTACCATTAACCAAAAACTTAACTCAATATTGCCGTATGAATACAAAAGAAGTCAGAGGCTCTCCAGAGCCTGTCTGCCATCCAAAAGCACAAGTCAGGAGTCTGATGGAATATTCCCCACTTGTTCGGATGGCTGCAGCTCCAACATTTGTTTGATGCTAAACAAAGCTGCCCACTTGACTAGTATCACATCCACTACATTGAAGGTAAATTAAGAAACATGTTATGATAGTACGTCCCTTGCAGAACTACTGGCAACCATCTGACAAATAACAATCAAAGGATTTACTAAGAAGGCAATAAAGCAGTCAAAATTGGGATCAACAGCCGAAAACAAATGGGTTTGCTGTACAGATTCTGTTCATGAAATGTGGGACAGGATTTTTCAGTTGGGATGATTTCCCTCCCTGCCTGCAAAGAGTCATTAGGGAACTTATCCCACTGGTACCAGCTGTCCTGTAACAGTTTAAATCATTCAGCAAGGTTGTAACTGTCTGAGGGAGCAAGCCATATGGATAGGCAGCAGCTCGGTGGTTCTAGCTGTTTGGAGTTTGACTTCACAACATGGAAATATACATTCAGCTCAAATGCTTCAATGCCACTGATTATACTTAGATTCCATGGTACTGCTTACTAACTCTTACATTACATTATAAATGCTGGAGTCATAGAGAAAGCCTTATTCTGGATTTATAGATTACTAGTCCAGTGACATCACTACTACACCACCATCTCCCACTCTAAATGTATTGCCTTTATTGTTGGATAAGAGCAAATATTTAAATACCACATCATCAATGCATTTTGAAAGCATCTGACAATGTCAACATTGCAGCAGACTTCCAAATGAAGGCTCATGTTTGAAAATGAACATTCATTCTGGAGACGTTACACTGTTAGTATGATGTCAATTCAGCTCTGTTTGCAATAACTGTAAATGTTGCTATCTTTACATACATGTTTTTAAAGTAACTTTTAACACATTTCCTTAGTAATCATTGACCCAGAATTTTGTTTCAACGGTGACATTGTGGCAAAACTGGCAGAAATCCCCAAAAATGGCAGTAGAATAGAGTAGGCTCCTATTCCACATTTGCACCATCCACTTTTCTTTTCATTTCTTTTTTTTTATTTCTCTCTTCTCAATTTTTTTCCCTCTTCTGTTTTATTTTACCTACCTTTTGGTGAAAAAGTCATCACAACGACAATATCGGCGGCAAGTGAGCCCATCAGCATGGACTTGTGGTGGAGGTGTTGGTGGTGGCGGCGGCAGAGGTAAGTTTGGGCTCCTGGCGGCTTCTGCATCGTCAAGGCAACTCTAGTGCTGATTCATGGCTGTTGTTGCTGCTGTTGCTACAGAGGTGAGTTTGGGTTCCTGGAACTGTCTGCTTCCAGCACAGATTAATGAAAACGGTTGTGGAGGTGAGATTGGGCTCAGTAGGAGACCAGCTGATATCAGCAGCAGCTATATCAGCCAGGTGGGCCCAAAGTAGACTCATGGAGGTGGCGGAGTCAAGTTTGAGCTAATGTGGTAGCTGACGGCATCGGTGGTTTCTGCATTGGCAAGGTCCAGCGAGAACTCATAGAGACGAGGGGGTTGGTGGAAGCAAGATTAGATTAGATTCCCTACAGTGTGGAAACAGATCCTTCAGCCCAACCAGTCCACACCGACCCTCTGAAGAGTAATTCACCCTCCCTCTGACTAATGCACCTATCACTATGGGCAATTTAACATGGCCAATTCACCAGACCTGAGGGATGGCACGGTGGCTCAGTGGTTAGCACTGCTGCCTCACAGCACTAGGGTCCCAGGTTCGATTCTGACTGACTGTATGCAGTTTGCACATTGTCCTCATGTCTGTGTGGGTTTGCTCCGGTTTCCTCCCACAATCCAAAGATGTGCAGGTCAGGTGAATTGGCCATGCTAAATTGTCCATAGTGTAAGGCGCATTAGTCTGGGTCTGGATGGGTTACTCTTCGGAGGGTCAGTGTGGACTGGTTGGGCTGAAGAGGAGAAAGTGTAGAGGGAGGAAGAGAGCTGCTTCAAAGAAGGCATCCTTGGGTTCCTGAAGAAGGGCTTATGCCCGAAACATCGAATCTCCTGTTCCTTGGATGCTGCCTGACCTGCTGCGCTTTTCCAGCCACACATTTTCAGCTCTGGTTGGGCTGAAGGGCCTATTTCCACACTGTAGGGAATCTAATCTAATCTAATCTTTGGACTGTGGGAGGAAACCAGAGCACCTGAAGGAAACCCACACAGACATGGGGAGAATGTGCAAACTCTGCACAGGCAGTCACCCAAGGCTGGAATTAAACCTGGGACCCTGGTGCTGTGAGGCAGCAGTGCTAACCACTGAGCCACTGTGCCACCCATAAATGGTGCTGAAAGTTAGTGACTTTCATTCCAACGTCGGTACTGACCACCAGGCCCATAGCCCATGCTGGAGCATTTAACAAGAATGACTATTAAGCTAGGCACTTTCTTTATTTCTCCATTTTTCATACTTTATGTTCTATGTTTTGGATTTATTTTCCTGTGTTTTAAGATGGCACTGACGATTGGCAACACTATGCATCAGTTTTCACTGTATCTTATAATATGATGCACATGACAATAAATAAATAAAATCAAATAAATAATTCAAATCAAAAATTAAGAATTTCCAAATGCGTTTATTTCAATTTTTGCAGTGGCCCAGGATTCATGCATATGATGTTCACAGTGATGGCTGGTCATCTGTCTCTACTCAAACCTTGTTTTGGTAATGCTGCTGTCTGGAACCTGGAGTGCATAGAGCAGAGCAGGTCTGTTTCAGTGAATTTATTTTGGTTATCAGGCACTCTCATGTTTGGAACAGTGAGGTATGTACCCCAATGGATCTGATCTCAGGACCCTTGGGTTGGGATTGGGGTGAAGTGAGTTCACTAATTTCAGGATTGTGAAAGATATACAAGAATATGGCTAAGAAGTACATAAATTCATTAGGACCATCAAAGTGATCAAATAGCTTTGTTTATTGAATACATTTTCAGAGTTTGTTTTTTTTTAATCAAGCGACGCCATCAATAGATGTTGACATGGTCTCTGAGGTTTACGCATGGTGGATGTTAATTGAGTTGGAATGGAAGGCAGAGGACAGAGAGAGCAGGGGCTTGGGGAATGGTCTGAATTGGCACTAAATTGGCATGGGGGCCAGAAGGGCTGGGTTACTGAATACAAGAACTATGAAGGGTCAGGATGGTGGATATGGGGCTGTCAGTTGACATAGGCAGTTTAAGGGGCAATGGGGGTATGCGGGTAGGAAGAGGAGCAAGGAAGAGTTGATGGGCATGAAGAGGCATGGGGTTGGCATGGACAGCACATGGGGAAGGGCTGTTGGGATGTTTTTCGTTTTATTTTGTTCAAAGTTAAACTGCACGATAATGCAGGGAGGCAGTCCTTGTGCCAGGCCATATCCACAGCTTGCAGCCTCTGCTCTCATTCCAGGATCACCTGGCCCTCCAAGGGACCGCTCCACCCTGGAAATAGAAGCTCATGTTCCAGGGCACATTTTTTCCCTTAGGTTGTATTTATGGAGCTGGGACATGACCAGTCTCCATGCTCCCAAAGCAGAATAAAAAGATTAGGACCATTATTTTCATATCACCTATATTGATTCCATATGTATTAGCTGTGCAGAGATAGCAAACTAGTCAATTCAAACTGCTATGTAAGGATGTCAGAGTCTGAAGGAGTTATTGTAGAGGTACACCTCAAGCATCATCCACTATGATGATGTCAGAAGGGGAAACAGCTTAGAATTTCAAAGGAGAAGGACTTACCATCTGGGTCTTCCTCAAAGCCTCTGTTTTATTAACTTAACTTGTATATAGTTGCTGTAATGCAAAAAGGGACATACTGTTTAAGACAAAAAACCTTTTTTCAATTGATTGCCAAATGATTTCCCTCTTCTACACTGAAGACCTCAGCCTGAAAGAAGATTGTAGTTCCAAATCTGCCTTATAGTGAGCATTCGCATGGATATCTCATGTAACATGATAAACTGTGATAAAGATTTCTCATACACACTAATCAATACATGTAACATATTAGTGTTGCTCACAGATGGAGGGACAGAGCAAGTCTGCTGTAATCTCCTACATAGTCAAAAAGTGTGACGCTAGAAAAAGCACAGCAGGTCAGGCAGTACTTAGGAGCAGTAGAGTTGATATTTCGGGCATAACCCTTTATCAGGGATGTGGAGGAGGAAGGGGGCTGAGAGATAAATAGGGGAGTGGTGGTGGGGCCGGGGGAAGGTAAGTGGGATGGTGATAGTAGATGCAGGTGGAAGGTGATGGTGATAGGTCAGTGGGGAGGGTGGAGCAGACAGGTAGGACAGATCAAGAGGGTGTTGCCAAGTTGTAAGTTTGGGTCTGGGATGAGATGGGAGTGTGGGGAGATTTAGAAACTGATGAAGTCTGTGTTGATGCATTGTGTTTGTATGGTCCTGAGGAAGAAGATGAGGCATTTTTCCTCCAGTTAGCAGGTGGCTTTATATAAACTGAAAACAGTATAAAAGGTTAGCTCACTCTGACTGATATTTGGAGTAACAGGCTTATCTTGGATGGGTCAACTGGGACGACACCAAATCTCAGAGCCTATGGAAATTCTGGTGCTCCTTCAGTTAAAATGCAACTCATCCTTTTTGTACTGGTCCCACCTTTTCAAGAGATCCCAATAGTCCAGAAATCTGAAACCCTCCCCTAGCACCAGCTCTGTGCTATCTACCTATTGGGGTGGCTCTGTAGCTCAGTGGTTAGCATTGCTGCCTCACAGTTCAGGGACTTGGGTTCATTTCCAGCCTCGGGTGACACTCTGTGTGGAGTTTGTACATTCTCCCCGCGTCTGCATGTGTCTCCTCCGGGTGCTCCGGTTTCCTCCTACAATCTAAAGATGTGCAGGTTAGGTGAATTGGCCATGCTAAATTGTCCATAGTGTTCAGGGATGTGTTGGTTAGGTAATTAGTCAGGAATAAATGTAGAATAATAGGGTAGGGGAACAGGTTTGGGTGGGATACTATTCGGAGGGTTGGTGTGGACTTGTTGGGCTGAAGGGCCTATTTCCACACTGTAGGGATTCTATTCCTTGCCTCACCACCCTGTAGCACAGGGAATAATCCAGACATTATAGGTTAAATAAATAAAGTATTGTAATATCCACATTAGGTGAATGCAGCCTGGTTTCATTAAAGCAGCAATCACTGAAAAAAATACTACACCCTGGAAGAAGCATTCATGCCAAAGATGTATTTGTTTGGTTTCCATTGAATAACCTTTTCAGTTGCCTAGATCACTTCGGAACTACAATTCTGTCTGAAAAGAATCATTCACCTCTGACTTGTATGCTCTAAGTAGTTGTTAGCATATGACAGTGGCATCATTCCTGGTAAACCACTTTGAAATGCTGGTCAAATCAAATGCCTGTTCAGAGATGAACATGCAGCATTGCACGGACTTGTTCTGCAGTGCACGTAACAACCGACACAAAGAAAACCCGATAATGTAGCCTACTCCAGCCCTAAAACAAGGTGAAGATTTCAATCACAATGGGAACTTGTCTGTACCACATATATCACAGCTGAGTTGTCTGTAACAAGACATCTACAAGAATTGCCAAAGCACGAGAACCTTTGGCAGACTTCAAATATCCATCGAGAATTAAAAGGAGTAAATCTGTTTTGCAAAATGAATGTCTATAGAGCAATAGTTCTGCCAATTCTTCTCTAAGCAAGAACTGGACTCTGCATCAGTCGCATGTCATGAAGCTTAAACACTTTCTCTAGAGCTGCGCTCAGAAGCTTCACAAGATCAGGTGGCACTGGAGGATTTACCTGAGTTGGTTTGCAAAGCATCCACACCATATTAAGATGCTCATATCTGAATTGGACTGCTTATGTCCTGTCACTCACTTAACCAAAAATGAACCTTCCATGGAGAGCTTAAGTCTGGCATGTGCTCTCATGGCACTCAAAGCAAATGTTACATGAACACGCAGAAGGTTTCATTTAGAAGTTTTGATATTGACTTTGAATTTTAGGAGGTACAATAAAATTTTTAAAGAGTTATGGCCTTCTTTGAAAGCAATCGTATTTCAAAGGCACCCTGAGCCAGAAATGTACACCGAAAATTCACTCATCTGAGGTACCCTGTATTGTTTGCAGCAAAATCTTCTTAGCACAGACCAACCGACAGCTACACCCTACTAGAACCATACATAGCAAATGTTGAACATGATCATCTTCATCTTGCAGGATGAATAACAAACGTAAAAGAAGTAGAATCAAGTTATCAGTAATAAATGAGTACAAATAATTGAAGTTGAATACTCTCCACGCGTATTAAAAATTCAGTGTGTTTCCAATGTTTCTTGTTTTTATTCTCAAGATCAGATATCCTGGCAGTATGAACTGGAATAAGGTAATATGCATGAAACAGCAAGAAAGGTTGCATATCTTAAAAGCAAAATACCTGGCTAAGATTATCTTTAATAGTGTCATTAAAGTCTTGCAATGTTAATGACAAACAGGTTTTTCTGGATTTCCTTTTGCAAGTTTACTGGAAAAATTAATTTATTTATTTTGATATATTTATTCAAAAGCAAAGGAATTTCAGATAGAAATCTTGAGACATACGTTGCTAATTTTGCAAAACATTAATTTGTTCCTCATGAGTTTTAAAAGTTAGAAGATAAGGTAACAGAGAATAAATTTGTATAGCTTTTATGGATTAAGGAAGAGAAATCCAACTATTGGAGCATAACCTGCACTAACTCAATCTTATTTAGAAAATAACAAAAAGGTGCAATTGGTAACCATAGACTTGTAAGTTTAATATCAGTCATAGAACAAACTACATTTAAATTGTTGTATTGGACCAGATGGATAAATACTTGATAAAGTTCAGAAGGTTAATGGTAATGAGTATTTATTCAGGAAAAGGATGACACTCTTAACTAACTTGTTGCAATTGTTTATATTATCAATGGGTAATGGAGATGCATGAATAAATATCAAAAACTTTAGATTTTCAGAATAAGTTGGAAGAGTTTCTATACTGGAGATTAAGTCAAACTCTGGAAAAGATCACCAAGTATAAACAGCCATTGAACAAAAGGGAAGAGAGAGTGGCTCAAATAGAAACTTTCCCAGCTCAACAGCTTGGATTAATATTGGATGCAGATACAAGTTGAATGGTGTGCAATTTTATAATGACAAGAGGACTGGTAATTTCAATTGGAATGGAGATTCTACTACTAAGGTGGAGCTGTGTTTGAAGTATTTTCCCAATTCCTTTAAGGCCACAAAGTCTCACTGCTGCAGCATTGCAGCAAGCAAGACACAAATTTTGATTGATTACAATTTGACTTAATGTCAGAAATTCTCATTAGAAATTGTGTTAAATTTCTGAGTCTTGACTGGCAAAACATAAGAAATAAAGCCACCCTCTTTGAGTATATGCATATAGGTTTTAATTGTGAATGGGGATTAATGCTTTCAAAGCAAATGTTAATGTCTATATGTTATTAAAATTATTGCTCATAACTTGAACTATAAGATGATCATAAATGAGAAAGTATTTTATTTCAATATCATGTTTTATAACATTTCAGGCTTTGATAGCACCCAAAAAGTGCTTTATTTTTTAAAAGTCTAATCACTGTTATGCTGGAGAAAATGTGACAGCCAATTTGCACCAAGCTGCCAAAAAATGCAGTGTAAACATGTGTAAGTGGAATCACAATATTCATATGTAAGAGTTGCCTGTCACACTGCACTCACTATGAGACATTGGGACATGAGTTTCAATGTACACAGCCAACTCCAGTAGCCATTTCAGTTTAAGTTGAAATGAATGTTTTTTTTCAATTCAATCCATTTCTTTTCTTTATTTTTGAATTGCTTTTTCACCATCTTGCCGCTACCCTGACAAATGTTCTGCAAAATATTTTCAATTATTTTCCTGAAAACCCAGTTGGGCCCTCCTGTTTTGTCCCATTGGACCTGCTCTGAGGTCCTGTATCTTTCTTTAACCTGTGGTTGCATATGTCTGTGCCCTGTTGAGCTCCATCTTAACACTGATTCTTTCTTAATTTGCCAGATCTTATATCCTGTTTTCATTCTAGAAACTATCACATTCTTTCTGTTTCAAGAGCTGCAGCAGCCTCCTATACTCTTGCCTGCCCAAGACTGACTTAAGCAGCCTGTTACTGGTCTTCACCAAAAACTGGCTTTTGAAGTCCAAGGCCAGGGCACCTTGAAGTTCTTCTCCAGGACTTTATTGAAAGATTGCATTGCTAGTATCTAATAGTACGATCCACCTAAAGTTATGAGGAAGTTTTATTTTAGGATTTGCTGTTCTCTTATCATCGTCTCCTTTTTCAGAGACTTTCCAGACCTATTGTTTCAAATTTCCTTTGGCTCCATTTTTGAATTCAGCAAATTTTTAGAAAATTGTCACTTGCCTTTTATTGTTCTGCCTTGTACTGTTTGCTAACCTCTGCTTGGCACTTTTGTATCTCAAACCTTAATAATATATTATCACTTTTTAAAAATTCCCTTGAATGTCTGTTTTTATCTTCTACCTCATCTAAGTCTGTATCTTCAGCCTCAGACCACACTTTCTCCTTACCTCACCAGCAGGTGAATTTTGGAGACAATTCACAATGTTGGGGTCAGTTCTACAAAAGGACGTTGAGACATCCCACCATTTTTCAGTCAGATGCTGAAGTTGAACATGACTCCCCCATTGTATTTATCTATTAATCCCCTCTGACCACTTGATGGTTTTTGGCATGTTATTACAGACATGTTGATCAAAAACAAAGTATAGTATAAATTACATGAATGACTTTGTGTTCGGGACAAAACCAGTATTTTTGAAGCTGAGGCTGGAATTGATGAAGAGAGTCATTGAAAGGTGTATCGTTGCCAGTGAGGAGTATGGAGAGCAATTATGATAACCTGAAAACCAAAGAATGCCATTGATTCTGATCATTTCTTGCTCAATATGATTTTCTATTTTCAGATCCAGTACTTTGTCAGTATTGTTCTATCCTTTATTGTAAGGCAGTGTAATTCTGACTATATCATAAGACCTTTTATTTTATGTGGCATAATGACGCTTTTGCCTGCTTCTAGAATCATAGAATTTTACAGAGGGATAACATACATGTCCGTAGCTGCTCCCAAAACAGCTGCCCAGCCTATTCCACTCACTTTTGAAATCTCATATAGATTTCGCCTCCACCACTTTCCCAGGCAGTACATTGCAAATTTTAATAGCCCTCTGAGTAAAGAATTTCTCCTCATTTCACTCATCGCTCTCTTGCTGACAGTATTGTAATAATGACCCTAATTACTGATATGCCAGCCAGTGGTAACATAATTTCCTTCTTTACGCTGTCAAAATTCTTTATAACTTTGAGCACCTCAATAAAAACACCTCTTAATCTTCTCAGTTCCAAAGAGAATAAGCCTAATTTCTCTCATTTTTCCTTGTATCTAAAGTCGCTCATTCCTGGTATCATTCTAAGAAATCTCCTTTGTATTTTCTCCAGGGCATTAAAATTATTCTTTTTATAAATTTGACAATGTAA
The DNA here is from genome assembly GCF_020745735.1 of Hemiscyllium ocellatum. Lineage (NCBI taxonomy): Eukaryota > Metazoa > Chordata > Chondrichthyes > Orectolobiformes > Hemiscylliidae > Hemiscyllium > Hemiscyllium ocellatum. The sequence continues at coordinate 60,441,954 of NC_083407.1, read as the reverse complement.
GTGGTAGCTCATTTGGACATGCATAAGAGAAAAGTTAAACATTGGAATTATGGCCTTGCTATTACCCTGTTCCTGTAGAAAAATCTGATAATAAAATCCAAATCTTCACTATATAATGCTGAGCCATACTATCGCTACTGTCATGGAAGTTAAAATTATAATCACTTTCAATATATTCAGGCAATGTTATTCCATGGAGACAAGAAACTGCCTCTGCATTTTCTGATTTTATCACACTTAATACTAACTAACTTCACAAAAATTAAATTCTTCCCCATTTTCAATTTGTCTCTGCATCAGTAAAGTGTATATTATGATTCTATTATATTGCTATATTTGGAAACATTTATGATAAAAATTTTGAGAAATGTATATCATTTAATTTTTTACTCACCTCTACTGCTCTCACACGATATGGCAAGCATTCACTGACTCAATGAAAGCAGTCAGACCTAGTAATTTCAGGCTAATGCAAGTAAAAGAAAACATTTTGTCAAAGCTTTTCATCTCGTATTCATCATGACAATTCACAAGAATACCAATTCAAAAGGAAAACCAACAAGTAATCTGCATGAGAGGAGAATTCGGAGTGGCTGGCCAGTGGATTCTAATTTGTAGAGGTGTTACCATGGAGAATGCACCAATTACTGATTTAAAAATCACACAACACCAGGTTATAGTCCAACAGGTTTAATTGGAAGCACTAGCTTTCGGAGCACTGCTCCTTCATCAGGCGGTTGTGGAGGACAAAATTGTAAGGCACAGAATTTATAGCAAAAGTTTACAGTGTGATGTAACAGAAATTATACATTGAAAAATACCTTGATTGTCTATTGAGTCTTTCATTTGTTCGAATACCATGATAGTTTCAGTTCTTTCATGTGTAAGTCACAATACTTTTTTTAAAAAGTTGCATTCTCAGCTTAACTATAACAATTGATGTTAGCTAGACAGTACGTTGAAGGTGTTAGCTCCCTGTGTTCTCTGTCTATGCCCCCCTACACATTAACAGCACAGAGATGGAACGAGTTGAGAGTGTCAAGCTCCTGGGAGTGGTCATCCACAACAAGCTTTCTTGGACTCTTCAAGTGGATGCACTGGTTACAAAGGCCCAACAAAGTCTCTTCTTCCTCAGCCAGCTGAGAAAGTATGGCATGACGACGAATACCCTTGCCAACTTTTATAGGTGCGCCATCGAGACCATTCTGTCTGGATGTATCACTACCTGGTATGGTAACTGTACCATTCGAGAATGGAGACAGTTACAGAGAGTGGTGAACTCGGTCCGGACAAACACAAAGGCCAACTTCCCATTCTACCCTACTGTTGTTAGAATGCTGAATGGGCTCACAGACTTTTAGCATTTGCCTGTACCTGTGTGTTGGCTTTTGCTGCTGTTTACCTATTATTTACCTATCTATGCTACTTAACTTTATGATCTGCCTGTATTGCTCCAAGACAAAGTTCTTCACTGTACTTCGGTACACGTGCCAATAAATTCAGTTCAATTCAATTCAATAATTCCAAATGTTGGAGAGATTGGAGGAAACCACTGGGTTGTCAGGATATGAAAGGTCAGTGGACCTTCTAGAAACCAGACAGATGATTAGTTGCTAGTAAACTTTCTACCAGTACTGGGACTTGGAACAAGGGAGTCCTGGGCTTCCAAGAGCTTAACTTGGTAGCACCAAGGAGGAGGCGGTTGCTGCTGTTGAGTACATGGGCTGAAGGGTTGCTCACAGGAAAAATGGTGGGATTTTAAATGAAGAGGAAACCATGGATCAGACACCAGGGGAGAGAAGTGATTCTCAGTGGCCACAACTCCCTGCACCCCCAACGCCCACCCACCAGTCTGATGTCCATTCCCTCATTTGTGCATTAGTTAACGAAGACCAAGAGAGCCACAAACACCCCGAACCCATTGACTGCCTGCACTCGCTGGTGAGCCAATTTGGCAGGCAGACTCTTTCTGATCCTGCCTATAAAGTTCAAGTAATTTCAGCCAAAGCAGGAATACACCCTTAAGTGGTCACTAACTGACTATTTAAGGGACTTAATTAACAGCAAGGTGGGAAGATGGAATTGGACCTTCCACCTAGAATTTTATTTAAACAGACATAGGTGGGGTTCTGTAAACCACAACCCTGCCTAATTATGTTCTCTTCCTGTGTCTGGGTGGGAAGTTTCTGTTCACAGTATTTTGGATTCACTGGAACATATAGGCAGCCTACTTCTAACTGTTTTGAACTAGCCCACTAGAGCCACATAATATTGTCTTTCAGGTGTTCACTCCAACTTTGCACCACCTGGTCTCTCCCCAGTAAGTATCGTAGATGAGCTAGTTTGGATTTAAGGCTGAATTCCATGATTCTGTGCCAATACAGTGGTGCACTGGTGCATAGTGCTTCCAATTATTTTAAACATTTGTATCAACTTCCAGGAAAAAAAACCTGTTTGGTGTAACTTACAACAAAATATATACTCCAGTTTCTCTACAGCAGCTAAAACTTAGAGAGCTTAGTGATATGAGCAGTTGGGTGCTAAATGAATTAATGTTATGTCACTATCATTGGTGGTGTTTATTTAAGACAAATATATGTTGATGCTTACATTAAAATGCTAGTCACCTGTTGCATAAGATGCTATTCAGCCATCGAGTCTCTGCCGACTCGCAATCCCGTGGATCCCATGACCATGCACAATCTCTGTGGGACAGCAAACACATTTCGTTCAAGTGCCCATACAATTTCTTTGAAATTACTGATAATTTCTCATTCCATTGCCCTTGTGGATGTCGAGTTCTAGGTCATTGTTACACACTGTAAAAACTTTCTTCCTCACATTGCCCCAGCATCTTTTACCCAAGACCTTAAATCTGTTTCCTCTAGTCCTTGTTTCATCAACTAACAGGAACAGTTTTTCCTAGCCTACCTTTTCTAAGCTGGTCATAATTTTGTTCACTTGTAGACATATGAACAAGGAAGAAGAGTAGACCACTCAGCCTTTTGTGTCTGCTCCACCATTCAATAAGATCAGGGTTGATCTGACCTTAACCTCAACTCTACATTCCTGCATATCCTTGAGTCTTTCATCAACCACCTCTCCCCTCCACCCGCACCTTGGTAATCAATAATCTGTCTATCTCTGCCTTAAAAATATTTGAAGATTCTGCATTCACTGCATTTTGAGTTGGGGATTTCAAAGATTCGCAACACCCTGATTGAAAAATATCCTGATCTCTGCCTTAAATAGGTGATCACTTATTTTAAAACCATGACCCCTCATGTTAAATTTTCCCACAAGAGGAAATATTCTTTCCAAATCTACCCATGTCAAGTTCCCTCAGGCAGTTATGTGTTTCAATTAAATCAATCACCTTTAACTCCTCTGAATTTCAGAGGATAAATGGTCAAACCTATTTAGCTTTACTACAGAAGACATTCTGCTCATTCCAGGTATTGGTTGAGAAAAACATCTCTGAACTGCTTCCAATGTATTAACATCATTACACAGTACTCCAGGTGTGGTCTCACTAATGCCCTATATAACCTAAGCATAACCTCCCTACTCTTGCATTCAATTTCCCTCACAATAATGCATAACATTCTATTAGCTTTCCTGATTACTTGTTGTACCTGCATACCAACTTCTGTAATTGATGCCCAAGGCTATTCAAATCTCTCTGCATCTCAGAATTCTGCAACCTCTCACCATTCAAATAATGTGCTTCTCTTTTCTTCTTTGTCAATTTTACACTTTCCCACATTATACTCTATTTGCCAGATCTCTACCCACTTGCTTAACCTATCTATAAATCTTTGGAAGTCCTTATATCCTTTTTACAGCTCACTTTCCTACCTATCTTTGTGTCGTCAGATAATTTAGCTACCATACCTTTCATGCAAATCATTGATTGGAAGGAGTTCAGGCCCCAGCACTGACCTTCATAGCACATCAGTCATGACATCCTGCCAGCCTGAAAGTGTCCAATTTATTCCTACTCTCTGATTCTTGTTAGCCAGCCAATCTTCAATCAATACCAAATTTTTATCCCAACATTATGAGCTTCTTTTTTCCACAATAACCTTTGATATGGTACTGTATCAATGTCTTCTGGAAATCTAATTATAGTACATCCATTGGTTTATGAATAGTGCAAATTACCTCTTCAAACATCTCCAATAAATTAATTAAATATGATTTCCCTTTGACAAAATTCTGTTGGCTCTGCCTGAGTGGCTGATTGTTTCCAAATCCCGGGACTGGAATTGGAGGTTGCCTTTGACTTATTGTGTTGAGAGCCCCCTGACAGAAGGAAATCAAGGCTTTTGATTTGAATGGACATGATTGGCCACAAGCTTTCTGACATTGTGCCTGCACTAATTAGCAAAACAATATAGCAATACCATCAGCCTAATATCTCTGGCTGAGGGGGTATAGTAAAAAAAGAAAAGGCAATGCAAGACAATGATTTTGTGAGCATCCATGTAGCTTCAGAGTGAATGTAATGACAGCAAGTGAACAGGCCCAATCTGCAGCCTGGTCTAGTCCATGAACTTGAGTGCTAAATGTCCTTGCAGCAGCATTGTAATGATAATTGCAGGTTTAGCCCGACATGCAGCAGTAAATCGCAGGATCATCTTGTCGGTCGATCAAAAATGTGGCATGAGGGTTGGTAGATTCTGGCACATATCTAATGCCAACATCCATGGACATGGAATGTGTGTGGCCAGTGCCATGTGCCATGCTCAGAAATGTTGTTGCCTGGTGTCCAATGTGGAGATAAGAGCAAGCTGTGAGCTGAATTTGCCAAGAAACCATTCTGTATTCTATCACAAGAATTCTCAGTGCCTAGCTTGTCTGGTGCATCTGGTACAATAGAAAACTGCATAATAATGAGCTTAAATGTGCAGTTACTAAGGTTATTAATGAGCAATAAGCCTCTTTCATAAACAACTCACTGTTGCTGAGTGAGAAACTTGACTCAACAAACAGCAGATGCATAAAATTTGCTTCAGGTTGCTCCTGACATTGAGATAGATGTTTGCTGGACTTCTTGCCCAATTCTGCCTAACTCTCACTTGTTATTCAGGCCTTTTGAAGATTGTGCTCCAAACGTCTATTATCCTCCTGTCTGAAAAATAATTGTTAACTATGATTTTCTTTCCTTCCTTAAGTCATATTTTTTAATCAATTGAATAATGACCATCCTATTAAATGAGTCACAATTTTACTAACCATCCATATGGTACTTTGTCAAACACTTTCTTTAAATCCATGGAGTTTATATAAACCAAATTTCATCTTTTGCTATTACTTCAAAAAATTCAATTAGCTTGGTCAAGCACTATCCTACACTGTCTTTAATCAAAGGTAACCTGCAGTATCTGTTTCAACACTACATTCTCAGACAGTCAACTGATGCCCAATTTTAATTTCATCTCACACAGCTTGCTGTCAGTAGTTGATTTGATCCAAATCCTTTTACATTTTGACACTGAAATGGGAGTGTCACTTGCTAAGCTATCATTTCTTTTTGCTCATCTGCAGTTGCACTAAACTGTTTGAACAAATTTAAGAGTTTTATTAAGTTCCTTCAGCATCAATTATATTGGTGTGAACTTGAAGTCACAGATGGGGTTGGTAGATTTATTTCCCTGAAGGAGGTCAGAGAACCATTTGGGCTTTAAGACAATCCAGACCTACCACTGTATAATTTAATGGCCGAACAAGCTTGAGCAGATGAATGGTCTAGTCCAATTTTTTGACAGATATGTGCTCAATTATTTAATGATACCGGTTTCTTATACCTGACAATAAATATTAAAAAAAGGTAATTCACAAAATGCCATGATGGAATGACAACAACTTCTGCATATTCATTCAGTCCTTTGGAATATGAGTCATAGTTATACAGCATGGAAACAAGCACTTTAGTCCAATCAATCCACTCTGATCACATTCTCAAACTATACTAGTCCCATTTGCCTGCACTTGGCCCATATGTCTCCAAACCTTTTCTATTCATGAACTGATCCAAATGTCATTTAAATGTTATCACTGTACCTGCATACACCACTTACTCTAACAGTTCATTTCACACATGAATTTCTCTCTGTGTAAAAGAAAACTTGTCCTTCGTGTCCTTTTTAAATTCTTTCTCCTCTCACCTTAAAAATATGCCCCTTTATTTTGTAAAAAATGAGGTCTGCAGATGCTGGAGATCACAGCTGCAAATGTGTTGCTGGTCAAAGCACAGCAGGCCAGGCAGCATCTCAGGAATAGAGAGTTCGACATTTCGAGCATAAGCCCTTCATCAGGAGGGCTTATGCTCGAAACGTCGAACTCTCTATTCCTGAGATGCTGCCTGGCCTGCTGTGCTTTGACCAGCAACACATTTGCACCCTTTGTTTTGTACTCTTCCATGTTAAGGGAAAGGTCCTTGCCATTCACTTATCTATGCCCCTCATGACTGAGAAACCTCAATAAGGTCACCTCTCAACCTCTTATGTTCCCACGAAGAAAGTCCCAGCCTTTCCATTCTATTTTTATATTTCAAATCCTCCATCTCTGGCAACATTATAATAAATCTTTTCCGAACTCTCTCTAGTTTAATAATATCCTTCCTATAACAGGGCGAGCAGAATTGCACACAGTACTCCACAGTACTCACCAACATCCTGTACAACCTCAATGTGTCATCCCAACTCCTGTACTCAAAGGTCTGAGCAATGAAGGCAAGCCTGCTAAATGCCTTCTTAACCACCCTGTCTGTGTGTGACACAATTTCAAAGAATTATGTGCTTGAGTCCAGAAGCAACATCACCATACTACGATATTCAGTAAATTCTTGTGCTTTGTTGATTATCCACACGATCCTCCCAAAATCTCTCATTCTCTACAGAGTATTGTTGGGATTTAATTGTTGGGACAGAGATCTGGCTGCCAGTGAGAAATATTAGTGAGGAGTGGGATCTGAGGAGGGATTGATAAAGATAGTTGGAATCATTGTCACAGGGGAGGTCATTGTTCCCAAAAGAGCTCTCCCATTCCCAGTGGGCTAAAGTTTATCCAAAAAAGTGGACTGTCTGCAGAGAAATGCTGGGAGGCTGCTAGTTTTCACTGAACAGCCTCTCCATCTGGTGGCTTGCCCCCACAACCAGAAAGCCAGAAAGATGCTCTTAACCTGGTCACTTTCCAGGTGGGCAGACCATCTACCACCTTTTCTGCTACTGGCATGAATATACCGCTTGACATTTTCCATTTCCCAGGCATCCTCATTGGGCTGGTTATATCCACTTCCCTAATACTAATGACATGTATATGTGATATTTTAAGTTATTAGCACAATATCAGAATGTATTAACATAGATGAATATCTTCCAATATTATTTATTCCATTCAATGTAACTGGTGTGAATGTTCTTTTCACCAGTTGCTTTCATCTTATTACATCTCTCTTAAGTTACATCTGTGTGACTAGAATGTTGTACACTTTCTATTCATATGTAACTAATAGTTTTAATTTTGCTTTGCAGATGTTTTTGGTGTACATTAAGGCAGGCTGCATTCTAAAAACATTTTCATTTTAATTCTTTAATTTGTGAAATATCTATTGAATAATCTGTCATGTGTTTTAAGTTAATGACCTAAAATTTTTAAGTACTTTTCTCGTACAATTTATTTCTGTGCTTATTCTTGGCTGTCCCATCATGCAAAAGAGCTACACTTTTCAAACAACCCATCTATAAATATATGAAAGTTAATTGCTTACTTATTATATCCAAAACCTTTTTGACTATATTAAGAATTATTTGATCTTTCTTTACCTTTTTAAACTTCTCCTTAGTGGCTGGTGAGAAAATAAGAATTACAGTAAAAGCATGATCAATCGCCAATCCCTAGAGTTCATGGTTAGCAAACATGTGGGACAAAACTATCAGAAGAAAAATGCTCAAATTCCACTTTTCATTTTGATTTTGTTTTGATCTTGCTTTGTGCTTCTCTGCCACTCCTCAAGAAAAATGGCTGGATGTTTGATCTTTGCTTTATTGTCAACAATTTAGTTTTTGAAGATTGGAAATACTGATTACTTTTCTCTGAAAAGCTTTTTTTTTAGATTAGATTAGATTACTTACAGTGTGGAAACAGGCCCTTCGGCCCAACAAGTCCACACCGACCCGCTGAAGCGCAACCCACCCACACCCCTACATTTACCCCTTACCTAATACTACGGGCAATTTAGCATGGCCAATTCACCTGACCCGCACATCTTTGGACTGTAGGAGGAAACCGGAGCACCCGGAGGAAACCCACGCAGACATGGGGAGAACGTGCAAACTCCACACAGTCAGTCGCCTGAGTCGGGAATTGAACCTGGGTCTCAGGCGCTGTGAGGCAGCAGTGCTAACCACTGTGCCACCGTGCCGCCCAAAATTCATACATTGAAATCCAATACACACCGTCAAAAAACAACCTTTCTTCAAATAGAATACAACAGTTCATGGTCAGTTCAGTAATTCAGGGGAAGACCCAACAATTCCTGTAATTTATTTAAGAGATTCTCTTTAGCCTAAAATAGTTACTTTTCCAACTCTTGCCACATCTATAAAAACAGCAGCACAAACAGAGATTGCTAAGTTGTCTCTTAATGTGCTGTGACTTGTGTATTAAATAGGTATTGGTTTATGTTGCCAGTGGGCATAGTACAAAACAAAAAAGGTCACATTTTTTATGTAGGCGTTGTGAAACTTTATCTGAAACACTACATACAACTGTGGACACCTAATCATAGGAAAGCTATTAGACTGCATGGAAACACAAGTATCTTCAGTTGGATTCCTGGGTCTCGATACTACAGAAGAAGAGCATGTAATGGCATGTCCATATATATCTAGGTATTTTCTAATCAACTTGTTCAGAGATGTTATTACATGCTATTTACCCACACCCTTCAGCAGAAAAATATTTTCTACTGTATAGTTCTGGATAGTAATGGATTGAAATATTAAAAGCTGGTGATATGTCCAAACAAAATTTGCAGAAATGCCTTAGCCAGTGCTCCCTGTCTATGTTCACCAGAAGGTTTGGTTGGAAGGAGCTGTCCTGTGAAACTTTCCATGATAATCTTTTGATTGAGAAGGAGACCAAGTGAGGAACATTGCTTAGTGAAGGAGTAGTCAAGGGCATCATAGAGCAGACTAACTCTCAGAGAAGATAACTGTAAGCATCAAATTATTGCCTTCATTGATCTCTGGTTAGCAAAGTTAGATCACACATGGAATACAGGGAGAGGGAGCCATTTGGATACAAATTTGGCTCAAAGGTAGGAGACAGAGGGTGGTGGTGGAGGCTTGCTTTTTGCACTGCAGGCTTATGATTAGCAATGTGCCACAAGGATCAATGCTGAATCCCCTATTTTTTGTAATTTATATAAATGATTTCAATGTGACTGTATGAAGTATGGTTAGTAAGTTGGCAAATGACACCAAAATTGGTAGTGTACTGGATAGGTTACCTCAGAATACAATGGTACCTTGATCAGGTGGGCAAGTGGGCCAAGGAGAGGCACTTGGAGTTTAATTTAGATAAATGTAAGGTGCTGCATTTTGGAAAGGCAAATTAGGGTAGGATTTATACATAGAATCATAGAGATGTACAGCACGAAATAGACACTTCAGTCCAACTCATCCACACAGACCAGACATCCTAAATTAATCAAGTCCCATTTGCTCGCACTTGGTTCATTCCGTTTCAACTCCAAGAGACCTTGGTATGCAGGTTCATATTTCCTTGAAAATGGAGTCGCAGGTGGATAAGATAGTGAAGAAGGCATTTGGTATGCTTGCCTTTATTGGTCAGTGCATTGAGTATAGGAGTTGGGAAGTCATGTTGTGGCTGTACAGGACATTGGTTAGACTACTTTTGGAATACTGTGTTCAATTCTGGTCAGCCTTTTATCGGAAAGATATTGTGAAACTTGACAGGGCTCAGCAAAGATTTACAAGGATGTTGCCAGGGTTGGAGGATTTGAGTTTTAGCAAGAGGCTGAATAGGCTAAGGCTAATTTCCCTCAAGCATTGGAGGTTAAAGGATGACCTCTTAGATGTTTATAAAATCATAAGTGGCATGGATAGGGTAAATAGACAAGGTCTTTTCCCTTGGGTAGGGAAGTCCCAAAACGAAGGGGCATAGGTTTAAGAAGAGAGAGGAAATATTTGAGGGATCTAAAGGGTAACTTCTTCATGTAGAAGGTGGTGCATATATGGAATCAGCTGCCAGAGGAGGTAGTGGAGATTGGTACAATTATAGCATTAAAAGGTATCTGGATGGGTATATGAATAGGGAGGGTTTAGAGGGACATGGACCAAATACTGGCAAATGGGACTAAATTGATTTGGTCAGCATGGATGAGTTGGACTGAAAGGTCTATTTCCATGCTGTACATCTCTGATACTATGATTCTGATATTGACAACACAATGGCATAGATGAACCCTGCTCTTCCACTGTCCATCTGTCAGCAGTTAAGAATGAACCAGCATCTTCTAATACCTAATATCCTAGCTATGAAGAGAGGTTGAGTAGGTTAGGTTTATTTTCACTAGAAAAAAGGAGATTGAGGGGGGACCTGATTGAGGTTTACAAAATCATGAAGGGTATAGACAGAGTGGATAGAGACAAGCTTTTTCTCAGGGTGAAGGATTCAATAACAAGAGGTCATGCTTTCAAGGTGAGAGGTGGAAAGTTTAAGGGGGATACACGCAGCAAGTACTTCACACAGAGGGTGGTGGGCGTTTGGAATGCGTTACCAGCAGAGGTGATAGAGGCAGGCACGGTAGGTTCATTTAAGATGCGTCTGGACAGATGCATGAGTAGGTGGGAAGTAGAGGGATACAGATGCTTAGGAATTGACTGACAGGTTTAGACAGTACATTTGGATCGGCTCAGGCTTGAAGGGCCAAAGGGCCTGTTCCTGGGCTATAAATTTTCTCTGTTCTTTGTTCTTATCTCAGCAGCTGCAAGCTGTTGTCCAGCCTGACAGATGCACACTGGGGACAACAGGAACTAAACGAACAATGAGCATTAGCCAGAAACTGCATCAATAGATATATAAGCAACTAACAGAGGGACAATGTAGAAGACACATGCAGAACATTGTCTCCTGTATTTGCTGCCGAATGAGCCCATGGTGCTACAAAGACTGGAGGGGAAATCCCACAATGGTTGCTTTGGAAAACACTGCCCCTGAACTTGTATACAAGTGGACCATTTCAGAATGTCAATTGGGACCTCTTGGAATTTCACAGGCATCTACTCATAAATGTATCTCTGAGGTCACTGATGGTGGCTTTGCTAAAATGCAGGAATTTGTTCTCTTCACCTTGGATGCAGGGAATCAGGCAGTGATTGCAATTGAATGCACCAAAATGCAATCAGGTCATCCTATCAATAACAAGCTGCAGTTCCAACACCGCACAGCCCAGATGGCCTCCTTCTTCAAGGGCCGCAGATTCCCCCCAAACGTGATCGACGATGCCCTCCACCGCATCTCCTCCACTTCCCGCTCCTCCGCCCTTGAGCCCCGCTCCTCCAACCGCCACCAAGACAGAACCCCACTGGTTCTCACCTACCACCCCACCAACCTCCGTATACAACGTATCATCCTCCGTCATTTCCACCACCTCCAAACGGACCCCACCACCAGGGATATATTTCCCTCCCCTCCCCTATCAGCGTTCCGCAAAGACCACTCACTTCGTGACTCCCTCGTCAGGTCCACACCCCCCACCAACCCAACCTCCACTCCCGGCACCTTCCCCTGCAACCGCAGGAAATGTAAAACTTGCGCCCACACCTCCTCCCTCACTTCCCTCCAAGGCCCCAAGGGATCCTTCCATATCCGCCACAAGTTCACCTGCACCTCCACACACATCATCTATTGCATCCGCTGCACCCGATGTGGCCTCCTCTATATTGGGGAGACGGGCCGCTTACTTGCGGAACGCTTCAGAGAACACCTCAGGGACGCCCGGACCAACCAACCCAACCACCCTGTGGCTCAACACTTTAACTCTCCCTCCCACTCCACCAAGGACATGCAGGTCCTTGGACTCCTCCACCGGCAAAACATAACAACACGACGGTTGCAGGAAGAGCGCCTCATCTTCCACCTGGGAACCCTCCAACCACAAGGGATGAACTCAGATTTCTCCAGTTTCCTCATTTCCCCTCCCCCCACCTTGTCTCAGTCGGTTCCCTCAACTCAGCACCGCCCTCCTAACCTGCAATCTTCTTCCTAACCTCTCCGCCCCCACCCCACTCTGGCCTATCACCCTCACCTTGACCTCCTTCCACCTATCACATCTCCATTGCCCCTCCCCCAAGTCCCTCCTCCCTACCTTTTATCTTAGCCTGCCTGGCACCCTCTCCTCATTCCTGATGAAGGGCTTATGCCCAAAATGTCGAATTTCCTATTCCTTGGATGCTGCCTGACCTGCTGTGCTTTAACCAGCAACACATTTTCAACTGCAGTTGTGTGATGTCTACCCATGACAAAGAATGGACTCCATGCTTCATTGATGCCAACTTGGAAACACTGGCAGGCAAGTGAGGGTAGGGAAAGAGGCCATGTCTCTCCAATGCAGAATGAACAGGTATAGCTTCAGAGAGGAAGAGGAGTGAGTAGCAGGGGCAATTAATGCTCAGAGTGTTCCTCTGAGGATATGGCCATAATGCAGTAAACATTTTAATAACCTTAGGTAAAAGTGAGGACTGCAGATGCTGGAGATTCGAGTCAAGTGTGAAAGGTGGTGTTGGAAAAGCCCAGCAGGTCAGGCAGCATTCGAGGAGCAGGAGAATTGAGGTTTCAAGCAAAAGCCCTTCATCAGGAATGAGGCTGGGAGCGTTGGAGTGGAGAAATAGCTGGGAGGAGGATGGGGGTGGGGTGAAGGTAGCTGAGGGTACAATAGGTGGGTGGAGGTGGAGGTAATGGTGATAACCTTACTTGATAGTCAATTTGAGTAAATGCATTTGCACATCAGAGCTCAGACCCAAAGCACCTCTCACACTGCTCAATTCACTGCACCCTCATCACTTACCCAGCAACACTCTATGACACTCCGGATTCATCCCTAACATTTGCTACCACATCTCACCCAAACAAGCCATGCAATCATCCCAGTCACACATATCATCTTTCATATTTAAGATAATTATCAAAATTAATTTCACACACAGACATGGCTTTGATGTTTAGATTAGATTAGATTAGATTACCCTACAGTGTGGAATCAGGCCCTTCAACCCAACAAGTTAGTTAGATTCAACACTGTGCACAGACTTGTGTAGGATCTTTCTCACATCTCATTGGAGAGACTTCACTTAAACACATGGACACAGGATCACTGCATCTCTGCCCTTTCTCTTGCACAACTGGCAAGGAGGCCAGAGGATTGGATGAGGACCAGAGTATTGGGATAATTGCCACAGAGCAGGTGGCTCCCAGTCTTGCTGAGACCAGCCAGCATGATGGCAGCTTTCTGTCTGATGCACTTTCTCCATTTGCTTCTCATCTTGAAGTATGCCATAAATGGATTGTGAATGGTGTGAAATGTTGTGACTTTAAAATTTCTGCATTTCTCACCATGTCCTCCCTTCACCCTAATACTCTGCTGTGGTTTTTGTGCTTTCTGATAGACAAAACTTAATATTTGATCAGTCTTCAAAGCGTCATCAAAAAGTGGAAGAGCATACCCATGAGTTTGAAGAGAAGGTAGCATGATTTTACCTTATGTTCACTACCATCAGTTGAGAAACCTGCATCATGAAAATGAGGTTAATATTGAATTAGGATCAGCAAATGGTGAGTCAATAGATTGCAGCCAGGATGGATTTTTGGTCAGTTTGTATGTGAAGTTACTGGAGGTTGAGGTTGCAAACGACTCAGATGAGGCCATAAATTGGAGTAGTGATGGGAAAACGCTGATGTTGCTTTACAGATCTGCCAGCCAGCCTTGACTCACTGGCTAGGCAAATGGACAAGTCCAGTTCCAAATTTTCAGCAGACATCATACTGAAACTAGAATCTATCCTTTCCAAATCAATTTGGAAGTAAGAAGCAACTTCATGGCTGCACTGCCTAGCTGATCCTTGGCAAAGCATCTGCTGAAAATTGTCTGAGCTTCCATCATGGCAAAGTTGGAGGCCTCCTGATGTCTTAGTGTTGCTGTGGAAACTGAGACAGCGGTCATATCTGCTGATGTGCAGCACAGACTGCTGCCGTCATAGCTGCAGATCTCAGTGCTCAAAGGGGCTTTTAGAGTTGGATATCCACCCAGAAATCAGCACTTCAAACAGATTCCGAGGGAGTGCTGAGGTGCTGCTCTGTGGAGATCACAATGTCTCTATGCATCACAAACCTGCTGTGCTCTTTCAGGATAACAGTATTCATCCACCCACCAAAGCCTGACTGCTGCCACTCATGGTGGTGCAATCTGAGTCCATACCTTCAATGAAAAGAAGCTGAATGAAATTCAGTATCGTGGGGAATCCACTGGTCTGCTAAATTCACCTGTCCTTCCATCTAGGTGCTCCCTCCTCAGGGAGAAGACAATGGTACGTGACATCAATAACATCTCATAGTTCACCATTCCTAAGTGTATCTGGGACGTTACAGTCACACTGTACGCGAGGAGAGAAGTTCACCAGGAAAGGTGAACTATGAGATGTTATTGATGTCACATACCTGAAAGCATCTACTTGCTTCGAATGTTAGATCCAGTGAAAAGGTAATCACCCTGCTTTGAAGTTTCAAGTTGGTTTGAAGGTAGTGGCAAAAAATCCCATTGGTCTCTATTGTGAATCTTAACCTTCTCTGAACATTGCTCCTGACCATGTTCGGGTAGGTTGCCTATTGGCTAGACTTTTCGTCAACTCCCTCCTTGCAGAGCTTCCCTTCCCCATCTCTTCCTCTGTCATGTTGCAGAACAAGTGGGATTGTTGCAAAAAAATGCTGCTCTCATTACATATACCTCAAATTGCTCCAGCAATTCAATGCAATCCTTCCTAAAACTTAGCCAGGCAAGTGGGGGTATTCCATCCCATTCCTGGCTTCTGCGTTGTAAATGATAGGCAGAGTTTGAAGAGTCAGCATGATAATTTATTCAGAACAGAATTCCTAGCATCTGACCTATTGTTATAGATGTGGTATTTATGTGGTTAATCCAGTTCAGTATCTGGCCAATAGTCACCTCCACCAACATCCCCAGGATGTTGATAGCGAGGAATTCAGTGATGGCATTGTCACTAATGTCAAAGGAATATGGTCCCATTCCCTTTCTTATTGCAGATAGTCATTGACTGCAAATTATCTGGTGCAAATGTTACTTACCACTTATCAGCCCAAATATGAATAGACAATAGACAATAGGTGCAGGAGTAGGCCATTCTGCCCTTCGAGCCTGCACCACCATTCATTATGATCATGGCTGATCATTCTCAATCTGTATCCTGTTCCTGCCTTATCTCCATAACCCTTGATTCCACTATCCTTGAGAGCTCTATCCAACTCTTTCTTAAACAAATCCAGAGATTGGGCCTTTGGATTCGTGTAAGAAAGAGTTGAATATTATCCAGGTCTTCTTGAATTTGGACATGGACTGCATCAGTATCTGTGGAGTCACGAATGGTGCTGAACACTGAATAATCATCATCAAGCATCCTCACTTCTGACCTGATGATGAAGGAAAGATCTTTGATGAAGCAACTGAAATGGTTGGGTCTTAGGCATCACTCCAACGAACTTCTGCCGAGACATCCTCGAGCTGACATGGCTGACCTCCAACAACTGCCACTGACTTCCCTTGTAATTATTCAAACCAGTAAAGAATTTTTCTCCAATTCCCATTGATTCCAGTTTTGCCAGAGCTTCTTGGTGTCACACTCAGTCAAATGCAGCCTTTACGTCAAGGCAGTCACTCTCTCATTTCTTCTGGAATTTGGCTCCTTTGTGCATGTTTAGACCAGAGCTGTAATGAACTGAGTGGTCTTGGCAGAAGCCAAACTGAATATCAGTGAGTAGGTTATTGCTGATTGTACTTTCCGAAATCTCTTTCCTAAGTGCCCAGAGTAACTCAACTGGATTTAGGATCTACTTATGAGCTAGCTTTGTTCTGAAACTGTGCAGCCAAGGTACTAGTGAGGTTTTATAGTGCAGTGGGTAACATCGCTACCTCTGAGGCAGAAACTTCTGGTTTGAGGCTTACTTGATGACCAATGAAAAGTGCCTTTATAAAGTGTAAAAATAGATTGCCAAATCTGTCCAACATGTCTCTGACAGGCAGTAAGCCTCTGGTGACAGGTTAATGACCAGTTCTAGAAAAATACTAGCAATGGAAAGGACAGAAGCACATATTTTCCTTCATGTGTCACTGGAGATAAATCTTCTCAGTGTTATGCCAAATAGTATATTTTTTGCAGATGCTAGGAAATTATAAAAATCCATGACAAACATCGATTTGACATCAGTTGGTGATCTCAACTATATTTCTAATAACAATGCTTGATGATTTCTTGAAGGCTTCTATAGATAGAGGTATGCAAGGCATTACAATGTGTCATTACAATAAGAATTCTTCAATCCTCTTTCTGATGTCTGAGTATGTCACCAAGCACTGTGAGATTCAAGATACACTGTTGATTGTTGCATTCTGCTGAATAGCATAATGAATAGTGATTTATTGCTGTTGTAAGCTGAAGATTATAATGATGTTGAATGTAAGATAGAGAAATCTCCAGCCCATTGCATGAGGAGTGTGCACAGAAAGGAAAGCTATTAGGCAGGGCAGTGGCAGCTGAAGAAGAGAGTATGTGTAATCAATAGCCCAGTATTTTAAATGAATAAAATCCTCAGCAACAATATTCCAATTTTCAGTAAAGGCAAACTTGAAAATAGTTTGTGTTGCACATGGAGCATCTATTAACTTATTTTTGGTGAAAGACCATGATATCAATGTAGCACAGTTGTTCCTGGATTTGATCATTTCTAAAAATGCAGAATATGATGAGCAGTCCATTGTAAAAATGTTTGTGTCTTTCCTGCAAATTACTTGATTCATTCTAATATAATCTCTTGGCTTTTTAAATCAGTCTTTGTTTTGTGAGAGAAGATAAACAAGTTGGAATTTAAGAAATTGTTTGTACAAAGGAAGGAACAAATAAAATCCCACAAAAGAGTTACTTAAACTGACTAAATATTATCAAAACGTAGGTGACAGGTCAGTTTGTTTTGGAATGTTAACTTTAAAAAAATTGCTGGTCACATTATTTATGTATCAATGAGATCTGTGTTGTCAACTCAGTGTGCTGATGTCAAAGGTTTTGATCTTGATTTGAGAGTTGATATTCTGTGGGGTTACACACATTTTTGTTCTCCAGTCAGTGTTCTGACCATAGCATGTGGTCCAAATTTTGTGGTCAATGCTGTTGTGCATTGTGTAGTTTACTTTATGGCAACTGCATGTGATTGATTTTGACAATGACACAGAAGATAAGTTAAGACTGTTTCAAATAAGTTGGTAACCTGTGATTTTAATTGGCAAGAAGATAATTGGCTTTTGCACCCTCTGCAATTAAGGGTAACAGGCAGACTGGGCAAAGGTGAGGACTGCAGATGCTGGAAATCAGAGTCTAGATTAGAGTGGTGCTGGAAAAGCACTGCAGGTCAGCATCCGAGGAGTAGGAAAATCAACTCAGTCCTGATGAAGGGCTTTTGCCCGAAACGTCGACTTTTGACCTGTGCTTTTCCAGCACCACTCTAATGTAGAAACAGGCAGACCATCAACTCTGGAGGGGCCAATTAGAAGCCTTACAGTTTGAGAAGATTGGTTGGCTGCAATAAGGGGTATGTAACTCAAAAGGTACTTCAACATGGAAGATCTTCTGAAAATACTCATTTATCCTGGCATACACATTCGTGGCATTTTATTTGTTCCTTTATTCATTTTTTTAAATCTTTGACCTTAGTTAATAAATATTGTCAAATGATTTGTCCTGGTGGGAATAACAGTTAGTAGTAGACTTATACTGCATGGAAACAGACTTTTCAGTCCAACTAGTCCATGCTGACCATGTTCCCAAACTAAACTACTCCTATTCGCCTGTGGTTGGCCCATATCCCTCCAAACCTTTCCTATTCAGCTACTTATCCAAATATCTTTTAAACTTTATAAATGTTGCTGCATCCATCACTTCCTCTGCCAGTTCATACCACACATAAGCCACTCTCTGTGAAAATGTTGCCCCTCATATCCTTTTGTGATGATGCTGCTCCTTTAACAAGGTTATGCTGTTCTTGGTTAAACTTTCAGGAGGTCGTAAAGATAGAGGTTCTGAAATGTCTGGGTTGATCTATATGAGAAAGCCTTTAAGTTTTTAAAAACACGTGTACAATGAAAGGGGAGTGTCCAGTTCTCCCAGCTCAGCTTTTCTCTGGTTTGGTTTGGTTTGGGTTTTAGAATCTGGTTGTTCAGAGTAAACAGTCAGTCAGTTTTGAGGCTGCTGGTCAAAGAAACACAGCCACATGGAAGAAGGTGTTCCATGCTGAAACTCCCTGCCATCTCTTTCTCTCTTCCTCTCTGACATCTCTCCTATAAGACTTGTGTTTGATTTTTCCTTTGTTGCCAAAGGGTGTTTATGGGAATTTTTGCAAGTATTTGGAACATCGATAAGTTGGGATAATGTATTGGGTTTTTGGATAGGTTGTTATTCTATATTCTGTTCTCTTTTGATTGTGTTTCATTCTGTAATCTTGCAAATAAATTCTGTTTTGTTTAAAACAAAGTGGTTGAGCCAGCTGCATCACTCCTGGAATATCCACATTACACCTGCTCAGAACAATCAATAAAGTTAGAGTCTGGGCTACTTTCATCAAATGTTTTCAGGGGGTTTGGCCTTGTCTAGAATACTTTTTAAAATCTTTCTCCTCTCAACTTAAAAATATGCCCTCCAGTTTTGAACTTCCCCTCCTAAGGAAAAAATATTTATTGCTATTCCCCTTATCTATGCCCCTCATGATTTTATAACCTTCATAACTTCACCCTTCAGCCCCCTACACTCTTGTGAAAAATATCCCACCCAATCCAGCCTATTTTTATAACTCAACTCCTGGCAACATCCTGGTAACGCTTTTCTGATTGCTTTACAGTTTAATAATATTCTTCCTACAGCAGAGCAACCAGAACTGTACACAGTACTCCACAAGAGGCCTCACCAACATCCTGTACAACCTCAATATGACATCCCAACTTTTATACTCAAAGGTCTAAGCAATGAAAGCAAGCATGTTAAAAGCCTTGTTAATTACCCTGTCTACCTGTAACACAAGTTTCAAAGAATTATGTACTGGAACCCTTTGGTTTCCTGAGGTTAAACCTCACATTTATCCAAATTAAACTCGACCAACCATTCCTTAGCCCATTGACCCAATTGATTGGTGTTTCAGATTTCACCAGACGTTCAAATATCTACAGTTTACAACAGAAATAATTTGACAATTTTGTTTTATTAGAATGTATGGGACAGATACAAGCTAGTCTGATAAACGGTGTTAATGTTTCACATGTATCTCCTCCCGTTCCTTTCCACATAGCTCCAGGAAGAAATCCTTTCATTAGTTTTTATCTGATATTTTTCAGAACTCTAATTTCTTTAATCATATATTGATTTTATTTTTGAGTAGGGAATTAAGGTACAGGAATATTGTTTAATTTCATTTTGTATTGTCTTGCAGTTGACCTGAGATATTGTGTGTGGAATCATAGTAACAACTAGAGCTCCAAAGGAGACCATTTGGTCTATTGGCTCATGCTGACTACGCTTGGAGCAACCTAGTCAGCCCCATTATACTATTTTCATCCAGAGCTCTGGAAGCTTATTTCCTGAACTTTCATCCAATTTCCTATTCAAATCATGAATAGTCTCTGCCTCCATGACCATCATGTACAATGAGTTCATGGTTATTATCATTTGCAGCATTAGCAAGTTGTCTTTCCAATTACTCCTGTATCCAGAACATTACATCTGTGTTCCGTTTGTATGATCAGTTGATGGGAATAGCTTTTCATTGTCTACCTACTCTAAACTTGTCATAATCTTGTCTACTTCTATTAAATCTGTGCTCAATCTCCGTTGATCCATAAAGAACAAGCCCGACTTAGCCTAGTAGCCAGAATTCCTAATCTCTTGAAATTATTCTGGTAAATCTCCTTTGCACTCTCTCAAAAATCCTCCCATTCATCCTATGGTATGGTGACTAGAACTGATGACAACAGCCAAATCAAAAGTTTATTAAGGTTCACCAGAACTTTCCTGCTTTAGTACACCACGGCTCTATTTATGAATCTTAATTGCTTTGCCAACAATTCTCTCAATATGTCCTGCAACCTACAAAAATCAATGCACATTTACCCGGTTACAGGCTGAATTTATGATTTATTAATGTCAATGATCAACATTGTCCGATGAGATGTCTGTATTTATGTGTACCCCGTGGTTTATTTCTGTTTAACTGAATCCAGTAACAGGTTTTTACAAATTTACGAATAAAGAAGATTTAGTATCACACATTTGCTGGAGCTTTCAAAGGTGAAAGCTCACACACTTCATCACAAAAAAAAAGGCCTTATGATCACAAGGAATTATTTGCGTCTTCTTGATATCAGGCCTGTAATTTTTTAGATGAATCGGAGTTTGAGTTGGAGTAAAGCTCCTGGAAAAGCAGACAATCCCCACTATGTTGTGAGGCAAAGGAAGTCAGCTCTCAGGTGAAAATGAAGTTTGAGTAGGCCAGGGAGCAGAATTCTCTCTTTCAAGGTCCAACTGTTTTTCCTTGGCATAGTCTTTTGCAGAGTCTAGATTAGAGTGGTGCTGGAAAAGCACAGCAGTTCTTAGTCTTTAGGAATAGTTTGATGGCTTTTCAGGTGATATTTCTCATGGTGTTTACCATGCTGTGTCTGATCATATTAGCTTTTGCTGAAAACTCTGAAAATAACTAATTCTGGAGATCGCAGCGGGTCAGGCAGCATCCTCGGAAAGACAGCAAGCTAATATTTTGAGTCTAGATGACACTTCTTCAGAATTGAATCTGTATTACTCATGTGACCTGTGAGAATTCCAAATTCCTTTTCCAAATAAAGCAGTGTCTCCGACTTGTACTTATCCTGTGTTGTAGCTTTTCATGTTTTGAGAGTTTGAGACAGGGGTGTCTTTGTAATTAAATGACTTATTCAATTAAAGTTATCCTATCAAATGCCTTTCAAGTAAATACATTGAATTTTAATCTCCCCATGACTCATGATGAAATAGGAAAACTGGTCAGTGGGTGACACTCCTGGACTGTTAAGAGTCTAGATTACTGGTGCTGGAAAAGCACAGCAGGTCAGGCAGCATCCGAGGAGCAGGAAAACCTGATGAAGGGCTTTTGCCCTAGTCTAGACTCTGATCTCCAGCATCAGCCGTTCTCACTTTGGCCTTGTGCTATTAATAATCTATCCTTAACCAAGTGATTTGTAAATTTCAAGTGGCTGTGACTATCCATTCTTTTAATTAGGTAATTGCTGGAGTTGAATGTCTGTGTGTAGTTGGGACTGCCAAAGTCACATGACATACTGTCAGTCATCTGAAAAGCAATAGTGCACATTTTTGAAAGTAATATCTTCATGCCTGAAGTGGGCATGACAGATCTTAGGTTCTCCTGTCTCTATACATTATAGGGCTATTAAGACAATATTGCCTCTTATCCCTGATGCTAAAATGCATCACTTCACACTTCTTGTATTAAATTCCATGGGCCACTTGACTGTAAATTGTTTTCATCTGTTAATTTCCTGTTGCAGTCAATTGGTTTCATTGTCACAGACTGCTGCACCACTACATTTGGTACCATCGGCAATACTTACATTTTTCTCAATTCCAACAGTCAAATGACTTATACATGTCAAAAAAAAACACTGACACTTGGACACACCACTATGTACCATACTCTATGTGAAAAGGAAAAATAACCTGATGCACCACATAACTTGCTGTTTTCTGTTCTGAAGTAAATATTATTAGCTGAAAATGTGTTGCTGGAAAAGCACAGCAGGTCAGGCAGCATCCAAGGAGCAGGAGAATCGACGTTTCGGGCATGACTTGAGCCCTTCATCAGGAATTCTCCTGAAGAATTCCTCTTGAAGAAGGGCTCATGCCCAAAACATCGATTCTCCTGCTCCTTGGATGCTGCCTGACCTGCTGCGCTTTTCCAGCAACACATTTTCAGCTCTGATCTCCAGCATCTGCAGTCCTCACTTTCTCCGAGTAAATATTATTACCCAAGTTATCAGAAGTGTAGTTAAAATTCACAAGAAAATATCCATTACAGTCCATTTCTCAGCCTTCTCTGTTACTTCATCAAAAATTGAATTGGATTAGATAAGGATGATCTGCTTTTTGTGAATCCACATTGGCCTTCCAAGTACATGTTGAACTTCCTGTGGTGTTTCGAAAACCTTGCTCACTACTGATGTCAAATGTTCATCTCAGAAGTAGATATTTGGTTGGTGTTCCACCATTTTGTAATGTTACTAGTGATCTATTGTGTGGTCCATGTTATACATTCTCACTCAGGAATCTCTGCCATGTAACCTGACCAACACTGTGATCAACGTGCCATGATTAATATGCCGTCTTATTCACAGAAGACAAAAAGTCCAGGGGAAAAGATATTTTTTCCCCACAGCAAGCTTCTGTGATTTGGGATGCATTGCCTGAAAGGGAGGTTGATTAGATTCAATACTTACTTCAAAACTGGTAGTTTAAAAGAAAATTGCGAAATAATTTTAAGGGCAACATTTGGAGAAAAAAAATGGCTGTGAGTGAAATTAGTTCAATAATTCTTTTGAAAAGCTATCCATTTAGGGCAAACGACCTGCTTTCTGCATCATTTTCTCATACTGTATTGGAGGCACATATGCAAAAGATTTAATACATTGTACTTGGCATCATAAATAATGAGCGAACCAACAGAACATTCAAGTAAGAATCTTTTGTGTAGCTCCTGGTTGAAGCAGCACAATGGACAATCCTAGGTATGAATTAGTGTACGGGCTACCAATTCATGTTGATTGATTATTACTAATTGTAGTTTCTTCTACATGACACTGAAAATGACCCAGTTGATATATCTTCTCATCTTTTTTAGGTTATAGCTAAATTTCCATTCAGATTATTTCCCATTCTATGAAGGAACATAGGACCAGAGTTTAGTGCCCAGCCTTAAATACTGAGGAAAAGGTGTTGAGACTTCTAAAGTGTAAATCTGGAAGTGGTTGCAATGTAAAGAGAAGTTTGAGGATTTTCTTTCATATTCCCAGCACTATGGTTTAATACTGTCTTCTATTCCCTGATAAACTTGCCTCTCACTGTGCTATTGTTTGACAGAGAGCTTCCTCTCTCCCTGTGCTGTGGTGTGACATACTCAGGCCTCTCTTCCTGTGCTGTGGTGTGAGACATAGGCTCCTCTCTCCCTGTGCTGTGGTGTGACACACTGGTTCCTCCCGCCCTGTTCTGTGGTCTGACACACTGCTCCTCTCTCCCTGTGCTGTGGTGTGACTCTCTCACACCTCTCTCCCTGTGTTGTGGTGTGTGACACACTGGCTCATCTCTCCCTGTGTTGTGGTCTGACACACTCACTTCTCTCTCCCTGTGTTGTGGTCTGACACACTCACTTCTCTCTCCCTGTGTTGTGGTCTGACACACTCACTACTCTCTCCCTGTGTTATGGTGTGAAACACTCGGTCCTCTCTCATGCGCTGTGGTGTGACACACTCGCACCTCTCTCATGCGCTGTGGTGCGACACATGTGCTCCTCTCTCCCTGTGTTGTGGTGCGACACACTGGCTCCTCTCTCCCTGTGCTGTGGTGTGACACACTCACTCCTCTCTCCCTGTGCTGTGGTGAGAGACACTAGCCCCTCTCTCCCTGTGCTGTGGTGTGACACACTAGCCCCACTCTCCCTGTGCTGTGGTGTGAGACACTCGCTCCTCTCCCCCTGTGCTGTGGTGTGAGACACTGGCCTCTCTCTCCCTGTGCTGTGGTGTGACACACTAGCCCCTCTCTCCCTGTGCTGTGGTGTGAGACACTCACTCCTCTCCCCTGTGCTGTGGTGTGAGACACTGGCCCCTCTCTTCGTGTGCTGTGGTGTGAGACACTAGTTTCCCTCTCTCTGTGCTGTGGTGTGGCACACTCCTCCTCTCTCCCTGTGCTGTGGTGTGACACACTCCTCCGCTCTCCCTGTGCTGTGGTGTGAGACACTAATTCCTCTCTCCCTGTGCTGTGGTGTGACACACTGACTCCTCTCTCTCTGTGCTGTGGTGTGACACACTCCTCCTCTCTTCCTGTGCTGTGGTGTGACACACTGGCTCCTCTCTCCCTGTGTTGTGGTGTGACACACTGACTCCTCTCTCTCTGTGCTGTGGTGTGACACACTCCTCCTCTCTTCCTGTGCTATGGTGTGAGACACTAGTTCCTCTCTCCCTGTGCTGTGGTGTGACACACTGGCTCCTCTCTCCCTGTGCTGTGGTGTGACACACTCCTCTCTCCCTGTGCTGTGGTGTGACACACTGGCTCCTCTCTCTCTGTGCTGTGGTGTGACACACTCTCCCATGCCCTGAACTGTGTTGTTTTGTTTTCTGAGTAAAACTCCGGCCTCCTATTTGCTGCATGGTTTGCTTCTCCGAAGTAATTACTCTTTTGTTCACAAAAACAGAAATTGCTGGAAAAGCTGAACAGGTCTGACAGCACCTGTGGGGAGAAACAAGCGTTAACGTTTCGAATGTAGTGACGGTTCTTTTGAACGCTTATTCATTTCTGTTTCTGTTTCTGATATTCAGCATTCACAGTTATTCCTGGACTCTGGAGTTCACACAGTATTCGTCCACCCGTTGTGAAGCACCCCTCCCCTCCCCTCCCCAAAAGTTGACCACATTACCTAATAAGGCTGACGGTAGCTAATGCATCAAAACCAGTGAAAATGTGGTCCAGGGTGCCAGATATCACAACAATGTGATTCTTTTTCGTGTCGCAATTGGACTGCAGCAAATCACAAGGTTAGTGGATCGAGAGTAACTCCAAGAAACCGGGAAACTGGGAGAGCCGTGCACTGGGAGCAGCAGCGGCGTCCATCTGCTCTCTCTGTAAGTACCTTTCTCATCCTTAGCGACTTCGGCGGGAGGGAGAGGAATAAATAATTAACGAGTGAAACTTCTTGTTTTATTTTTCATATGAAACAGCTCAGGCATGCTGAAATGAAGTAGTTTGCGGTCTGTTTTCGCGTCAGCCTTCTGAAAGAAAGCCAGTCCCATACCTGTTGAATGGACGAGTTGTGAATGAATGGACCCGGTTTAATATTTGAAACACTTCCCAATGCCCCTGAGGCAGTCCCAGCTGGGAATGCGGGCAAGCATTCGGTCATTCAGTGGTTTTAAGTTCCGTGAGGGTCATGGTAAAGATTAAAGTAAGACTGGGTCTACCTTGTGATCCGAGGTCCCAGCGCTGCCAGGCGGGAAGGGGGAAGGTGTGTGTGTGTGTGTGTGTGTTGTGTACAGTTCATGTTCTGTCACCTTTCCGGCCGTGTCAAGGGGACGCCAGGATTTCCGAACCTGTTAAACCAAGCGGCATGCTGTCCTGGGGCGGGAGGAGCGGGAGCGGGAGCAGGACGGTACAGCCTGGATGCTGGAACGTTTCATGTCGTGCCTTGTAAACTAGAGCGTGTGGAAGGGGAGCTCGGTTTTCTCTGACAGAGATGACTAGCTCCTGGGCCGGAGACCGGCTGCTTGAAGAGCTCCCTGAAGGTTCCGAGTGCAAACCGCGCTACACAATATCCGGGCGTTAGCTCCAATAACCCTTCAGTGAAACAACTTTAAGGAAAGGTTGCACTGGTACCGGGAGTACAACTTGGGGATTAATTGACCCAGCCATAAACCTATCGACCAGCAATATTTGTTTTAATCGTTCAGATCTCTCTGTTTATTTCTCTGTCGTGTTTAGATCACACTTACATTATCTTCATGAAGGCAGAAATTTGTCAATCGGTTGGAAAAGCCG
Organism: Hemiscyllium ocellatum; assembly: GCF_020745735.1. Lineage (NCBI taxonomy): Eukaryota > Metazoa > Chordata > Chondrichthyes > Orectolobiformes > Hemiscylliidae > Hemiscyllium > Hemiscyllium ocellatum. Next base: position 60,415,813 of record NC_083407.1, on the reverse strand, counting down.
CGTGTATTTTTATTTGTCTAAATTACGGGAATATAATACTTCCCCGTGTTGACATTATTGTGTGGCGTGTTTTCAATGAAGCTGACAGACTTATCACCTGAAGAGGTGGACCTGGGAAGCCTCGCCCCTCTTTAAAATGATTAGGGCAACGGAACGATGTGGTGAAATGTCGATTTGAGCCGAAGACGGTGGCAGTGCTGGGGGCTGGAGGAGTCAGGTGCAGCGAGAGAGGGCAGAGTGTGGAGCCGGAACAGCGCTGTTTCCTACCCGGCCAGAGCACGCCGCTGGCGCTGGCATTTCCATCAGCTTCCCCCCCGCAAAGCCAGAAGGGCGCGCCAGTATTTCTAAAGCGGGTCGTGCAAACTTCCTTTCATCCCTTATTTCAAACGTTGCGTGTCATCTTGAAGACTGACCAATTGAGGATAAGAAGAATTTCACGGAGCATTTCTGAGAAATAATTTGAGCGTGTAATCCGATAACCTGCTGAACACTGAATTGGAATCACACGGACATCAGATGTTTCTTTACAAGAAGCAATTGCGTCGCTTATTAGAGTGATAGGGAGCTTAGATTTTAGATTTAGTTTTGTGCCTTTTAAAAAATATTTTTCTCCCTCATAACTCTTCCCCCCCCCCCCCTCCCCCGTACTGGAGCAGACACCTGTCTGAGCCTACGGTGTGTCTAAGAGACAGTACAACTGAAATGCCCAGCACCCGCCGAGAAAGCAGCATCTTCATTCGCCTGGTGTGAACTGCATCCTACCTGCCACCCCCCCCAGTCAGACCTTAGTGCAATGTCACAGGGAAAATGTGTCCCTCAGTGATTCTGTTTACTTGGAGCATTAAAGTGTCATTGCTGTCTATTTAGAGCACCTGAGCTGCTCATTCTTGTTGAGTGAACTTTCAAAATGGCAAACAAAGTTGGCAGATGAGGGCCAGCTGTAATTGACTGCATTAGTGTATTGTTTGTCTAGATATAACCATGCGTGAGAGATACTTTTCTTTATCCATTCAGTTGCTAGTTGATTCTATACTGCACCCAGCTGTTCACTACAGTTAAGTCACAGTTACTCAAGGCCTTCCTTCAGATCAAGTGCCCAGAAGTCAGTCATGTAACAACATTTGGAAAGTACACTACACTCATGAAGTTCAGAGTACACTAAAATGTACTTGGTGATCATGCTTTCCAACTGCCTTTTCCTCTGGTTTAATATTGATTGATATCACTGGAGATCTCAAACGTGATATATTCACTGGTTTTAATACCATCTTTTTTCAATACACATTTAACATGCACCTGATTGGCATACAATGTGCGTTCCAATAAATTGTCCTTTCCAAAGTTAAGCTCATTGGCATAATTCTCGGGTGCTCCCAGTGCATGGTGCAGGGCACAATGATTGAGGTTAAATGCAGGGTTTGCTTCAAAGGCTGCTGTCTTCCAAACAGGGAGACAGCTTTCTAAGCTGGGAGCAGAGTTATCCAATTAAACAGCTGGATTCTGGAAATCTTACAACAAAGGGTTACTCTGGGGAGTAGATAACTCTGGGTTCAAGGGATGGGGATAGAGAAGTGTATTATCAAGTTGCAAGTGACAGCACTTAATAAAGCAGTGGCCATAAGAGGTAAAAGAGTTTAATTAGCCAGCAGCACTTTGTATGAATGAGGATGCGTCTTAGGGAACTATCACATTCCAACATTTCTGTCACCCCACAAAAATGAATGTGGACACATTACCCGTTGTACAGCAGGGTAACTTATTTATTGCTAGTCATTGCACGTTCACTTGCTGACGATCTTCAAATCCAGCAGCAGAAGCAACTGCAAAGCTTCCATTTCTAGAAACGAACATTGATAACTGGTTATCAATGAGAGTCATTTCATCTCACTGGGGCTCTTCAGAGCTTCCTGTGAACAATCAAAGTAACAGAATCATTCATTCAGGATTGTAGAGGTATGTTCCGCAGTGACTCTGATGGATACCAGAGCTGTATTATAGCTTTTTGTGTGCTCATATCCTTGGCTAAAGCATTGGTGCATGAGCCAAATGAAATTGTATATCGTTGAACACAGACAAGACATCACTATAGTTTTTAATCCTTCATTATTGACTTTCAGAAAATGAATGAATAATGGGAGCATCAGCTTTATGTGCATTTAAATGTATAATTCTGTATTTGTGATTGCACACCACCTGATTGTTGATGAAGTGGTAGCCTTTCTATTCATAATCGTGTTGTGTTCAGGCAAGATCATGTATGGCCATGTGAATGCAATCAGTTATTGCCTGCACTTGCAGGAATTGTAGGAATGCAGGCATCTTTTTTGTTGCTGGCTGCTTTCCACAGAAAACATGATGAAACTTTTGTTCCTGGCAAACAATGTATCGTTTACCTCCTTGATACAATTATGAACTGAAGGTTAGAAGATGTGTCTTATATCTCGCCCCCACATGCCTGGAAGAAACATGTCATGTAAAAGTTTCTAATACTTTGACTGTCATATAGCAATTACAGTACAGGGTCCAACTTATCAAATTTTGTCTTGGATACCACACCCTGACCTTTTATTTATAGATTTATTTCACATCATGACATGCCTGAATGCAACCTCACCTGCTTGATGTGTCACTTCGAATTCTCCAATCTTTCTCAGCATAAATAAATAGAGATGGAAGTACCTATTACTGGACATTAATACATTCTCTAAAAACTTAAAGTGACTAATAAAATATTAATGTAACTTTAAATAGCAAGCAAGAGGACTCCAGCAATCTTCAATAATGCCTTTTATCCAAATCGATCCAAAACAATGCAAAGATAACCAGTTACCAAGAAATGTAATGAAAACAACAATGTACCTTAACTAATCAGGAGCAGTCTGTTCTACACAGGAACTTACCCCATCATGCATTGCTTAGGTTTCCAGATCATATACTGGAGAAGATCCTTTGTGACCTTGAATTATCGAAGCTATATGTCATCTTTATCGACAATCTGTTTGCGCTGAGGGTTGCTGTTGGATGCACCATGCAGGAGTGTCCATTAACCACAGGTCTCCATGCCCAAAAATAGACAAATATATTTCCCAGTGTACATCAGATACTGCTTTCACATTATCAGCCTTTTCAGTAACTTTGATTTGGCTTGTACATATTGTTCCAATGATCCAAATATTATTCTGTTGGAATATCAGTATTTTGTTTTTCCACTTTCAAGTAACTCAATTAAATAGACTGAACTGAGAGACCTATACCATTTGGTCCTGTGCCATGATATCATGAGCATGTCTGCTGCAAGACTTAACAAGGCCCTTCAGCACAAAGCCTGTGCAGCAGCCTCTTGGCTGAACTCTCAGCATTCAATACACCGAGTAGTGTCATTAGGATTTTACATTTTTCTTGCATACAGTTTAGCAGGTCATTAGGAGTGCAAATGGATCATTGATCTTTATTTCAAGAGGTTAGAGTAGAAGAGTAGGAAAGTTTTTTTTTCATAGAATCCCTGCAAAATGGAAGCAGGCCATTTGACCCATCAAGTCCACAATGACCCTCCAAAGAGCATCCCACCCAGACCTACCCCACTACCGTCTCCCGATAAACCTGCATTTCCCATGGCCAATCCACCTAACCTGCACATCTCTGGACTGTGGAAGGAAACCCACAAAGACATGGAGAGAATGTGCAAATGCCACACAAACAGTAATCCAAGAGTGGAATTTAATCCGGGTCCTTGACTCTGTGAGGCAGGAGTGCTAACCACTGTGCCAACCTGCAGCCCCCAAAGTTTTCCTGAAGTTGTACAAGATGTTGGTGAGACCACATCTAGAGGATTGAGAGCAGCTTGTTGTTTTTATTTAAGGAAAAGATGTAATTTCGTTGGAGACAGTTCTGAGAATGTTCACAAGAATGATCCCTAGTATGGAGGAATTGTCTTATGAGCAAGCACTAAACAGATTGGGACTCAACTCATTGGAGTTTAGAAGATTTGGAAGGTGACCGAATTGAAACATATCACATTCTTAAGAGGGTAAATGTTGAAAGGATGCTTCCCTTCATGGGAGAGTCTCGAATCAGAGGGCATGTTTTCCGGATAAAGGGGTGCCAATTTAAGACTGAGATGAGGAGGAATTTCTTCTCTTTGACGGTCATGAGCCTTTGGAACTCCTTGCCAGAAACTGTGGGGGCAGAGCTCTTATATGTATTTAAGACTGCGCTAGAGTCTTGATCAGTAGGGGAAATAAAGGTTATAGGGAAACACAGCAGGACAGTGTACATAAGGAATGTTGAATCAGCCATGGTGCTACTGAATGTTAGAGCAGTATTGAGTGGCCAAATGGCCAATGCCTGTACCTGTTTGTTATGGCTTTTTTTGCAATTAAAATTTATATTCACCACTGTAGGACTTCAGCCATGTAAAGTATTTCAACATAGAATATAAATATAATGTATTAATTTTTTTTCCTCGAAGAGAAGCTATATGGAAGTTAACTCCAGTTTTAGCATTGATTCCTTTGGGAATCCATGCCTCATTTAAAGTCTTTTCAATTAAAGTCAGGATTTTCAGGAATGCAAATTTCTGACTTTGTGAGGATCCCCTGAAGGTACCTGTGCTTTGCCTCATTGACGAGAAAAGTAAGGGGATTTCGCTACACCACAGCATACCCATAGGGTTTTGGAGCCTTGGCAGATAATGATGAGTGCAGCAGGATTGGACTTGCACGGTGCGGTTTGGCAATTCTGTGCAGGGGAACTTTGGGATTTTCTGAACTATGGTGGAATGTTGGAATTGGTCCCTGGTGGATCCTTGGAGTGTGTCAGCATTGGGGAACATGTAAAAAATACACACATATGCCGGACTGCAATAAGTGACAATATAGTCCATCTCCATTGGTCGGAAAAACACCATGAAGTGGATGCTTAATTAAGGGATAATCATGCTTTTCTCCAGCATCTGTGGTTATACTGGGACATTGAAAAAATGTCATGAAAGTTTATCCCAAATATTTCCTGTGCCTCACTAGCAGAGTTATTGTACTGGCTATTTCATTAATTTAATATTAAATTCAACTAACAGAATTAAGTCAGGAAGTTTTGTATGTTTTGGAATGTGGAGCAAAGGTGCCTGGTTTGTTACCATCACTTTCCATAAGGTTAATCTTGCAGTCGGACATAAACTAGAATTTATCTCAGAAAATATTAAGCACTTTTAAGAGTCTGAAATATACTTTGGATAACAATGTGTTGACAAAATATTTTCTATTCTTACCACATCCTGATATAAAAACTGAATTCTCATTGTTTGTCACGATTTTCCACTCCATAATTAGAATTTCAATAACAATCCACAGATATATAAACAATTTTCTTCTAAACAGTGATATGTTTTAAAAGCAAAAATGCAAACAAATGGGCAATTATATTCCAATAACCTGTCACAATTTCTTAATAAGTAAATTGATAGCTTTTATTTAATGCTGTAATTCATCATACAGTTTGCCTTCAAATGGACCTGAAAACACAAATCAAAATAATTTTGCATGTCACCATCATTTATCCTATTGTAAAGCGATGTCAACAGAAACACAGCTTCACAATCAGTACTGTCTGAATATATTTACGTTGGCCAGTTTTGGTTAAGTGGTTAAAAACGGAAAGGATTGCGGATGCTTTAAATCAGAAACAAAAACCGAAATTGTTGGACAAGTTCAGCAGGTCTGGTAGTATCTGTGGAGAGAAATCCAAAATAACTTTTCAGGTGAAGTGATCCTTTCTCGGAACTTGTGCAGGAAGGGTTACCTGACCCGAAATGTTAGCGCTAATTTCTCTCCACAGATGCTGCCAGACCTGGTGAGCTTTTCCAACAATTTTTGTTTTGGTTAAGAGGTCTCTGTTTGCTTACCTCTTTTTCTCAAATTATCTATTAAAATACATAAAATCTTCAATATCAGCTTATCAGAGTAAAGCTTTTAAAATGTGTCACAAACTTTTCCTGAATTGGGAAAAAAAACAACTCAACAGACTTGTTACATGAGATAATGAAACATCCTTCTTGTTGAATTGACAAAGTGTTACATTCCAGGAAATTAGATATACAGTGTAAGCTTAGACCTTCGACCAGGAGTCACAGTTCAGGACAGAACTATCACACCAGAAATTGCTGTGAAGATTAAGATGAGGTTAAAAGTGCTTGGCATACCTAGTGCAAAACTCCATGGACACTTCAGATGAGACCTGCTGGATACTAACTGCAGAATTCAAGAGGGTATATCAGAAATGGGCCGGTCTGCTGTAAATCTTTTAAAAATGGCATCTTGACGTCTAGGTTCTTGTTCAAACGTAGTGCGAGCCAAAATGCAAAGTATCAACTCTGGAACTTAAATTGTCACTTTTAAGTATAATTACCCCTTTCACAGCTCAATGAAGTTTAATTGTCATGCTTTAATTGCTGACTTTAAGAAAAATTCTAACATTGTTCTGTCATTTATTCCAATCTCTTGTCCTTTCTCCATTTCGTTATCTCTACTGTCATGCCTCACTGGGGTAACACGCTGGAAATCAAGTCCTACTGCACCTAGAGTCATCACAAAGTTTATATAAATGTTATCAAATTATTTAGAATCCCCAGTTTGTCTGTCAGACTCTGGTTAACATCAGGTAAAAAAATGAGGTCTGCAGATGCTGGAGATCACAGCTGAAAATTTGTTGCTGGTTAAAGCACAGCAGGTTAGGCAGCATCCAAGGAATAGGACATTCGACGTTTCGGGCATTCCTTGGATGCTGCCTAACCTGCTGTGCTTTAACCAACAACACATATTCAGCTCTGGTTAACATAAGACATGAACCAAGTTTCTGTACTTAATAAGATCTGCTATTTTAACAAATGAATAGATTCTAGCCACAGATAATCAACTACGAACTGTCAACATATAACTTTAAAAACTGTAATGTCCTTCTCAACCCCATATGTGTAAATAGACCACGAAAATTGCTTTGAGTGTTAGCAATATTAAAACTGGGAAAACAGTTCTCGAGCCCCAGTTCACATGGTTTGCTGTCACTTGCTAGGAGTTTCTGTTCTTCAATCGCTTCTCTATATCCTTTTCACTTCATTGTAGGAGGCACACTAACAGCAAAATGTCTTCTTTCTTGGTTAAATGCCACAGCTTACAGTAACTAGTGACAGTTAATAAACTGGCTTCTTTATGCTTTAGATAATTTACAGGAGAGAAAGATACTCCACCTGCCCCTTGCAGCAGTTCAAAGGGATCTGACAGTATTGTGCATGTTCTCAAGCTGTTCACTTACATAGGAACCAATCAGATAGTTTTTGTTAGGCTTTTGACAGCCAAATCTCACTTTTGTACACACCAACTGATGCTGAACCACCTACAATCAGCTTCCCTGTTGCAACCAGTAGTGTTAACATAAACAGAACTTACAATGAGTTTCAGTCATCCGGGTTTTTAAAAGCTCAGCAATGCCTTTCTCAATCCTTAATATTAAAATTGTCTTTTTCCCATATCAGTCCACAGTCCTCTATTGCGAACAGAGGTAAGCGTTCTCGAAAATACCTTTCCCTAATTCTTCAGCGACATTTTAGCCAAATTGTGCTGCCGAAGTACACTTTATATGAGAACTATCTGTATACGGTAAAAGTAAAAAGAGAAGCTCTTTACAGTATCTGATTTGACACTGAAATCACACATCAAATTTACATTTCCTTATTCAAACCTTGCACTGTTCATTTTGCAATGTATCTCTCTGATCTAATCAGATAGGAGCATTATTACCTGCCCTGTTCACTATTTCCTTGGCTGCAATTTTATCAGTTCATATTTTCAGCAACCTGCCTCGAAAAACATTTAAAACCTACATTTGCATAGTTAAGCATAGCACTGCTGCCTCACAGCACCTGAGACCCGGGTTCAATTCCCGACTCAGGCGACTGACTGTGTGGAGTTTGCACGTTCTCCCCGTGTCTGCGTGGGTTTCCTCCGGGTGCTCCGGTTTCCTCCCACAGTCCAAAGATGTGCGAATCAGGTGAATTGGCCATGCTAAATTGCCCGTAGTGTTAGGTAGGGGGTAAATGTAGGGGTATGGGTGGGTTGCGCTTCGGCGGGTCGGTGTGGACTTGTTGGGCCGAAGGGCCTGTTTCCACACTGTAAGTAATCTAATCTAATCTAATCTAAATGGCGATGCTGTTCATTAATCAGCCAAAGGATTTAATAGGTCATTAAATATGAGTTGGGCGTTTGAAAAGAGCAGAAAACTGGAATTAGATTAGATTACTTACAGTGTGGAAACAGGCCCTTCGGCCCAACAAGTCCACACCGACCCGCCGAAGCGCAACCCACCCATACCCCTACATTTACCCCTTACCTAACACTACGGGCAATTTAGCATGGCCAATTCACCTGACCCGCACATCTTTGGACTGTGGGAGGAAAACGGAGCACCCAGAGGAAACCCACGCAGACACGGGGAGAACGTGCAAACTCCACATAGTCAGTCGCCTGAGCCGGGAATTGAACCCGGGTCTCAAGCGCTGTGAGGCAGCAGTGCTAACCACCGTGCCGCCCATAAATGAAGACATTCAAAGGCTAAAAAGGTAAATTTAAAAGCCGACTATTTGTTGAGTCGGCTGTAACCACAGGATATTACTTAAAAACGATTGAGGGGCTGGTTCCATATTGGTGATGTCATTCTGCCATGATATATTACAGAGGCTAATTGTCTAGGGACATGGGTTCAAATTCCACCATGGTGGGTAATAAAGCTGGAATTGTAAAATGGTCTAATGGCAACCATATAACAGCTATCAATTGTTGTGAAAATAAACCATCTGATTCACCAATGGCCTTGAGGGAAGCAACCCTGCTAACATCAACCTGTCCGACCTAAATGTGACTCCAAATGCACACCAATGTGTTTGACTCTTAACTGCTGTCTGAAATGTTCTAGTGAGCTATTCAAGGACAATCAGGAATGGGCTCTAATGTCAGCCTCGCCAGTGATGTCCAAATCCCATGAGCAAATTTTTAAAAACTCAATAATGCGGAGTGTCATGATGGCAAAAGTTTAACATGACTTTGCAAGTTATGGAAATATCAAGGATTCCTGTGATTTAGCCATAGCCCACCAGACCAGTCACATTAGGTGAGTGTGAATGACACATTCCATGATATCCTCACAGACATTCAGGCTCAGTAGCTGGATTTTTATGGAGTTTGTGGAGATATGTAAACGTCAGCAGGATCAATTCTGGGATTCCCAACATCCCAGTTTCCACCAGTACAGAGATTGGGGTATAAACCCATTCCGCTTGTGAACTGGCACCCTGCAATCCTGATTTGACCAGCTCCATCACGGGGATAGACATGTCCACAACTTCTCAATTGTTGTTAGTCAGCGAGCTTTTAAAAGGAGTTCATAATGAACCTTTGCCTGCACAAGCAAACCTTTTGAACTTAAATCTGAGAGATCGTGACCTTCCCTCCATGCGAAGGTGTGTTCCCATCCACCACCGTTGCCATTCATACCCTTCATGCCAAGGTATTGCACATGCCCATTCATCCACAGTGGACTCTCTGTGGAATCAATTAACTCTATTGTGACAACAAGAGATGGTTGCAAAATAAGATTTAAAACAGTCATTCATTCATAATTTTTCATTTTAAAAAGTTCCTTTAACTTCATGCCAATAACTGTGTCAATCGTCCAGATATTTTAAAGCATCAGTAGCAGAAATGTAAATTCAAAGTTTGAGAGAAGATTTGTAGCTCGGGTGCTTGTTGTTGTAGTTCTGTTCACCGAGCTGGGAGTTTTTCTTGCAAACGATTTGTCCCCTTCAGTGCTTGGGAGCCTCCTGTGAAGCACTTCTGTGCTGATTCCTCCGGCATTTATACTGGTTTGAATCTGCCACTTCCGGTTGTCAGTAGCTGTCCGCTGCAGTAGCCGGTATATAGGGTCTAGGTCGATATGTCTGTTGATCGAATTCATGGATGAGTGCCATGCTTCTAGGAATTCCCTGGCTGTTCTCTGTTTGGCCTGTCCTATAATGGTGGTGTTGTCCCAATCGAATTCATGTTGTTTGTCATCTGAGTGTATGGCTACTAGGGATAGCTGGTCGTGTCGTTTCATGGCCAGTTGGTGTTCATGGATGTGGGTTGTTAGCTGTCTTCCTGTTTATCCTATGTCCATTATAGGACAGGCCAAACAGAGAACAGCCAGGGAATTCCTAGAATCATGGCACTCATCCACGAATTTGATCAACAGACACATTGACCTAGACCCTATATACCGGCCACTGCAGCGGACAGCTACTGACAACCGGAAGCGGCAGATTCAAACCAGTATAAATGCTGGAGGAATCAGCACAGAAGCGCTTCACAGGAGGCTCCCAAGCACTGAAGATGTCACCTAGAAAGGGGACGAAACGTTTGCAAGAAAAACTCCCAGCTCGGCGAACAGAACTACAACAGAAATGTAAATATTTGATGCCTCTATTTTCTGCAAATAACCATTGTGTGAAATGACAGTAGTTCAGATGGCCAATCAAGCAATGTTTTCCCTTGAGTTGGGCTATTTCAACACTCTCTAATGGATGTATAATGAGGCAGAAGTCTGATCTTCATCTGCTTAAGGCCATTTGCGGGACATTATTGTTCTGATATGGCCTCATTGAGTGTCAGTTGAGGTTGACACCAAGCTTCTTTCTAGTGGATAAGCAATATACCTTCCTCCATTCTATCGTCTCCACACCCACCCACCCACAAAATTCAGCTCTATTTGTTGGTAGGACAGAAGAGAACTTGTGATCTCCCTTGCTCCAACCATTCTGCAGTTGTATGTACTGCATCTGTCTGACCAGCTGAACACCACAGGAAGCCAAACTACTGACTTCAAGGGAACTGACAGATCATACATTGAGACATACGATCATTTTTGTGCAGAAACTGGAAAAAAATCTCTGTACATGGCATAAAATCCTCTAATCCTTCAGCATACAGGATTTTTCTTTATTCACTCGCAGGATGTGAGCATCGCTAATTGCTAAGAGTCAATCACTGATTTCCTTCCTTAAAGGACATTAGTAAACCAGACGGGTTTTTCCTGACAATCAACAGTGGTGTAATGAACACCGTTTAACTCTTAATTCCAGATTTTTATTTTTAAAATTGAATTCAAATTCCAATATCTGCCAAGGCAGAATTTGAGCCCAGGTGTTCAGAAAATTACTGGGTCTCAGGATTAATAGTCAAGCAATAATACCACTGAGCCATTACCTCCTCTACACCGTATGATTGTGGTTTGGACACAAACTATTTAGAGATCTCCTTATCATGTGACATGTATGCTGGAGTCCCTGTTTTTCAAAAATTAAAACTATGTATATGCATCACGTTTGCTTTACTTCTAAAACTTAAAGAAATCTGTTAGTATGTTGTTTAAAAGTACAAAGCCTTAAAAGTGAAATACTAAATTGACAGGCAAATTCTATAGAATCATCTGTCACAAACAACCAAGTATCAGATGAGAAAAACTATTCTACCATTTCTTTGATTTGATTTGAGTTATTATAGTCACACGTACTTAAGTACAGTGAAAAGCTTTGTGCTAGCAGTAGAGGCAGATCATAGCAAACAATGACATACAAATCAAAGGGTGCTTAGACAGACTACAATTGCACAGGAGGTACGCAAAGCAAGATCGACATTACTTGAAGTTAGAGAGGTCCATTCACCAGTCTAATAATAGCAGGGAAAAAGCTGTTCTTGAACCTGTTCGTGTGTATGTTCAAGCTTCTGTATCTTCTTCCTGAGGAAGAGATTGGAAGAGAGCATTACCAGGGTGGAAAGGGCCTTTCATGATGTTGGCAACCGTTTCATGGCAACGAGAAATGGAAATGTAGTCCATGGATGGGAGATTGGCTTCCATGATGGTCCAGGCTGTGCATACAACCTTGTGAAGTTTCTCATTGTCCTGGGCAAAGCAGTTGCCATACCAGACCATTATGCACCAGGATAGAATGCTTCCTATGGTACATCTATAAAAGTTGGTGAAGGTCTTATGTACATGACAAATTTTCTAAACCACCTATCAAACAGGCGTTGTTGTGCCTTCTTGACCAGTGCATCTATGTGAGAAGTCCAGGATAGATCAAATTTTACTGCAAAATCAGTGGTTTTAATGTTTATTTCATACTACAAAGTTAAAAAATTTAAGTTAAGTAGTGAATGAAATTTATTTTCAAAATAGTTTTTGAGAGAATTGCTTACCTTTACCTTTATTGCTACATTGTCCTTGCTGATCCTTAAAGGATTAGGCTTTTCACTGGTTCATTAATTCTTGGTGCTAGATTTCTAGCTGATTTCCCCACTTTAAGAGAAGATGAAATTAACCTCTGTAGTTCTGATTTCCAGCCAATCAACAAATTGGACGATGTACAATTTCTCCAATATTCTTATAAATCATCACTCTTATCTATCCATTCAAGTGCATTTGTCTAATATTTCCTAAGAAGAAGATATCCATTCCATTTCCAATTGGCCTGCCGATACTTGTACAAGTAAAGTCTGCACCTTTCCAAATGCTGTAATTCAATAGCTTTTTCAATAATGGCATCAGATTTCTCAAAGTGAAAAGTATGATTTTTAGTAACTATGCTCAAAGTAGAGTGAAACTCAAAATTATAAATCCATGAGAATGACTTTATAGCAGTCGATAATAAGAATTGTTGTCTGAGGTGGGGTCATTTAATCAGGCTGGAGGGCGCAGACTCCACTCCTTCCTTCCTGCACCCATTTCAATCCATGGCAAGAAGGCCCTTGGATGGCCTAGCAGTTTGAATATTAATTTCAACCTGCATGCCACTTTAGGGGCTGACCTCACTGCTGCTGGTACTGAGCGATTGTGAGAAGCAGGGTTAGGTGGGCAGGGATCCTGAAATTCCAACTCATTTGGGTTTACTTGTGGGATTCCAGGGACAGGGTGGTTCCTTGTTCAAACATGCTCCGAGCTTGAAAGAGAGCCCTGATATCGGGAAACTGAACCAACTGAAGCCACCCACCTATCCTTCCCTCCCCAGCCAGTGAAACCCCTTCCTGCGACCCCCCCCCCCCCCCCCCCCCCCCCCCCCCCCCCCCCCCCCACCCCACCATCACTTGCCTGTGATCTGGATCCCTTTTTGATCTTATGGCTCTAGTGAATGTGCAGTAACTTCTGCTTTCAGTGATGTACATTGGAGAGCTCCTAGCCTCCCATTAGTGTTATTTCTACCCTCAGGGTCCTAAGTCCTGGGAAGGTCTGGCATTCGTCTGTCAAGTGTCTACCAGAATACTGTTTTTTTCCAGCAGGCGAACAACAGAGGCTCCCACCCAGAGGTCTCCATCTGGTGGGGTAGATCCTGGCACCACCATTAAATTCTGTCAGACAAACCCACACATGTTACTTTGATGAATTGTGCAATTTTCAAAATTTGTCATATCTTGAAATGCCTTGTCCTGAGGTAGTTTTTTTACAATTTGAAATTGACATTGTGTAACATAATTTCTTAAACAAGGATGTTTGACAGATTTAGCAATGCTGCAAAATGCCCTGGCTCTTAGACTTGGGTGTGAGTATCATCTTTATGCATCAGGAAGATGTGTCAAGTTGGCAGAATAAGCTAAACTGGTTTTGAGATGGTATCATTGATAACCGTTATCCTTGGGATTGCTGTATTGTTCATGTCCTTCAGGTGAGAGTTCGAGTCCTAATGGCACTTACATGTGGTCATTGATAATTTCAAGATGTTATTGAAAGAAGAGGAGAAAATTCTAACCAATCTCTTCCTTGGCCAATTTTGCTAAATAGAGAACTGATTAATTGGCCATTTAAAATTGTGTTCCCTGTAAGATTTGTGATGTTTGCTTCTGTGATAGTTCTTGGAATTTAACTCATTCATTTAACAGAAAAGCTCGGATATTAAAAGACAACTTTTTGCTTGGATAAAAGCACTTGACGCACAATTCTTGTAATTGCAGTTCATGAATGTTAAATGAGAAAACACATGCTTGTTCGCAAAGTAGCTTTGATTGAAGCAAATGCAAAGAGTTACATATGGAGTATACCATCTACAAAGTTGGTATTAATGGGATTCATCTTTATTTTATTTTGTATTTTCATGCTGTATGTACTTTGTTTTGATTCATTTTTAATAATTTGTCACAATTACATGTTGTACAACAATTGTAACATACCTTTTATTTTTTCCAAACAATCTGATGTAATGGCATAAAATATGTCATTGTACTGCCTTAATTTGATGTCTTTATAGCGAAATGACATGCAGCTGTCCTACTGTTCTGCCTTCGAAGCAACCAGGATGGTAGTGACTCTTTAATCCCTGATTGGTAATCAGGCCAAACATATTTAAATATACTTGATTTAACGATTGGAGAAGGGCACTTTGTATTCAGAATATACCTCTTAATCCCATTATTTGAGTTCCTTGTTGGCAGGGAACAGCTTTGTTGGTATGTCTGGAAGAAAAATGACCCTTGGTGTTCCTGAATTTCACTGAAGTGTGTAATGTCTGTCTACATTGCTTCTGCTCCACTGTTCCCTTTAGAGATAAGTTGCTGATAAATCACTCTGTTGACATTTAACAAACCAAATAGGGTGTTTCAGTATTCAACACAGATCCTTAATGGTGGATTTTAGGAACAAATTGTGTATGCAACAGCTGAAATTGGAGAGCTACCAAAAATTGATGTGTCAAAGTAACTACTGTTGTCACTATTTCAAATTTCCTACTTGAATACAGTATTTGTGATGGAGAACATTTTGCATGTAATAGAATGTTGTGCTTTAATATAGTGGATTGTTTACATTGCATGGACAGAGACCACTAATAATTGACCCGGCTGCTGGGAAATGTCCTCTTGGAAGAGGAAATTTAGACAGACCAAGTAGTGCCCCTGAGCATTGCTCTATTTCAACAACTCAACAGTGAAACCCTGAATTTAAATTAACCATTTTATCCACTGACAATTCTGATCAGCTTATGTACACCATGGCTAATTTTTAAAACAGAAACTCTGTCATATGTACACATTCTGAATTGTTGTTCTCATATACATTTCCCTCCGTTCCTGAAAAGCAGTCATTTCAACATCCATTATTTCAATAACCACTGGGCATTTCAATATCTAATTACTCACCTCAAGGCTTGCCTTTTTGATTAACAGGTTATTCGAACATGGCTTGGTGTATTTAATAGTTGAGCCTAAACCTATTCTGTCTTGGAATCTACTCATGTCAACTTCCAGCAAGGATGGCTGGATAACAATAAAGATTAAAATCCAAGGTATTTCCGGTTTCTGCTCCCCTCCCATTGTTCAATTAGGAATGACAAAACTAATTCGATCACCCAGCTCTACATCAAAGCTGAACTCCCTCAGCTTGTATGCTGTGAATACCCACCTTATAAAGTCACTGAACTATTATGGAAATCTGGATTAGCTCTATTATTTGTTTGTGAAACTGTGAGACTAGAAACTTGTATCGATGGTAGTGACAGCTGTGAAATAAGTTTTAAAGAAGGCCACGTTTAAATATAATTCCAGTTGATGTTTTTAGTCCCCAAAGTTTAAGGATCATTTTAGAAAAAAAACAATTTGAATTCTGACATTTTCACCAAAAAAAAATCAAAATTTGGATATAATGGGCTAGATTGTCATGTTGGGTGCACAGAGAAGATGAATGGTAGAGAGCCTTATTCCTTTCTGTCACTTTAATACAAGGGAGATCTCAGATGGATTTCAGTGATTGAACCTTCTTTATGTAGAGCAGATGAACTGCCAATATTGATCATGCTCCATGTCCAGAGCCAATTACCTACATTAAATGAAACAAGAGTCCCAAAAAAAATCTGGACTGGGTAAGGGCAGGTTTCCTTGCCTGGAGGATGGTGATGAACTAGTCAGATTGTCATAAAAACCTGACATCTTTATGCTCACTTTTACTGATCACAGCTTTTTATTCCCAACTGAATTAAAAATTCCAAACTGCTATTGTGGGATTTGAACCGCAATTGACTGTGTTTAAAGAAAGCATGTGCCATAGTGGTAATGTGTCTGGGCTAGTAATCCTGAAACCCAGGCTGTTCTTCTGCGGGTGTGGATTTGAATCCTGCCAAAGCAGATGGTGGAATTGGAATTCAATAAAAAGCTGGCATTGAAAGCTGACCTAATGGTGACCATATAGCCATTGTTTAAAAAATGTGATTTGCTAAGATTCGTTAGGAAAGGGAAAACTGCTATCTCTTACCTGGTCTGGCCTATATGTGACTTCAGACCCACAGAAAATGGTTGATTCTTGATTGCGAAATGAAAGATAGGTAACAAATGCTAGCTTAGCTAGAGATGCCAGATCCTATGAATTAAAAAAGGAAACAAAATAGCTCAAGCCTCTGCATTATTACTCCTGTAACATGGAATATTGTGAGCTGTTTTGGGCTCGGTATCTAAGGAATGATGTCCTGACCTTGGAACATGTCCAGAGAAGGTTCACAAGAATGATCCCGGGAAGGAAGGGCTTGTCAAATGAGGAGCAGTTGAGGAGTCTGGGTCTGTACTTAATGGAGTTTGGAAAACTGGGAGAGGGATCTCATTGAAACTTACAGATAGCTGAGAAGTCTAGATAGTGGGCTTGGTGAAGATGTTTCCATTAGTAAGAGGGACTCTGATCCGAGGACACAGCTTCAGAGTGAAGGATAACACTCTAGAACTGAGATAAAGAAGAATTTCTTCAGCCAGTGGGTGATGAATCTATGGAACTCAATATTGCAGAAGGCTGTGGGGACTAAGTTATTAAGTGCATTTAAGACAGTGATAGAGTCTTGATTAATAAGGGGAGCAAGGGTTATGGAGATAAGGCAGGAGAAGGAGGTTGAGAAACATATCAGCCATAATTGAATGTTGGAATGGATGGGATAGGCAGAATGACTTGGTTCTGCTCCTTTATGTTACGGTCTATTATTTACAAAAAAAAAACTGATTTTTTTGTAAGAACAGAAAATCTGACAGAACAAACACTAATATTGACCTGCAGCCTCACAATATAGCAGAAGGCCAGAAATGTAGAATATTAAATAATGCCAAATATTTCAGCATTAGCAATAATTTAAAAAGCACATCTGGCAGCAAAACCTTGAATTTAAGGAAGCTGGTATCATTGTGTAAAACTGGATGTAGTTTGTTCGCTGAGCTGGAAGGTTTGTTTTCAGATGTTTCATCACCATACTAGGTAATATCATCAGTGAGCTACCGGATGAAGCACTGGTGGCATGGCCCACTTTCTATTTATGTGTTTAGGTTTCCTTGGATTGGTGATGTCATTTCCTGTGGTGACATCCAGAATCTCAACCTGAGCTACAAATCTTCTCAACCTCAGCTACAAATTTTCTCAACCTGAGCTACAAATCTTCTCAAAACTGCCATGGACATTTCCTTAAATCAACAGTGATATTATCTTTTTGGGGGTGGAGGTGGGCGTAAGGTGACATAGAAGAAAAATAAGAAGTAGTTAAGGGATGGAGTTACATATTTGGGGTGAGGTGAAGTCAAAAGTGATATGACTGTCATGTTAAAAGTTAGGGTACACTGTCAATTATCTCACATCATATGGAAATGGGAACTGATGGAAGAAGATTGTGGCAGAGTCCTGCTGAACCATGTCTCTGTAAATTGTGAATAAGTGTTTACTCATTTTCATTTGTATAGTTTCCTTTCCTAATCTGTCAAGAGCATCTAGAAACTGTCGTGGTTTTTCACCCAACTATTGAAGTTTGTTGGTGGATTATACTGAATTTTTCCACTAAAGGTTGTGTAAGTTTTTTAAGAAAAAAGGAAAAGGTTGCTTTTTATCTTTGATGAATATTCATTATCTCAACTGACAAGTAGTTGTTTTCCTGCATTAGGGATTTAAGCTATTTGTTGTGTACAGAACTGAGCATTTTCTGTATGTTCTGAATGAAATGCGTATTACAGTACCTGTGGCAGAATTAGTTGAGTGATTTAATGGTTTGAATTAACACAAAAAAGGGTTAAAATTAAGAGCTGGAAAAATAATATCTTGAGGAGCCGAATGCTGCCAGAGCACCAGATGAGACCTGGATTACAGATGGCTATAGTCTCAAATCCTGGGGCTGACAGAATCTGTGAAGTATTTGGCTGCTGTGATTGTTGAATGTGTAGGTATATCTGGAATCAAAACTGAGCTCCCTGCTCATTCTTTTGTCTAACAACATTTTAAATAAATTGAACCAAAAGTCCATTTGAAAGCAAAAAGCTTTGATTTAACAAGAATGCCTTTGATTGGAGCCTCCTAAACAGGACACAAATGAACAGGAGCAGTCCATTTAGCCTGTCAGGCCTGTTCCCTGCTATCCAATAGCTTAATTCAATCTACGGCCTTTGGTTTTGAAACATTTTAATACCCATGTCTAACCAAAATCTAGCTGTTCTGATGAAAGTTCATAGACCTGACTCGTTAATGTTGCTTTTCTCTCCACAAATGCTGTCAGGCTACTTCCAGCATTTTCTGTTTTACTTCACATTTAAAGCATGTACAATATTTTAGAACTATCCTTCTTAGTTTTAAAATTTTCAATTGATTTAGCCTAAATAACACTTTGAGGGATAGCCTTCCAGATTCCTATTACCCTTTGTGTGAAGGAATGCTTTCTGACATCATCCACAATATTACATAGATTATATTGCCTACTGTATGGAAATAGGCCCTTTGGCCCAACAAGTCCACACCGACCCTCCAAAAAGTAACCCACCCAGACACCTTCTCTTACCGTTTATTCACCCCTGACATTATGGGCAATTTAGCATAGCCAATTCACCTGACCTGCACATCTTTGGATTGAGGGAGGAAACCCACACAGACACTGGGAGAATGCAAACTTCACACAGTCTTCCGAGGCTGGAATTGAACCCGGGTTCCTGGCGCTGTGAGGCAGCAGTGCTAACCACTGAGCCACCATACTGCCCCTAATGTACATCTAATTTTAAGCTAAATCCTCCTGTCCTGGACCCTATTTGAAGAAAATAGATTAGATTACCTACCATATGGAAACAGGCCCTTCAGCCCAACAAGTCCATACCAACCCTCTGAAGAGTAACCCACCCAGACCCATTTCCCTAACTAATGCACCTAACACTATGGGTAATTTAGCATGGCCAATTAACATGGGAGGAAACACACGCAGACATGGGAAGAATGTGCAAACTCCACATAGACAGTTGCTCAAAGTGGGAATTGAGCCCAGGTCCCTGGCACTGTGAAGTAGCAGTGCTAACCACTGATCCACCATGCCACTCTTAACAAGTCAGGTTCTCTGTGTTTACCCTCCCATCTTAAGCAATTCAATTAGATCAGGCTCTATTGTTATATATTCAGTAGAATGCTGACCTTGTCCACAAAACCAATCCTCCGAATTTAACAAAAACTGAAAGAACTGTGTTATCGACTCCTTCATCTGTCCAGCCGTTCTTCTCTCTCATAGGGCTCTATCCCTACCTATCGTTTACTCCTTACCTCCTTCCCAACCCTACCTTCTACATATAAACCAACGTCTTCGTAGTAACAAAATTTTCTTCCTGAGGTACCGTGCCAGAGGAATGATGCCCAGAATTGATTGCAGTGCTCCTAATGGAATCTAACCAAATCTGCCATCTTGATGTAAAGGCCAATATTCCATGAGATTTATGATTTAATTTTTGTATCATCTATTAACCTTTAGTTAATTCTGTAGGTGAATCTCTTGAGCGTTGGTTTTCATGGCTGAGGTGGGTTATCTTCTTGTCTCCATGATCATACCTCCATCTGAGGACAGAAACACACCCAACATTGGAGTTGGACAAATTCTAATGCACTCTGATTTCAAGGCCCATATCTATGTTAAACATCAAAGAATAAATAAAGCAAAGCAGATCAGACTACTTATCCCCCAACCCTCCTTCACCGCCCCTCACTCCTAGAACCACCCTCAAAATTAAAGATCCCTCCCCCACAGCTCACACATCCACTCAAATTATTGGGTCAACACCGGGTTATAGTCCAACAGGTTTAATTGGAAGCACACTATCTTTCGGAGCGCTGCTCCTTCATCAGGTGGTTGTGGAGGACACAATTGTAAGACACAGAATTCATAGCAAACGTTTACAGTGTGATGTAACTGAAATTATACATTGAAAAATACCTCGATTGTTTGTTCAGTCTCTCATCTGTTCGAATGACCATGTTAGTTTCACTTCTTTCATATGTAAATCACAAAGCTTTTTTTTAACAGTTACATTCTCAGATTAACTTGACAATTGGTGTCACCCCAGATGATGTGTTGAAGGTAGACGCTGCAAGACGTGTCAGTGTGGACATGGATACCACCATTACGCATGGGGACACCTCCCACATGTACGTTGCAGCTACTCATGTGACTCAGCCAACATTGTCTGTCCCATATACTGCAGGCAAGGATGCCCTGAGGCATGGTATACTGGGGAAATTGAGCAGAGGCTTCGGCAACGGATGAATGGGCACAACAATCAACAGATAGGAGTATTCCCTCCCAGTTGACGAACACTTCAGCGGTCCAGGACTTTCGACCTCGGACCTTTGGGTGACCATCCTCCAAGGCGGACTTCGGGACAGGCAGCAGCGAAAAGTGGCTGAGCAGAGGCTGATAGCTAAGCTTGGTATCAATAGGGAGGGCCTCAACCAGGACCTTGGATTCATGTCACACTACATGTGACCACCATTGCATTATACCCACACACAGATGCACACAGACACACACACACTCCTACGCACACAAACCCACATACACACATATGTTTGTGGGGTGAATTTGTACTTGCAGAGTTACATTGTACTTTGCTCAAAAACTGCATGAATCCATGCAAGACTCTGTTAACTCATTTTTTCGATTAGAATCAGTCTAAATGTTATGGCAAAGACAGCAGCACACAGGGGGCTAACACCTTCAACACATTATCTGGGCTGACACCAATTATTAAAGTTAACCTGAGAATGTAACTGTTGAAAAAACAGCTTTGTGATATACATATGAAAGAAGTGAAACTATCATATTTTCTAACAGATACCAGACTTAACAAACAATCAAGGTATTTTTCAATGTATAATTTCAGTTACATCACACTGTAAACTTTTGCTATGAATTCTGTGTCTTACAATTGTGTCCTCCGCAACCACCTGATGAAGGAGCGGCGTTCCGAAAGCTAGTGCTTCCAAATAAACCTGTTGGACTATAACCTGGTGTTGTGTGATCTTTAACTTAGTAATTTATATGTAGCTATGATGTACAAAGGCCCTAGTTCAAAATTGGTTGCCTAGAAATTGAGTTTAAAACCTAGTGTAGTAAATTGAGCCACTGCAACTTTAGTGCATCACTAACTAGTTACATCCAAATAGCCAATGATTTGTTTGTTAGTTTTCACCAGGGTTGTGTTTTTTATGTGTTATGTCTCTAAACTTAGAATATGTAGTTGTCTCTTAATATCATTTGAAGTGACTTATTTGATTTCATTAGTAGTCTCAGATTAGCTTCTAATCTGAGACTAGGTGCCCAAGACATCAAATTCTCCAAAACTCTTATTGCAAGATACTTAGTGGTTGGCTATTGCAAATGAAAGCATGTATGAAAGTTCTGACATTGCTGGACTCGAAACATTAACTGTTTCTCTCTCTACAGGTCCTGCCAGACCAGTTGAGTTTCTCTAGCACTTTTGTTTTTGTTTCCAATCGCGGGTTAGCTTAGTTTTCCTGAGTGCGGATAGAACAGATTTCTTCAGGCAAAACGTTTTGCAATGAGGGTCATCCTAAGTGCAGTTTAGGATTCAAAATGTTTCCACCTGCTTGTTTCCCTTGACCTGTGTCCTGTTCTTAGTTCGATTGCTCTTCCAGCAGAGTGTAGAATAGTTTAGGAACAGGTCCTTCAGCCCACAACATTGTATCAAAAATGGTGCCAAATGAAATTAAACCCTTCTCCCTGCTCATGGACCATAACCCCCATTCTTTGCATATTCTTGTGATTATCTAAAAGTCCCTTAAATGCCCTTATAGTATTTGCCTCCACCACCTTACATTCCAGACTCTGATCACTCTCGGTGTAAGATACCTTGTCCATCAAGTCTCCTTTTAAACTTTCCCCCTCTCACCTTAAATGCATGCCCCCTGGTATTAAACATTTCACCCCTGGGAAAAAAGATTCAGACCGTCAACCCCATCTGTGCAGCTTATAATTTTATAGACTTCTATCAAGTCTCCCCTCAGCCTCTGCCGCTCCAGAGAAAACAGTGCGTGTTTTTCTAGCCTTTTCTTATAACTCATAGTTTCTAATCCAGACACCATCACAGTAAACCTCTTCTGCACCCTTCCAAAGTTTCCCCATTCTTCTTGTAATGTGGCAACCAGAATTGAATGCAATCCCATTGAAGAAATCCCTTTTACAGACTCCAGCATAAATATATGCGCAATGTTATTATTTTAACTGCAACAAAAATGTTTATTTTGTCATAACTTTTATTCAGTTATCCTTAATAAGTGCATCGCTGACAAGGCAAATATTTACTCCCCATTCCGAACTGCTGCTTGGAACACTGTACTCTGTGACGTGTGAGGTAGTGGTGTTGTTGTACATCCACTACCCAAGTTTTTCTAAATGGCAGAGATTGTAGGTTTTCTGAGGTGCTATTGAAGGAACCTTAGCAAGTTACTGTATTGCAACTTGTAAATGGTGTACACTGTGTGTCAATGGGAGAAGAAATCTATGCTTTTGGTAGGGAAGTGGACCTTTTTCTCTTCCACTCCTAATTTATTCCTTGCAGATAGTTTAAATCTGATCAGTCATTCTGAATTGCTGATAAAAATGTATCAAAGTTTCTGTATCAGTTAAATTTCTGATCAGTAATGACCCTGGAATTGTGACTTAATTATTGTAATGTCATGAAATATCAATTGTGGATGATTAGATTCTTTCTGACAGGAGATAATGTTTGCCTGACATTAATATGATCTGAATAAACCTTTAAAGTTTAAAATCACACAACACAGGTTATAGTCCAACGGATTTAATCGGAAAAACACTAGCTTTCGGTGTTGCTACCACCTGATGAAGGAGCGTTGCTCCGAAAGCTAGTGTGCTTCCAATTAAACCTGTTGGACTATAACCTGGTGTTGTGTGATTTTTAACTTTGTGCACCCCAATCCAACACAGGCATCTCCAATCATGAATAAACCTTGCAACTGATCAACCTTAGTCTGAATGTTGTTGGATCCTGCTTCAGGGTCAGGGGTTACAAATGGAATTAAAATCTGTGCAATTATCAGTGAACATGCCTACTTCTGATCTTCTGATGCAGGGAGATCATGAGTGAAAGAGCTAACCATTGTTGAGCATCATCCTTAGCAATTCCAACGGCAATGTCAGCCTGAAATGATTGGCCTTCAGCAACCACAACTGTCGTCCATTGTGCAAGATATGTGTCAAATATATTTTATGTACACTCATAGATCTCTTGGGTAGCAGAGTGAATGTACGTGAAATTAGCCTGTCCTAATACAAAGCAACCCAGTGTTTGCTAAAAACTTACATCACCTCACTTCAGTATCCTACTGGGCTTTTTAATTCAGTTGTTATCAATCCACTTTTACTCTCTGAGTTTTTGCCCTTTGAGGGCCAGGCAATGCTGTTTCAGTGAGAAAATGTCACCAAGCACAATTGGTTCCACATATTGCCATTGACGGCTCCCAGGCTATCTGCCAACTGCCTGTTAAATTTGGATCAATGGTTAAGACCAGGAGCCTTCTGTTTGTCCTTGGCAAATGCTGGATATGGACATTATTGGAATAAGCTTAATGTGGGAAGTGGCTACACAGTTGTGGAGAGTATTGTTCATTTTAGTTTGAGTATGAGTAAGATTGAACATATGCTGGCTTGATATTAGTGACACTTCTCCTGCCAGGAAATGGCAAAGTGAAAGTTTGAGATTGTTCCTATTACCTATAATGTACTTCAAAATTGTGTTCCTATCAATCCACCATAGACGGTAACTGTGATATATGACACAGTGACTGTCATTGCTAATAAAGTGGTCTGCAGAGAATTGAACTTTTGTAGAAGCTGATGATTAAAATAATAAAAACCCTCTTGTATTATGTGGTGTACAATTCTTACAAATGTTTGGAGCAGCATTTTGCTTGCTGAATTTCACCTGTTACCAATCAGAATATGTTCAATCTTCCAACATCAAATTAAACAAGACATTGAAGTTAATGTGAATGCTAGAATGGATCTGTGAATCCCACTGCCCTCTTCATGCATTGTAGCTTTGTGTTATTCTTTAAAACAAAATGTTTACTGATAGCAGGGATCTTCAATTTTATCTTTGTGCAAGGAACATTTCTTTGGATCTTTCCCTCTCTTTTTGTCTTTAAAATTCAATACACTTAAAGTTAAAATCTCCTGTGGGGTTGCCCTTAGACACTCCTGGAGATGAATATTGTACTACACAGTTCATTTGTCCACTCTGAAATGTTTAATTCCAGCATGCAAACACATCACTTGTGTGTACTGCTATCCTTCCTTCTGTAATGCAACTGATGAAATTATAGTTGGAACAAAATCAGAAGTTGCTGGAAAAACTCAGCAGGTCTGGCAGCATCTGTAGAGAGAAAGCAAAGTTAATTGGCCCTGAAGACGGGCCACTGGACCCAAAAGGTTAATTCTGCTTTCTCTCCACAGATGCTGCCAGACCTGCTGAGTTTTTCCAGCAATGTCTGATTTTGTTGATTCCCAACATCTGCACTTTGATTTTTCTTTGTTTAGAATTACAGCTGGAGTTGATGCTATAACAAGTCTGTTAGCAAAGTTCTGTTGTAAACATACATCTACGTATTTGATTTCATTTTTTCATAGAAAAGAACATGCTCAATTAAGGAGCTTAATCCTAAAATGCTAATGAAGATCCAGAAATCTGATGTATTAACAATTAATTTAACTTCCGTCATCAGCTTGAAACCATGGCCTTGATTACAGAGTTTTTATTAAGGGTTTTTTAAAAGAAATGTTGTTTTGAGTTTGTGTTGGCTTTTATGCAGTTGTTTGTCAGCTTTTCTGTGCTTTTTTTGTTATAATGAAGTCACTCCCTTCAGAAAACTGTAGGGATAAAAGTGTTTAAACACAGAAGATATTAAATCACAGGACTGATTTACAGTAATAACTTTGTGAATATTTCTCAACTGTAATTGTACTAATGGCACTGTGCCAAATAACACCAGTAGGATACAATGAAAATGAAGTGGCTGAAGACTTTTGAGAGAAACTAAAAAAAAATCACAAAACATTAAGTTCTTTTGCAATAGCAACCAAAACCAGAAGCAGAAATCAAAAAATCCATTTCTTTTACAACCTGTCTTACTGGGAACAGAATTCTCATCTTTGTTACATTATGCATCATTGTATGCCATTGTCATATCTATTCTTGTTTTGTTGTAACAATAATAAAACTATGCATAACTTTCTAAAGAAATTGAGAAATAGCACCTTCTACTCCATTTGTTTGAGCCAGGAACACAGTAAAATATGTTAAGAGGTTGTCCTTGCAAGCAATTAATAACATTAGCAACAAATGTTTTACTTCACAGCATGCAAAGGAATTATAGCATCATAAATAAATCCACTGAATCACACATGGTGAATATTTACTTTGTTATCTGGTGAAAACAATACTCTTAAATTCTTGTTTGGGTATCGGTTGAAATCAATCCT
The DNA here is from genome assembly GCF_020745735.1 of Hemiscyllium ocellatum. NCBI lineage: Eukaryota > Metazoa > Chordata > Chondrichthyes > Orectolobiformes > Hemiscylliidae > Hemiscyllium > Hemiscyllium ocellatum. Next base: position 60,389,973 of record NC_083407.1, on the reverse strand, counting down.
TTAAAAACTTTTAAAAGTAGAAAATTTATTTTCTAAAATCCAATCAAAGCAGTGTGAACTGTCATTGCTTACAGATTTTCATGATAAGGATGTGGTGACAATTGTACAGAGTGAAGCTCCAGTCTAGGCCTTTAAGTTATGAAGGAATTATATACTGGCCAGTATATACATAAATATACATTTAACTCTCAAACAACAGCTTTAAACAGTTTAATTGGTCACTTATTTCATATTTGTTTTGGGGAGGGGGACACTGTTGTACTCTAATCAGCTGCCAGTTTCTTCTACAAGGAGTGACCTTACATATGTTGATGAAATCATGAGGGGCATACTTGGGGTAAATAGATAAGGTCTTTTCCCCGGGGTGAGGGAATCCAGAACTAGAGGGTATAGGTTTAAGGTGAGAAGGGCAAAATTTAAAAGGGATCTAAGGGGCAACGTTTTCATGCAGATGGTGGTGTACCTATATGATGAACTGCCAGAGGAAGTGGTGGAGACTAGTACAATTACAATATTTTAAAAGACATCTGGATTGGTATATGAATAGGAAGGATTTAGAGGGATATGGGCCAAATGCTGGCAAGTGAGATTGGATTAATTTAGGATATCTGGTTGGCATGGACAAGTTGGACTGAAGGGTCTGTTTCTATGCTGTACATTTCTATTGCTCTATAACAGTGATCATGTTTCAAAAGTAATTGATTGTACTCAGGAGTTCCCAAAATGTTTTACAATGTGTAAGTACAAGTTATTATTCCTTCCTTAACTGATTGGCTGAATGGTTGGTTTGCAATGCAGAATGATGCCAGCAGTGTCAGTTCAATTCCTGCACAGCCAAGGTTACCATGAATGACTCTCGTTCTCAACCTCTCACCCTACCTGAGGTGTGGTGACTCATTAATGAGCGAGCAGCCTTGTGATCCTGTGGCACAATGACAACTTAATCCTGATAGTTCGTAAACTACTCCAGCAATCTTTCACAATATAAGTGTGAGCAAGATTTTTACTCTAATTGAGCTTTATTTTGTTTATTTTATTAATTGAGAGGAAATAGTTGTATCAGTACTTGGCTGCATTTTAAATTTTTTGGTAAAGATTAAAGCCGTATGTCTTACTGGTAAGTGGAAGAACTACATATTATATCTGTTATTTCTTGAGCCATATTAACTGACTGTTTGTCATTTGACTGTTCCCTATCAGTCCAACTTCATCTATTTTGGTTAGCCTCTCTTTTCCACATTACGTCCTCCTAATTCTTCTCTGTAGCTGTCCTTATTTGCATCTTTCTTTCTCTCTGGATAAAAAACAGTGATGAGTGTGATGGCCTAGTAGTAGATATGAACAGTCCAGGGCAGTAGGTTGGAGATAGTTGGAGGGAAAATACAACCTGTATCAATCAGCAGCACTCTCATGATATTTATTGTCCTCTGCCATTTTTCTTTCTAATAATCTATTTGCTGTTCTCCAACACATTTCAACATACTCCTGTTAGTGCCCCATGTTTTTCCTTTTGAACACCTGCTCAACTTATGTATCCTTTCCGTGCTACAACTCTTTGAGAGAGAATGCAGGGAGAACCTCACATTATTAAAAATTTCTCCTCCAGCTCAAAGTGAAAGTCAAAAATGAACTGGAAGTTGCTCATATTACAGCATCTACTATTAGATCACAGTGAGTCAGAGTCTTTAATTAAGACAAATCAGTGTCATTGACCTAATAATTCAATTAAATCATTTAATATTTAAAGATGTTGAGGGGCGATTTGAGGAGGGGAAATATATTGGTGGTAATCTCAGGCTTTTCTGGTACAAGCCAAGTGGTGACAACTGTCAGGCAGACTTCACAATGTACTGGTCTCCATTAGTCCACTGTTGGGCATGGCAGCCAATGCCTCCGCCTGCTGCCAGTAAAATTGTAATGAGGACAGGGGTGAGCAAGTAAGTGTCAGGAATGGCATCCATGATAATTTTATGCCCCTCTGTCAAGCTTCAACCTGCTCCTAGGGGATCTTCAAGTTAAACTCACGGAACTACCAAATTCTCACCAGGACTCATGAACATTGAGGGGATCGGCCAGATTTTCACTCATGTTGAGATTCTCCTGTGAGAATCTCAGGTCATAACTCCATTTAAAAAAAAATAATTCACAGCGTGTGGGCATTACACCCAAGCTAGTATTTATTATCCATCCTTAATTGCCCTGACGGCAGTCAAGTGTCAACTACATTGCTGTGGGTCTGTAGTTACATGTGGGCCAGACCAGATGAGGATGGCAGTTCCTTCCCTAAAGGACATTAGTGAATCGGATAGGATTTTCCAGACTTTCGACATGATTCCATGGTCATCATTAGACTCTTAATTCCAGGCATTTATTGAGTTCAAATTTCACTGTTGGACCTGATTCGAAGTCAGGACTCCAGAACATTATCTGGGTGTCTGGGTTAATAGTCGAGCGATAATACCACTAGGCATCACCTCCCACATGGCATGTCTCAGATGCACACTTTTTTTAGGAAAGGCGAATTGGGAGGTACAGGCTATGTTCATCATCCAATTAAGGATGGTAGGGTGGACTTGTGATACCAGAGAGCCAACGAGGGGTAATCCGGCACTGAAAAATCTGCACATTGCCAATGCAGATTAAAAAAAAGGGGAGTAGGTTTAGGGAGAACACCTCAGTTAGGAAACACCCATTCAGCACTTTACTTTTGTTCCAAACAGCACGATGGGTGTCACTGTGATACAAGGATTGCTGCTGTTCAAGACGTAGCTCACTGTCACTTTCTCCAGGATACTTAGATATGAGCAATGAATGATGGCCACTGGTAAAGTAACATTGGATACTCCATTGGGAGCAGTAACATATTGGGGAACTTTGCCCAGGGTCTTGTAGTAATGAGGGGCATGTATGATAAATGTCTGCAGTTTTCTTGTAGCTTCCAAAGTGGATACAAAATACTGGTATCACAGCGACCTGCCTCTGTCCCATCTGCCAAGGTTCACTTAAAACATAAAAGGAACAAACTTAACAGCTGACTGCTCTTTCATCAAAAGTAATAAAATGTACACATCTGAGATTTTCAACAAAGGCTTGCATGGGGCACCTTTTGGGTTCAGCCCCACCTACCAACCCTGGTCATGTTTGCTAGTGTCGACCAGTGTGGCTGCCTCACCTTGGGCAAGTTTATCAAATTGGTCAGGATTCATCTCCAACACTGTACCCCTTTACCAACAAGTCTGATTGCAGATGACTGAGACTCTTCATGAGTTTTAATGAGTCAATGTAGTGAGAAGCTTCATTCCTAAGACTGTAAGTGATGGCATAAACGCCTAAGTTGTGTAAGTGCCATATTAGTAAAGAAGTTTGATCTCAGCGGAGGAAGAAGTCTACTTTACCAGTGACATGATGCATTTATAGTCAGGTATGGGACCATGTGGTTTTCCCATTTTTGGCTCATGTACTTATGATGTCATGTGCCCATGAAAGCAATTCCAGCAGGCTGAGATATTACTGAGTGTTCGTCACATGCTAATAAATGCAAAATAGGTTTGGTCAGAACAGCTGATCCACCTAAAAGGTTGTGAGACCTTATTAGCAAATCCTTAATCAGTCATCGGGAAACTGAATTTTTGCTGCCTAACGAGTTAAGTTTAACTTGCCTTCAGGCAGACACAAAGACTCCTGCCGAGCACTTCTCATTGAGTTTGAAGTAGGAAAATCATTTTAATAATACCTTTTGGTGAAAATAGCCTTGAACAGGGAGCCCTTCTTTCCTACTCCTGTCTTGTGGTCTCTGCTCATTCTCCCTTCATGTGTTAGGGCAAGTGAGGTGTAATGTACAAATACCCATGTCTGAGAGGAAGTGGTTTGTGCAGAATCCTCAAAGGCAGAGCATATTCCTAAAGCATGTGCTAATCCTGACCTGTTCAGCAACTCTAAACAACTCTGTAAATGACCAAACAATTCTACAATTGCACAGGTGTTAGTAGAAATCAGTGAGTTGATGATCTCTTTAAGTAATGCAGGTTGGGGTCCTTCCTGATGTGGGACATGGTTTAAGAGATTGCGTTAGCTGGAGCATTGAAATCCAAAATGATAACACTGACATCAAATCTTTATTGTGCCTTGATTAATGCCATAATTTGCCTACTGCGTACATTTCCATTTGTGCCTCCAACTATACATGCAGATGCCCACACCAAAATGGTGTTTGGAATGGTTAACACCAGAAATAATATCATTTTGGAGCTGAAACAACACCAGTAGGGTTGAAAAATTAGGCAGCATGAAGCTGAATTTTGGACCCATTGATTCTTCGATTTTAGATTTGGTAAAGGGAATCATGAGCAGACATTTATGTGGTTAAATGTGATTATCCAGAAAACATACGACTGTTCAAAATGTTTGTAATTTATTGTAACAATCCTGACAACAATCCTGAAGGAGTGCTCAGTGGGCTCCTCACACCTTCATGGAAAAAGGCAAGATAGTTACCTATTTCCAATAACATTCCAAACATTTTATCAAGGTGGGGGAGGCGGGGAACAGAAAAGCAGAGGGGATGTGCAATTGCTGTGTTAAGTTATTGTTACTAGTTACTATGGGATATGCTGAGCCCCATATAGTTAATTCTATATTGGGAGTTTGTGGTAAAAGGTTAAAGATGCAGTTCTCTAGCACTTGGGTCAATCTTCACAGTTTAAACAATGCATCTAAAGGCAAGCCAATTAATTTAGTTGTGACCACAGGCCATAATGTATACAAATCAACAACATCAGATATATCAGACTGGGAAGAATACTTTTTCTCAGCAAGTGTGATCTTGTTCCAACAGAACTCAACAGAAGCTGATGGAAAAGTACTTCATCATTCAATAGGGTACTTTATAGCTTTCAGACTCAACAAGTTTGTTCATTTCAGATCATAGCCACATATTTTAAGACAGCACTTTCCTTTTTGTTTATCTTTGCTTTTCCTGTTTTGAGCCCTGCCTCTCCTGCTGTATAATTCCCTTAAATCCCTCAGATTTTTCAAAGGCAGGCCTAGATGACCATCCTGCTCTGTGCACCTTGCCAGCAGAATACAGCCCTGCAGAAATGCAACTAGCAATGGATCAATGCAAAGATCCTCTGCTAGGGAGTCGGGCTACATCCGTCTCATGATACTTCTGTGTACCATGAGAAATTAACTACATTCTGCTACATGAAACATAACGTGCTATCCAGAAGAGGAGTAGGTGCTCAAAGGGAATGCCACAATTACTTCTGAGTACCCCTGAGCTCTTTGTATGGAGGTTCAAATATCTGCCAGGACACACTTCCTCTGAGAAGTAGTCAAAGCGAGTGGAATTATCTGTAAGCAGAAAGGAGGAAATAAGCATGCTTCACAATTAGTTACTTCCTGCAAAAATCTGTTTTTAATAGTCCTTCAGCCTGTTGTCTTGTGAGGAACTCTTCACTTCTGCCTTCAACAGCCGATCCTGACAATTGTGACACTTAGCGAACTGAGTGAGCTCCTTCAGGTACATCAGCTAAAAGTGTAGATTTTAGGTGAAGCAGTAATTAAACCCTCCAACTGCACATCTTTCCCGGGAATTATAGCATGACAAGTTTATATAGGCAGTTTCAATCATAAAACTGATCATAGCTGATTTTACTGCTCCTCGGATGCTGCCTGAACTGCTGTGCTCTTCCAGCACCACTAATCCATAATATGGGATCCAGCATCTGCAGTCATTGTTTTTACTTATTTATAATAATGTTTGTAAGACATTTACCTAAGGTTTTTAGAGATATAGATTAATATAAAGTTAGAATCATCAAGTCCTACAGTACAGACACAGGCTCTTAAGCTCAACTGGTTCCAAGCTGACCCAAATTCCATCCACACTAACCCCATTTCCCTGCCCTTGGTCGATATCTTTCAAATCCTTTCCTGTCCATGTAGTTGTCCAAATGCCTTTTATATGTCGTTGATGTATTCACCTCAAATACTTCCGCTGACAGCTCATTCCATATAGTACCACCCTCTGTCTAAAAAAAATTGCCCCTAAGGTTCCCTTTTATTCTTACCACTCTAACTTTAAACTGATGCCCTTTAGTCCTCAATTCCCCAAGCTCTGGAAAAAGACTAAGCGCATTCACTCTATCCTTGCCTCTCATGATTTTATATACCTCTAAAAGGATCCCCCCACGCCCAATCTCCTATGCTCTAAAGAAAAATGTCCGAGCGTGTCCACCCTCTTCATAACTCAGACCATTGAGTCCAGGCAACACCTTTGTAAATTTCCTCTGCACTCTTTCCAGCTGAATAACCTCCTTCCTATAACAAAGTGACCAAAACTGAACACAGTTAAAAATCACACGACATCAGGTTACAGTCCAACAGGTTTAACTGGAAGCACTAGCTTTCGGAGTGCTGCTCCTTCATCAGGTGGTCATCACAACCACCTGACGAAGGAGCGTTGCTCCGAAAGCTAGTGCTTCCAGTTAAACCTGTTGGACTATAACCTGGTGTTAGGTGATTTTTAACTTTGTACACCCCAGTCCAACATCAGCATCTCCAAATCAAAACTGAACACAGTACTCCCAAGTGCTGCCTCACCAATGTCCTGATTAACTGCAACATAACTTCCCAACTTCTATACTCAGTGCCGTGTCTGATGAAGGCCAGTGTGCCAAAAGCCGCCTTCACTGCCCTGTCTGCCTGTGACTCCACTTTCAGAGAACTGTGAACCTGAACTCCAAAGTCTCTCTGTTCCAATACACTCCTTAAGGAGTGTATTAATGGTACTCCTTAAGGAATACCATTCACCATGAAACTCCGACCTTGATTTGACTTTACAAAATGCAAGCCCTCACACTTATCTATGTTAAGCTCCATTTGCTATTTCTCTGCCCATTTTCCCAGCTATCAATGTCCTGCTTCAATTTCTGATCACCTTCCTCACTGCCCTCACTGTTCATAACTCGAAATGGTATTAACTGTAACAATAAAATGTAAAGTGCTTCTGGTAATGCAATTTTAGATTACATAGAATGTGTTGATTATTTCATCCTTTCTCATATATTTTGAAAATTTCCCAGCTGAGCCCCCTGATCTGGCAGTGCAGAGCATGGAATGGAGCAGCTCAGGTACAGTAGGTTGACTGCTTTCAGTGTTCCTGACTTGACATTATGATGTATATTAGTATGTGAAGTGCTGTGCCAGGCCTAGCCACTGCACTGAGCCCATTATGGACTGCAACTTTATTATCAGACTTCAGAACTGAGGAGAGAGTGTGTGTTTGTTTTCCTCTCACTCACCTATTCTGATTTTCTTTCAGTCTCTTTAATCCTTGTTGATTTTTATGGTTCATTTTCTCCCCCATTTTACATTTATGTTTCTTTTCTTCTAGTTTTCCCTCTTTTGCATTGATTTTCTGATATGGTTTCACTTCCAGTCCCTTTTTTGGCTTCCTTGGGCACTCTGCCTTGTTTCCCTTTACTATTCTCTTTTACCTTTTTTGCCTTTCTCTCTCTCCCTTGGAAACAGTGGGTTGAGATGAAAACAGGCTCTTGAACAAGGAACTTTGTTTTATTGCAAAAATAAACTTTGTTCAAAAAAAAAACAAAATCTTTATGTACATACACAGGTACTCGAGCAGTTTGTGTGGTCTTTGTCTCGAAAGAAAAAAACAAGCTTTGGAATTTGATATTCCCTACAGCTGCAAAAACCAAATGTGTTTTCTACTCATGCAGGACACTATTTACATACATCTGAGGCAGTGAGAGGGCCTGATAACTAAACAAGCCCTCATTGTACTTTGCCAGAAAGACCGTAGGTGCTGGTCTTTCCCCACTACACCTGAGCAGCAGCTGCTCCAAGCTTTAGTGTATCCCTTAGCATGTAGTCCTGGACCTTAGAATGTGCCAGTCTTCAATACTCAGTCCAGGTCAACTCCTTCTTCTGGACGATCAAAGGTCTCTTTCACCAAGTTGATGGTTCTCCAGGCACAGTTGATGTTTGTCTTGGTGTACATCCTGGGGAACAGACCGTAGAGCATATAGTCCTGCCTCATGGAGCTGTTGGGATCAATCTTGATGAAAACCACTGACTCTCTCTCCAGACCTTCTTTGCAAAGATACATTCCAGAAGGATACTACTTTCACCAGCACAGTCACTCCGAGGGCAGCGTGTGATGGCACACAGAGTCTTGGCAAACATGAATCTCACAGGTCTTCTCTAAGTCTTGATGCATGTTGGAAACTATTGGTGATGAGACATTCTGCCAAATGACATTGACAGTCTGCTCAGGGAATCACATGACAGGATCAACACTCTCCTTTTCCTGCAGGGTCTTGAGGACACCAAGTGGTCTCAGAATCATAGAATCTCTACAGTGTGGAAGCAGGCCATTCAGCCTATTGAGTCGGCACTGACCCTCCAAAGAGCATCTCCTCCAAATTGACCCCACCCACCCTATCCCTGCATTTCCCAAGTCTAATCCACCAAACCCACACATCCTGGACACTGTAAGCAATTTAGTATGGCCAATCCACCTAACATGCATGGTGGGAAGAATTCGGAGTACCCAGTGAAAACCCACGTGGACACAGGAAACTGTGTATACTTAACACAGACAGTGGCTCAAGGGTGGAATCAAACCCAGCTCCCTGTCGCTGTGAGGCAGCAGTGCTAACCACTGTGCCACCGTGCTGCCCCGTACATGGTGTCCCTGCAGACACAGTCCATCTTACTTTTGGGTGACAACAGTATCACTGGCTTGGGGAAATAGGCCAGACCTGCATCACACACAACATCAAGAGTATCTCACAGCTGATGGCCAGAGTTTTTCAAACATTAGAAAGTGCTCCCATCAGCCCAGTTTCTACCTCACCTTGGCAATACGCTACTCCCAAGTTTTGATCCATACTCTGGCCTCTCTGAACTATATTCTCAGCACCTTCGGGTCATCTGTCCTGATGGGGAAGGGGATAAAGGATCAATTGGCCCAGTTCCCAAAGAACATGGCCTCGCTATTGTCTTGATTTATCTTTGCACCCAAGGCCAGTTCCAACTATTATTGACAGCGGATCAAGCAGAAAACAGCGACTTTATCCATGTACAGGGAGACTTTGACCTGCAGGTGTCTGCTGCCTGGAATAGTCACTTCACTCTGGCTTGCAACCTTCGTAATGGACTTGGCAAAAGGTGCGAACAATGCACAAACAAGGCAGGAGAGAATGGCCAGCCCTGCCTAACTCCGGATCTGATCGGGAAACCTTTATTGACTGAGACTTCACTAATCGTGTTGGTGTAGAGCAGTCAGATCCAATTGTGGATTCTCTCCCCATGACCCATGTTGAACAGCATGGCCCCCATATATGTGTGCGATATCCTGTCAAAGGCCTTCACCTGGCCCAGGCTGACGAGGCAGGCATCCAACCTCCTGCCCTACACCTAGGCAATCTATCGCTGAGGAGCATGAGGCTCTCAGAGATTGTTCTGCCTTGGTGTGGCACAGCTTTGATCAGAGTGAATCACTGACCCCAGAACAGACCTGACCTGGTTGGGGATGACCATAGACAGGAATCTGTAACTTGCATTCAGCAGTGAGATTAGTTGCCAATTTCTAATTTCCTCCCTCCCTCCCTTCCACATGTGGGTGAGTGTGATGACATCTTTCCTCATGGATTGGATTCACGCATGGTACCTGCCAGAAACATATTGTTGTGCAGTTCCAGTAGCTCCTGGTCAAACAAGTCTCACAGAGCTGAATACAACTCGGCCGGTAAGCCATCGTTTCCTGGAGTTTCATTGTTTTCTGAGGTCCTTGGTCAGCTCATCCAGAGATAACAGCAGTTCTAGCCTCTCCAGGGTTCTGTTATCTAAGACCTCTGGATGGGAATGACTGAGAGGTTGTGCTGTCTGTGGGCTTCATCTCATACAGTCTGGCCTAAAAGGGTTGGCTGATCCTCAGAATGTCTGACTGAGATGACATAACCGAGCCATTTTCTTCCTTCAGGCTGCTGAGCACAGAGCTCTCCCTGTGCACCTTCTGGAAGAAGAAACATGAACATGTTTCCTCTAGCTCCATGGTGCGGGCCCTGGACTGGAAGATTATCTTGGAAACAAAGAGCAAGGCTTGCTGTCTCTTGACCACCTGGAGATCCTCCTTGACATCACCCCCCATCGTCCACAGTAGGAGTAGGTTCTCCATGCTTTTCTGGAGTTTTGACAGTTTTCCCCATCTCTCTCTCACCTTCTGAACATCTTTGAGAATGAAGAACCTCTTGATATTCTTGACTATTTCCTACCTGTCCATTGGATACTCAGGAGTTTACAGTTCCAGGAGATTTATTAGACCTGAGTGAGACTATTGATGGTGGCAGAGGATTATAAGAGAAATTTTGTCTGGCACACAGGCATCATGATGGGGTTGGCCAGATTCATGTGGCAGCAGGAGACGCGTCCATCGTCTGAACAATTGCTGAAAAAGGGATTGAGCTTGGCCAATTTGGCAACAAAAAATGAGTTCCAACTCTAATTTCAAAATCATATGGAGGAAATGAAAAAGATTGTTTAACATGACAAATTCAACCAATAAAAAGAATTGTTAGCTTTGACTTAACCTGCAAACTACACGGTGGTTGTCTCAAATGTGGAAAGAATCCTTAAGTTTGTAAGTTTGCATTTTAAAGTTACATTTTCCAAAAATGCAAATTTAGCAACTTCAGGTGAATCTGCAAAATCTTTAGGATCTTGACTATATTATGGCCATTGCTAAATGGTATAGCATCCATAGAAACTATTGGGCTGAATCTTGCAAAGTTTGGCTAAATGTTTCACCAAGCTTCATGGAGGGTTTCTCTCTGTGCAACCTAGTAAATTTTTTATGTTCCTGTCTGAAACACACCTCATTGACTTGGTACCTCACCCTGATGGTGTTCCTCTCATCTGATGTGAGCTCGAGTCTCCCATTTGCCATAGTTGGAAGTAGTCACAACTGCTAGGATATTCTGGGACATACAGACATCTCTGGCATATACTAACACTATATTTAAAAAGCTGTTGCATACCCAGTCAAGTGTCAGAGGTCTGGAGCTGCCCTGCACATCTCCCTGGGTATAGCTAAGAAGGAGAAGTTGGAGCCCTGCTTTGTGGCCAGGCAGCTGGAGATTCTGGTGGATGGAGTGGTACAGAAGAAGATCATCATCTTGCCACAGGACTGTCAGAGGAGGATACAAGCCCAGACCTTGCCAGTCTGGTCTGAAGTTGCCAGCTGGGCCAGTGGAGTTTCCATGGTGTGAAGGAATGCTCATCAACATCAGAAGAGGGTCAGTAGCCTTCTCTGCTTTGCCAGGGTAAGTGTCATCCCTGCTACCTCACATTCACTCTACCTCTGCTACTGCACCCACCTTCCACCAAGGCTGATGTTCTACCGCTTTCACTATTGCTGCAGCACCTTTCCACGTTTACACTGACCCTCCACAACCCCACCCCACCTCCCTCTTCCCCCTCCAACTACAATTATGCTAACCCTCAGGACTGGTCTCTCTTTCTGTCATGCTCTCTCTCTTGTGCTCTCACTATTTGGTGTTCTCTCTCTCTCGCCTCCTTGCTCCCTCTCGTGCTCTGTCTCTCTCTCTTTCTGTCTTTGTCTCGCACTGTCTCGTACTCTTGCTCTATCTTGCAATCTCTCGCTCATGTGCCCTCTGTCTTGTGCATTCTCTCTCACTACCATTCCTGTACCAGCACAAAGGGCTGTGCCATTTACTTCCATCTCACTCAATTGCTGCCTTTCCTCTCATGCCTGGGGAATATGGTCCATAACGGAACTAAAAGAACCAGGCCCTGTGAGTCGGTGCTGGATGTTCTTCTCATCACCCCCTATGAGGAGTGGTTCTTGGTGCTGGTTGGTGAAGACTGGAACTGCTCCTGGGAGGATTCGGTAATCTCCATATCTCAGTAAACAAGTAGGAAGTTTGGTCATTGTGCTACTCTACAATTATCCCTATTGTGCATTTCATGTTAACCTGCCACAAACCTTGTCCCTTGCTCACAACATTCTCTCTTTTGTCTTGTACAGGCACCAGGGGCATTTCACCAGTATTTGCCATCAAGAGGACCGCCCCGCAAGATATTCTCTGCTCCACCTCTGAAGAAGGGAGCACTGGTCCCTCAGAGGAAGCACTGGCAAGGCTGCCCCTGCTCCGTCTGCACTAACTCCGATGTTGACGCCTTGGTGCTGTGTATGTTATATAGATTTGAGTCAGGAGTAGCTGCTGGTGGACACAACACTGCTGTGCCTCTACAGGCAGCCCAGGGAGAAAGGCCCCTGCTCACTGACCCTCAGTAAACTGCTGGAATCCAGGCATCCTTGGTTGGGACCCTGCCATCTCAGACTTGCGAGTGTCTGGCTGCCTCCGTCGATGGGTTGATGGCTGCCATGGAATTCCTACTGCAGCAGTCTCAGAGTCTGAGACCTGCACTCCATCGCTATTAATGTTCAGCACCAACAGCAAGGTGACCAGGATGAGGAATCCTCAAGTCACACCAGATGCTCCTTCCTCACAAACAGACAGGGCAATGACAGCCTGCACCTACCTGGAGGAGAAGGAGAAGGAGGCTCACATAGGCCTCCCTTGAACTCTCCCCTCAGGAAAGCCCGGAAATGGCTGGTCTGTTCACCTCCATCCTTAGCCTTGTGGGAGCTTGACTCACGGAGGTAACAGCTGCCTCTGGTTAGGACACACTCAGCGGGTCTGGGACCTTGAGACAAAAGGTTGTTGGAGGGACCCAAACAAATCTCCAAGGCCAATGGGCTTCACTGTAGAGCTACCTCCTCCATAGATGTTGTGAAACTTGAAAGAGTTCAGAAAAGATTTATAAGGATGTTTCCAGGGTTGGAGGATTTGAGGTAGAGGGAGAGGCTAAACAGGCTGGGGCTGTTTTCCCTGGAACGTCGGAGGCTGAGGGGTGACCTTTTAGAGGTTTACAAAATTATGAGGGACATGGATAGAGTAAATAGACAAAGTCTTTTCCCTGTGGTGGGGGAGTCCAGAACTACAGAGCATAGGTTTAGGGTGAGAGGGGAAAGATATAAAAGAGACCTAAAGGGCAACGTTTTCACACAGAGGGTGGTACATGTATGGAATGAGCTGCCAGAGGAAGTGGTGGAGGCTGGTTCAATTGCAACATTTAAAAGGCATTTGGATGGGTATATGAATAGGAAGCGTTTGGAGGGATATGGGCTGGGTGCTGGCAGGTGGAACTAATTGGGTTGGGATATCTGGTCAGTATGAACAGGATGGACTGAAGGGTCTGTTTCCCTGCTGTACATCTCTATGACTCTATGCTGATCCTAGGACTGCACTGAGATATAGCGGGTGGAAAAGGAAGAAGAAAGCCTCACGGGTGACATGTCACTGTGAGTACCTCTGGCATTTGTAAATTCATGTTCACTTTTCACTATTACCAGGTGGCTGTGAGTCTCTCTCTAGTTGCAGCTATACTATTGAAGGTATAAAACCCACCCATACTTGGCTCAATGAGGTGTTTAATGATCCAAGGTGCGAAGTAAACAATTCCAGCCACCTGTGCGGGCAGTGAGTAGATTGTGAATTTTTGTTGTTTTGGCAATTAAACTTGATTATTCCAGGTTGGAAAACACTGATCTTGCATCCAAGGCATTGGTCAGATTGATTTGTAATGTTGCATGATATGGTCAAGAGTGTGTGAGGCAAGAATTTGAATAGCAGTCCTTGCAGCTTTTGTGAAATGGCAAACTCAGTTAGCTGCTCTTGTATCTCTAGGCATCTCAGTTAAAAAGAGTTTGCAGAGGATCTCAACTACGCAAAGATCACTGAGTGAGCTGAGCAAAGTCCCCAAGCTCATGGTGGAATTTATGAAGCTGGAGCCTATTTGCCTGTCTTTGGATGGCAGTAATGCTACCCTCTCCCTTGACGGTTTGTCTTGTTCCTGCAGTTCCTTATTAGTCAGGTGGCCTAGACTAATGAGATGGGAGCAGTCTGAGGTGACACCAAAACTATGACCCCATAATTTTCCTGCACTAACCACGTTTGTAACTGTCCCTAAAATTGCACCTCAAAGAAGCACAAGGTTATGCAACTGCATTTATAGTTACCACTAATACTCAAGAGGAATACTTGAGTATTTCTCAGACATTTGGTTCTGTTTTGTTTCACAGTTGGTTTTCAAGTACATAAACAATAATGCCATAGTTGTCTGGTGGTGAGAAAGCTGTCTTCCTCATTGTGATCCTTTATGGGGAGGGGATCAAAAGGATTATAATTCCTGGAAGCTACATCATGTGATGACATGGCTCCTGAGTCTGATGGTGAAGCTGGTGCTTTAGTTGAATGGTGTGTGCATTCGTCCCAGAAATGGGTTATCGGCCTGAAAGTCTGTGAAGTTTTCCCAGAGTCCCTGTGCTCTCTCTCCTCCTTTTGTGGCTCCTGAGTGTGACTGACACATTATGTTATGATTAGGTTATGGCTAGCATTTCACATTCAACCATTTGTGGAGAACACAACAACTCATCTTGTCTCTCGATATCTTTCTCAGCCAAGTAACGCAGGACAGCTCTTAAACATTCTTCAGCATCTAAACCTCAGCCTGCAGGCCCCGGTGGTTTTCGCAATGATTTTTGTAGTGGCTGGCTGCATCTCGTAAAAGTGTTCAGCGAATTTCTGGATTCCTCTGAGGGTTCATCAGTGATGGTTATAGAGGTTAGCCTTTGTCTCCTCATAGCTAGCCATGCACATTGAGTTAGGACTCAGGAAAATCTGTGAGCTAGATGCCTATCTGATTTTAAATGCAAACTGGCAGCTCCCTGGATAATAGGGCATTCATGTGCTTGATTTGCTACCAGTGATCAGAAATGAGCTGTGTTATGTGTGCTGCCATCCAAATCTTAAGTGTGTGCGTGGTTTAGCAGGCCTGCATGTTTTAGTCTTTGCAAGGGTCCTTCTATCTAACGTGAAAAATCTTGGAGTGTAAGCATAATGAAGTTTATTGCCTCTCTGCAATTGTTTATAGGTTATAAGAATAACCCTTACACTATTGTGAAGATATTCGAGTAAAAAATGAGGTCTGCAGATGCTGGAGATCACAGCTGCAAATGTGTTGCTGGTCAAAGCACAGCAGGTTAGGCAGCATCTCAGGAATAGAGAATTCGACGTTTCGAGCATAAGCCCTTCATCAGGAATAAGAGAGAGAGAGCCAAGCAGGCTGAGATAAAAGGTAGGGAGGAGGGACTAGGGGGAGGGGCGATGGAGGTGGGATAGGTGGAAGGAGGTCAAGGTGAGGGTGATAGGCCGGGTATTGTGAAGATTGTAAGGAGGGCTTAGCGTTAGGTAAATACCTGCTGAGATCCTGCGTTTGTACTGAGTCCTCTGCCATGCCATACCACAATGAGTGGTATTTATTGCATTCAATGAAATACTTCAGACACAAAAAAAACTACTTCCCCAAGCCTTTTCCTCATAATTGTTGTTGTTACATATTTGCTTTTACCATTCCCATTTCTTGACTCATGTCTTTGAGTTCAAAAATTCACTATTCTTCCCAAATATGATTTATAGAGTCGTAAAGTCATAGAGATATACAGCATGGAAACAGACCCTTCGGTCCAACCTGTCCATGCCGACCAGATATCGCAACCCAATCTAGTCCCACCTGTCAGCACCCAGCCAATATCCCTCCAAACCCTTCCTATTCATATACCCATCCAAATGCCTCTTAAATGTTACAATTGTACCAGCCTCCACCACTTCCACTGGCAGCTCATTCCATACATGTATCACCCTCTGCATGAAAAAGTTACCCCTTAGGTCTCTCTTGTATCTTGCCCCTCTCATCCTAAACCTATGCCCTCTAGTTCTGGACTCGCCAACCCCAGAGAAAAGACTTGGCCTATATACCCTATCCATATCCCTCATAATTTTGTAAACCTCTAAAAGGTCACCCCTCAGCCTCCGATGCTCCAGGAAAAACAGCCCCAGCCTGTTCAGCCTCTCCCTATAGCTCAAATCCTCCAACTCTGGCAACATCCTTGTAAATCATTTCTGAACCCTTTCAAGTTTCACAACATCTTTCCGATGGAGATCAGAATTGCACACAATATTCCCACAGTGGCCTAACCAATGTCCTGTACAGCCGCAACATGACCTCCCAACTCCTGTACTCAATACTCTGACCAATAAAGAAAAGCATACTAAATGCCTCCTTCACTATCCTATCTATCTATCTATTTCAAGGAGCTATGAACCTGCACTCCAAGGTCTCTTTGTTCAGCAACACTCCGTTAGGACCTTACCATTAAGTGCTAAGATTTGCTTTCCCAAAATACAACACATCGCATTTATCTGAATTGAACTCCATCTGCCACTTCTCAGCCCATTGGTCCATCTGGTCCAGATCCTGTTGTAATGTGAGGTAACCGTCTTCGCTGTCCACTATATCTCCAATTTTGGTGTCATCTTCAAACTTATTAACTGTACCTCTTATGCTCGCATCCAAATCATTTATGTAAGTGACAAAAAGTAGAGGGCCCAGCACCGATCCTTGTGGCAGTCCACTGGTGAAGAATGGTGGTTGACTGTTGTCTTGACAGTCTGGGATTCTGTTCAGAATTGTGCAAACAATGCTTTTATTTTGAACCATGGCCTTAAAAATGTGCAACGATACTGTTTTAAACCTATCTGGTTCACAAATGTCCTATGGGGTCGAGGGAAGTCTGTGGTCCATACCTGGTCTGGCCTAAATGTGACCCCAGATCCACATCCATGAGTTGACTATTAACTGCCTCTTAAATGGCCCTATAAACCACTCAGTTCAAGGGCAGTTAGGGACAGGCCGTGATAGTGATACCCATGTCTCATGAATTAATAGAGAGGAGAAAAGGGGCACTCCTGACACTGACAAACTGCCACTGATGGACTGGGGCCCTTAACTAAGAATTAATCATTCATTTAAGGGCTTTAATCTGCCTAATGGTGAGCAGACTACACAATGCCACCTCCTGCCACTGGTACATTTATACTGGTACACTGGTACCAGGGCTGGGTGGGTGAATGGTCGCTAGGCCTACAGCTGGATTGTATATGCTTCTTTGCTTCAGATGTACTATTAGGTGGCAGAAAATCCAGGTGATAAGTGGCTTCAGACCCAGTTTCCAAGTCCTTTGACCTGGGAAAGCTTGATGTCTGACACTCAACAAAAAAGTTAGTACATCCCTGTGAGTCCTGTCTGTTTAATGTTGGGGATATAGCAAGTATAAAAATTGTCTTACAGAAATTATTATACACATGCATCTGCAGAGAGCTAAAAAGATGACATTGGCTCAACAAAATAAAGATCCTAATATTTAAACATTTCACATATGGTTTATTACCAAAGTTCCCCTTCACACATGAAATCGCTTTTCTACTAATATGCACATGATTTATAATATAGCAAATAAGATGGAATAGGGTTACCTTTACTTAAAACCATTCACACCAACTTTCCTGGCATCCCTGCAGTATTGCTGCTGCATCTGGTGAAGTTGATGGGGGGAGGTGAGCCCATGTCTAACTGCAAGGAGGAAAGTGAGCTGGATGCTTTTCCAGTCACTGTTTTTGTTTGTTCACTGCCTGTGATTTCAGACAATACTTCATGGATGTTTCAAATGCATGCACCGAATGCCTGTTGTGTGAATATTAACAAGACTGCCTGTTTGGTAACGGAATGTTAGAAAGGCTCAAAACTATTGGAATGGACCATTGAGAATCTTTGTAATGCCATTGTAAAACTATTAGAATGGTTTAAGTAAAGGTAATCTTATTCCATGTCATTTTCTATGTATTTTACTACTTTTCTTGTATCTTTTCAAAAGTTCTGGGTTGGTCAGTTTCGCTGGTAATTACTGAGTAGAATGCTGATATTACTCTTACTGTACAAAATTTAGTACTAAATATTGTAAATGCATGAAATATCGCAAGGCAATCATGTGTTTGGAAAAAAAGTATTACTTATGGAGTGGTAAAACTATTTGAAAGATGATGCATATGCTGGATTTATTTCAGTGATTTACATAAAAGTAATTCAATCTCAAGGTTCAAGTGACACTGCAGATTGTGAATCGAAGGTTGAATAGTTTATATTCTTCATCTGATTCCAGAGACTGGACTATTGTTTTAATTCACTGAGAAACATCTGGTATTATTTAACAGATATATAGTGGATAGTTAATTTTCACATAAAATAGATTTGCTGTTTATTTTCCATTGGCATTGCCTGATTTCTTTGATGCTGCTGGAGTCTGCTTTGAGATGAAAGCAGTGTTCCATGATGTAAAACATCACATCTGTCCTGTGAAATATTAGCAGATTATTTTGGATAGTGAGTATAGATATAAATGCGTATACATTATAACGCATGAATCACTTCTAAATGCTGTTCTATCTAAAAAGCAAGAAAGTTCAGCAGTAATTGATTTATATCTATCTGCCTTCCATTGATGCTGCATTAGATAGCGGTTAATTCTTCCTTCCCTTATTCCCCATACTTACATGCACGAACTTAAGACTCTCATTCTGTCACAGTTTGCATGGATAAAATTTTTTGCCCAAAAATGTTGCTTTACTTTTGTTTTTGTTCATTAATATAGCAAAGCAATCCTGTTGGACACACGAGAGAAATTTGCAGTGTAACTGTTTCATTACAAAGAAGGAATTTAAGGCAAGAGATGGTAATGGACAAGCTCCTTTAAAAGAAAGAAACAACATTATTTTTCAATTGGCTCTAAATTAAAACATTTATCCATTACTTTATTTCAAATCTGCAGTTTGACCTGTTCCAATTAAGAAGCTTCACTGTTCTGGAATCCTGAATATCTAAACAAAGTTCAAAGAATTTTGGCAACACTCCCAACATCTGAAAGTCCTTTACAGATATTTATTGCAAGTTTGGTTTATCTTGGAGCGAATGATCCTTTTTTTAATTAAAAAAAAGTAGATATGCATGGTCTCAATACTAGTTTTGCTAGTCCTGCATCTAGTCTGTGAGGTTAATGTTCAATGTATAACTTGCTAACCATGCATTTCCAGCTCCACATTAGCATTGTTGCCTCCAAGTCAGAAGGTAGATGATGTAAGGGCATGACCCAAACCGATAGCTTAATCCTGTGCTAGGGATCATTGTGTTGTGAGAGGATAGCTTTTCATATGAGGTATTAACAGGGGTTTTGTAGGCTTCCTCAGGAGCAAAATAATTTCTCAAAATAAAGACAATTCTGGTGTCCATGGCAAATATTTCTTCCCTAATTGGAACCTATTAAAAATAATGTGAAAAATATCTCTGTACAAAACAATAGTGACCACATTTCAAAGTCCTTGACTGCAAAGAGACATTCTCAGACTTTGAAAGGTGATATTTAAGTGCAAGTTCTTTCTTTGACTTTATCCTACTTGTCACGAGGACTAATGTGAAGGTCCAGGTAAAGTAAGAGAGTGCAGATAGTTTTCATGTTCATCATTTGGATAGTTACTTAAGCAATCTCAACGTTGATTAGTTAAAATGTTCTGCAAATTTATAAACCGATTCATAAGGATTCAAGATGGCCTTAAAATGTTAAGACTTTTTCATTATAAAAAAATGAGTGCAGATCATGAGTTTTTTTTATTATTGGTGTTATTATCAGTGCATTGATTCTGGAAAAATGATAATTTTTCATTTTATTTTTGGTGGGGTTTAGCCTTTGAACTTCATTGTGTGTGGCATCTGTATTGTCACAAGCATTATTTTAATTCCTTGGTTCTATAAATAGATGATCAAAGGAACTGTCTCCATTACTGAGGCCAGCAGATGTTTGGGAATGCTTTGTGGGATCACAGAAAGGATGGAGGTCTGCAATAGAAACCTAACCGTTTCCTTGGGATTGTAGGAGCACATCTGCTCCTCTTGATTCCATAAGAAAGTGGAACTCTTAATATTTTTGATACCCTTCAGGCTCTGAGTACCTTTCCCAATAGGTTGAAATAGCAATATAATTGAAGACTGATCTGCATATTTAATAATGAGCCTATCAAGCTGACCCTGATGATTGCTGTGGAGAGCAGGCTAATATTGGAGGGCAGATAGCATGGCCTTTGTGTACAATTCCTGCAGGCAGTTTTAATTGAAAATGGCTGTAATCACCCATTCTCCATTCAGCCGGAACAAATAAAGTTACTTAGAGTCATAGATATGTACAGCATGAAAACAGAACCTTGGGTCCAACTCGTCCATGCCAAACAGATACCCTAACCTAATTTAGTCCCATTTGCCAGCACTTGGCCCACATTCTTCTAAACCCTTTCTATTCATATGCCCATCCAGATGTCTTTTAAATGTTGTAATTGTACCAGCTTCCAATACTTTCTCTGGCAGCTCATTCCATACATGCACCGCCCTCTGCATGAAAAAGCTGCCCCTTAGATCCCATTTACATCTTTCCCCTTTCACCCTAAACCTATGCCCTCTAGTTCTGGACTCCCCCCATCCCAGGGAAAAGACCTTGTCCTTTATCCTATCCATGCCCCTCATGATTTTATAATCCTCTATAAGGTCACCCCTCAGCCTCCAGTGCTCCAGGGAAAACAGTCCAACCTGTTCAGCCTCTCCCCATAGATCAAACCCTCCAACCCTGGCAAAACCCTTGTAAATCATTTCTGAACCCTTTCAAGTTTCACAACATCTTTCCGATAGGAAAGGAGACCAGAATTGCAGGCAATATTCCAAAAGTGTCCTAACTAATGTCCTACATAGTTGCAATATGACCTCCAATTCCTATACTCAATACTCTGACCAATAAAGGAAAGTATACCAAACACCTTCTTCTCTATCCTATCTACCTGTGACTCCACTTTCAAGGAGCTATGAACCTGCACTCCAAGGTCTCTGTGTTCAGCAACACTCCCTAGGACCTTACCATTAAGTGTATAAGTGCTGCTAAGATTTGCTTTCCCAAAATGCAGCACCTCACATTTTTCTAAATTAAACTCCATCTGCCATTCCTCAGCCAATTGGCCCATCTTCTTTCCATTTTTATTGCATTTAAACATTTTAATTCACCAAGAGTTGAAGGAGCATTTTTTACTTGTAAAACAATGGTTACATTTCAAATCTTTTGAATATTCCTGTTAATTAGTACTGAGTGGCCAAAAATAACTTTTACAGATAATCCATCAGAGAATGGTACATGTTTCGAAGCTAAAGATCCAAAAACAAAATAGTGCCAAAACCTGAACGCAGTTGTCAAGCAGGTATCTGGCCAAAGTGCTATGCAATTGCTGAATTGCTTCCTTACATCGGTATTTTATTCCTTATTTTTATTTGAAACTCCTCATTAGTAGAATTAAAGAAATACGTCATTCTTCACAAGCCCAGGACCTTCCAAAGCAATTAAGAGCTTCTGAAGTGTAATATAGGATACAAAATCAAAAATTGATGGAAAAACCCAGCAGGTCTGGCAGCATCTGTGGTGATAAAGCAGGGTTAACATTTTGGGTCAGTGATCTCACCGGACCGAAAAGGTTATCTCTCCTTCTTTCCACAGATGCTGCCAGACCTGCTGGATTTTTTTTCAGCAATTTCTGATTTGGTTCTGATTTTCAGTACGTATAGTTCTTTGTTTTTTTTGTAATATAGGATATCTGACTACCAATTTGGGCACAGCCAATTCCTGTAAACAGTATTGTGATAATAACCACAATATCTTTTATTTATAACGTTAATTGAGGAATAAGTATTCACAAGGACAACAGAGATAACACCCTTGCTCTTCTTTGACATAGGACAATAGGATTTGTACGTCCACCTAAAAGACCATACAAGGCCTTGGGCCAACATATTATTTGAAAGATGGTACCTCAAAAAATACAGCATTTCTTTGATTTTTGCATTCAAACCCTGGAATGGAAATGAGTCAACCTGGAAGTTTCCAGCTTCGAGCTGAGAATGGCTCCCATTGATACACTTCCAATAACCATGTCTTGTAACCATCATACCTCTATCAAGATTACAAGTCATGTTACAACACTTAAGGTAACTTGGAAAAATCATCACAGTAATGGATATCAGGGGTCACAATAGATTTTCTTGATCTTCCTTTAATTAACTCCTGTTCAGATTTGTTGAATCCCTGGTAAGAGAAAGATTGGGAAGGTTGGTCAGAGGCATGTGGCCTGCTTCCAATGTGCATGTTATAAACTGCAGACAGAATTTTAAGTTTGTGGGCAAAACATTTCCATCTCTAGCGTGGCATGAGCAATGTCAAGAAAGTTGGGAAACTATAGAGAGAATAAAAAAGCTCAATATTGACATTGAGAAAAACGTTTGTGATATTTTTCCCAATTCTTAGATAGTGACTTCAGAATTTCACCGCGAAAGGCAACTATCTTATTTCTATGCATTCGCATCTTGCTAAAGCCACAACTTGCCCTATTTATACACTGCTGAGAATTCACTCCTTCCCTGAGTAACTTGACAGGAAAACATCCCAAAATGTAAGTCAAAATTGGTGCCTGCTAACTGCAGCTCACTGAATGTTTGTCCCCAACCATCATGCAATTGCTTCTTCGCAATGACATTGTTGTATGTTCCATGGCCATCATCCTCTTTGATGCCTTATCCAGCAAAGCTGGCATTAGCAAACCTCCAGCCTTACCACATTTCATGCCTATTTTTGGTCAAACTCACATCCTGCTTCAGCCCTTTGATATTTCATGCACAGACCTATGAGCTGCCTGTATCTGTGTGGATATAAGGCATGAAATATTTAGAGTTTTGGTTTATGATCCATGACAGGATATGTGTGTAGAGTTGGACTAAGTGTTGGCTTTGTGAGTGTGAGATAGTCGAGAGAAGATGGTGGCTCTTAACCTTGTGGAGCACGAAAGATCATTGACTTGCCTGCAGTGCTGGACATTGTGCTTCATTCAGGATACCGCACCGAGCCAGGATGCAAATTTGGTGCAGACTGACTTGGTTTTGTGGTGTGGCCTCCTGTGGCGATTGCACCACTCTGTTCTCTGAGACTTCCAGACTTCTATCTTTGAAGTGGAGTCAAGTGTTCTTGTCAGAGGGTCATATCCTCAGTGTTAACCATCAAGGTTCCCAGTGGAAGGGCCAGTTCCTGACTTGCAGCTTCTGAAATGGTGTGCAGCTGGGCATGGTGTCAACAGCATGGAAGCCTAAAGGTTCCTGCAGTGGTAAGCACTTCTCCCTCTCCAGCCAAGTGATTCTCTGGGGAAGGTGCCCAAGAGCCCAGTTGTATAAATAATGATGTGAAGAGGGCAATTTTGTGTGAGAAGAGTTGTTCTGAGCCAGTGACAGACTGGTCACTATAAATCTCACTCAACGAAATACTTTCACCATAATGGGAGAAGTTTCTCTGTATGTTTTTGGAGGAAATTTACCATTGAATTTTTCCTTTGCAAAAGCCTTGGGATTCAAGAGATCTGAATTGGTTGTTTTTAGCTATTTTTAATATATCATCAAGGAGCTTAAAACAACTTTGGCAGAAAGCTGCGCTATCTACATTGGTCCTTGATTCTGGAAATCCCTCCTGAAATCACTCTACCCCTTCTGCCTGTCTCTTCCTCTTCTCTTTTAATCCTTTTCTCTTTCCTCCTAGTTTAAAACCTAGCTCTTTGACTAAACTTGTAATCCACTATCTTTATGTCGCTTGATGTTAAATTCTTTGCGATAATGCTCACGTAAGGTGTTTAGGGATGTTTCCCTGAGCCAAAGGTGCAATATGAGTGTTGTAGAATGAAAGAATTCATTCCTAGATCAGCTAATAAAATGGGGTACTTTCCTTAACTTTATGTTAAGTGAGAGATTTTAACATTCTGTGAAATTAATGTTGTACATTTTACTATTCTACTTTGCACTTAGTAAGCCTTTTTGTTAGAAGTAGGGAATGTATAAAGATTTACAGCTTAAATGTTCAGATATCTTGAGCTAAATTGGGGCCAGTTTATTAATCTTTCCGTACTGTATTGAATTGATCATTGATTCAGTGGGAGCTTTGATGGTGTTTCAATTGCCAAGCAGAAACCATCTAACAATATTGTGACATCATCTAATTGTTAGCAGAAAATGTTGCCTACACTGTGTAAGTAATGTGAATAATTTGCTCAATTTTATAACTTGCTGTTCTAAATACAAAGGACTACATTGAATATATGTTCTAGAAATAGGCCATATCAAAGATTATTCCTAATTCAAGCTTCTGCCCATATTTTCACATCTATCTTTCATCAGTGCAATTCACCATTCCATTCTGTCACATATCTAGCTTCTTTTAAACACATTTGATTATACCATTCCCCATGGTAGCAAGTTCTTACTTGCTCTGGGTAAAGATTTGTCAGAAATACCTATTTGATTTATTGGTAACTTTGTTATTTTGAGTGCCTTTGGTTCTATGCTTTCCCACAAATGGAAACAGTCTGTATGCACTCCATCAAAAAGTGAAAGAAAGCCTAAAAAAAATCAAAAACATGTTTGAGAGTATTCAGTACATAAGAACCGTTTGTATTATCATGGTCCCTCTTATTGAGAAGCACTTTTTTAAAAATAAAGAACAAAGTAGACATCTGGCTTGAATGCAAAGGTAAGTGGATCGTTTAGGTGAAAATCAAGCTCCACTATTTCCAAATTCATCACAGAAGTTAAATTAGAGTCATACAGCACAGGAACAGACCCTTTACTCCAACATGTCCATGCTTACCTAGTTTCTCCAACTAAACTTGACCCACTTTCCTGCATTTGGCCAATATCTCTTTAAATCTTTCCTATTCATCTTTCCAAATATCTTTTAAGTGTTGTAACTGTACTTGCATCTACTACTTAATCTGGCAGTTTATTCCACATACAAATCACCTGTGTGTGAAAAAGTTGCCCTCAAGTACATTTTAAATCTTTCTCCTCTCACCTTAAAGATATGCCCCCTAGTTTTGAACTCACCCACCCTAAGGAAAGGCCTTTGCTATTCGCCTGATCTATATCCCTCATAATTTAATAAATGTCTATAAGGTCACCCTTCAACCTCCTGTGCTCCAGCCTATCCTTATAACAGAAACCCTCCAGTCCCAACAATATCCTGATAAAATTTTCTGACCTCTCTCCCATTTAATAATATCCTTTCTATAGCAGGGTGACCAAAACTGTACACAGCACTTCAAAAGTATGTCATCAAGGTCCGGTACAACCTCAACACGATGTCCCACCACCTAAAATCAATGGTCTGACCAATGACGATAAGCATGCTAAAAGATTTCTTCATCAGCCTGTCTCCCTATGATGCAACTTCCAAAGAACTATGTACCTGAACCCCTAGGTCTCTGTTCGACAACACTACCCAGGCCCTACCATTAACTGTACAAGTCTTACCAAAATGCGATACCTTGCATTTATCCAAATTAAACTCGATCTGCCATTCCTCATCCCATTTGCTGAATTGATCAAAATTCCTTTGTAATCTTAGATAACCTTCTTCACTGTCCACTATGCTATCAATTTTGGCACCATCTGCAAACTTGCATCCTAAATTCTCATCCAAATCGTTTACAGAAATGACAAACTAAAGAATAACAAAATTCCACAAATGATCTACTTATTTATACCCACAGTGAAAACAAACCATGGTACAGGTTTCTGTACTTAACAAGAATGACTTTTTATTGCAAATAGTTTCTAAATACAGATGAAAAATTCTGAACCATCGTAACAATTAAAATTCTGACCTCCTTATAACATGTCCCTCTCTAACACACAAAGACAAACACAGACACAGAAAGCATGGATGTTATGGGCAGATAGAAAAGTGATCCATGATCTGTATACACAGTGTTTGCTAAGGTGACCTTTTGCTGATCTTAGAAAACATCACAGACTTATGCCACTGTTTTCTCTCCCTACTCTAAACGCTGTTCTCCTACTGCCAACTCCATCTCTCTCACTGGTAACAGACTGGGATTAGGGAAGTCTGTTTGTAACCTTAGCATCATATTTGAACTCTGACCTTATCTTTGTGTAATCAATACGATTACTTATTCCTATTATGTGAGAGCACCTACCTTTATCTCTGTTCTCGACTTTGTTGCCTCGAGATTTGACTATTTTAATTAAACACAGCTGGTCTGTCACATTTTATTTTCTGTGAACTTGAGGCTATCAGAAACTCTGCTGTCCATGCTTTAACTTGCAACAAGTCTGATCACCTCTGTTTATTAACCATGTTGGTTCCCAGGAACATCCTTGTATTCAAATCCTCCATGGTCTAGCCTTCCCCCATATCTCTGTAATTTCCTCCAACTCCACAACCCTGCAAGATGTCTCTGTTCCTTTTAATTCTAGTCTGTTGTGCATCCTTAATTTTGATAGCTTCACCAATGCTGTCCAGTCTGTCAGTTGTCTAGGTCTTAAACTGTGGATTCCCTCTTTACCCCTCTTCATTTCGCTGCCTCAGTTTCTTTCTTTAAGACATTTTAAAACCTATCTCTTTGCTCAAGCATTTGGTCTTTTAACCTAATATCTCCTTAAAAACCAAAAGAACAGTGGATGCTTTAAATCAGTAACAAAAACAGAATTTGCTGGAACAGCTAAGCAGTTCTGACAACATCCGTGAAGAAAAACCAGAGTTAGCGTTTCGCTTCTGAGGAAGGGTTACCAGACCCAAAATGTCAACTCAGATTTTTCATGGATGCTCCCAGACCTGCTGAGCTAATATCTCCCTATTTTCCTTGGTGTCATACTTTGAATTTTAAGTGAATTGGGATCCTTTTATTACGTTATAGGAGTTACATAAAATACAAGATGTTGATACACAAAGAAAATCTGGGTCAATGATTTCTCTCGTTGTTCTGACTTCCCTGTATTTGCTTAACATGCAGTACTTTTCATGTGACTATTAGCTGCATTAAAGAAGCAAGAGTCTGTGAATTTGCATGAATCATTTTAGGACCTCATCAGTTTAAAGACTTGAGGCATGAATCAATCATGCATTTCCTGCCTTGTTGGAGGAAGTCAGCAGGAGGCGAGAAGATTGCCCTCCATGAAAGGAAAAGTGTTTCCGCTTGTGGTTTCAAGAGGAGCAGGCATCCTGCTCAACTCTCATAATGAAGCTCATGGTCTCCCCTGCTGTTTCCTCCTTCCCCTCTCATAAGATTTTACTGACATCATCTCCCTGCTACTTTACTATAAGGTGGTAGGCAGCGAGGCCTAGCCTGATGTCTGTAACTTTCTGCCATCATTGCAAGTTAATGAGTGATAGTTAATAAGGTTCAGGATTAAAATATTCCAGGCTACAAATTTAAGCCAGTGGTTGCATTTTGCCAAGTGAGATAAGCTGACTCAGTTACCAAATGCCTTATTTCTGATCAGCGAGTGTTTAAATTTACTGAATGTAAGACAAGAGCGGTACAGGCCTAAGCAAAGGCCAGGGTCAACAGTAGAAAGAGTGTGTGAAAACTGGAGCATCACACTGGTCCACCAATTCATGCATCACCAACTGCGGTAGGGTGTTCTAATCCAGCATTGAACTGTTTAGCCACCTCAGGACCCACAAGAATAGAGTGGAAGAAAGTCATTCTCAATGTTAAAGAACTGCTGAAGAAGAGAAGATTCATGGAGTATATTGATCTGTTTAAAAAAGAATCATTTTCTTAATTTAGGAATGCATTATTTAGCATAACAATGTGGGCATACACAGTAGTAGGACTTGAAAAATATCTGTTTAATTATTTTGTACGGCTACAAATTGTTGTGATGATGCTTAATGGTTTCCAGCTGTAAGCAGCCACAAACATTCCACGAGCAATTATTCTTCAAGTGGAATGAGTGCAGGGATGCTTTGTTCAATTGTTTTATCTGCTTTCCAAAGCTTGTGGATTTTCTGTCAAACATCAGTAGGAATGTTGCAGAAGAGAACTGGAACTTAAAGATGATTTTGTTATAACTATTTATGTTAAGGGTCATGGGTTCAGACAGTTGTGTAGTATTGCATGTACCTATTTTCCATCCTCCAAGTTTAGCGAATTACAACTAAGGATGATTATTACAAAATCTGCACCACATCAACTGTTTTCACTCACTCCAGTATTCCGACAGATGCACTCGTTCTAAATTCAACCTGTATAAACTTTTGCTACTCACACAAAGAGGAGTATTCAATTCATGTGGGCAAAACTTGACTAGTTCTATTTACAATTTAAACCTACTGAGAGTAAAAGCATCTTCCACGTATGTTCCTGTATCCTTAGGAACCAGCTTCAAATAGCTTGCATTTGTGAAAAGAAGTGTTGCTCCTTCAACATTGAAAGGGAGTTGAAATAATTGAAACCTATAATAAGGTGCAGAGTTCTGAAAACATCTCCATAGTGATTTCTCTTTTATCCAGTTGGCTTAATGGGAAAGCAGTGCATTAATCCTATGTCTTTAGATTGCTTTAAAAAGACACCTTTTGGTGATGAGATTAGTTTTTGTAGCTTGATTGACATTGACGCTGGAAAGGAAGTGATCGACAAACACTGTTCAGAGTAATATGCTGTAGCTCTTGGTATTCCCACTTCACATCGCTGTTACTGGTCTGTATCACAACTTCAAAAGAAAGTGCATGTTTGGGGTTTCCTTTCTTTCGATACTCTATTGTCTTCCTACAACATTTGTCTCTACTCAATAGTTTTGAGGTCACATCTGAAAAGCAAATTGAGATGCATTTCAAAGAAGCATGACTTGACTCTTAAGCAGTCAGATGCTATAGATAGTGCTACAATTCAAAAAGAAATAACCTATGACACAATCCCATTGAAAATGACTACTGGAGTGATTTCTTTAACTCAGTGAACCACTAAAATAGCTCTGAAGCAATACCCCCTTGAAAGCATGATTTGGAGGTGCTGGTGTTGGACTGGGTGGACAAAGTTAAAAATCACACAACACTAAGTTATTGTCCAACAGGTTTATTTGGTAGCATTAGCTTTTGGAGCGCTTCTCCTTCATCAAGTGATTGTGGAGTATAAGCTTGTGGGACAGATAATTTATAGTAAAAGTTTAAAGTGTGATGTAACTGAAATTATATATGGAAAAAGTCCTGATTTGTTTGAGAAGCCTCTCATCTTTTAGAATGACCATGTTGGTTTCAGTTCTTTCACATGTAAATCCCAGAACTTTCTTAAAGTTACATTCTCAAGTGAACTTTAACAGTAGGTGCCATGTTGGCCCAGATAATGCATTGAAGGTGTGAGGTGCCCTGTGTGAGACTGTCTGTGCCCCAATGTTCAGACTGATTCTATTTCTAAAAAAAAGGATTTACAGAATCTTACCTTGATTCTTGCAGTTTTTGAGCAAAATAACATGTAATTTTGCAAGTACAATTTCACCCCACAAACCTATATGTGTGTGTGTGTGTCTGTTTGGGGGGGGGGGGGAGCATGAGTGTCTGTGAGAGAGTGTGTTTATGTGTGTGAGTGTAAAGAGGTATAAGTCTCTGTGAGGGTGCGTGCAAGTGTGGGAGTGTATATGTGAGCGTATGAGAGAGAGTCTGTGTGAGTGTATGGATCTGCAGGAGTGTGTGCTGCTTTAACCCTTCAAAGCAGCATGTATTTAAATTAGGCATGATGTAGCTAAAATGCTTGCATGTCTTTTTATCATCATTTAGCATCAGTAAACCACCAAACACAAACCATCATGATCATTTGAATCATTTAAGTGCTTATGCTGTATGGTGACTCTCCTTCAGCTTTCCATACCCAATTCCAGCAAGTCCTCAGTTTTCTCCTCTCATGCTCAGAAATGGTCCAGCATTGTTTTTATTTTCAAAAATATTCTTTAGTCATAAAATCCGTAAACAAATACAATTTAAAGTCATTTGACTTGAATATTACTGAACTTGCAGAAAGATTTATCTTGTCCTATAATAGCATGTCGCACTGCAGTAATTGTCTTAGTATTTACCAAATACAATGTATGTCAGCTTGTACAACCCAAGAACAAAATGTTTCAAATTGGAAATTACAGACAGTGCAATAGACATTCTATATCCTCTGTACACTATGTTCCATGCTGAAGTACCTCATTTTTAATACTCTTGATATACTGTATACTGTACATTCTTTTTAAGGCTCACAGCCCAAGAGGTGTCCTATGGCTGAAAAATCTTAGACAGCAACCTCTCTTTATTGCACCTCTGCGATGACTACCTCAAGCTTTAGTTTTTCATCAGGGATCTGACACTGATCCATATTCTCTATCCGTAGTTGCTGTCACTTACATCTAGTCCCTGATCCAATGTCATCATCTAGAATATAACACTGACGTCAATATAGTGATTTTCTTACCCCATCATTGACGATAAGGCTGTTTCTGTACTATCCAGTTGTACATCTAACATCAGGTTCTAGTGGAATATTTTAAAAGACCAGCAGAACTTAGATTATACTATTTGTCATTTCAGCAGCACTTGATTCCAACAGCTTCATGGTCATTTTAGGATCATAGGAACAGGAGTAGGCATTTAGCCCATGAGTCTCTGCTGTCAATCATTTAGATGATAGCTGATCATCTACTGCAGTGCCACTTTCCTGCTGTTTCACTGATGTCATTAGTCACCAGAAATCTACAGATTTCTTTCTTGAACATGTTCAATGATTGAGCTTCCAGAACCTTTTGTGGAATTAAATTCTAAAGATACTGTCTGACTGAAGAGGTTCCTCAGCTCTTTTTTTAAATAACCTGTCCCTTATTCTGAGGGCCTGTCCTCTGGTAGTAGACTCACCAGGCAGAGCAAACATTCTATTTACATCTACCCTTTCACATGCTGTCAGAAGTTTTGTAGGGGGGTGATTTCAATGAGATTACTACTCATTCTTTAAAGAATACAGCAACAAAAACAGAAATAGCTGGAAAAGTTCAGCGGGTCTGGCAGCATCTGTGGAGAGAAATTAGAATTAACATTTCAGGTCCAGTGACCTTTTCTCACCTGACACATTAGCTCTGATTTCTCTCCACAAATGCTGCCAGACCTGCTGAGCTTTTACAGCAATCTCTATTTTTGTTTCTGATTTACAGCATTCACAGTTCTTGCATTTTTTTTGAAAGAATACAGGCCCACTTTCTTAATCTCTTTTCATAAATCAATCACGCTGTTCATGGAATTAATCTGGTGAATCTCCATTACACTCCCTTACTTGGACAAGGAGTACATAACACTCCAGGTCTGAGCTTCATATAATTGCAGGAACAATCTTTACTTCTGTATTATCAATAAAAGCCACCTCACTATTTAGTCTCCTATGGCTTGCAGCACTTGCATACTAACCTTTAATGACTCATAAACAAGGACCCACAGATTCCTTTGGACTTAACACTTCTCAAACTCTCACCATTTGAGAAATATTGGCTCAGATACTCCAATTAAGGAATTAGGTATCTCTGACCCTGATCTGATTAAAATTATCCACTTACTTTTAAATATCTTCTGCCCCGGAAATTTCTAGGCCGCAGCCCTCCTGTTATGAACCTGTCCAGGAATCCAGAAGTGCAACAGATCTTTCAAAAATCACATCATCTTTTGCAGCAACAAGTTTTGATTTAAATCGGCAACATCATAGTCAACTATTCTGGTAGCACCTGACAAAGGGTAACAATGTAAAGTAATTGTGGTGGTAAGTTCACACGTGAGGGAGGAGTAAGGGTGCCAATTGGGTATGATGCCAAGTGGGTGACTTGGGTAGCATGCTCGATGTGGTGTTTGCCAGGTAGGATGATAGATTGAATGGATTTAGCCAGGGATGAATCGTTTGGGGGGGGGGGGGGGGGGGAGGGGGGTATTGCCAGATTAGAGGTTTCTGGCCTGGCTTGGGGTGGCATTAGACTGGCAATGTGGAATAGGGTTGGTGCCCTGTCCAGAGAGGTCAGGTTATTAGGGGTAATTCAGACTGAGGGTGAGGGATTTGGTCATTAGGCCTGGGTATCAGATCAGTGAAAAGATAGTGACAGTTCTGGGGTGGGGTCATGCCAATTGGCAGGAGTTCTGGCTCTGGTCATGTGCTGGTTTGCTTGGGTTGGTCAGGAGAGAGGTCAGGCAAGCATGGGGTGGTGGGGAGGGTGTGTCATGTTCAGTGTGGATGGAGTAGTAAGTAGAATTGGGTCATGTCAAGGATCTGAGACTGTAAGGAGTTAGGGGAAGTGTAGGTGAAGGGCTTAGTGATGAACAAAGGGAGTAGGTTCATAGATTAGATTAGATTAGACTTACAGTGTGGAAACAGGCCCTTCGGCCCAACAAGTCCACACCAACCCGCTGAAGCGAAACCCACCCATACCCCTACATTTACCCCTTACCTAACACTACGGGCAATTTAGCATGGCCAATTCACCTGACCCGCACATCTTTGGACTGTGGGAGGAAACTGGAGCACCCGGAGGAAACCCACGCAGACACGGGGAGAACGTGCAAACTCCACACAGTCAGTCACCTGAGTCGGGAATTGAACCCTGGTCTCAGGCGCTGTGAGGCAACAGTGCTAACCACTGTGCCACCGTGCCGCCCAGATATCCAGGAGTTAGACTAGGTTTTTAATCCTCCAACTTCCCTGGGTAACTTTGAGGTTTAAATGAGTCAGAACCCTCTGAAATTTCTGACTTTAGGTGCTTTTTTGCAGGGATCCACATGCAAGGGAATTTTCTGTCAGATTTTCCCAGGAATTCCTATTTCATCTGCATCAGGGATTCCACATATCTGAATTCCTGACTCCAGTTAGTGCTTCTGCAAAGACTGTCTGCTCATTGGGTTATATGGCCCGTTCTACTTTTTTGTTTTCATTTACCAAAGCGGTCCCAAATCACAATTACTCACTTTGTATTTTTGTGCCATGTTGTTGTCCATTCAAGTCCCTTCTAAAACTCCTAAACTTACATTCCCATATAGTTTTGGGTCATCAATAAATTATAAATGTTACACATGATGTCCAGATCTAAATCATTGATATAGAGTGATCTTGGTATTATCCCTTCTGGTATTCCACTGGCCTGCTATCCTGAGATTGAATTACTATTCCTACTTTCTGCTTTTTGATTGCAATCCAATTCTCAACCCATTTTGATATATTACCCCAGATGCTATTCTCTAATTCTGTTCAGGAACCCTCTGTGTGGGGCCTTATTAATAACTCCACAGGTTTGTCAAACTTGACTTCCCTTTCATAAATTCAAGTTGACTGCCCAATTTGCCATTGTTTTCTCAAGGTGAAGTTGTCACATCCTTTATAATAGACTCTACTGCTACTGACATCAGACCAATAGGTCTGTAGTTCTCCACTTTCCCTCTGCCTTGCTTCAAAAGTAGTTTAGATTTTATTGTCACGTGGACTCAAGTACAGAAGTATAGGAGTACGGGGAAAAGTGTATAATGTTGACACACACGAAGCAATCTTAGATACAAAGGTATTTAGGTGCAAAAAACTGAGGTACAAAGTAGTAAAAGAAGCAAAGTTTAAAATGTTAAGCATTACTTTTGTATAATAAATATCAAAATAAAGAAATAAGGTGATAGTTAACATTGAAATCCTTCTTAATGTAACCTAGAAAAATAAAGGAATAAAGTTAAAGAGCGCAGTCTTTGAAAAGAGACCTTGGAGCGCAGGTTCATAGCTCCCTGAAAGTGGAGTCACAGGTAGATAGGATAATGAAGAAGGCGTTAGGTATCCTTTCCTTTATTGGTCAGAGTATTGAGTACAGGTGTTGGGAGGTCATGTTGTGACTGTACAGGACATTGGTTAGGCCACTGTTGGAATATTGCATGCAATTCTGGTCTCCTTCCTATCGGAAAGATGTTGTGAAACTTGAAAGGGTTCAGAAACGATTTACATGGATGGTGCCAGGGTTGGAGGATTTGAGCTACAGGGAGAGGCTGAACAGGCTGGGGCTGTTTTCCCTGGAGTGCCAGAGGCTGAGGGGTGACCTTATAGAGATTTACAAAATTATGAGGGGCATGATTTGGATAAATAGACAAAGCCTTTTCCCTGGGGTTGGGGAGTTCAGAACTAGAGGTCATAGGTTTAGGGTGAGAAGGGAAAGATAAAAAAGAGACCTAAGGGACAGTTTTTTCATGCAGAGGGTGGAATGAGCTGCCAGAAGATGTGGTGGAGACTGGTACAATTGCAACATTTAAGAGGCATTTGGATGGGTATATGAATATGAAAGGTTTGGAGGGAATATGGACTGGTTGCTGGCAGGTGGGACTAGATTGGGTTGGATTATCTGTTTGGCATGGACGGGTTGCCCCGAAGGGTCTGTTTCCATGGTGTACATCTCTATGACTCTGGGAGACCTCAGCTGCAGTTCTCAATGCCGCTGCCGCAGATACCGGGGGGAGCTCCCTCACTGCTGTCTCTACCCACGTTGGGCTGCAATGCTATTGCTGCTGCTGCTAAAGCTGCCGTCTTCCTGTTCTCCTCCTGGTATCTGCAGAACATGCTCAGGCAAGACCAACTCACACATCACGAAATAACCACGCCGGGCAATGAAACCAGGCCGAGGCACTGCCATTCCAGACCGAGTGATTACCATGGGCCACCAAGAGATTGGGCTGAGATACTGCCATGCTAAGCCAAGAGACCAGGCCAAGACACCGCCTCACCGGGCCGAGAGACCGCCTTGGGCTGCCGAGACACTGCCATGTGCCAGCGAGAGACTGAGTCAAGACACCGCCATGGGCCGGTGGGGATGCCTCATTGGGTCAATCGGACCCCTGGAGTGAAGAAAAGAAACACAAAGAGAGCAAAAAAAGAAAGAAATGGACAGAGTGGACGGGCTCCGTTTGAAGCATCCTATGCCAACACCACCTTGGAATAGTGGGTTACATTTTCAGTCTGCAGTAATCTTTCTAGAATCAGTAGAACTTTAAAAGATCATCACCAATGCATCCATTATTTCTCTAGCCATCTCAATCACCACTCTGAAGCTATTCAAGTGCTGACTACTTACTAATACTGATCTTTTTCAATGCCTTAGTTTCTTGGTTGCTTTGTCTTCATTGGAGGTTTTCTGTATCTTCCTCCATGAAGACTGATATGGATCAGTCTCTGTAGGTTGTTTGTGAAGAGTAGGTAGGGCAATGTTGATAGTACAGCAGTTATCTTTGAGATTGTTGGCTTTGCAGGATGATCAGACTACCATCAATTTGGACAAGACCTTGAATTACCTAGTGCTGGCTCTCACCACAAAAGGGTGAGAACTTCAACATCTCATGCAATTTGAGATGCTACGAAGTTACTAAGTTCCACTGTAATGTTGAAGTACTTATGGCCATTACTTGTACTACTCACTATCCTCTGTAACTGTAACAGCAATGGAATAGTAAGGATGAAGATCTTGCCAAAAATCTTTTTAAAATAATGAATCTTCCTTTTCACCTTAAGAAGAAGATCAGCCATGCTTCCTCTAGTGGGTAGCCCTATGTGGCTTGTTTCAAGATTTCTTCTCCTCTGCCCTCCTCTTTATTTCACTAGCATTACACTTCTCACTCCATCCGATCAATGAACTGCTGAGAATGCACGAACTGCTGAGAATGCACGAACAGCTGATTGAAAGAAATCAAAATTGGCCATTAATATTGTTTCCATTCAGTAAGAGACAGAACAACAATATTAATATCAATAACACATATGTATTTACTATCTTTAACACAGTGAAAGCACCAAAGGTCTTTCACAGAAGAATAAAAAAAGAATGTGAATGCTGAAAATCTGAAATAAAAAGAGAAATTTCTGGAGAAACTCAACAGGTCTGGCAGCATCTGTGGAGAGAAAACAGAGTTAGTGTTTTAAATCACGTAACCTTGAAGAGTTCTGAAGAAAGGTTACCATACTTAAATGTTAACTCTGCTTTCTGACCACAGATGCTGCCCCACTTGCTGAGTTTATCTAGCAATTTCTACCCTTTGTAGGGGAGTTTGCAAAGGTAGCTGGACATTGAGTCACATTAGGCAACACTAGGGGAGAAGCGTACTAAATTCCCAATGTTTTAAGGATGGACTTAAAGGAGGAAAGAAACATGGTTTGCACATGTTTGGGAATCACATCAGAGTCAATTCCTTTGCTCCTTTCTTGAAAGACAACACAAAGATACATTACGCACATCCTGTAATTCAGAGTTACTTTTGACTCACTTTCAGGCAACTACTTAAATGAATTCTCAACACAAAACTTCAACTGAATAAGGATATTGAAATTTGTCCTGTAGTGTTTGAGAATAAAGAAAAAAAACTTATATTTATATATCACATCTCACAGTTCTGAAGAAGGAGTTTACAGCCAACTAAATATCTTTGAATTGTAGTCGGGATTCCACAAATCTCAATGTGATAATAACCGGGTAATCAGTTTAACTGGTGTTTGTTGATATATAAATATTAATTGTGGAGAGCCCCATGCATCTCTGAAAAGAAACTATCAGAATCTGAGAAAACTGTGTCATCTGATACACCTGGGAAAATAGATGTGCTGCATACACACAGTGCACAATCCACATTTAGTTCACAAACTCCTAGCAATAGACAAAGAAATGAAATATAATTCAGGTTCTTGGACACACTTGAAATAGCAGCTTTGCAGAACGCATTAAAAAATGCACAACAAGTATCAATGAAGACATTTAATCATGAAATTGTAAAAATGTATTTTACAAACATTTTCATTTTGCTTAAACTCTTATATTGGACACAGAATTTCACAGAGTCAGAACAACTCCAGATCATTTCACATATAAGGTATTCAAAAATGCGTTGAATCCTTTTTTCAGAGGTCAGATGGCTTCAGATCAAACCTTCACACCCACAAGCTGTGCAGCTGCCTGAGAACCAAGCATATAGCTGTTGGCAGGCAGGAGGCCTCTTCTATTGATAACTAGTCACCACTCCACAGATCAATCAGTTACTTTTTGCCAACTAAATCTCTTTTTATGCACATTTCCTGGTGCTAGTCTATCTGCAATTAAACCTCCCCCACTCCACAAACCACAGAGTAAACAGCACTTACATAGAAACAAAAATAGGAGCAGGCATAAGCCATTTATCTTTCGAAGCCTGCTCCATCATTCAGTATGATAATGGCTGGTCATCAAGCTCAATATCCTAATCCCACCTCTCCCATTTCCCTTGATCCCTTTAGCAACAAGAGCTATATCTGCCTTCTTCTTGAAAATGCATACTGTTTTGTCCTCAACCACTTTCTCTGGAAGTGAATTCATGCTCTTCACTGTATGAAGAAATTCCTCTTCATCTCAGTGCTAAAAGGTTAACCCCTTATCCTTAAACAATGATCCCTGATTTTGGACTTCCCCCACTAGCAGGACCACTTGTCCTGTATCTAATCTGTCTGGTCCTGTTAGAATTTTATAGATTTTTATGAGATCTCCTTCATTCTTCTAAACTCCTGTGAATACAATTCTAACCTAATCTCTCCACATTCGTCAGTCCTGCCATCCCTGGAATCAATTTTGTAAACTTTTGCTACGTTCTCTCGATAGCAAGAACATCTTTCCTAAGATAAGGAGATCTGAACTGTACACAATATCCCAGGTGTGACCTCAGCAATGCCCTACAAAATTGCAGCAAGACATTCTTGTTCCTGTACGCAAATCCTTTTACTGTGAAGGGCAACATACATTTTGTCTTCTTTACTACACCTGTGCACTTACATTCAGTGAGTGGTGCATGAGGACACCCAGGTCACACTCTCAATTTACAGTATTCAAATAATAATCTGCCCTCCTATTTTTGCTACTAAACTCGATAACTTCACAATAATCCACATTATACTGCATCTGCCATGCATTTGGCTGCTCACTCTGCCTGTTCAAATCACACTATAACATCTCTGCACCTTCCCCATTGTTCATCCTTGCACCTGATTTTGTGTCATTTGCAAGTTTTGCGATATTACATTTCATTCCCTCATCTAAATCATTAACATTTATTGTGAATAGCTGGATTCCTAGTACCAATCCCTGAGGTACTCCACTGGCCACTGCTAGCCATTCGGAAAACAACCCATTTATTCATACTTTTTTTCTTGTCAGTTAGGCAATTTTATATCCATCTCAGTACATCATCCCTAATCCTGTGCACTTTACTTTTACACATTAAGGTGGGACTTCGTCGAAAGTCTGAAAGACCAAATAGATCACATCCACTGGCTCTCCCTGATCAACCCCAGTACATTCTCACAGAATTCCAGAAGATTTGTCAAGCATGATTTCCCTTTTGTAAATCCATGCTGACTGTATCTGATTCTATCGCTGGTTTCTAATGCTGTGCTATGAAATCCTTGTTAATGGACTCTAGCATAATCGTCATTACTGAAATAATATCTGTAATTCCCTGTTTTCTTTCTCTCTCCAATTTTAAATAGTGGGTTACATTAGCTCCCTTCCAATCTGTAGAGTCTAAAGAATCTTGGAAGGTGACCAGCTATGCCTCCAGTATTTCTCGGGCCCCTTCCTTAAGTACTCTGGGACTGGGGATTTATCAGCCTTCAATCCCATCAATATTTCCAATACCTTTTATTTACTTATACAAATTTATTCAGTTCATTCCTCTCACTAAATCCTGCATTCCCCATCATTTCTGGTATGTTATTCATGTCCTTCTTTGCAATACAGAAGCAAAGTGTGAATTTAGTTCATTAGCCATTTTTACCCCATTACAAATTCCTCTTTTTCTAACTGTAAAGGACTTACATTATTTTTCACCAAACATTTTCTCTTCACAAACTGATAGTTTTTATGGTCAGTTCTTGTGTTTAACATAAGTTTATAATTTATTTTCCCCTTCTTAATCAGTCCCTTAATCATCCTTTGCTGACTTCTAAACTGTTCATAATCCTCAGATTTATTGTGTTTTCTTGCCAATTTGTATGCCTCATTTTTGCATCCAATAGTCAATAGTTCCCTTGTAAGCCCTAGATTAGCCTCTGTTCTCTTTGTACTCTTATGTCAGACAGAAATAAACAATTTTTGTAATTCACCGATTCACTCTTCAAATGTTTGCAATTATCTATCCACTGCTATTCCTTTCAGTAGCATTTCCCGATCTGTCATAGCTAACTCATGCCTCTTACTATTGTAGTTACCT
This sequence comes from Hemiscyllium ocellatum, assembly GCF_020745735.1. Taxonomy (NCBI): domain Eukaryota; kingdom Metazoa; phylum Chordata; class Chondrichthyes; order Orectolobiformes; family Hemiscylliidae; genus Hemiscyllium; species Hemiscyllium ocellatum. Next base: position 60,350,810 of record NC_083407.1, on the reverse strand, counting down.
TTATTAAGATCCAGGAAGCTCGTCTCGGAATCAAATACCATCTTAATGAGAATTCTATCATATTATGGTGCCTCATCCCCAAGAGGTCTCCCACAACAACATTACTAATTATTCCTTTCTCATTTATTAATGCACTTAGAATAATTGCTGGTAGCTTGCTTTTAAAAGTTTAGAAAGAGTTTTTTTTAAAATAAAGAACATTTGCAGGTCTTGGATGCCTTTCTGCTGAATATTATCTTGAATTGGATAAGAATGTGAGACCAGTACAGCCAAGGAGGGTTTCATCTACCTCAAATCCAGCCAGAAAGACAAGATGGAAGAGCTGGAAAAGAAGGGAGTAGCCAAGAAACTGACAAATCCTTCAGATTAGATCAGGTTAGTGATGAAATAAAACTAGAACACTAAGGGGAAAAAGCACAGAGAATACTGGAGGGACTCAGCAGTTCTGGCAGCATCTATGGAAAGAGAAGCAGAGTTAGTGTTTCGAGTCTGTTATGACTATTCTTCAATACCTCCTGAGAAACGCAAATGAAAATATTTTAATGAAGCTTTGAAGAGATATTACTACTTTATGCCAACCATTAAATAAATTTTACCATGACTCATCAAAGTAAATACTTTTTCCTTTTATTGATCCAGTTGATGGTCACTGGCAATAAAGATGGATGAAAGCAGTTCTTTTAGCGATGTTCTAGATTACATTTAGCAGTTACAGATTGTGGTACATGCCTATTTCTATGATTCCAGAACAGTCTCAATGTAGACAGTGTGAAAGAGAAACTAGTCGATGGATACAGGGACACAACAAAAGAAACCATCACAGACCTCACTCAGAATTGAGTGCATTTACTAGAGAAAGCTAATAGATGAGCCCGAAGATGAGAAAGAAAATGAGGCAATTGGAAAATCCTGAAGTCAAGTATGTAGGTCATATACCGATAGCAAAAGGACCTCACCTTTGTCCTGACAAATGTGAAAGCAAGGCAATTAGTTTTGGATATGTATTCACTGACATCTTCAACCTCTCTTTCCTATAAGCCAAAGCCCCCATCTGCTTCAAGAGGGCCTCCATCATCCCTGTACCTAAGAAAGCACATTAACGTGCCTTAATGACTAGCCCCCAGTGACTTTGACCCCCATAGTTATGAAGTGCTTCGAGAGGTTGGTCATGGCCTACATCAACTATCGTATCCCAGCTTGCCTCGATCACCTGCAGTTTGCCTACTGATGTTTCAGGTTCACAGCAGAAGTCATTTCCTTACCTCTACACTCATCCCTGGAACATCTGAAAAACAGTGACACCTACATCAAGCTCCTGCACATCAACAATAGCTCTGCCTTCAATACCATTCCACCTTCAGACTGATTTCAAAACTCTGAGACCGAGGTCTCAGCTCCACCCTCTGCAACTGGATCCTCAGCTTCCTGACCCAAAGACTGCAAACAGTGAAGATGGATAACAGCACTTCCTTCATGATCACACTCAACACTGGAGTGTGTAAACAAAACTTTTCAATGTACTTAGTTACACATGACAATAAATCAATCAATCAATATGATATTTAGAAAAGTTCTTAGTTCATCATCTGGGTGTAAACTCTGAAAACTCACTGCTAAGTATGTGCAGTGGTACAAGAAGCATCTTTTCCACAGATCAAACAGTTAGTGATGACAATGCCAGTACAGGTTCAGTGATGAAGTCATTGTATAATATAATGTCAGTGAGGCGGGGCTTAGAGAAACTCTTGTGCAGTTACATCAAGCAAACTGAATGATTGTACACCTGTGTTGAGAAAAGAGCCCAACTATTATCCTTAGTTGCAAAACAGTGCCTGGTTAAAGAGAGACAAAGTCAAAATGGAGTCTCACCGCAGCCCACTTCAAAGCATGCTCCTCAAACTGCTTCTATCTGTTCAAAAACATCTACAAGCTTGTTCCTATGGCTGCAAAGATATCATCTGGGTGTGAAATCCAAGCAAAGGGAACAGTCATACATTATCAACATGCTGTTGAGAGCAATATTCCATACGAATGAAGTTGAGGATGCTAAGATACTGTGAAATCTTCAATCCAACAAGTAAAAGATAAATAATCTCCGGAAGACATCAACATATCAGAGACATTATTCTGAAAGACAAACATCTTGTGCAAATCAAGTATACTATCCAATAAAATACAGCTGTCCAGGTGGTGCAGCTAACACAATTGTCACCTAGTGTAAAGGATGTAGAGACATTATCCCTAGCAAGATAAGAAAGAGCTGTTGAAGTAATTGCAGCATGCATGTCATCAAGGAGTTAAATCTAGTTTAAGGAAGCTGATACTGACAATGGGATGAAAGACTAGATCGACCACACAGTAATAAATACCAACTCAGTAAGCTGAAGAGCTCCTAATAACATATGACATCCCAGTCAGACTGTGGACTTCTTTGCCATCACAGGTATCTGTGTCTCAGAACTGTAGTATTGTGGCTACCTGGAGTTAGACCATCTGATGTCAAAGACTATCAGTGAGATTTCTGAATGCCTGAAACCACACTTCTCTTGTTACAGCATTCCAGATATTGTGATGAGTAACAATGGCCCACAATTTGTGAATGAAGAATTCAGGTATTTCATAAAAGGTTTGGAAATTCAATACCATACATCATCTCCACACCATCCCTAATCAAACAGAAAGGCTGAGGCAACAGTGAAGGGATTACAAAGCAATTAAACTAATCCAGTACAGACTTGTAAAACCCAGTCTTTAAATGGAGAAATATGTGTCCTGAAAGGTTTGGAAAATAGTCCAGTCCAAAGATGAATGCCATGCCACATCCAAACTACTCTTCTGAAAGTGAAAAGACTGCTGAAGCCACAAATATGAGCAGGCATGTGTGACAAAGTCAAGATGCAATGACAGAAACAAACACAGAGAACACTGAAGAAACTGAGTTGGTCTTCGATTGATGTCAAACTAAAATACTAACTCTTTTACTGTCTCCACAGAAGCTGCCAGACCTGCTCAGATTCTGCAGCAATTTTTAATGTTTGTTTCAGATTTCCAGCATCCGCAGTATTTTGATTTTAGACATAAAGCCACATTTTACCTTGATGAAACTGATGAGCCATTGCCACAGCTGAACAATGGAGATCCAGTCAATGCACAAACATTCGACATGCTCAACAATTCAGACCATGTGGAAGTTAGAACTTGTGTTGAGCAGTTGTCACTTTGACTTGTATAGTGAATATGAATGATGAGATATATCATCATGACTGTGGAACTTGAAAGGGTTCAGAAAAGACTTACAAGGATAATGCCAAGATTGGGGTTTGAGCTTTAGGGAGAGGCTGAATAGGCTAGGGCTGTTTCCCCTGGAGCATTGGAGGCTGAGGGGTGACCTTAGAGAGACTTATAAAATCATCAGGGGCATGGATAGGATAAATAGACAAGGTCTTTTTCCTGGGGTGGGTAAGTCTAGAGGGCATAGGTTTAGGGTGAGAGGAGAAAGATATAAAAGGGACCTAAGGAGCAACTCCTTTATACAAAGGGTGGTGCATGTATGGAATAAGTTGCCAGAGGAAGTGGTGGAGGCTGGTACTGTTAAACTATGACTCTATGACTGCAGACATCCAGCTGCCTTCACTGCAGCCAGCTGATCATTAGGATGTGATTTCATTGCCAGTACAGAGTACAGAATGACCAAACCCAGAGGATCATGGTCATACAGCAATAGAAATAGATCACCAACAAATTACAATGACAACAGCATTTGCCATGGGAATGGCAGTTTCCAGAATTGCAAATTAATCACCCTAGGAATGAGCTGATACCAGGTGACCAACCAATGACAACACACCTATACACACACATGACCATGAGGAAACTCTGTGTATGTGTATCAACTAATCGAAGTGAAGCTGACTTGAATTATCATGCAGTTTTGTTAACAAATGATCATTTTCATTGTTGACCCTATATTTTGGGTAACTGGTAACTGAAAATGATAGCACATGAAATTTTCTCTTTTTATGAGAAATAGAATGTTTGAAAAATGCAATTATATTCCTTGCAATGGCTGGCTTGCTGTAGTCATGTGACCTCTACCTCTGCCATATGTGCCTTTGATGTGGAGTTGCCAGTGTTGTACTGGAGTGAACAAAGTCAAAAATCACACAAGCTTATGGTCTAAACAGGTTTATTTGGAAACACAAGCTTTCCGAGTCTCTCACCTTCTTCAGAAGGAGCGAGGCTCCAAAAGCTTGTGTTTTCAAATAAATCTGTTGGACTCTAACCTGGTGTTGAATGAGTAAGTGCCATAGTTTGCAGTTTATGGCACACATCATTTGAAGAAAAGACCTAACTTAATCAATCTCTCTGTATAGGACAATACTCAAGAATTAGTCTCATGAACACACTGTGCACTCTCAAGGGCAATTAAGACCTTCCAAGGAATTCAAAACTGCACAGACCACTCACTCCTTGGCCTCACTAATGTTGTGTCTAACTGTAGTAACGCTAGTCTAATACTAGAAGCTCTTGCGGAAAAAGCTAACAAAGCATTCACCTTCCTAATTATTTGCTCTACCTGCATATTATCTCTCTGTGACAGACGAACAAGGAACGCAAGTCTCTTTGAACGCAAATGTTTCCATTTACCATTCAAAAAATATTTTAATTTTCTTATTTTCTTGCAGAAGTGTACTTCACTAAATTACTGAGAAAATATGATAAAAAAGCAAACACTTTGAACAATTGGTGAGAAACATATGGTCTGATAATTCAAACCCAGTGTGATATAATCTTATAGTAAAATAGTTATTTGGGGTCGTAGACGATAATAGGGAAGTATGCCACCCATAACTAAATGCAGTCATTTACATAGTTAAACTGAGTCTTCAATAAAATCCACAATTAAATCCCTGCTCTATCTTCAGACATTGTCAGGCTTCAAACTAATCTTAAGCTTTTAGTCACCTGATTAATGGCTAAATGTACTTCACAAGTTGAGAACATTCCATCATGTTTTCACTGCTCACATGATAAGATTTAAAGATTGAATCGCAAGGGGCAATACTAAAGACTGTTACCAAAACACGCTTCCTGTAATTTTTATAATAGGAAGTTAGATAATCAAACAGTACAAACATGATTTGTTCTACAAATTTCTCGATGTATTTTGTATTTTGTTTGGGAAACAGGCATTTATTTTTGTAATCATGTATTTTGGATTTAATTTACTGCTGAAAAATGCTTTTGGAACCTTACTCGCTGTATTTTCTGCACCAGGTATATACATTGATCCAAAGTGCTGCTTTGGAGTAACAAAAGTCTTGATCTTTCTCCCTGCTACAATTTTGGAGAATCACCAGTTACTTCAGGGTAAATATCAGCATTCAAAGCAGAAGAGGGCAGGCATATTGTTTATGATTTAGGTAAGATCCTCAACTTTATATATTATAGTTACAAAGATGTTTGTTTACATAATTGCTGATCGACAACATTGGTCTTGAGAAAAGACTTAGTTGATTCCTACCATCAACATCCTCATCCCCTATCCTCTTGTGCTTGCTCATGTTCATCAGATCCTGGTCAAACAATAATTTGATGTAAAAATTCTCATCCTTCGTTTTAAATTTCTCTATGGCTTCAACACTTTCAGCATCTGTAATCTTGTGGGTGTCACTATTAACTTGGCAAAAGTGAGGACTGCAGAGTTGGAGGCTCCCACATTATCCCTGTCCCAAGTCTCCAACATGACACCACCCGCCGGACCTGTCCATTACTCCACCCTCTGACCTATTACCTTCCCCCTCACCTTCATCCACCTATCGCTTTCTCAGTTACCTTCCCCCCATCCCCATCACCCCCTCCCCCATTTATCTCTCAGCCCCGGCCCATAAGCCTAATTTCTGATGAAGGGCTTATGCCCAAAATGTCGACTCTCCTGCTCCTCAGATGCTGCCTGACCTGCTGTGCTTTCCCAGCAATGCACTCTCGATCATGTCACTATTGACCCAAAGCTCAACTTGTAAATATATTGTGGTACAGTCTTGTGGAGGTAATGGCCTCATGGTATTACCAGTGCACTGTAAATTGAGCAACCCAGGTAATATTTTGGGGATCTGGATTTGAATCCTGCCACAGCAAGTGGTAGAATTTGAGTTCAATACAAATTTGGAGTCTAATGGTGTCCATAAGTCTATTGCTGATTGTCAGAAAAAAATCCCATCTGGTTCACTCGTGTCTTTAAAGGAAGGAAACTGTCATCCTTAACTTGCCTGGCCTGCACGTGACTCCAGACCCACAGCAATGATGTTTGACAGATTTTTAACTGCCCTCTGGGCAATTAGGGATGGGTAATAAATGCTCGCCGAGCAAACCTAGCCAGTGATGCCCTCACCCCATGAACAAAAAAAACCCCTCAATTTACTTATAACTGCATTTTTAAACAACCAAACCTTTGTCCTTTGGTATTCCATTTGTCACAACAATTGTGCAGCTATTCATTCGCAAAACTGTGCCCTCACTTTTACCTTTGATGACTTAATACTTAATAAAACTATGGGGTGGATATTACACGTCCGTGGTAGGTGTTTTATTGGCAGGGATGGGTGGGGGTTATGGTATGTAAAATGCCTTGGGTGTCCAGTATGCCACCTTCTTACCTACCTGCGAGCTTCCATTTTACAGATGTGATGCAGGCAGCTTACCCACCACAAGTAAATAAATAGCTCTGGGTCAATTGAACTTGCTAAAAGCTGGTTCAACTGGTCAGTTAGCTCAGTTGTCTGGATTGCTTGTTTGCAGTGCTGGGTGAGACCAACAGAATGGGTTCTGTTGAATGTATTGACTGTACTAGCTGAAGTTACCATGAAAGGCCCTACTTAATCGACCTTGCCTGGTGTGTGGTCACTCTTTGGTTAAACTACCACCAGTTGAGTCCTTTTAATGAGAAAGTAGCCCTACAGTCCTCTGGGACTATACCTTCAGTCTTTGTTCACAGGATCTTGTGAGTTGGTTCTTATACTGATCATCCTTTCTGCAGATGTTTGCACTGATTCACAAGAGGCACTGGGTGGCTGGTCCTTTTATTAAAGTTCTCTGACTTTTGACGAAATGTCACAGTTTACAGCAAGTGCTAAAGGAAAGATAAACCAGTTTTCTTCAGGCTTAAAGTGGCTTTTTTGCAAGGAACAGAGAGAGAGAGAGAGTCCTGGGCTGGTCCTCATCTGAACAGCTTCCGTGTATCTTGTTCACAGCCTGAGGCTGTTCAGCTACTTGATAACAATTCACGTCATTGTTGACAGCCAGAAGACCTTTGTCATTGATAACTGGTCACTAGTCCATAAACAATCATAACTTGTTGCCAACAAAAGCTCCATTTGTACAACATTCTTTGGCTTCTGTTTGTCTGCAACCACAAATTTGAGTGAACAGCTGTACAAACTATGTTCACAATGCAAACTAAATTGTTTACTTTCAACCCATGCAGCAATCCTTGCAATCGCTGGTTAAAACATTTCCTTTCTAATTTCAGTCTATTAAAAAAACACAAAAAATAAAACAGCATAATCTTTACAGCACCCTGTTAAAAACGTGTTTACGAGTTCTACCAGGAAGAAGTACTGTCTTTGGAGCATGTTCTTTGCCTACTGGAGGCAGTCCCCCAAACCAGATAGTACCCACTTTCCTTTCTTCCTATCTACATATTGTGACCAATAGTCTGCATAAGGGAAATGTTTGAAAGATGAATTGAAATGGTCCTCCTCCCAATGTCAAACTATGACTGCCATCCACCTCCCTGATAGACCCTTATGCTCACCCATAAAAGGTATGGCGCTTCAATGCCCATTCACCCCCTATATACTGTATAGCAGCAAAGAACACTGTAGTGTCAATTGGATGTATAAAAATGCTTTAATAAAAGTAGTCACTATTTAGTTATTTCCAACTTTCTTAACTTCTGTGCAAACTGTAGTTCACAATGTACCTTTAAAAGTAATGCAATTTTCCACAAATCAATACAAGTATCAATAATCCAGACACTTTCAAGTATCCACAGGAAATACTACAAGCACTTCAAATCTTATGTAAATACATGTTGTGCATTTGTCAGAACTGTCAATCAAGCAGTATTTTCCCCACAGTTGAGCTTTTTCAATAGTCTAATGGGTATCTAAGCATTCAACTTATCATGTTATGCATTCTTGGCTTGGCAAGGTGGGTTAATATTCATCTTTCGTCTTGTTACACTCTCTACTGACAGAAAGTCAAACGTCCAGTTAATAGCTGAATGAAGGATATTTTAACACTTTTGCTGAGATAAATGCCTAACAAAACGCTATTACCATATATACTCAACTAATAGTCGATCTCATGTAAAAGTCAACCCCCTATTTTTGACCAACTAATCTGGAATTTACCATACATCTGGTGTAAAAGTCGACACCAATTCTTCACAGATAACAGATCAATGTTTATGAGTCAATGTGCCGGCTGTCACATCCCGCTCCAGGTTTCCAGTCTGCTGGTTGTTTCACTCTGTTCCTGGTCTTGCAGTCCGCTGGCTGTAGTGTTCTGCTCCGGGATTTCAAAATTACCATATTTTCTTTCCTCTTTTTATTTGTTGAGTGATCAGTTGGGCTTCTGCTAATGATACAGTATGACAGCAAAGTAGTATCCATGTAATAGTTGACACCATAAATATAACCTTAAAAAGTAGTCAAAAAATATTTGACTATTACTCGAGTATATATGATAACTAAGCACAATTTATTTTTGTAGGCAACTCTTTTTTAAACTCCAGAGAGGTTCCCATTTAACTTTTAACATGACTAAAATTTTCTGCTATGTTTATATTTTACATGGTTTCTTAAGTGAACTAATGATCCTCCAGGTGCCTATTCAAAATGATTCTCTGCTCCCAATTGCTTCTTTTTCACTTTGTCAACTGAGTAACCTCTGACTCCAGAACTGACTTACACTCTGAGGGCTGTCACTGGAGACTTTTTCACTCCAGCCAAGCTGGGTTCAATCCATTTTTAGCCTCTTTAACTCAGTTTCCTCAGTGTGAATGCAAACTCTTACCCAGGTTCTACATTATGAATAATCAGGTCAACATTTTATTTGGTTCAGTGCAGGACTTGCTGCATCTACTGCTTGTTCTCTGCTCCCTAGATGGCTGAAGACTGTACCCAAATGAAAGCTGCTGTCTTTTAGTGATCTTCATGGATTTGTAGGGAAACCTGTAGCCTAATCTCAAAAAAATTTCCTCTGCCCCCTTCCCCGTGGCAACATGAAATAAATTAATCCAAGATCTGTGTAGAAAAGCTAATTAACTATCTTTGATGTCAACTCCTTTTCCTCTTGGAAGTCAATGACTAATTTATAGCACAACTGTTTATAGCCTGATACTAAGAACATTTACTGTGACTTTGGGTGTCTTACTGGCTACTCATGGTATTCTCAGGAATGAGTATGTCTGTCTCAAAGCACCAATATTTTTCATCTTTTTCTCAGTAAAACAATCCAAACCTTCCTTTGATCTTTAACAATCAAAGCACCTAAGTTTATTGTCAGCAGACTGTGGGCTAGTTTTTTTTGATGCTCTTCATTTACTCTAAATTTAAAAATACAATTCCTACAAGTACTAATCTTATAAGCCTTCTAATTGTAACAGTATGAAAAGAAGTCCACTGAATTCAATTACAGCAAGACTTTTCCAATTAAAACAGAATCTCAGTTACAGACTTAAAAATGGTGTTCTGTTAGTTTCAATTAACCTCTTGTGCCACACCACATTTGATTTCTCTTTCTGGTTTAACTAAATTGTGCCAAAGTGATCTTTTGACCATTTAAATCCATTTGGTAAGAAAAACATTAATGTTAAAAGTACTGTTTTAAAGCATTGTATTCACACGAGCTTAATCCACTGCGCTTTGAAATGATAGGCAGTTATGCTAATCAGCTAGCTTTGATGTAGTTTCCCTATGTACTGTTGGTGACGGGTTCTTCACTGGCTTGTCTTAATGCTTGATAAATGACTTCTAGCCATTGTGTTGGAGAATCATTGGTCCTGGGTGTTCAGCAGGGGATCTGGCAGGCTTTACTTTTCTAGCCATGAACGGAAAGAGATAAAACACAGAGACAGGCACACGTAATGAAGCAGAAAGAGAACAGAAAAAGGCAGAAGACAAGGGAAGGTAGTCAAATCAGACAATATACTGATGTGGGGAAGTGAGGCATTTTGTCAAAGACAAGTCTAACAAACTGAATTAAATGAATCAAATAACTTTATTTTGAGCATATTGACTGTTTTAAGTGCCATCTCCCCAAATGTTCCACATTGGAGAGATTGAAGAGGTATATGTGCAAAATATAGTCTTAGTCCATATCACAAAGAGTTTTTCCACTGTTCCCATCTGTTCACAGATAATAATTTGCTATTATTAGTGTGGCACTGTAGCTTAGTGGTCAGCACTGTTGCCCTCGTAGTGTCAGAGACCTAGTTTCAATTCCAGCCTCAGGCAACTGTCTATATGGAGTTTGCACATTCTCCTAGTGTCTGCATGGGTTACCTCCAGGTGCTCCAGTTTTCTCCCACAGTCCTGTCGGTTAGGTGGATTGGTCATGCTAAATTGCCCATCTTGTCTAGGGGTGTGCAGGCTAGGTGGGGTAGAGTCGTTAAATGTGGAGCTAGAAAAAGCACAGCAGGCCAAGCAGCAGCAGAGGAGCAGGACAATCAACATTTCATTAGGACTGGGGTGATGGGAAGGGGTTGAGAAATAAATAGAGGGAGGAGAATGGGGTTGGGGGAGAGATAGTTGGATGCAGTTATTGAGTGAGATTGGTCAGTGTGTGGGGTGTGGGTGAAGTGGATGTGAGTGTCAGGAAGATTGTCAGGTTAAGAGGGTGGGGTAGAGATGGAGGGTTGGACCTGGGATGAGGTGGGAAGGGGGAGATTTGGAATTGAATGACTTCTTGTTGAGGCCATAGGTTTGTAAGCCCTTGAGGCAGATGACGAGATATTCCTCCTCCAGTTTGCATGTGGCCTAATTTTGATGGTGGAAGAGGCCCAGGATGGGCATGTCATTGGGGGAGTGGGAGGAGGAATTGAAATGACTGGCAACGGGGAGGTGTGGTTGATTGGAGCGTGCGGACCATGGATGTTCCCTGAACCGGTTCTCGAGTTTGCGTTCAGTCTCTCCAATTTACAGGAGACCACATCAGGAGCAACAGATGCAGTAAACCAGGTCAGAGGAAATGCAGGTGAATCTCTGCTGGACTTGGAATGATTCTTTGGGATCTTGACAGATGTAAGAGGGGAGGTGTGAGGCAGGCGTTGCACCTCCTGCAGCTGCAGGGAAAGAAGACAGGTGTGGAAGCGAGGTTGGTGGGGAGTGTGGACCTCATGAGGGAGTCGTGGAGAAAACAGTCCCTATGGAAAGCAGATAGGGGTAGGGAAGGAAATATCTTTAGGTGGTGAGGTCAGATTGCAGATGGCAGAAATGACATAGGATGATGCTTTGGATTTGGAGATCAGTGGTGTGGAGTGTGAGGGACCAGAGGAACTTTGTCCTTATTGTGGGTGATCTGGTGGCTGGGGGGTGTTGAGGCAGAGGTGTGGGAACTGGAGGAGATGGGCATCGTTGATCACAGGGGAGGGGAAATTATGGACCTTGAAGTGGGAGGCTGTTTGGAATGTCCTGGAGCGGGATCGCTCATCCTTTGAGCAGATACGGTGGAGGCTGAGGAATTGGGAATCTGGAATTGCATTTTTGGGGAGTGGGAGGGCTGGGGGCAGGATGTGGTGGGAGGAGGTGAAGTTGAGGTAAGGGTTACAGGGTGGGTGGGATGTTCTTTTGAGGGTCAGTGTGCACTCAATGGGCTGCATGATCTGCTTCCAAACTGTAGGGATTCTGTGTTTCGACATGGACTTGTCTATAATTCACTGTTGTCGACAGGTAACTAATTTTAGTCTGGATCAGTGGTGCTGGAAGAGCACAACAGTTGAGGCAGCATCTGAGGAGCAGTAAAATTGACGTTTCAGGAAAAGCCCTTCATCAGGAATAAAGGCAGAGAGCCTGAAGAGTGGAGCGATAAATGAGAGGAGGGTAGGGGTGGGGAGAAAGTAGCATAGAGTACAATAGGTGAGTGGGGGAGGGGATGAAGGTGCTAGGTCGGGGGAGGGTGGAGTGGAGCATCTGCAGTAATTGTTTTACCTGGTAAATAATTTAAGCCCATTTCTTGTCTACACTTTAACCATGCAAACCCAGAGCTGTAGCATCCCACTGAGTTTCTAAGGAAATTGTTTCCAACTGAGTTTTATTGATTCACTGCAATGAGAGCAGCAGAAAGAAAATTGCTATTGTTGTCACTAGGCTAAAGATCCTGAAGAAGGGCTCATGCCCGAAACGTCAATTCTCCTGCTCTTTTGATGCTGCCTGACCTGCTGCGTTTTTCCAGCAAATGCATTTTCAGCTCTAAAGATCATTTATGTATGTTATCAGATATTAGGCAGGCTTGTATAAAGAAGATATTTCACTTTCTTTGATTTGATCCGACCAGAATATTAACTCAATTGTCCTCTGTCATAGAATTTGGATTTTTCTTAACACACCATTAATAGCTAGGGTGATCCTAGCCAGACAGACAATGATAAGTTTACCAGTGATCTGTTCTGCTAAACAGCTTGTCCCTGTTCAGTTACCAGTTGAGAGTTCCTGAGTCTTTTCTCTGTCAATTTTTCATTATGGCTTTTAGGACTAAAGTAAACAGGAATGTGTCCTTGAAGTGAGTACCTGTGCACTCTGTTCGGCCAATTGAAACCTGCCAAGAGTTCATAAATTTCTCAATAGCTTCAACATTACCAGCTGAGATAAGTTAATACCAAGAAAATATCCCAGAGAATACTGTAGAAACTCAAAAGGTCCAGTAGCAGCGTGTGTGGAGAGGAAAACAGAGTTAACACTTCAATTTTGGAATTACTCTTCTTCAGAATTCAAGATGAAGAGTCATACTGGACTTGAAATGTTAACCCTGCTTCTCTCTGTAGATAATGTTGTGAGACTTGCTGAGTTTCTCCAGCATTCTCTATTTATTTCAGATTTTTAGCATCCACAGTATTTTACTTTTATTTGACCAAGAAAATATCAACTGGTTTGTATTGTTTACAATGAGCAAATTGTTGTATAAAGGAGGGGCAGAGTCTTACAGTTTTTAAGTTGGTTAAATGATGCTAATATGACTCAAATTCCTTTATGTGCAATTGAGTACATTTTAAATTTAATCACTGTTAAATGTGGGAAATAAGGCAGCCAGTTTACATGCGCTAAGACCCCAAAAACAACAAGGAGATTATCTCGAAATGATCTTTGAAGAATAAATATGACCAGAATACAAGAGCATTTATTCTCTCTTTTTTTTGAACAGTTGAATGGAATCTTTTTCATCCACCTGAACGCACAAATTGAGTGTTAGTTAAAGGGCCAGGTTTTGTGAGGAGTAGCAATCTGATGCAGATTGTCACTCCTCCCTTCTCTTTGCTCAAGAGGAGTCAAGTGTATTGAGATGGAAAGAAGACTGGTCAGCAGATAGGAAACAGAGAGTAGGAAATGAATGGGTCCTTTGCAAATTGGCAGGAAGTAACCTGTGGGGTGTCACAGGGATTGGTATTTGGACCCCAGCTATTCAGAGTACATGTTCATGATTTGGATGAGGGAACAAAATGTAACATCTCAAAGTTTGCCAATGATACCAAGTTGGATGGGAGGGTGAACTGTGACGTGGATGCAGAAATCCTTCAGCTTGATCTGGACAGGTTGGGTGAGTGGGCGAATTAATGGCAGGTGCAGTATAATTTGGATAAACGTGAGGTTATTCACTTTGGAAGCAAAAAACAAGATGTCAGAATACTACTTGAATGGCTGTAAAGTGGGAGAGCGGAGTGTGCAGCAGAACTAAGGTGTCTTTGTGCATGAGTCGCTGAGGGTGAGCATGCAGGTGCAGCAGGTGGTAAAAAGGGCAAATGGTATGTTGACCTTCATAGCGAGAAGTTTCGCGTACAGGAGCAGGGATGTGTTAATGCAGTTATACAGGGCCTTGGTGAGGCCAGAACCTGAATATTGTGTGCGGTTTTGGTCTCCTTTTCTGAGGAAGGATGCTCTTGCTCTCGAGGGAGTGCAGTGAAGGTTTACCAGGTTGATTCCGGGAATGGCAGAACTGACATATGAGGAGAGATTGACTAGATTAGTATTGTTTTTGGTGGAGTTCAGATGAATGAGGGGGAATCTCATAGAAACTTATAAAATTCTAACAGGACTAGACAGGATAGGTGCAGAGCGGATGTTCCCAATGGTGGAAGCATCCAGAACCAGAGGTCACAGTCTGAGGATTCAGAGTGGACCATTTAGGACAGACATGAGGAGACATTTCTTCACCCAAAGAGTGGTGAGTCTGTGGACATCATTACCACAGGAAGTAGTTGGTGGCAAAACGTTGAATGTATTCAAGAGGCTACTAGATCTAGCACTTTGGTTGAATGGGATCAAAAGTTAAGGGGAGAAAGCAGGATTAGGCTATTGAGGGGGAGGAATAGCAGAGCAGGGTCAAAAGGCCAAATGGCCACCTCCTGGTCCTATCTCCTATGTTTCTGCGTTCCTATGTCTATAAGCCCACATTTCTGACAAGAGATTCCGATCAGGGTTCCTTCAGACATATGGAGCTGAACTTTCATTTTAACAGCTATCTCAAAGTACAAAACTGTTGGGGGAAGGCAGCCCATACCTTTTTTTCACAACAGTCTGGAATCACAGGCAGTCACTTTGGTAACTGCTGTCAAATGGTTATTACCTAAGCTAAATGTAAGGTTAGGGGGCTGGATGAGTAAGGGGACAGGATGCCAGGTTAGCATTGTGCCAGGTAGGATAGGGTGCCAGGTGGGTACAATACCAAATGGGTACAGGGTAGGGTGCTAGGTGATCGGATGCCAAGTAGGTGGAGTTGGGGTACCTGGGGTATATAACCTGATGCTAGGATATCAAGTAAGTAAAGGGCAAGGTGCCAAGTGGGTAGAGTGCCAGGATGCAAGGTGGCAAGGAGGCCAGGTAAATAATGCAGAATGAAGGTCAGGTTGGGTAGAAGATAATAGGCTCAGGGAGAGATGGGTAGATGCCCATAATGGGTGGGGCGGGGAGGGGTGAAGGGTAGAAGCATATCAGATCTGGAATGGGGGTATGAGGGTGGGGCAAGTCCCAGGGTGGCAAAGACTGATCAAGTTTGGAACAGGGTACAGAGAGTGCGGCAGGTTAAGTTTAGAGGAATGGGGCGTTACCGGGTTCCGGGGTGAAGCAGAGCAGGTCTGGCTTCAGGAAAAAGGGAAATAGGTTCAGAGCAGGGGAAAGGGATGTTGGGTGCAGGGGCAGATAAAAGTGTGTCAAATCAGTAGCTGGGATCCATGTGATCTGGGGCGATGTAGTTTGGGGTGCGCAAAATAGGTCATGATTTGGAGATGCCGGTGTTGGATTGGGGTGTACAAAGTTAAAAATCACACAACACCAGGTTATAGTCCAACAGGTTTAATTGGAAACACATTAGCTTTCGGAGCGTCGCTCCTACATCAGGTGGTAGTGATGAAGGAGCGATGTTCCGAAAGCTAGTGTGCTTCCAATTAAACCTGTTGGACTATAACCTGGTGTTGTGTGAATTTTAGCAAAATAGGTCAGTTGAGTAGTTACTCAGGTGTTGACTATGTAATTAATTATCTAACTGAGTAATTATCTACTTAATTTCATCAGAAACTTCCAAATGCTTTGATTTAAATGGAGACCCTCACAGGGTTTCAGATGTAGAGGAATTGCTGAGTAGAAAATTCAGTTTCCTGGGCAATTTCTTCTGTAATGATTGTAATGAGGTCAGTCAGGTGGACCTCATAGAATATGAGTTCCCAGATTGGGGCTGATATTCTGGTCCAATCAGGCAGACCTGGCTGATGGATGAAAAAGATGTGGCAATGCCTGTTTTGGACTGGAGTAGACCAAGTTAAAAATCATATGACACCAGGTTATAATCCAATAGGTTTATTTGAAAGTTCAAGCTTTCAGAGCACTGCTCCTTCACCAGTAGTTAGTGGGGCAGGATCATAGGATACAGAGACACAGCATTTATAGTCATACAACTTATGTGATGTATTGAACAAACCAAGATTGCTGTTAAGTCTTTAATCACTTAGAATGGGGATGCAGGTTTCGATTGATTAATATATAAATCCCTGAATTTCTTTTAAGTCCCAGCCCCGAGATAAGGTAAGGTTTTATCAGTGAAAAAAAAGATGATGTTTCAGTTTAGACAATGAATTAAAGGTGTGAGGTTAGAGTCTGACTGTGTCCCAATCTGGAGTCAGGCTAGTTCTACATCCAAAGTAGGAATTTATAAAATGTCACATTGACTGAATGCCCAGAGGGTGTGTGTCAGAGTTACTGACACACAGAGCTGCTGACACTCTGGTATCTGCTTGGGAATGAGGCAGTACTAAAGTCAAGGACTGTTCATATGTAAATAAAGGATGACTTGGTGATGGGATACCAGCCTCTGTGGAGTTATTCACCTTCAGAGCATGTGAGAATGCACTGTCTGTTGGGTCCCTGTGTGCAGCAACAATCTAGATTGGAACAATGGCTATGACCATTAATAAATCTGGGTCAATGTCTCTTTCAGTAAAGAGCATTTCAGATAGTGAAGCATCTCCTTAGTATTGTGCAGATCTGTCGGACCAGATCATGTTCATGACTGCCTGTGGCACATAAACTCAGTGTCCTCTGACTCAGCAGTATGTGTGGGGTCACTGGCAGTAAGACATATATGGTTCTAGTCAATGTCTGGAAGTATAAATAACTGAAAATTGTTACGAAAATTGCACTTTATGGAAAGAAAGAAAGATACACTTAATTGCACTTGTTATGACCTCCTGATCTGCCGAAGTGCTTTACAGCCATCAAGTTAATTTTGAATTGTAGTCACTGTTATAACATTGGTAAAACAGGGCAGCCACATGGGGAAGTCCTAGATCTCCCAACAGCCTGGGTGAACCACATCTGCAGGAAGTGACACTGGATTGATCAGCTTGAGCACTGCGATTTGGAACTTGAGTATCAGCTGGAGACACTGCAGTACATCAGTGAAGCTGAGAGTTTGTAGGGATCACATCTTTAAATGTGGTTATCCCACAACTTATGGAACTGCAGTCAGGGAAGGAATGGGTGACCAGCAGATGGAAGAAGATTCTGGCAAACAGTTAGAAAAGAGTGCATCTCACTCCAGAACAGATTTTCTGTGTTAGGAAACCGCAAGAGTGTGACCATTCCTGTGGACGTGTACAGTTGGAGCCCAGCTGCACAAGTGGGGAGCAGATAGAGAGAAAGAACTATATTGGTAAGAGGCTCCATAGTGAGGGTAACAGAGAAGTATCCCTGCAGCACAGACATGAGTCCAGAATGATGTGATGTCTCTCTGAGACCAGGAACAAGGACATCACTGAGTCGCTGCACGATAGTCGAACTGGGGTGGACAAACATTAAGAGGTTGAATAACGTAAGTAGGAAGAGGTATGTGGTCCTACACATTTTAGAGAGCTAGATAGCAGATTGAAATGTAAGGTTTTAAAGATTGTAATCACTAATTTACTCCTGGTGCTACATGCCAGTGAATACAGGAGTAAGTGGGCAGAACAGGTGCATGTGTGGTTGAAGAATTGGTGCAGGAGGGAGAGCGCTAGATTCTTGGATCACTGGGTCAGTTTCTAGGGAAGGTGGGACCTGTATGGGATGCACATGAACCTCAACAGAATCAGCATCCTTGTGTGAGGGTGATTGGGAGATGTGCTAGTTCTATTGGTGGGGGTTAAACTAATTTGGCAGGGCCATGGGATGCAGAGAGGAGGTATAATAGTGGATGGTGCACAGACAAATATTGAGGAAAAGCCAATATTTGCAAAGTCAGGCAAAGCGTATATAGTTCAGACACAAGGGAGCTTGGCAAGGTTGGTTGGTATTTATTTTAATACAGGAGTATTGTGAGTGAGACAGATTCTAATTACCACTTGAAAGCATTACCTCATTGATATCACAGAAATGTCATTGAGGGAGGGGCAAGACTGGCAGCTCAATATTCCAGGGTATAGGATCTTCAGGTGAGAGAGGGAAAGTGTAAAACAGTACATTGTGTCACAATATTGGTCAATCACCATGGAATTTCTACAGTGTGGAAGCAGGCCATTTGGCTTATCAAGTTCACACCAACCATCCAAAGAGCATCCCACCCAGACCCACCTCTCTATTCTATGTTTCCCATGGCTGATCCATCTAGGCTGTACGTCCTTGGACACCATGGGCAATTTCGCATGACCAATCCACCTAACCTGTACATCTTTGGACTGTGGAAGGAAACCAGAGCACCCAGAACAAGCCCTTGCAAATTCCACAGTGAGGTTGGAATCGAACCCAGGTCCCTGGTGCTGTGAAGTAGCAGTGCTACCCACTGAGCCACCATGTTTGGTCAAGGAATCAATTTTTGCATTAAGGAGGGATGATATCTTAAAAGGCACTTCACTTGGTCTCATATGGATAGAACTTAAAAACACAAAAACGCAAAGATGTAATCATACTAATTGTCCCCCACATTGTCAGGAAGTGATATAAGGGCAGATATTTAGATTTCAACAACAATAAGTAGGTCATAATAGCAGGGGTTTCTAATTTCTCCTATATGAGACCATAATTTGTAGCATAATTCATCCCATCAAAGCTGTTCTGCTATTCAGTGAGATCATGGTTGATCTGATAATCCTCAACTCCATTTTCTTGCCTTTTCTTTCTAACCCTTGATTCACTTACTGATTGAAAATATGTCTATCTCAGACTTGAACATATTTACTGACTCAGCCTCAACAGCCCTAAGCAGTAAAGACTTCCAGAGATTCACTGCTCTCTGAGAGAAAGAAATCTTTTCCATTTTCATCTAAAATGTTCTTATTCATGTTATTATTCCTCTG
This sequence comes from Hemiscyllium ocellatum, assembly GCF_020745735.1. NCBI lineage: Eukaryota > Metazoa > Chordata > Chondrichthyes > Orectolobiformes > Hemiscylliidae > Hemiscyllium > Hemiscyllium ocellatum. Next base: position 60,331,774 of record NC_083407.1, on the reverse strand, counting down.
CTCCTAGCTTCTCCAGCTAGAGGAGTCAACCTATCCAGATTTACTGGGAGAGATAAAATGCGAAAGGCTTAGTGTGAATGAAATTCTTAAAATGTATCCAGGAGAATTCTTTTATGCCAGGATGTAGCAGATAGGGCATAGGTTTAGTAAAAGGAGTAGCAGATTTAAAACAGAGATTGCAAGAAATTACTTCTGTCAAGTTGTTATGAATCCATGGAATTTACTGCCTCACAATGTGGTGGATGCTCGGACTTTGACTAAATGTTGCATTGTTAATCTAAGACAGTATTATGGTGGTAGAAAAGATGTCTGAGGATTCTACTGAGGTAGTGTGGGCTGAGGTTAGAAACAGGATGGGAGAGGTCACCCTGTTGGGAGACCACACTTGGAATATTGTGTCCAGTTCTGGTCGCCCTACTATAGGAAAGATACAGAGGCTTTGGAGAGGGTGAAAAGAAGGTTTACCAGGATGCTGCCTGGACTGGAGAGCTTGTCTTACGAAGAGGTTGACTAAGGTCAGACCTTTCTTGCTGGAGAGAAGGAGGAAGAGAGGTGACCTGATTAAGGTATACAAGTTAATGAGAGGCATGGATAAAGTCAATAGCCAGAGACCTTTCTCCAGGGCAGAATTGACTGGCATGAGGAGTCATAGTTTTAAGATATTAGGAAGAAGGTATAGAGGAGATGTCAGAGTTAAGTTCTTTATGCAGAGAGTTGTGAATGCATGGAATGTATTGCCAGCGGTGGTGATGGAAGCAGAGTCATTAGGGACATTTAAGCGACTGCTGGACATGCACATGGATAGCAGTGAATTGAGGGGTGCATAGGTTAGGTTATTATATTTTAGATTAGGAATATTCCTCAGCACCACATCATGGGCTGAATGGCCTGTTCTGTGCTGTACTTTTCTATGCTCTATGTTCTAAAACCCCAAGCCTTTCTATTGATATATCAGGAATAAAAGAGTGACTCGAGTGAGATTATGGCCAGTCAAGGGTAATAGGGGGAAGTTATGTGTGGAGTCAGAGGAGAGAGGAGAAGCGCTAAATGAATATTTTTCGTCAGTATTCACATTGGAAAAAGACAATGTTGTCGAGGAGAATACTGAGATATAGGTTCCTAGAATAGATGGGATTGAGGTGCACAGAGAGGAGGTGTAAACAATTCTGGCAAGTGTGAAAATAGGTAAGTCCTCTGGGCTGGATGGGATTTTATCAGAGGATTCACTGTGAAGCCAAGGAGGAGAATGCGGAGTCTTTGGCTTTGATCTTTATGTTATCATTGTCTATAGGAATAGTGCCAGAAGACTGGAGGATAGCAAATGTTGTCCTCTGGTTCAAGAAGGGGAGTAGAGACAACCTGGTAATTATAGACCAGTGAGCCTTACTTTGGTTGTGGGTAAAGTGTTGGAAAAGGTTATAAGAGATAAGATATATCATCATCCAGAAAGGAATAAGTTGATTAGGGATATTGAACATGGTTTTGTGAAGGATAGATTGAGCCTCACAAATCTTATAGAATTCATTGAGAAGGTGACCAAACACGTGGATGAGGATAAAGTGGTTGATGTGGTGTATATGGATTTCAGTAAGGTGTTTGATAAGGTACCCTATGGTAGGCCATTACAGAAAATATGGAGCTATGGGATTGATGGTGATTTAGCGGTTTGGATCAGAAATTGGCTAGCTGAAAGACAGAGGGTGGTGTTTGATGGGAAATGTTCATCCTGGAGCTTAGTTACGAGTGGTGTACCACAAGGATCTGTTTTGGGGCCACTGCCTTTTGTGGATGAGGGTGTAGAAGAATGGGTTAGAAAATTTGCAGATGACACTAAGGTTGGTGGAGTTGTGGATAGTGCTGAAGGATGTGGCAGGTTACAGAGGGACATAGATAAGCTGCAGAGCTGGACTGAGAGGTGGCAAATGGAGTTTAATGCAGAAAAATGTGATGTGATTTACTTTGGAAGGAACGACAGGAATAAAGAGTATTGGGCTAATGGTAAGATTCTTGGTCATGTAAATGAATAGACAGATCTCAGTGTCCATGTGCATAGATCCCTGAAAGTTGCCACCCAGATTGATAGGGTTGTTAAGAAGGCATACGGTGTGTTCGCTTTTATTGGTAGAGGAATTGAGTTCCTGTGCCCTGAGGTCATGTTGCAGCTGTGCAAAACTCTGGTGCAGGTGCAGTTGGAGTATTGTGTACAGTTCTGGTGACCACCTTGTAGGAAGAACGTGGAAGCTTTGGAAAGGGTTCAGAGGAGATTTACTAGGATGTTGCCTGCTATGGAGGGAAGGTCTTATGAGGAAAGGCTGAGGGACTTGAGGCTGTTTTCATTCAAGTGAAGAAGGTTGAGAGGTGATTGAGACATATAAGATAATCAGAGGGTCAGATAGGGTGGACTGTGAGAGTCTTTTTCCTCAGATGGTGATGGCTATCATGAGAGGACATAGCTTTAAATTGAGGGGTGATAGATATAGGAAAGATATCAGTGGTAGTTTCTTTATTCAGAGTAATAGGGGCATGGAACGCCCTGCCTGCAATGGTAATAGACTCAACAACTTTAAGGGCATTTAAATGGTCATTGAATAGATATATGGATGAAAATGGAATAATGTAGGTTAGATGGGCTTCGGATTGGTTCCATAATTTGGTGCAACATCGAGGGCCAAAGGGCCTGTACTGCGCTGTAATGTTTTATGTTCTCTATGTAAGGAGATTGATTTTAATTAGTAACAAGTTGAAGAGTTACAGAGAGTAGACTGGAAAGTTGAGTTGAGAATGAGGTAGAGACCTGTTATGATTGTATCAAGCAACAGAGAGGCTTGAGGGGCTGAAATACCTATTTCTGCTCCTAGTTTTCATGTTCTTACTTTCTTACATTCTTATACTCAGAATGTCCGATGAGTAATTTGGGAATGCTGAACTTAATTTTAGGGAATGTAGCCAGACAAGTGGTATCATTAGGAGAGTATTTTGGTGATAGTGACCATAATTCATTAAGTGTTAAGGTAGTCATGGAATGGGACAAAGGTGAGGAGAAATAAAGGTTTTGAATTGAGAGAAGGCTGATTTCAATATGATCAGAAGGATCTGGGCAAAAATGACTGCAAACAGCCACTGGTTTGAAAATCTACATTGGAGTAGTGAGAATCTTTCAAAAGGGAAATAATGAAACTACAAAGTTCAACATATTCCAATAAAGGTGAAGAGGGCTCTGGAATCCTGGAAATTAAGGAATGTGCAGGTTTGGATAAGAATGAAGCGGGAAGCTTGTAGTTGTTACAAGGCTGGAAGTACTAGATGTGTATCAAAAGAAAATTTGTGAAAGTGAGTGGGGGCATGAGAAAAGGCTGGTGGGTAAAATAAAGTAAAATTCAAACGCATTTCATCCATGTAAAAGGGGCAACAGAATAACCAGGGAAAGAGTGGGGCCTTTTAGGGTCTTAAGTGGCAATGTAGGGGTGGAATAGGAAGAGGGAGGTGAGTTTTTAAATGAATACTTTACATCTGGAATACTGTGTCCAGTTATAGAAAGGATATTATTGGGCTGGAGAGTGTTCAGAAGAGATTTACCACAATGTTGTTGGGTATGGACGGATTGTGTTATTATAAAGAAAGACTGGATAGGCTGGGACCTTTTTCCACTGGAACGAAGGAGGTTGAGAGGTGACCTGATCGAAGTTTATAAAATCATGAGGAGTATTGATAGGGTTAACGGGAGTTGTCTTTTCCCTAGATGGAGGATTTCAACACCAGGGGCATATTTTTAAGGTGAGAGGAGAGAGATTTAAAAAAGACATGAGGGACAATTTTTTTACACAGAGGTTGGTTCACATGTGGAATGAACTTCCTGAGGAAGTGGTGGATGTAGGTACAGTAAGAACGTTAAAAAGACATTTGGATAAGTACATGAATAGGAAAGGTTTGGAAAGATTTCAGCCAAGGGCAGGCAGGTGAGACTAGTTTAGTTTGGAATTATATTCAGCATGGACTGGATGATCTGTTTCCCATGTTACATGACTCTATATGAATTCACGATAAATAAGAATGATAGGTATAGAAATCCATCAAGTCTCACTGAGCCTCTGAAGAGCACCCAGAGCCAGCCCCTTACCTGTTCCCTGTAACCCCACATTAACCATGACTAATGCACCTAACTTTCACCTCATGGGATAATTTAGCATGGCCAATTCACCTAACCTGTACACTATTGGACTGTTGGAGGAAACCAGAGCACCCAGCAGAAATCCACAAGACGCAGGGAGAATGTGCAAACTCCACAGTCACCTAAGGCTGGAATTTAACCCAGGTCCCCATGCTATGAGGCAGGAGGTGGAATTTGAACTAACCAAAAATCTGGAATTTAGAATCTAATGATGACCATTGCCAATTATCAGGAAAACTCCACCTGGTTGACCAATGTGCTAAACAATGTGCTATTCCTGAAGAAGGGCTCATGCCCGAAATGTCGATTCTCCTGCTCCTTGGATGCTGCCTGACATGCTGCGCTTTTCCAGCAACACATTTTCAGCTCTGATCTCCAGCATCTGCAGTCCTTACTTGCAAGGTAAAAACAATGACTGCAGATGCTGGAAACCAGATGCTGGATCAGTGGTGCTGGAAGAGCACAGCAGTTCAGGCAGCATTCAAGGAGCAGTGAAATCGATGTTTCGGGCAAAAGCCCTTCATCAGGAATAAAGGCAGAGAGCCTGAAGCGTGGAGAGATAAGCTAGAGGAGGGTGGGGATGGGGAGAAAGTAACATAGAGTACAATAGGCAAGTGGGGGAGGGGATGTAGGTGATAGGTCAGGGAGGAGGGTGGAGTGGATAGGTGGAAAAGAAGATAGGCAGGTAGGACAAGTTATGGGGACAGTGCTGAGCTGCAAGTTTGGAACTAGGGTGAAGTGGGGGAAGGGAAAATTAGGAAATTGTTGAAGTCCACATTGATGCCCTGTTCCGAGGCGGAAGATGAGGCGTTCTTCCTCCAGGCGTGTGGTGGTGAGGGAGCGGCGATGAAGGAAGCCCAGGACCTCCATATCCTTGGCAAGGTGGGAGGGGGAGTTGAAATGTTGGGCCACAGGGTGGTGTGGTTGATTGGTGCGGGTGTTCTATATCGGGAGCAACGGATGCAATAAATGATATTAGTGGATGTGCAGGTAAAACTTTGATGGATGTGGAAGGCTCCTTTAGGGCCTTGGATGGAGGTGAGGGAGGAGGTGTGGGCACAGGTTTTGCAGTTCCTCCTTATAACGGGAGCAACAGATGCAATAAATGATAGTCCTCACTTTCTCCCAATGTGCTAACCACTAAGTCACTGTCTAGCACAGGGATGATGTTCAGTCTGTTGCTGTTTGTAGTGTGCACTAATGATTCAGGCATGAATGTAAAAGATTTGATCAGTAACTTCACAGATTACATGAAATTTTTAGGAGGTCTCACAAGTCAAAGGAATTCATGATAACTGGCAGGATCCTAGGAAGTACTGAGGATCAAAAGGAACATCGTGTGCATGTCCACAGCTCCTTGAAGCAAGCAGGATAGGAAGATAAAATGATGAAGAAAATATATGCAATACTTCCTTTTATTAGTATATAAGAGCAAGGAAGCTATGGTGGAGTATTAGTTAGTTAGTTAGTTAGCCTAATGTTAGTTAGGCCACAGATGGAGCATTTCAGCCATGAAGACAGACTAGAAAAGCTGGAGTTGTTCTCCTTAGAGTGGAGAAGGTTGAAGGATAACCTGATTGTTGTACAGAATTACAGAGTCAATGCACAAAATTATAAGGTCCACATTCCTATAGTGTAGATGAGAAGAAACTTTTCCCCTTAGTAGAGGAATGAATAACCAAGGACCATTGATATCAGGCAAGAGGGAATTTAGGAAAGAATTCTTTTCACTCATTTGATGGTGGGTATCTGGAACTCATTACCTGAAAGGTTGGAAGAGGTGGGAAGCGTCATAACACTTCATATGTGTTTATATGGTCACTTGAAAGCCATGGTATTAAAGGCTATGTGACAATTTCTGACAAATGGGACGAGAGTAGATTTGTGCTTGATGTTTGGTGTAGACATGGTGGGCTAAAAGGTCTCTTTCTGGACTATAAAACTCTGTGACTATGACATAAAGCTCACACAAGTAAACTGATAATGATCAAATAATCAGAGGGATAAATATTGGCCAGGCCACCAGGGAGGCCGTCTCTGCTCATTATCAAAGTGGTATCAATAACCTCACAGATCATTGTTTGGAAAACATTCAGCTCTTTCGAGTCTCTGTGCTATTCATACAATGTTCCAGGTTTTTGAGCTTTCTAGCTAGTTCATACAGTACATCCAATAGTTTAAGTCTCCTTTTCTGCTACAGAAATACAATGCTTCCTCAGGCTGATTTTTTCCTTCATCACCAGAAATCTCTGTGTGCCTCTTTCTGTTTCCAACTGCTTTATCTTTGTGACTGCATTGATCACCACAGCCATACAGCACCTTTCCTTGCAGCTCTTCTTTTTGCCTGCAGCTTTCCTTTGTGTTGAGCCACATACCATCTGTACCTTAGCTTCCTTCCTGTTGGTACTACCTCCAGGTCTAATGTCATCAGGTCACATGGACAAGTAAGTCCAAATATCCAAGAGAATCTTAATTGGTCACAATACAGTTGAAGCAAACTGTTATCAGACAGTCATATATATAAAAAATTGTAATTACGCCAGTCCTTTGAAAGAAATTACAACTTTTTTCCTGACCCTTTCTGGTCCAAATGTAGACACAAGTGAACTAGAAGGCTTTATTACACAATCCCAGTTAGTTTTATGGTCATCATGACTGGCATAAGGTTTTTTTTTAAAAATCTTCCAAAAATTGATTTAATTAACTGAATTTAAATTTATTAGCTACTCTTGAAGGATTTGAACTCTCAGCTCTGGATCAATCACCCTACAGCAAAGTAGTTCTGTTATCATTCTGGTTATAAATTGCAACCCAGATGAGTCAATTATCCTCTGAAGCAGTATCTGCAGCAAATGTTAAGGACTTCCAACATTCTTAAAACTCTAAACCATGCATAGTTGTATATGAAACTTCGGGTGATGTTTAGAAGGCTATAATTGAAATGCCATTATGGCATAGTGCCTGTGTATAGAAAATCAGGTTACAACTATTTGGTTAGGCTGAAGCTTAAGAATTGTTGATGGGATCAACATGTTGAATCATTTTATGCAAATTATACAATATACTGTTGCAGATCTTACGAATCTTGATGTGGCAGAAGTCCAGGCAGCTTGTACAATTTTCTTTCTCGTTAAGTATTTAATAGGTGGCGGGATTTCACATCACGCCACAGAACAAGTCAGAGGAGAACTCCCCTTCACACTGTATGGCAGTCCCACAGCTAGTTAACAATTTAGCAGCTCATCTGGGGAGGAAATGCCCCGATGAGAGCTAGCGGTCAACTTATTGGCTGGAGTTTATGGTCTCAGTAACTCCACCAGGAAGAATGGCCACTTGTGGGGCTGCAGCCAATCCCAAAGAAGAGCCAAGAGTTGTGTACAAGGGTACACTTGGGAATAGCCAATTTTGGGGTGTGAGGGTCAGTGAAGAGAGTAGAGAATGGGGTGAAGAGGCTAGGTAAAGGTCAGATCACCTCACTTTCACCAAATTATACTGCATCTGCCCACTCACTCAGCTTGGCCAAATCACATTACAACATCTCTGTGTCCTTCTCAAAGCTCAGCCTTCCACCCAGTTCTGTTATCTGCAGATTTTAAGATTTGGTTCCCATTTAGTTCCCTCATCTAAATCATTAGCATATATTGTGAATAGCTGCGGTCCTAGTACGAATGCCTGTGGTACCCCACTAGTCCATTCTTATAGGGAGGTGATGACTTAGTGATATTATAGCTGGACTGTTAATCCAGAGACCCAGGTAGCATTCTGGGGACCAGAGTTTGAATCCTGCCAAGGCAGATGGAGGAATTTGAATTAAACAAAATTCTGGAATGTAGAATGTAGATCATTGCCAATTTTCAGGAAAACTCCATCTGGTTCACCAATGTTCTTTAAGGGAGGAAACTGCCACCTCACCTGGTCTGGCCTACATGTGACTCCAGACTCACGGCAATGTGGTTGACTCTTAAAAGCCCTTTGAGCAATTAGGGATGGGCTATAAATGCTGGCCTAGCCAGTGACGCCCTCATCCTGTGAATGAATAACAAAAAGTCACTGCCTGCTATTTCAGAAAAAGACCTATTTATACACTACCAGCAATCACATGTGCTTTACTTTTACATATTAATCTTTTATGTGGGACTTTGTTAAAAGCCTTCGAAAAGTCCAAATAAACCGTATCCACTGGCTCCCCTGATCAACTCTACTGGTTACATAATCAAAGAATTCCAGTGGATTTTTTCAAGCATTATTTCCACTCCATAGATCAATCACACAAGATTTTACAGACCACCCTGACCAGTAAATTGGCCTGTACAGCTGGGGTAGAGAACATGTAGTGAAGTTCTGACCCATGTGTTTATTTTGCAGAACCATTGCGAATTAATTTATTTCCAAAATAACGGTAAATTGTTAATTGCTCCACTACTTCTGATCATTCAGAAATTATTTTGAATGATGGGATACATTTGACTGTGTCTATAATGTTAAAAATGCCAAAATAAGTACAGAACATATTTACTTGGAGGAAGAATCAAAATCTCAAGTGTTATATATTACAAAACAAATATGTACTCCAGCTAGATTAATATGATATAGAAGCAGTGAAATAAAACCAGAAAAACTGCAGTTACTGTACCTCAGAAACAAAAAAACTTAAATTGCTGCAAAAGCTCAGTATGCCTGGTAGCATCTGTGGAGAGAAATCACAGTTAATGTTTCAGGTAAAGAGACCCTTGCTTGACCTAAAACATTAACTCTGATTTCTGTCCACAGATTCTGCCAGATCTGCTGAGCTTTTGCAGCAATTTCGGTTTTTGTTTTAGAAGCAATGAAGACCTGTTAAGCATTTTGTCATAGCATGTAGTGACACCCTTTTGCAGCAGGCTTTAATTTTCTTCATCCAATAGCTTGAATCGGGTCTGCATTCAGTAATAGTTTTGACACATCACAGCCTTAATGCAGATATGGACAGTGGAATTTAATACTGGAGGAAAGGTGAGAGTAACTGCTTTCAACATTAAGATGTCAAGGAGGCCTAATAAAGTAAGCATCCAGTGCCTGGATACCAGATATGAAGGAAGGTATTGTCTTTGTCAGAGATTAGTCATCACAACTAAATTTCATCACTATCCATAGCTCCAGAGTACAAAAGCCCATGCAAAAGTTTGTGTTGTCACAGCAACCCAGACTCCCTGAGTGATATATAACACACATCAGTGAGCTATGGTATTATTCCTGGTAAAAGGGGAGATCTCAGTATTAGCATTTAACCAGTAGTTTATCACTGCAATTTCAGTAAATAGCTACTAATGGAATCAAATTTCCTTCCATCTCTGGCTTCACTTTATGTTCAGCAGGGCACCAACAGTGCTGATGAGAAAATACAATTGGGCCAAGTAGGTGTTTTCTGAGATTCTGTATGTATGATTAGAACATCAGAATGCAAGACTTGAATGAAAATTGAAGCCGAGTATTGCTGAATATAAGCCTGCATACAAATTCTCTAAAGTACAATGTGTATGTATAAAATGTGGCTTGTTTTCATTCATTATTATTAATAGAATACTGGTTTTACATGTCTGCTCCAGAACCAAAATATTTATTGCATTGCCGCTAATAAAGTAGTCATAAACTATATGAATTAATTAATGTATTTATTTTGAAAAAGATAACGTCACCTTTTATTTTTATATGTATCTATTCTTTGCATAAATTACTAGTTAGTCGATCCATCTGTTTTCTTATTCATAAAGACTGTCATGGGCTCTAATGTTTTCAATGCAGTTGAAGACATATCCAATAATAGCTTCAGAGGAACTGCAGGTCCTTGTATTCCTGCAAGGTTTACTGGAACTCTAATAGCTTTTTGTGCTGTTTTAAGGATATGAAAAAATACTCTTGCCGAAGAAAACAAATTACTAATGAGTAAAAGGTAAAACAGTTGAGGAGGAACGCAGAGAATCCATGACTAATAGACCAATTTAATAAAAAAGCACATGCAGCTAAATACAATGGAGCCAAAATCTTCGGCCTTTTAGAGACATTTCTGTTGGAGTGTGAGAGAGCAAATTGGTCCGGACATAGGTATAACTGTTGATGCAGAGGATGGCAGTGTGATGAGATTGACCAGAAGGGAATTCAGGAGATGAATTTTCTCATCCAGATCTGTGGCCTTGATCAGCCACTTCATAAAAAGAGCTAATGGATCAGTTTGAAATTTTAACACTATTAAAATCAGGCTCCACCAGATCCTCTGTATTTTGACATGGTCGACTTTAGAGGTCTGTAAAGCAGTTCCAGATACTTATTTCTGTGCCCTGTATTGTAAGCTTTCAAAAGTTCGTTTAATTGTATAATGAGGATGATTCAGCTATGGTTATCAAAGTAATACGTGTACAGGTTGTGTCCTTGCTGATAGTGTTTGCACTGTGGTGCCTCTATTGCAGTTTACTGGTCCATTTCACACTTTGCCCTTTAACATTTCCAGTTTTTGCAAAGCTGTTTCAGATTTGTGTTGCCATCATTCATTTCCAGACATATTGGTGATGTGATATCCAGCATTTGATTAACTTCCATATAGAAGTACGCAAGAATTGAGGTTGTGCAAATGTTACTGGATTGGATTTTTATTTTATGTTTTCATTTTGAATGTTAACAATTAATCTTGTAAGCATTGTGTGAAATTAGTTTTTCTTATTTGCTGCATTACTCAGATCAGAAAGAAGGCAGAGCTTTCAGTTATAATGTTACTTAACACATCTTTGGTATACCTCAACATACTTCACAATTTATGAAATGCTTCTCAATTGCAGGACTATTTTTCTGTGTGAAAACAGAGCAGTCAATTTTTACACAAACAAGATACCAGCAAATTAGATGCATCATCTGTAAAGTTTTATTTTTGGTTGGTTTGGAGCATTGGTTAGAAAGCTATGTTAAATACGTGTAATCCTTTTATCTATTGAACAGTTGGAAGGAGCTTTAGTTTGTTATCTCATCCAAAATGTGGACTTTGGACAATGAATACTTCCTAAGCTTAATTCCATAAAATGTGGTTAATCCTGGAGGATGCTTGGATTTGTCATTTTCTACCTCAAATGGGTGTGGCTTTGCAAACAAACCAATCTGAGTATGCTTTCAATTAGAAGTCAAACTGTTGTGTTCTCTGCAGGTGGTGTCACTTCGCATTTGAAGTGGGGTGAGCTGGAGAAAGGATAATTAAAAACTCACACAAGTCACTCTCTTACACCCCAACATTTTTATAGTTTTCAATGGGGTGAAATTAGATTGCTAATTCTGCGCTAGATTTTACTGCAGAAATTTTAGGCCTGATAACCTCTGTGGCAATCAGTACAGTTGGTCACAGTTAGAGAAATCCATGTTCCCAGGTAACAGGAAAGAACAAGAAGAAGTAAACACAGCAACCAAGCATTTGTGATTAACTCTCCCTTCCAATCTCCTTTTTTTAAAGTTTCAATGATAATCTATGTGGTGTAGTCTCTAGGAACCACATTCGATTCTTTGCGAAGTTCATCAGTTTAGCTTCATAATAATGTCAGAGACAGTTGCTGACATCTTTCTTCCTAGAGGTTTTTTCATTTTATATATTTATTCTACCTCTTTTCAATATTGATTAACTATGTTGATTCTAACAGCAAATAACAGCCAATTCAGATGTTTGTACTAAGGCAGCACTTTAGTTTGATGAACATGAGTTGAGGAAAATTCTGATTGTACTATTTGTTATGTTCAAGCTACAATCTTGCAATGATGGATGTAATCTTAAAGGAGTCTGAGAAACGTGACCTCTGGCAAGTTTTGGTTTGGTAGAGTCAGATAAGAAGTCAGATGAGACCTATCTCAACATTGGGGCATCTTGCGATATCGTTTATGCTTTTGCTGAAGGCTGAGACAAAATTCTTGCGAGACAACAGTGAGTTGTCAATTAAGGAAGAGTATAACTTGTTTAATGCCTTATTAGTACCACAAATCTCCTCATTAGTATTCAACTCCCTATCTTACCATATACTCCAAATGAGCTAGATGTCAAGAAATCTCGGCATGGAAATCAGAGCGGGTACCTAGCAACTACAGTTTACTAGGAGAAAGTGAGGACTGCAGATGTTGGAGATCAGAGCTGAAAACGTGTTGCTAGAAAGACGCAGCAGGTCAGGGAGCATCCAAGGAGCAGAAGAATCGACATTTCAGGCATGAGCCCTTCTTCAGGAATGAGGAAAGTGTGCCAAGCAGGCTAAGATAAAAGGTATGGAGGAGGGACTTGGGGGACGGGCGTTGGAAATGCAACAGGTGGAAGGAGGTTAAGGTGAGGGTGATAGGCCAGAGTGGGGATGGGGGCGGAGAGTTCAGGAAGAAGATTGCAGGTTAGGAAGATGGTGCTGAGTTCGAGGGTTGGGACTGAGACAAGGTGGGGGGAGGGGAAATGAGGAAACTGGAGAAATCTGAGTTCATCCCTTGTGGTTGGAGGGTTCCTAGGCAGAAGATGAGGCGCTCTTCCTCCAGCCGTCGTGTTGCTATGGTCTGGCGATGGAGGAGTCCAAGGACCTGCATGTCCTTGGTGGAGTGGGAGGGGGAGTTGAAGTGTTGAGCCACGGGGTGGTTGGGTTGGTTGGTCTGGGTGTCCCAGAGGTGTTCTCTGAAACGTTCCGCAAGTAGGCGGCCTGTCTCCCCAGTATAGAGGAGGCCACATTGGGTGCAGCGGATGCAGTAAATGATGTGTGTGGAGGTGCAGGTGAATTTGTGGTGGATATGGAAGGATCCCTTGGGGCCTAGGAGGGAAGTAAGGGGGGAGGTATGGGCGCAAGTTTTGCATTTCTTGCGGTTGCAGTGGAAGGTGCCGGGAGTGGAGGTTGGGTTGGTGGGGAGTGTGGACCTGATGAGGGAGTCACGGAGGGAGTGGCCTTTTCGGAATGCTGATAGGGGACGGGAGTGGAATATATCCCTGGTGGTGGGGTCCGTTTGGAGGTGGCAGAAATGACAACGGGTGATGTGATGTATATGGAGGTTGGTGGGGTGGTAGGTGAGGACCAGTGGGGTTCTGTCCTGGTGGCGATTAGAGGGGCGGGGCTCAAGGGCGGAGGAGCGGGAAGTGGAGGAGTTGCGGTGGAGAGCATCGTCGATCACATCTGGGGGGAAATTGTGGTCTTTGAAGAAGGAGGCCGTCTGGGTTGTTCAGTATTGGAATTGGTTCTCCTGGGAGCAGATGCGGCAGAGACGAAGGAATTGGGAATATGGGATGGCGTTTTTACAGGGGGCAGGGTGTGAGGAGGTGTAGTCTAAGTAGCTGTGGGAGTCGGTCGGTTTATAGTAAATCGCCCGAGATAGAAATGGAGAGGTCTTGGAAGGGGAAGGAGGAGTCTGAGATGGTCCAGGTAAATTTGAGGACGGGGTGGAAGATGTTGGTAAAGTGGATGAACTGTTCAACCTCCTCGTGGGAGCACGAGGCAGCGCCGATACAGTCATCGATGTAGAGGAGGGAAAGATGGAGAGTGGTGCCAGTGTAGCTGCAAAAGATGGACTGTTCCACATATCCTACAAAGAGGCAGGCATAGCTGGGGCCCATGTGGGTGCCCATGGCCACTCCTTTGGTTTGGAGGAAGTGGGACGATTGGAAAGAGAAGTTGTTCAGAGTGAGGACCAGTTCAGTCAGTCGAAGGAGGGTGTCAGTGCAAGGGTACTGGTTGGTACAGCGGGAAAGGAAGAAGTGGAGGGCTTTGAGTCCTTTGTGATGGGGGATGGAGGTGTACAAGTACAGTTTACTGCTAATTCTGAAGAGATTCAAACCATGGGCACCAGCAATATGCACTACTCATCCATGGGCATTGGCACCTGACACTTACCAACCCTTTATGACCCTCATGGCACTTGTCCAGCTTCTCAGGAAGCACAGATTTGTTTTGCAGGTTTCACCAGCAACTAAAGTTGAAAGGCTGCTGGCAGGACATTTTGCACGCAGAGTCAGAGGCACAACTCACAGATTGGCCCAGACTGCATCGTGGGCATGTTCACTTGCTCCCTTACAGCTTGCTCATTTTGTGTCCACCTGCATTCCTCACAGCATTCATGCAATGTTCCATCTAAACTGGGAAACTTTTTGGAGTGTTATGGACCAGACCAAATCCCCTCAAAATATATTAGGAAAGTAGCCTAGACCCTAATATTTTTTTTGTAAAGGTAAGGGTAAGGATGTTGCATTCCAAATTCAATTCAATTGGTCAAATTGCTTTACTTTAAGCAAAACACACTTTATTTTACACTACAGTTAGAATACTGATAAAACAAAAAGAAGAGAAAATAATTGACTGAACTGTAACTCTATCAAAATGCTTAACAAAATTATATATATAGATAGGTATATATAAATTGTTACTAATTAACTTCCAATATAGGTTATCTCACATGCAATTCTAGCAGCAGGAAGAGAATCCCAGCTTTTAACTGTAACAGGGAAGAATAAAAGCTTCTACATCCAGCTTCAAGACCTCAGCAACAGCTGAAAGCTAAAACTAAAAATCCTTGTTCTGGGGGAGATGGGCCCCAACCAATCCGGCTGCATCTACAGTTTTAACTTTTTAAGAATCCCCAACACACCACAAGCTGTTTCCTTTATTAGCTTTGAACAGACTGCTCACTACCTCTGTCTCAACCTTCATTTATTAAAAATAAGGACAAAATAAACCTCTTAATGCCATAGTAGCATCACAGGAGCTTCTGCACACACTGTGCACTAAGGAGGGTCCTGACACTATCACTCAGAGGCACACTTGGCACATTGTCCAGAGGCTGCTTCAGGCAGCTGCAAGAGGACCTAATTGCCACTGCATTGCAGTAGATGCCAGCTGAGTGCAGAACGCCATCATGAACTGTCAAAGCAGTTTGTGAATGACAGTCTGCATTTGTTTCTTTTGTGTTCTCTTTTGCTAGTGTCAATAAAAGTTCTTGCTTGCCTGTATATGATGTTCCTCTAGTGGGCAATGCAAGATGTGCATGACTACGAGGCACTGAGGAAAGTTTAGTGGGGACTCAGAGAGGGTTTTCTTAGGGTATACGGGATGTATCTTAGGACAGGTAAAGTGTATGGCTTGGTGGTTGAACAGCAACTAAGGTATGAGAATTGGGTTGTAAATACGAGGAGGTACCAGCCATACCAGCTGTATGTTGTGGGCAGCATGGCTTTGTGGCATCTGTGCCATTACACTACCGGTGAGGGGCAACATCTCAGATTACCAATTCTTTTCTGGTGCATAGTTTCCTCTCAAAATGGTGTCCTTGCAACGGATGACAGTCTTTTGGCAAATATCCATGGAATGGTGAGTTGTTTTGGGAGTTGTGCGTGATAAGATGGGGCTAGTAACATAGGGGTACTATGGGGCAAGGTAGGTAGTTGATAAAATGCATTTGGTCAGATGCAGTGAGAAATCTTGCTGGGCTTTCATGGCAAGAGTCCATCCCAAAAAGTCAAAACAACTTGCATAGCCAAAAAAAGTAAGATTTAGCTCTTTGTCTCTCTATGTTGCAGGTTGAGCTCAGGACATTGTAGAGGCATTGGTGGTGATTTGTCAGGAATCACTGGAGTCAGGAAGAATCTCAGACGACTGGAAAATGTTTAAGAAGGGAAGGAACTATAGGTTAGCCTATGGTTGGTAAGATTTTACAGTCCATTATTAAGGATGAGATTGTAGAGTACTCGGGAGTGCATGGTAAAATAGGTTGGAGTCAGCATGGCTTCATCAATTTTGTTAGAATTCTTTGAGGAGGTAATGACCAAGGTAGGTAAAGGAGAGAGCTTTGCAGGGGTCAATATTGGGACCACAACTATTCATGTTTTACATTAATGATCTGGCTGAAGGAACTGAGGGCATAGTTGCTAAGTTTGCAGATGGCACAAAGATAGGTGGAGGGACAAGTAGTGACAAGAAAGAGTATATACTGCAGAGGGACTTCAACTGGCCAAAGAAGTAGCTGGTAGAATACAACGTGGGCAACAATAAAGTTGTGCACTGTGGTAGGAAGAATAGAGGTATACACTATTTTTTAAATGCAGCAAATCTGAAGTGCAAAACAATTTGGGAGTCCGAGTTCAGGATTTTCTTAAGGTTAACTGATAGGTTTAGTTGGCAGTTCGGAAGGCAAATGCAATGTTAGCATTAATTTAAGAAAGATTAGAAAAAAAATATCAGAGATGTACTGCCGAGGCTATATAAAGCTCTGGTCAGACTGCACTTGCAATATTGTGACCAGTTTTGAGCCCTGTATCTAAGGAAGACTATGTTGGTGATAGAGGGTGTGCAGAGGAGGTTTACAAGAATGATACTGGGAATGAAGGACTTGTGGAATAAGGAACGGTTGAGGACTCTGTGTGTGTACTCGATGGAGTTTAGAAGGATGAGAGGGAATCTAATTGAAACTTACAAGATACTGAGAAGCAAAAATAGAAATTGCTGGAAAAGCTCAGCAGGTCTGGCAGCATCTGTGGAAAGGAATCAAGTTAATGTTTCAGGTTGAGTGACCCTTCCTTCCTTCCTTTTGACAAAGGGTTACTCAACCCAAAACATTTACAGCATCAGCAATTCTTTCAGTTTTTATTCAGATACTGAAAGGCCTGGATTGAGTGGATGTGGAGAAGATATTTCCACGAGTAGGAGAGGCTAGGAGCCGAGGGCATAGCCTCAGACTGAAGGGGAACTGAGGTGTGGAGAAATTTCTTCAGCTAGAGAGTGTGGTACTCTGGACCTTTAGTCGCAGAGAGCTGTTGAGGCTAAGTCACTGAGTGCATTTAAGTCAGAGACAGATAGTTTCTTGATTAGTAAGTGGATCAAGGGTTATAGGAAAAAAGGCAAGAAAATGGGGTTGAGAAACACCTCAGCCATGATTGATTGGTGGCACCAACTTAATGAGCTCATCAGTCTAATTCTACTCCTACACCTTATAGTTTTATAGATGAATTAAATCTGTACGTCCTTGCAGAAACAGCTGGCAGAATAAAGTAGGGTGTAGGTTTCTCTGATGTCCAAAGTAAAGTGTTCAAGGGCTGAAGGGGTATATGAGTTGGCTCAAGGGCAACATGCTGATCTAGTAAGGCTGATGGTTTGCCAATGCTGGTTTGTATGGATGAAAGGTTAAGGAGGTTGCTGACCCTGGAAAGCTTCTTATGAAGAAGCAGCTGAATGACAGTTGGGACAAACATTCAGCCAGCTGCAGCTACTAGGTACCTGTTATGACTTGCCTATCGGGTATTTGCTTTTTTGATGGAGGAGAGCAGAATTAGAAGTAGTATATAAATAAGGCTAGTTATAGCTTTACTGAGATACAAATGTGTGGATGTAGGTTTGCTCGCTGAGCTGGAAGGTTCATTTTCAGATGTTTATCACTATACTAGGTAACATCTTCAGTGAGCCTCCGGACGAAGCACTGCTGATGATTCCTGCTTTCTATTTATATGTTTGGGTTTCTTTGGGTTGGTGATGTCATTTCCTGTGGTGATGTCATTTCCTATCTTGATGTCATTTCCTGTTCTTTTTCTCAAGGGATGGTAAATGGGGTCCAAGTCAGTGTTTGTTGATAGAGTTCCAGTTGGAATGCCATGCTTCTAGGAATTTTTGTGTGCGTCTCTGTTTGGCTTGTCGTAGGATGGATGTATTGTCCCAGTCAAAGTGGTGATCTTCCTCATCTGTATGTGAGGATATTAGTGAGAGCGGGTCATGTCTTTTTGTGGCTAGTTGATGTTCATGTATCCTGGTGGCTAGTTTTCTGCCTGTTTGTCCAATGTAGTGTTTGTTACAGTTCTTGCACGGTATTTTGTAAATGATGTTAGTTTTGCTTGTCTGTATAGGGTGTTTCAAGTTCATGAGCAGCTGTTTTGGTGTGTTGGTGGGTTTGTGGGTTACCATGATGCCAAGGGGTCTGAGTAGTCTGGCAGTCATTTCTGAGATGTCTTTGACTAGGGTTTCTCCAGAACCTCAACTTGAGCTACAAACCTTCTCAAAACTCGCTAACACAAATGTGTGGTAATAAGGTAGTGAAGTACCCAAGGCTTTTAGAAAAAATCAGGAAAACTTTTCTTGACGCCAATTCAGCCCAATATAAAAAGCATGATTAAAAACTCTTAAACTATCTGCTCACTCTATGTATTGTTTGTTTGATTATTTTTAAATATATTGAATGCTGAACTTTTATTTTGAACTGGTAGTAGAAATATATTCTAAAAATCTAAAATTTAAAAGCCGCATTCAGAGTGTTGCTTTCATTTCTGGTCATCACATTACAGGAAGGATGTGGAAGCTTTGGAGAGGGTGCCAAAGAGGTTTACCAGGATGCTGTCTGGATTGAAGGGTATGAGCTAGAAGGAGAGGCTGGACAAGCGAGAGTTGTTCTCTCTGGAGCGGTGGAGGCTGAGGAGAGATCTAGTAGATGTTTATAAATTATTAGAGGCACAGATAGGGTTGACAGTCAGAATCATTTTCCTAGAGTTGAAATATCTAATACTAGAGGGCATGCATTTAAGGTAAGGGGAAAGTTCAAAGGAGATGTGAGGGGCACGTTTTTACACTGAGAGTGGTAGGTGCCTGGAATGCACTATGTGGGGTGATGGTGGAGACACGTACAATAGTGGAATTTAAGGGCTTTTAGGTAAGCACATGAATATGCGAGGAATGGAGGATCTGGGCCATGGGCCGGCAGAAGGGATTGGTTTAATTTAGCATCATGTTCAGCACAATATCATGGGCTGAAGAGGCTGTTCCTGTGCTGTTCTATGTTCTACAATTTTCTTGAGGTTGAAAAGCAACAGCTCTGTCCCATCAGCTGCTGTTAATGAAGCTCATCTTCAGTCTCTGGGTATTTCTTTACTCAGCGAGTCGTGAGTTCATGGAATGCCCTGCCAGTAACAGTGGTGGACTCTCCCTCTTTATGGGCATTTAAACGGGCATTGGATAGGCATATGGAGGATAGTGGGCTAGTGTAGGTTAGGTGGGCTTGGATCGGCGCAACATTGAGGGCCGAAGGGCCTGTACTGCACTGTATTTTTCTATGTTCTATGTAGTCTATGGACTGCTTGTCTAATTAATTAATTGTAAGCAATTGAACATCAAAGGTATAGTTCTAATTCACCTTTTCAATCTAATATGTAAGTCAGATAGTCAAGTAAGAGATCATCTCAAAGTGCGCATGCAATGCCATTATAATCGTGTTTTAACAAACTGCAATGTATATGTATCTTAGAATTCAAAGGAGAATGAGTTAAGTATGATATTATGTATGGTGGCTCAGTGGTTAGAAATGCGTCAAGGACCTGAGTTCAATTCTACCCTTGAGTAACTGTCTGTGTGGAATTTGCATATTCTCCCCATGTCTGTGTGGGTTTCCTCCCACAGTCCAAAGATGTGTAGATTAGGTGGATTGCAAAAAATGCCCATCAAATGATTGCACTCGCTAAGGGCTATAGCTACAAGTTTTCATTCAAAACAGAAACCATGACATTTTATGAAACTGAGGTTGTGACATTATAACCAACAGCTATGCTCCTGAGCTCTAAGGAAGATACACATTTTCAGGCACAACTTGCTGCCAGATCTGAGAACCCTCATATGGAAAATAACCTTGGGAAGGTGATAGCCTAGTGTTAGTCCAGAGACTCTGATAATGTTCTGGGGATGTGGATTCATATCCTTGTAAATGGTGGAATTTGAATTCAATAAGTATCTGGAATTAGATGTCTATGATGACCATAAAACCATTGTTGATTGCCAGGAAGAACCTATCTGGCTCACTAATCTCTTTCTGGCTCACTAATCTCTTTTAGGGAAGGAAACAGCTGTCCTTACCTGTTCTAGCTTATACGTGACTCCAGACCCACAGCAATGTGGTTGACACTTATCTGCCCTCTGGACAATTGGGGATGGGTAATAAATGCTGGCCTACATTCTGTGACTGATTAAAAATCTCTCTGACAGAATCTCAGGCATTACTGTCTTGCTTCTTTGAAATCTGCAAACCAGGGAATGATTTTTAACTTGGGCCTGGATGTTTACATAGGAAGACTTAAGCGAGTAGTACATTGAAAGTTCGAAAATTGCCAGAAGCAGGTGGTTTTACTTGCAAAGCTTCACTTCAACTTTCAAATCTGTCTCCTTTAAGCTGGCAACAGTGACAACGCGGCCAGTGGGTGGCGACTGGGCATTGTCAGGGACTCAAAGAAATAGCTGCCAGCTCAGATAGTAATAGAGAATCAAAGCCAGCCAAGAGACGGAGAGGCTTATAAAGATTCTACATGAAGGAAATTTTGTTAATTTACCTTAGTTTCTAAGGGTATGTGGACATCTGTCATAATAGACCTTTCAGTGTTATTCCGCTATGGGTCTCCAGACTCCATGAGGAAAAATGCTTTTGTGATGCTGATCTCAGCTTTGGGTGGTGACATTTAGAACTCAGTTAGGTCTTTCATGGTCTGCATTTGGAGCCTTAACTGAATTCAAAGTCAGTGAAGATAAATGTCACCACACAGAGACTGTCTGATAAAGTGATGGCAAGTGGCCTTGGCTGGTTTTAACAACTACTGAACGATGCTCACATTTGACAAAGGGGAAACGGTGAACATTTACTGCAGAGTCCACCTTTTGAGTCATCATGCAATGTGGTTTTGTATTTGTTGTGATTTGATAGTTGGGTTGTTTTATCAGTGGGTTACAGCAGACTTGCACATGACTTATTTGAATAAATGTGCCGCTGCTACAGATGCAAGCAATTTATTGAACGATGAGTAACACATGTTGGTAAATCACTCCATTTACTTGTGACTAAACATTAGCTGAAAGGAAAAACTATTTTGTTTGGTCACTTGAAATGTTTCTAATTGAATACTTCAACACAAGGTTGATATAGATAAACATGGCAAAGTAAGTTTACTTCAAAACTTTACACCAAATTAGTAGTTTTATTTGAAAGCAGCAACAGAATAAAATGATTTTCAAGTATTGGAAGTGTATCACTACTATCTTACCATGTAGGAATCCTTATGACAAACTCTGGATCTACCTACATACTGTGGACTGACTGAGAGATTGGTTAGCTCAATTGACTGGATGGCATATTTACAATGAAGAGTAACGCTGACAGTGTGAGTTCAGTTTCTATACTTGCTAAGGTCAATGTGAAGATCCTGCCTTCTCCACTTTGTCCCTCACCTGAGGCAGTGACCCTCAGGTTAAACACACTACAAGCCATCTCTCTCTCATGAGGTCCTTTGAGACATTACCTTTACCTGTTACACCATGCGAACTGCAGAGGCTGAAGAAGGCAGCTTATCACGATCTTCTAATGGGAAATTAAGGATGTATATTGTATGCTGGCAGTGGATTGCAAGAAAAGGAATTTGTAGAATGTCTATGAGATGGCTTTTTGGAGCCCACTAGGGAATAGGCAATACTGAATTTAGTATTGTGCAATGAGGCAGATTTGATAAGGGAGTTAAAGTTGAAGGAACCCTGAGGAGGTAGTGATCATAATATGATTTAATTTGCTTTGCAATTTGAGAGGGAGAGGGTAGAATCAGAGCTAACGGTATTACAGCTGAATAAAGGCAACCACAGAGGCATGGAAGGAGAGACTAGGACCCAAGGGCACAACCTTAGAGTAAAGGGAAGATCTTTTAGAATGGAGATAAGGAGAAACTTCTTCACCCAGAGAGTAATCTGTGGAATTTACTGCCACAGAAGGCTATAAAGGCCAGGTTATCGAGTATATTTAAGATGGAGATAATTTCTTGATTGTGAAGGGGATTTCTGGGCAGACTTGATTGTGAGAGGAGCCTAACAGGAATGACAGTGGAACAGCAATGGCAGGAGTTTCTGCGAGTAATTCAGGTGACACAGCAAGGATTTATCCTAAGGAAAAAGAAGCATGATACTGGGAGGATGAGGCAACCATGGCTGACTAGGGAAATCAGGGATAGCATAAAAGTAAAAGAGCAAGTGTATAATGTGGTGAAGGACAATGGGAAACCAGAAAATTGGGATGCTTACAAAGACCAAAGAACGAATAAGGAGGGAGAACATTAAATATGAAGGTAAGCAAGCCAGGAATATAAAGGAAGACTATAGGAGTTTCTTTAAATATATAAAGGGCAAAAGAGAGGCAAAAATGAACATTGGACCATTAGAAAATGACCCTGGAGAGATAGTAGCGGGGAACAAGGAAATGGCGGAGGAACTGAATAATTACTTTGCATCAGTCTTCATAGTGGAAGACACAAGTAATATCCCAAAAATTCAAGAGAGTGAGGGGACAGAGCTGAGTATGATGGTCATACCAATGAGAAGGTGCTAGAAAACCTGAATGTCCTGAATGTGGATAAATAACCTGGTCTAGATGGACTACACCCCAGAGTTCTAAAGGAGATAGCTGAAGAGATAGTAGAGGCATTAGTAGTTATCTTTCAGGAATCGGTAGAATCAGGGAGGGTCCCAGAAGACTGGAAAATCACTAACGTGACAACACTGTTCAAAAATGAAGTATGACAAAAGACAGAAAATTACAGGCTGATTTGCCTAACCTTGATTGTGAATGAGATTTCTGAATACTTGAAAGTGTATGATAACATAGAGCAAAGCCAGCACTGTTTCTTCAAGGGGAGGGCAGGCCTGACAAATCTGCTAGAATTCTTTGAGGAAGTAACATCAGGCCTTTGAAAAGGTGCAACATTGGAGGCCCATCATGTTGGAGGCAAGGATAGCATGGATAGAAGATTGACTGTCTGGCAGAAAGTGGTCCTTCTCAGAGTGGCAGCCACAAGTGGTGTTTTGCAAGGGTCAGTGTTGGGACCACAACTTTTCACTTTATACATTAATGATCTAGATGAAGGAACTGAGGGCATTCTGGCTAAATTAGCAGACAACACAAAATAGGTAGAGGGACAGGTAGTGTTGAGGAGGCAGGGAGGCTGCAGAAGGGTTTGGACAGATTAGGAGAGTGGGCGCAGAAGTGACATATGGAGTACAATGTGGGAAAGTGTGAGGTCATGCACTCTGATAGGAAGAATAGAAGCATGGAGTCTGAAGTGCAAAGGGACTTGGGGTTCTAGTCCATGATTCTCTCAAGGTAAACTTGCAAGTTGAGTCCGTAGTTACGAAGACAAATGCAATGGTGGCATTTATGTTGTGATGGCGCTTAGTGAATAATAAAGCAGGGGTGTACTTCTGAGGCTGTATAAAGACTCTGATCAGACCACATTTGGAGTATTATGTGCATTTTGGGTCCCATATCTCAGGAAGGATGTACTGGCCCTGGAACGTGTTTAGAGAAGATTCATGAGAATGGTCCCAGGAATGAAAAGCTTAACATATGAGGAACATTTGAGGACTCTGGGACGATACTCGATGGATTTCAGAAGGATGAGTGAGGATCTAATCGAAGTTTGCAGAATATTGAATGGTCTGGAGGAGTGGATATTGGAAACATGTTTTCATTGGGAGGAGAGACTCGGACCTGAGGGCACAGCCTTAGAGTAAAGGGAAGACTGTTTAGAATGCAGGTAAGGAGAAACTTCTTCAGCAAGAGAGTGGTGAATCTGTGGAATACATTGACACAGAAGGCTGTGGAGGCCAGGTTATTGAGTATATTTAAGATAGAGATAGATAGTTTCTTGATTGTGAAGGGATCAAGGGTTATAGGGAGAAAGCGGGAGAATGGGTTTGAGAAACCTATCAGAGTAAAAAGTGAGGTCTGCAGATGCTGGAGATCAGAGCTGAAAATGTGTTGCTGGTTAAAGCACAGCAGGTCAGGCAGCATCCAAAGAACAGGAAATTCGACGTTTCGGGCCAGCTATGGATACAATTACAGTATTTAAAAGGTATTTGCATGAGTACATGAATAGGAAAGGTGTGGAGGAATATGGACCAGGATTCCTGATGAAGGGATCTGGCCTGAAACGTCGAATTTCCTGTTCTTTGGATGCTGCCTAACCTGCTGTGCTTTAACCAGCAACACATTTTCAGCAGTTGAGAAACCTATCAGCCATGATTGAATGTCAGAGCAGACTCGATGGGCTGAATGGCATAATTTCTGTTCCTATGTCATATGGTATTATGGTCAAAATTTATTTCTCTCAAATGCCCATCCAGTTTTCTTTTGAAGACATTCATCACCTCTGTCTTCACCACCATTGTAGTCAGTGAGTACCAGGAGGGAAGACGCGGTCCATTGGGACTCAGTTTTAATTACATTCTCCGGCAAAAGGCATTTGGCACGCTTCCTTCATTGCTCAGTTCTTTAAGTATATGAGTTGAGAAGTCATGATGAGGTTGTACAGGACATTGGTGAGGCTTCTTCTGGAAGTTCTGGTTACCCAGTTGTAGAATGGATATTATTCAGCTGAAGAAGGTTCAGAAGAAATTTACCAGGATTTTGGAGGGTATGGAAGGTTGGAGTTATAAAGAAAGGTCGGATAGGCTGGGACTATTGTCACTGGAGCATAGGAGGTTGAGAGGTGACCTTATGGAATCATGAGGATCATAGATAGGGTTAACAATAGTTATCTTTTCTCCAGGTTAGGGGATTTCAAGTCTATTTATAAGGTGAGAGGAGAGAGATTTAGAAAAAAATGAGGGCAAATTTTTTACACAAAGGATGGTTTGCAAGTGGAATGAACTTCCTGAGCAAGTGGTGGATATGGATACAATTACAGTGTTTAAAAGGTATTTGCATGAGTACATGGATAGTGGGCGGCACGGTGGCACAGTGGTTAGCACTGCTGCCTCACAGCGCCTGTAGACCCGGGTTCAATTCCCGACTCAGGCGACTGACTGGGTGGAGTTTGCACGTTCTCCCCGTGTCTGCGTGGGTTTCCTCCGGGTGCTCCGGTTTCCTCCCACAGTCACAAAGATGTGCGGGTCAGGTGAATTGGCCAAGCTAAATTGCCCATAGTGTTAGGTAAGGGGTAAATGTAGGGGTATGGGTGGGTTGCGCTTCGGCGGGTCGGTGTGGACTTGTTGGGCCGAAGGGCCTGTTTCCACACTGTAAGTCTAATCTAATCTAATCTAATGAAAGGTGTGGAGGGATATGGACCAGGAGCAGGCAGGTGGGACTAGTTGGGATTATGGTTGGCACTGGTTGGTTGGACTGAAGGGTCTGTTTCTGTTCTACATGACTCTATGACTTGAAAGGAATCAATTAATATACCACCTGAAGGATCATTTTCTTTTATCGACGTTAGACTAAATACCTCATAAATACTATAAAGATCTCACAATTAAATGACATCTGGAGAAAAGGTATTCAGCATGATTAAAACCAGAATGAGTGTCAGCACGGTTTTCAACTCTTCAAAGACACTCTGACTTTCCTGCATCTATTTAATGTTACTGCCTTTTATTAACAAATTTGTTAGGTCTAAAATAGAACATAGAAAAATACAGCGCAGTACAGGCCCTTCGGTCCTCGATGTTGTGCCAAACCAAGCCCACCTAACCTACACTAGCCCACTATCCTCCAAATGTCTATCCAATGCCCGTTTAAATGCCCATAAAGAGGGAGAGTCCACCACTGCTACTGGCAGGGCATTCCATGAACTCACGACTCGCTCAGTAAAGAATCTACCCCTAATATCTGTCGTATACCTACCACCCCTTAATTTAAAGCTATGCCCCCTCGTAATAGTTGACTCCAGACGTGGGAAAAGGTTCTCATGATCAACCCTATATAAACCCCTAATCATGTTGTACACCTCTATCAAGTCATCCCTAAACCTTCTTTTCTCGAATGAGAACAGTCCCAAGTGCCTCAGCCTTTCCTCATACAATCTTCCTACCATACCAGGCAACATCCTGGTAAACCTCCTCTGTACCCGTTCCAGTGCCTCCACATCCTTTCACAGTATGGCGACCAAAACTGCACACAATACTCCAGATGCGGCCGCACCAGAGTCTTATACAACTGCAACATGACCTCAGGACTCCGGAACTCAATTCCTCTTCCAATAAAAGCCAGTACACCATATGCCTTCTTCACAGCACTATTTACCTGGGTGTCAACTTTCAGAGATCTGTGTACATGGCCACCAAGATCCCTCTGCTCATCCACACTACCAAGTATCCGACCATTAGCCCAGTACCCCATCTTCTTGTTACTCTTACCAAAATGAATCCCTTCACACTTAGCTACATTGAACTCCATTTGCCACCTTTCTGCCCAGCTCTGCAGCTTATCTATATCCCGTTGTAACCTGCCACATCCTTCCTCACTGTCAACAACTCCACCGGCTTTTGTATCATCCACAAACTTGCTCACCCAACCTTTTAGCCCCTCCTCCAGGCCATTTATAAAAATGACAAACAGCAATGGTCCCAGAACCGATCCTTGCAGAACACCACTGGTAACTGCACTCCAAGATGAACCTTTACCATCAACTACTACCCTCTGTCTTCTTCCAGCCAGCCAAAACCTAATCCAAACCTCCAATTCACCCTCAATGCCCTATCTCCGTACTTTTTGCAGTAGCCTACCATGGGGAACCTTATCAAACGCCTTACTAACTCCATATACACCACATCTACCGCTTTACCCTCATCCACCTCCTTAGTCACCTTCTCAAAGAATTCAGTAAGGTTTGTGAGGCACGACCTGCCCTTCACAAAACCATGCTGACTATACTTGATCACATTATTCCTATCCAGATGTTCATAAGTCCTATCCCTTACAATTCTCTCTAAGACCTTGCCCACAACAGAAGTGAGACTCACCAGCCTATAGTTACTAGGGTTATCCCTACTCCCCTTCTTGAAGAAGGGAACCACATTTACTATCCTCCAGTCTTCTGGCACTATTAGTACTGCAATGTAGTACTACAATGTAGTACTGAAGTTTGGATCAATATTACAATACGACACATGCTAATGTAACATAACGGTTTAAATTTAACTTGGCACAAAATCCAAAATAACCCTTACTTTCACTTCTTAGGAGCGTCTAGACCTTGTCCTAGACTGTGGCCCGAATAAGTTATTTTTGCATGGGCAAATTCATTCCTTGACAAATATATTATCAAATTGGCTTTTTGTAGTTGATCAAACACTTCAGTAAAGTGGTATAGAGGTTCTTGCCAGGTTTAGCTAAAAACAACCAAATGTTTGAGGTAAATACCAGTAAAGTAGTTCTTCAGTGCCTTTAATGGTTAATTGTTGAAATGTTTCTGGTACATTTTCATGCCAAATGGCATGCCTTTGCTTTGATAAAGTCCACCCGCTGTTGCAACCACCTATATTTCTTCGGTTTTATCAATCAGTGGAACTTGCCGATATCATGTTAGCAATTCGATTTTTCTGACAAACTGTGCATGCCAAATTTGTTCAATGCAGTCCTCCAATCATAGAATGGGATGTGAGTCCACTTTTATTACCATGTTGTCTTTATGATATCACTACAGAATCTTTGGTTTTGGTGTGATCATAGTAGGCAAGGTGCTAAGACTCCTCTCAATACTGTCATTGCCCATCATGAACCTTAATCTCTTCCCTCACTTGAGCTAATTGCTCTGCATGAGTCTGTAAGGATGTTATTTTGTTGGTAACACATCCCCTGCATAAACATTAGCAACTTCCAAAACCATCTTTCCAGCCAAAACAATATACGATTCTGCAATAACCATATGTACATCGTAGTTTTGTTGAAGTAAACATGATGTAATCTAACGTTTCAAGGACTTCTGTACTATTCAGTCTGATTGCTGAAGAGTCAACATTTGAATTTTTAGTTTCTCATCCATTCACCTCTCCTTTTGGTATTTCTGTTTTCTCCAAACTTATTTCATTACCATAAGTCTCTGCCATAATGACACAATCAATGATTCTTTCTCCCGCCTGGACTAAACACGACAGAAATTGTATTATTGAACTAAAGCAAAGAGCTGCAGATGCTGGAAATCTGAAACCAAAACAGAAATTGATAGAGGAACTCAGCAGATCCAGCAGCATTTGTAGAGAAAAGCAAGAGTTAATGTTTCAAATTCAGTGACCCTTATTTAGAAGAATCTGCACTTCTGAAAAACAAACACAGGACTCGAACTGTTAACTGTTGCTTTCTCTCCATAGATGCTGACAGCCCTGTTGAGTTCCTCTGGCATCTGATTTTGTTTATAATTGAGTTTCTTTTGATTTGGTAAGGTCCCTTGAAACGTTCCTTTACTCATTCCAAGCGTTAGATAACAACATTAATATCTTGTCCAGAGCAGCATAGTTTTAGCCTCTTCATTTGCTCCAGCTTTCATTTTATATTGAGCACCCTTTAAATGCTTTTTATCTCATCCGTATGCTTTGCTCAGTTTCTGTCTGAATTTCAAAACAAAGTTTGTTCCTAATACACCTTGACACTGTGATGATAGGCAGAAGATGGAAATTGCTTTATTCACAAATTGGTCATCATTTCATTGAGTATTTGCAATGTAGAATTTGCACCTTGATCTGATGTTAACTCTTTGTGTAATTTATATTTCATTTCGAAAAAAAAGAACTTATATTTCCATTACAATTTCTGCTGTCATTTTTTTCCTGAAGACACTGCTTCAGAAAATCTTTTGGAAACATCTACAGTCTTTAAAAATACCGATTCCCAATCCTGCCTTTAGATGAAGGTCCTATACAATCTATTAGGAACATTGTTAATCGAAAGCTCTTCTCAGAATTTACGGTGCAATTTTAATTGAGGGTTTGGGATTGCTCCAACACTAGATATGTATAGCATGCCTTGCAAAGTTTGACTGCAACTTTATGTAACCCTGGCCAATCAAACGTAGTGACATGTGTTTTCCTAATGTCTAACTGACCTGCTATTGGAATTTTCTGAGCCTCTCCTAACATTTCACTGCAACACTAAAATGGGCTATCACCTGATGGCCACGTCCCATTCTTCATTTGCTGATACTTGAACTAGGAGAAAGTGAGGACGACAGATGCTGGAGATCAGAGCTTAAAAATGTGTTGCTGGAAAAGCGCAGCAGGTCAGGCAGCATCAAAGGAACAGGAGAATCAACGTTTTGGACATAAGCCCTTCTTCAGGAATGAGGAGGGTATGCCAAGCAGGCTAGGATAAAAGGTAGGGAGGAGGGACTTGGGGGAGGGGTGTTGGGAATTTAACCTACTGCGAATCCTCTTGCAAGGATGCCTTCCTTGAAGAAGGTTAAAAATCACACAACACCAGGTTATAGTCCAATAGGTTTAATTGGAAGCACACTAGCTTTCGGAGCGACGCTCCTTCATCAGGTGATAGTGGAGGGCTTGATCATAACACAGAATTTATAGCAAAAATTTGCTGTGGGATGTAACTGAAATTATACATTGAAAAATTGATTGTCTGTTAAGCCTTTCATCTGTTAGAATACAGTGATAGTTGCACTTCTTTCATGTTTAAATCACAAAACTTTTAAAGGTTTTGTGATTTACACATAAAAGAAGTGAAACTATCACTGTATTCTAACAGATGAAAGGCTTAACAGACAATCAATTTTTCAATGTATAATTTCAGTTACATCCCACAGCAAATTTTTGCTATAAATTCTGTGTTATGATCAAGCCCTCCACTATCACCTGATGAAGGAGCGTCGCTCCGAAAGCTAGTGTGCTTCCAATTAAACCTATTGGACTATAACCTGGTGTTGTGTGATTTTTAACTTTGTACACCCCAGTCCAACACCGGCTTCTCCAAATCATTCCTTGAAGAAGCTCTCCTCCTCCCTCTACAAGGATCCTCTCCGTCCCCACCCCCTCTCCGGCCTATCACTCTCACCTTAACCTCCTTCCACCTATTGTATTCCCAATGTCCCTCCCCCAAGTCCCTCCTCCCTATCTTTTATCTTAGCCTGCTCGGCACACCCTCCTCAATCCTGAAGAAGGGCTTATGCCCGGAACATCGATTCTCCTGTTCCTTTGATGCTGCTTGACCTGCTACGCTTTTCCAGCAACACATTATTAAGCTCTGGTATTTGAAATAGTCTCCAATTCCTCTTTAGTATTTTGTCTTTCAAATAATACTCAGGTATTGTTTCTGATAAAATTTATGAGTAGGTGATTTGGTATAACTCATTCAATTCTGAATCAGTTTGTTACATTTCTTTTAAAGACGTGGGGCAAACATGTCAGCCTTACCACTTTGCTTTTAGTTAAGTTTTCAAAATTGTATCTGATATTTGAATTTCTAGAACATCTCACTGTTTCATAGACTCCTTTTCTTCCTGTCTAATTCTATGAGTCTGAGATCTAATCACAATACAGTCCAGAAACAAGCCAGATTATTCCTCCTGTCAAATCTCTATTCCTTTTACCTGGATTTGTTGTTTCATTATCCTTGGTGAGATCAATATTCTGTAATCTGGCACATCATTTCTCATACTAAAGTCAATTTCGTCTATAGCAGTTCGTTTCACTACTCCTATCAAAACATCTACAGTTATCAAGCCACTCTTTATGTCAAAACTGTGTAATGAAACTGATTTGTAACCTTCATGCAGATTAGTAATTATAATTTTCTTTTTTTTAACACTCTGAAAGTCAAGTAGTAGCATCGTCAGCCACCATAGGGACTAACTTGTTCCAATGTCTCTGAATAACTTCATTGATTTTCTCCCTTGATTTGAAGCATAAGGAAATATTCCCCCTTTGAGATAAAATATTCAGAATCTCTGACAATCTAGTCCTCCTTGTCAATGTTTGAAAAAAGATCTTGATGAATGTCTCTCCTTTCTTTGTACATTCTAAAACAACATCTCTTCGTACCACCACTACCATTTTAGTGCCTATTTCCTTTCCTGATGCCGCTACTACATAAACTTTCTCCCATTTAACCCAGCAATTGGCTTTGGTATGTCCAATCTTATTACAATGAAAGCATGTTGATTCTTCTTTTTGGTTTCGGCCTTTCTTATTTATTGCTTTCTAAATCTTCTATCTGTTCTCTAGCCATTGTATCTCTTCCATCTGCAGATCTTCTTTTCCTCCAAGTTCCTTATGGATTTCCATTTGACCATCACCCCACCTGCAATTGTCTGAGCAAGATATCATTGATATGTGCCAGAAATGCTGATTGTCTGATCTTTAGTGCATGGCACTTATCTAAATAAATTTTTAAGTAAAGAATGCTATTTCTGAGTTCTTCCATGATCATAATTTCCATTACGTTCTCAAAATATTTCTCCAGCTTTAGTGGTCTAAACCATTGTTCCCACTGCATTTCTACTCCCTTACAAATTCTACACCTGTCTGATTAGGCTTCTTACATGTGTGTTTCCTAAATGTTAATTGATAAGCTGCAGGAACAAGCAGTTAGGCATTGACTGTTACCTTCTTTATAGCTTTGTATTCTACATATTGTTCTTTTGATAAGTTGGCATGCATAGTCATAGCTGTAATTGTCAAAACACTCTGTAACATTACAGTCAACACATATTTTGGTCACTTCATCTGTCCAACTACCTTTTCAAATGAGGCAAGATACCTTACAAATTCATCTCGAGTACATGTAGACAATGTAACCTAGATTTTTGATTTAATCAAATTCCTCCTTGGAGTCAGAATCATCCTGTGAGCTATTAAATCTTATCTGAGCTTTTCTTTGGCCAGTTCTTTTTCTCTGTAAGTTCCCTATTTATTTGGAGTTCAATTTTTTTTTAGAAAAATCTAACTTCGTCTGCTCATTTTCCATTTCTTCCTCCCTTTCCATTTTAAGTTTGTTTAACTTTGTGTCCCTGTTTTTCTCTCCGATAATTCAAGTATTTTTATTTCTTTTATTCTTGATAAGTAAAGCTTTTTAAAAAATTGTTTCTAACTATACTTGAGCCAGTTGTGACATCATAATTCCAGGTTTCCCTTCTTCAAGTTCTAAGTGTGAGGTAATCACCTGTAACATCTCACCCGAATGAGATTCTGCTTTTACTTAGAGTCATAGCGTCATAGAGGTGAATAACATGGAAATAGACTCTTCAGTCCAACCCGTCCATGCCGACCAGATATCCCAACCCAATCTAGTTCCAACTGTCAGTACCTGGCCCATATCCTGCCAAACCCTTCCTATTTATATACCCATCCAAATGCTTCTTAAATGTTGCAATTGTACCAGCCTCCACCACTTCCTCCTGCAGCTCATTCCATACACATACCACCCTCTGTGTGAAAACATTGCCCCTTAGGTCTCTTTTATATCTTCCCCCTCTCACCCTAAACCTATGCCCTCTAGTTCTGGACTCCCTGACCCCAGGGAAAAGACTTTGCCTTTTTACCCTATCCATACCCCTCATAATTTTGTAAACCTCTATAAGGTCACCCTTCAACCTCCGCCGCTCCAAGGAAAACAGCCCTAGCCTATTTAGCCTGTTCCTATAGCTCAAATCCTCCAAGCCTGGCAACATCCTTGTAAATCTTTTCTGAACTCTTTAAAATTTCACAACATTTTTCCGATAAGAAGGAGACCAGAATTGCATGCAGTATTCCAACAGTCGCCTAACCAATGTCCTGTACAGCCGCAACATGACCCCCTAACTCCTGTACTCAATACTCTGACCAATGACCTAGCTACCTGTGACTCCACTTTCAAGGATTATGAACCTGCACTCCAAGGTCTCTTTGTTCAGCAACACTCCCTAGGACCTTACCATTAAGTGTATGAGTTCTGCTAACATTTGCTTTCCCAAAATGCAGCACCTCGCATTTATCTGAATTACACTCCATCTGCCACTTCTCAGCCCATTGGCCCATCTGGTCCAGATCCTGTTGTAATCTGAGGTAACCCTCTTCGCTGTCCACTACACCTCCAATTTTGGTGTCTTCTGCAAACTTACTAACTGTACCTTTTATGCTCACATCCAAATCATTTATGTAAATGACAAAAAGTAGAGGACCAAGAACCGATCCTTATGGCACTCCACTGGTCACAGGCCTCCAGTCTGAAAAACAACCCTCCATCATCACCCTCTGTCTTCTACCTTTGGGCCAGTTCTGTATCGAAATGGCTGGTTCTCCCTGTATTCCGTGAGATCTAACCTTGCTAACCAGTCTCCCATGGGGAACCTTGTTGAATGCCTTACTGAAGTCCATAAAGATCACATCTACCATTCTGCCCTCGTCAATCCTCTTTGTTACTTCTTTAAACAATTCAATCAACTTTGTGAGTTCTAGCTTCACTTATCTCTGTTTAGATTTGATCAAAGATTTTATTTAATCTACTGCCATATCTTTCACTTTCAGAAATTCCTGAGCAGCATTCAAAGCCATCTTCAAATTCTGTGCAATAAACTTCATACCAACATCATCTTTTGATGTCTAGAACAGCACGCACCCATTAGTTTAAAAAGAATGGCATTGATGTTTCTTAAATCTAGTAAATTCAAATCCCACAACAGCTCCATTTTGTATCATCCCAGCTGATGTCATTACTGGGCAAGTCAGATACCAGATTGAATTCTGGCTTGATAGATCTTTGCTTTTAACCGATGAGATCGTCTTTCACTTAAACACAATCATGCGATGCTTTAGCTTTGGTTTCAAGAATCAAACAAATTTATTAAGCATAGTAGTGAAGATAAAATACTATAAACCAAGTTATTTACATATAACACAACTTTAGAAACATTTGAAACACATAGCAGAAATATAATCCTACCTATTCCAACAACATCACTTTATAGTACACAAACACTAGAAGAGTTCCTTTCTCGATAGCATCTCTAAGTTTGATTTCTGTATTTTATTTTCAACTCTCTGTCTTGATAGTTTTTGGTAACCTTTATCTTTATTGGTCATGCGACTGAACTTTATCAACTTCAAATAATGCATTCAGGGTTTTAACCAAACACTTCTGGTATGGAACTTTTAGCTAAGTCCTTCACATAGAGGTAAGCAATTTCCTAAATATTCTGAATTAATTCCTTTCTCCAGGAGAAACTGTGTTTTTGCAACTGTCTTGCAGAAACTTCAACCAAGACTTCTGCAAACGGAAACAAAAAAGCGTTCTAAGCTAATGTTCTTTGTGTGTAGCAGAACGCAACCTAGTGACTTTCAATGTTTACTCTCACAATGCAAATAAATTTTCATTATCACTTCGGGAACTCTCTCCCATACTGGTTTGTGAAACAAAATGCCTCCAGCAATATTAATAAGTTAACCATTAAAACCCTGGTACACAAAGACTAAAATCACATGGCATTAGTTCAAACTCCAAACTTTAAAATAAATGATAATATATACCTATTATATATATATAAATCACACACCATGCATCACTCAATGGGAGTGTACTATAGTCATTATTTTGTTGAGTTGAGCTCAATATAGTTCTTCAACATTGCAACAGTTTTTCCTGGACAGTTAATAAATGCCACTAATGCATGAAATTATGGTAACCTTATACAAGAATGACATTTTTGGAGTAGGGCATTTGTTCATAAGCTTTTCTTCCAGATATGGCAAAAAATTCTGCAAGTCATTTAAACAGGAACAAAGTTCTCATTGATTCTCTACTGGTCCTGCTCCATTCATTTTCATTTGGCCCTGCAAAAAAGATCAACAAACTTATTTGGAATAATGGCTATAGCATGTACACTAATGGAAATTCTAAATATTGTACCATATTTTTCTCCAAAATGTAGCAACTTTATGTAAACAAGTTTTCTTAAATATCCTAACTAAAATTATGAATTAATTCCAGAAACTAAAATGTAGTTTGTTTTAAACTATAAGCACAAATACAAGGGATTATGTTTATTTGAAACATTTTGACATGTCATTAAAAATATTCTTCTGAGAAACTAATGCATAGCACTTTTGTTAACTCAAACAAGATCAGCAATAACCCTGCTGATAAAAGCCAGTGCTGTTGCCCATGCTGATGATGAGTCATGCCACACACGTTGTAGAAGGCTCTTGCTGTGTGATGTCAGACAGCTGGTGTGGATGAGGGCTCTGGCTTGTTCTCTTGAAGGGCTTCAGCTGTGTCATTGTGTATCAGTCCACTTGCACTTTGGACCAGACCAAAATGGAGGACCCTCACACACCACTTATAGGATCCCTGCCACACTTTGTGATCTACTGGATTAGGGTACAGCATTGATTTGTTCTGTTGACATTACAATAACTTGTAGCCTTTCTACACGGATCTTTATAACTAGGAGACAATGTTTGTGACCCTGCTTGGACTATCAAAGACGAGATACTTAACAGAAGTTATACATTTCCTACAGATAGAGTAGGAATGAAAAACATATGAACAAATTCCTCCACTGTATCAGAAACAGATTGCTTCCCAGCCATTTGCCCAGGGACTTCATGTTCCAGGTGTTTTTCATCAGAGATAGAACATAAACATGTCAAAACTGTACAAAAATCAAAAACAGAGTTTTACAGTCCAATAAAATATGCCTGATCATTTTATATACTTGCTACAGTAATTTTTAAAAACATTTTTTAAACTTTAGATTTAAGTGTATTTGGTGCACACCTTCTTTTGACATTTTTTGCCATATCCACTTCAGACTGAGCTGAGGGGAGTTTCTTCTGTCTGAGGGTTATGAGCTTTTGGAATTCCTTGAGAGCTGTGGAAGCAGAATCTCTGTGTATATTTAAGACTGAAGTAGGTAAATTCTTGATCAGTCAGGGAATTAATGGTTTTGGGGAAAAGACAGGCAAGTGGATATGAGGAATGGCGGATTATCCATGATCCCATTGAATGGCAGAGCTGGCTTGAGGGGCAAAATGGCCTACTCATGTTCCTATTTCTAATGGTCTTATGGTTTTATTATCCCTGAAGACACAATTGCCTTCCCCTGTCAATTACTATTAATGATGTCTGTTTATTCAGTCTTCAGCCTGGAAAACAAAGATAACTCTTGATTTCTTTTGGACCCAACTGATGTTCTCCTTGCCTTTAACAATAACTGCAAGGAAGTATACTCGCCTTTGTTCCTAAAATATGACTTACATTTGTATAATGGTATTTACAGCCACCGAATATTTCAAAGCACTTTACAGCCATGAAATGCTATCTGAAGGCTGACAATATAGAACATGTGGCAGCCTACTTACATGTGGCAAACTCCCACAAATAGCAATAAGTTAATAAAGGACTATATTTGTTACCTTGATTGAGGGGTAAATCTTGACCAGGACACCGGGATAACTCCCCAGAAATCTTATAATCATTTGCCTATGCCACACTTGTTCTTCCCCTTGCCCACTTGGTCATACCACCTCCAAAGACACATTTTCCTTAAATAAGTCCATAGCCTATGTTTATTACACTTGGCTCAGAGAAATAAATTGATTAAGACAAGTTCCGTTGAAATGGATATTGAGAACACATTTTTCTCAATATTTTGACTTGTACATTCATGTTTTCATCATTTCTTCTTTTGAAATCTCAGTATTCATTATGACTGATTGCCTGGGAGATTTACGTGGATCTATATTGTACTTAGTTCTTAGCTGAGATTGAAGCAACTTCATTGTTCAGTCCCTTAATCTGATGCTAATGGGGGTAATTGTTTACTTGGCAGCTTGTTACAGTACAAAATATATACAAAATACAAATGTTCAAACAAATAAAGCTACATTTTAATTGTTTACTGAAGAAGTTGTTTGTAACTTAAGGAATTTATTTAAATTACCTATGAAACTAGTTTGTTATAACATACCTCAGTCTTTGATCATCTTTGATATCAAGTTAAGTAATTGACCCATTCAACTTCCCAAAGTTAGGAAAGCCAACATCAATCTTTCATGCAACTATCACTTGAAATTTTGTTTTATTATTCATTCATTCATGAATAGGATTATCACTGGCTAGGTCAGCATAAATTACCTATTCCTAATTGTTCTCCTGCTGCATTTTATGGGGTGTACAGAATCCCACAGTGCTGTTGGCAAGGGAGTTCCCGGATTTTGATCCTGTGACAATGAAGGAATGACAATATAGTTCCAAGTAAGAAGGCGTGTGGTTTAGGGAGGTACTTGAAACTGGTGGTGTTTCATGCAATTGTTATCCTTATCCTTCTAATTGATAAAAGTTGCAGATTTGGAAAGTGCTGTCAAAGCAGCCTTGTTGAGTTACTGCAGTGCATCTTGTAGATCATGCACACTGCTGCCTCCATACATTACTGATGACAGAATTAAGTGTTTATGGTGGTGGATGGGGTGGCAGTCAAGTAAGTTGCCTTGTCCTGGATAGTGTGGAGCTTTTTCAGTATTGTTGAAGCTACACTCCAAGCAAGTGGAGAGTATTCCTGATTTATGCTGTGTAGAACAAGACCCAAATGGGACTGAAGTTGAAACTTTGGGTCGTGATTGCTGAAGCAGCAATGGGCACCATGCAACTCTGAGTTATGACAGCAGTATTCCCATTCTAACAGATCCCTAATTCCATAGCCACCACATTCAACAGCTCAGTTTCTGATGAATTGCAAATAGTGCCAAACATTATGCAAACATCATTGACCATCCTCACTTCTGACCTTATGATGAGAGAAGGTCATTGATGGTGCAGTTGTAGGTAAGCAGGACTAGGTTACACCCTGAAAATCCTGTGATCTGTTTGTCACTCTAGTCACAACACAGCCTCTCTCCTGCCTGATGTCTTACACTAGATGTCCAATTGATGTGGCATCCCCCTTCACACTGCTAATTGATTAGCTTCTTTGCACGAAGCTGTTAATTGGCGATTTAATTACTAACCCACTATGCCATGATGGCAGGGGGTGAGTGACACTTAATTTCCAGTCTACATCCCCTACCCCATTGAACGCTGTAAAATCAGCCCCCAGTCACACAGAAAGTTTAGAAATATCTGCCCAGCATTTACCTTAGATGAACTATCGCATTTTTAAGATGATTGGTTTCCTTTTATGTGCCAGACATGTTTTCCCCTCACAACTATTCACTCTCAATAAGGCCAATATTAATCCCAGGCTTGACTACAATTCACTTAGCTTAAATAATCTTTTCAAGCCTCTCATTCTGTTGAGGAAGAAAATGCTTGTTATCAGATAAGTTTTCTCCCTTGAGTATCTTAAAACGTCTTTCTCCTTTCCAGACTTCTGCTGGTGGACATTTGCATTTCTGTGTGCATCTCCCACTTTCTTTATCACTTCTACTATCAGCAATACTTGATCTGATCAGCCCTATGTTCATTTGAAGATGAAAAGAAAGACTGGCAAATAAACATGTATTTACATAAAAACTTAATACATCCTCAGGATGTCCAAAAACACTTCACAGTTAATGGCTTAGCTTTTAAGTGCATTCACTGTTACGTAGGCAGATACAGAAGCCAACATGCCCATAGAAACATTCCACAAACAGTAAGTGAACCAGTTAATCTCCCTCCTTGATGAGGGATGGAAGTTAGCTTGATATTGGCACAAGTATCTACCTACCTAAGTAAGTTCATAACTAATAACTACCACAATTTATACAGTCTATTCAGTACACACAAACACCCAAAAGAGATCACAGGTATGTCAGAACAACGTAGTTACTGAGACAAGTAGGGGGTACTGACCCAAAATGTGTTTAAATCTGTGGACTTTTCACAGAGTCTTAACAGGATGAGGAAAGTGAAGAGAGAGAGGGACGCTAAATGTTGGCACCTAACTTACTGATGGAGTAGCTGCTCATGTTTGGCCAAAGTAGGAAAGATGATTAATAATAATGTAGGGGAAGAAGAATCCAGAGTTTGAATCCTTTATGCTTTTTGTCTCTGGGTTATTGAAGAAGTCAGTATTTATTCCTTATCCCTAATTATCCTTGAGGAGGCAATGGTAAACTGCCTTCGAAACTTGCTGAAATCCTGTGGTGAGTGTGTACCTAACAGAGAGAGAAATTTCTAAAATTTTGCCTCAATGATAGTAAAGCATAAACTTTTGAGTCAGGGTGGTGTACACTGTTCAAATCAAAATGAAGTTGCTGGTGGTGTGCAATCTCATGTGCTGGCATGAGGGTTTCACAGGTACTTTCAGCGGAGACTTCAAGAGTTGTTGCAATGAATATTATAGATGGGACAGAGTGTTCTAATCCAGATAGCCAGGGTAATAACAGGTGGGACTGTAGCCTATACACAAGTTTTCATTTACAAAGACATATATTGCAAACATGAACTTTTTAACCCAATAGCTATAGTTTCATTTTCTTATATAGAGTCATAGAGATGTACAGCATGGAAACAGACCCTTCGATCCAACCCTTCCATGCCGACCAGATATCCCCAACCCAATCTAGTCCCACCTGCCAGCACCCGGCCTATATTCATATACCCATCCAAATACCTCTTAAATGTTGCAATTGTATCAGCCTCAACCACATCCTCTGGCAGCTCATTCCATACACGTACCACCCTTTGTGTGAAAAGGTTGCCCCTTAGGTCTCTGTTATATCTTTCCCCTCTCACCCTAAACCTATGCCCTCTAGTTCTGGACTCCCCCACGCCAGACAAAAGACTTTGTCTATTTATCCTATCCATGCCCCTCATAATTTTGTAAACCTCTATAAGGTCACCCCTCAGCCTCCGACGCTCCAGGGAAAACAGCCCCAGCCTGTTCAACCTCTCTCTGTAGCTCAGATCCTCCAACCCTGGCAACATCCTTGTGAATCTTTTCTGAACCCTTTCAAGTTTCACAACATTTTTCCGATAGGAAGGACACCAAAATTGCACGCAATATTTCAACAGTGGCCTAACCAATGTCCTGTACAGCCGCAACATGACCTCCCAACTCCTGTACTCAATACTCTGACCAATAAAGGAAAGCATACCAAACGCCTTCTTCACTATCCTATCTACCTGTGACTCCACTTTCAAGGAGCTTTGAACCTGCACTCCAAGGTCTCTTTGTTCAACAACACTCCCTAGGACCTTACCATTAAGTGTACAAGTCCTGCTAAGATTTGTTTTCTCAAAATGCAGCACCTTGCATTTATCTGAATTAAACTCCATCTGCCACTTCTCAGCCCATTGGCCAATCTGGTCCAGATCCTGTTGTAATCTAAGGTAACATCTCCAGTTTTGGTGTCATCTGCAAACTTAATAACTGTACCTCTTATGCTCGCATTTATGTAAATGGCAAAAAGTAGAGGACCCAGCACCGATCATTGTGGCACTCCACTGGTCACAGGCCTCCAGTCTGAAAAACAACCCTCCACCACCACTCTCTGTCTTCTACCTTTGAGCTAGTTCTGTATCCAAATGGCTAGTTCTCCCTGTATTCCATGAGATCTGACCTTGCTAACCAGTCTCCCATGAGGAACCTTGTCGAATGCCTTACTGAAGTCCATATAGATCACAACAAAAGCTCTACCCTCATCAATCTTCTTTGTTACTTCTTCAAAAAACTCAATCAAGTTTGTGAGACCACGATTTCCCTCGCACAAAGCCATGTTGACTATCCCGAGTCAGTCCTTGCTTTTCCCGTGTGGGCCACAAGTGAGTTCTCATTTGATCCCGTCAACTGAATCTGATAAATGCTCAACAATAGTTACAACTAACACATGCTGCAGCCATATCTTATTAATGGTGGAGGGAGTACATGTTTAAAATGGTTGATTGTGTGCTAATCAAGCAGGCTGCTTTGTCATGGATGACACTGATATTTTTTGAGTGTTGTTGGAGCTACGCTGATCCAAACAAAAGACAGCATTCCATCACATTGCTGACTTGTACATTATGTCCAGTTACATTTCTGATGAATGGTGATCCCACGATGTCGCTGTTGGAGGTTTCAACATTAGTGATATAGTGGAAAATTAAAGGAAGAAGGTTTGATTCTCCCTTGTTGAAGATGGTCACACTTTTATTGATTGAATGTTACTTGCCACTTATCAGCCCAAGGCTGAATGTTGTCCAAATCTTGTGTAAAAAATGAGGTCTGCAGATGCTGGAGATCACAGCTGCAAATGTGTTGCTGGTCAAAGCACAGCAGGCCAGGCAGCATCTCAGGAATAGAGAATTTGACGTTTTGAGCATAAGCCCTGTTTCCTGATGAAGGGCTTATGCTCGAAACGTCGAATTCTCTATTCCTGAGATGCTGCCAAATCTTGTGTAATGCAAGCATGGACTACTTTGTATCTAAGAGATTGTGAATGGAACAGAATATCCTCCCTTCAGATTTATTGATGAAAGGAAGGTCATTGATGAAGCAGCTGAAGATAATTGAAATTACTGCACTGGAGGAGTTTACAAAGATAGGGAAAGCAAGACCATACAAGGGTTTGTGTTGTGATAATATAATACAGTAAAATATTTGTATACTTTCTAGAAATGACCATCAGTCTCATATTTGGCATGACATTTTGTTCCACTATTACATTAGTTTGGACATATTTTGTACCACAACTATCTTGTAATCTAACCATATCAAATACATCAGAACATTCTGTCTTTTCCAAGCATTTTTGTTTTTTTAGTGTTATGGCCAAAGCTACAGTCAAATATTTCTTTTCATTAATTATCTTTTATGGATAACCACGTTGAAGACTTGTGGCGCAGTGATGGTATCCCTGCCTTGGAGTCAAGCTCCAGGTTCAAGGCCCATCACAGGACTTGATGGTCAAGGAAGGTATGCTCATATTTTGGCTAAATGGGTTCATTCCAACATACAACAATGGCAAGCAGTAAGAGTGGGAGAGTTTCCTGGTCAGCCATGCCTACCATCACTATTCAGAGCTCCAGACTACAATGCACATGTAAAACTGTTGCCACTGCAACTCAAGACACCTTGGATGGGCTAGTTAGCTCATTTGGCTAGACAGCTGATGCAGATCAGATGGTGCAAACAGGGTACAATTGCTCAGGGAAAAGCTCAGCAAGTCTTGCAGTGTTAGTGGATAGAAATCAGCATTAATGTTTTGGGTCCAGTGACCCTTTCTCAGAATCTCCATAGGTTAGGTCCCTGTTCTGACTGGTTCTGACTTGCCTCCCTGCCCGACATGAGGTGGAGATTGTGGTGTGGTGGGTTGAACTTACCTTGAGGCAGAGATTTCAAGAGGATGATGAAATCTAGTTTCAAAAGGATCTATTTTCCTCCACTTGTAAACATTTGTGACATGAGCAACAGGGAAACCATCTTCTTGTTTTTACAGTTATTTTCATTAAGGTGAGTGAACAGTGGAAAATACATGCACTTATATTTTGAGACATGAAGATGATATTCACTGAATTTCCAATGTCTTCTTGAAACCATTTCCATTTCAATTTGTGAATGTTAATAGAAAATATTTTCCAATCCATTATTTTCTTACTCTCTGATGTTCATGCTACTGGCATGAATTCACAACTTTCATTTGAGTTCCATGCTTATTGTGGGTGTTCTGCTTATAGTATGCTAATATTTTTATTATTTTCGTACCAAAATAATCTTGCCTGGTATTTTCCCATTGACTTGAAAGTTTAGAGGTGAGTAAGTTCCATAGTGCCATTTCCACCATGGCCCAGGTTGAGTTATCTCACAACCTGTCATTTCATTGTCTTTTCTTTTTATTTAACTATCCAAGTGAGATGGTGGGCTTGTCACTCAGCAAATTGCAAGGTGAGTGATATGGAAGTGCCCTCCCTTGCTGGGACCTTCCAACT
Organism: Hemiscyllium ocellatum; assembly: GCF_020745735.1. NCBI lineage: Eukaryota > Metazoa > Chordata > Chondrichthyes > Orectolobiformes > Hemiscylliidae > Hemiscyllium > Hemiscyllium ocellatum. The sequence goes on along the minus strand of NC_083407.1, from coordinate 60,289,014 downwards.
TCTAATGATGTGGTGCTATATCTAAAGTGCAGCTGGGCGTCACTTCAGATGCGGTAAGGAAGCTACCCCTCATACTCTGTGCTTGCCTCTAAACTCTCAACACAATGTGAAGAAGAAAAATAAGCTTGTCTGCCTGCTTTATGAAGAAAGATTTGGAGTTGCTTGTAGATGGGGTGACTGGGAGGACACCTCCCAGACCCTAGCAGCCTGAGCAGATATAGCAGCATGGGTAACTCCAGTCTTGACTGCTGAAAGAGATGGCCCTGAAAATTTAAAGGTTCTCTTGTGCTTCACAAGAGTACTCTCTCTCTGCTGTCTCTCACACGCACAAGACTGTCACTCATTCCAAATCCGCCAGTGCTCACTCATCTCACTAAAGATGCACACACATTCATCATGTCCACTCAAGGGCTTGCACCCCCCACATCCTCAATAGCTACAAACCCTTCCAACCCTCTGCCTCTTACTTATTCATCAGAATCACCTTTCCTGCTCAGGCATGATGACTAACTGCTGTCTAATCTACTTCTATCTGACTCAATCCTTCACTTTGTCTCATTACAGATGCTCTGAGTCGATTAGACTTGGTGCACTATCTGGTGAGCACATCACTGACATGAGTCTCCAGCCATTGGAGGAATGCCTGAGGACTCTGACAGTCAGAGGACTGCTGGAGACCACATACTTGCTCAGCCATGGGCAGAAGGTGCTCCTTACTCGCCTGCTGTTTAGTCATACTCAACCTGCAGAGATTGGCAGGGGAAAACTATGCAGGTAGGCTAAAGGCACTAGATAAGTTGGAGTGAAGGGTAAGGAGTCCTTCAAAGTTCTCACTACTGTTGTGCCTCTGGCATACAAACATCTATCAAACCAGAAAACACAAGAACGGAAGTAGGCCATTTGGCCCATCCAGTCTGCTTCATCAATCAATGAGATCATGACTGATCTGATAATTTTCAACTCTATGGTCCTGGCTTTTCCCCATAATCCTTGATTCCCTTACTGATTAAACATTTGTCTATCTGAGCCTTGAATATTCTTAACAGCATAGTCTCAAAAGCCCAATACACTAACAAATTCCAAAGGTTCACTATCTTCTGAGATAAGCAATTCCTCTTCATCCCTGTCTTATATTGGTCCTCCCTTAATCAGAGATTACCACCTCTGGTTCAAGACTCTCCCACTAGGAGAAACCTCTCAAGCCTCTAAGGAATTTATATATTTCAATAAGGTCAATTTCTCCTCATAAGAAGATCTTACCATGTCCGGGATCAACCAAATGAATTTTCTCTGGACTGTCTTCAATGCTTTACCATCTCCATTGAAGGGGTGGTGACTACCTTGGAGACCCAGGTCCAACAGAATACTCAGTGACTGCCAGATATGTGCTCAGATGGCTTTAGTCATTGGTGCTCAGAACCAGTGGCATGGTGATGGGGAGACCAGAAACTCTAGACAACTTTGCTCTTAGGAAGTCAGGATCATGCCAGCAAGCACCTACAGAAAGCAGGAATGACAAACAGGCACTCCATCTCTTCTCAGGTCACTCAGAGGGGCTTTTCCCTGATAATGAGCCTGCCTTTGGGTGGGACATTCCCAGTAATCATTGGATCTCTCAACCAAAAAGCCTCAGGCCATGATGAGCCAAGTCTTTCATGTCAGCAAGACCAATTACAGACTAAGCTCCCTCCATCTTAGTTGCAGAAATCAGAACTGCACCCCACATAGTGGGAGGGAGAGGATGAAGACATCATCCTGAGGGCACATAGGAAGCACAGATGCTACATCATTGTACATACGTCACTGCTTTTGTCAATTACTCCTCAGTTGCATTTTTACAATGACTGCTGTCAAATTATTTCCATTTTAGGACTTGGTTAAATCACTGGCATGTAAGAGATGAGGATGAGAGTACAGATTTGGTGATTTCATGCAAATCAGTTATTCCCAAATATGGAGTTTTCAGTGAAGTACAGTGAGAAGCCCAATGGGTATCTCACATATCCAATGTTGTTAAGAGCATACAGTCAGTAGGAAGAACACGAAGTACTGCATCACACAGGTTACATGCTGTCCTAGGGGAACACTGAAGCAAATCAAGGAACTAATACAGTCTCTGAGTTTGTTATAAATAATAATTCAAAAAAACAAAATACAATCTATCAAGCCAGATTTCAATCCAGGATCTGCCTTCCTCAGTACTATCATAGCTAGAGTCATGGCACCAGACCTTTCAATAAAATCCAAGCACACACTTTCCTGTTAGAATTTTATTTCAATTAACCATACACGCCATAAAATGTAGCTACCTCCTACTGACTCTCCCTGTTAGAGAAATGAACACAAAAAATTGTGGATGCAGGAAATCTAAAACAAAACTGAAATTACTGGAGAAACACAAAGCTCTGGCACCATCTATGGAGAGAAAGCAGAGTTAATGTTTTGGGTACAGTGACTCATCTTCAGAACAGACCTATATCACTGCATCATACATTATATTCTCTTGCCTAGGATTTAAATTCTTAAATTGGTTCAGGCCAACCAAGCTATCTTCCAGTGTTCTGGCTCACATCATCTTTGTAATACCTAAAGCAGTAATTGTAATGAGGTCAAGTGTATCGCATAGAATATGAGTTCGCTGATTGGAGCTGTTACTATGGTCTAATCAGGGAGTCCTGGCTGACAGATACAAACTGGCGTGTCAGGGGTTTGTGCTCATTCTCGGAGCAGGCTCTGAGCTATCTGGGTCAGTGTCACCTCAAATGAACCTGCCTTCTCCAAGTGCTTGCTCTGTTAACAAGCTTTTTTTAAATACTCAAATTATGAGATGACTAGATAGAATTGACAGTCAGGATCTTTTTTCCAGAATAGAAATATCTAATACTAGGGGTCATACATTCAAGATGAGAGGGGGCAAGTTCAAAGAACATTGCAAAGGACAGTTTTTTACACAGAGTGGTAAGTGTCTGGAACCACTGCCAGGGGTGCTGGTGGAGGCAGATGCGATAGGGGCATTTAAGGGACATTTAGATAAGCACATGTATATGTATGGAATGCAGGGATATGGACCACGGACAGGCAGGAGGGATTAGTTTAATTTGGTATCATGTTCTGCACAACATCATGGGCCAAAAGGTCTATTCAGTGCTGTATAGTTCTATGTTGTATGTTCATCTCACATTGGCTTCTTTCCACATCACTTTAAGCTATGCCTTATTGTTCTTCGTCCTTTTATGGATCCTATTGTGGTTCATAATGACCACATCTATAGCAAGTGTCGGTTGCTTTAGGTACTTTGGCTTCCAACTCTTCCCTGATACACCAGGGATGGAGAGGGAGAGTGACCTGGATTCTACATTTCAGGAGACAGTCACACCCCTTCGATTAACTACCTTGTATTCGATCAGTGTCAGGGACAGGAGGGTGTGACTATGGTATAGGCACAGAGATCCAGGAGGTAGTGCTGAAGGTGAGTCAGCTCTTGAACTTGTCTAACCGGTTTGAGATTCTTGCTTCCTGTGGAGGTGAGAGCTGGGGCCATAGGGAGGAAGACCAAACTGATGATAGTGCCCTGGTACAGGAAACCATTCAAGATAGGGGACAAAAGAGAAATGTAGCAATTGGGGAGATTATAGTTAGAGGAATAGACACTGTTGTCTGCGGGCAGGATCGAGAGTGCACTGGTTGTGTTGCCTGCCTCATGCCTGAATTCAGGATATCTCATCAGGGCTGTAGAGGAACTTGTAGTGGAAGGGCAAAGATCCAGTTGTTGTGTTCCGCATCGCTACCAATGATACAGGTAGAAAGAGGAAAGAGGTTCTGCTGAGGATATATGAGAAGCTAAAGGCTAAATTAAATGCAGAATCAACAAGGTAATAATATTTTGATTACAATCTAAATGAGTTAATTGGCACAGGGTCAACAAGATTAAAGAGGTAAACGCATAGCTCAAAGATTGATGTGGGAGAAATGGGTTTGAATTCATGAGAAATTGGCACCAGTACTGCTGTGATGGGCATCTGAACCATATTTGAATTGAATATTGGTGGGTTGGGTTCAGTTGCATGGAAAGTTATGGAAAAAATTAAAGGGGAGGAGGGTTCAGGAGAGATTTTTAAATTGTCCAGAACAAGTAACAGAATAGAAAGTATGGAAAAAGTCAGATATCTAACTTTAGGTACAGCACATAAAGGGACAACTATGAGAAGGGGGCAGTCAATGCAGGACTGAGGGGTTTGTACTTAAACGTATGCAGTATATGCAGTTTGTAATTGGCAGGTACAATGTTGCGGGCATTACAGATGCATGGTTGCAACAGGATTAGGGCTGGGAACTGAATATCCAATGATACATGTCCTACTGAAAGGACAGGCAGATGGGCAGAGGGAACAGAGTTGTAAGTAACTAAATTAATTCAATAGCAACAACTGATAGCTTCTACGTCTTCCAACTATGTCGGTAGAGATTGGAAACCACAAAAGAAAAAAGACTCTGATGCAAGTTATGTACAGGTGTCCTAGTTGCAGTCAGGATGTGGGGAAAAAATATCGATCTAGCTCTATGTTGAGATAGAAAAGGCATGTAAGAAAGGTACTGTAATGATGCTAGACTTCAATATGCAGGTGGACCGGAAAAATCAGGTGTGGCATATCCAAAAAAAGGAATTTGAGGAATGTCTGCAAAATGATTTTTTGGAGTAGATTGTGATAGAGTCCACTATTGAACAGGCAATTCTGAATTTGGTGATGTGTAATGATGTAGATTTGATTAGGGAACTGAAGGTAAATGAACCCCCAGGGCCAGAGACATAAGATGATAGAATGCAATTTGAGAAGGAGAAACTTAAATCAGAGGCAACGGTATTACAATTGAGTGAAGGTGAGCACAATGACATGAGGAGGTGCTGATCAGAGTTGATTGGAAGGGGAACCTAGCAGGCAAGATGGTGGAGCAATGACAGGAGTCTCTGGGGGTAATTCAAGAGGCACGGCAGAAACTCATTCCAACAAAGAAGAAACATACTAAAGGGAGGATGAGGCAACAAGGGAAGTCAGGGACAGCATAAAAGCAAAAGCAAAATGAAACAAGGTGGTGATGATTAGTCGGAAGCCAGAGGATAGGGAAGCCCTTCAAAATCAACAGAAAGCAATGAAAAAGGTAATAAGGAGAGAGAAGATGGAATATGAAGGTAAGCTAGCTAATAATAAAAGAGAAGACTTCAAGAGTTATTTTAGCTATCTATAAGGTAAGAGAGAGGTAAGAGTGGATATTGGACTACTGGAAAATGAGGCTGGGGAAGTATAAAGGAGAACAAAGAAATGGCAGAGGATCTGAACAGATACTTTGCATAATTCTACACTGTAGAAAACTCCAGTAGCATACCAGAACTTTGAAAGTGTCAGGGTCAGAAGGAAATAGCTGAAGAGATTGTTGGCATTGATCGTTCAGGAAACACTGGAGTCAAAGAGTGTTCCAGAGGACTGGAAAATGGCTAATGTAACACTCCTGTTTAAGAAGAGAGAGAGGCAGAAGAAGGGAAACTATAAGCTGGTTAGCCTGACCTCAGTCATTGGTAAGGTTTTAGAGTCTGTTATTAAGGATGAGATTGTGGAGTACTTGGAAGGAGATGGTAAAATAGGGCTGAGTCAGAACAGCTTCATCAAGGTGAGGTCATGCCTGACAAGTCTTTTGGAATTCTTTGAGAAGGTAATGAGCAACTTAAACAAAGGAGAGCCAATGGACATAATGTATTTGGATTTCCAGAAGGCCTTCGACAAGGTACCACAGAGGAAGTTGCTGAATAAGAGCCAATGGTGTCAGGGGAAAGGTATTGGCATGGATAGAGGATTGACAGACTAGCAGAAGGCAGAGAATAGGGACAAAGGATTCTTTTTTAGGATGACAGCAGTGACTAATGGAGTTCCGCAGGGGTCAATATTGGGTCCACAATTATCCACATTATACATTAGCGATATGAACAAAGGAACTGAGGCCATTATTGCTCAGTTTTCATATGATCCTAAGATACTTGGGGGGATGGATAGTGTTGACAAAGTGGGCAGGCTACAGAAACACTTACACACACTAGGAGAATGGGCAAAGAAGTGGCAGATGGCATACGATGTGGTGAAGTATGAGGTTATGAACTTTGGTAGGAAGAATATGGGCATAGACTATTTTCTAAATGAGGAAAGGGTTCAGAAATCTGAAGCACAAAGTGACTTAGGTGTCCTTGTTTAGGATTCTCTTAAGGTTAACATGCAGGTTTAGTTGGCAGCCAAGAAAGCAAATCCAAAGTATTCATTTCAAGAGGGCTAGAATACAAGAGCAGAGATGTACTGCTGAGGCTGTATAAGGCTGTGGTCAGAACACGCCTAGAATAGTGTAAGCAGTTTTTGGCCCCCCACCTAAGGAAGGAGGGGTTTCAGAAGAGGTTTGCATGAATGATGAAATGAATAAAGGGCTTGTCATAAGAGGAGCAGTTGAGCACTCTGGGTCTATGGATTAGATTACTTACAGTGTGGAAACAGGCCTTTTGGCCCAACAAGTCCACACCGACCCGCCGAAGCGCTACCCACCCATACCCCTACATTTATCCCTTCACCTAACACTATGGGCAATTTAGCATGGCCAATTCACCTGACCTGCACATCTTTGACTGTGGGAGGAAACCGGAGCAAACCCACGGGGAGAATGTGCAAACTCCACATAGTCAGTTGCCTGAGGTGGGAATTGAACCCGGGTCTCTGGCGCTGTGAGGCAGCAGTGCTAACCACTGTGCCACCAGGCCGTGAGTTTAGAAGGATCAAGGAAGCTCTGATTGATGCCAATAGAATAATGAGATTCTGGATAGAGTGGATGTGGAGAAAACATTTCCACTAGTAGGAGAGACTAGGACCTAGGGGCACAGCCTCAATCTGAAGGAAAGGCCCTTTAGAATTGAGATGAGGAGGAATGTGTGCAGAGGTTGGTGAATCTGTGGAACTCATTGCGGCAGAAGGCTGTGGAGGCTGAGCCATTGAGTGTGTTTAAGGCAGAAATAGATAAGTTCTTATTTAGTGAGGGGGTCAAGAATTACAAGGAGAAGGCAGGAGAATAGGGTTTAGTGGGCGGCACGGTGGCACAGTGGTTAGCACTGCTGCCTCACAGCACCTGAGACCCGGGTTCAATTCCCGACTCAGGTGACTGACTGTGTGGAGTTTGCACGTTCTCCCCGTGTCTGCGTGGGTTTCCTCCGGGTGCTCCGGTTTCCTCCCACAGTCCAAAGATGTGCGGGTCAGGTGAATTGGCCATGCTAAATTGCCCGTAGTGTTAGGTAAGGGGTAAATGTAGGGGTATGGGTGGGTTTCGCTTCGGCGGGTCGGTGTGGACTTGTTGGGCCGAAGGGCCTGTTTCCACACTGTAAGTCTAATCTAATCTAATCAAAAAAAAAACATATCAACCAAGATTGAATGGAAGCACAGACTCAATGGGTTGAATCTGCTCCTAACAGTTTGGTCAACAGTCTCTCTCCATCTAGTTTATCCATCCCCCTCATGATTTTTAACACTTCTATCAGATCTCCATTTAACCTTCTTTACTTCAACTAGTACAGTTGCAGTTTCTTCAATCTGTTCTTATAACTGACATTTCTCATTCCTGGAACTATTTTCGTGAATCACTTTCTGCACTCTGTCCAAGGCATTCATATTCTTGCTATAATGTGGCACTCAGTGCACAGTACTCCAGCTGAGGTCTAACAAATGTCATACCTATTGAGCATCATCTCATGGCTCTTGTACTCTGTACTTCTTCTGATAAAGCCAAGGATACTGTATACTTTAGAACATAGAACATAGAACATTACAGCTCAGTACAGGCCCTTCAGCCCTCGATGTTGCGCCAACCTGTCATACCAATCTAAAGCCCATCTAACCTACACTATTCCATGTACACCCCATATGCTTGTCCAATGATGACTTAAATGTACTTAAAGTTGGCGAATCTACTACCATTGCAAGCAAAGCATTCCATACCCTTACTACTCTCTGAGTAAAGGAACTACCTCTGACATCTGTCCTATATCTATCATCCTTCAATTTAAAGCTATGCCTCCTCGTGCTCGCCGTCACCATACTTGGAAAAAGGCTCTCCCTGTCCACCCTATCTAACACTCTGATTATCTTATATGTCTCTATTAAGTCACCTCTCAACCTTCTTCTCTTCAACGAAAACAACCTCAAGTCCCTCAGCCTTTCCTCATAAAACCTTCCCTCCATACCAGGCAACATCCTAGTAAATCTCCTCTGCACCCTATCCAAAGCTTCCACATTCTTCTTATAATGCGGTGACCAGAACTGTACACAATACTCCAAGTGCGGCCACACCAGAGTTTTGTACAGCTGCAGCATAACCTCATGGTTCCGGAACTCAATTCCTCGATTAATAAAAGCTAAAACACTGTATACCTTCTTAACAATCCTGTCAACCTGGGAGGCAACTTTCAAGGATCTGTGTACATGGACACCGAGAGCTCTCTGCTCATCTACACTACAAAGAATCTTAACATTAGCCCAGTACTTTGCATTCCGGTTACTCCGACCAAAGTCGAACACCTCACACTTGTCCGCATTAAACTCCATTTGCCACCTCTCAGCCCAGCTCTGCAGCTTATCTATGTCTCTCTGTAACCTACAACATCCTTCATCACTATCCACAACTCCACCGACCTTAGTGTCGTCTGCAAATTTACTAACCCACCCTTCTACGTCCTAATCTAGGTCATTTATAAAAATGACGAACAGCAGTGGACCCAACACTGACCCTTGCAGTACATCACTAGTAACTGGACTCCAGGATGAACATTTCCCATCAACCACCACCCTCTGTCTTCTTTCAGCAAGCCAATTACTGATCCAAACTGCTATATCTCCCACAATCCCATTCCTCTGCATTTTGTACAATAACCTACTGTGGGGAACCTTATCAAATGCCTTGCTGAAATCCATATACGCCATTTATCTCACCTACCTGTTTGGTCACATACTCTTCACAAAACCGTGCTGACTATCCCTAACCAAATTATTCATTTCTATATTATTATAAATCCTATCTCTTATAACCTTTTCCAACACATTACCAACAACTGAAGTAAGGTTCACTGGTCTATAATTACCAGGGTTGCCTCTACTCCCCTTCTTGAACAGGGGAACCATATTTGCTATCCTCCAGTCTTCTGGCATTATTCCTGTAGATGATGACAATTTAAAGATCAATGCCAAAGGCTCAGCAATCTTCTCCCTGGCTTCCCAGAGGATCCTAGGATAAATCCCATCCGGCCCAGGGGACTTATCTATTTTCACACTCTGCAGGATTTCTAATACGAGAGGGCTTTTGCCTGAAACGTCGATTTCGCTGCACTTTGGATGCTGCCTGAACTGCTGTGCTCTTCAAGCACCACTAATCCAGAATAGGATTTCTAATACCTCTTCTTTGTGAACCTCAGTCCCACCTAATCTAGTAGCCTGTATTTCAGTATCCTCCTTGACGACGTTGTCATTTTCTAGAATGAATACTGTCTAAAAATATTAATTTAGTGCTTCCCCTATTTCCTCTGACTCCACACACAACTTCCCATTACTATCCTTGATTGGCCCTAATCTTACTCTCTTACTTTATTGATTATTCTCTTAGCATGGCCTGCCCCCTTTAGTGATCTGTGCACATATACAGCCAGATCCCTCTGCTGCTCTTTAGAATTGTATCCTCTGTTTTATATTGTCTTTCAATGTTCTTTCTACCAAAATCCATCACTTCACACCATTCAGCATTGAACCCCATCTGCCCATTCCACCAACTTGTCTAAGTCCTTTTTGAGTTCTACACTGCCCACTTCACAATTTAAAATTCTGACAAGTTTTGAGACATCTGCAAACTTTGAAATTGTCCCCTTTGCAAACTCCAGATCATTTGTATATGAAATGAAAAGCAAGTTTCTCAATACCAACCCCTGGAGAACTCCACTACAAACCTTTCTTCAACCTGAAAAATATCCATTGACCATTTGTGTTTGCTATTGCTCAGTTAATTTTGTATCCATGTTGCTACTTACCCTTTTATTCCCTGATCTATAACTTCCCTCATAAGTCTGTTTTGTATTGTATCAAATGCTTTCTGGAAGTCCACTACTATCAACGGTATCACCCTTAGTGAGCTTTCTATTACCTCTTTGAAAATCTCCAGAAAGCTGGGTAAACTCAATTTCCTCTTTAGAACTCCATGCTTAATCTTCCTAATCAACTCACATTTCTCTAAGTGAAACTAATCCTGTTCTGAATAATTGCCCTTAGAAGCTACTGCTCCCCTGAAGTTAAACTGATAGGACTCATCATTAGGCTTATCAATGCAACCTTATTTGAACAAGGCCATAAATGTTTGTAATTTTCCAGTCTTCAGGAGGCTCTTCTAAGTCTACGGAAGAGTGAAAGATTACGGTCAGTACCCTGCAATCTCCATTTTCACTTCCTTCGAAATCCTTAGATGTGTCTCATCCAGTCATGGTGCCTCGTCAGCTTTTATGCATTGATAACTATTCAACACTTCCTTCTGGTGGCAGTTTCCTCCCCAAGCACCATGGCCTAGGTAGCATCGTCCTCTTTAGTAAATACATTTGCAAATTTTCTGACATTAGGAGTAGGGCATTCAGCTCCTTGACTGCTCTGCTATTGAATAGGATAATGGTGATCTTTGGCCTAACTCCATCTGCCCGCCTTGGACAAATATCCTTTGACACCCTTGCTTAATAAAAAATTGTCTGTCTAATAGAGATCTCACTCACTCTCACTGCTGACAAACTTTAATTTGTAAGACCCATTCACAAATGTAAATTCTTTCAAGTTGTCAATCTTTTGTTGAAAAATTTATTTCACTAGCCACAAGGAGATAATCTTTAAAAACTTACTAAAACTGCCAATCAAAACACAGTTCACTGCTATGGTAAATTAGGTAGGATTAACATAACTAAGCATTAAAAATGGGCACAGTATAGTAACAAACCCTGAGAAATGTAATCAGTGGCATTTATTAATACTGAAACAAAACAAATTGCTTTTTTTCCCTGAGATCCACCAGATGTCCCTCTCAAACAATGCAGTCCAGAAGTAGGTGGGAGCATTTTCTTTAAGTGAAAGCTGCTCCAACTCCACAAAACCTGAAGGTGAAACAATTTCAGAAGCAGCTGACCATTCTTTTGTGATTCCTCACTTGGGATTAGGATTCCTCCAGGGCTCATGTCTTTTCTTATGTACTCCACTAAAATTGCAGAGTGTTTTAGTCTTCCCAGCATTTGCAATGTACCAGTTGGGAGTGCTGATCACCAATGCGTTGGTGAAAATGGCCAGCAATGAGAATGAGGGTGGCATCCTAGAATCAAGTCTTATCCACCATTTCTAAAGTACTCCTGGAGAAATTGAGGACTGCAGATGCTGGAGCTTGGAGTTGAGAGTGTGGTGCTGGAAAAGCACAGCAGGCCAGGCAGCATCCCTTTTATCAGGAAGGGCTTTTGCCCGAAATGTCGATTCCCCCTGTTCCTCGGATGCTGCCTGACTCACTGTGAGGTATGCCAAATGTGACATTTATCAATATTATTCATTTTCTATCCCCTTGATTTTTGAATGACTTTGTGCAGTTCTGTCACATTTTAATCTGGAATGACTGAAGAGTAAGACCAACATCCAGTAAAGTCTAATTTCAATCCTGCATACGGAATTCACTCAACAAACCTGGGAAAGCTACTGTCTGCTGTTTACAAGCGTATTGACACCATAGGAAATGTGCTTAGAATCAAAGCACTTCTTTCTTCAAGATTGGTCATGGAAATTCCTCAATAGCCTTCATCTTTGCGTTCAACCTTCCATGACTGATGTTATGTTGCAGGAACAACACCTCTGCTTTAGTGAATTCCATTTTATTTAAGTTTATCACCAGTTTTGCTTCTCGTAGTAGTCCAAAGAGCTCTGCTAACTGTACCATGTGATCTTTCCAGGACTTACTAAAGATCACTACATCATCCAAATAGACTGCACAGTTTGTTAACCCAGCCACAACTCTGTTCATGTGTCTTTGGAATGTGACGGATGCGTTCTTGATTCCAAAGGGCAGCACTTTAAACTGTAGAGGTACCTTCCAGTAACCACGCATCATGTCTAACTTGGTGATGGGACTGGCTTGTCTGACTTGCTTGATACAGTCCACCAATCTAGGAATTGGATACTAGTCCAATTTTGTGACGACATTGACCTTCCAATAATCCAGGCAGAATCGTTGAGTCCCGTCCAGTTTGGGAACTAAGATGATCGGCTAACTCCACTCGCTCTGGCTTAGTTTGATGATGTCCTCATCAAGCATGGCCTCCACCATCTGGACCTGTCTGGCTTTGAAAGGAATAAGCTGATAGGGGTGCTATTTTATTGGAGCAGTATTTCCTATATCTACTTCATGTACAATAACATTGGTCCTCCTCTTCAGATTTTTACATCTGTCCTTATACTGCAGTAACAAATCCATCAACTGTATTCTATGCTCCTGAGACAGATAGCTTACTAACCTATCTCACTCCTCAAGGACTTCTTCAATTTTTAATCTATTTTGCGGCGCATCAAAATTCGCATCATCTGGATTTGATTACTCGCTCCTGCTTCTCCAGTTCTTTCTCTCTAGTATAATACTGTTTCAACATGTTCACATGACATACCCGACACCTTTTTTTTGAGCTGGCATCTTTCCTAGATGGTTTTTCAATTTGATAGGGGCCACTAAACCTGGCTTTGAAGGGATCTCTTATCACTTTTATCTGCTACCTGTTTCATTCTACACTGTGCCCTCTTTAGGTGCTGTTTAGCTAACTCACCTACTCAATTTAGTCCCTCCCTCACCTCTGATACATAATCTAAGTGTGAAATCTCTGACTTTGGTCCTGTCAATTTTTATTTAATTAATTTCAAAGGGCCTCTCACTTCATGACCGAATATTAACTTGAAGGGAGTGAACTGAGTAGATTCATTTGGGGCATGTCTAATGCAAACAATATGAATGGGATACCTTTATCCCAATCATTCGGGTAATCCTGACAGTTTGCTCTCAACATGGTTGTCAAGGTCTGATGCCACCTTTCTACAGCTCCCTGGGATTCAGGATAATATGCTGAAAATGTGTTGCTGGTTAAAGCACAGCAGGTCAGGCAGCATCCAAGGAACAGGAAATTCGACGTTTCGGGCCAGAGCCCTTCATTAGGAATGAGGAGAGTGTGCCAGGCAGGCTAAGATAAAAGGTAGGGAGGAGGGACTTGGGGGAGGGGCGATGGAGATGTGTTAGGTGGAAGGAGGTTAAGGTGATGGAGTGGGGTGGGGACGGAGAGCTCAGGAAGAAGATTGCAGGTTAGGAGGGCGGTGCTGAGTTTGAGGGAATCGACTGAGACAAGGTGGGGGGAGGGGAAATGAGGAAACTGGAGAAATCTGAGTTCATCCCTTGTGGTTGGAGGGTTCCCAGGTGGAAGATGAGGCGCTCTTCCTCCAACCGTCGTGTTGTTATGTTCTGGCGATGGAGGAGTCCAAGGACCTGCATGTCCTTGGTGGAGTGGGAGGGAGAGCTAAAGTGTTGAGCCACGGGGTGGTTGGGTTGGTTGGTCCGGGCACAAGTTTTGCATTTCCTGCGGTTGCAGGGGAAGGTACCAGGAGTGGAGGTTGGGTTGGTGGGGGGTGTGGACCTGACGAGGGAGTCACGAAGGGAGTGGTCTTTGCGGAACACTGATAGGGGAGGGGAGGGAAATATATCCCTGGTGGTGGGTTCCGTTTGGAGGTGGCGGAAATGACGGCGGAAATGCAAAACTGCAGGAAATGCAACCGCAGGAAATGCAAAACTTGCGCCCACACCTCCTCCCTTACTTCTCTCCAAGGCCCCAAGGGATCCTTCCATATCCGCCACAAATTCACCTGCACCTCCACACACATCATCTATTGCATCCGCTGCACCCGATGTGGCCTCCTCTATATTGGGGAGACGGGCCGCCTACTTGCGGAACGCTTCAGGGAACACCTCTGGGATGCCCGGACCAACCAACCCAACCACCCCGTGGCTCAACACTTTAACTCTTCCTCCCACTCCACCAAGGACATGCAGGTCCTTGGACTGCTCCATCGCCAGAACATAACAACACGACGGTTGGAGGAAGAGCGCCTCATCTTCTGCCTGGGAACCCTCCAACCACAAGGGATGAACTCAGATTTCTCCAGTTTCCTCATTTCCCCTCCCCCCACCTTGTCTCAGTCAATTCCCTCAAACTCAGCACCGCCCTCCTAACCTGCAATCTTCTTCCTGACCTCTCCGCCCCCACCCCACTCCAGCCTATCACCCTCACCTTGACCACCTCCCACCTATCACATCTCCATCGTCCCTCCCCCAAGTCCCTCCTCCCTACCTTTTATCTTAGCCTGCCTGGCACACTCTCCTCATTCCTGATGAAGGGCTCAGGCCCGAAACGTCAAATTTCCTGTTCCTTGGATGCTGCCTGACCTGCTGTGCTTTAACCAGCAACACATTTTCAGCTCTGATCTCCAGCATCTGCAGACTTCACTTTTTACTTCTGGATAATATGCACTGGATTTGAAGTGCGATATACCTAAGTTATCCATAATCTTCTTAAACAGCCTAGCAGTAAAATGTGAACGTCGGTCCAACTGAATCTCTCTGGGTAGCCCATACCGTGTGAAGAAAGCTACCAACTTCTCTATTACCCTTTTTGCCTTGATACTCTGTAATGGAATTGCCTCTGCAAATCTGGTAGACACATCCATTATGGTTAACAAATACTGGTTCCCACTTTTCATTCTTGGGAGGGTGTCTACACAATCAATTATAACCCACATGAAAGGTTCTTCAAATGTGGGAATTGGCAACAAAGGTGCTGGTTTTATTACTGCCTGTGGCTTACCTACCATTTGGTATGTATGATACATTTCAGCAAAAGTTAACCACATCCTTGTGCATTCCAAGCCAATAAAAATGTTTTTGTACCTTAGCCTGAACCTTTTGTAACCTGAGGTGACCTCCTACAGTTAGTACATATGCTACCCATAACACCTCCTGTCTGTATGCTACCAGGAACACAATCTGGTGCATTTTGGCCCATTTCTCCTCTACACAAACCTGCTGTGGTCTCCATTTCTGTTTTAGGATTTTATTTTTCAGATTATAAACCTCCAGAATATTCTCTGCCTCCTTTTCAGAGTACACATCCACATCTTTTATCATCTTGGCTTTCTGTTGCAAGTCTCATAGTCTTTCAGGAGTAAACACTTCTGTCTGACCCTCTGCCTGTTCAGGTTTTTCCTGCACCATCATGTCAAACAGGGTGTCCGCTAACTGAATCTCAACTCTTTCATTTTTCTCTTTAATTTTCACTTCATGTTGTGACTTATGATAGTGGGGTCTAGTTGCCATACAGTCTGGGAAAATACCAGGATATTTCTGTTTTAACTCCTCAGTTTCTTGGTCTTCCTTGGGCTTCTCCACATCAATGGGTATCACTCCCATCTTGGATCCTGCCAAATCATTCCCAAGAGCAAACTGAATTCCTAGAACTGAAAGTCTGTCAATCACTCCCACTGTAACTTCCCCACTCTTGAGTTGGCACTCCAAGGTGATCTTACATAGGAGAACGCGAGATTTCTGTCCATCTATCCCACAAATTACCACACTCTCGGACAACAGATTAGAAACAGTGTATATTTGCTCATCCCTTACTATCAGCGACTGGGTAGATCCTGTACCTCTCAAAATTATAATTTCTTGTCCTTCTCCCTCAGTTCTTTCTGAGCAAACGTTACCCATAGAGGCAAATTCTTTGTCGAGATCAGGAACTAACCCCATACCCAGCCCCTGCCTAGGCTGTGCACTCTCCTGAAGCTCCTCAGCTCTTCTTGGGGTCTTCTTTACTACCTTCACTTCTTTTACCACATCTTTTCCCAAAGTGCCTTTTCTTTAACGACCAGCACTGTGACTTTACGTGTCCCACTTTACCACAATGGAAACACCTGAGGCTTTTCACCTTCTTTCCATCCTCTTGGGCTTCTTTTTTATTCTGTGGTAAATTCTTACCAGTGCTCTGTACTCTGGTTTTGCAGTGTAGGATATCCCTTTCTCCCAACTTCTATCCATCACAGGGTGAAATTCTAGCCAAAAGCATGTCTTATGCCCCAACATGTACTCATCTGCTAATTCTGCTGCCCTTCTCACTTCCTGAACTTTCTGTTCCTCCAGGTGAATTCTGGAAGTGAGTTCTTAAACTCCTCCAGCAGAATAATCTCTCTTAAAGCCTCAAAACTCTTATCTATTTTCAAAGCACTTACCCCATCGTCAAAATGACTATGTTTCATTCTTTTGAACTCAACATAAGTCTGACCTGTTTCCTTCTTTGTGTTTCTGAATTGTTGTCTATATGCTTCTGCTAACAATTCATAAGCATTTAAAATAGCCTGTTTGACCTCTTCATAATCCCTTGACACGTCATTGGACAGTGTGGCAAATGCCTCACTACATCTGTTCACCAGTTTAGTCTGAACTAGCATTACCCATAAATGCTTGGCCCACTCCATCTGCTGAGCAAATGTTTAAAATGAAATAAAAGAAGGCTTCAACATTTTTCTCATCAAAATTTGGCAGAGTTTTGACACATTTATATATATTACTACCTGCTCTTTTAATCTCCATCCTGTTAACTTGACTTTGGTGATGAAGTCGCAACTTCTCAAGTTCAAATTCTCTCTCTTTTTGTCTCTCCTCTTCTTCTCACGCTCTTTGCTCAGCTAAAAACCTTCTCTCTCTCTCTCTTTGTCCTCTGTCTTCTCTTTCTCTTTCGTCTCTCTCTTCTCCCTCTCTTCCTCTTTCTTTCTCCCTTTGTTTATCTTCTAACTCCATTTTCCTCAATTGTACTTTAAGTTTTTCTACCTTTACTGTGTTTGTCTGTTTCTCTGATACACCTAGTGTTTGAGCAATTCCCTTACAATTTCAGCTTTACCTTTGTCTTTAGTTAAATCCAAATCTAACTTATTTGCGAATTCTAAAAGTATGGCCTTTTTTACTTTTCTTCTAACATTTCTTGGCAAATTTGAGAATCACCTTCAAATCC
Organism: Hemiscyllium ocellatum; assembly: GCF_020745735.1. Classification (NCBI taxonomy): domain Eukaryota; kingdom Metazoa; phylum Chordata; class Chondrichthyes; order Orectolobiformes; family Hemiscylliidae; genus Hemiscyllium; species Hemiscyllium ocellatum. Next base: position 60,271,853 of record NC_083407.1, on the reverse strand, counting down.
CAGAACCTCTTTCGCAATTTTAGGAGGCATTTCTCTCACTTTTAATTTAATCAACCACAAGTCACCAAACTGAAACAAATTGTTTCATCTATGTTTGTTTTAAAGATCTAAGACACTAACCTTCAAGTGTTTAAATCTGCTAGGAGTTTTTGTATCCCCAAATCTATTCAAGTCTATCTGAACCAGTTCAAATCCTGACAGTGTATCCCAAACTGTTTCTACATGGGATACTCCCTCCTGCTTAATTTAAAATCAGCAACACAGAAAAGATTTATCCCATGCAGTAATCTGCAAAAAATTGAGTGGCCAAGAACTATTTCAGTTAAAAATTAACAACTTTATTTCTTAAAGTATAACAGAGAAAATTAACTAACAACTATTTACAAGTCCTTACTCTAAGCTATCTGTTACCTTCTCTTCTATAATACTAGTCCAATAAAACTTCCAATTACAATTTATAAGACAAAACGTCTTACCTCAGATCGAGGTAGCTTTCGTTCGTCTCTGTATTTCGGTCTTCTTTTCTTCTTCTTGGGGATTCTGCTTCACAGACTACTGATCGATAAAGGTATCTTTTAAGATGGCTTTTTTCTGGGCACTGTGCAGATGTCATTGATTTGGTAGTTCTCCTCTCAATTGTTCAATTTCCCTCAGACTTATACCCCCAAAACATCAGATCATGTCATTGGCTTTTAAGATTGTCAATATACTAAATTCAAACTGGATCGGATTCTGGTGTTTTGGAGGTATAATTTGAACTGATTGGTCTAATTCAAATCTGTTTTGCCATTTCCAGGCAATCAGCTAATCAAGTTGTTCCACCAAATTTTATGTTTTTTTTTCAGAAACTTGGTTCTGTCAGGTAGTTCTGTGCTTTTAACTCTCTTAAAGGTACAGTACACCCACATATTTATAACATGCATGCAATTCTGGTTGCCCTACTACAGGAACGATGTTATTAAACTTAAAAAGGTGAAAACAAGTTTTATAAGAACTGGAGGGTGTAAGTTGTAAGGAGAGGCTAGATAACATTTTTTACTGGAGTGTAGGAGACTGAGGTTTATAAAGGTTTCTAAAATCATGAGGGGCACGGATAAGGTGAATTGCAAAAGTATTTTTCCTGGAGTAAGGAAATTAAAAACTGGAGGACATGTTTGTAAGGTGAGAAGAGAAAGATTTGGAAGGGACCTGAGGGGCAACGTTTTCACAGAGAGGGTAGTTCGTATGTGAAATGAACTGCGAGAGGAAGTAGTGATGCAGGTACACTTGTAACATTTGAAAGACATTTGGACAGGGACATGAATAGGAAAGGCTTAGAGGGATATGGGCCAAACACAGGCAAATGAGACTTGTTTAGTTTGGGAAACCTGGTCAGCATGGACCGGTTCAACCAAAGGGTCTGTTTCCATGCTGTAAGACTCTTAAGACTGTATAACCATTCTACTAATTTATAAATTATGAGCAGGATAGACTACTTATCCCCTTTGAACCAGCTCTGTCATTCAACAAGTTGATGGCTGATCTGGTTGCAACCTCAACTCTAAATTCTTGCTTAACCCCAGTAATGATTCATCCTCTTTGCTATCAAGAATCCTGTTGATTGGTAGAGTCAGGTTAATGTCTAAATGGTTCTTATGTTTTTGTGTTTTAGTGAGAATGGCGAGCTGACAGCAATCAATATAAGTAAAGAAATAGTACTGAACTTAAAATAGTGTCCAATTCCCTGGACTTGACAATCTGTATCTCTGTTTTAAAAACGTCTATACGTCAAATGAGTGGATGCATTGCATAACCTCACTGTGTACGAAAGGAGGAAGAGAGAAAATGGGAAAATACAGGCCGGTTAGCTCAACATCTATAGCGATCCTGGAACCCAGTCATATGCTTCTGAACTTGTTTTGGAAGGGAGGAGACTCTGCATTATTAAAAAATGGCCATTGAAAATCCACCAAACAAGGTGTCATACCCAAATCTCAGCAGCATCTGTGCTTTTTCCATTTGTGCAAAGGAAGACCAGAGTATTATGAAAATTTGACCTCATTTTCTATAATTACAAATTTTGGAGCTCTAAAAGTCTGCCCAGTCACTATATGAAAGAGATTTAATAGCATAAACAACCGGAGTTGGCTCTTGGAATAAAGATTCTGGAAAGAGAACAGGAAGAAAACAGTCATTAAACATTCTCAATGTTTTTCAGTGTAAAATTAACTTGCTGAAATAAGCTAGTGCCTGTAATCACTGCACAACAGAATGTGCTTACCCCTCAGGAGCCAATTGCTAAACATTGGAAAATTGTTATACTTTCAGCATGTAAATAACCGGTTACCCGCTGCCATCCAAAACAACGTGTGGAGGAATTAATTAGATAATAATTCATCATTCCACTCAAATGCTGAAAATAAATTACAAGCCACTTCCTTCTAGAAATAAATCATGAAGCAGGCAGATATTGAGCAATTTCTTGCCACTTTTGAAACTGAAGATTGTTGCTGTCCTTAAATATATTCATACTTGTACTGCACTATACATTTATATAATAGTTATATATCACCTGAATTATTGTGGGCAAGAAATAACAGTATGAACCTCTCTCTGGATTTAATATTCATTCCTATGGGATTCCATGTTTCAGTAAAAGTTGTGATTTCCAAGAAAACCACCACAACTTTAAGTGAGGGCTTACTGTCATCTAATTTTTAAATGATTATCATTTCTGGTGGTTTGCCAATGTGAATTGTATGTTTTTCAAAGTGTTCATGCTAAATAGTAACCAAACTTTTCCTTCCCATCAGATTGGATAATTAACCATGGGCGATGTTAAGATTGCTCAAAATGCCACTCGTATTTCCAAAACAACGTTAACTTTGGAAAGACCCCAGGCTGACACCTACCCTCCTGAAGTACCAGCGTTCACACTGCCTCCAAGAAATCTGCGGATTCCCATTGGTGGAACAGCCAAGTTTGAAGGAAAGGTAAGAGTGTTGTGTGAAAGCTCATCTGAAACCCTATTATCTTGCAGTGCACTGTTACATGTGCTAATAAAATAACTTTTGGGATGAATGGAGCACCTTTCTGCATTTGCATTTCACCTTGTGTCACAAACCACTGTACAATGCCAGAAACACAGCAACCATTTTCACCACACAAGCTACCACAAACAACAATATGCCATTGAATACTTGGTCTGTTTTAGTGTTAAGGGATAAACATTGGCCAGCACATTGGAAGAATTTCCCTGCTGTTTTTCAAAGTAGTGCCATGGGATCCTTTACATACATTTGGAGACAGATCTCGGCTTAATGTGTCACCTGTGACAATGCAACATATCTTCTTCCCCTGAGTACCACAATCCTGCGCGATACTGTTAACCTAGAGGTTATGCTCAAAATTTAGAGTGAGACTTGGACCCATAGGCCTCTGACTCAGAGGTGAGAATGCTGCCAACTGAAAGACTGTTGATGCCGGTCCACTCAAATGTGGAAAACAAATTAACAAGCCATTTTCTCATGAAAGTATATCTTTGTACAGAAGAATTAAAAAATGCATCAATGACTTGACATCTGGCATCAGGAATGCAGTGCTATTGATAAGTAAAACAGATATACTATATTTTCACTTGTTTATATTTGATGACAATTGACAGTGTGGTTATGATAAAGTATAGCATTTGAAAAATGTAAATAGCAGGCATGTTATTTCTTGCTGATTCCTTATCTCTAACTGTAAGGAAATTAACTTAACAAAGGTTAGCAATGTAATTGTTTGCTGGGAAACTGTGCTACACTGAGTATATGATCAGTAAAAGTACATTCCAACTTTTCATCCTGCCTCATGTAAATTGATTAATGGTAAAGGGAGAGTATCGTTATAAAGCTACCAATTAATTAATGGATTCTGTATGCTGTACAACAGAATAAAAAGACAAATACTTTTCAAAAGTATTCAGAAATGCATGGCCTGATTTTCTTCACACTCCCTAGCAGGAATGGGATGTTGGTAATTTAATAATAGTGTTGTTTTTACTATCCTGTTCTTAAATTCAATGTCAGCTCCCGAGACTCTACTCAGAGCTTTCACTGGCCTACCCAGGCACAGACTGGACTTCCATTAAAATATTTCTTGGGATCAATAGGGCCACCTTTTTTACTATGCCTTATTGAAAAATAATCAGCATGAATTAGAGACTTAACAGGCTAAAACTGCAAATGAAGTTTTTAAATATATCAACTTATACCAGTATTGAACTGCATAACTATCAATATGCTTTTTAGCAGTGTTCTCTCCAGCTCTGTTTGATGGGTATAATAGATTACTGAAATAACACATTCTATCAATACTACCAAGTCTCCATGTAGTCCCTTAATAATTCCTTGGAGAGTGCAATTTTCCGGTGTGGCAACAGGCATATTAAAAAGAGAGGTGTCAACCTGGTGAAGCTACAACACAGTACTAAAAGGTGAAGTCACCATAGTCCTACCTGACCATAGGGCTACACTGTCGTTAGAGAGAGACAACTGGTGATGATTTAACCTGAGGATCACTATGCCTCAGGTGAGGGGAGCTGTCAAGAAGGAGAATCCTTCATAGTAGCCTCAGCTAGTGGAGGAATTGAACACATGATTGTTGATAATTCTCTGTATTACAAGCTAGCTCTCCAGCCAATTGAACTAGCCCAACTCTATTTTCATGCCAGCCAGAATAAGCAGCATGTGATAGAAAGGGTTAAGTGATTCCAGAACAAATGGATTAGATATGAACTTTTCAGTCCTGTCATATCTAGTTGTGAATTGTGGTAGAAAAATGAACTATAATCAGAAGAGAAGGCACCACAAGTATCCTTATCCTCATAGACAGGGAGCACAGCATATCAGTACAGAAGACAAGGGTGCAGCATTTGTACCTATCACCAGACAGAAGTGCCAAGTGGACGGTCCACCTCAGCCTCATCCTAATTGTCTTCTGTCAGAAGTACCAGTCCGCAACCATTTTAAGTCGGTCCATGTGATATCAAGAAATAAGTCAAGGTGCTGAATTATGTGAAGACTTTGGGCCCTGACAAAATTCTGGCAATAGTACTGAAGACTTGTACTTCAGCACTACCCAAAACACGAGCCAAAATAAAACAAAGACACTGCTGGACGAACTCACCAAGTCTTGCAGCATATGTGGAGAGAGAAAAAGAGTTATCATTTTGAGTCTAGTCTGACTCATCTTCAGAACTGAAACAACATTAGCCAAGCCATTGCAATACAGCTAACACCTTGGTATCTACTTGGCATTGTGGAAACTGCCCAGGTAAGTCCTATTAACAAAAAGCGAAACAAATTCAACTCGACAGTTACCACCGTGATGAAGGGCTCTTCCTTGAAACGTCGATTTGCCTGCTCTTCGGATGCTGCCTGACCTGCTGTGCTTTTCCAGCACCACACTCTAGACCACCCTATTGACTTACTCTTGATCATCAGCAAGGGTGGAAGGGATTGGCGACAGTGCTATTACTTGCAAATGGGTAATGTCCTTATTGACACTCATTTTGGGTTCCACTGAGGCTACCCTGCTCCTGGCCTTATTGTAACTTTACTCCAAGCATTAACAAAAGAGCTGAAATTCAGAGGGGAAGGGGGGAACGGCAGTATGTTGCAGAGTGTGGTATCCTAAGGAAACTTAGCAATGGGAATGTGCAATGGGAATTATAGGAAACTCTCTGCAGGTTGGAATCATATCTAGCACAAAGGAAGATGGTTGTGATTGTTAGAGGTCAATTATCTCAGAACAAAAACATCAATGCAAGAGTTCCTCAGGATAGTGTCCAAGGTCCAACAATCTTCAATTTCTTCATCACTGACCTTCCCTCCATCTTAATGTCAGAAGTGGCTATGTTTGCTGATGATTGCACAAGTGATGCTTCATTATTCAGCATCACTTCAGATACTAGAACAGTCTGTGCCCCAGTGCGACAAGATCCGGACAACATTCAGGCTTTGGCTAATGAGTCAGAAATAATATTTGTGCTACATGAGTGCCAGGTAATGGTCATCTAATGATCTAACCATGACCACATGACATTCAATGGCATTACAATTGCTGAATCCCTCATTATCAACATCATGAGGGTTACCATTGACCAGAAACAGAAACTGCTTAAATGCTGTGGCTACAAGAGCAAGTCAAAAGCTAGCAGTTTTGTGGTGAGCAGTTTTGTGTTTCACCTCCACTATCACCCCATCTACCACTTTCAACATTCACTCCCTTCATCACAAATGTGCAGTGACAAGTGTGCACCATGTACAAGTTGCAATGCAATAATTCCCCAAGATTACTTCAAAAGTATTCCACTTGAGCTCCACCATATGGGAAGACAAGCTTGTCATATATTTAGCAAATATATGACAACACCACAACCTGCAAGCTCCTCTCCAAGCCACACTCCAATATGACTTAGATATTCCTTCACTGACACTGAGTTTAAATTTTGGAACCCCCTTTCTAACAATGCTGAATGACCCTACAATCCATGTACTGCAATGATTAAAGAAGACCGCTCACCACTACCTTGTCCAAGGTAACTAGGAAAGGGCAATAAATGTTAGTCCATAGCCAGTGATGTCCACATCCCATGAACAAATAAGGTAAAGTGGCATTGCTTTGATTCATTTTCTTCAGGTTTGTAATAGCATCTGGAATGCCTAACTGAACAGGCATCCTTAAGTTTCTTCTCATTCTGAACAATCTTGCTTTAGCAAGAACTGAAGAGGATGATGAGCCAGAGCTTATCAGCCTAATTTCTTCCAAGATGGTATAGAAACCACTCCCCCCTACCCCCACCTCGAACCCAACAAACATTCCAGTTTGAAGTGGCTGATTGCCTTAGGGAAATTTCTGGAGTTTGTGTACTGATATTGTTAGTTACTGGCTTATCATCTCAGAACAAAAACATCAATGCAAGAGTTCCTCAGGATAGTGGCAGCATCAAAGTTCACATTGCTGTTAAATGTCAGCCTGTCCAAGAAGAACAAATAGGCATGCAGCTCAAAAAAACTATTAATTTACCAGAGTTAACTTTGGTCCATACAGTACCAAACATGAATTTCTGGTTTGTTTCTAGTCTGTTGCATACTGGATCAAAATCTACATGTTTAATCTGGAAAATGCAATATGATTCATGATAAAACTGCAGTTAGTTTATTTTGGGGTGTATTGTTGCAAATTAATTTCCATTAAATTGAAGCTGTAGAAAATACATGTCCAGGAACATCAGTTTTAGTTGAAATAAGACAAAAAAAATCAAACTGTTGTGACTTGCTTCACACGATGCAGATTTAACTGGATACTAATTTAAAAACAAAAACAAAGAGTGCTGGAAAAATTCAGCAAGTCTAGCATCATCTGTGGACAGAAATCAGAGTTAAAGTTTCCAATCGAGTGACCCTTCCTCATTTACTCAAGGGTTTAAGGAAGGGTCTCTCGATCTGAAATGTTAACTCTGATTTCTCTCCACAGATGCTGCCAGACAGTCAGCATGGTTTTGTGTGAGAAATATTGTGTCTCTCAAACTTGATTGAAGTTTTTGAGGAAGGTATCAAAAAGGTTGATGAGGGTAGAGCAGTAGATATTGTTTACTTGGACTTTAGTAAAGCCTTCAACTAGGTTCCCCTTCCTAGACCTCTCCATTTCTATCTTGGACGACCGAATCAACACGGACATTTACTATAAACCGACCGACTCCCACAGCTACCTAGACTACACCTCCTCCCACCCTGCCCCCTGTAAAAACGCCATCCCATATTCCCAATTCCTTCATCTCCGCTGCACCTGCTCCCAGGAGGACCAGTTGCAATATCGAACAACCCAAATGGCCTCCTTCTTCAAAGACCACAATATCCCCCCAGACATGATCAACGATGCTCTCCACTGCATCTCTTCCACTTCCCGCTCCTCTGCCTTTGAGCCCCACCCCTCCAATCGCCACCAGGACAGAACCCCACTGGTTCTCACCTACCACCCCACCAACCTCCATATACATCATATCATCGGTCATCATTTCCGCCACCTCCAAACGGACCCCACCACCAGGGATATATTTTCCTCCCCTCCCCATCAGCGTTTTGAAAAAGGCCACTCCCTCCGTGACTCCCTTGTCAGGTCCACACCCCCCACCAACCCAACCTCCACTCCCGGCACCTTCCGCTGCAACTGCAAGAAATGCAAAACTTGCGCCCACACCTCCCCCCTTACTTCCCTCCAAGGCCCTAAGGGATCCTTCCATATCCACCACAAATTCACGTGCACCTCCACACACATCATTTATTGCATCCGCTGCACCCGATGCACCCGATGTGGCCTCCTCTATATTGGGGAGACAGGCTGCCTACTTGCAGAACGTTTCAGAGAACACCTCTGGGACACCCGGACCAACCAACCCAACCACCCCGTGGCTCAACACTTCAACTGCCCCTCCCACTCCACCAAGGACATGCAGGTCCTTGGACTCCTCCATCGCCAGACCATAGCAACACGACGGCTGGAGGAAGAGCACCTCATCTTCCGCCTAGGAACCCTTCAACCACAAGGGATGAACTCAGATTTCTCCAGTTTCCTCATTTCCCCTCCCCCCACCTTGTCTCAGTCCCAACCCTCGAACTCAGCACCACCTTCCTAACCTGCAATCTTCTTCCTGACCTCTCCGCCCCCACCCCCACTCTGGCCTATCACGCTCACCTTAACCTCCTTCCACCTATCGCATTTCCAACGTCCCCTCCCCCAGTCCCTCCTCCCTACCTTTTATCTTAGCCTGCTTGGCAAACTCTCCTCATTCCTGAAGAAGGGTTCATGCCCGAAACGTCGATTCTCCTGCTCCTTGGATGCTGCCTGACCTAATCAGAAAGGTTAGGTCACATGGGATTGAGAGTGAGCTTGTAAATTGGATACATAATTGGCTTAACAGTAGGAGACAGTGTGTGGTAGTGGAGGGTTGTTTTGTCGGACTGGAGGCCTGTGACCAGTGGGGTTCCACAGGGATCGATTCTGGGTCCGCTTTTGGTTGTCATCATTCAAATAATTTGGAGAAGAACGTAGAAGGCATGGTTAGTAAGTTTGCAGACAACATCAAAATTGGTGGCATAGTAGACAGTGAAGAAGGTTTTCTAAGATTACAAAGGGATTTTGATCAACTGTCAATGGGCTGAAAAATGACAGATTGAGTTCAATTTGGATAAGTGCAAGGCATTGCATTTTGATCAACAAACAGGGGTAGGACCGATAAAATTAATGGCAGGGTCTTGGGTGGAACAGAGAGATCGAGTGGTTCTTTGAAGTTTGCATCACATATGGACAGGGTAATTAAAAAGGCAGTTAGCATACTGGCCTTCTTTGTTCATTCTTTTGAGTTTCAGAATTGGGAAGTCATGTTGAAGTTGTACAGGACATTGTTGAGGCCTCTTCTGGAATACTGTATCCAGTTCTGATCATCCAGTTATCGAAAGGATATTATTAAGCTGGAGAGGATTCAGAAGAAATTTATCAGGATGTTGCCGGGTATGGAAAGTTTGAGTGATAAATAAAGGCTGGATAGTCTGGGACTATTTTCACTGGAGCGTGGAGATTGAGAGATGACCTTATGGAGCTTTATAAATTAATGAGAGGTATAGATAGAGTTAACGGTAATTATCTTTTCCCTAGAATCGGGGATTTCAAGACTAGGGGGCATATTTTTAAGGTGAGAGGAGAGAAATTTAAAAAAAACATAAGGGGCAAACTTTTTTCTTAGAGGGTGGTTTGCATTTGGAATGAACTTCCTGAGGAAGTGATGGATGCGGGGGCAATAACAACATTTAAAAGACATTTGGATAAGTACATGAATAGGCAAAGTTTGGCGGGATATGAGCCAGGAACAGGCAGATGGAACTAGTTTGGTTTGGGATTATGCTCGGTACAGACTAGTTGGACCAAATGGTCTGTTACTGTGCTGTATGATTCTATGATTCTCTAACAGTTTAAGATGGATAAAGGCAAGTATTAAATGTTATAGCGGGCATTTGGGTGCATGAATCTCCAAGGCCTGATGAGATGTATTCCAGGCTGCTATGGGAGGCAAGAGAGGAGATTGCTGGGTCCCTGGTGGAAATATTTAGTGCTGTGCCAGCCACAGGTGAAGTGCTAGATGAGTGGAGTTTAGCTAATGTGGTTCCCTTGTTCAAGACGGTAGCAGGGATAGGTCAAGTAGTTACAAACCAGATAGTTTGCTGTCAGTACGAGGGAAATTATTGGAAACTATTCTGAGGGACAGCATTAATCAACACTTAGAAATGTGGGCCACGGTGTGGAGGTGTTGGACTGGGGTGAACAAGGTCAGAAGTCACACAACACTAGGTTGTAGTCCAACAGGTTTATTTGAAATTCCAAGCTTTCAGAGGGCTGCTCCTTTGCCAGGTGAAGTGAAGCCGCAGGCACAGAATTATAGACAGAGAGATCAAAGGATTGTACATATAGTGTAAATGGAGTGTTGCCAGGCTGAATAACTTGGTGTTGTGTGACTTCTACCACTTGGAAAGGCAAGGATTGATTCGGATAGTCAGCATGGATTTGTTAGAGGGAGATCCTGTCTATCTAATTAAATCAAGGTTTCTGAAAAGGTGACAAAATATATTGAAAATCAGTTGGTTTGGTTTACATCAACTTCTGTAAGGCATTTGACAATGTCCAAAATTAGCTTACAAATAGGAAGCACAAGGTTGTTGTTGTAATTGGAAGCTTATGAACAACAGTGCACCAAAAGGATCAATGCTAGAATCCTTGTTGTTTGTTATCTATATTTACAGTTTGGTTGTGAATGTAGAAGATTGTATTAGTAAGCTTGCAACTGACACTAAAATTGGTGGTGTTGTTGGTAGTGAGGAGAATGGTCTCACACAATAGTCTAATATTGCTTGGCTGGTAAACTGGGCTGAGGAATGGCAGAACAATTTTAATTCTGATAATTGTCAGGAGATACGCTTTGAGACATCTAATGAAGGAAGGATATACACAATGAGTGGTGAGTCTCCAGGGAATACTGAGGAATAAAGGGACCTTGGTATACATGTCCATAGATCCCTGAGGGTGTCAGCACAGCTAGACAGGGTGGTGAAGAAGGCATGTGGGATACTGGACTTCATTAGCCAGAGATAGAACCTAAGAGCCTGGAAATTTTATTACAATTTTATAAAACATTGTCAGGTCACAGTGGAATACAGTGTGCAGTTCTGGTCACCATACTGTTAGAAGAACATGATTGCAGTTGAGAGGGTACGGATGAGATTCACCAGGATTTTGCCTGGGATTAACTGTTTGGGTTTGCATTCCTGGAGCAGAGGAAACTAAGTGCAGTGAATAGGATGAGTGGAGTTGGTGTTTGTTGGTGAGCCAAAGGGCCTGTTTCTCTGCTGAATTACTGTTTGATTCATTATGCCTCTGTGTCAAGAAGTGACTTTGAGTGAGCAGCATTTCTTAATAAACTTCTTACAGTGGCAGAGACTAGCATCATACCAGAACTTTGAGAGTCAGGGGTCAGAGATTGGAAAACCAGGTCTGTAGTGTTTGTTGACACGATACATTATTTAGAATATACTATAGCCACCAAGGAGGTGATGGCCTTGTGGTATTATCAGTGGGCTGTTAATCTTGGGACAGGGGTTCAAATCCTGTCATGGCAGCTAGTTGACTTTGAATCCAATAGGAATCTGGAGGTAAGAGTCTAATGATGACTATAAGACTGTTGTCGGCAAAACTCCATCTGGATCACTAATGCTCTTGAGTGGCACCAAACAATTTTTTTATTCATTCACTAGATGAGGGCATCACTGGCTAGGCCAGCATTTATTGCCCATCCTTAAGTGCCCAGAGGGTAGTTAAGATTCAACTGCATTGCTTTGGGTGTGGAGTCAGATGTAGGCCAGACCAGGTAAGAATGGCAGATTTGTTTCCCTAAAGACATTGTGAACCAGATGGGTTTTTCCAGCAATTGGTAATAGAATATAGTCATCATTAGATTCATAATTCCAGACTTTTATTGAATTGGAATTCCATTTGTCATGGCAGAATTTGAACCTGGGTGCCCAGAATATCACCTGCGTGTCTGGGTTAATATTCCACTAATAATACATGGAGGCCATTCCCTCCCCTGTAAATGTAATTGACTTCTAATTGCCCTCTTGGATGGGCAATAAATGCTGGCCGAGCCAGGAATGCCCTCAAACTGTGAAAGCATTTTTAAAAAGCCACATTTGCAGATGGCCCTAAAATAAATGGGAATGTAAGTTGTAATAAAGAAATAAGAAAGTTACAAATAGATATGGATATGTGAATGGGCTAAAATTTGGCAGTAGGAATTTAATATGGATATGTGTGAGGTCACCGATTTTGGTCAGAAGAATAGAAAGGAAATTTATAATTGAAACTGAGAGAAACTTGAGTGCTTTGTACCACTGGAAAATGAAGCTGGAGGATTAATAATGTGGAACAAAGAAATGGTGAAGGAACTGACTAGGTTTACATTGAAAGACATGAGCAGCATAACAAAACTTCAAAGAGTCAGAGGTCAGAGGTGAGTGCAGTGGCCATCAATAAGGAGAAAGTGCTGGGAAAGCTGGAAGATCTGAAAATGGATAAATTACCTGGACCAGATAGACTACATCCTAAAGCTCAGAAGAAAACAGCTAAGGACATTGTAGAGACATTGGTGGTGGTCTCTCAGGAAAAACTGGAGTCAGGGTGACCTCCAGAGGACAAGAAAATAGCTAATGTAACACCCTGTTTAGGAACAGAAGGAGGCAGAAGACAAAAGACTATAGGCCTGTTAGCCTGATTTTGATCATTGGTAAGATTTTAGAGTCCATTATTAAAGATGAGATTGTGAAGCCTGGTAAAATTGAGTTGAGTCAACAGGGCTTTATCAAGGGGGTGGCCATGCCTGATAAATCCGTTGGAATTTTTTGGGGAGGTAATGAGCAAGTTAGACAAAAATGGGCATGATCTGTTTGGATTTCCAGAAGGCATTTTTCTAATGTATAGATATATCTTTCATGTTACTAGCTAGCTTACCCTCATATTTTACTGAGGAACTTCTATTGCTGCTCCATCATCTTTGCTACTAGGCTCCCCTTCCGTTCAACTCTGGCCAGCTCCTCCTTCATGTCTTTGTAGCTACCTTTACTCATTATAATAATATTACATCTGATTCCAGTTTCTCTATTACAGTCATTTGCCCCCAGGGGTTATAAAATGCCATAGAAGATTCTTTCATCTTTAGCTGCCTAGTCAAGTCTGCCTCATTACATACCACTAAATCCAGAATTACCTGTCCCCTACAGGATTCCACCAAAAGTTGCTCCAGAGAAGAAAACATTTTGTAGACATTCCATATATTCGTTTTCTTGAGCTCTGCTACCAATCTGATTTTCCCAGACCACTTGCATATTAAAGTCCCTAATGATTATTATAACAGTGCCTTTCTGACATGCCTTCCTTACAGCTCTCAGAGTGAACAGGATGTCTGACCCTCCTGTTCTTTGGTGTCAGCCAGGTTGGACCTGGTTAACAGCCCCAGTCAGGAAACTCATATTCTGTGAGGTCCACCTAGTTGACCTGGTTATAATCATTATATCCCTCGAGGACAAAAGACAGTTCTTTTTCTTATAACTCCTCCTGGAGTATTTTAGCAATGGGTCAGGTTCCTCCAATTCTGCTTTAGATACAGACAGAGTATGACACACAGTAGCTTGCCTCTTGCACCTCCAGAGTGTCTTGGAATAATTCATTATAATTCTTCAAGTGGCAAAGACATTGAGGCGGCAAGATTCAATGTGTCCATCTCAGATTCTGAGGCCTCTTCAACACTTGATGGAGAGGGAGAACCCATGGATCCCGCCAGTATTTCTGACTGTTTCAAGGAACTGGGCACACATTTCTCCCATTTATCTCTCAGCACCCCCGGCCCTCAAGCCTCATTCCTAATGAAGGGCTTATACTTGTAACATCGATTCTCCTGTTCCTCGGATGCTGCCTGACCTGCTGTGCTTTTCCAGCACCACACTCGACTCTGATCTCCAGCATCTGCAGTCCTCACTTTCTCCACCTTTTGCTCCCACACTATTTGCAAGTTTGCAGCTTTCATATAATCCACGTGCTTGTTTAGGACCATCACTGCTATTTGAACGGTATATGTCACTGGGCCTGATCTCACTTCCACCATGCCTCTTACCCATGTTGGGCCATTCCCGTAGTTCCTAACTTCATCCCCTGAAGTAAACTGTCTCTCTTGCTTAGCGAAGTCTTGTGTCTGAAAATCAGACTTAACCTGGTGTGGAGTCTCCTTCCCATTCGCAACTCTGCTGGAGCTATCCCTGTAGTGGCATGAAGGATGGTCCTATAATTGAATAGGAAACATAACTGTTTGGTATCTAGTGAAGCTATAGGCTGTTTCTTTAAGCCTGCCTTCAAAATTTGGACTGCTCTCTCTGCCAGACAACTGGATGATGGATGGTATAGAGCTGTCCCTTTCTATCAAATGGCATTTGACATATGTAATACAGTAGCGCCTCGAATTATGAACTTACTCCTTTCTGATACACGGTTCGTGAACTGAAAAGTTCGCGAATTGAATCAACAATTTCCCATTGTTCGGATAGTGTAAAAATGCTTGGACGGCTGTCACAGCGTGCGCCAAAGACGAACTGAATGAGATCACATGGGGCCCGAGAGCTTTTGTGTTCAACAAGCACGTAGCAAAGCAGAATAATGAAACCACGTGGTTGCACACAGGCTTTTTGCGTTCATACCTTCGTTCGTACCTTGAATTTCATACGTACGTTGAAGCAAAATTTTATGTACAATCCTGTTGGTAAACCGATTTGTTCGTGAATGTTGTTGTTCGTATGTCAAGGCGCTACTGTACTCAAATTCCTGCTGGTAAATGATGGCCCATTTTCTGTGAGCAACACTTCTGGTATCCGTGATTTACAAAAGATGCACACACTTTTTCTACAGGCAGTAATTTTTGTCCTTGATGCACTGCCCACCGATATGGTTTTTGTTTTGGCATCCAATTCTGGCCAACAGACATAACTTCTCGCCAGCATTTTCATTGTAGAAACCCCTGGATGTTCCTGGTGGAGTTCAGCCAGTATCTGGCAGTGACCTATTCTTGGGACAATCACTTCTGTTTCACGTAATGATATGCCAACTTCTGCCGTGATCTGGTCTCATGGGATCTTGAATGGTTTCAGTTCTGATTGGAATGGCCCTTTGGTTTCCCCCTTCACCACCAGCTGTTTCAGTTTTACCACAATTGGATCTTTCTGCATCCAAAGTCTGATATGGTCAGCTGTGACTGGAAGTGTGTCCAGAAAATTTTAAATCATGATGTTACTCTTTTGGTTATGGTACCACTAGTGTGTATCTGCCAGCAGGAGGCAGCTCAATTCACCTTCATTTGCTACTTGGCCTCCCAGACGGTGTTCCAACTTGTGATTATATGCACTTAGTATTAAAGCCCATAGCTGAATTTGGCCTAAGCCTATGGGTGTCACTGTCTTGTCCTCTTTAATTAGGCCTAGTGGGGTTTTTTGATCTATTACTATTACAATTTACATCTGTAAAGGTGTTGGTGGAATTTTCTCTCATCAGATATAACCACTAAACTTTCCTTCTCTGTCTGGGCGTATTTACACTCTACATTAGCCAAAGTCCTGGGTGCCAATGCTATGAGACATTCCTCTCCATTGAGCTAATACTACCACACTGCCATACAGGGAGGCATTGCATGTCAATATCAGATCTCGCTTGGGATCATAGTTGTTCCTTCACTTCCCTGAATGCTTTGGTTTGGCTACACAACCAGTTCTTAGGCAGGCCCTTTTTTAGGAGTTGATGCAAAGTGCCCAGATGAAGTTATGTATAAACTTTCCACACTAGTTCAGCTGACCAAAAAAATAATCAAGCTCCAGTACAGACGTGGAAGCTGGGGTACCTTTGATTGCCTTCACTTTATCTTCCAACAGGTATAACCCAGTTATGTAAGCCATTTAGGATGGCTGGAACATACATTTTTCCCTTCTAAGGCATATGCCTTCCTTGGAGAAACAGTTAAGGACTGTGTTTCACGTTCTCTAAGTGTTCCTAATTGGTCTTCTCTGTTATAAGCATGTCATCTTAATAAACTGCGCCCTTGTTCTCCATCATCCGGTGTAACGTTGTACAGGCTGACAAGACCCCAAATGGTAGTCTTGTATATTGGTACATCCATTATGGACATTAATTGTAGCATACTTCTGGTAATCCTCATCTAACCGCAATTGCAAGTACACACGGCTCATGTACAGCTTAATGACGGACAGCCCCCTGCCAGCTTTGCGTATGAACACTGTATGCGAGGAAATGGGTATTTAATTAGGACTTTACTCAGACAACCATTTTCTAATCAAAAAATGTGAAGTCAATCTAGGTAATCTTTCAAAACCAATTTCACGTCATCGAGCTTGGGCCTGAGCTTTTTATCAGAATCAGTGGGAACTGTACCAGCTGCTTTTCATAAGAAACTGGAACCAAAATTAATCTGTAATGGTTCCCCAGTATAGCTTCTCAGTATATAGCCAAGGTCTTGTGTGCACTTAAGGGTTAGAGTCTTTGGCGAATTTTGTTAAAGACTGGTTCTTTGATCTTTGCAATGACTGTACTGGTATCAACCTCCATTTGACCCGGGTGATCATTCAACCAGACATTTATGTGATTGGTTCTGATCTAGATGTTGCTAATCAACTTAACTCTTCCAAACCAAATGTAGGTGGACCTCCAGGGTGCACACTCTCCTGGATACCAGCCTCAAGAGTTCTCAATTCAGAGGAAGAAATCCAAAGCAAGGCATACGGTGTGTTAGGTTTTATTGGTAGAGGGATAACTCAATTTAGGTCTGGTGGGACTCCTTTGTTCTCTCAAGTCCAAAGGGTCTCTCAGCATCTAATTAACAGTTAAACCAAAGTCACACGCCTCTGCCAGTCATCTTAACCTTGTCAAAAATCCTGATACAGATTCTCCTGTATCTTGAATTGCCAAGTAAAAACAATAATGTCTTAGAATTAGAGGAGGCTTTGGATCATAATATTGCTTAAGTAAATCCATCAGCTCTTGAAAGTTTTAGTTTCTGGTACCTTGGGGAATGTTAGGCTCCCAATAACTGAAAAAGCTATGGGTTCACACACTGTCAGGGGATTTACCCATTGTTTTTCATCTGCCCCAGTGACATTTGCCTGGAAAAATTAATGCATTCTTTCCACATACTGGGGCCACTCTTCTACAGAGGTTTTGAACTAGTCAAGTTTCCCAAATAACAGCAGGATGCAAACAATGTTTTCCCTAACTGAAAGCCAACTGTTGTGACCAAATTTCTTCACGAGCATGCTTTACTCTCATTGCCACTGTAATAGAGTGCCACAGAGGCCAGTGTCCCATCACCAAGTCATCCTTTATTTACATGTAGAGAGTCCTTGACATTGATCCACCTCCCTCAGAGCAATCTCTCAAAGTGGACAGGGTGTCTGACACTCCTGTTTATTTATTTTTTCTTTTTTTTCTCTTTTTTTTAGAAAGGAAACACCCGAGTGGCCAGTGACAAGCAGTGCCCTTCACATCAAAGGGCAATGCTCACTCCTGTTTATCTTTTTATTAACCCCCACACTACCGCCTAACTGCGGTGACACTCCTGTTTATTTTTTTTTGCAAATGTAGACACAATGTTTGTAATTTAAAATATAATCTTTACAATGTGACCTCCTGGTTTTTTTAAAAATAATTGACTCCCACACTACCACCTAACTGCAGTAGTGCTTATTCTTCCCCAGCACCCATGGTGTGTGTGTGCAGGTGTGAGACACAAAGTGCATGAATCTTTATTCAATTTCCACCACCAGGAAGATAGGAAAACACCCGAGTGGCCAGTGACAAGCAGTGCCCTTCACATTAAAGGGCAATGCTCACTCCTGTTTATCTTTTTATTAACCCCCACACTACCGCCTAACTGCGGTGACATTCCTGTTTATTTATTTATTTTTTCCTTTCTTCTTGTCACTGGCCACTCGGGTGCCAAGCAGTGCCCTTCATCATCGTTTGTTTACTTTTTTCTTTTTTTCTTCTTTTTTTTTAAAATTAACCCCCACACTACCACCTAACTGCGGTCGTGCATATTTTACCCCAGCACCCATGGTGTGTGTGTGTGTGTGTGTGTGTGTGTGTGTAAGACACAGTGAGAGACACAAAGTGCACGAATCTTTATTTAATTTCTACCACCAGGAAGAAAGGAAAACACCTGAGTGGCCAGTGACAAGCAGTGCCCTTCAAAAAAGGCAATGCTGTGTGATCAATCTCCTGTTTATTTTTTTCTCTTTTGTTTTCTTTTTGTGTAGGTGTGAGACACAGTGAGAGACACAAAGTGCATGAATCTTTATTCAATTTCCACCACCAGGAAGATAGGAAAACACTCGGGTGGCCAGTGACAAGCAGTGCCCTTCACGTCAAAGGGCAATGCTCACTCCTGTTTATATCTATTAGCTACGGCTCCCTGATTGGACCAAGTTAACAACCCCAGTCAGGGAATTCATGTTCTATGGCTACAGTCACTATAACCACATCCTGACTACTGCTAGGAGGTGTGTACACAACTGCCATCTGAGACTTTTATCCTTTGCAGTTCCTCAATTCTAGCTCTACAGATTATACACCTTCTGACTCTATATTAGTACTTGCTATTGATCTTAATTTCATTTCTTACTAATCCTGCCTCTTCCCCCCATCTACCTCTTCTTTTGATAGGATGGATATCTTTGGATATTTTGATCCCAGAATGTTGCAGGTTGCAGCGGGACTTGGATAATCTGCTGAATTGGGCTGAGAAGTGGCAAATGGAGTTCAATGCAGCTAAATGCGAGGTGATTCACTTTGGGAAGAATAATAGGAAGGCAGAATACTGGGTCAATGGAACAATTCTTGGTAGTATGGATGTGCAGGGGGATCTTGGAGTCCATGTACATAGATCCCTGAAAGTTGCCACACAAGTTGATAGTGCTGTTAAGAAGGCATATGGTGTGTTAGGTTTTATTGGTAGAGGGATTAAGTTCCAGAGCCATAATGTCATGCTGCAACTATACAAAACACTAGTGCAGCTTCACATGGAATATTGTGTACAGTTCTGGTCACCTCATTACAGGAAGGATTTGGAAGCATTGGAAAAGGTGCATAAGAGATTTACCAGGATGTTGCCTAGTCTGGAGGGAAGGTCTTATGAGGAAAGGCTGAGAGACTTGGGTCTGTTCTCATTGGAGAGAAGAAGGCTAAGAGGGGATTTGATAGAGACATACAAGATGATCAGAGGATTAGATAAGATAGGCAGTGAAAGTCTTTTTCCTAGGATGATGATGTCAGCTTTTACGAGGGGGCATAGCTGCAAATTGAGGGGTGACAGATTTAAGACAGATGTCAGAGGCATGTTCTTTACTCAGAGAGTGGTAAGGGCGAAGAATTTCTGCCTGCCGATGTAGTTAACTCAGCCAAATTTGGGGCATTTCAACAATACTTGGATAAGCACATGGATGATGATGGGATAATGGAGGAGATGGACTAAGATTAGTTCACAGGTCAGCGCAACATAGAGGGCCGAAGGGCCTGTTCTGTGCTGTACTGTTTTATGTTCTACAAAAGTACAGACTGGGAGTGATTGTTCCACAGAAAGGGTACAGCAGACATGTGGAGACTGTTTAAGGAGCAGTTGTTGCGAGTGATTTATGAATTTGTTCCTCTGAGACAGGTAAGAAGGGGTAAGATTAAGGAACCTTGGATGATGAGAACAAAGGAGCTTCTCGTCAAAAGGAAGAAGGCAGCTCATGTAAGGTGGAGGTAACAAGGATCTAGCAAAGCTTTAGAGGATTACAGGCTTGCTAGAAAGAAGCTCAAAAATGGACTGAGGAGAGCCAGGAGGGGGCACGATAAAGGCTTGGCAAGAAGGATTAGGGAGAACCCAAAGGTATTTTACTCATACGTGAGGAATAAGAGAGTAATCAGAGCAAAGGTAGGGCCAAAAAGAGATAGTGTAGGGAACTTGTGTGTGGAGTCTGAGCAGATAGGGGAAGCCCTAAATGAGTTTTTTGCTTTGGTTTTTACTAAGGGAATGGACCTTGTTGTGAATGAGAACTTTAAGGAGCTGGGATACAGTCTTGACCAGATCAAGATTGATGAAGTTGATGTGCTGGAAATTTTGGCAAACATTAAGATTGATAAGTCCCCAGAGACAGATCCAGATTTAACCTAGACTGCTCTGGGAAGTGAGAAAGGAGGTTGCTAAGCCACTGGCGAAGATCTTTGCCTCCTCACTCTCTATGGAACTTGTACCAGAGGATTGGAAGGAGGTGAATGTTGTTCTTCTTTTCAAGAAGGGGAATAGGGAAATCCCTGGCAATTACAGACCTGTTAGTCTTACATCTGTGGTCAGCAAAGTTTTGGAAAGAGTTCTAAGTGATAGGATTTATGACTATTTTGCAAAGCATAGCGTGAATAAAGGCAGTCAGCATGGCTTTGTGAGGGGCAGGTCTTGCCTCACTAATCTTAGTGAATTCTTTGAAGTGGTGACAAGACAGGTCGACGAAGGTTGAGCAGTGGATGTAGTGTACATAGACTTCAGCAAAGCATTTGATAAGGTTCCCCATGGCAGGCTCATTCATAAAGTCAGGAAGTATGGGAGACAAGGAGATTTGGCTATCTGGATTCAGAATTGGTTAGCTGACAGAAGGCAGAGAGTGTGGTTGTAGATGGAAAGTATTCTGCTGGAGGTCTGTGTTGAGTGGGGTCACGCAGGGCTCTGATCATGGGGCGCTGCTCTTTGTAGTTTTTATAAATGACTTGGATGAGGAGGTTGAGGGGTGGGTTAGTAAATTTGCAGATGACACAAAGGTTGGAGGTGTCGTTCATAGTATCAAGGTTCTACTGCAGGCTGCAGCGTGACATAGACAGGTTGCAGAGCTGGGCTGAGTAATGGCAAATGGAGTTCAACCTGGATAAATACAAAGTGATGCATTTTGGAAGTTCGATCACGAATGCTGAATATAGGATTAAAGACAGGATTCTTGGCAATGTGGAGGAACGGAGGAATCTTGGTGTTTAAGTACATAGATTACTCAAAGTGAGTAGGGTTGTTAAGAAAGCATATGGTGGTTTGGCTTTCATTAACAGCGGAATCGAGTTTAAGAGCCGCGAGGTTTTGCTACAGCTCTGCAATTCCCTGGGGAGACCACATTTGGAATATTGTGTCCAGTTCTGGTTGACCTATTATAGGAAAGATACAGAGGCTTTGGAGAGGGTGCAAAGAAGGTTTACTAGGATGCTGCCTGGACTGGAGGGCTTGTCTTACGAAGAGAGGTTGACTAAGCTCCGACTTTTCTCTCTGAAGAGTTGGAGGAAGAGAGGAGACCTGATCGAGGTGTACAAGATAATGAGAGGAATAGATAGAGTCAATAGCCAGAGACTTTTTCCCATGGTAGGATTGGCTGGCATGAGGGGTCATAGTTTTAAGATATGAGGAGAAAGGTACAGAGGGGATATCAGAGGAAGGTTCTTTACGCAGAGAGTTGTGAATGCATGGAATGCATTGCCAGTGTTGGTGGTGGAAGTATTAGGGACATTTAAGTGACTGCTGGACATGCACATGGATAGCAGTGAATTGAAGGGTGCGATGGTTAAGTTATTTTATTTTATATTAGGATTAATCCTGGGCACAACATCATGGGCCAAAGGGCCTGTTCTGTGCTGTACTTTTCTATGTTCTATGTTCTATATTGTTCTAAGACCGTTTCCATGCTCACTGTCCTATTACTTGTTCTGGAAACAAAAATAATCTCTGCTGACCTCTACTTTGACTTTTCCTATAATCTTTCTATGCAGCTGAACCCAACTCCCCCACCGCCCCGACCATTTAGTTTAAAACCCTGTCCACAGCCCTGGTTATGGGTTTATGAGGGGCAGAGGTTTTATGAGATGCTATAGGAGATGGGTAGATGGTATTAGCAGGCATGGATGAGGCATGGGAAGTATGTGGGAATGAGGTCAAGTTAGGGGATTGTGAGAGATGAGCTGGAAAGAAGTTTCATGTTGTGATTGGAACCAGGTGGATCTTGTTGATTACCAACTCCTTGGTTGGGGTTGTTAACCTGGATCAATCAGGAAAGCCCTGGTTGACTGATATAACCAGGAGATTTACAATCTCCTCAGTTCAGGCGACTGACTCTGTGCTAGCTGCCTACAGTCAATGTACTGTGCACAAGTCAATAAAGGGTGACTTGGTGACAGGATACTGGCCTCTCTGCAGTTACTTTACACTTGTTACTCTTTTATTTTGATGTTCGGTCAGTGCTTGACTTCAAGGCAGGCTTTCCACCCAGCTATCTTGGGAATAGGCTGCCTCTTCAGCTCTTCCCGGGTCACACAGCCCGACTTAAACCAGCCCAATCCCCGCAACCAAAAATAGATGGAGTGGGCTTCCAGTTTTAAAGGTGGGATGTACCGAGCTGGGAATCATCCACCTCTGCAAATTGGACCTGGGATCAAAAATCAGGGCATTTGATTTTATAATGATCATTAATCACAAAACTTGTTATTTCTTTGATTAAATAAATCTTGGATCCATTCTTGGTAGCAAGGTTAAGATTTTAATTTGAAATTCAATCTTCTCTGAAAAGATGAATGGTTATATAAAAGTCTTAACATTACCCAGTAGTGTAGCTGGACAAGTTGTATATAATGAAAGTCATTGTTCAAAAGGTAGCTGTAAATCTTGAAACTCTATAAAGCAGGCCTTGACATGTTTTATTTCAAGAGACTAGATTGTATATTCTCTTTAAGCTCAAGTTGCCTCAGATTTTTCATTGAACAACAATTAATGGCTTTTATCCTCAAAACATTCTACTGGATGTTTTTACAAGCACTCCATTTGATGTGGATCGGGCACTGCTTGAGTATCCTGATGTCTTTGCAAGGCAATTTGTAATCTGGGCAATCTTTTGACTTGTTTTAATTGTAATCCATTCCATTTTATTGAATTATGAATTATTTGATCCTAAAATGCCAATTTTTTAAATGGCTTATTTGGTGGTCATAGTGATATGGCAATTTCAGGCCTGCAAATTAGTGCAAGGACCATTTCTGTGACTTGTTTTCTGTTTGTGAATTGATGAGCCTCAGTTCACAATGACTGTTTGGACCTTTATCTATCATACTCCTGACGAACCCCATGTCTTTTTGGAGTATGAATTAACATCCAATTTTTCATGATTCTTTCCTCCACTAGCTATTCCAGGAAAATAGATAACATTCAAGACGGCTTGTAACATAGCATAAACCCTCTATCAGTTATAGAGAATAGAAGGAGCAAAGGGACAGCATTTATTTCCTTGATGGTTAAAGGGATGCTTTGCAACATGGTCCTTTATTTATTTGTGATGAAGGGTCATGATATTTGGAAACTCGGGATCTAAAGTGAACCAAAACATGTATAGCTTTAAGTTAAATTTGTATTTCCAGATTGCATGTGTTAAGAAGGAAGGGCATTTGTTTCTATATTTGAGGCCAGTGGGATCAAAGATTATAGGGAGAAAGCAGGATTAAGCTATTGATCGGCTGTGACCGTGATGAATGGTGGAGCAGGCTCGAAGGGCCGAATGGCCTTCTCCCGCTCCTATGTTTTATATTTCTGCATTTCTATGTCAATTTTATGAGTTTTATAAGTGATGCTAGATTGTTTGAAGTTTTGCTTATGTGCATCTAAATAAGGTCTTTAAAACCTTTGTGGTGAATAATTCAGCACATTAGTAAAAAGGATAGAGTAGAAAGCAAACTGCTGTTGCCTTGTCTTCCTGACACAGGAAGACAGAATGCCAGATCCATCCAGATGGTCAGGCAAAGTGTGCAGGTTCCTTTCAGAGAGAAGCAGGCCATTCAGAGAGAAAACATATGTAATAGTAGCAGTACAACTTTGCGATCTCCAAAATAGTCAGAGCAGAAGGCAGTAATCGAGTGAATTTAAAGCAGTGAGGGAAAAGCCCCAGAAACAGGAGTTTAAAGAATTTATATAAAGAAATTAGTGAGCTGTGTTATCAGTTTTAAAGTGTCTCAGGAAGACACAGAACTAAAGAAATAGCATCAAATGAACACATAAATTTGCTAATTAGAGCCATTACACACTGAACAAGGAACTTTAAAATCTGGAATAAAAACTTATCCAATAATGACCATATAATCATATCAATTGATATAAGAAAATCTGCTACAACAATTTCCTTTATTTGATGGGAAATTTTGCCAAGCCAGAATGAGCAGATCTGACTGTTTATTTGCATTTTTGTTTTCATGAATTGTTACTAAAGTTTATCTTTCCAGCAATGTGGAAAATTGTGCAGGTATGTCCTTTCCGCAAAAAAAAGGATCAATCAAATACGGTCAGTTACTACCCCATTAGTCTACTCTCGATCATTGTGAGGGAAAGAATCAGTGCTATTTCTGTCAAATGACACTTGCTCAGTGATAACTTACTGACTGACACTAAGTTTGGGATCCACCAGGCCAGTCAGCTCTGAACCTTATTACAGTTTAGAAACAAACATGCATCATGATGCTGAATTCTAGAGATGAAATGAGAGTGACTGCCATTGACATCAAGGCAGAGTATGTTAAGAAAGATCCTTGTAAAGCTTAAGTCAATGAGAATCAGGAGGAACATTTTCTGCAGCTTGGAATCATACCTAGCACATAGGAAGATAGTTATGATTATCAATGATCAATTATCTCAGTCCATGGACATCACTACAGGGGTTCCTATCCCCAACTATCTTCAGCCATTTCATCGATGACCTTATGATAGAGGGAAGGTCAACGTTCAGTGCCATTCACAATTCCTAAGGTATTGAAACAGTCCATGGCCATTCGGAGCAAAATCTGGACAACATTCAGGCTTGGATTGACAAGTGGCAAATAACCTTCATACTACACAGCTGCTTAAGTTACCATCTTTAAGAAGAGACAATCCAACAATTTCCCAATGGCATGACCATTGCTGAGTTCCCTCTCTCAGCACCCTTGGAGTTATCATTAACCAGAAACTGAACTGGACGAGCTAGATAAATATTGTTAAAAGAGCAGGTCAGAGGTTGTAACTAATGCCCTGCCTCCTCAAACACAGCACTATCTAGAGCGGCACAAGTCTGGATTGTGATGAAACACTCCCCACATTCCAGGAACGAATACATCTCCAGAACAAAGCAACTTATTTGATTGGCATTGCATCCACTAACTTCAACATTCACTTCTAATGCCACTGATGTGCATTTACAGCAGTGAGTATCATGTACAGAATGCACTGCTGTAAATTCCCAAAGCTTCTTCAAGAGCATAATCTAAACTCATGACCTCTACTGTCTAAAGGGACAACAGCAGCGGAAGAATAGCAACATCATCACGCCAGCATTGTCAATGAGACAACAGAGCTTAAATCAAATGACATGTAAGTTCTCCACCAACCCCACTTGGAACTATATCTGCATTCCTTCACTGTCACTGAGTCACTATCCTGGAACTTCACACTTAACAGCACAATAGAATAACATATCACCCATGAATTGTAGCAGTTCAAAGAGGCAGCTCATGATATCTTCTCCAACACAATTAGTATGGACAGGAAATGCTGGCAGAGTCAGTGATCCCCATATCCCTCGAAAGAATTTCTAAAATCTGTGAAATAGCTAAAAATAAACTTTCATCAACTTGTAATTTTTGAGAAGATTTGTAGCTTCAGTTGAGGTTCAGGTTGTAAGTTTGCTCACTGAGCTGGAAGGTTTGTTCTCCGACGTTTCATCACCATCCTAGGTAACATCATCAGTGAGCCTCTGGTGAAGCACAGGTATTCTGTTCCACTTTCTATTTATGTGTTGTGGTGTGTGATATCATTTCCGTTTCCTTTTCTCAGAGGTTGGTAAATGGGGTCCAAATTGATGTGTTTATTTATGATTTCCAGTTTGAATGCCAGGCCTCTAGGAATCCCCGTGCATGTCTCTATTTAGCCTGACCTAGGATAGATGTGTTGTCCCAGTCAAAGTTGTGTCTTTCTTCATCTGTGTGTAAGGATACTAGTGATAGTGGGTCATGTCTTTTGGTGGCTAGTTGGTGTTTGTGTAGCCTGGTGGCTAGTTTCCTGCCTGCCTGTCTGATGTAGTGATTATTACAGTCTTTGCAGTGTATTTTGTAAATGAAATTTGTTTTGATGGTTGCTGGTATAGGGTCCAGTAGGTTTATCAGTAACTGTTTCAGTGTGTTAGGTTTGTGGGCACCATGATGCCAAGGGGTTGGAGTAATCTGGTAGTCATCTCCGAAGTGTCTTTGATGTGTGGTAGTTTAGCTCTGGGCATGTTGTGTCTTCTTGTTTGTGTTTGTTGTTTAAGAATCGGTGGACTGTGTTTATCGGGTACCCGTTCTTCTTGAATACGCTGTACAGGTATTTTTCTTCTGCTGCTCGTAGTTCCTGGGTGCTGCAGTGTGTTGTGGCCTGCATGTTTAAATAATGTCCTGATGCATCTCTGTTTGTGGGTTTTGGAATGATTGCTCCTGTAGTTAAGTATATGGTCTGTGTGTGTTGCTTTCCTGTCGACATTGGTGTGTAGTTCTCCATTAACTGATTGTTCCACTGTGACATCTAAGAAAGGGAGTCTGTTGTTGTTCTCTTCCTCTTTTGTGAAGTTTATGCCAGTAAGGATGTTGTTGGTGATATTGTAGGTTTCCTCCAATTTGTTCTGTTTCATGATGACAAAGGTCATAGCGGACCCAAAGCTTGGGTTGGATGGTGGCTGTTTGTTTGAGTCTCTGCATTATTGCATCTGCTAAGATGCCTGAGACAAACAGGCATTCAAACCAGAACTCCATCAATAAACGCATCGATTTGGACTCCATTTACCAACCTCTGAGAAAAAGAACCAGAAATGATATCACCCACTGTAAACAGACCAAGACACATAAATAGAAAGCGGGACAGAAAACGAGCGCTTTAGCAGGGGCTCACTGATGATGTTACCTAGCATGGTGACAAAATGTCTGAAAACAAACCTTCCAGCTCAGTGAACAAGCCTGCAACCTGTTCTACTGACTTCTTTGGTAAACTGTGAATCTTTGTCATCTGGTCTACTGGAAAGTCCACAGAAACCCGTTCTTGTAACTGCACAATTGTGCTCATCATTGGAAAATTGTAGACGCATAGTAATAATCTCCAAGCCGACCTTAACTGATATATAAAACCTTCAGTAAAAGTTACATGCTGCCTAACTGGATCAAAAACCTCAGCACGAACTTTCGCACACGCTCGAAGAACAGCATCTCACCTTCCTTTTGGGGATCCTCCAGCATCTGAGACTCAATATCGAGTTCAATCACTTTAGAACCAGCTGCCAACCTTTTATGTTTTTCATTCACCCCAATATTCAGTCCTGTTCTGACATGAGTTGTTTATAGCATAGCAAGCCCATTTTCATCCACTCTCAGACCTATTAGCACATTACAGAATTTGCATTCAGCAGAGACTACCCATTTTCTGTTACTATCAGCTCTCATGATCACTTATTCAGCTTCCCTTCTGTCCTGGCCTGCCATACATAATACCCTGGATTACCTACCCACTTAACGCTTTCATATTTCTCACTGGGCTCCATCTCTACCTATCTGCTTACCCACCTGCAAGATGCCGCCAGACTTGCTGAGTTTTGCCATTAATTTCTGTTTTTATTTGGATCAAGAGCAAAGTTGGTTACAACAGCAGAAATCAGAATACCAGAGACAAGCGCTGATATTTACTACATTGTTAAGACTTTTTCTTCATTCATGCACAGAACGTGGGTGTGACTGTCTAGGCCAGCATTTAGTGCTCACCCTTTATCACCCACAGGGCTGTTAAGAGACAGCCACATTGCTGTGCATCTGGAGTCATTTGTAGGCCAGACCAGTAAAGAATGGCTATTTCCTTCCCTAAAAGGACATAAGTGAACCAGATAGGTTTTTACCAACAATCAGCAACAGTTTCATGGCTATAATTGGACAACTGTCAATTCCAGATGTCTGTTAAATTCAAATTCCACCACTTGCCACAGTAGGATTTGAACCAAAGCCTCAGAACATTGCCTGGGTCTTTAGATTAATAGCCTGGCAATAATACCAAGAGGTCTTCACCTTCCTTTACACAATTGCATCAGATTGTCACTTATTTCTGATATTGTACAACAGTTAGAATTGGAATATTTTTGACTGTCTGTCCTCCCCAGCAAATCCAGTAAAGCAAACTAGGATTAATTCGGGCTTTGGGATGTTGGAATGTGTTTCACTGTTAGGTTATTAGTGTCTGCTGTTAAAACTGATGTTTCATGTGGGGTGTGCTAGAGTGATGGAATGCCTTAATAATGCTTAAATGTAAATGGTTCAAGATATTATCTTTGGGATTTTCATTCTCCTCTGGGAAATTTGGGATAAAAAGCTTAGTTTCTGATGATTGTACAGATTCTATGTTTGATGAGTTTTATTATTGGATGACTGCTCATAGTACAAAATGGTATGTAAAGTTATTAGATTAGATTCGCTACAGTGTGAAAACAGTTCCTGCAGCCCAACAAGTCCACACTAACCCTCTGAAGAGTAACCCACCCAGATCCATTTCCCTTTGACTAATGCACCTAACACAAAGGGCAATTTAGCATGGCCAATTCAGCTAACCTGCTCATCTTTGGACTGTGGGAAGAAACCCATGCAGACACTGGGAGAATGAACAAACTCCACATGGTCACCCGAGGCTGGAATTGAACCTGGGACCCTGGTGCTGTGAGGCAGCACTGCTAACCACTGAGCCACCATGATCTCAACTTATGGTAAAACTGAATAAGTCAGAGCCCAGAGTGAAGCTTAACTTGATAGATTACAAGTTTTATTTTTGTTTACCACGGTTTTCAGTCACTGAATATTGTTAAGTACAAGAGACTGTCAATGTACTTTTTAATAAGAACATAAAAGTTTATTAACACAGAAGCAAAACATGGGCTACATTATACTATGCAAAAATTATTTGGACGATCTAATTATAACTATTAGAAAAAAAGACTGAATACTTTTATTGCAGGAACAACCTGGCTGATACTCAAACCTTAGTGAAGGATCACCCTCGTGGAACTTTTTTTTTAAAAAACAAATAATTTATTTTAGTCTCAAATCTTACAATAACTGTTTGTTTACTGAAGATCCTATGTATGGGTTTACAGTTTTCAGGATTTAGCATTTGTGTTGGGTACTATTTGAAGTCATTTTGTTCAGTCTGATGAAGGAAAGGAACTTTCCGAGTTCTCCAGTTTTGGAAAAATCCTTGTTGTGAATCCAATGTAAAATTTGATTATCTTTCAGAAAAACATCATGAACAATCTTTGATTGTGGATTTCCTTTGGGAGGCTGTCTTTAACAAGATCTTAGAGACAAATGCCGATGTTTAGTGATGCCCATCTACACATGGCATGGGG
The DNA here is from genome assembly GCF_020745735.1 of Hemiscyllium ocellatum. Classification (NCBI taxonomy): domain Eukaryota; kingdom Metazoa; phylum Chordata; class Chondrichthyes; order Orectolobiformes; family Hemiscylliidae; genus Hemiscyllium; species Hemiscyllium ocellatum. The sequence continues at coordinate 60,242,256 of NC_083407.1, read as the reverse complement.
GTGAGAATCAGAGCCAGATATCTGAGAGGGGGGCAGTTGCAGATGGGGCAGTGACAGGATGTAGTGAATCTATTGGGAAAGTTTCACACGCGATGAAACAAAGGGTTAAAGTGTGTCTGTTTTAACGCAAAGAGTATCAGAAATAAGAGTGATGAACTTAGAACATGGATCAGTAGTTGGGGCTACAATGTTGTGGCCATAACAGAGACGTGGGTTTCACAGGGGCAGGAGTGGTTGCTTGATGTTCCAGGGTTTAGAATGTTTAAAAAGAACAGGGAGGGTGGAAAAAGAGGAGGGGGTGTAGCATTGCTAATCAGAGAGTGCATCACAGCTACAGAAACAAAAGTTGTTGAGGTAGGTTTGTCTACTGAGTCAGTATGGGTGGAAGTTAGGAACAGCAAGGGAGCAGCCACCTCATTGGAGGTTTTCAACAGACCCCCTAATAGCAGTAGAGAAATTGAAGAACTCAAAGATGGGCAAATTTTGGAAAAATGCACATGTAGCCGAGTTGTTGTTATGGGTGATTTCAACTTTCCCAATGTCGACTGGAACCCCCTTAGTGCAGATAGTTTGGATGGAGTCATTTTTGTCAGGTATGTTCAGGAGGGTTTCCTTACTCAGTATGTAGACAGACTGATGAGGGGAGAGGCCATTTTGGGTTGGGTGCTCGGCAATGAACCAGGACAGGTGTCAGATCTCTCAGTGAGAGAACATTTTGGTAACAGTGATCACAGCTGCTTCACATTTACCATAGCCTTGGAGAGGGAAAGGAGCACTTGCCAAGGGAAGATATTTAATTGGGAAACAGGAAATTATGAAGCTATCAGACAGGAGTTGGGAAGTGAAGTACAGACTGGGAGCAATTGTTCCATAGAAAGGGTACAGCAGATATGTGGAGACTATTTAAGGAGCAGTTGTTGCGAGTGATACACACATTTGTTCCTCTGAGACAGGTAAGAAGGGGTAAGATTAAGGAACCTTGGATGACGAGAACAAAGGAGCTTCTCGCCAAAGGGAAGAAGGCAGCTTACGTAAGGTGGAGGAAGTAAGGACCTAGCACAGCTTTAGAGGATTACAGGCTTGCTAGAAAGGAGCTCAGAAATGGACTGAGGAGAGCCAGGAGGGGGCACGATAAAGGCTTGACAAGAAGGATTAGGGAGAACCCCTTGGCATTTTACTCATACGTGAGGAATAAGAGAATGATCAGGGCAAAGGTAGGGCCAAAAAGATATAGTGTAGGGAACTTGTGTGTGGTGTCTGAGCAGATAAGGGAAAGCACTAAATGAGTTTTTTGCTTCGGTTTTCACTTAGGAAATGGACCTTGTTGTGAATGAGAACTTTAAGGAGCTGGGATACAGTCTTGACCAGATCAGATTGATGAAGTTGATGTGCTGGAAATTTTGGCAAACATTACCATTGATAAGTCCCCAGGGCCAGACCAGATTTATCCTAGGCTGCTCCGGGAAGCGAGAAAGGAGGTTTGCTAAGCCACTGACGAAGATCTTTGCCTCCTCACTCTCCACGGGGGTTGTACCAGAGGATTGGAAGGAGGCGAATGTTGTTCTTCTTTTCAAGAAGGGGAATAGGGAAAACCCTGGCAATTACAGACCTGTCAGTCTTACATCTGTGGTCAGCAATGTTTTGGAAAGAATTCTGAGGGATAGGATTTATGACTATTTGGCAAAGCATAGCGTGATTAAAGGCAGTCAGCATGGCTTTGTGAGGGGCAGATCATGCCTCACTAATCTTATTGAGTTCTTTGGGGGGGTGTCAAGACAGGCCTATGAAGGTCGAGCAGTGGATGTGGTGTATATAGACTTCAGCAAGGCATTTGATAAGGTTCCCCATGGTAGGCTCATTCATAAAGTCAGGAAGTGACTTTACCTTTTTATTTGTACAGTTAACACTTTACATTTATGATTGTAGAACACTAAATGAACAGAAGAAGTCATCCCCTGTTTCTCCCCATACTTAAAGTAAAAGCTTTTGCCACTCTTCAGCACAATTAGTAGTAATTCTTTCTCTTTCAGGTGAGGGGACGTCCAGAACCTCATGTTACATGGTACAAGAATGGACAGCTTGTCCCAAAGAATGATCGGTACATTACTGAGCAAAATACACGTGGAACCTTCAGCCTAGTCATAAAACAAGTGCAAAAAGATGATGCTGGAAAATACACATGTGAAACTGCCAATGTTGCTGGAGTTCGCCAAGTCACTGTGGAGTTAACGGTACAAGGTATGTCCATATGACTAATCAGGTGGAATAATGATTTTGACTCATTACATAACAATTGAAATGAATTGGAAGATTAATCGTTTGCAAGCTGTTGCCTTTTACATATATTACTGCTAAACAGATTCCCTTGTAAGACATACCTTAATTTCCATTTTAGTTTACTTTATACTGTGGTCGCACAGTGGCATTGCTGCCTCACAGCGCCAGGGACCCGGTTTGATTCCACCCTTGAGTGACTGTTTGTGTGGAGTTTACGTATTCTCCCGGTGTTGATGTGGATTTCTTCCGGGTACTCTGGTTTCCTCCTATAGTCTAAAGATGTACAGGTTAGGTGGATTGGCCATGGGAAATGCGAGGTTGTCTTTGGAGGGTTGGTGCAGACTCAATGGGCCAAACGGCCTCTATCTACATTGTAGGGATTCTATCATCCTGATAGGAACATTTTCAATTTTAATATCTGTAGCATTAAAAACTTAGTATCAAACAAGCACTGTGAAAGTTGTCAAAGTTGTCATAGGGAATGAGAGAACTCCAATGGCAAAGAGAAAATATATGAAAGACAGGAAAATTGTGATTCGCTCATGTTACTATCTGAAAAAGAATAAATCTGTTCAGTGAAAAGAGTTTTCTCATGTGCCTTTTTAAAAAAATGTGCATCTATCAAAAACCTCAATCTATAAGGGAAAATAAATCACTTTTTTAAAATGCATAGATTAATTTAGACACAATGGGAAAAATGTATTAATCAACAACTTACAAAGTAATCAAGTTCTTCAAACTTTTTTCCAAAACCTATTTGAGTATCTGAGTTGACTACATAAATCCAAAAGATAAAGTGATCACATCATAAACATGTTGGCTGAGAAGTTGATTCACTTATTACTCCTTTCTTAGAAACTACGTAGTTTCCTAAACTTCCAGAAAGTTCTACGGGAAGTTTGTGCATTTACAAGTACAACTGCAATGCTACCAGACTGAGCGCAGGCAAAGTGTTGCATTTTCACCATTGGGGCAGGAATCTTGAGTGGGGGCCTGTCTCCATGAAAGTGCATGACTTTTGCTCAAGGGAAGTGTTGGGAATTGAGGAGCATGATTGAGTCAGATCTGCTTCCTCCGGATACAGTTCAGAAGTGGGTGAGTACCAAGGTGGACCGGTCCAAAGGCTCGCCTGGGTTCAATAAGACTCTGGCACAGTTTTATAAATTGCTGTCAAGCACTTTAATCCTTGTCGGTCATCCTTCAGCCATTTCCATGGCACCCCATGTGATCCCATGTCATCTCCATGGACATTTGCATACTATCTCTTACAGGCTGGATCTTCGAAGCCATGTGCTGATTAAATAATTAGCTTCCAACAATCAACAGGGGTATACTCATGTACACTTGTTACTGAATAAACCTCTTATTCATGAAACACAGTCAAAGATTTGAAATCCCATGAATTGGATGAATTGTTACAAAAGCAGACAAACTTCTCATCATCAATCATGTAAAAGACAGACAGATCTTTTAAAAAAACCTCTTAAATCTGTCATTCAAAATGTGAACTCAGCATTGTTGCTAAGGTAAGTGGTTTTGGATCTTTTGAAACTCAGCCAAGGTATCTGAATGCACAGGGGTTCCATATATTAACATGCTCAGTTAATCAAAGTGTTGCCTCTCAAACAATATTGCTCTTCAACCCCTCCTCCAATCCACTCCACTCAGCTTGCTTCATTTGGAAAAATTCAAATGACCGTCTGTGTGATGGGCCGTAATTTCCATAGCATAGTTAATATATTAAATGGCTGTGTTTGCTGTCACTGCATTTGCAAGGTGCTCCCACTCTGCACAATTACAGTGCCTGCATAATCACTTTAATAAAATGCTGCTTTGATTGTCCTCATCTTCTACAATTCATTACCATCTCAAGTTTTTAAGCAGCAAGTGTTGTCTATTTCCATCGAATCCCTCAGCTTGGGATTTTGATCTGATTTGGATGCTTGTCGATTGCTGCCTCACTTGAAGTTGAGCTTGCCAGCCCATTCACCTCCCATTCGCTGCTTGTGTCCTCACTGAGGGGTGCAATAAGTGAAGCAAGGAATAGGAGGGTGAGGGGTACAACAGGAGGCAGTGAATGAAGAGGACAATTGGCGCACAACAATGACATCAGCAACGCTGAGGTCCTTTCCAATGTGGATGCACAATTATGACATCAGTAACATTTGTTGTTTCAGTCTATTTGCAGATGATACCGTGATGTTTAGAATTGTAATGATAGCACCTACTTCAATGAAAATTCATTGTTATGACCTTCAGTATGTGTTCCTCTTGTAACTAGCACTTTTATGGATCTTTTTAATGTTAAAGGCGATACTCTGCAACACACAGTAGCTGCTACACTATACAAAGATTTGTACCTAGAAAGTGCATAATTCACACAAAGTATTCAAAATAATTTCAATGTACATTCAAACAATTCAAGTTTGGCTTACTTGAAGTAGTGCTTCTCCAACAACATAGGTAACACGTTGTCTCCAGTTGATGTAGTACTTTCAGAAAGTATTGTCTACCTCTGGGTGACTAAGCAGGCAATCGAATAAATCTTATTGCTGAATGGGCATTGTTCAATATCAAAAGCCTTTTGTTTCAGAAGGTGTGAAACTGCTATTAATGATTGTGAGGCTTTCAGTTTTCAGTCAAACATACTAAATTGCAGCATTCAAAAAATGAGTCCAAAATCCTGAAATCCAATGTAATGGAAATAAATATTCAACCCCATGAGGTAATTGACTGAGTCAAAGGCCATTCCTCACAACTGTTATTCAGGTAATATCCTTTCATTTGAGATTTTCTTTGTTGTATCTATTTGTCAGTGTTTGTGAGTTTTGTAGGTTGGCATATATCGTTTCATTTGGAAACATATGAATTGCTATTAAAACCATATGTCTAGCATTCAGCCAGTCTTCAAGCCTTACACTAATTACTGTTCTATTACATAGAGGCTGAATTGATAGATAGCATTAGTAGGTTCGTGATAAAGATGAATTTCAGACCCACACTTACAGCAATTTCCTCTAGATAATGAGCAGACATGATAGTGCATAGTAGTCCAGGGTGTCTCCCATTAGGAATATGTGACCAGGATCACTGAACATTGGAAAATTTTCAGGTATTATCACTTCATGGAATGAATGCTGAATGCCCAGAACTTGCCTGTAAAAAAGCATATGAACAATGTGCCATCGCGTATTTGGAAATCAAGCAGTTTGTAGTGAGGCAGACATATTCTCTGAATTGCAAATCAGCATAATTTCCCTGACAATTTGTCTGCTCATTCATTAGCATCACAAAAACAGCACTTCACATTTAATTCTTCTGTCAGTTTCACAGTGTTGCTGTATTTGATCATTATTTCTTGTTAAAATCCCAACCAAAAGTTAGGTCTAACAATTACAATTGTAATTATCCCTTACACAACAAAATTGTTAATTGTTAATGGCCGCTATCCAACCTGTCTGCCTCAGATGGTGAATAATTTAATGCAGTTTCATTGCTTCAAAAATAAATTATTGGAGATTTTAATGAATGCCATATACTTTTCCTTGCTGCCTACCTGTTTTCTCTATCCCTCGTAATTTCATTATTGTTCATTTCCTGCCCTCCTTTCTATTGTACTTGAATTGACTCTTGTTCCCTACATTTTTATGCTTCCACTGTTTATTCTTCAATCTTTTATCATTGATTAATTAGATGCAATATTGAGGCAAATTCTTTCACAGAATGTATAAGTCTCTGGCTAGGTCAGCAATTATTACCTATCCTTAAATACTCTTTGGAAAGTATGAGTCCAGTTCCCCTGAATCAACTATTAAGTCCAGGATTTCAAGCTTTCATTGAGTCCAAACTAGTTCATTATCCAGATGACAAGTGTCATCTGTGCCAAGGTTGAACAAGGTGACAGATTTATAATTAGTTGGACATCACAGGCTGAAAGAGGCTATTGGGTTTTACCACAAATTGCTGGGTTGTCCCAACAGCAGGACTTTATTGGCTGCACCCATGTGGCCATCAGCGCGCACAGTGACTGGCCAGTGAGATCCATCAACAGAAAGGACTTGCACTGCCTCAGTGTACAGCTGGTCTGCAACCTACAACAAGACTTTTCTCCATATGCAAAGGGGCCTTCCTCATGGGACCTGCCATGTTCCTTGCAGAAGCTGCCTCAGACCTTCACTCCAGCTCCCTCAGAGCATGGGTGGTTCCTAAAGGAAAAGCGAAGGCCCTCAAAGACAAATCAGCTAATCCCTCTATATGGCCCCCAGACAGAGACTCAAAGGCAGTACACTCAATGCCATCCACTTGGCAGGGTAACTATTGAGGGGACTTCAGTTTTCTGAAGATGTGATTTGGTTTTTGGACCGGCCAAGTGGTACCTTTAAGTGTCCTCCTACAAGGACCTCTGTAATTATGATGAATGTCTGTGCACTCTATAACACGGTTGCCTGGAGAGGTATGGTCCTTGTGGAAAGGGGCAGCTTAGCAAGGAAGGATCAGGGGAACATAGAGTTGTCTCTGTTGCTTGATGAGCTGGTCATCTCCTGTCATCCTCTGGAAAGAGAACTTCCCTCCTGTCTGATATTACCACCGGCATTCTGACACAGCATCAAAATTATGTCTATGTTGCCCTATATGCAGTTCTTATACTTTATTTCACTTCATATTGGTGTAGTGGAAGGCTTTGCTGCCAACCACAGATCTCTAGGACACCAATCACAATGGTGGCTGCCATGCAGTATCTAACTGAATCTGACACTTCATTAGATCCACCCCTGTTCCTACATTCACTGACTCTAAGTGAACAACAAACCATTCATCATTTAGGTTATGGGCTTAGATTACCAAAAGTGTGAACTTCAGTTAGTTTCTTACTGGAGATGAGTTTCTAATCAGAAACCATCCTTGCTCGTATTACATCACCATCATTAGGAAAATTCAATCCTTGGTGTTAGACATGGCAAATGATGTAGGATGTTTCAAAATGGGCAAAAAAGTAAGTAACATGGAAAATGATGTTTCAGATTCAGGGGGACTGTGGCAGTAGGTTGAAGCTGCTCATAAGTGGGCGGCACAGTAGTTAGCACTGCTGCCTCAGAGCGCCAGAGATCTGGGTTCAATTCCTTCCTCAGGCAACTGTGTGTCTGGAGTTTGCACATTCTCCCTGTGTCTGTGTGGGTTTCCATGTTGCAACTGTATAAGACTCTGGTGCGGCCTCATCTGGAGTATTGTGTGCAGTTTTGGTCGCCATACTATAGGAAGGATGTGGAGGCATTGGAACGAGTGCAGAGGAGGTTTACCAGGATGTTGCCTGGAATGGTAGGAAAATCTTATGAGGAAAGGCTGAGGCACTTGGGGCTGTTCTCATTGGAGAAGAGAAGGTTTAGGGGAGATTTGATAGAGGTGTATAAGATGATTAGGGGTTTAGATAGGGTCGACACTGAGAACCTTTTACCGCTAATGGAGTCAGGTATTACTAGGGGACACAGCTTTAAATTAAAGGGTGGTAGGTATAGGACAGATGTTAGGGGTAGATTCTTTACACAGCGGGTTGTGAGTTCATGGAATGCCCTGCCAGTAGCAGTGGTGAACTCTCCTTCTTTATGGTCATTTAAGCGGGCATTGGATAGGCATTTGGAAGTTATTGGGCTAGTGTAGGTTAGGTAGGATTCGGTCGGCGCAACATCGAGGGCCGAAGGGCCTGTACTGCGCTGTATCTTTCTATGTTCTATGTTCTATGTTCTATGCTCCGGTTTCTTCCCACAAACACAAAAATGTGCAGGTTAGATGAATTGGCCATGCTAAATTGCCCGTAGTGTTAGGTGAAGGGGTAAATGTAGGGGAATGGGACTGGGTGGGTTACTCCTTGGAAGGTCGGTGTGGACTTGTTGGGCCTAAAGGCCTGTTTCCACACTGGAAGTAATCTAAATAAGTGTACTTTCAGCTGATGTTAAAAGGCCAAAGGGCCTGTTTCCACACAGTAGGACTTCTCATTATAGGGTGGCACAGTGACTCAGTGGTTAGCACTGCTGCCTCACAGCACCAGAGTCCCGGGTAACTATCTGTGTTGAGTTTGCACATTCTCCCCGTGTTTGCATGGGTTTCCTCCCACAGTCACAAAGATGTGCAGGTTGGGTGAATTGGCCATGCTAAATTGCCCAGGTGCATTAGTCAGAGGGAAATGGCTCTGGGTGGGTTACTCTTCGGAGGGTTGGTGTGGACTGGTTGGGCCGAAGGGCCTGTTTCCACACTGTAGGGAATCGAATCTAATCTAATCTAATCCAAAAAAAACTGTGTGATGTGAGCAGCAATTTAAAATGCAGAGTAATTACATGCAGGGCTTTCTGTTGACAGTGAAGTATAATGAATTTAACAATAGGTACAATGACTAGCTTAATTGATAAACTAATGAATCCAAGTCTTTGAACTGATCAGTTATACTTACGGAAACATGTCTAATCAATTTTTTAAAATATAAAAATACATTTAACATTCATAAATGCATTGTAAAATATATTATGTATTTTAAATGAATGATTTGAAAAGTCAATTACTATTTTATAAATACTACAACACCCTCTTAAACATTGAAGAAGACACCATTGGCAGATTGGAGCTTTGATCACAACAGCACCTCAGTGATGTCATGGACATAATTTTCAAAATGTCTGTTGTTAATATCATCAGTTTTGTGGAGTGCGTGCATTCTGACTGGGAAAAAATTAGAAACTCAGTGTGGGTGAACACTGCAAAGAATGGATAGATTGAAACTGAATAGGATGATGCTTTTGCTTTCCATAAATGCATTAAGCATTATATCCTCCATTCCATCACAATGCATGACATAAATAGAAAAAATGAATCCTATAAATACATTTGAAGTGTATTAATTAACATAACTTGACATAGCTTTCTATTAATACTAATTATGTCTTCAAAAAATTTTAACTATCGTTATAACATTTACAAGTGTCACTGTACTTGTGTTATCACGCACTTAACCTTTGTGCTGTTCTCCTCTTCAGGCAATCACCTCACAAGGTCCGTGCTCTGGCTTTCTATCTGCTTTAGTAGTGCCCTCTGCTGGATTAATAACATTGAATCAGTTACTAAAAATTTGGAAACAGGAAGACAGATGCAGAGAGCTTGGTGGGAAGAACAGTATCAGTATCTGTAAGCCTGACTGAAGCTGTGACTTTAACAGTCCTCATCTAACATTTTGCAGGAATCACCAGGTAGCCATTAAAATGGGATGCCCCTGATAAATTGACTTACCCCATTTCAAGCCAAAACATCTGCTTTGCCTAGCTTAGTTCAATTCTGCAATTTCTCTTTTTTTCTCTTTAATTCACTTTCTGCCTTCTGTTTTTCTTGGATCTTGTTGTTAATCTTTAGCTTCCTCATGGTTATGGTTAACTTTTTCGTTAATTTCAGATTTTTCATCATTTTTCTGCTTTTAGTTTCTTGCCCTGTCTGTTTATGTTTTTAAGTGTTTCATTTTCACTTAATCTACTTTAATTGAGTTAATGATGTCCATGTTACATTTTGAGGATATTGTAATATTTCTATTTTACACTGTATTTCTGTTTGTACTATCGATGTGCAAAATGATTGTTCTTATTTTGCTTGGAAGTGTAAGAGGTATATATTGAACTTAACTATTGTCTTAGCTGGGAACTGATATTTTTAAAATATTGAAGTGAAATTGTATAAGTATAGCTTTTATATCTGTCCTTTCTTCATATGATTGCTTTAGATTGATTGGCACAATTCTGAATCAGGCTGTCTGCTGACCCAGATTCTGTGATTATGATTCCCCACATTCATTTCAGATAGCTGAATTAGATACTGAAAAAGCTGTTAATGACTGTGCCTGACAAGATGTCATCAGGGTCCCCTGTACATTGATTGCTTCGATTATTTCTTTTTCCATGTCGCAGATGTGATTGGTCTGTTTCTGAGGAAACATCCATCTTTTATGGCTAGTCAGGCATTCACATATCTTGGTAGTGTCATTGGATCCATCCTCCATGTTTCAATTGGAAACACAGATCTCTGCCTCTATTAATATTTTGTCAAATTAATCTGTTCACCTCTGTCTATGCTAATGGGTGAGTCAAAGCAGAACACATTTCATGCAGCTTGAACTACCAGATATCCTGTCCCTTTGGTCTTGTTCTTAAAAATGCTTCAGACAAGCTAACTTAACAACAATAATAGTGAAGAAAAACTAAATTTCTGAGATGTAATAATAGTTACATTAGATTCTTTATATTCTTCTTGTTTTCCTTATCACTGCCTAAAAGTCTTCAATGCTTATTTGACATGGGAATGATTTAGTCAAGAGTGTGGTGCTGCAATGATTTACACCTGATCCTTTGCAACAGGTCACGGTGTACTGGGCAATCCAAAATTAATATTTAAATGAAACAATTATTCTTCAATTCTCCCATCAACTGAGAGCAGAATTGTAGAGTTGAACAATTGTATATTAGCCATGCCTCAGTATACTTAACTTGTTATAACATGAGTTAGAATCGGCAGTTCATTGTGTGTTACACTGAACAGATAAGTGCTCCAGAAACTTGACTAAAGCAAATATGACTTTTCTGAATTGTGTTTTTTTTTTAAATTACAGAGGATACTGAAAAGAAATATGGATGGCCTTCCAACACCAATGCTTCCAGGTATATACTTATTTAACAATGTCAATTAATTGTTTGCAGTAAGGATGGAAATCAAAGTTTGGAAATTGATCTTGAACCTATATTCTCAGTAAGAATTGTGTGGGTGGATGCTCAAATCCGCAGGGCATTTATCACCAAAAGCTGACAAGCTAGAAATGCAACCTATATTACTGAGCAAGTGGTGTGGATATTATGAGTTTACCTCTGTTACCAGGTGCTATAGTTTGACAAAGTACTCTTTTGCAGTACACCAGTCAACTCTTTATGTTTATGTTATCTCTTATTTTTTTCCCAATCATTTAATCCTTTCAATGTCACAGCTATAGTTACAATTTCCAAGATTCGTCTTGATGAAGGCAGCAATTCAGTATCTCATCTATTGAGAATGAGTCGAAAGATCCCTATTAAGGTATTGCACCATTGAACTTTGGCCAGCTTCTCCCTCATAGCTCCATAGTTCCCTTTATTCATCAGAAATATTGTCACTTCTGATTGTACCCTCTCCCTCTCAAATTGCAGATTCAAGCTTATTGTATTATGGTCACTACTTCCCAATGGGTCCTTCACTTCGAGGTCCCTGACCAATTCTGGTTCGTTTCACAATACCAGATCCAGAATTGCCTTCTCCTTGGTCGGCTCCAGCACCAGCTGTTCTAAGAATCCATCTCTGAGGCACTCCACAAAGTCTCTTTCTTGAGGTTCAATACCATCCTGATTCTCCCAGTCTACCTGCATGTTGAAATCCCCCATAACAACTGTAGGAACATTTTTGCAACAGGCCAATTCAGCCCCTGATTTAACTTACATCTAACATCCAGATGACTGTTTGGAGGCCTGTAGATAGCTCCCAAGAGGGTCTTTTTTACTCTTAGTATTTCTCAGCTCTATCCACACTGACTCTACATCCCCTGATTCCATGTCCCCTCATGCAACGGATTGAATATCATCCCTTACCAACATGGCCACCCCACCCCCTCTGCCCGTCAGTCTGTCCTTACGATAGCACGTGTAGCCTTGGATATTCATTTCCCAGACCCTGTCCACTTGAAGCCACGTCTCAGTTATCCCCACAATATCGTATCTGCCAATTTCCAAAAGAGCCTCAAGCTCATCCATCTTATTTCTAATGCTTCGTGCATTCATGTATAGTATTTTTAATTTGTTCCTGCCCTCACCCTTCCCATCAACTCCTATTTCACTCAACCTTACAGCATGATCCCTTTCTGAGTTTTCTGCCTCATTGATACAGTTGTCTTTCTTGACTTCTCTTGTTCTAACTTTCCCTCCAATTTCCTTCTTAAGCATCCAGTTTATCCCCTCCCCCCGCTACTTAGTTTAAACATAGCTGTGTTGCAGTAGCAAACCTGCCTGCCAGAATGCTGGTCCCTAACCTATTAAGGTGCAAACCATCTCTCTTGTAGAATTTATGCTTACCACAAAACATATCCCAGTGAGCCAAGAATTTAAATCCTTGCTTCCTGTCCCAGTTCCCCAGCTACACATTCAAGTCCATTATCTCCCTGTTTATGGCCTCACCAGCCTGAGGAACTGGAAGTAAACCGGAGATAAGCACCTAGACGTCCTACTTTTCAGCCTTCTTCCTAGTTCTCCGAAGTCCCACTGTAGTATGTTCCTCCTCTTCTTCCCGACATCATTTGTTCCGACATGTATCACCACCTCTGGCTCTTCACCTCTGTCCTTGAGGATTTCCTGCACTCTGTCTGTGATGTCTTTAACCCTGTCACCAGGAAAGCAACACACCACCCTTAAATCCCGTCTGCTGCCACAAAAACCCCGGTCAGTTCCTCTCACTATGGAGTCCGCTATTACCGCGGCTCTGTGCGATGTCCGACTCTTCCACTCTGCCTCCATGCCAACTTTTGATTGACAGACCTGGCCACCTCGCGGACTGGCAGTGTCATCTGTCTCTACTGTTTACAAAAGATTCAATTTGTTCCTGACAGGTACTTCCCCCAGGGTCTCTTGCACCTGTCTCCTCTCTGCCTTCCTCATCGTCTACTCTCTTCAGCTCTCTTCTGGTACGATTGGTGTAATAACCTCGCTGAAGGTCTTGTCCAGAAAGATCTCATTCTCTCGGATGAGCCTAAGATCCTCGAGTTCTTTCATCAGCGCTGCAATATGCTCTGTCAGTAGCTGAACATGCACACACTTTCCACACTTATATGAGCCAGACACACCAAAGTCGTTGACCTCCCACATCAAGCACTTAGCACACTGAACCAGCTGGGCAGTCATGTCTTCACCCTCTTCAACTGTGGCGTAATCACTTCACTCAACCTCCTTGTCAAAGACTCCTGAGCTAAAGCCTCACTCTTCAATCCACAGGAACTTCCTTTGACCCTATTTTTTGGGCAAATCTGTGGACTTTTAATTTAGGTTAGAGGACGAGGCCCTGCTTTGTAGGACCTGGGGTCTAGAACATACCCACTCAAATAACAATCACTTACCTTCCCAACCGGCTTTGCGCTCTGCCTTCACTTCCGCCCAGCTCCCGCCGCTCTCTGATGCGAAAAAGGTCGTAGTAGTCTGGCTGTCAGTTCAGCAATGTTCTTGATGTATGGTAACGTGGCTAGTCCTTTGGGTTGTGGCATGTTCTCATTGCATTGTCTTTCCCTTAGGCACCTGTTGATGAAATTGCAGGGATATCTGTTTTTGGCTAATACATTGTAAAGGTGTTCTTCTTCCTCTTTTTGCAGTTCTGGTGTGCTGCAGTGTGTTGTGGCCCTTTTGAACAATGTCCTGATGCAACTTCTTTTGTGTGTGTTGGGGTGGTTGCTTTCATAGTTCCGAACTTGGTCTGTGTGTGTGGCTTTCCTGTATTCCTTTGTGGTGAATTCTCTGTTCGGGGTTCTCTGTACCATCACGTCTCGGAATGGGAGTTGGTTGTTCTTTCTTCCTCTCTAGTGAATCTGATTTCTGTGAGTGTATCGTTGATGATCCGGTGTGTGTTTTCTATTTCTGTGTTTTTAATGACTACAAAGGTGTCATCTATATATCTGACCCAGAGTCTGGGTTGAATTTGCGGTAAGACTATTTCTTCTAACCTTTGCATTACCGCTTCTGTTATGAAGTGTGTTGTGAGGCACAGGTCCAGTAGTTTGAGTATGCAGTCTTTGTTGATAGGTTCCCCGTCTTGTTGTCTGTTCTGTATGTCCAGCAGGTATGTGTTATGGTGTCCTCTCTGTTGTGTGTTAGTTTGTCCATTTTTTTCTTTTAGTGCGTTTTTTTGCGGTGTGTGGTCCTGTTCTGTCCTATGGTGACGGCCTGTTCTATCGTCCGGATCTATTTCTGATTGGTGGTTTTTGAAATTGACGATTTTTGGCACACAATTTCTTGTCTGTATTTGTGAAGTCTGTTGTGTGTGTCTGTAATCATTACCTGGATCATCCTGAATACGTTCTGTCTGGCTGTGTCCCTGGCTTGTGCTTTGTTGACTGGTGGCCTATATCGATTCTTTCGGCATTCGTGCAGGAACTGTGCAAGAAAAAATGGCCAAAACTAACAGACAACAGAGAGGACACCACAACACATACCTGGCTTAAAAACCTCTCCCACAGACAGCTCACAGACTCGGAAGGAACAATACTGGCCAAGGGACTCAACAATAACCACAGGGACACCAAGACAGCAGACTTCCTAGCAGCATAATATTCCAGATGCGGTCTCACCAGGGCCCTGTACAGCTGCAGAAGGACCTCTTTGCTTTTATACTCAATTCCACTTGTTATTAAGGCCAGCATGCTATTAGCTTTCTTCACTACCTGCTGTACCTGCATGCTTGCTTTCATTGATTGATGTACAAGAACACCTAGATCTCATTGTACTGCCCCTTTACCTAACGACTCCATTTAGATAGTAATCTGCATTCCTGTTCTTGTCACCAAAGTGGATAACCACACATTTATCCACATTAAACTGCATCTGCCATGCATCCGTCCACTCACCTCGCCTGTCCTAACATCCTCCTCACATTTCACCCTGCCACCCAGCTTTGTGTCATCAGCAAATTTGCTAATATTACTTTTAATACCTTCATCTATATCATTAATGTATATTGTAAAAAGCTGCGGTTCCAGCACTGATCCCTGCGGTACCCTACTGCTCACTGCCTGCCATTCCGAAAGGGAGCCATTTATCACTATTCTTTGTTTCCTGTCAGCCAACCAATTTTCAATCCATGTCACTATTTTGCCCCTCATACCATGTGCCCTAATTTTGCTCACTAACCTCCTATGTGGGAATTTATCAAAGGCTTTTTGAAAGTCCAGGTACACTACATCCACTGGATCTCCCTTGTCCATCTTCAGAG
Source organism: Hemiscyllium ocellatum (assembly GCF_020745735.1). Classification (NCBI taxonomy): domain Eukaryota; kingdom Metazoa; phylum Chordata; class Chondrichthyes; order Orectolobiformes; family Hemiscylliidae; genus Hemiscyllium; species Hemiscyllium ocellatum. Next base: position 60,226,965 of record NC_083407.1, on the reverse strand, counting down.
TTACATCCTCAAAAAATTCCAGAAGATTAGTCAAGCATGATTTCCCCTTCATAAACCCATGCTGACTCTGACCTATCCTGTTACTGCTATCCAGATGTGTCATAATTTCGTCCTTTATAATTGACTCCAGCATTTTTCCCACCACTGAGGTCAGACTAACTGGTCAATAATTCTCTGTTTTCTCTCTCCCTCCTTTTTTAAAGAGTGGGACAACATTAGCCACCCTCCAATCTGCAGGAACTGATCCTGAATCTATAGAATATTGGAAAATGATTACCAATGCGTCCATGATTTCTAGAGCCACCTCCTCAGTACCCTGGCATGCAGACCATCAGGTCCCGGGGACTTAACAGCCTTCAGACCAAACAGTCTCTCCAATACCATTTCCTGCCTAATGTAAATTCTCTTCAGTTCATGTCCTTCAGCCACTATTAAATCTGGGAGATTGCTTGTGTCTTCCCCAGTGAAGACAGATCTAAAGTACCAATTCGACTCTTCTGCCAGTTCTTTGTTCTCCATAATAAATTCACCCGTTTTTGACTTCAAGTGACCAATTTTAGTCTTAACCAATTTTTTTCTTTTCACATACCTAAAAAAGCCTTTACTATCCTCCTTTACATTTTTGGCCAGTTTACCTTCATACCTTATTTTTTCTTTGTGTATTTTCTTTTTAGTTATCATCTGTTGTTCTTTAAAAGCTTCCCAATTCCTGCCTCAGGTGACTGTCTGTGTGGAGTTTGCATGTTCTCCCCGTGTCTGTTTGGGATTCCCCCCACAATCCAATGATGTGCAGGTCAGGTGAATTGGTCATACTAAATTGTCCATAGTGTTCGGTGCATTAGTCAGGGGTAAATATAGGTTAGGGGAATGGGTCTAGGTTGGTGTGGATTCTTGGGTTGAAGGGCCTGTTTCCACACTGTGGGAATGTAACCATTAGAAAAAAGGAGATTGGGGGGGGGGGGACCTGATTGAGGTCTACAAAATCATGAAGGGTATAGAAAGGGTGGATAGAGATAAGCTTTTTATCAGGGCGAGGGATTCAATAACATTCATGGTGAGAGGAAAAACGATACACGTGGAAAATACTTTACACAGAGGGTGGTAGGTGTTGGAATGTGTTGCCAGCAGAGATAGTAGAGGGAGGTATGGTAGATTCACTTAAGGTGCATCTGGACAGATGCATGAGTAGGTGGGAAGCAGAGGGATACAGATCCTTAGGAATTGGGCGAGAGGTTTAGAATTAGAATCCCTACAGTGTGGAAACAAGACCTTTGGCCCAACGTGGCCATACCAACCCTCGAAGAGTAACCCACCCAAACCCATTCCTCTACATTTACCCCTGCCTAAAGCACCCAGCTGACATGTCCCTGAACACTATGGGTGATTTAGTACGGCCAATTCACCTAACCTGCACACCTTTGGATTGCGGGAGAAAACCTATGCAGACACACAGAGAATGTGCAAACTCCACACAGGCAGTGCCCGAGGCAGGAATTGAACCCGTGTCCCTGGTGCTGTGAGGCTGCAGTGCTAACCACTGAGCCACCGTACTGCCCTGCTGTGGATTTGGATCGGCACAAGCTTGGAGGGCCGAAGGGCCTGTTCCTGGGTTCTAAATGTTCTTTGTTCTTTGTTCTGAAAACCAGCCCTGTGACGTGGCTTTGAAGTGAATGTCCCCTGGTGTCTCAAGACTAAGAGAGCACATTGTGCTCAGCATATTGTCTGAGCAAACCATTGCATGGTCTAATTTTGTCTGATTTATATTCCACAGTTCTTATTGTGGAGGTCAAAATTCTGTAGACTTTGTTGCTTGCAGCTTGTTCATCATCATTTATATCCCTATCACTCATTTTTCCTTCAATGTGTAACACATTCTATTTCTTTGTATACAATTTATTCTCATTTTCTTGCAGATTACAAATTTTCTGCAACTCATTCTATGATTTCTGAGTTGTCAACCAGAGTTCGACTCTCAATTTGTTTACTATCTCCTGGAAACATAGAAAATTGAGTATCTGAGTTCAAATTATTGATATAAATTAGTGATAGTATCAACACACATCTTTATATAATCCAACTGAGTATATTCTTGCAACGAGAAAGAACTATTCTGACCAATGTTTTACATGTTTCAGTCAAGTCATAGAGTCATAGAGGTGTACAGCATGGAAACAGACCCTTCGGTCCAACTCGTCCATGCTGACCAGATATCCCAACCTAATGTAGTCCCACTTGCCAGCACCTGGCCTATATCCCTCCAAACCCTTCCTATTCATATAACCATCCAGATGCCTTTAAATGCTGTAATTGTACTAGCCTCCACTACTTCCTCTCACAGCTCTTTCCATATATGCACCACCCTCTGAGATTTTGCAATCAGCAAGTATCACAAGTGTTCACTATTCAGAGCATTATTAACGTTTGTGTGCAACTTTGTCAAGTGCGTCCTTGAAGTCCAATGAAGGCCATGTTTACCATAATCTACATGGGACATTGTATTTTTTAAGAAATCCAGAAAGTAGGTCAGGCAAGATTTTCTTCTCTGGAGTCCACCAGTACTACTTACATTATTCTGTACAGATAATCTTCAATTTTATGCCTATAACCAATTCTGTTATTTCACATAGGTTTCAAATTACAGTCTCATCCCATTTTGAATACAAGCATCATATTGACCTATTTCTAATCTTATAGCTCTTCTACAATGTCTAAGAGCTCCTTCATGATTATTGTCAAAACTTCACTTCTTCTAAATTTCCTTTAGCACTTTGGAATAAATGTACCCTATTCCTAGGTATTTAATCCTATCTATTATCCAGAATGTCCAGCTTTCTTACATCAAAAGCATCCCTGCATTAACTCTCATTTGGGGAGACCTGTGGGCTCCTGCCTTCCCATGGAGGCATGGGGTGAGGGGGGCACAGTGTGGGTGAGTGTCAAAATGGCAGGGGTGGTTAATGTGGATTTTGACCAGGTATTTTACCAGATTCGACAATGTTTACATTGTTCCTCATAACATAAGAAACCAGATGCGGATAACATGATATTGAAGGATTCAACAGACATTTTTGGAGAGATCTGAGAGCACTGGAGAGGGTGCAGGAAAATTTACCAAGATGTTGCCTGCACTGGAGAGTTTTAGTTATGAAAGGAGATTGGACAGACTGGTGTTGTTTTCCATGGAGCGGAGGAGACTGAGGGGGGACATGATTGAGATGCATGAAAGTTATGAGGGGCACAAACAGGTGAGAGAGAATGAACTATTTTTCTTGGTGGAGGGATCAATGATCAGGGGAATAGATTTCAGGTAAGGGGCAGGAGATTCAGAGGGGATATGAAAATAATCTTATTCATTTAGATAGGTAGGAATCCAGAACTCACTGCCTGTAAGGGTGGTGGAGGCAGAAACCTTTGTAACATTAAAGAAGTATTTAGATGTACACAAGCAATGCCAAGGCACACAGGGATATGGGCCAAGTGCTGGAAGATGGGATTCGAATAGTTTGGTGATTGGTTTTGACTGGTGCAGACTCGATGAGTTGAAGGCCTTTTTCTCTGCTGGAGTTTTCTATGACTATGACATTTAGTACAGTGGGCTTTTACCTGCATTCACAAGCTGAGACGTGTCTGGGCTTGTATTAAGCCTTTCAGTTATATCAGATTTTGGGTTTTCAGTAGTGTTCCATACTTCAAATAGTCCCAGTTAAGATGGTGACCCCCAGGTCACATGCTGTAATGGATTGATCATATCATGAGCATGGATCTTAAAGGCATGTTGGAGTATTGACCATGAGACATAACACAATATGGGCATGAGGGTGGGTTTGGAGCAATAACTGGCATGTAACTGGTTTAGAGAGTATAAGGTGGATGTTTGGTGTGGAGTATAAGTCTTTGAGGACAATACAGCATCTAAAATAAGTGGTATGAAGTCCCAGAGAAACAAGGCTAACTTGTTTCTGCACTTGCCATCCCAGTAGTTGCCTTGGATTTGCTTCCAGATTCATCAGGCCTGATTCTATCCTGCTCCAACATCCCTGGAGCAAAGATTGAGTCCAACTAGGCCCTTCTAAGTTAAGATAGGCCTGTTGAGTTGGGAAATTTTCCAACTCGACTTTACTGCTTCAGCGAAAATTTTACATTATGATTGTAATGAGAAAGAATGTAATTAATCTCTTGTGTTTCATGTCGCACTGAATTGAAGAGATATGTGAGATTGGCACAAAGCAATCCAAAGAATCTTGTGGGATGGTAGTAGTGTCCCTATCTCTGATACAATTAGTCTGAATTCAAGACCCACCAAGGGATGTGATTACCACAGGGGTGTGTCATAACATGTCCAAATAGGTTGACTATGTTCCTTTCAAAGCTATGTGGCACACTTGCTTCCATCACAGCTCAGATCAGTTAACACCATGGCTGGTGAATCAAACTTGAAATCATTTTCTCTGTTGGCCTTAGTACAAGTTGCTTTGAGAAACTAAACCGTCTCAAGAATTATGAGAGGCAACAATGTTTCTATGGCTGAAGGTATGTTAATGATTTAAGGAAATTACAGTGTGTTTGCAAAACTTTGCTTGATGTTAGCAAATCCAGCATTGAATTGATAACATAAAATACAGTCTTATCTAAATGTGGATGGCTATGCTGATGCTAATATGTTTAATACCCGCTGTTCAAATGCATGGAAGCCTACAGTGAAGTTGCCTCAACATCAGGAAATAAGAGAGATGGTCTGAACTTAAGGAGAAAAGAATTATCCTTCCCATTTGCAATGAACAGAAGTGCTCAATTTGGGTGGACAGAAATAATAAATCCAGCAAAGTGTAATGAGGAGAAAAATGCCTTTCTTTGCCGCAGATCTCTGTGACTGTATGACATTTATTACAACTGATTTTTATATGCATTCACAAGTAGAGATGTGTTTGAGGGAGTATTAGGCTATTTAGTTATATTAGATCTTATGTTTTCATTAAAGTGCCACTACACTAAAAGGTCCTTAATAGTTTAGGATCATTATTTCATACTTATCCAATATTTTTATTAATATTCTCAAATGTACAAAGTGACAGGATTCTAAGACAGTGTGCATTCATTTGCTAAATCAAACATCACTATGATAACTTGCTGGATTTAAAAAAAAAATACAGAAGAGAGGGTTAAGTTGTAATCTTTTATTTGCAGAAGTGGAACATTATGATCTAGAAACATTATAAATTTCTGACCTGTTCTTCATTTACATTTCTGACAGCTTTATTACATGGAAGAACTGATTTTATCTGATACCTGTGATTTGTGGTTAAAAATATGGTTTCCAACCAGCATGTGGTGTGAAGATGGCCCAGATTTGAGAGAAATACTCACATTTTATGTACCAATTGGGCACATCATTCAAACTGTATATTTGTAATATCATAGAAGAATATTAACTGTATCTTGCTATGAATCAGAAGTGCACAGCACAAAGTTTTTAGTATTTGAAATGATAGGCTCTAATGTTGTATTTGAAGTTTCGGCTCATGTTATGAAAAACATTTCAGGACCTCCCATGTACAAATTAATTGGAAAGAATGGAAAAATCCATTAAGAATGCTCATTGCTCTCAACCTGCATTTATTCCCTCAGCAAGCCTTTTACTGTCTTGCACAATCAAGTGACAGTGGGAGAAAAAACCCACAGGTCATTTCTACTTCTATTCATACCACCAGCGATCCAAGAGATGGCCAGGAAAGAGGTTACATAGAACATAGAATATAGAACAATACATAGTTTCTGGGACAATGGCAGAAGGCATGTGCTCCTTTTTCACAGAGAAATGCGCAATGATGAGCACTTCTCAGCCTTCAAATCCTGAACTGATTTTCTACCTAAGCCCTTTTGAGATTTTTTTTCAGGTCTCTTTTGGTTCTTCTAAATGTCCTTTCATTTCTTTATTTGCTTCAGTGAGTGTTCTGTTTCTTGCCCTTGCAGAGGTAAGTTTTCCTTTTAGTTGGTGACCTTGCACCTTACAGTGAAGGAGGCTTAGACCTTGAAATTTTTGTCGGTGGGATAAGATGGGTTCAGTGGTCACACTGGGTTCAGGTCAGCTGACAGAAATCATGCACAATCTATTTAAGGGAAATCCAGTCTACCAGTTGATCCCATGTTGATCAGCTCTATTTCTGAAACAGGGCTTTTCAAGAGAAGTACTAGAGGCCAAAATGCAAGTATTCCATATAATTTTTCAAAACATTTCAAACTTTTCAAATAATAATTCCAAGGAGCTGTGTAAATTTTAACTCATGTATCAACTATTTAGGAAATGACTTAACTCCTAATGATTGAGATAGTTTGTTATATCTCATAAAGTAAATCAGGGATTGTTATATTGACATGTTAAAGACGAAGCATTCGTTAAAGGTGATAACTGTCAATAAAATTTATTTTCACGTTATATGGAGCTGTATTTTAGTTTCAGTAATCAGCCTGACCTCCCTGGGCTCGATTCTCTGTCAGAAAACTAGAGGTAACCATAGCGGACCCCAGAAGAGATTTTTGAGGACATGGCGAATTCAAAACATTTCCTCTCAAAACAATTCATCCCACCACAATCTAATTAGGAATAGTGACCTTGTAAAGTGACCATGTTGGACCAATGGGAGCAATGGGCATGCCTCTATAGGTTGGCGAACATAAGGACACCTCAAGATGGAAGTGGCCTCTGAAAACTTGTTAATGGGATAAAGTCATAGTTCCAGAGAGGGATTCTGTCCATGGGATAGCCTGCAATCATGGTTGTGCCTGAACCATGGTGGATCTATCCATGCATTAAAGTTGGAAATGAAAATATAAAAGAAAAAGGTATATCGAAGATATAAAAATTTGTTTATATAAGCTTCTGCCTTTGGCTAGAAGATATAAGAGTTTGAATATGAGAGAGTTCAAGAACGGCTTCTTTCACATTGTTATAAGACTTTTGCAGGTACCTCTCAAATATTAATTCTGATCTCTCTCTCTCTCTCTCTGCACCTTCTCTGTGGCTGTAATGCTGTATTCTGCGCTCTGTTCTGCTACCCTGATGCACTTTGTATGGTACCATCTGCCTGTATAGGATGCAAAACAACACATTTCACTGTATCTCAGTATGCGTGACAACAATAAATCAACCAATCAAGAATGTAAATCAGCTACCATGAGTGTCCCCCACCACCACCACCAACCAATCACCCCCCCACCCACCTTTCACTGGCATGCTGCAGAGAGGGTGATCTGGAAAACCCAAATAGCATATGATGGGTCCCTCTATTAACACTTCAATTGTCTACCCACCAATGCAAGACGGTAGCTGCTAACCTTGCCCACTCTCCTCATAAGCTACCTCCTGAAAATAAGCTGGAGTTAGGAACCTGTAGGCAGACTGGCATGTCAGCTGGTAACTGAAATTCGCTGCCAACCATCTTCCAAGCCCATCATCCCTTGGGATGGAACATCTCCCCGTGGTATTTGCACAGGCATTCAATGATAGCATTTTCACAGGGGCTGCACAGACTATTAAATTGGCGACCAAGTACATTGGAGGCCCACATTGGGGTAAAGGTACATTTCAGTGCTTCTTTTTCAGCAGCTTGGGATATTAGAAGCAAAACACAATTTGCAGATCCTTGGCAAACATTTTAACCACTTTCAGCCTTGCTTTGTCTAAACCTTTTCAAATATGTTTTTCAGATTAATTTATAAGTTTAAGTATTCAGCTCTCAACCCTTGCCTTGTTGCTCAGTTATGCTATAAATGGTCCAGTAACAGGATCAACATTCTGGAATGTTTTTGAGTCATGACTGAAGAGCCTTCCAATTTTGGCTCTCTCTTTCGCAAGACCAAACTAACAAATTTATTCACCCTGTGGCCAGCATCATCAGGTGTATGGAACTCTGTACCAGAATTCACCCTCAATATCTTGCAGACATTTTAGGATGCAGTGTGGTATTTCCTGAGAAAAGCAAAATACTCACTTGGTCTTGGATGTTTAACACAGCTGTTTGAAGAGCTTTCCAAATCCAAGACCATATACTTCTTCATCTCTTCCCACCCTACCTCCTGTAAAAATGCCATTCCATGTTCCCAATTCCTCCGCCTACACCTTATCTGTTCCCAGAATGACCAATTACCCCTGAGGAAATCCCAGCTGGCTTCCTCCTTCCAAGATCACAATATCCCTTCCCATGTGGTCGATGATGCCCTCCAGCTCATCTCCTCCATTTCCTACATCTCTGCCCTCAAACTCCACCCTTCTAATTGCACCAAGCATAGAACCCTCACCAGTCCTCACCTTCCACCCCACCAACCTCCACATACATCTCATCATCCTCCGCACCACCTGTCACCTACAAACGGACCCCACCACCAGATACATTTTTCCCTCTCCATCCCTATCAGCAATCCAGAGAGACCATTCCCTCCACAACTCCCGCATTAGGTCTACACACCCTCATCAGCCCACACCTCACAACCAGCACCTTTCCCTGCCACCGCAAGAAATATAAAACCTGCTCCCACACCACCCCCTTCACCTCCGTCCAAGGCCTCAAAGGATCCTTCCACATCCAACAGAAATTTACCTGTACTTGCACCAATGTCAACTACTGTATTCATGACACCCAATGTGGTCTCCTCTACGTCGGAGATACAGGAAGCTTACTTGTAATTCATTTCAGAGAACATCTCTGGAACACCCACACCAACCAACCCCACCGCCCAATGGTGAATACTTCAACTCCTCCTCCCACTCCACCAAGGGCATGCAGCTCCTGGGACTCCTCGATCAGCAAACCCTCACCAACCGATGCCTAGAGAAAGAATGCCTCATATTCCGCCTTGGGACCCTGCAACCACTCAGGATTAATGTGGATTTTACCAGTTACCTCATTTCCCTTCCCCCCACATTATCCTAGTCCCAAGCCTCCAACTCGGCACCACCCTCCTGACCTATCTATCACCTTACCCATCTATCCACTCCACCCTCCTCTCCGACCTATCACCTTCTCCCTCACCTTCGTCTACATCGTATTCTCAGCTACCTTATCCCCAAACCCTCCCCCACCCCCACCCCCCTTAACTCTCAGTCCCCCGGCCCACAAGCCTCATTCCTGATGATGGGTTTAGGTCCGAAACGTTGATTCTCCTGCTCCTCAGATGCTGCCTGACCTGCTGTGCTTTTCAGGACCACAATCTCGACTCTGATCTCCAGCATCTGCAGTCCTCACTTCCTCCATATAGATATCTTCACAGAATATCCTTTTGCAAACCTTTTGCAAATGGACTGCAGCAATTCAAGAATGCATCTCAACAGCACCTTCCCAAAGGCAATTAGAGTTGGACATTAAATGCTGATGCAGCCAGTGAATTCCACATTCCCTGAGTGAATAAAAATACCTCCAGCAAAAAATTCTGACTTCAAAAATCTACATGTGTTCCTGGAAATCTGACTTTATATGAAAATTCTTTAAATGAGACATAGAATCTGTGTTAAAACCAGAGTGTGTTCCATCAGGCTTTTCTTAGCAGGAACAAAATCAAGACATTATATTGGTGCCCTGCAGTTCAAAATAGAGTACTTTAAATGAATAACTTCCTGCAATTGATAAATTGAATCACTGTGGAAGTGAGTTGGAACATACTGATATATGAGGAAAATGTAAGACGTTACTGATTGCACCTCCTCCAGCAGAGCTTCAATTGTGGAGCTGGGTGAATATTGCTAAGGAGCCAATGCTCATCAGACTGTGAGCCTCTTAGAGTCATAGAGCTGTACAGTACAGAAACAGACCCTTTGGTACAACTTGCCCATGCTGACCAGATATCCTAAATTAATCTGGTCCCATTTGCCAGCACATAGTCCATATCTTTCAGAACCCTTCCTGTTCATATACCCATCCAGATGCCTTTTAAATGTTGTAATTGTACCAGCCTGCATCACTTCCTCTGGCAGCTATTCCATACACCAACCACCCTCTGCATGCAAAAGCAGGCTATTAGGTCCCTTTTAAATCTTTCCCCTCTCAGCTGAAACCTATGCCTTCTCGTTCTGGACACCTCCACCCCAAGGAAAAGACCTTGTCTATTTACCCTATCCATGCCCTGCATTATTTTATGAACCTCTGTAATGCCACCCCTCAGCCTTTGACTCTCCAGGGAAAACAGCCCCAGCCAATCAGCCTCTCCCGATAGCCGCATCCCTCCAACCCAGGCAACATCCTTGTAAATCTTTTCTGTACACTTTTAAGTTTCACAAAAACCTTTCTGTAGGATGGAGACCAGAATTGCTGGAGCCCTTGCTCATTCTTTGTGGCATTGTGAACGCTGTTTGATAGTGTCTGTTTGGAGGAGCACTATGCCCCTTCTTACTTGCTGTCGCCACCTGCAGGGTCCACTTGAGGCACCTGGTCATTGGGGATACTCCTTGTGGCTGCAGGGGTTCTCTGTTTCACTATCTGTTCAGGGTTGAGGGGGATAAATGTTGGGGAACAGAGTTCACTGGGTACCTGGCAGACTTGTGGGGAAGGAGTCTGAGGTTAGTTGCAGCAGTCCCTTCACAGGTCAGAGCAGGTCAGCTGTTGAATTCAGCCCTGACTTGTGCGCTGGGAGTTGCTGCTGAGCTCAGTCCTGGAAGTGCCCCATCCTCTGAGTAGGAAAGAAGCTACTGAGCTCCAAGCTGACTGGCACCCTATGAAGCAGGGGATGGCCCTGTTGTCAGGACGAGACAAGTGCTGGGGGCAATGACAGTGTCTGGGTGGACACTGGGTGGTTAGGGTACCGTTTTGGCAAGTGGCTCAGTGTCTAGGAAGGGGGCATCCCTGCTGCAAATCTCTCGCAACAATATGGCACAGGTCAAGGCAGTGAGCAGCCTCAAGTGTAAGAAATGGTGAGGTTGTACTAGATGGGCCAGGTACTCCATATTACGTACAGAAAACAACAAATGCTGTAGATCACAGTGGGTCAGACAGTAATTGTGGAGTGAAAGGAAGCTAACATTTCGAGTCTAGATGAGTCTTGGATGCTGTGTGACCCAATGTGATTTCCAGCTTTTTTTTATTTTCAGTACCTGCAGTATTCCAGCATCTGCAGTAATTTACTCCTACAATGTGCATTATGCAGTCAAACCTTGCTAACCTGTCTCCCATGGGAAACTTTGTTGAATGTCAGGCAGCATCCAAGGAGCAGGAGAATCGCGTTTCGGGCACGAGCTCTTCTTCGGGACTCATGCCCGAAACATCGATTATCCTTCTCCTTGGATGCTGCCTGACCTGCTGCGCTTTTCTAGCAACTCATTTTTAGCTCTGATCTCCAGCATCTGTAGTCCTCACTTTCTTCTAGAACCTTGTTGAATGCCTTACTGAAGTCCACATAGAGCGGTAGATGTGATCTATATGGACTTCAGTAAGGCTTTCGACAAGGTTCCCCATGGGAGACTGATTAGCAAGGTTAGATCTCATGGAATAAAGGGAGAACTAGCTATTTTGGCACAGAACTGGCTCAAAGGTAGAAGACGGAGGGTGGTGGTGGAGGGTTGTTTTTCAGACTGGAAGCCTGTGACCAGTGGAGTGCCACAAGTATCAGTGCTGGGTCCTCTACATTTTGTCAATCATATAAATGATTTGGATGTGAACATAAGAGGTATAGTTAATAAGTTTGCAGATGACACCAAAATTGGAGGTGTAGTGGACAGCGAAGAAGGTTGCCTCAGATCAGATGGGCCAATGGGCTGAGAAGTGGCAGATGGAGTTTTATTCAGATAAATGCGAGGTGCTGCATTTTGGGAAAGCAAATCTTAGCAGGACTTATAGACTTAATGGTAAGGTCCTAGGGAGTGTTGCTGAACAAAGAGAGCTTAGAGTGCAGGTTCATAACTCCTTGAAGGTGGAGTCACAGGCAGATAGGGTAGTGAATAGGGCGTTTGGTATGCTTTGCTTTATCAGTCAGATGATTGAGTACAGGAGTTGGGAGGTCATGCTGCGGCTGTACAGGATATTGGTTCGGCCACTGTTGGAATATTGCGTGTGATTCTGGTCTCCTTCCTATTTGAAAGATGTTGTGAAACTTGAAAGGGTTCAGAAAAGATTTACAAGGATGTTGCCAGGTTTGGAGGATTTGAGCTATAGAGAGAGGCTGAACAGGCTGGGGTTGTTTTCCCTGGAGCGTCGGAGACTGAGGGGTGACCTTATGAAGGTTTACAAAATGATGAGGGGCATGGATAGGATAAATAGACAAAATCTTTTCCTGGGGTCGGGGAGTCCAGAACTAGAGGGCATAGGTTTAGGATGAGAGGGGGAAAAATATAAAAGAGACCTAACGGCCAACTTTTCCAAGCAGAGGGTGGTATGGAATGAGCTGCCAGAAGAAGTGGTGGAGGTTGGTACAATTGCAACATTTAAAATACATTTGGATGGGTATATGAATAGGAAGGGTTTAGAAGAATATGGGCTAAATGCTGGCAGGTGGGACTAGATTGCGTTGGGATATGTGGTCAGCATGGACGGGTTGGACCGAAGGGTCTGTTTCCATGCTGTACATCTCTATGACTCTATGTGTATGGTGTTGGAAAAGGAGACAGCATCCAAGGAGCAGGAGAATTGACTTTTCGGACATAAGCCCTTCATCAGGAATGAGGCTTGTGGGCTGGGGGTGCTGAGAGATAACTGGGAGGGTGTTGGGGTTGGGGGAAGGTTGCTGAGAATGCAACAGGTAGATGAAGGTGAGGGGGAAGGTGATGGGTCTGGGGGTGGGTGTGGAGCGGATAGATGGGAAAGGTGATCAACAGGTCAAGAGGGCGGTGCCGAGTTGGAGGCTGGGGATTGGGATAATGTGGGGGGAGGTGAAATGAGGAAACTAGTGAAATCCACATTGATCCATGTGGTTACACGTTCCCAAGGTGGAATATGAGGCATTCTTTCTCCAGGTGTCAGCTGGTAAGGTTTGTCGAGGCAGGGGGCCCAGAAGCTGCATGTCCTTGCTGGAGTGGGAGGGGAAGTTGAAGTGTTCAGCAACGGGGCGGTGGGGTTGGTTGGTGTGGGTGTCCCAGAGATGTTCTCTGAAACTATCTGCAAGTAGTATCCTGTCCCCAATGTAGAGGAGACCACATCAGTGCAATGGATACAGTAGGTGACATTGGCAGAGGCGCAGGTAAATTTCTGTTGAATGTGGAAAGATCCTTTGAGGCCATGTATGGAGGTCAAGGGGGAGGTGTGGGCACAGGATTTGAACTTCCTGTGGTGGCGGGGAAGGTCTCAGGAGTGGGGTGTGGTTTGATGGTGGGCGTGGATCTGACAAGGGAGCCAAGGAGGGAATGGTCCGTCCGGAACGCTGATAGGGGTGAGGAAGGAAATATATCCTTAGTGGTGGGTCTGTTGTAGGGGTCAGAAGTGGCGAAAGATGATGCAATGTATGCGGAGGTTGGTGGGGTGGAAGGTGAGGACCAAAGAGGTTTCTGTCCTTGCTGCATTGTGAGTGATGGGGTTCAATGGCAGAGGTGCAGGAAGTGGAGGAGATGCACTGGAGGGCATCGTCGATCATGTGGAGGGGAAATTGCGATTTTTAAACATGGAGGCCATCTGGGATTTTCTGAGGGGGAATTAGTCATCCTGAGAACTGATGTGGCAGAGGCGGAGGAATTGGGAATAAGGGATGGCGTTTTTACAGGAGGCAGGGTGAGAGGAGGTGTAGTCCAGGTAGCTGTGGATGTCAGTGGGTTTGTAGTAGGTCTGTGTGGTTAGTCGGTTGTCAGAGATGGAGATGGAGAGGTCCAGGAAAATGAGGGAGGTGTCCGAGATGGTCCAGGTGAATTTGAAGTCAGGGTGAAAGGTGTTAATGAAGTTGATGAACTGTTCAACCTCCTCCTGGGAGCACAAGGTGATGCCAATACTGTATGGATCTCAAATTCACCTGTAAACATGTCATAAAGAATCTTTCAGTGCTCAACAAGATTTCAGGTCATAAGAACATGCTGAAAATTAAAGCAAAACAATACTAAATAGGTGGCATTAAATGTGGAATACCCATATCGTAAATATGATTGCAATGCTGCAAAAGACGTTTATATCGTCGAAAACGTTTTGTCATTTGAGTCTTGGCTATGGTGGCATGGTATCATAATTTTACTGTGATCATTTTCTTTAGAAAGTGCAAAATAGTTAAAGGAAGTATTTTTGAAAAGGGCTTTATTTCTTTAATTGCAGTCGATATTCTACTCCATCAGTGGAAAACAGGCCGAGTATTTGGGGTGAAAGCCCACCAAAATTTATCACTAAACCAACACGGCTGATTGTCAAAGAAGGACAGAGCGGTAAATTCTCCTGCAAGATAACAGGCAGACCTCATCCTCAAGTAATCTGGCTGAAGGTAAATCAAGTTTGACTCTGATATTGTACAGCACTGCTTTAAACAAACTGAACTTTTTAAATATATAAATGATTTAAACTGAGTACTGATTTAAAGTTCTGAGATCTTTGCCAAATCTGTTAACCTGTTTGTATATTCCAGAAGTTGCTTACAGTCGATTAGATACTTCCGTACATATATCTGATTAAACTGCCTTGAAAATCATTGCCTGCTAACCTACTGCATAACATACAGGGTGGCACAGTGGCTCAATGGTGGGGCGGCACAGTGGCTCAGTGGTTAGCACTGCTGCCTTATAGTGCCAGGGACCTGCGTTCGATTCCAGCCTTGGGCAACTGTCTGTGTGGAGTTTGCATGTTCTCCTTGTGTCTGTGTGGGTTTCCTCCGGATGCTCTGGTTTCCTCCCACAGTTCAAATATTTACAGGTTAGGTGAATTGGCCACGCTAAATTTCCCCTTGTTTTCAGGGATGTGTCAGTTAAGCGCATTAGTTGGGGGTCAATATAGGATAATAGAGTATGTGAATGGTTCTGGGTGGGTTACTCTTCAGAGAGTAGATGTGAACTTGTTGGGCCAAAGTGCCTGATTCCACACTGTAGGGATTCTATGACTCTATGAACTACTTTCTCCTTTATATGAGTGTTACTTCATCTCCATTCCCTCCCACCCCAAATGAAGACAGGTTTTCAAAAGCTGCATCTTTCTTGCCACTGTTCCATGTCCACAGAGTCTTTCTGCCTCTGTAAAAGTATGTGCCTCAATGTATGAAATGGGGTTCCCGCATACCAACTGGAAGGGAGATGGGATTGCTGAATTGATCATTTTTGGGAGGCCTGACATAATTTATTGCAATCAGCCATAGTGTGGTTCTTTCATTATATTTGAAGCTGTGGTAGGGCAGAAATCCAACCTCCACCCCCCCCAACCCTGCAACAAGCTGATGTCCAATCAGATTCCAGCTGTGCTGCAGTAACAGCAGAGTTAACAGAACAATGATCACCGCTGAGACTGCAATGAAAGCTTCACCAGGGATTGACAATGGATTTTATAGAGAGGTGAGTGAAGCAGGGAGATTGACAATAAGAAAAGTGGGTTGAGTTCCCTCCCTTGCTGAATCCAAATCCCTTCATTGGGCACAGAGTGCCTGGTTACAAGGGTATCCCTCATGAAGAGGACAGGCAAATTCAATGCGTTTTCCTTGGCAGTGCCCACACTGTGATAGCCTCGTGGCTGCAGGTAGAATGGTGTCAGGAAGAGGTGGGAATTTGCATCACTTCTTGGATGATTGTGTGACCCAAAGCTGCATGTCTTTAAAATCTCCTCTAGTAGGTGACATGGCCTAAAGTTCCATTCTAACTTTCCAATCTTCCATCTATTCAGAATTTTAAAAATATTTGAAGATATCTAACACAATATTCCATAGCTCAATGGAAAAAGAGCATCTCATTTATTTTCATATCCACAAATGTTAATGATCTCTGATCTGCAGTAACAAAATGTGAAAATAATGACAGCTGTTCCTTTGAAAAAATTTGGGAGAAGGAATTTATCGTTTATTGATTCTCTAACATATATCCCTGAGTTCTCCTCATTATATCACAAACATATGTCCTTCAGTCACAAACATAGTGAAATTAGGTGTTTTAGTTAATTTTGCAGCTTACTGCAAGTTGCACTTGTGTGCTTTCACTATGTGTAATATTCATTTGAGTTATTATTGCCATTCACAATTTCAGTCTATGTTGCCATGGGGAGACATGAGTGTAATGCATGTCCATAGTCCTGTTTGAGTCCAATATAGCTGACCCACAGAGAGTTAACACTACAGGACTTCAGAGTTCTCTGAAATGGATGAGATTTCAAGCTGTGTCTCTGACCCATTTCCTAGAAGCAATAAAAAATAGTTTGACATCCCCCGATCACACGTATTCTTCCTTTGACAAAGCTGTTCATTTGAACTCAGCAGGGGTCACTGCCAAATTGTGTTGATACGTTGGGTTGGTGGATTGGAGGGAGGAGGACAGGGGGAGCTTTAGTTGATTAAAGAACAGACATGAGTCAGACTGTTTAAAAACAAATTGTGGAAAGTGGGAAGCCAACAGGCATGAAGCCCTGCAATGGAATAATGAAGAGGGGAGGTATCACTTAAACTAGCATGGTGACTCACTCTGGTGGGTATTCAGATCAGATGTTGCACTGAGAAGCAAGAGTATGCGTAAACAGTTTGTTCCATTTGCACTTTCCCATTGACCTCCTGTGGTATTTGTACTTGAGGCCCTTGCCATCCACCTGTTCAAAAAATGTTTGTTGTCTCTATGGGGCATCCAGGACCTCGATGAACAGGGCAATTAACAATGTATCTCTCACACATCTTCATTTTGATTGATTAAAATGAGCGAGTGTCCGTTTGAATATCGAATTCAGAGTCAAATCAGATACAGAGAATGAAAAAAGAGAGCAAAAGGAAGTTTGGATTAAAAAATAAGAGACAGAACAAAAATGGTAAAAAAAAAAGTTTAAACTTAAAGGATAAACCAGATCTAAAAGTTGAAGCTCTAATTTGGACGAAGGCTAATTTTGACGGGATTAGGCAAGAACTTTTAAAAGCTGATTGGGGGCAGATGTTCGTAGGTAAGGGGATGGCTGGAAAATGGGAAGCCTTCAGAACTGAGATAACAAGAGTCCAGAGACAGTATATTCCTGTTAGGGTGAAAGGAAAGGCTGGTAGGTGCAAGAAATGCTGGATGACCAGAGAAATTGAGCGTTTGGTTAAAAAAACGAAGGAAGCATATGTCAGGTATAGACAAGATAGATCAAATAAATCCTTAGAAGAGTATAAAGGCAGTAGGAGTATACTTGAGAGGGAAATCAGGCGGTTTTTGTGTGGAGCCACAGGAGATGGGGAGATATTAAACGAGTATTTTGCATCAGTGTTTACTGTGGAAAAGGACATGGAAAATATAGAATGTAGGGAAATAGATGGTGACATCTTGAAAAATGTCCGTACTACAGAGGAGGAAACGCTGGATGTCTCAAAACGCATAAAAGGGGATAAATCCCCAGAACCTAATCAGGTGTACCATTAACTCTGTGGGAAGCTAGAGAAGTGATTGCTGGGCCCCTTGCTGAGATATTGGTATCATCAATAGCCACAGGTGAGGTGCCGGAAGACTAGAGATTGGCTAACGTGGTGCCACTGTTTAAGAAGGGTGTTAAAGACAAGCAAGGGAACTATAGACCAATGAGCCTGATGGCGTTGGTGGGCAAGTTGTTGGAGGGAATCCTGAGGGACAGGATGTAGAGAGGAATCTCGATTATCCGAACATCAATTATCCGAAAATCGGATTATCCGAAGGAGAGTTCGAGGTCCCCATAGAAAAACTACATCAAAGACGTGTTTCTAACACTGATTGCATCTTTTATTTACAGTGATTAAACAGGCGCTGTTTCCAGATGACTGACCTCCTGCCACCTCTCTCTCCCCACACCTCCCTGGAGTTCTACACAGGGGTGTACCTGAATTACCCCACCCACTTGCCCAGATAATCTCTCCAACATTGTCCTGTGCAGGCGGTGGTGTTGGACGGGTTTGGGATGATGGGGTTGGGGTGAGGGGCGGTTTTGGACAGGGTTAGGAGGTGGGGGATGGGGTTGGGGGTGGCGGATGGGTTTGGGGGCAGGGCGGTGTTGGACGGAGTTGCGGGTTGGGGGCAGGGAGAGTGGTATTGGATGGGTTTGGGGCAGGGGGTGGGGTTGGATAGGGTTGGGGGTGGGGCACATGTTTGGGGGTGGTGAAGCAGAGGATGGCTTTGGGGCCAGGGGGCATGGTGGGGTTAAGGCAAGTGGGCAGGTTTGGGGGCAGGGGTTAGTTTGGGGGGGCAGCTGGGCGGGGCTGGGGGTGGGGGCAAGGAGCAGGGTTGGGGGCGGGTGGGCAGTATAGGACAGGGTTGGGGGAATTGGAGCAGAGTTGGGGTCGGGTGGGCAGTGTTGGGCGGGGTTGGGGGGAGTGGGAGCAGAGTTGGGGTCGGGTGGGCAGTGTTGGATGGGGTTGGTGGTGGGTGAGCAGTGTTGGATGGGGTTGGGGGAGCGGGAGCAGAATTGGGGTCGGGCGTGTGGTGTTGGACGGGGTTGGTGGTGGGTGAGCAGTGTTTCATGGGGTTGGGGGAACGAGAGCAGAGTTGGTGTTAGGTGGGCAATGTTGGATGGGGTTGGGGGAGCGGGAGCAGAGTTGGGGTCGCGTGAGCAGTGTAGAATGGGTTTGGGGGAGTGGGAGTAGAGTTGGGGATTGGTGGGTGGTATTGGATGGGGTTGGGGGAGCGGGAGCAGATTTGGGGTTGGGTGGGCAGTGTTGGACGAGGTTGGGGGAGTAGGAGCAGAGTTGGGGTCTGGTGGGCAGAGTTGGACAGGGTTGAGGAAGTGGGAGCAGAGTTGGAGACAAGTGGGCAGTGTTGGACGGGATTGGGGGAATGTGAGCAGAGTTAGGGTCTGGTGGGCGGAGTTGGACAGGGTTGGGGAAGTGGGAGAAGAATTGGGGTCAGGTGGGCAGTGTTGGACGGGGTTGGAGGAGCGGATACAGAGTTGGGGTCGGGTGGGTGGTGTTGGACGGGTTTGGGGGAGCGGGAGCAGAGATGGGGTCATGTGGGTGGTGTTGGATGGGGTTGGGGGGAACGGGAGCAGAGTTGGGGTCAGGTGGGTGGTGGTGGGTCTGGGTTGGGGGAGTGGGAGCAGAGTTAGAGTCGGGTGAGCAGTGTTGGGTGGGTTTGGGGGAGCGAGAGTAGAGTTGGGCTCGTGTAGGCAGTGTTGGACGGGGTTGGGGGAGCGGGAGCAAGGTTGGGATCTGGTGGGTGGTGTTGGACGGGGTTGGGATAGCGAGAGCAGAGTTGGGATCAGATGGGTGGTGTTGGATGTGGTTGGTGGTGGGTGAATGGTGTTGGACAGGATTGGAGGAGCAGGAGCAGAGTTGGGGTCATGTGCGTAATGTTTGGATGGGGTTGGTGGTGGGTGGGCAATGTTGGACGGGGTTGGGGGAGTGGGAGCAGAGTTCGGGTTGGGTGAGTGGTGTTGGATGGGGTTGGGGGAGCGGGAGCAGAGTTCGGGTCAGGTGAGCGGTGTTGGACGGGGCTGGTGGTGGGTGGGCATTGTTGGACGGGGTTGTGGAGTGGGAGCAGAGTTGGGGTCGGGTGGGTGATGTTGGACGGGGTTGGGGGAGTGGGAGCAGAGTTGGGGTCAGGTGGGTGGTGTTGGACGGAGTTGAGGGAACGAGAGCAGAGTTGGGGTCGGGTGAGCGGTGTTGTACAGGGTTGGGGGAGCGGGAGCAGAGTTGGGGTCGAGTGAGTGGTGTTGGACGGGGTTGGGGGAACGAGAGCAGAGTTGGGGTCGGATGAGCGGTGTTGAACAGGGTTAGGGGAGCGGGAGAAGGGTTGGGGTCGGGTGGGCAGTGTTGGATGGGGTTAGGGGAGCGGGAGCAGAGTTGGGGTCGACTGGGTGGTGTTGGATGGGGTTGGGGGGAGCAGGAGCAGAGTTGGGGTCGGGTGGGTGGTATTGGACGTGGTTGGTGGTGGTTGGATGGGGTTGGTGGTGGGTGAGCGGTGTTGGATGGGGTTGGCGGAGCGGGAGCTGAGTTGAGGTCGGGTGGGTGGTGTTGGACCGGGTTGGGGGAGCGGGAGCAGAGTTGGGGTTGGGTGGGTGGTGTTGGCGTGGTTAGTGGTGGGTGGGCATTGTTGTACGGGGTTGGGAGGAGCGGGAGCAGAGTTGGGGTCGACTGGGTGGTGTTGTACGGGGTTGGGGGGAGGGGGAGCAGAGTTGGGGTTGGGTGGGTGGTGTTGGATGGGGTTGGGGGAGCGGGAGCAGAGTTGGGGTCGGGTGGGCTGTGTTGGACGGGGTTTGGGGGAGCGTGAGCAGAGTTGGGGTCGGGTGTGTGGTGTTGGATGCGGTTGGAAGAGGGGGAGCAGAGTTGGGGTTGGGTGAGCGGTGGTAAGCGGTGTTGGACGGGGTTGGTGTCCTTCCTATTGGAAGGATGTTGTGAAACTTGAAAGGGTTCAGAAAAGATTTACAAGGTTGTTGCCAGGGTTGGAGGATTTGAGCTATAGGGAAAGGTTGAATAGGCTGTGGCTATTTTCCCTGGAGCGTTGGGGCTGAGGGGTAACCTTATAGAGGTGGATAAAGTCATGAGGGGCATGGATAGGGTAAGTAGACAAAATCTCTTCCCTGGGTGGGGGAGTCCAGAACTAGAGGGCATATATTTAGGGTGAGAGGGGAAAGATATAAAAGAGACCTAAGGGGCAACTTTTTCACACAGAGGGTGGTACGTGTATAGAATGAGCTGCCAGAGTAAGTGGTGGAGGCTGTTACAATTGCAACATTTAAAAGGCATCTGAATGGGTATATGAATAGGAAGGGTTTGGAAGGATATGGGCCAGGTACTGGCAGGTGGGACTAGATTGGGTTGGGATATCTGGTCGACATGGACAGATTGGACCAAAGGGTCTGATTCTGTGCTGTACATCTCTATGACTCTATGACTCTAGTTCAAGAAGCATTTTTAAATCTTTAATAATCTGAAGTAATGAGACTTCACATTGATAATTGTTAATTTTTAGTGGCACAAGAGATTATTGCATAGTATTTAAGACTTCTCATATTGGCTTTCTGTGGCCCTCTATCTCTAATCAGACGGCAAGCTCTCCCTCTGGCCATTAATTGGCTAATGTGGGAGAGAAGATCACAGCCAGGTAACTGTTATCCATGGAATGTGGGCTCTGACTTCCATATGAGTGTCATGGTAACATTCTGAAGTAAACATGGAAAATCTTTCCCTTGATGTCACAATGCAGCTTGATGTTGTCAAGATATATGATAGTGTGTTTCACCGAGGGTCATATCATAATACACTAAAACCCTTTCCAACTAAGCCGCTGGTCTAAAGGTCTGCTATTCTGACTGCTTTGGATGAGCACTTTTCAGTGCTTGCTATGATGGCAGTTCAGAGAAAAAGGATGTTGTGAAACTTGAAAGGGTTCAGAAATGATATATATGGATTTTGCCAGGATTGGAGGATTTGATCTGTAGGGAGAAGCTGAATAGGCTGGGGATGTTTTCCTTGGAGCGTCAGAGGCTGAGGGGTGACCTTATAGGTTTATAAAATCATGAAGGGCATGGATAGGATAAATAGACAAAGTCTTTTCTCTGGGGTGGCAGAGTTCAGAACTAGAGGGCATAGGTTTAGGGTGAGAGGCGTAAGATATAACAGGGACCCGAAAGGGCAACTTTTTTACACAGAGGGTGGTACATGTATGAAATAATCTGCCTGGGGAAATAATAGAGGCTGGTACAATTGCAACGTTTAGAAGGCATCTGGATGGTTATATGAATAGGAAGCATTTAGAGGGATATGGGCCAAATGCTGGCAAATGGAACTAGATTAGGTTCAGATATCTGGTTGGCATGGACGAATTGGATGAAGGGTTTGTTTCCATGCTGGACATCTCTATGACGTTGGCAACTCCTCTCACACAACCTCCTTACAGTGTGCATTATTTTGACCTCCATTATGAAAGTGTGGGAGTTGGAGATTGCAAGTGTGAATTTGTATGTGCTGACAAAGAGAAACTGCAAAATGAGAACAGGGTGACCAACAATTAAATGAAAGGCACATGTTTGGGTATAGGGAGTCAGAAGTGAGCCATGAAAGAAGTTGTTGATTCTGAGAAGGCTACCACGTAAGAAGACAATATTAGCATTTCTTGTGAAAGGACGAAGGAAGACATGACTCTGTTTGAACTCAGAGAGCATTGTTATTTTACGATTGGTAGTGAAGAACATGATTTTGGGAAGGAATTTATTGAAAGGGTTGGGATGGGGGAAAAAACTATTAAGAACAAATGCAGATGCATACTATTATTAAAGTTAGCAGGTCAGCATGTTAGGGTAATATTCCTGCGTCCAATAATCTCAGCACTCTTGTTTCAGGCCTGCTACTATCATATTTATGGATACTTCTATCGTTAGATAGAAACAGAACTTTTCTTCCACCCATTGTTCTTCTATGGTAACTGCAGGGTTGAAGTGCAACTTATTTTTGGATTTTACTTCTTGCACTCATCCAGCAGAAAAATGAGCCAAAAGTTACTGTAACCTCAATATCCTTTGAGCTGGGGAAAAGCTGGGAAAGAGCAAGAATTATTGTCAATAATGGTTCCATTCCAGGACAGCATCTTTAAATCACCCAAGAGCTTAATCTAAATTGTCACAGCAGTGTCTATAGACACTCTCTGTATCCCTTACCAAAAAGTACCATATGATTCTTACATCAGTCTGAGGTTTACAATTTGTTTACAATGGAACCATGGTTATCACAAATAAGGACTTTCCAAGTTGGTGTTGTCATGCAATAGCATAGCAGGGACTTTGCATGTCTCTTTAAAACTTGAAAAATTTACATTATTTCCTTCAAAGTCAACAAATTCAATGTAGACTTTTTTCGCTTTGTTGAACATATCCTTCTCATTTAACAGTTAACTCATCAACTCATCAAAGAGACTCACATTAGCTATCAAAGCATCTCTCTCTTCTTCATTTCTGCAAGATAGAAATTCTAATCTAAGCAAAACATACCTCTTAAATCAGCAATATATCAGGATTCAATTTTGCCTTTTTATTGCAAGTTAAATTGTCTGTTATGTCTTTTGTGTTGGAAAAAATACATCCGAGTATAAGTTTCATTTTATCTTTTACTTTGTATTTTATTGCTTTAAATACCTTATTAACTCTTGCTTCCATTCTGCCAATGACCCCACAGCCATGTTGCATTGGCAGAATGCAGACTTTCAGAGGGAACATTATTGTGCAAGTATTTCTCATCCTTAGGAGAGTGCTGTGCGCACAATTTGACCAGCAAGTTGAGGAAAGTTGACATTGCTCAATTTGTTTCAAATATGTTGAACATTCAAATTTATGCAGCAAACCTTAATGAATAAGGAAGCTTGTCTCAAAGAAGATGGAGTACAAATAGCACATCAGTATAAAGTAAGGTCACGCACAAATTTGTTATTTATCAGTACATTCAACTAATCAAATGCTCCTTGTGCAACAAAGACATTATTGATTGGAATGAAAACCTTGTCTACAGTTGGTTGCAAGTTATAGTGCTAATGAAACTATCTAGCACATCAGTGATTATCTGAAATTAAGATTGAGGGCAGTAGAAATTTGATGTCCACAAAATAAATAATAGAACCCAGTGGGCCATAAAGCAGAAAACTCCAATCAACAGAACAGGTGACTGGTGTATTGTGCAGCAAATAAATCAATCTCTTGACGAGTAGTTCTCCTTATTGAGCAATCCAACTGAAGAATAGGCTGACAACTGAGACTAACAATAGTAAGAATGAAGACTGGCTGAATTGAGAATTATTGTAGCAAGGCAATTGAAATGTCGTTCACTGAGATTTTTTTTGGAAAATTAAAAAATGCTTTTAGAAAGTAACAATTTAGTTGATTAAATAATACTCTTTTATTTCCCCCCCTAGGGTGAGGCAGAGTTGCAGCAAAGTGATCATTTCAACATGTTTGAGAAGTCTGGGATTCACTTCTTGGAAATCCGAGCTGCACGGGCAGAGGATGCTGGAAACTATGTGTGTTTAGTAATGAATAATTCTGGAAAAGCAATGGCATCTGTGGAGCTCATACTTCAAAGTATGAATGCTATTTTGGTCTACTTTTCAGAAATTTTGACTTTGCAAATCCTCATCTATTTACCATTTTGCAACTAATTTTTTTTTTAATTCAGGGTAAAATAAGACCACTTGGTCATCATTGTAAACATTGAGATTACAATATGCACTGATAAACTACTGAGTAGTATAAAATGGTTTCCAATTGTAAAAGTTTAAATAATTCTATATCTTTATCAGACATTATATTGTCACTGAACAATTTCATTTAAGTAAGTGTTTTGAGCCTGATCCACAACCACATTCAGCCAATACAGAACATTATTTTCTTTCTTTTAATTTTGGGCTTATAATCATAAACTTCAGAAAGCTTGTTTTGTATTGACGTAAGATGGATCACGTGAACATCATGATTGAATAAAATAAAGCAAAGAACTGCAGATGCTGGCAATCTGAAACAAAAACAGAAATTGCTGGACAAACTCAGCAGATCTGGCAACCTCTTACTTTCTGATGAAGAGTCACTGGATTGCTAATGCTTTCTCTCCACAGCGATGATGCCGGACCCACAGAATATCTCCAGCCATTTCTGTTTTTGATCAAGGTTGAATAACTATGTTTGTGTGCTCTCCAATGCACAAGTGTGCCATTAAAATAGCAAGGATGAGGAGATATCTCATAGAAATCTATAAAATTCTAACAGGACTAATTATTGTAAATGCAGGAGGATTTTCATGATGATTGGGGAGCCCAGAGTCATTGGTCACAATTTATGGATATGGGGTAGGCTAGTTAGGAATGAAATAAGGAGAAACCTTTTCAGTTAGAGAATTAGAGGTAAGTCTGTGTAATTCTCTGCTACACAGAGTG
This sequence comes from Hemiscyllium ocellatum, assembly GCF_020745735.1. Lineage (NCBI taxonomy): Eukaryota > Metazoa > Chordata > Chondrichthyes > Orectolobiformes > Hemiscylliidae > Hemiscyllium > Hemiscyllium ocellatum. The sequence continues at coordinate 60,202,055 of NC_083407.1, read as the reverse complement.
GTGGAGGCCAAATCTTTGAATGTTTGCGAGAAGGAGTTAGGTGTCATACTTGTGGCTAAAGAGATCAAAGGGTATGAGGAGAAAGGCGGAGAAGGTTGGAACATGGTACTGAATAGGATGATCAGCCATGATTTTATTGAATGGCAGAGCAGGCTTGAAGGGCCAAATGGCATAGTTCTGTTCCTATTTCTTATATTTCTAAAGGCTACTGTGAGACTCAGTCTTCACACTGGGGAGTCAGGTGTACAGTCTGAAACGGATCTTAGACACGGTCACAAAGGTTGGTAAGTGTTAAGATGCACTGGTGAGAAAACTGCCACTGATCCACACTCTTTTACCCTCACACCCATTCCCATGACCATCAAAGTGAAAATTAGCAAATATGACCTTTCTAATCCAGAAGGGAGGGAGGTGAGGAGGAAACAGGAAACTGCTATGGGAAAGGTGTTAAAATCAACCCATAAGTACATTATAGCTGAGCTGTCAGAAAAAAAAAATCAAGGTAATAAAGAAGCGTCAGCAATTTTTGTTAAAGAGAAATCATATTTTAACAATTTAGACTCATGGAGACGTACAGCAAGAGAAACAGACTCTTCGGTCCAACTCATCCATGTCGACCAGATATCCCAACCTAATCTACTCCCATTTGCCATCACTTAGCCCATATCCCTCTAAACTCTTCCTATTCATATACCCATCCAGATGCCTTTTAAATGCTGTAATTGTACCAGCCTCCATCACTTCCTCTGGTAGCTCATTCCATACACGCACCCCCCTCTACATGAAACAGTTGCCCCTTAGGCCCCTGTTATATCTTTCCTCTCTCACCCTAAACCTTTGCCCTTTAGTTCTTTTTGGACTCCCCCACTCCAGGGAAAAGACCTTGTCTATTTACCCTAACCATGTCCCTCATAATTTTATAAACCCCTATAAGATTATCCCTCACCCTCCAACGTTCCAGGGTAAACAACCCCAGCCTATCGTTCAAATCCTCCAACGCTGGCAACATTTATTAGAGTTCTTTTGAAGAAATAGCATTTGCTGTGAATTATGGTGAGCTCGTTGACATAAATTACTTTGATTTCTGGAAAATATTTGACAGCATTCTACATAGAAGGTTATTTCACAAAGTAGAAGGACATTGTGTTATGGATAACATATCAGTTGGATAGAACGTTAGTTGGCAGACACAGAGAGTATGCAGAAATGGGATGTTTTTGTAATTGGTAGAGTGTACCGAGGGGGTGCTGGAGGGATCTTTGCTGGGACCCCAGCTTTTTACAATTTACATCAATGACTTAGATAAGGGGAGTGGTGGCTAAATTTGCAGATGTATGAAAGATAGTAGGAAAGTATGTTTGAAAAGGGTCACTGGACCCCTAATGTTAACTCAGATTTCCCTTCACAGATGTTACCAGACCTGCTGAGCTTTTCCAGCAACTTTTGTTTCTATTTGTGATTTATAGCATCCACAGTTCTTTTGGTTTTTATAACGAGATTGCAGACTGATAAATATAAATTGAGAGGGCAAAAATCTGCCTGTGAAGTATAATGTGTGAAAATGTGGAGTTTAAATTTTGGTCAGAAGAACAGAAAAAAAGTATTACCTAAACAGAACGTGACTGCAAAATCCCAAACTGCAAAGGAATCCAGGTTCTCTAGTGCATTAGAAGTGTGGATATAGAGAACAATGAAATATATGCATTACTGAAAATAGACACATTTGTTGAAGCTTTTTATCTTGCATTTGTGTTAACATTTTGCAAGGAATATGTTTTCCCTGGAGCCTTAGAGGCTGAGGGGTGGCCTTATAGAGGTTTACAAAATTATAAGGGGCATGGATAGGATAAATAGACAAAGTATTTGCTCTGGGGTCAGGGAGTCCATAACTAGAGGGCATAGGTTTAGGGTGCGAGGGGAAAGATATAAAAGAGACCTAAGGGGCAACTTTTTTACACAGAGGGTGGTACGGGTATGGAATGAACTGCCAGAGGAAGTGGTGGAGACTGGTACAATTGCAGCATTTAAGAGGCATTTGGATGGGTATATGAATAGGAAGGGTTTGGAGGGAATATCGGCTGGTGCTGGCAGGTGGGACTAGATTGGGTTGGGATATCTGGTCGGCATGGACGGGTTGGACCGAAGTGTCTGTTTCCGTGCTGTACATCTCTGTGACTCTATGAGTCGCCAGATGCTAGCATGCAGGTACAGTAAGTAAGCAAGACGAATGGAATGCTCTCCTTTATTCTGAGATGTAAACATAAAAACCAGAATGTCATATTCAGTTATTCATTGGCAAGACCACCTCTTGAATACTGTGTGCAGTTTCAGTGTCCTTATTTAAAGAAGGGTGTAAATGCGTGGAGGCAGTTCAGAGGAAGTTCACTTGGATTGAGCGGATTGTCTTGTGAAGGATGATTTGAACCAGCTGGCTTGGTTTGTCTGGAGTTTCAAAGAGTGAGGTGAGACATTATTGAAGACTATGTATTGTCTTGACAAGGTGGATGTAGAATTTATGTTTCCTCTCATGGGTGAGTCCAAAACTAGGGGATACAATGTTCTAAAATTCATGTTCAGCCTTTTTAAACAAAAAAGAGGCAAATATTTAAAGTGGAACCAGTCGAAAAAGGAACCAGAGGCGACATGAGGAAAAAAGCTTTTGGTGTAATGAGTGGTTAGGATTTGGAATGCAATGCCTGAGTGTGCGCTCAAAGCAGGTTTGGGTAATTATCAAATAGAAAAATTGCAGAGCTACAGGAAAATTGTGAAGGAATGGTACTAGTCAGTAGATATCACAGAAAACTGGTGTAGACATGATGGGCCGAATGACCTCCTTCTGGACTATCACCACTGTAATGACTTCAAACCCAGGTTTTGTAGACATGAATATCCAAACTCCCACTCTTTCTCACAGTTGTTTAAAATAATTTTGTGTGTTATCTTCCACAACACTAGCAGGTACACATTACTGTAACAGACATAGCTTCCCTCTTTAATCTAAATTGAAAATTGGTCTTATTGGTATTTTGAATTACCTTATGTTCTTACTCACAATAGGTAGTGTTGGTAATTTTGGAGAAATCTTCCCTACTGAGAATTTCCTACTAGAATTAGAAGTTAAATTATAAACCTACTCTTTGTTAATCTAAATTTCTTGAAGTGGTCGGCCAACTTCATTTACAGTGTGCTTTACTTTTGCATCTTCTCCTTTTCTACACTCACTTCTGAATGGCTCCTGTTATGGAAAGAGAAATTGCTCATCCCCTACAGGAGTTTATCAGAAAGATAGAACTGCATCTCACAGATATTTGTATTTTTGGGAAACTATCTAATCATATTAGCATTTTTTTAAAATGAGCATAAAGGTTATAGTTACTAAGTTTGCAGATGACACCAAAATTGGAGGTATAGTACACAGTGAAGAAGGTTACCTCAGATTACAACAGGATCTTGATCAGATGGGCCAATGGGCTGAGATGTGGCAGATGGAGTTTAATTTAGATAAATGCGAGGTGCTGCATTTTGGGAAAGCAAGTTTTAGCAGGACTTACACACTTAATAGTAAGGTCCTCAAGTGATCTTGGAGTGCAGGTTCATAGCTCCTTGAAAATGGAGTCGCAGGTAGATAGGATAGTGAAGAAGGCATTTGGTATGCTTTAGAGTATTGAGTACAGGAGTTGGGAGGTCATGTTGCAGCTGGACAGGACATTGGTTAGGCCACCTTTGGAATATTGCATACAACTCTGGTCTCCTTCCTATCGGAAGGATGTTGTGAAACGTGAAAGGATTCAGAAATGATTTACAAGGATGTTGCCAGGGTTGGGGGATTTGAGCTACAGGTAGAGGCTGAATAGGCTGGGGCTATTTCCCTGGAGCATTGGAGGGTGAAGGGTGACCTTATAGAAGTTTATAAAATCATGAAGGGCATGGATAGGATAAATAGACAAGGTCTTTTCTCTGGGATGGGGCAGTCCAGAACTAGAGGGCATAGGTTTAGGGTGAAAGGGGAAAGATATAAAAGGGACCTAAAGGGCAGCTTTTCATGCAGAGGATGGCATGTGTATGGAATGAGCTGCCAGAGGAAGTATTGGAAGCTGGTATAATTACAATATTTAAAAGGCATCTGGATGGGTATATGAACAGGAAGGGTTTGGAGGGATATGGGCCGGGTGCTGGCAGGTGGGTCTAGATTGGTTGGGATATCTGGTCGGCACATACAAGTTGGACCGAACGGTCTGTTTCTGTGCTGTAATCTCTATGACTCTATTTATCAATTCACCTGACAGAGGTGAATAAGATTATGGGTGGCATGGGCATGGTAAATAGAAAGCAACTGTTCTCCTTGGTTGAAGGGTCAATAACAGGGGAACATAATTTGAAAGTGAAAGGCAGGAGGAGTAGGGCGGATTTAAAGAAAATCCCAGAGGGATTTCACCCAGAGGGTAGTTGGAGTCTGGTATGCACTGCCTGGCAGAGTAGTTGAGGCACGAGACTGCAGAACCTTTAAAAGTATGTGGATGAGCACATGAAGTGTCATAACATTCCAGGCTATGGGCCCAGTATGGGAGTAATGTCAGGAATAGTATATTTTCAGTGATGGACTGAAGGGCCTCTTCTGTACGGTATGATTCTGTGAGATAAGCCATATAGGTTTGTCATTATTATTAATTTATTACTATTATTAATCATAATGTTTTATTATAAATCATTATTCAAATTTTTTTTGGTTTTCTTTTCAGATATATGTTCAACATCTGAAATGTAAGTATATGCTTTAAACAACATTGTTAATCCAGTTATAAAATAAGTGTCCTATATGTATTAAGTCTGTCAGGATGCTGATATTTCATACTGTACAATGTAAATTCATCTGTGTGTGAAAAGATCAATTAGGTAATGAGTTTTATTTTTAATTAATAGTTCTTCGGTGCAACAAAGAAGCAATGCTGCTAAAACTGTTGAACCTCTGGAAACTAAACAGACAACTGCAAATGGCATTCAAATGGAAAAACAAGAGGCTAGTGCAGTCACTGTTCAATCCAAGGAGAATCTGAAAGCGGTGAAATGCATTCTAGCAGCCCCTGAGAAACAGAAGCCTGAGAATGAAGAACGACTGGAAAAAAGAACTGAAGAAAACAAGTCTCATCCAGAACTGAAGTCAGAAGTAAAAAATGTGACACTCCAACAAAAACTTTTAAATGCTGCAACACATCAAGAATCAAAAGTAGAAATAAAGAAAACTCCAATACAACAGAAATCCCAAATCACCACAACAGCCCCTACCCAACAGAAATCCCAAATCACCACAACAGCCCCTACCCAACAGAAATCCCAAATCACCACAACAGCCCCTACCCAACAGAAATCCCAAATCACCTCAACAGCCTCTACCCTACAGAAATCCCAAATCACCACAACAGCCCCATCTCTACAGAAATCCCAAATCACCACAACACCCTCTACCCTACAGAAATCCCAAATCACCACAACAGCCTCTACCCTACAGAAATCCCAAATCACCACAACAGCCCCTACTCTACAGAAATCCCAAATTACCACAACAGCCTCTACCCTACAGAAATCCCAAATCACCACAACAGCCCCTACTCTACAGAAATCCCAAATCACCACAACACCCTCTACCCAACAGAAATCCCAAATCACCACAACAGCCCCTACCCTACAGAAATCCCAAATCACCACAACACCCCCTACCCAACAGAAATCCCAAATCACCATAACAGCCCCTACCCTACAGAAATCCCAAATCACCACAACACCCTCTACCCAACAGAAATCCCAAATCACCACAACAGCCCCCATCCTACAGAAATCCCAAATCACCACAACAGTCCCCACCCAACAGAAATCCCAAATTACCACAACATCCTCCATCCTACAGAAATCCCAAATCACCACAGCAGCCCCCACCCTACAGAAATCACAAATCACCACAACAGCCCCCACCCTACAGAAATCCCAAATTACCACAACATCCTCCATCCTACAGAAATCCCCAAACACCAAAACTGACCCCACCCTACAGAAATCCCAAACTACTCCTCCAGCTCCCACCGTACTGAAAACCCAAACTGCTACATCCTCCATCCAAGAGAAAGCTCAAATCTTTACAAGAACTTCCACCCAACAGAATACCCAAAAAATTCCAACAGGCCCTACCGAACAGAAAGCACCAAGTTTGATAACAAACCAGAAATCTAAGCGTACTCTCATACTCCAATCACACAAGGTGGAGGAACCAGCAATTATTGAAAGAAAAGAGGAGCCGGCAGGGCAGATGGAAGAATGTCCGACGGTTATCCCACAGTTGAATGTTGAAGGTTGCAGAACTATGCAGCATTCACAAACAGGAGCTGGGAAACTGCAAGCAGAAAGCAGAAAGATTGCAGAACAAAAATCAATAACCAGAGGATCACCTCCTGATTTTCTTATTTATCCTCAAAGTCAGACAGTGCTGGTGGGCAAAGAGGTTATATTCAGATGTAAAAGTAAGTGAACAAAGGAAATTATGAATTTGTTTCATTCCTGTATCAGCACAGCTGTAAATTTCCCTGTGCTCTTTAACATTGACCACAGATGTTCTGGTGTCTAGATTCTGTTCTGAAGCTATCCTTTAAAAACACACACGCTGTCAGTATCTGAACAAAGACTGATGGTGAGAAACTAAGTTATGTAGCTGTGCCTTTATCATCATTGGCTTCCTGGATTTTCTCCACTGCCTAACCAGGGGTGCACTCTTTGGCAATCTGAAAGGAGGAAGGCACAAGGATAAAGTTGTAGTAAGAGAGGCGAGGCTGTTTCTGCAGTTTAAATCAGGTAAGATTACAGGATGAGGACAAAGTGAGAAATGACAAGCAGAATTAGTTTTAAGCATATCGTCACCTTTAATAATTACAGCCCATTGATACAACTTGATCAGTGGGTATCCTAGTATAGACAAACACAACCTTCTCTGTAAAGATCAGAATATGCAGATACAACAGCATCTGCATTTCCTTCAGATTAGCTCCTGCTGCCTCTGGTTGTTCACCATCTTGCCTTGCAGGAGACAGGGAATTGTGACAGTAAGTGTTCTGCAATCTGTTTTGCTAATGCGACTGTCAAAGTTGAATAGCTGGTCGTTTGTGCAACCTGTGAGGTATGTGTGTGAGGTTTACTGCAGTACCCTGTGAGTGAGGATAATGTGAAACAAGTCAGCATTGCAAGTGAGTCCTGATTGATAAGGATTTTTGGTAGCCAGGTGATGTATTTATTTGTGCCTGATGTTGTTAGTGCAGTCAATGGGATATGATATTTAAGGGTAGATTCACTGACCTTGAAGGGCCCTCTTGTGACACAGCAGTGATGTCCTGTCGCTGGGATGGGAGGCCCAGGCTCAAGTCCCACCTGCTCCAGAGATGTACAATGACATCTCTAAACAGGTTAATTAGAAAAAAGGTTACAATTTTTAAAATATCACTGACCTTGATCGCTTCTTTGAAGTCCTGGAGCTTTCTGCAGACAGGTCCTTGGGGTTTGAGCTCCAATATTCAACTCTAAGTCAGTCTGCCCCCCTCCCACTGCCTTTTGACCCTCAATCTGGAAGGTCTCCTTCATTCTATGGACACAGGACATCTTTTTTCCTTTGCATCTCCTCCAGCAAGGCTTCCTGTGCAGCATCTGAAGATTTTAGTGCAAACCCATTCCCTATGTTGTGCCATCTTCACTCTTTTTCTCCAGTTCATATTGTCTTCAACCACTGCTCTCAGCACCTGCTCATGCTACAATGCTCTTTTAAGAGGTACAGGATAATTTTGAGTGATGCCAGTGACTCAAGATACACATCCCTGAGGGATGCATACTGCCAATGAGCAATGTGATTAGCACTAATTGGATCTAGAGATAATTCAAGTGAACATGTTCTGTGAAGTTCTCATGATACTTGCGTCACAATCAATGTGTGTAGATTAGTAATCATCAGAGGTTTATTTATTTGGAAATGAACTTCAGTAAATAGCCAAATTGACATAAATTTTACAGTCAATCAGACCAAGTAATGTATAAAATTCAAAGATTGTTAGAAAGAACCGAGTAGAATAATGTACTAACTATCAGACTAGGGACTCCTCACTATCAAGTGTTCAAAGTTTAACAACTATTATAGCTTTTATTGTGCAGAGGAGATATAGAATTAGCTTTTTCACAAATTTAATAATGCTATACCTTAACTCAGTTCGTGTGAATTCTGCAGCCACTGTGGGATCTATTTGCAGGTAACAAATAATGAATTTTGTAGCTTGACCGCAAGCTTGCAAAAGAGTGGCAGAATTTATTACATCAGTTTGAGAGTGTCTCTAGGCCACAATCATGTGCAATGTCTGAGTAATTACATTAACTAGGGCCAAGAGTGACTTTGCAAGCCCTTTCTGAACATTTTCAATTACTTTGTATTGCTGTTCTGTGATTGGGAACAGGAGTCCCATGTACAATATCGAACGAATAAAATGTGAAAATAGTGACGAGAGTGTTGCTCGAGAGGAAATGGTATTTCAGTTAGTGAAACATGTACAGAAGGCTATTAGCTCATTCCAAAATAGAATTGCTGTGGGCATCTCATTCTAGACCGCTTGGATAAATACATCTCGCAGTTTGAGAGTGCTATGATATTGGATTGTTACATCATTCAGTGACAAGTTAAAAAGAGCTGGTTTGTTTCAAATGAATTAGATGCCAATGTTTGGGTACCTTTTAAGAGCAAAGTGCAATCTTATCTCTTTAGATTATTTATAAAGTTGTTCAAGAACAGCTGACTGTGAGATTCACTGTGAGTGGCTTTTTTTTGATAACTGCAGGTCATCGACGCTTTTAAAGTGGCAAATGCAAGTAGCAATACAATCCCTTCCCTTGTTTTCCTTGTTATACCTTGGTTTCCTTGCTACACCATCTCCAAAATGATTTAAATGATCATCCAGCAGGATTATAATTACAGATTTATTATTTGTTTTTCTCAAAGTTCCTTCCGATTTCACATACTGGATTACGATATTTGATTTAAGTTTGTATTGTACAGTTACAGGAAATCCAAAACCAGAAGTGAAGTGGACAAAAAATGGAGTTTTACTGAATCAAACAGGTGGTCTTGAAATGTATGAAAAGGATGGGATTCAATTTCTTTGCATTAGCAGCGTAAATATGGCAGACAGTGGCTCATACAGCTGCACAGTCACAAACCGCAGAGGCCAGCTTTCCAGGAATTGGACATTAAGTGTTACAGGCAAGTAGTCTTGTTCCATTAAGTAATTTCCTGTAATGTTATTACAGGAAGAATTAGAAATAGGTTTGTGTGATATTGGAATAGTATTCTTACATTCATATATTAGGTCATGTAATCAGATCCCATCATGTTAGATTGCAAAATCTATTGAGAGGATTTTTGTACCTTGTACCAGAAAATTACCCCAACTACTTTTAGATTGTCGTAAAAAATCCAACTATTTTACTAATGTATGCTCAGTTCAGAAAGAGGCATGCCATCTTTACTTAGTCTTGCCTACATTTTACTTGATCCCACCTTACTTGGCTTGACAGGAAGAAATTAAATTAAATTGATGGCAAGAAGCGATGTTGGGTGGAAGGCATAGAATCCGTGTGGATAGTGTTGAGGAACTGCAAAGGAAAAGTGCTCCTCATGAGAGTTGTGTGTAGGTCCCTTAGCATTAGTCAGGATGTGGGCAGGAAACAAATCAGGAGATCAAAAAGGAATGTAAGAAAGACTCACCTATAATATTCATGGGAGACTTCAGTGTACGGGTGGATTGGGAAAATCAGGTTGGTAGCAGATGCTAAGAAAAGGAATTTGTGAAACGTCTTTGAGTTTTTTTTAGAGCAGCTTGTGGTAGAGCCCGTGAGGGAACAGGCAGTTATGGATTTAATGATGTTCAATGAGACAATCCTGATTGGGGAGCTTAAGGTGAAGGAACCCATAGGGGGCAGTGGCCATAATATGACAGAATCACCCTGCAGTTTGAGAGGGAGAGGCTTGAATCATAGAGTCATAGAATTGTACAACATTGAAACAGACCCTTCGGTCCAACTTGTCCAAGCCAAGTTTCCCAATCTAAACTGGTCCCATTTTCCTGTGTTTGGCTAATGTCCCTCTAAACCTTTCTTGTTCATGTATTTGCCCAAGTGTCTTTTAAATGCTCCAACTGTACCTGCATCTACCATGTCATCATTTTCCCTCAGGTCCCTTTTAAATCTTTCTTCTCTCACCTTAACTTTATGCCTTCCAGTTTTGAACTCTCCTACCCTAGAAAAAAATACTTTTGCTATTCACTTATCTATGCTCCTTATGATTTTATAAATCTTAAAAGGTTACTCCTCAACCTCACATGTTCCAATGAAAAAAGTTGTAGTGGTTCTGTTCGCCGAGCTGGAAGCTTTAGTTGCAAACGTTTCGTCCCCTGGCTAGGAGACATCATCAGTGCTGTGGAGCCTCCTGCGAAGCGCTTCTTTGATGTTTCTTCCGGTATTTATAGTGGTCTGTCCTTGCCGCTTCCGGGTGTCAGTTTCAGCTGTCCGCTGTAGTGGTTGGTATATTGGGTCCAGGTCGATGTGTTTGTTGATGGAGTTTGTGGATGAATGCCATGCCTCTAGGAATTCCCTGGCTGTTCTCTGTCTGGCTTGCCCTATGATAGTATGAATTCAACTGGGAAAACACTACTATCATAGGGCAAGCCAGACAGAGAACAGCCAGGGAATTCCTAGAGGCATGGCATTCATCCACAAACTCCATCAACAAACACATCGACCTGGACCCAATATACCAACCACTACAGCGGACAGCTGAAACTGACACCCGGAAGCGGCAAGGACAGACCACTATAAATACCGGAAGAAACATCAAAGAAGCGCTTTGCAGGAGGCTCCACAGCACTGATGATGTCTCCTAGCCAGGGGACGAAACGTTTGCAACTAAAACTTCCAGCTCGGCGAACAGAACCCCTACAACAAGCACCCGAGCTACAAATCTTCGCACAAACTTTGAATGAAAAAGTCTTAGCCTATCCAGCTTCTCCTTATAATTCAAATCCTCTAGTCTCGGCTACATCCTTGTAAGTCTTTTCTGCACTCTCTTCAATTTAATAATATCCTTCCCATGGCACACCTACCCGAACTGTGCACAGTATGACAAAAGTGGCCTCACCAACATCCTGTACAACTGCAACATGATGTCCTAATTCCTTTCTTCAATGGTCTGAGCAAAGAAGGCAAGCATGCCAAATGCTTTCATTGCCACTCTGCCTACCTGTAATGGAAATTTAAAGCAACTATGTAACTGAACTCCGAGGCATCTTTATTCACAATACTCCCCAACTGCCCTTGTTCACATTACCAAAATGCAACACCTCACATTTAGCACAATTAAACTCCATCTGTCACTCCTCAATCAATTGGCCTGATTAATCAAGATCCCTTTGTAATTGTAGAAAATCTTCTTCACCATCTACTATACCACAATTTTAGAACCATCTGCAACCTTACTAACCATGCTTTTAAATTCTCATTCAAATCACTTCTATAAATTACAAGTAACAGTAGACTCAGCACTGATCCCTGAGGGACATTGCTGGGCACAGACCTCCAGTCTGCAAAACAACTCTCCACCACCACTCTGTCTCCTACCATCAAGCCAATTTTGTATCTAATTGGTAAGCTCTCCCTCAGATGTAATTGTATTACAATTGAGTAAAGGTAACTACAACGACATGAGGGAAGAGCTGGCCAGAATTGATTTGAAAGGGAGCCTAGCAGGGAAGACAGTGAAGGAGCAAGGTTCGGTGTTTCTGAGGATCATTTGGGAGGCACAGCAGAAATTCATCCCAAGGAAGGTGGAGATAAGGTAACTAGTAATATAAAAGAAGGTTGCAAGAGGTTTTTTTTAAAATAAGAGAGAGAGGCCAGAGTGAATACTGCACTACTGGAAAATGAGGCTGGAGGGGAAGTAATAGGGAATAAAGAAATGAAGAAACTGAATAGGTATTTTGCATCAGTCTTTACAGTGGAACAGAGAGTAGGGGGTAGAGGTGAGTGTAATGTCTGTCACTAAGAAGAAGGGAAATAAAACAAAGAATTGTGGATGCTGGAGATCAGAAGCAAAAGCCAAAATCGCTGGTGAAACTCAGCAGGTCTTCAGCATGTGGGGGAAAATCACTGTTAACTTTTTGAGTCCGGTGATTCTTAACCAGAACTGTTAGCAGCTAGGGAAAAGTGGTATTTATGTTGAAGTCAAAGTTGAGAGAAAGGGGAAAAGGTATGAGGATGGGTAGGTGGAGCCCAGAGAAAGAGAGAGAGTCATAGGGTGAGACAGTACAGAAACTGACCTTTCGGTCCAACTCATCCATGCCAAACAGATGTCTCAATCAGACCTAGTCCCATTTGCCAGCATTTGGCCCATATCCTTCTAAACACTTCCTATGCATATATCCATAGGTGCCTTATAAATGTGGTAATTGTGCCTGCCTCCATCACTTCCTTTGGCAGCTCATTGGCAGCGTATGTAAACAAGGGGATTGTGAATGGCCTGCACTGGCCTGATGGAATACAATGTGGAAAAGTGTGAGGCTATGCATTTTGGGGAAGAATAGAGATGTAAATTGTTTTCTAAATAGGGAAAGGCTTAAGATTCTGAAGCACGAAAGGACATAGGAGACCTAATTCAGGATTTTCTTAAGGTTAAGATGCATGTTCATTGGCAGTGAAGAAGGCAAATGCACTGTTTACATTCATTTCAAGAAGGCTAGAATACAAGAGTAGGTATGTCCTGCTGAGATTGTATAAGACTCTGGTCAGATTGCATTTGGAATATTGTGAGCAGTTTTGGACGTCAAGGATGTGCTGGTCTTGGAGGGGATGTTTACAAGAATGATTCCGCAGATAAAGGAGCAGTTGAGGATTCTGGGTCTGAATTCACAGAAGATTAGAAGGATATGGGGGGATCAGATTGAAACTTGCAGAATACTGAGAGGTCTGGATAGAATGGACATGGAGAAGATGTTTCCACAAGGAGTAGAGATTAGGACCCAAGGGCACAGCCTCAGAGTGAAAGGATAACCCTAGAAAACTGAGATTAGGAGAAATTTCTTCAGCCAGATGATGGTGAATCTGTATAACTCATTGCCACAGATGGCTGTGAAGGCCAAGTTATTGAGTGTATTTAAGATGGAGATGGATAGATTATGATTAGGAAGGAGAACAAGGGGGAGAAGGCAGCAGAGTGGAGTTGAGAAACATATCAGCCATGATCGAATGACAGAGCTGACCTGATAGGCCAAATGGCCTAACTGCTCTTATATCTTATGATCTTAACTGATAATGCGTGTGAAAATATTAAAAAAGCAGTTTGGTTCAAAGTGCAAAACTAACGTGTAAAATTGGACAGATGCAAATAACTTTGACCCCAAATTCATATCAATGTAGCAATATAGGCAATCTCATCTTATTAATAAATACATAGTGAAATAACTCCACAGAGTCTGATATCCTGTCACCAAGTCACCCTTATTTACATGCGGAGAGAGCTTGACATTGGTCCAGTTTCCTCAGAGCCAGCTCTCAAAGTGAATAGAACCTCTAACTGTCCTATTTTATCTGTCAGCCAGAGCTCCCAAATTGGACTGGTTTAACAGCCCCAATCAGGGAACCCATATTCAATTATGTCTGCCTGGCTGACCTCACTACAATCACTACCCATAGATATGCACATGTAGTGTTACATCCTACACGGCTATGCAACAGAAGCTGGAAATTGGGATTAAGCTGCACAATTCCATTTCTGCCAACACAACTCCATTTGATGAATGGCCCTTCTTCTGCACTTCAATTTTCAATGGCCTGAATTTTCACAGAGATGGAATGGTGCTGTGCCTTAGCCAGAATAGCATTCGAACCCCAATTCCAAAGGTTCTGCCACTGAACCACCATTTTGTCATTGAGTTAGGATGGGGGGGGGGTGGCGAAGGAGTGGAGTAGGGGAGAAATCAGGAGTGACTTGTAATATGTATAGCCATGATTCATGGAGGCAGCTTCATATGTTTTCAAACAGAAAAACTTTTATTATTGAGGTTTCCAAAGCACAATTTGCGGGTATTTGACATTCGAAGCAAAGCTGCCAGAAGTTATTTGGAAAAGTAATGTTGCTTTTGGAGAGGTAAAACACTACTTTCAGAGAGAGGGCAGGGGCCCTTTGGAATAGGTCAGGTAAATATTTGGATTTATTCAGAGTAGGTATGAATATTCAGGTAAAGTGGATAAGCTGTATTCAGTCTTAAAGCTGTCATCATTTACGTTTCTGCCTTTTAAAGTTTTAGAACATAAACATCCAACCTGCAGTTGCTTTCTCTTTCACTGTTTTTTCTCGTGAAAATTAGTGCTGCTTGACTGCTTCCACAGAGTGAGGGGCAGAGGTTGCTTCTGTAAGTTCAGTTTTATTACCTCCTCCAAGTGTCTTAAGGTGATCAACTATCTTTCATGTGGAACTGTTAAGACAAAGGCATGTTGATATAAAGAATGAAGTACTTAAAGGAATTAAAGTTTTGACATTGCGTGTTTTTTAAAACTGTAGTCTGCAACGGATATTTGGGCCGATACTTTATTTCATCTCATCATGGTTCCTGGGCCTGCCCGTTGTAGATATTGGACAAATTCATTTATAAGATGTAAGGGTTAAGAATGCTTGATAGAGGGGTGTAGGTAGGCATAGAGGTATAAGCGCACATGAGGTGGATAGAGGAATATAGGTTGATATGGAGGGTTTGAGGACCCATGAGTGTGTTGGAAGAGCATCAGTTGACATACAGGGTGTGAGGGACCATCTGGGGTTAGTGGGACATGCGAAGGCATGTGTTAGCATTAATGGGGCATTAGGAGTTTGACGGTGTGTAAGGATGAGGGCTACGGAGCTATTTATAGTTTTGTTGCTGTTATTGAAACTATATCCAGGGCACAAAGGTAGGGCTTTCAAACAGACTATCTAGCATCAGGCATCTGATGAGGTAGCCTCCAGACTGTTTCTGGCAGTGACAGGCCTGCCTCCAGTCAGCAGCTGCTCCAGCAATAACTCCGCGCTTCCGATTCAGGGGTCAGTCTTCAGCTCCTATTACCAACTCAGTTCAGGCAAACCTGCAAAATCCTTGTGAGTAACACTTTCGTCCAAACTTTAGTTTTGGTTGTACCTTGGTTGTGGAGGTAGAATTTCAGTCTGTTTCTCCAGGATTGAGGCTCAGACTATTTAGCTGATTAGCCTCAATTAAACATTTCCAGTCAATTTTCACCTGCTAGGAAGTGATGAAAAACCACGAGGCACAGAAACAGCCTGCCAAGACCCAGATGACTGGAGAGTACTGTAGTCAGGACTGTCTCGCAAGGTGTCATAATTGGGGAAGAGAATTGACAGGGGAGACCTACATTTTCCTTCTGGTGTCTGTGAGACTGCTGGTCCTTCTCCTGACCCTGACAAGGTTGGTCCTTAATGTCTTCCCTTGTGCACTTTGCAGTAGATTTACATACAAATTGTCTCTTCAGTAAAGTGCTACCTGGACAACCTGATCACATTCTGTCCTTGCTATTCAATACTAAAAGGACTGTTTAAATAAATATTCTGTGTACTCTTTAAGAGTCATCATCCCATTACCCTAACGGCAGCTAAAACATTTTCATGAAACTTTGCCTTTACAGCAATGCTATATTTTACAATGTTGACCTGTCATGAACAATTATTGTAAATTATAAGTCGAGAATGTGTTTCTGGGAAAGGACAACAAATCAGGCAGCATCCAAGGAACAGGAGAATCGACATTTTGGGCATAAGCCCTTCATCAGGAATAATGAAGGGCTTATGCCCGAAATGTCGATTCTCCTGCTCCTCGGATGCTGCCTGACCTGCTGTGTTTTCACAGCCACACACTCTCAACTCTGATCTCCAGCATCTGCAGTCCTCATTTCCTCCCTTATAATTTACAATGCAGTAATTAATATAGAATGGTCAATGCTTGGTGGTTAATTGTGGATTTTATAGATAGCAATTAGTAGAGCAGCAGCCTGTTAAAGCTGAGCTGCATATTCATCTTTGAGGTAAAATGAGGTAATTTCATGTGCATACTAATTCTGAGTATTTTCCCTTCAAATTATTGTTTTGGTTTCATAGATCTTTCAGCCTACTAGTAGCTCTGAGGAATAAAGGCTATTACTACAGCAAATATGTGTTAATAAATACTTATATTACTGGTTATCTCATGCTCTCACTTCAGTTAAAATGTGTGCCTTTCAGGATAAATTATTTATTGTGATGATTGTTAAATTGTATGGCAATATTAGTGGAAACAAGCATTCAGTTCATTGTTTGTTGGCTGTTTTTCCAAATGCTTTCATAACTTCAGCCGCACCAGAACTGCATTAGTCTACTAATTTTGATGCGTAAGTTTTGAACAAAGTTACTCATTAGTGGAACAATTACAGTTCAGACAGACAAAAATATAAACAAAGAAATCCCTGTTGGTCACATTTCTTGATGAATATTGATGTGATCACATGACTCTACCATGTTTACTATATTTGTAGATGTTTTGGTGATAATTCAGTTAAACCCTGCATTAAAATAACATCTGGGCAAATCTGTTCATGCAATAATGTTGACAACAATAATTTATCAGCTATAGACAAGGTTTCCTGATTTTACAGCATAGTTATATGATTTCATATTTCCCAAATTAACTTGACTGGCAGACAACTTGTTTGGTCCTTTAAATTAATGCTGTGAGATATATCTACATGAATGCTTGCTTCAGCTGAGACAGGCTGTTTAAAATAAGTTAGTTAATGCTTCTGCTTTGAGAAAAAAAACGTTGTATCTGACAAATTAATTAAACTTAGTATATTTGTATTCCACTTTAAGTTCAAGATTTTAATTGTATTGTTTGAATTCAGGAAGCTGTCAACTAGCTGAAATGAGGCAACTTGGACATTACTTCCTGCAGTATTACAATGATTCCTATCCCAATACTTTATTAAAGTGAGAAGTGTTAACCAAGTAAATTATTTCTGGAATAATTGTAGGAATGCTAAATTATACATCCAAAGCAAGCAAATGTAAATAATCTATGTACAAATTATGATGGGCTGTTTTTGATTAATCGATTTAAGGCTCCAAGGAAGAGGAGGTACCACCATTTTTCACTAACGTATTGAAGGAATGCAGAGTGAGCGAGGGTGAGGATTTTGTTCTGCAGTGCTCAGTGGACGGCAAACCTCAGCCTCGGATTACCTGGCTTGTGAATGGTGAGAAAAGCATCTCCTGATGGGGATTCATAAGGAGTATATAGTTCAAGCATTAGTCAATTAATAATAGCCAATCTGCAATGTTCAAAATTAATATGTACTTAGGTAGCTTATGATTTGTAAGGTTCTTTGTATAAAGCTGCTAATATATTTCTGTGAATCAATTAAGTCATTGAAATGTATGCATATGGGTATTTATTGTACTAAAATAATTTTACTTGTGTCAGACATTATCATAACAGGGGACGAAATGTCTGCAACACAAATTCCCAGCTCGGCGAACAGATCCACAACAACGAGCACCCGAGCTACAAATCTTCTCCCAAACATTATCATAACAAACTGGCAAGTAGTTGCCAGCTGATTTTCTAAAGTCATACTTGTAATGGTTGGATAACTGCAACACTGTGCCAATATTTGCAACACAAAATTGCTCCAAAATTAGTATCAATGAAGCTGCCAAAAATAATTCCAGGTGATTTAATATATGGGAGTGTTCTCATGAAATCTGTAAGTTGCGTGTCAAAAATACTAATTCATAATATGGGTGTTACATACCATTTTTCTACCTTCTTTGATTGCTGTGGAGATACTTGTTCTGGTGAAGAAGAAACTTATTTCTCAAAATCTGTAATTGGGGCATTAATGGTTAACCTTGGAAAATTTATTACATTTAGAAAATTAAGATATACAAATAAAATGATTTCTATCATGTGTATTCCTAGGTACCAAGTCATAGTTATTTTGTATAAGAACCATTCATATTACACATTGATAGTTTTTCACCAAATTCATAGCCTTACACTGATGAGCCATTCTTTTTCCTTCCATACACCAACTCAGAAGTAATTGTCATAATTGTTCCTTTTAAATCTAGCTACAATCTTAACATCACATTCTTTAGCTTTGCCCTGAAGCTTTTCAATGTTCCATAGACTGAGATTTCCATTCAGGAAGTTCAAGTGGATAGTTAAATGACTTATTCCACTTTATTTTATTAAAAGTAATATCCTCTGATTTTTAAATCCTTACCTACAATAGCAGTATCAATGGATTTTCATAAGGTTTGAAGTTAGTGTAGAATTTCATCTGTTGTTCAGGTGCAGTTCTAAAACAATGCCAGAAGGAGTCTCCAGACTATTATTCGATACTTCTGCTCTTCCAGCACACAAGTCAAAAATCGGCCTTTTTAAATTCAGAATTAAATGTAACCTGTAACACCATTAATATAGCCATACCCAATGTTTAGCAATATTTATATTTATAAAACATTGTTGTTCTTTTCTGGCTTATGATAATAAACCTCAAATTGAGTAGGATGTATTCTTCCTAAATTCCCTATACCATGTATTCAAGTGTATGACCATTTCAAATTAATCTTACTTGGTGTTATTTATAGGTAGTCAAGGGATTAACGCTTTAATTAGGGCAGGAATATTATCCCATGTTACACAGAAGTTATTATTCTATTATTGAAGTGCAAGTATGTTTAGTTGTATTTCCCTAAGGCTACCAGGTCTCTCTTGCTGTGTCTTCTTGAGGACAATTAGAGGTTAATTATTTTGAGCAAATCATAGAATCAATTAAAGATCAGAAGAAGGGAGCTGAAAATGATGCTACGATTCTTGAATTCAATTGAACTCTTTTCCTCAGGAAGTATTGTACATTAGAAATGATTGGAATTCCTTTCTAAACCAAAATTTTTGTGCGTTGTTGAATACAACATACGTATTTCAGAACTTTTATATGTTTGGATTTTTAAAATTCATGCAAGTTATGTGGTCATGCCAGCTCACTACATCATATGATGAAAGTTGCAATTACTATCCTGTTAAAGTGTGGTAGAGAAAACTCATTTCCTAGGCTAACTAAAGAGTCTCTTGATGTTAACAAGATACAGTCCATTACATGTTAGCAACTAGTCACAGCTTATGTGATTTACAATGTTATATAAACTTTGAGATGACCAGATGTTTGGTCTCATTATTTTGGGTGAAGCATTATCTCTGAGTGAGTTAATAGTCCTGACCCTGTGCTTGACTTCCCTATTTGATTGTGGCCATGTTGTAGAGCTTGTGATATTTCAGTACAGAACTGGCAGCAAATTAGCAGAAGCGCCCATCAGCAAACCATGGCACATTATCCGAACCAGCTCATCAGGGATACCATGTGTTGCAAATATTTCATACACGACTCTGATAACTGCATCTGTAGCTGTGCTATGAAGCTGCTTAACCTCTATCCATTGGGCTTAATAATCAGTGTGATGATCTCAGACCTTCCATCGAATATAAGTAGAACTGTGGCCATATATTCCCATGATACAGGGAGGAAGGTGGTGGGTATTAATAATTCTTATTGCTGTGGTCTGCAGATAGTGCAGCTCTTGCAGTTGGTGATGAGATCCTTAAAGTCATTGGAGATTTCAGGCCGCCACCTGCTGACAAAGTGTTCCTGTGTAGCAGTCCTATGACATCTTCATGAAAGCAAAACGTCAGGATACATGGGACCTTTACTGGTTGGCAAGTAGTAAGTGGTGGGTCACAGGGTTTGATCCTTGGGTCCCAACTATTCACACACTATATTAATGACTTGGATGCAGTGTTAAAAATTGACTGTAGCCAAATTTACAGATGACAATAAAATAAATGGGAAAGTATGTTACAATGAAGAAATAGAAATGAAGTTTGATGGTGCGTCCATATATGAGGTTATCCGTTTGGTCAGGGGAATAGAAAGGCAATTTATCACCAAAATAGAGAGAAACCTCAGATTGCTTCAGTGCAAAGGGATCTGGGTGTCCTTGTGCATGAATTGCAGAAAACTAGAATGCTAGTGCAACAGGTAATAAGAAAGACAAATGGAAATTTAGCATCTTTTGCAAAATAAATAGAGTATAAAAGTGTAGAAGTCTTACTGCAACTGTGCAAGGTATTAGTGAGACCAAATCTGGAGTATTGTATACAAGTTTGCTCCCCTTCTTTGAAGAGGGATGTAGTTGGAGAAATTGGAGACACTTCAGTGGAAGTACACTAGATTAATTCCAAAGATGAGGGGTTTGTCTTATGAAGAAAGATTGACAGTTCAGGCCTGTACTCACTCGAGTTTAGAAGAATTGGAGTATAAAAGATGCTAAAGGAAATTGACAAAGTAGATGTAGAAAAGGTGTTTCCACATGTTGAACAATCTACAATGAGAGGTTATAGTCTTAGGGTAAGGGCTAGCAAATTTTAAACAGAGATGTGGAGAAATCATTTCTCTCAAAGGGTCATGAATCTGTAGAATTCACTCCTCCAGAGTGTTGTGGATGCTGGGACATTGAATAAATTTAAGGCGGAGATAAAAAGAATTTTAATTAGTAAGGGGTTGAAGAATTATGGAGTGTTGAGGTCGAGTTGAGATCACCCATGATCATATTAAATGGTGAAGCAGGCTCAAGGAGCTAAATGGTTTACTTCTGCTCCTTGATCTTATGTTCAAAATGGATAGGCCACGGTCCTAAAGAGACAGGCTGAGTCCCAAAGGAACAGGTCACTATTTTAAGGAAACAAGCTGTCATTTTGAAGAGATGGGTTATTTAATTATAAAGTTTGTACAGTACACTTAGTGATCCTTTGGTTCATTGTCTTTGTGCTGGCCGTGAATCATCCGTCTATTCTCATCCCATTTTCCAGCATTTGGCTCAGATCCTGATATTCTTTCGTGTTTCAAGTGTTCAGCTGAATAGTTCTTAAATGTCTTGAGGTTTCTGGCCATAACATATCCCCTAATTACTCTGTAAATTGACCCTTCCATGGAGGGGAATAGTTTCTCCCTCCCTCTGTACCCCTCAGAACTTTGTACACTTCAATCAGCTGCCCCATTGGCTTTCTCTGCTCCAGGAAGAACTGTCCCAGCCTGCCCAGTCTCTCTTCATGGATGAAATACTCTGGCCCAGACTACATCCTGGTAAATCCCTGCTGCGCCCTCTCTGGTGCAAACATATCTTTCTTATACGTGTTCAAGGTTGGTGAAGGGGTAATGGACAGCAGCCTTTGCTTTTTCCATGTTCTAAACTGTAATCTGAGCACAAATCAACAATATGTCCAATCACTTTAGCCATCCGTCTGACTATTAAACAAGTTGACATTTTATAGCACCTTTCATGCATAAAATGTCCGACTGAGCATTGGGCATTATGAAACAAAATTTGGTACTGAGCCATAAGGATGTACTAAGGACAAAGAGCAAAATGTAGGATTGGAGTTTGGAACCTTCAGCTTTTGTCCAATGCTTTGAGGTTCTTGCAGCTTGTATAGCCAAGAAATGCAAGATGAATGAACAAAGTGACCATAGCACTGGAGTATAAGGGGACCTTCAAGTGCAAGTTGTATCAAGGGTTGTTGTAGTAGTTTGGGACAGTGCAGTTGGAAACAAAGGTATTGAACAAGGATGTCTTGCTGCATTATACAGGGCCGTGGAGAGGCTACACCTGAACTATTGTGCATTGTTTTGGTCTCCTCCTTTAAGGAAGGATGTTTTGCTATAGACGGAGGGCAGCGAAGGCTTACCAGATTGATTCCTGGGAATGCAGGACTGACGTATGAGGAGCGATTGTATGAGTTTGGGTTATATTCAATGGAGTTTAGAGAATAAAATTCTAACAGGACTAGACAGGTTACTTGAGGAAGAATGTTTCTGATAGTGTTGGAGTCCAGAATTAAGGTTCATAGTTTAAAGCTAAGGGGTAAACCTTTTAGGACTGAGATGAAAAAATATTTCTTCACCCAGAGAGTGGTTATCCTGTGGGATGTGCTACTATAGAAAGTGGCTAAGGCCGAAACATTGTGTATTTTCAAGAAGGAGTTAAATATAGCTCTTGTGGCTAAAGGAATCAAAAGATATGATGGGGTTTGGGGGTGCAGGGAGTTACGGTATTGAATTGGATGATCAGCCATGATCACAATGAATGGTGGAGCAGGCACAAGGGGTTGAATGGCCTACTCCTACTCCTATCTTCTATGATTGCATTACTCTCTGCAGTCAAGAGCAGAAGTGTTGCCTGTCCAGTGCCAGGCTAAAAAGCATCATCATCCTCAGGGATGGAGAGGAACCTGAAGTGAGGAGACAAATTAAAAAGTGAAGAATGTTTGTTTTGGAAGTGTTGCAGTTGAAGGTGAGAATATTTGAACAGTTTGCATGTTATGTTCACTTTGGTGCAGCTTAGTGAGACCACACAGTACCTCAATGAAATAGAAGGCACAAAGGGTATGTTTGGGGACAGGGGTCTTTAAACTGAACAAAGAAACAGGGTAATGACTAGTGAAGGCTTCACTTTTGGCTGAAAGTGAATAAAATAAGAGCTGAGGATGAGGTAAATATTTCTCTTATCACAATGGGGTTAGTTGATTCTGACATTGTGTCTAAGCAGTGTTGGCCGGGAGAGCCCAATGCTGTATTCAGTCCAGAGATTCCAGACTGCTGTAACGTCACAATCAGTTATGGAAGTTGTATTCAGCCAAAGAAAGTGGTATGACCTGAAGCAGCTTGCAATCTTGTCCCCCAGCCATTGTAAGCATTGCGCAAACTTAAGATTTAACCTGACAGATGTCTTCTTGGGAGGTTGAGAGAACAAGAAAGTCCCAGCCAAAGGAATATGTTTTCACTCTGGTGTGGAGAGTGCTAACTGTCAGGCCATAAGAGGGCACTCACAACAGGCTGGATAGTGATCACAGCATAGGAAGGCAAGTGGATCAACAGGTAATTGTTGACAACATCCATGTGATCACTGCAACATTCTAATTACCTGGAGTAGTCAGAGACAAATGTTTCCGAGTTTTTTTTTCCCTGTATTGTTGCA
Organism: Hemiscyllium ocellatum; assembly: GCF_020745735.1. Lineage (NCBI taxonomy): Eukaryota > Metazoa > Chordata > Chondrichthyes > Orectolobiformes > Hemiscylliidae > Hemiscyllium > Hemiscyllium ocellatum. Next base: position 60,178,882 of record NC_083407.1, on the reverse strand, counting down.
GGGAAACTCTTCTGCCTGTCCTGGGAGACGAATTAATTGGGAAAAGCACACGTACAGGTCTGCACATGTGTATTTCTCTTTATAGGCGGAGTGGAGAGCGTGTAGTTATCATATTCCAGGCATCATGAGTATCAAGATAGGTTTGGTAGACAGTCATTCCTGCCAATCACCTTGCTTTGCACACGTTTCATTCCATCTCTCAGTGCCACCTAATACTGAAGTAATCTTGTTCATGTAATGATTCAGTTTCCACTGTACATTATTGTTGGTGCTGCAGTTCATTATTGTGATGAATCATTACCAGAATAAAGAAATTATTTAGGAAAGGTGGTAAGGAAAAGCCAGGCAACTATAAACTAGTGAGCCTGATGTCAGTGGTGGATAAATTGTTGGAAAGGATTCTGAGGGACAAGATTTGCATGCATTTGGAAAGGGAGGGACTCATTAGGGATAGTCAGCATTGCTTATTGCATGGGAAGTCATCTCTCACTAACTGGATTGTGTTTTTGAAGAAGTGACAACGAAGATGGATGAAGGCATAGCAGTAGACTTCATATCTGTAGATTTCAGTAAGACATTCGACAAGGGTCTGCATGGTAAATTGGTTAGCAAGGTTAGATCACATTTAATCCAGGGGGAGCTATCCAATTGGACACAAAATTGGCTTGAAGGTAGGAAACCAAGAGAGGTGGTGGAGGGTTATTTCTTGTACTGGAGGCCTGTGACCACTGATGTGCTGCAAGGATTGGTGCTGTGTCCGCTGCTTTTCATCACTTGTTTAAATGATTTGGATGTGAATACAGGAGATATAGTTCATTAGTTTGCAGATAACACTAAAATTGGTGGTGTAGTGGACAGCAAAGAAAGTTATCTCAGCGGACAATGGGAGCTGGATCAGATGGGGCAGTGGGCAATGGAGTGGCAGATGGAGTTTAATTTAGATAAATGTGAGATCTGGTATTTCAATAAGGCAATTCAAGGCAGAGCTTATACAATTAAAGGTAGGGCCTGGGGAGTGTTGCCGAATAAAGACACTGAGAGGTGCAGATGTATTGTTCCTTGAATGTAGAGTTGCAGGTCGGCAGGGTGGTGAAGAAGGCATTTGGCATGTTTGCCTTAATTCAACAGTGCACTGAGTATAGGAGTTGGGATATCATGTTGCGACTGCACAGGACATTGGTGAGGCCACATTTAGAACACTGCATTCAATTCTGATTGCCCAAAGTTTGTGCAAAGATTTGTAGCTCGGGTGCTTGTTGTAGTGGTTCTGTTCGCCGAGCTGGAAGTTTTTGTTGCAAACGTTTCGTCCCCTGGCTAGGAGACATCATCAGTGCTCTGGAGCCTCCTGCAAAGCGCTTCGCAGGAGGCTCCAAAGCACTGATGATGTCTCCTAGCCAGGGGACGAAACGTTTGCAACAAAAACTTCCAGCTCTGATTGCCCTTCCACAGGAAGGATGTTGTTCAACTTGAGTTCAGAAAACATTTACAGGGATGCTGCTAAGATTGGAGGGTTTGAGCTGTGGGGAGAGGCTGGATGGGTTGGGGCCTTTTTACCTGGTGACCTTATGGAGGTTTATAAAATCATGCAGAGCATGGTTAGAATGAATCGTAAAGGTCTTTTTCCCATGGTGGAAGAATTCAAAGCTAGAGGGCATAGGTTTGTAGTGAGAGGGGAAAGATTTAAAAGGGACTTGAGGGGCACCATTTTCATGTAGAGGCTGATACATGTATGGAACGAGTTGCCATAGGAAAAAGTAGAGGCTGATGCAATTACAAAATTTAAAAGGCATTAGAATGGGTATATGAATAGAAAGAGTTTAGATGGATATACTGGCAAATGGGACTAAATTAATTTAAGATATCTGGTCAGCATGGATGAGTTGGACAGAAGGGTCTGTTTCTATGCTGAATAACTCTATGACTCTAAGTGAAACTGAAATGTACTTGTGTGTCATCCACAATGATAAAGTATTGTTGTTGCTCCAAGTATGTTTTCATGCCCAACCTGGTGGCACTTTGGTCTGGTCAGTCTTCAATATAAGTCTTCAACTGACAGATATTGAGATACCCCTTGTCTTTTATCTGCTTCTGTCACATCTGGCTCTGCTAGTTGTGATTTGCTGGCCACTGGGCCTCAATGGATTGAGTGTATGATGTGGATTTTGAGTGTAAAACCCAATATCATGGTGAGTAAGGGCTGTAGACCATTGCTCTGTGGTAAGTCCCATGCTGTTTTCCCTGCATACTTACTGATTTGTGATCAAACCTCATGAGGTGAAGTTGATATCTTTGTTTTGTTGGAGGCATCCTTGCTAGTTTCTTCTCGTTTAGTAGAGATGCTAAAAGCTTGCAATTCATTCTATGACTACCTTTAGATGAAGGATGTGTTTTGAAAATCTCTCGCAAACCCATATAACTGAGAGCACCTTCTTTGTATTCAATGCGCGCTGTCTTTATATATCTGATCATGCCGTGAAGCGTAATAGACTGGTTTGCAACATCCATTCAGTAGCTCTTGGAAGAACCAAAAATGCAAAAGATTCTCCACAGATTTGGCAGTATCCATGGAAAGACAAACACTTAATGTTTGGAGTTCAATATGGCCTCTTCAGAACTAAAGAGGTCTGGAAAAGTAATGGGTATTATGGTGTAGAAAAGGGCTGAGGAGGGGCAAGATGTAATTGTAAAAGTGTGACAGAGCAAAAGGCAATGGGCACACTAATGGTAGGAGAGAAGAGGGTTCTTATGGTTCAATGGTAGTGCCCTTACCTCAAAGCCAGAAGTTCTAGGTTCAGTTGCCACCCGCTTTACCTTATCATAGCAAACTTAAACATTTTGATTAAAAATATCTCATAGAGAAATGATAGAAATGAAGAGTTTATGTCAATGCCATGAAGCAGAAAATAGGTCAGCTCTGCTGACAGCAAATGAGACATGGGGAATTGGGGAGAAAGGTGGTAATCAGAATGGAGGACAGAATTCATGCTCTTAAATTGTTGAACTTAGTGTGGAATAGAGAAAGCTGTAAAGTTATTAAGTGGAATAGCACCACATTTTCCACTAACCATCACTCCCTCCCTTTATTTCTTTAGGGTACTCCTTAAAAAAAACCTGTCTTTACATCATCTGCAGTAATATCTTCTTTTGTGGCTCTGTATCAAATTTTGTTTGCCAGTACCATAGTAAAATGCCCTCTGGCACTTCACATGTTAACAGCAGTATAAAAACAAGTTGTTGTTTCATGAAGCACTGATTTGTGAGACTTGAACTGAAGATTTCCATAAGCTATACCCTGGAGTCAAATTCTTGTAAATTCTGAAAAAGGGAAAGGCAGGTTCCAGCACTTTTCTTTTCTGGCTCAGTGCACACAGCTTGAAAATGTTGTGTTTGGAATTTGATACAAGTGATATAAAACTTTTGATGTTAATTCAGTTGTCTTAACTCGTCTCCAGCTACTGAATAATTGATTGCAACTATAGTCAATGTAAAAAAAATGGCACAACCATAAAGGAACAGTGAAGGATGGGTGTCAACAAATCTTAAATTCTGGAAATTGGTCGGACAAAGTGGATGAACAAAAATGAAATCCTGGCTTTATCGTTAGAGACATAGAGCACAAAAGCAAAGAAGTTATGCAAAAACTGTATAAATAATTGATTTGGCTGCAGCTAGAGTATTTTTTCCAATTCCAGGCACCCCACTTTAGAACAGTTATCAGTGCCTTGGCAGGGATGCAGAAGAGATTTACTGGAATCTGAACATGTACCAGGGAGTCTTGGTTTATCAAACTGGGATTTAAACAAAAAGTGCTGGAGAAACTCAGCAAGTCTGGCAACATCTGTGGAGAGAGAAACAGTGTTAATATTTCGAGTCTGAGAGAAACTGGGATTGTGCACCAGAGGGTAGATTTAATAGAGCTATTCAGAATTATTTAAGGATACTTTTTATAGTATATATTCTATGAGGTCCACCTGGCTGACCTCATTGCAATCACTACAGTGCTCCTCTTCTGAGTCCGAGGGCATAAACCATTTCTTTTTTATTGTCAATCTTCCTGAGGCATTTTAGGACCGGGTCAGGTTCATCCAACTCTGCCTCTGATACAAGCAGCGTGTAACACACTGTAGCTCACCTCTTGCTTCCGGAGCATTTGGGAGGAAATTCATTCTCCTCTTCAAGTGGCAAAGGCATCAAGGTGGCAACATCTAGTATGTCCATCTCAGATTCTGAGGTATCTTCAACACTTGACAGAGAGAGAACTCACGGGTTCCAGAACGTTAAAAATCACACAAAACCAGGTTATAGTCCAACAGGTTTATTTAAAAGCACTAGCTTTCGGAGGGCTGCTTCTTCATCAGGTGGTTGTGGAGTATAAGATCATAAGACACAGAATTTATAGGAAAAGTTTACAGTGTGATGTAACTGAAATTATATATTGAAAAAGATCTGGATTGTTTGTTAAGTCTCTCATCTTTTAGAATGAGCATGTTGGTTTCAGTTCTTTCATATGTAAATCCCAGAACTTTTTTAAAAGTTACATTCTCACGTGAACTTTAACAGTTGGAGTCATGACAGCCCAGATAATGCATTGAAGGTGTGAGCTGCCCTGTGTGAGGCTGTCTGTGCCACAATGGTCAGGCTGATTCTAATCTAAAAAATGGATTTATAGAATCTCACATGGATTCATGCAGTTTTTTTAGCAAAATAAAATATAATTCTGCAAATACAAATTCATCCCACAAACTAATATGTGTATATGTGCATGTGCACGTATGAGATGAGGGTGGGGGTGGGGTGCGTGGGGGCTATGAGTGTCTGTGAGAGAGTGTGTGCATGTGTGAGTGTGAGTGAAAAGGGGTATAAGTCTGTAAGAGGGTGCGGGTGCATGTGTGTCTGTGGGAGTGTATGACAGAGGGTCTGCATGAGTGTATGGGTCTGTAGGAGCTCATGGTTTTTGCAGCAGACCCAGAGGAATTCATCAGACGAATGAGAGTCCGGAAATTCTTTCAAAATGACAGCAGTGATCCCAGTGAGCCTACCGAGGAAGCGGAACAGTCATCACATTACATTTTATTTTGCTTAAAAATTGCATGAATCCATGTAAGATTCTGTAAATTCGTTTTTTAGATTAGAATCAGTCTGATGATTGTGACACACAGTCTCACACAGGACAGGTCACACCTTCAATGCATTATCTGGGCTGTCATGACTCCAATTGTTAAAGTTCACTTGAAAATGTAACTTCTAAAAAAGTTCTGTGATTTACATATGAAAGAACTGAAACCAACATGTTCATTCTAAACGGTGAGAGACTTAACAAACAATCCAGGTGTTTTTTAATGCATAATTTAAATTACATCATATTGTAAACTTTTCCTATAAATTCTGTGTCTTATGGTCTTATTCTCCACAACCACCTGAAGAAGGAGCAGCACTTTGAAAGCTAGTGCTTCCAAATAAACCTGTTGGACTGTAATCTTGTGTTGTGCGATTTTTAACTTTGTACACCCCAGTCCAACACCGGCATCTGCAAATCATGGGTTCCAGAACAGTTAGAAAGGCTGTCGAGGAGCCAGGCATAATTTGCTCCCACACCGTTTGTGAGTGGGCAGTTTTCGTATAGTCCACGTGCTTGTTCAGGACTGTCACACCTACCTGAACTGTATACATCACTGGACCTGACCTTGCACTGACCATACCTGTTACCCATGCAGGACCATTCCCAACCTCATCCCCAAAGTAAACTGTCTCTCTCGCTTAGCAGTCTTGTATCCGACATTGGTGTTCCTGATACCACCTCAACCTCCCTCACCAGGACCAGGAAGATCAGGTTTAACCTGATGCAGGGTCTTCTCCACAGTTGCAATTCTGCTGGAGCTATCCCTGTCATTGCATGAGAGGTTGTCCTATCATCAAATAGGAACTAGGACAGTTTGGTATCTAGTGAAGCTGTCGACTGTTTCTTTAAACCTTTTTTCAAAGATTGGCCTGCCTTCAAATTTTGGCCTGTGCTTTCTGCCAGACAATTGGATGATGGATGGTATGGAACTGACCCTATATGTCGAATGCCATTTGACTTTAGGAAATATGCAAATTCCCTGCTGGTAAACAATGGCCTGTTATCCGCTTCCAGTGTCTGTGTATTGCAAAAGATGCATGCAGTTTTTCTACTGCCAGTAATTTTTGTCTTTGTTGCCACTCTGAGCACTGCCCCACTGACTTGGCTATGTCTGCACCCAATCATGGCCAACAGACATAACATCTCGCCAACATCTTCATTTCGGAAATCTCTGGATGGTGCTGGTGGAGTTCAGCCAGTATCTGATGTTGACCTTTACTCAGGACAATCAGTTTTACTCCCCATAATAATATGCCATCCTCTACTGTGGTGTGGTCTCTCTGGGTCCAAAAAGATTTCAAATCTATTTGTTACGGCCTTTTAGTTTCGCCCACCACCACCAGATGTTTCAGTTTTTCAGGGCATCCAAAGTCTGATATGGTCAGCTGTGACTGGAATTGTGTCCATAAAGTTAAAACCCTTATCGGTATTAATTGAAGCAAACACAAGGATTATGACTCATTATACGGGCTACGTTTGGTAATGTATACTGGAATCTACCATTGAAAAATGAACCTTTCAATAATAAAGGGAAGTTCTTGAAAAACATTATATGGGAGATGCTTCAAAAGAACATAGCTACTTGCAAAGACAACAGAAACAAACAGAAATTAAAACAGAGATCAGAAATACTAAAGTAACAGTTTAAGCACCTGGTAGGAATGTGATCTGATAAGTGGCAAAGACATCTGAAAGCAGGAGCACAGGGCCCAGATAGTTTTAAAGGCGGCAGGTTTTAAAGGGAGAGGGGGCAGGGGTGATGGTGGTCACGAGGATTACTTTTTTTTTAGACTTGGATTACTTGCAGTGTGGAAACAGGCCCTTCAGCCCAACAAGTCCACACCGACCCACTGAAGCGCAAACCACCCAGATCCATTCCCCTATATGTACCCTTCACCTAACACTACAGGCAATTTGGCACGGCCAATTCACCTAACCTGCACATTTTTGGACTATGGGAGGAAACCGGAGCACCCGGAGGAAACCCAAGTAGACACGGGGAGGATGTGCAAACTCCACGCATTCAGTCACCTGAGGCAGGAATTGAACCCGGTTCTCTGGCGCTGTGAGGCAGCAGTGCTAACTGCTGTGCCACCGTGCTGCCCACAGTGAGGGAAAATGAAGGCAGATTCAAGGAGTCCATTGGAATATACCTGCTCCTAATATTGTATAACAAAAGATTTTTTTTAACTTGTTTTTGTGGATTTACCTTATACCATGCCCTGTTCACTCATCACCCCAGTGCTCGATGATCTTCATTTGCTCACAGTATGTCAATGGGTCAATTTTAAAAATCTCCTACTATTTTCAAATCCCTCCATGGCCTCACTAGTTGCTATCTCCATAACCCCTTTTTGACCCTACAAGCGTCTGAAATATCAGTGCTCCTTCAACTCTTTTCTCTTGAATTATAATAATGCCAGTATTAGTGGTTAGCCCTTGAACCACCTCTGGTGTTCCAGTCCTGAACCTCTTGGCTCCTTTACCTTTTTCCCTTGTTGTCTCTCCTTAAAACCTAACTTTTTGACCACCCAACCTAATACTTCAGTAATTGCCTTGTTGTCAAATTTTGTGTGATATGGCTCCTGCAAAGTGCCTTGGGATATTTTATTGCCTTAAAAGTATCACATAAATACAAGTTATTGTTGTTATATCCAAAACCCTAAAACTTTCTCATGTACAGAGATGATCAGGTCTTGAGCTACATGTTCATGAGAAGAAGTCAGACAATTTTGGATTGGTCCTCTCACAGCTTGAAATTTAAAAGCTTCAGCATGGCTACTTTATGGTGGGAAATCAATAGATAAGGAATACCTCCCTGCCATTTTAACTAACCCTTTTGGGTTTCTACTGAAAACAGTTGGGGGTGTTAAAATTCAATTCACAAATTTTGTCAAGAAAGGAGAGAAGTTTAGTTGAAGAATCAGATTGAACCAAGGCAAGTCCAAAGATAAAGGAGGTCAAGAGGAAAGTAGAAGGAGGGCATAGATCATATGAGGGTACATCTTTTCCAAATTTATAACAACAAAAAGAGCAAGTTAAAATCTAAAATTCTTATTTATTTGCCACGCAAGCAAACGGGAGACAGTTAATGTGTTAAATGAAAACTTGGGAGTTTAAATTGGGATATTGTCAAAATTATATCATTTATTATCATACATACACTGTGTGTATTTAAGCATTTTATCATACAGGAATATTTGTGGAAAAGGCTAGCAATCAATATATCCTTAGGACAGGTAATCATTATGCACCATCACTCTTCCATTGCTCGAATTGAATATTTTCATCATGATGTCCAAATCATATCAGGTAGCAAGAAAAAATGTTTGGGGTGACTTGTCTGGTCGAATAAGTTGACTCCAATTACTGGGAGAACAGATAAAAGTAGTTTGTAATAATAGTTGGTCAGGTGACACATGGGAAAATGCAGATGGATCTGGCTACTGTGACGTAGGAGTGAAGCAGACTTCATGATTTTATTTCAGCATCTATTCTATGTATCAATTTATGTGTTAGGAAGAGTTCCTTGAAATTTTCATCCTAAGTATGCCTTCTTATCAACAAGAAGGAAAAACCAATAAATCTTGTGAATAACACATACAGTCTGACTCATTTAATATGCTTCAGGATAGTACATCCAAAGGGATCATGTCCTATTCTTATTTTTAAATTTCATTTTCCCTCTGGGGACCTGTGTAGGCTGAGATAATATTTAGGGTTTACCTTCTTCATGCCATTTACTTTCTTAAATACCTCAGTAACATCACTCAAATCTAAAAGTCTAACTTTCTCTAGCGTTTCATAATTCAGAATGGTATGAGTTACTCAATGGCTAGTTTGGTAGGGGAATGCAGGAAATCTAAGGAAGTGCAGTCCCAGGAAAAGATATGGATGTGAGCAATCATCGAGATTATCCTTGCTGGAGTGGTTTATGTGAGAGCTCCAAAATTAGGATTTCAAAAGTGAAGAAATTCCATCTAAAGTTTTAATAAAACCTACAATTTCGTCAACCTCTGGGGGTTTCTTTGAAATCCATGAGATTTGTTTTGACCACTTTTGAAGTTTGATGCATTCCTTTTGAATCTGATTACATTATGTCTATTATCCATGTTTACCTTATGTTCGTATTGGGTATTAGAATATAAATCTTATTTTTACATTTGATCGCATTGTTCTAAATTTGTACAATAATGTTTATTTTTGTTTGTTAAAAAAGCATGGATTTGCATGATGTTATTGTTTAAGTATGTGCCTGGTAGGCAACGTTTTGTCTACCTTAACAAAAACGTTACTGGTCCCTAGTCAGGTTATAACATAAATTTGGTAATCTGGCTGAGGGCCATAACAAATGTCACATTTCTCTGTAATGATTATAAGATCCACATAGTTTCTGAAAAAATCCTTTGCACAGTTTCTTGAAAGTGGAGTTGCAAGTAGGCAGAGTGCTGAAGAAAGCGTTGGCATGCTTACCTTCATTGGCCAGTGCAATGTGTGTAGGAACTGGGACATCATCTAGCAGCTGTATGGACATTGGTGAGTTCATTTTTAGAATACAGTGTTCAGTTCAGATCTACCTGCTATAGGAAAGATGTTAAACTTGAATGGGTTTAGTTAAGATTTACAAGGATGTTGCCAAGATTGCAGGGTTTGAGCTTTAGGGAGAGGTTGAATACACTGGGAATATCTTTCCCTGGAGTGTCAAAGGCTGAAGGGTGACCTCATAGAAGCTTGTAAAATCATGAGGGGCATGAATAGGGTGAATTATGAAAGTCTTTTCTCCAGAGTAGGGAAGTCCAGAATCAAAAGGCATAGGTTTAAGGTGAGGGGAAAAATTTAAAAGGGACCTGAGGGCAACTTTTTCTCAGTAAGCAGTGTGGTTCATGCATGGAAAGAGCTACCAGAAGAGATGGTGTGGAATATGGTACAATTACAATATTTAAAAGGCATTTGGAGAGATATATGAATAGGAAGCATTTAGAGAGGTATGGGCCAAATGCTGCCAAATGGGACTCGATCTGTTTAGGATATCTGTTTGGCACAGACTAGTTGGACCTAAGGGTCTGTTTCCATGCTGTATAACTCAATGACTCTAGAACTAAGATTGGAGATCGAATAATCATCTTTACAGCATTCAAATATATTTTTGTGTCACCATGAACAAGACTTGTCTACTATTACTGGTCACTTTTAGTTTGAGATTGATTTTCTCAACCATTTGGTCTAATTTTTTTTTCATTCATTCACGGGATGAAATGCTAGGACAGCATTTAATGACCATCCCTAATTGCCCAGTAGGGAGTTAAGTGTCAACTACATGGTGGGTCTGAAATCTCATGTTGTCTAGAGCAGGTAAGGATAGCAGTTTCCCTCCCTAAATGGCATTAATGAACCAGATAGATTTTCCCCCTGACAATCAACATTGAATTCATTAGACTCTTAATTTCAGATTTTTAAAAAATTATATTAAAATTCCACCATCTGCAATGGTGGGATTCGAACCCAGTTCCCCAGAACATGACATGGGTCTTTGGATTACAAGGCCAGCAACAATACCACTAGGTTGTTGCCTCCCTACATGTTCTGGTTATGTTGCTTAGCATTTTATTTGTTTTGCTGTTCAAAATGGTATTCCAGAAGACATTATAAAGGAGTTGGCATTCCATAAATAGTGGAACAACAGGACAAAAGGGCACAGGACAAAGGTTGCGAAAGGCTAATTCAATACAGATGTTAGGAAGCATTTCTACATTGGGAGAGTGTGATCAGAAGCTGCGATTCGTTGCCAAAAAAGATTTTTTAAGCCAACACATTGAAGTCATTTAATATACAGACGCTGTAACAGGGAACTCACACAGTTAATATCCTCAAAAGATGAGATCAAAAGCCTATCTTGCAATTTTGTGACTTGAACTATTAACAGCTGACTTTCACCCCTCAGTTTCATTGGCATTAATGAACTAAATATTGCATGTTGATATTTACTTTTCTCTCAGCATTTAGTTCACATTTCAATTCTTAATGTATACATTATGGGGTTCAAGAAAAAATGTCTAGATACAAATGTCTTGCTTCATTTCCCTAGCACCTTAGGGAGACAGGGGAAGAAATCTGGAAGAAAATTTGGAAAGATAAGAAAGCCTAATGTTCAATCTGAGGCAACGTGGGGAACATACAGGAAATGTTATCTCCCACAACTCATTTCCATTCAGCAAATGGACCTGCCTCCCATTTAGGTCAGAAATCAGGCAGATTACCAGCAGGATGCATGGAGTGTCTGAAGCAACTCCTCCTTAAAGTGACAATACACTTCTGCATATAAGGTTAAATTTGCTAACTTGGATTTTTCCTTTCCAAACTGTAGAACACATTTATGCAGCTATGAGTTGAGGGCCATTCCCAGGTTTTTGATGTTGCCCTGTAGACTGCACTGGAGGAATGTGCACAAGGAGGGGAGCTGTTGTTCCTGAGCAGCAGCAAAAGTATATTCATGATCAGCATGAAGCAGGCCCAAAACAATGCCTGAGGAATTTGTACCACTAGCTTCACACCCAAGATCTGGGCTCAATGTACAAGGTGCATTGATGCCAAGACCAGCAAGTACATGCCTTCACCCCTGCACCTCTCTAAATTGCAGCTGGCAACACATCTCTCAGACCTCCAGTACCACGCTCCACCATTCTCTCACCTCCTTCACATCGTTCAGCTTAAGGTTACAAGGGAACGCTGCCACATCTCTACTTCAGTTCCAAACAAACTTTCCTTACTTTCCTTTCTGCATATCAGGTACAACACTATCTTTTTCTTAAATACAACTTCATCCAAGATTAGTTCCTCGTAATGCTCATTCTTCATATTCTGTGCACTTGCCTTTCAGTTTCATGACCTCCCCATCCAGATTCCACCTTGCTTCTTCTGCACCTCCCAATATGTGCATTATATGCATAAGCCTTACACATTTCCACTTCCCTTTATAAACAGTAATTCATTAACTCTTGCCCTCTCTTCCTGGGGGAAACAACACAAAACACAAGGAAAATGACCACGATTGCAGGAAGGAATTACTAACATCATTACTACTCTCACCCATGTAAAGCAAGAAGCTCTGCAAACTAGTGACCATTCAGAAATATGAAGACTGGAAAGTACAAATGAAAGAATACCAGAACCAGGTATCAATATATTACTTGCGATCCATAACTCACCTCAGCAAATTTCAGGCAAGCTTGACATTTTCAATCTGGATTATCAAAACTATCATCTGTATTTGACCAGCTTCTATCTGCTGTTCTCACTCTTGGCTTTTTTTTCTTTTGGGACCTTGTCAGCAAAAAGAGGCTGTTGCAGAAATACCCTAAAGGAGGACAATCATTAAATATATCAATAGATTCACTATCCTTTCTCCCACCAGTTCAGGAACAGTAGCTTTCTATCATCTGCTGAGGCTATTTCAGATCAAGCACCTTATTTGAATAGAATTCATAAATCTTTCTTTAGATAACACAATGTGTTGATCAGAATACATGACAGCAAATTAGCAATGGTCAACAAGCATGAGATTGAATTTTATTCACAAAACTGACTCATACATTAAGCACAAAGTGCCACTGGGGACCAGCAAGCTGCAATTGACTTAGCCAGATCCAATAGGAGCAGTTGAGGGACCAGACATTTCTCCACATCTCTTGGTCTTATGTTGAATATTGCCCAGACCAAAAGACTAGCTGGTTGGCCAGGAAAACACATCATTAAACCAACAGCACTTTACAAATGTGTATGTCATGCTAACATATGACGAATGAAGGGCTGATGAAGGGCTTATGCTCGAAACGTCGAATTCTCTATTCCTGAGATGCTGCCTAACCTGCTGTGCTTTGACCAGCAACACATTTGCAGCTGTGATCTCTAGCATCTGCAGACCTCATTTTTTACTCTAACATATGACGAATGCCTGGTCACTTTATCTCCACTTTGGAATGATGCCCCAGGGAAGCTGCACCAGAAATCACCAAAGTGCGGAGCTAGAGCTCAGTTAGTGTAGTGGTCCCTGAGGGTGTTGAGAATCTCTTCACCAATTGCAAGGCCCGCGCCATGCACAGAACATTGAGAGCTGTTGATACCCAGCACATTCCTCACCAGACCATTGGAACGTGTGTCCACAGATCTATTAATATTATTGGTCTCATTGTCATTGATTATTTCTCCCAATGGTTGGAAGTTAAGAATGGCACACCATGAATACAGAAGTGGTTGTCTAAGACCTACCTGAGTAAGAGCATAGTAACTATGATGTATTTACTTCAGGCAATGAGCCACTAGTTCTAGATTTGAATGTGCCCACAAGTGAATGGGAAAGCTGAGCATAGCATCTGGACAGTGAATTCACTCTTGAAGAATATTTATTTCTGTCTGGGGGTGCTGCTAAATAATGGATCTAAACCATTCCATTGTGATTTGGCATCATCAGGTTGGTGTTGGGCAGGAAACTGACAATTATCTCCTCATTCTACTAAGGAAGTTGCTTTCATATTTACATTTACAAGACCATCTGGACATCTAATAAGGATCAGTGTTATTGTACACAATAGGACATACATACTTGGGAGAAAGTGAGGAGCAGATGCTGGAGATCAGAGTTGAAAAGTGTGGTGCTGAAAAAGTACAGCAGGTCAGGCAGCATCAAGGAGCAGGAGATTCAACATTTCGATCACATTCCTGATGAAGGACTTATGCCTGAAACATCGACTCTCCTGCTCCTTGGATGCTGCCTGACCTGCTGTGCTTTTACAGCGCCTCATTTTTCGACTCATAGTTGTTTCTACCTTGCACGATGGTTGTCACAATTAGGATAGAACCGATAGGAGTATAGAGTAGGGACTTGAACTGTACAAGATGCTGGTGAGACCACATCTGGAGTACTGTGCTGCAGTTTTGTTACTCTTATTTACGGGAAGATATCATTTCATTGGAGGCAGTTCAGAGAAGATTCATTAGGATAATCCCCAGTATAGATGGATTATTTTATGAGAAAAAGCTAAACAAGTTGGCACTCAACCCACTGAAATTTAGACAAATGAAAGGTGATCTCAGTAAAACCACAAGGATTCTTAAAGGGCTTGACAGAGTTAATACTGAGAGGATGTTTCGACTCATGGGATAATCTAGCATCAGAGGGTGCTGTCTCAGAATAAAAGGGCATCAGTTTAGGACTGAGACGAGGAGGAATTTATTCTCTTAGGGTTGTGAGTCTTTGGAACTCCTTACCAGAGAGAGCTGTGAGGCAGAGGCTTTGCGTATATTTAATAGAGTCACAGAGCTGTACAGTTTGGAATCTGACCCTTTGGTCCAATTTGTCCATGCTGACTAGATATCCTAAATTAATCTAATTCCATTTGCCAGCATTTGGCCCATATTCCTCTAAACCTTTCCTATTAATATACCCATCCAGATGCCTTTTAAATGCTGTAATTGTACCAGCCTCCAACACTTCCTCTAGCAGCTCAGTCCATACATGTACCACCCTCTGTGTGGAAAAAGTTGACTCCTTAGGAACCTTTTAAATCTTTTCCCTCTCATCTTAAACCTATGCCCTCTAATTCTGGACTCAGTTATCCTGGGGGGAAAAAAAAGCCTTGGCTGTTCACCCTTTCCATGCCCTTCATGATTTTATACATTTCTATAGGGTCACTCCTCAGCCTTCGACACTCCAGGGAATGTTGAGGTGGATAGGTTCTTGATCATTGTGAAAATTAGTCGTTAAAGGGAATGGGCAGGAAAATGGATATGTGGAATGTCAGATCAGCCATGATCCCACTGAATGGCAAAACAGGCTCAAGGGGCCAAATGGCCTATTCCTGTTCCTATTTCTTCTGGTCTTAGGCACTGATCAGGGATCTGAACTGAAAAAGTACACTCATCCGAATAGTTGCAGGCTGGGGATTGTGTATTGTTCGTACTAACAAAGAAGTCAATCTAAGGGACTGCAAGAACTTTACTTAATTGTATGTTAATTGTCTATCAATTATTGATTGAGATGAACCCAATGAGGGCTTTGATAATGAAAGAGGTGTACGGACCTCAGACTATCAAGAGAAAGGATTAAAATCAATGACCTTCTCTTCGCCGTCCCTTTAAAGTACCAATTTTTCAGGTCTGGAGGGAACATCTTCCAAGAGAATAGTAGATTCTCCTAGATGTCCTATATTTTACAGCCAGGACTGGGTAGGTAGTGGGTGGGTTGGGGTGACAGGGAGTCGGGGATGCTGTGGGGAGTATGGGGTATTGGTAAAAATAATTCTACACTCAACCATGCATTAATAATTGGAAAATTCTTTGGGCAGAAGATGTTAGGAATCAATCTTAAAGGGTTAAAATCATTACCCAATAAAGTACCAACCTTAAGAGAATGAGAGATGATCTTATTGAAACATATATGACCCTAGTGGCACTTAATAGGGTGAATAACAGATGGATGTTTCCATATGGGTCTCAAACTATGGGGGACTTTTTTAAACAAAAAAATGCCTCACTTTTAAGGCAATGATGAAACTTTTTCTTTTTATCTGGGGGTTGTTATTCTGTGGAATTCTGTTCTCTAGAAAGCAATGGAGGTTGGGTCATTGAATTTATTCATGGCTGAGTTAGTAAGAATTTTTGATAGTCAAAAGAAAATCATTGGTTATACGAGCATCCAAAGTAAAAGCAGCAGTCGGCCATTTGGCCTTTCCAGTCCATTCCACCAATCAATCAACTCATAGCTGACCTGGTTGTGACCTCAACGCCACATTCCTGACTGCCACAATTAACCTTTACCTGTGGTGTTAATCAAGAATCTATCTACTTCTGTCTCAAAAAGATTCAGTTATCCTCAAAGGATTCAGTTACCCACTTTCTTGGGAAAAGTTGAAAGACACATAACGGGAGAGCAAACAAAATCCCCATCCCAATCTTTATTGGGAAACCTCTCATTTTTAATAAAACAAAGAACTGCAGATGCTAGAAATCTGAAACAAAAACAGAAATTGCTGGAGAATTTCAGCAGGTCTGGCAGCATCTGTAAAGAGAGTTAATCTCCAGTGAGATCATGTCAGAATGGATAAAAGGTCTGAAATAGGGTCGTCAGACCCGACCCATTAACTCTGTTTTCTCTCTATAAGCGTGACCAGACCTGCTAAGTTTCTCCAGCAATTTCTGTTGTTGTCCCTTATATTTAAACTGTGTCATCTCTGGTCTCATCCACAAGGTCAAATATCCTTGCACATGACCTGTCAAGCACTGTCAGAATCATATCAATTTTAATGAGGTCACCTCTCATTATTCTGAACTCTAGTGGTTATTAGACCAGCCTGTCCAATCTCTCCTCGTAACACAACTCTTCCACCTGAGTGTCAGCCGAGAAACAGCCTCTGAACTACTTCCAACATATTTACATACTTTTGTAAATGAGACTAAAACTGTACACAGTACATCAGATGTGGACTTGCCAATGCTCTAAATACTGTAGCAAAACACATCTCTTTTTATTTTCCATTCCCCTTGCAATAAATGACAACATTCCATTTTTCTTTCTAATCATTGCTTGTTCCTTGCATACTAAATGTTTGTGATTCATGTACAATCAGATCCTTCTGTACCTCGGATTTCTGCGATCTCTCTCCATTTAAATGATATGTTGTTTTTCCATTCACCCTGACAAAGTGGATAAATTCTCATTCTCCCACATTATACCACATAAATTCTATATACCATTTTTGCCCACTGACATAACCTATGTATCCCTTTGTAGATTCTTACTTCCAGCCTACTTTCCTACCTAACTTTGTATCATCAGCAAATTTGTCGGGCGTATATTCAGCCCTTTCATCAAAGTCATTCCTAAACATCATAAATAATTGAGGCCCCAACACTGATCACTATGCATACCACCACCACACCTTTGCCAACCTGAAAATGATCCATTTATCTCCACCTTCTGCTTCCTAATTGCCAATAAGTCCTCTGTCCAGGCTAAAATGCTATTCCCATATGATGAGCTCTTCTGTTGTATCTTAAGTTTTGATGTGGCACTTTGTCAAATACATTCTGAAAATTGAAGTACAGCTCTGCCACTGGTTATCTATATGGCTTATTATTTCCTCAAAGAATTCTAACTAATCAGTCTAAATAATTTCCCTTTCACAAAACCACAGGAGGTCTGTCTGATCGCATTAATATTTTCTAAGTGCCCTATTTTAAGCTCTTCAACAACATGTTCTAACATTTTGCCTCTGACAGATGTTAATGACATTTAGGTTTCTTTATGTCTCCCTCCTTTCTCAAGTACAGGAATCACATTCATTATTTTCCAATCTGATGGGACATTTTCCAAAATTCTCTAGAGTTTGGGGCAGCACAGTGGTTCAATGTTTAGCACTGCTGCCTCACAGTGCCACACACCCAGATTCCATTCCACCCTCAGGCAACAGTCTATGTGGAGTTTGCACGTTTTCCCCATGTCTGCGTGGGTTTCCTCCAGGTGCTCCAGTTTCTTCCCCCAGTACAAAGATGTACAGGCTCAGTGGGTTTGTCATGGGAAATGCAGGGGTATAGTAAAAGAGCAGAGGGGTGGGTCTGGGTGGAATGCTGTTGGAGGGTTGGTATGGGCTAAATGGCCTGCTTCCACTCTGTGGGGATTCTATGATTCTTAAAAGTAATGCATCTACTATATCAGCACACCTGAGAATCAGGGACTTGTCAGATTTTAGTCCTAATAGTATTGCCAGTGCGCTTTCTCTGTTATTGTAATTGTTTTAAGCTCGTCGCTCTCACATTTTCGGGGGATTTTATTTATATCCTATATGGTGCAAAAAACATCTGTTCTATTCACTTGTCATTCCCTTATTTTCTATTATTAATTCCCAGACTCTCTGTCTCGAGAGAGAGAACCAACACTGACTGTCTTTATTTTTTGTTATATTTATAAACCTATAAAAATTCTTACTATCTATTTTTGTGTTTGAGCTAGCTTTCCCTCACTCTGCTGTTTCCCTTAAAATTAATCTTTTATCCCATTCTTTATTGTTCTTCATATTCAATTTCCTGAACTGCAGCTCATCTTTATGGACAAGGTCAGAAGTCACATGAAACCAGGCTGTAGTCCAACAGGTTTGTTTGAAATCACAAGCTTTCAGAGCACTGCTCCTTTGTCAGGTGAAGTGGGCAGTACGATGAAAGCTTGTGATTTCAAATAAACCTGTTGGACTATAACCTGGTGCTATGTGACTTTTGACTTTGTCCACCCCAGTCCAACACCGGCACCTCCACATCATGGCTACCATCTTCATGGATTTATTGTTCTGCTTACCTTCCCAATATTTTCTGGGTAACTTTTTGCAGTCAGACACTGTGAGGCCCTGTGGAGATTGTCCCACTGGCTTTAAACTAGTTCAGGCCTTCTCAAACGTGTGGAGCAGGACTCCAAGTTGGGTCGTGAGCTGAGCTGAGTGTATGAAGTGCTGAACTAAGCAATCTTCCAGCTTCTGTCCATCACAAGATTCAAAATAAAATTAAGTCTTATCCGCTCCTCTCTGGTCAATGGTGCCATTAGGGGCTTATTCTGTTTCTGGTGCAGGTCTTTCACTTTGGCTAACTTTTGTCAGTGATCTGCACATCTCATGTGGTCCAAACTGTGATTTGGTCCCAGCGAGATGAACTGAAATTGGGGAGGCTCCCTAAGCTCCATCCATTTCCATGAGGATTTGGCCAGCTTAGGGCTGTTCTCACCCAACATTTATGTTAGTTACCCTCATTAACAATGTATACTTTGCTCTGATGTTGTTATAGAATGTTTTTTAATCTGGTTTTCCAGATTAGCTAAAATTTTCCTCAGTCTCGAAGAAACATGATAAAACTATTGATTTTTCCTGCATCTGTGGTCATTTCAAATCTGGCAACAATCGAGGAATTTAGTGTGTGATTTCCCTCATACCTTAGTAGTAGCATCTTCAAAGTTGCACTGTATGTGGTACTTTGCGATGATGTCTGAGGGCCAACTGCCGGTGACTTGTCTTTGGACTAGAAAGTTGCCACCCGTCCTCCTCCATATGTTGGTCCCTGGGGCTGTTGAGTAATCAGTGGGAAAGATTCAACCCCAAAAAGGTCTCAGCAGAATTAGCTTCTTTCTCTCATGATAAGATGTCGTTTACCACATCTCAGTAACTATATACAGGTTACATTGTGGTCACTTAACTCAAATAGTTAGAATGTGATGCCAATAAAACTAATATCATGGGTTCAGTCTGCACAATGGTTTCCATGTCAGCTCTTGTGGCACAGTGGTTTTGACCCTAACTCTGAGCCAGGTATAAATGTGTTGCTGGTCAAAGCACAGCAGGCCAGGCAGCATCTCAGGAATAGAGAATTCGACGTTTCGAGATGCTCGAAACGTCGAATTCTCTATTCCTGAGATGCTGCCTGGCCTGCTGTGCTTTGACCAGCAACACATTTTCAACTGTGATCTCCAGCATCTGCAGACCTCATTTTTTACTCTGAGCCAGGTATACCTTACTTCAAGTCTCAGCTGCTCTAGAGATGTGTCATAATATCTCTGAACGAGTTGTTTAAAATATTTATGTAGGTTGTATTAAATCTCAGGCGTTTTAGCAATTACTAACAAGAGGTAAAGAAGACCTCATCAAGAAATTCTGTCAGATTCCAACTGATTTTTAACCTGGAGACTGTGACAGACCATCAGAGGCTGCGAGCCAAGGGGGTGGTGAGATAAATGGGAGAGGGGTGGGGCTGGTCCGTTCCCCCTAGCCCCGCCTCCTATTTATCTCACCACCCCCTCGGCTCACAGCCTCTTTCTTGATGAAGGGCTTTTGCCCGAAACATCAATTTTCCTGCTCCTTGGAGGCTGCCTCACTTTTGACTTGTTAGGAAAACGTTTAGCACGTTTGCCTTCATTGCTCTTACCTTTGAGTATAGGAGTTGGGACATCATGTACCTGTATATACCATATACCTCTATATACCATGTACCATATATATATAAAACATTAAACAAAGACAATTCTTATTTAACCTCTATCATTTAAATCTGCGAAAATGCAGCTGTGATTACATTCTTTCAACACGCAACATGTATCATTTTAACTTAAAAGTCTGTAACATAAGACTCCAATGAAATAGTCTCATATTCTTGTGTTTAAAGTGTTCTAAGAATATAGATGGATTGTGATCCTTGTACACAACCATCTCTGACATATTGTTCGTGACATACACATTAAAATGTTGTAAGGTCAGTTCCAAACTCAATAGTTCTTTTTCGATCATGGAGTATCGCCTTTCGTGGATGTCGACCTTCGAAAAGTAACCAACTGGCAGTTCAATCCCATCCTCATCTTCCAGTAAGAGTACAGCTCCAACCCCAATGTCACTAGCTCGAAGGCGACTTTAAAGGGTTTTGAAAAGTTTGGTGTAGCTAAAACTGGTTTGGTGGTTAGTATTGATTTCAAATGGTTGAATACCTCCTGGCATTGTTCTGTTGACCGAAACTTTGTGTACTTCTTCAGCAAATCGATGAACAGTGCCACCACACTGCTGAAGTTTGGAACAAACTTCCAATTGAATCTGCTGAGTCCTAAGAATTGAAGTACCTCTTTCTTTGATGTTGGTCATGGAAATTCCTTATTGGTCTTCATCTTTTCGTTCAGTGGGATTAACCTTCCAAGACCGATGGTCTGTCCCAAGAATGTCACCTCTGCTTTCGCAAATTCTGTTTTATTTAAGTTTATCACTAGATTTGCTTCTCATAGTCATTCAAAGAGATCTGCCAACTGTACCATGTGATCTTTCCAGGACTTCTTAAAGATCACTACATTATCGATAAACTGCACAGTTTGTTAACCCAGTCACAGTTCTGTAGATGAGTCTTTGGAATGTGGCCGGTGCAGTCTTCATTCCAAAGGGCATCACTTTAAACTGATTTGGCCATTTGGGGTTACAAACCTGGAAATTCTTTTCACCGACTCTGACAAAGATACCTGCCAGTAATCACACATGAAGTCCAACTTGATGATGTAACTGGCTTGTCCAACTTTTTCAATACAGTTCTCTAAGCTAGGAATTGGATATCAGCCCGAATTTGTGACGGCGTTGACCTCCTGATAATCCACGCAAAATCATTGAGTCCCTTCCGGTTTGGGAACTAAGACGATCGGCAAACTCCACTCGCTCTGGCTTGGTTTGATGGTGCCCTCGTTGAGCATGGCCTCCACCTCCTTCTGGACCTGACTGGCTTTGAAAGGATTAAGCCAATAGGGGTGTTGTTTTATTGGAGTAGTATTCCCTACCTCTACTTTATGTACAATAGCATTAGTCCTCCCCATCTGATTCTTACATATAGCCTTGTACTGCAATAACAAATCTTTCAATTGCACCTGAGACAGAGAGCTTACTAACCTATCCCACTCCTCAAGGACTTCTTCATTTCTTAATCTACTTTGAGGCACATCAAAATCCAAATCATCTGGATTTGATTCCTCACTTTGCGGGGCAGTAATACCTGTTTCTCCAGTTCATTCTCTCCAGTATAATATGGTTTCAACACGTTCACATGACATGCCTGATACCTTTGTTTTCTATCTGGCATCTTTATTGGATAGTTCAACTGACTCAACTTTTTTTTGATAGAGACCACTAAACCTGGCTTTGAAGGGATCTCCTGTCACTGTAACAGTACAAACACATTATCCCCTCAGGTAAACATCCACGTACCAGAGCTTTTATCTGCCATCTGTTTCATTCTATACTGTGCCCTCTTCAGGTGCTGTTTAGCTAACTCACCTACTCAATTTAGTCTCTCCCTCACTTCCAATTCACAATCTAAGTGTAAAACCTCTGACTTTGGTCCTGTCAATATCCCTTTAGTTAATTTCAAAGGGCCTCTCACTTCATGTCCGAATATTAACTTAAAGGGAGTAAACTGAATAGATTTGTTTGGGCCATCGCTAATGGAAAACAATATGAATGGGATGCCTTTATCCCAATCATGCAGGTAATCCTGACAGTTTGCTGTCAACATGGTCTTCAAGGTCTGATGCCACCTTTCTAAAGTTCCCTGGGATACAAGATAATACACACTGGATTTAAAGTGCTGTGTAGTTAAGCTATCCATAATTGTCTTAAACAGCTTAGCAGTAAAATTTGACTCTTGGTCTGACTGAATCTTTCTAGATAGCCCATACCATAAGAAGAAAACTATTAACTCCTCTATTACCCCTTTTGCTTTGATACTCCGCAATGGAATTATCTCTGGGAATCTGGTAGGCACATCCATTATGGTTAACAAATACTGGTTCCCACTTTTAGTTCTTGGGAGGGACCTATACAATCAATTATAACCTGCACGAAAGGTTCTTCAAATGTGGGAATTGGCAACAAAGGGGCTGGTTTTATTACTGCCTGTGACTTACCTACCGCTTGGCATGTATGACACGTATGGCAAATGTTCACCACAATCTTGTGCATTCCAGGCCAATAAAAATTATTTTGTACCTTAGCCTGAGTCTTTTGTAGCTATAGGTGTCCTCCTACAGTTAGTTCAAGTGCTACCCATAACACTTCCTGTCTGTATGCTACCGGCAACACAATCTGAAGCACTTCGGCCCATTTCTTCTCTGCACTAACCTGCTGTGGTCTCCATTTCCGCCTAAGGATACTATCTTTTAGATAATGACCCTCCGGAATATTGTCTGCCTCCTTTTCAGAGTATGCATCCAAATATATATCTTTTATCGTCTTGTCTTGCTGTTGCAAGTCTCTTAGTCTTTCAGGAGTAAACACTTCTGTCCGACCCTCTGCTTGTTTAGGTTTTTCCTGCACCATTACATCAAACAGGGTGTCCGCTAACTGAACTCAACACCTTCATCTTTCTCTTTACTTTTCACTTCATGTTGTGACTTATGATAGTGGGATCAGGTTACCACACAGACTAGGAAAATGCCAGGATATTTTGGTTTTAACTCCTCAGTTTCTTGGTCTTCCTTGGGTTTCTCCACAACAATGGGTGTCACTCCCACCTTGGATCCTGCCAAATCATTCCCAAGAACAAACTGAATTCCTAGAACTGACACTCTGTCAATCATCCCACTGTAACTTCCCCAGTCTTACATTGGCACTCCAACCTGATCTTACATATAGAGAATGCTAAACTTTTGACCATCTCTCCCACAAGTTACCACACACTCTTAATTTTCGTAACAATGTGCAAGCCACACATAAAACAAATTCAGCAGTTTACATAACTTACAGACTGATCCTCCTCCACAAATTCAAGTTTTCCTCTATATAAGTTCTGAACCGGCATTTTTTTTTCAAAAATAGTTTTAAATTTGTTTGACTTTGATTTCCCCCCCCCCCCCCTCCCAATTCCTTTGCTTTAGGCACCAATAGGAAGCTTTTTCTCAATGTTCTGGTCACATGAAGCAGTTTATTCAAAACAATAGTGCTTGCCAGAAGTAAATTGACTTAAAGAATGGCTTCACCTTACTCCTCAATTCTGAGATCTCAGACAATCAGCCTCTCAGAGCCTTGGTCCCTAACCTCCTGTACCCAAGCTTAATGATTCATGATCTTCCTTCCTCCTGACCCCAGCTCCCCTAGCCACCCACCCCAATCTCTTGACCTGACTACATTTTCACATAAAAACATAGGATAAACAAATACTAACCTGCATTCATTGAACACCTTTAATGTAATAAATCATTTCAAGTATATTTGCAGGAGCTTTATAGGCAAAAATTTGACATGTAATAAAGTATTAGTTCAGATGACAAAACCTTGGACTAATGAAGGTACATGTTGATAGACAGCTTTAAAGCTGAAAATGTGTTGCTGGAAAAGCGCAGCAGGTCAGGCAGCTTCCTGATGAAGGGCTTATGCCCGAAACATCAAATTTCCTGTTCCTTGGATGCTGCCTGACCTGCTGTGCTTTTTCCAGCAACACATTTTCAGCTCTGATCTCCAGCATCTGCAGACCTCACTTTCTCCAGGCAGCTCTAAAGGATAAGAAATAAGTAGGAAGGCAGAGATAGGGAATCAAGGCAGCTGAAGGCATGCACCACCAGTGATCAGAATAATTAAACCTGGGGTTGCTCAACATGTCAGAATTGGAGACATCTGTATGTACCTGAGAGATTTGGAGGGCTGGAGGAGATAGAGAGGGATAAGGTGATGGAGGCATTTGAAAATGAGAATGTGAATTCTAAAGTTGAAGCATTGCTGAACACAGAGTCACCGAAGGTCAGCAAGCACAAGGGTAATGTATCATTGAGACTTTACAAATTGGGACATGGCCAACAGAGTTTAGAATGAGTTCTAGTGTATGAATTGCGAAACATGGGTAAACCAGCCAGATGAACATTAGATTTGTCAAAGCTAAAGGTAACAAAGGCATACATGTGGGTTTTTGCAGTACATAAACTGAGAGTTGGACAATGTCATGGAAGTAAAGGTAAGTGGGCTTGGTGATGAAATGGATTTGTGGTTGGAAGCTTATTATGTAAGCACATAGCAGCAGGAAAAGACCAATTAGTTGCTTATTCCTGTTCCAGCATTCACATTTGACTGTACATATGTGGAGTGGCAAAGTTTGCTGTCAGTTTTATTGGATATAAATATAACAGCTAATCACCTTGATCTTTCTTGTGTACAGCAAAATCTGGGCATTAAGTTTTATAAATACATTTATTCTATTTTTATAAAACTTCCTTCTTATGGTTTGGTTGTACTTTTAGTGCAACACGCCTTCTGTAGTTTTTAAATTCACTCTTAACTCTAAGAAGCCTGAAGTTAATCTAATATCTGTATATGTTATGGAGCAGTCTTATTTTTCTTAATTTTCGTAACAATGTGCAAGCCACGCATAAAACAAATTCAGCAGTTTACATAACTTACAGACTGATCCTCCTCCACAAATTCAAGTTTCCCTCTCTCAAAGTTCTGAACTGGCATTTTGTTTTTCGAAAATAGTTTTAAATTTGTTTGACTTTGATTCCCCCCCTAAATTCCTTTGCTTTAGGCACCAATAGGAAACTTTTTCTCAATGTTCTGGTCACTGAAACAGTTTATTCAGAACAATAGTGCTTGCCAGAAGTAAATTGGATAGTTCCGCTATTCAGTGCAAGAATATTTTAGTAGTTTACAGCAGTTCACTTAAATGGTTTAGTTGAACACATGCAGTATCACAGGGACATTACAAATAGCAGATGGCTGTGTTTTTAGATGCAAACAAGAATATAAAACAAATTACAATCATGCAAAGCAAGTGTTGTGAGCCTGGACTATGAACGATCATTTTAAAGATAGAAGGGTTAAACCTGAATTGTAGCAAAGATGCAAAATGGACGGTAGCAGAGGCCAACCAATAGCAAAATGGAAAAAGAAAGATGAAATCAAGACAGTACTCTCAGAAAAATGGTTTCCCAATTCAAAGACATATGATAGACATTCATTTTTAAAAATCAGGACATAACAGAAATGAAAGACTTTGCTATTTAATGTTAAGGCGCAGATTTCTGGAGGTATTCCAAATGATTTAAGAAAATTACATGACTAGTTTAAATATTGAGCAGCTGCATAAACTCTGATTGTTTTCCAAGGTTGTAAGCTGAGGATCACAATAACAAAACCTCATTCTGTGCTCACATATAAACCCTTTAATGAATCACATTCTTAACACGGACAGGGTGAGGCTGGAGAACAGCAGCAAAATAGAAATCAGAGATTTAATGACGGTGGAGCCAAGAGTTTTAAATATGAAACAAAAACCAGAACATGTTGGAGAAACTCAGCAGATGTGGCAGCATCTGTAGAGGGAAAAGCACCATGGTTTGGCTTTAAATGTGATGCGTGACAACATGAGATGAACCATAATCATCTTATTGGGATCCAAGATACAAATTAAACGACCACACAAGCTCATTTAGGTATGAGATGTTCAGCTATGTTATGACAGCTCATGTAGGCAAATTGACTCCTTCCGATCACTCAAGCAGCATGGACACATGGGTACAGGACATCTTGTGACTCAGTGGCACTATCACTACCTTTGGTTCGACAACTGCCAGTTCAAATCCTACTTCATACCATGGCCAAGCTAGTTGATTATAAACCTGTAAATTCAGCTACACCAATGGCAGACAGTATGAGTGGGTGAGTTTTCTCATCAGCCACAACCATGCGGTAGCTCCAGATCAACAGACTCGATGTACAGGTTCTCACCATGAGCAAAGGTCATCTTCATTCCCAGGAGCTACCAAACACATGCACACACAACAAACTGGCTTCCAAGTCACAGGTAATAATGGCAACTGGTGAGGATCCTGTGAAGAACAAAGTTGTCCACATTCTGTGGTTACACAGCTAATCACACAGAAGTATGTAAATGTTCGTATGCAGAGATCCATATACAAGAAAAATATAAAAATAATGCAAAAGGCTAGTGGAACATGGGGCTTTATCTCAAGAGGACTGGGACACAAAAGAACTAACTAATATGATAAAAATGGGAGTGCTGATGGATGGTGCTAATGTATATTTCCAAAAACATTTCATAGTATTGCACATAAAGGGCTTGTACAAAGGGAACCCATAAAATTGGAAACAATATATTAGCATGAATTGGCTATTGGTTAGGATATATGTTTAGTAGAGTATGGATACTAAGTATGTACTCCAGTTGACAGGAACCCAAGTACCTGTCCTTAGCCTTCAGTTTTTCATTAGATTTTTAAACAATTTGGATGAAGGAATAGAAAGCCATGCAATCAAATTTACTGCCAGTAATAAGTTAGGCAACACAATAGATGTGATATGTTACAAAAACAGGACGCGCAGACTAGGCTTATATTCCGTAGAGTATAGAAGATTAAAGAGCGATCTAATCAAGATGTTTAAAACGATGAAAGGATTTGATGGGATAGGCAGGTACAATAATGTGGAGATCGCAAGATAATGATTCCTCTGTTGGGGGAATCCAGAACAAAGACACATCACATTATTATGAATGTTCAGAAGTGATGTCAGGAAGTGATTAAGTGTCTTGGAAATCTGCAACTCTCTCCTGCTGAAGTTGAGTAAATTGTGAATTTAAAACTGAATGTTAACATTTTGTTTTTATTCAGCAAAGATATTAAGATTTATAGAACTACGGTGTGAATGTGGAATTAATGTGCACATCAGTTGGAATAATCAAACAGGTTTGAGGGATTGAATGGCAATTCTTGTTCCTGTTCTGCTATCTGTGACTACAGTTTGGACTATTTTAAATTTGCGGGGTTCAGCGATGAGGAACTTCATTCTCCTGAGTTCTTCAGTATTTTAATAGGAATTTCTTAGAAACAGAGGGGATTACAGATAGTTTGCTCAAGAAAGAGGAGGTCAAAGCAGTTCAGTACAGACTTTCCTCTTGGGTCTACTGCAGACAGCTTCAAGTAATAGATTTTGACGGGTTTGCGGGCTGATCATCTTCCAGAACAAAGCTGCAGGCTACAGAGAGAGGTAGGAAGAAGCTTACCGTCTAACCTTGTCAACAATTTTATAGATTCATACTTTGAAGCAGTGTGTTCAGACACTCAGATCATGGATGTTTGGGAAGTAGATAATGTGCTTAATTGTTCATGGAGGAGAATGAGCTTTGTGAAGACATCCCAGTGGGGTGTGATGGTAATTTAACGAAATGGCTACATGATATTGTTCAAGGATGGTGTTTTACGGTTTCTATTTCTCTGTTTAATCTACAGATACACCCATTCAGTATGCTCACAGCTCATTTGAAAATGATATTGCAAAACTCTATATACAAGATGCTTTGCCAGAAGATGATGCTATTTATACCTGTGTAGCAGAAAACAAATTTGGAAGGACATCTTGCTGTGCTAAAGTGACAGTTAAAGGTAAGACAACCATTAAAAATCTAAACTAAAATATGTAATTAATATGGTAAACTCATGAACTATTTCACTTGAGCTTTCCATGTAATAGTAGTTGTACCATCACCCTGTTATTCAATTTCTTTTAATGGTTCAATTCTGCGCAAGCATTGGTCTAGAATTTCCTAAAGTGTGACAACTCGGTCCATAGGTTCGATTTTATTCTTAATCCTTCAGCTCGAAAAGCATCTGGCTTGTAAAGTTCTAGAAGTGCTAGGTATTAACATGACCAGAGTGGCAAAACCAACCTCAGGAAACAATGGAAGCAGCAAATTTGGTCAAATCACAAATCATTGTGAGCATTGTCTCAATGCAATGTGCTGAACCAATTTTGCATTAAAAATGTTATGTGCATTTAAGCTGCTTAAATTGTCAATGAAGTTAGGCATTGAGTATTTTGTATAGTTTGGTTTTGCAATTGCCATCAAATTTTCAAAAAAACTACGTCACTCATAGTCTTGGATTCCTCAGTTGCTTGCATTGAGAGTGGAGATAGGTAACTCATTGCCAAGTTCTACATTAGTCACCATTCATTGTGTGTATTGCATCGGCATGTTAGTATATAATTGATTTGATTTTCCATTTGGGGAAATGTCTAATTTTAGTTAATATTCCTGCAAGTTGTAAAGAGGAAAGATCAGAAACTTCATTAAAAAGAAATCACAAGGGGAAAAAAAGAATTCTGCTCTTGCAAGATACAATGTAATGCAGCCAACTGACAGACACCATTGACTGACCCTTCCTTTTACACTGGCTACACCCTTCCTCTTGGTCTTCCTCATTTATGCATCAATTTAAACATGTAAACATTTTTAAGTTTTTGCATTGTAGCAGCAGCTTATAGAACCTAAGCACTAAGCTTACTCCCAAAATTACCAAAGACCATATTTAGAGGTTTTATATGTTTTATCTTGGTTGGATGGCTCAGTAACTTAACATGTACCTTTATATAAACTTTCAAAAATGCATCCCACAGACTGAGGTCAAAGCAGCAAACCTTTTGAGTGTAGATAAAAAAAAGTCACCTTGTTTATCATTTGAAATTCTTTTTTATACTTATTTATAGTTACAGTTTTCTGGCAGCCTGCTTCTGCTTCAAATGTCTACCGAAGATTCTCAGAATTCCAGCACTTTCCCACACAATAGGCTGAATGTTACTTGTTTTCTAACCAAGTGCCAGTTGGATTGAGTTTTTTGGAGAAGTTTTCACTGCAAGGTCTCGTGAGTTTACTTGCCATACCTTTCCAAACTTGTCGCATTTACTACCTATCCCAACCCAGTCTTCCTTTTCCTTCAGACAACTGAGATTGCACTGTGCCAAAAATCTCAGACCAGGCTGGCAACCTTGGAACAGGCTGGCATCTTCAGACTAGACTGGCATGTTTTAGTGCCATGGCCTTCACTCCTAATCCTGGAATGAGAGAATGTTCCGCCTCTGCACCCTTTGGAAAACTATTCCACACTTCTTTATTTTTATGACCAGAGGAGATAACTTCAATATTGAAATTTAAGTTCACTACAAACTTTTGAAATCAAAATAATATCACATATTAAAGTTCTGCATATTAGTAGATTTTTCTGCAGGTAGAGACATGCTGCCAAATCATTTTGTTCTGCATTCATCAGGATAAATGCAAGAATACCAAACAATCACAACAATTTATACTCAAGTAAAAAATGTTGATTGGATGAGATATTGCCATAAAGAAAAGGCTGCTGAAGTTCCTGGATAATTCAAATATGCACAAGGCTAAACATATTGTTTTGTTTACAGAAAAGTTTTACCGCATTTGATTGTATGTCATTTCTAACAAGTATAAATGATTAATGTTACAAGCTTGACTGCTTATTGGTTCTTAACGTACCTTTAAGTGAGCTCAAGATTGTTCAGTATGCTAGAGATCAGAGTTAAAAAGTGTGGTGCAGTGCAGGAAAAAAGCACAGCCAGTCAGGCAGCATCTGAGGAGCAGGAGAGTCTATGTTTCAAGCATAAGGTCTTCATCAGGATCTTCGGTGGTCCCAAGTGGGCTGAGAGATAAATGGAAGGGGAGAGGGCTGGGAGGGGGATAGCTGGGAATGCAATAGGTAGATGAAGGTGGGGGTGATGTTGATAGATTGGAGTGGAGGGAGGAGTGGATAGGTGGTAAAAAACGATGGACAGATAGGACAGTTCAAGATGGCTGTGCCGAGTTGGACCGTTGGAACAAATTGTAGCCACCCGACACCTGGGTGAAGAACACCTCATCTTTTGCCTTGGGACCCTCCAACCATACGGGATCAATGTCAATTTCACCAGTTTCCTGACCTTCCCTTCCCCCACCTTATCCCAGATCTTGAACTGTCCTACCTGTCCATCTTCCTTCCCACCAGCTCCACCTTCAACTCTGACCTATCACCATTACCCCTACCTTCATCAAACTATCGCATTCCCAGCTGCCTAACCCCCAGCCCTACCCCCTCCCAATTATTTGTCAGGCCCCTTGCCCTCCATCCAGCCCAACCCCTCCCAAATATCTGTCAGTCCCCAAGCCCCCCACATTCCTGATGAAAAAGTTATACTAGAAACGTCAACTCTCCTGCTCCTCGGATGCTGTTTGACCAGCTGTGCTTTTCCAGCGCCACACTTTTTGACTCTGTTTAGTATGTGCTGCCCAATCACAAATTCACATCCAACAGTAGAAGTTGCGGAATGCAGTTTTGCAAGTGCTGGTTGGCTGTGCACGTTCTGGACACAGCCTATTACAAGCAACTGAACCAATATGCTATTTGATTGCATCAGTTGGGACATATGGCTTACGTACCTGTCATTGTATAAGCACTGGAATTCATATATGCCATTGCTTGATTGTGTGATATGCAGGCCCTTATGGACTGATGGCAACATTCTGTTAGTGGAAAGAACCACACGAGTAGCAATATTAAATAGTTTCCTCAATCTGTTGTTCAAGCTGTTTTGAGGTGCTTTGCCTTTCTGGAGTAATCTGAAGTTGACCAGGTACTTTTCAGGACTTTGGCCTATTTGCAAGTTTGCATGACATTGTCCTGCGCGATAGTGTTAATACTCACAATTTTTTTTTGTATATGAGACTTGCACAGTGAACAAGGGGTTAGGGCTCAGTTTACATGCCAATCAGCACAAATCCCAAATGGCATATTTTCAGGTGAAGGTCAGCTATAGCAGACCCATTACTGGATTTCTCCATGAGCTCATCGAAGAAAGGGAGCTCATTAGTTTGCTTTATTTAAAAGTGACTTCGAGCAAGGGAAGGAATATATTTTTGTTTCAGATTCGATGATCATGAATGTATCATCTATGCCCTAGAAATATGCAGAAGGTTCAAGGGTGGAGCCCATTCTAACAAAAATATATTGAACGTGGAAATTGTAGAAAATGTTAGCAAGCACTGAAACAAGAGGGGATCTCCTGCCTACGTCATCTATTTAGGCATACATCGTGTCCTTAATACTGAACATGACAGCATGGGTTGCTAAATTCACAATTGTAATTAGTTATTGTTGAGAAAATAATGGCATGTCTATATTGTAAAGTTGTAGTAGATTGACATTTAAAGAGTGGTACCCCTTACAATGAATGTCCCTCTCTGAATTCTGCATGTGTACCCATATTGCCAGTGCATCCGCCTCAACTGCACCTAAATATGGAGGAGAGCTGTAACCTGTTACTGTGACTGTGGTGCATTGCATGTCTTGAACAACTTAAACTGTGCCACCGTGGCAAAAGAATATCGATGACAATGGTGACTGTAGATTCTGTCAGCTGCAAAACATAGAACATTACAGCGCAGTACAGGCCCTTTGGCCTTCGATGTTATGCCAACCTGTGAAACCAATCTGAAACCTTGAAGTGACTCACCGGCAAAGAGCACTTTCACCTTTGAAGCCATTGAGGGAGTATAGTGTCTCTTGCCCATAGTTGCAGAAGAATGTAAAATTCAGCAACCATCTCTCAGGTAAGACACTCTGATGTTACCTGTCAATCATATTCAGGCATTTATCCTGTTCACCTTAGATTATATTAGATAGATTAGATACCCTATAGTATGGAAACAGGTCCTTCAGCCCAACAAGCCTGCACTGACCGTCTGAAAAGCAACCCACCCAGACCTATTCCTTCACCTTATATTTACCCCGACTAATGCACCTAACACTGTGGGCAATTTGGCATAGCCAATTCACCTGACCTGCGCATCTTTGGACTGTGGGAGGAAACCGGAGCACCCGGAAGAAACCCACACAGACACGGGGAGTATGTGCAAACTCCGCACAGACAGTCACCCGAGGTTGGAATTGAACCCGAATCCCTGAGCCATCATGCCACCCACAATACCACCTTTGGGTGGGGTTTGCCTTATTCTTCAATACCTCTGCCTTCCAGATACTTGGTGTCATGGTTCCTCCTGTACTTGGACCTGTGCATATGGAGATTGAGGGATTTCAGGCTGCTGCCGCTATTGCTGCACCTGTGCCTCTGTGTACTGAAGGCAATGGACACCCATGACAGGAGGGAGATTTGTAAGGGGGCTACTTAATTGCTGAAGCCTTGGAGGCTGAAGTAGAGATCTATTGATGGCAGATATGTAGCTGTGCTGGCTGTTACGTGTTGAAACTCCTCCTTGTACATCCCCTTCCCTGGCAGGGAATGCCTCAGTTTTGCAATTGCAAAAATGAGAAAACCCCTTGAGAAAAGTTGCTACCCTCCAATTCTGTCCTCTTCCCAACTTGGCAGAGAGGCATTTGTCTTGAGTGAGGAGCCATGTTTGTAAGAAATGTCACAGGAAAGGAAAGTGGTGAGCATTAGGACAAGCAATTTCCCTTTATTGTTTTTGATGGTGGCCCTCATATGATGGGGCAGCAAGTACATTTTGCACATAAGATCTACTTGGCTGCAAAAGGGCTCTCAAAAATATCTTGGAGTCAAAAAAGGCACAGGAAAATAGCTTTCTCTTAACAAAAGCTATTGTTCAGATTTTCACCATTACAGAGAGGGTTTCCTTCCATATGAAAATGCTGGAAGATATTGGAAATTTCAAGTCCCACTCCCAAACCCAGCATCTCTCATTTTCGCAGGGAACAGGTTTGGTGATAATCCATAGTTCATGTATACGTGATTCACAGAGGCAGCTGACTACTTAAGTAATCAGCTACATCTTGTCAAATTGAACTCTGAAATCCGAGAGTATGGAATCTGGAGTCTGGACATTTGACCAGGTTTGAGCAGCTGTGTTCTCAATACACTTTTTTTGGATAGCCAGCGTTCCCATTGGATCCTTCTTTGCATCTAGTCCTGCTGCCACTGTGTATCAGTGGTGAAGTGTATGAATGCTGATGGTGGTGGATGAGGTATTCTGTGGCTGACATGACTGATGACCAACCACCATAACTATTTTCTTCTGTGATCGGGTCTGATTCCAACCATCAGAATGTTTCATCCTGATTCTCATTGACTCCAGTTTGCTAGGCTTCATGATGTCATTAATTAATCAGATGCAGCCTGATGTCAAGGGTGGTCACCCTTAACTCATCACTAGAGTTCAGCTCTTTTGTCCACGTTTGGGTCAAAGTTGTATTGAGATCAAGAACTGAGTGGTCCTGGTGGATGTCAAACTGAGCGTCAGTGAGTATGTTATTGCTGAGTGGATATTGCTTGATTGCACTGTTGGTGACTCCTTCCATTGCTTTGCTGACTGGGATGATGATTGTATAATTGCCAAACAGCTGTTCAGGAATTGCCGAAAAAATGTCTATTTTTTTTCAAAAAATAGTACTCATTCTTTCATTGCTCCTATTGACAAAAATCTATGATGGAATACAATCTCCATGACTGATTTCCTGATGCATGTTTTTTCACAAAGTGGTGTCTATTAAGTAAACATTTTGATGGACAACTACTTATGGGATGGAAATGTTCATTTATGTAAAGGGTGAAGCATAGACGTTATTCAACATGGAACTGAAATGTTTGTTTACATTTCGAGACTAGTGGGAACAATTTTAATGTATCAACTGTTTATTTTCTGTCACTGAGTGGTTTTCTCCCAATAATGAAATCATCAATATGCCAGAAGGACTCCTGAGGTATACCCATGTTAGATACCAGGTGAGTTGGCATAGAGAGGGAAGGAAAAAAAGTGTTGGGGTGGAGGGGTACAAGTTGACACTCAGTTGGCAAAGGGTGTATCAGTAGCCATGGGAGATGGGTAAATGGGTCTAGACTGGCATAGGTGATATGGCGATGGGGAATGAGTAGTTGGGCACAGCGAATTTAAGATGTATACAGATAGATGGCATTGGTTGACATTGATGGGGCACAAAGAGTGATGGGGTGAGATCAGGAGGTATATGTTAATGTTTTAATAATGAAGGGTCTGTACTGGGGTCTAAAATCTTTTCAATTTGTATCAATGGCTTCAATGAAGGGAGCAAAGTCATGGTAGCTAAATTTGCAGATGACACCAAGAGGGGTAGGAAAGTATTTTGTGAAGAAGACAAAAGAGGTTGTACATGATATCAATAGGTTTAGTGAGTGAATCTGGCTGATGGAGTATAAGGTGATAAATGTGAAGTTTTAACAAGAAAATGCACATGATTTAAGTGACTGCAGAACCCTGAGGTGTGGAGGGATCAAGGTGTTCTAATGCATGAGTAATAAAATGTTAGTACACAGGCTGAGCAAATAATTAAGAAAGCAAATTGACTGCTGTCTTTTATTTCAAGATTAAAAGCGTTATGCTTCACTGTTTAAGAAATGGACGTCACTCAATAAGTTTTATTTTCTCTCAGAGAGTTGTGTAAATTTGAAACTCTCTCTCAGAAGGTGAGGAAATTGAATATTTTTTAAAATGAAGAGATTCTTGTCAGACAAAAGAATCAAAATTAGCATGGTAGATGGAAATG
Organism: Hemiscyllium ocellatum; assembly: GCF_020745735.1. Classification (NCBI taxonomy): domain Eukaryota; kingdom Metazoa; phylum Chordata; class Chondrichthyes; order Orectolobiformes; family Hemiscylliidae; genus Hemiscyllium; species Hemiscyllium ocellatum. The sequence continues at coordinate 60,143,879 of NC_083407.1, read as the reverse complement.
TGAGTCAACCATGATTTTATTGAATGGTAGGACAGGCTCAAGGAGCTAAATGGCTCACATCTGCTACAATTCATGTGATCGTAGTCTTTCTTTTGAAACTTCAGCGACAACATTAGAGTTCCCAGGCAGGCTGTCCATTCAATCCAACTTGGGAACTGGCAGCCTTGCGCAGTCTGTCCAATGCAGCCACTCCCAACCCACAACCCAATCCAAAAGTGGGAAGCGCAGGCAGCTATTTTGAAAGATCGAGTTTGCGGATCTGAGATTTCTTCCATCTCCAAAACCCGGACCCAGAATAACAATCTGAGCCTCTCTCCTGTATTTGGAAACTTGTTTCCATCTCCTCATAGAGACAAAAGTCTTGCCCCAGAAGTTGCATTAAATTTCGAAGGAACAGTGATGTAAATGCTCACATTTTCACTGTCTTTATTATTGCAAAGTCCAAGACAATGTATGTGGGAACACTGTGTACCTAATTTAATTTTGTTTTCAGCCTGTCTGTGAAATTAGAACCACTCAGCAATTATAGGGCATTCCAGATTTTTATAAGTCACAACCAAAAATTTATGTACAAAATGTTTTACATTTTTTTTCTTTCGTTCCCTAAATTGTTTTTAAAACTTGGGACTAAAAAATATTAAGAAAGCCTTGACCGAAGCATCCAGTACTCCTCACGCTTTCCAAAATGTTACCTGTGCAATGGTCATTTGAAACCAACTTGTCTACCACACTTTCACCCTTAATCCTCATTCCCAAGTGATAGCCAATGAAAATTGAATAGGCCACTTCAGTTCAGGTGCAGTTCCTGTTCAATATTGTCCTGATAAATCAGAACACAAAAATAAGGCTCAAACTCATAGAAACTTAGCCTCAGATCAACCTATTGTCTGATTATTTTTAGACATGTCAGTTGATTTGGTTATGAGCCTCTGTCCCATTTCTGTTGCACAGCCTCATGTGTGTGATATCTTGGAGCATCCAACTTGTGAGTATCCCGTGTGGAGACGTCTTGGTTGTCACACTGCTGAGGAGGAACATTGTCTCAGACCCTACCAGAAGAAACCAGTACCTCTTCCCCGACTATCTAACTGGCTATTCCTTCTTCTGGCCTGTAGATGGCAATAACCCCTATTAATTCCTACATATCAACAAGCTACAGTTTTCTCCTGAACAGCATAGTTATTGTGACTTTAGTGTATTTTTTAGCTGTCTTTCTCTTGTCACTCTGCACTTATGGTAAGGAGGTATAGACATATATTGCAAGAGGGAAAAACATGAATCTATCATGAAATATCTAAAATCGAGAGAACGCTGATGTAGGAGATTGGTACTAATTTATCATAAGGAGTGTTAAAATCAATGATTGGAGCTGATATTTTGCAGTTCTCTGCTATTGCTTGTTACAAGTTATTGCTTGAATTTAACAGATAAAAAGGCTTCAGTTACATTGGTTTTGAAATGAGCTGAATTATTTTCATCAAGAAATGCATTACATTTTGTGCATAATATTAAATATCATCAGTTGCACTAAGAAATGAGGATATAAATTTAACCCAGAAACACATTATGAAGATTTAGTTCAGCCACCCACACTTGTTATTACCGGGATAGTGTTAATAGTTGAGCTTAAGAATAACAGAAGTATTGGAGACTTTCAATATGTTTATTTTAATGTCATCACTGAAGATTTAGTTTAGTAAACTGCAAGAAAGAAGAGTTGTAGTGTTTCAGGTTAGGTTTCAAGTATTAAGAATTTTTTTTTCTTATTGAATATTTTAGTGAAAGTATTTAGTGGAAGGTATGGCTTTACATTGATTTTTGATCATGCCTTGGTTCTACTGTTTAACTACAGGGAAAAGTCTACAGATAGCAGCTTATTGATCATGGTACTTTGCAAATATCTGTGCCAAGATTATGAAAACACTCATTTTTATGATTGTAATTTATTACACATATTAATATTTCCTGTCCTCACCAGGGACCCACAAAATCAAGTCTGCTTCCCTCCAAGCCACTAAATGACCAATAGCCTGCCATCCAGAGGGACTGATTTTTATTTTACAACAACTTATATTCATATAGCACTGTTGACATAATGAAGCCTCCCAAGGTCTTTCACAGTAACGTTATGAAATAAATTAAGACACCAAGTCACACCAGATATTAGAGGCAAATGGCCAAAAGCTTAAGTCAAACGGTGTTGAAATAACCCCATGGAAGCTAACATCCTGTCACCACGTCGCCCTTTATCTACATATGCAGATGGTGTGGGCTCTGATCAGCTAGCTCAGAGTCAGTCCCTTAAATGAGGAGAATCTCCGAGACTCTTGGTTATATCTGTCAGCCAGGGCTCCCTGATTTGCCCAGGTTAATATCCTCAATCGGGGAAACACACTCAATGAAATTCACGTGGCCAACCTCATTCCAATCACAACAGGTGTCTTATAGGAATAAAGTGAGGTTGAGCATTGTGCAAAAGGAACTCCAGAGCTTGGAGCCCAGACAACTAAACATTACAGCGTCTAATGGTGGAGCAAAAATCAGGTTAGCTTAAGAACGCAGAGTTAAATGATCACAGATGCATTGGGTGTGACAATAGATGAGCTGAGACAGAATAAGTTTAGATGATATTCCAGGTGTAGCAAAAGGCAAAATTTCTAGTATTGGTGTGATATCTGGTCAGAAGTTTAGCACAGGGTCAAAAATGACATCAGAATTGTGAAGAAGCTGGTTTGACCCCACACTATTGCCAGGAAGAAGCATGGAGCCAGTAACTAAGGAATGGAGTTTGGAACAGGAATTCAAACTGTTGGCATTAGTATTCCCAGTATTCATGTGAAGGAAATTTCTGCTAATCCAGTAATGACAATCAAATAAACTGCATGATCATTTAGCATCAGTGAAGGAATCAAATGAGGCACTGATGAGTTGTTGAGCTGGGTTTTGCCAGCACACATGTAAGACTAAGCTTCAATTTTTGCATTATGTTGATGAGGGTCAAGCATGTAGCTGGGAAATAAGAAATAAATCCTTGGGAAACACAAGAGGTAATGGTACAGGGAAAGAGAAATAATCTGTTGCGAGTCCCACAAGGATAGCAGATATATGGGAACACCATCACCTTTAAGTTCCCCTCCAAGTCACTCACCATCCTGACTTGGTGTTCCTTCATTGTCGCTGGATCAAAATCCTGGAATCCCACCCCTAATGGCATTGTGGGTCAACCCACAGCAGGTAGACTGCAGAGATTCATGGAGGCAGCTCACCACCACCTTCTCAAGGGCAGCTCAGAATGGACAATAAATACAGTCCAGCTAACGATGTCTACATCCCTCAAAATGAATAAATAAAAATCTCAAGATGTAATGTGATAGATAAATATGGAGCACGTGAGTGTAGTTCCATTCACGTAAATGACAGTAGAGAAGCATAGGGGAATGATTGTTTAGCTGAGTGAAAGGCTGCAGGCAAGGATGAGGAGGAAAAGTTTATCCTTTTTACTGTTTCATTATGAGATGTCATTTGTGACTTTATAAGAGGTGTTTTGGAACTGTAGCCAGACAGAAACCTAATTGAAAGGAGACAAAATGGACTTCCAAGAAAGATGAACTACAGTTTAGGAAGGAAGGTAATATTCAAGGCTTTGGAGAGGAAAGGGAGTTTGCAGATTGGGTTGGGTGGAGTATGTAGAAGAAACAATGGGGTGGTAGGTTGTTTCTTTGAGGAGAGAGCTGATGATGGCAGATTTAAAGGAGAAGGGAAACACCTAAAAAGAAAGAACTGTTTATTGGCTAATGTGAGAGCCAAGAAGAGAAATTGGGTTAGCTGATTAGTGGAAGTGGGATAAACAGGTGATGGTTCTCATGGACAAGTTGAGATCAGAGAGGTTATGCGAGCTTACTGCATGGTGAAGGTACTAACTTCAGAGGAAGTTTGGTTGATGGAAGGAAAGCTGCATGGGCAGCTTTCAGGTGGTTTTGAACCTAGTAACAAAGAAGCCCACAAGCTCCTCACACCTATTGGTGGAGGTGAGGATGGAAGGCCATGGAGGAGAGCTTTAAGAAGACATTGTACAGATAGCAACTTTGCACTGGTCTTGGAACCGATCTGGCTCCAGTAGAAGATGCCCTTCGGAAAGTTAACCACATACCCTGCCAACAAAAATGACTTCTTAAAAAGCCCATAACAAATACTGCTGGAATTGTGTATTTACAATTACATGCATTTGTCTTTGTCTACATTTATACAGATTTTGAAGAAGTACTTTAAACAAATACTCCATTTAAAACTAAAAATTAATTTGAAAAAGTATTATGATTATTTACTTTACTTTAAAGATTAGAAGCAGTTTGGATATTCCAGCTTCTACTGACTGACCTGTTCTGAAAAGAATTCCTTAGGAGTTAAATCCTTATGCTCACTACATAACACTTATTATCCTAGCTGCCAAGACTGCATTCAAATACCATAAATGGTAAATTTCAACTACTGAGGAAGGGTGTCCTTAGATCTTTTTAACATGGCCTCTCCAGTAATAAAATAACATTCCCCTTGAATTTTCAGCTATTGCCATTGTTCAGTAGATGAATACTTTAAATTGAGAATATGTTTTGATTTCAAATACTGAATTAATGTATAATAAGTGCTTGAAGTTAACCCAAATAAGATTTTGTTTCCTCAGACATCAACAACTGCAAGTAACAGGATCTCTAGACAATATGTTTGCTGTGTTGTAGGAGTTTGCTTTAGGCTTTTTAGTAGCTCTATTTTTAATGTGACAGTGTGTGTTGAATTTGAAAATGCTATTGTCAGTGGATAAGCTGCATCATCATGCATTATCAATTTAACGCTTGTTTTTGTTTTTCAAACATCTACATTTTTAATGCCTCTTTCACTTACCAAATGAAGAAACGTCTTGAGAAGTGGTAGTGATTTAAATATGTTCAGAATCTTATAGCTACTGTAGGTAATGTGCAGCTCTGTTTCAGGCATAGTGTAATTAGAGATCTAACCTTCCCTTTCCTCTGCTGAAAATTCTTAGAACTGGCAATTGGTTTGTATAAGTGGTGCTACAGCAACCTTACATCACTTACTACATGTGATCAAAATATAGCCCACAAATTTACACATTAAATATCAGATGGTAGCTGTGGGGGAAGACCTGAACCTGTGCTAAATAAATGGTCAGTCCACAAATAGTGGTTTTCAGTATCTTCTCCTTTTGACCGAGTTAGTGAGAGCTATGTGCTTGGTTCCACGAGGTATTTTCTGCTGGTTTAGCATTCCAGCCAAGAAGAAGAGAACTTACCCAGGATTTGGGACCAAATATGTCTAAAACGTGACATACCCTCCTTATTGCTAAGTTTTAGATAATTAGTCTATCACTTGGTCTGTAAAGGGGGCACTTCTTGGGACGTACATTGCAGGTGTCTCTCCACAAGTGCATCCAAAGAGCCTCTCCTCTGGTCTTTTGCCTCTCCTTGGCGTTGGAGTAAACCTCTCTTACAAGAGAAAGGGCAGTGTCAGGCATTGTACGACCCCATGCTTAGATGATGTTCATGCCATTGTTGAATAGCTGAACATATGCGGAGGCAGAGAGAGGTGAGTGTAAGACTGGCAACTTTTATCGACACATGTTGATGTGTTGGAGTTTGGGAATAGTAAATATGCATCCTGTCCATGATAATTAAGCTCCTTGCTACCAAGTATAAATATGTCAAATGTCACAGTGCAGTATTGTCCGTGATAGTTAAAGTACTTAAATAATTTCTAATCAACCATTTCAAGCAAGTTACGACACTTTAGTCATTCAGAAATAGGGACATTTGTCATTGGGACACAAGGCCATCTTAACAAAACAATATGGAACACACCACAAATTTGCATACAATACTTGTGCAGAGGAAAATTATTTGTGAAATTCCCTCCCTAGGTCTCTCTTCGCCCCCTCTCTCAGTCTCTATCTCTCCCTCCCTACTCAGTAAGATGCTCCTTAAAGCCTACATCTTTGACCAAACCTTTGGTCTTCTGCCCCAATAGTTTATTATGTTACTTGGTTTAAACTTCGTTCTTAATACTCTAATGAAGCGATGTTCAAACTTTTACTGTTAAAGGTGCTATGTAAATACAAATTTCTGTTATTATTGCCCTTCCTCTCTTCAATTTTGACTTTAATAATTTTTTTTAGCTTAGAAGAAAGATGATGTATTGAAAACTAATTTGAAGTAACAGTCAATATTTGTGTATAGTGGTGACTGTTATTTAATGAAGAGGTTTTATTTAGGCTGTTCATGTCAGGGAGTGAATCTTCTGCTTCTTGAGCTTTAATTGATTTTAATTCTTTTGTTGAAATGTAATTTTCTTTGCTTTCTGTTATATGTAATGCAAATGAAAGTTGGACTTGGAATTGTTTAAATTGGGTGGACTTTGGTTTATTACTCTAAGTAAAATATTAATCTTCCCATCCTGTCTTCACTGAGTTGAGACATTCTCAAGGATCATAATGTTTCTCACTGATCAGGGTTACCAATTGTGCTGTGGAATACATTGGTCAGTGAGACAGCATGAGGTGGTTGAGTTACTTCAGATTGCTTTTATGAAGGGTCAAATTTGACATCGAGAGATTAAGTTACTGTAGTCCCATATGTTGTTGTTGACTTTCCCATGTGATATCATCTTTTATGTGATTTTTATTTTCCAAAGCGCCAGATCCCCTTGTGAATGACAGCACAGCAAAACCCAGCATGGAGTCAAGCAGTGAACTTACAACCACATGGCCATATTTTCTTAAAGCTTCATATTGCTGGAAAATGGTTAACATACTTTTTTTCCATAGTCCATTGCTTTAGATTAATGATTGGAAGTTTGGCTTGGGCTAGTAATTGAGGGCATGTATGAGTAAAATCTAGCCATTTTGTTTATTATTTTGATTTGTCCCATACGTAGTGAGGGAGGTCGGTTAGTGGATGGCTGGTTTGTGGTACAGAGGGACACCAACAATGTGATTCAATTCCTGCACCAGCTGAAGTTTTCTTGAAGTACATTCCTTCTCAACCTCTCCTCTTGCTTGAGGTGTGGCCTCATCAGGTTAAACCACCACCACTTGTCCTCTCTCATGAGAGAGAAACTATGGTCTCTAAGACAGTGGTGACTTTACCTCACTTAGTAATACTTAAGGTTAATATCTTTGCATTTTAGTCATGGAAAACAAAGAAAATGCATTTCATATGATTTATTCAAGATAATTGGTTTCTCTGGTCAGAGATCCATTTATAAAGGGATGCGGGTTTACGAAGTTTGAAGAAAAGGATTCAGGAAGTGGAATAAATGACCAGGAAAGCCTTTGAAGTAAAGAAATAATTTGGTTAAGTAGACACTAGTTAGCCTAGGTATCTGGAAGTCTCAAGTCCCAATTCAATGAAGTGGGTATCTCTATGGTGTGACCAGTATATTGAAGGTCAGCCTGCTGCCAGTGCTATTGCAACTCTCCGGTAACGAGGAGCGACGCAAAATCAGGTATTGGGCCAAAAGAAATAATCACTAGCCGAAGGAAGTAGATTGAGCATTATGTAGGATACGAGTCTGTAGAGATGCCTGTTCTATTTGAGGTAGATATACTGCCACCAATCCCTGTTCTAACACAAGTCTAATACTAAGTGGTGAAAATGATCATGTGGAAGTCCCTGAAGAGCAAACACATTCTTCACTAAGAAGAAGTAGTTTATTACATAGTGGTAAGATAGCAAGTTACAGTAGAGTAAGACTAGGCAATGCATGAATGAAAGGTGAGAATCATTGCCATGTTTAGTATTAACCCTTCTCCTCTCAAATCTCTAACTTTATAAATGTAATTGATCAGGAGGCTTGACAGTTCTTCCAGATCACATTTATGTGGACTCAAAGGATTCATCTGTCGCTGCCTTGAGGATAGTTGATTTGAATGTGAATTTTTGCTCTTGTGATGTTCATCCTGTGCTGCAGTAATGGGCTTTGGTTGTGCAGTGATAAAAGATTTCTGTAATTTATGTGTGCACTTTCACTTGACAAGGTATGAACATTACTGGTCCAGCAGCTGTTAGACACTGTACCATTTGTGTTGTTACCTTTTATGCAAATGTCTTGTCCTGGGTCCAGACTTGATAACTATCAAGTGTAGTGATTTTGCTTTGAGATAGCAGCTTGTTATAGCAGTAGATAATGCTATATGTTACAGTAGCACATGAGCTCAGAGGTTGGATTAGTACATGGAACTACAATGTTATCGCCTTATGGAGATTCAGATTCGAGAAGAGCAGAACCAGCAGCTCAACATTCCAGAGTTTCAGTGTTCCAGGCAAGATAGAGAAGGATACAAAAGGGGTGAAGGAGCTGTATTAATTATTAAGGAGAGTGCCACAGCTGCACTTAGAGAGGACATCTTAGACGGCTCATCCAGTGAGACTATATTTGTATAATCGATAGTCACAGGAGAGGTGCTGGAAGACTGAAGGTTGGCTAACATGGTGCCACTGTTTAAGAAGGGTGGTAAGGACAAGCCAGGGAACTATAGACCAGTGAGCCTGACCTCAGTGGTGGGCGGGTTGTTGGAGGGAATCCTGAGGGACAGGATGTACATGTATTTGGAAAGGCAAGGACTGATTCGGGATAGTCAACCTGGTTTTGTGTGTGAAAAATCACGTCTCACAAACTTGATTGAGTTTTTTTGAAGAAGTAACAAAGAGGATTGATGAGGGCAGAGCTGTAGATGTGATCTATATGGACTTCAGTAAGGCTTTCGAAAAGGTTACCCATGGGAGACTGGTTAGCAAGGTCAGATCTCATGGAGTAAAAGGAGAGCTAGCCATTTGGATACAGAACTGTCTCAAAGGTAGAAGACGGAGGGTGATGGTGGAGGGTTGTTTTCCAGACTGGAGGTCTGTGACCAGTGGAGTACCACAAGGATCGGTGCTGGGTCCTCTACTTTTTGTCATTTACATAAATGATTTGGATGCGAGCATAAGAGGTACAGTTAGTGAGTTTGTAGATTACACCAAAATTTGAGGTGTCTTGGCAGCGGAGAAGGTTACCTCACATTACAACAGAATCTTGACCAGATGGGCCAATGGGCTGAGAAGTGGCAGATGGAGATTAATTCAGATAAATGCGAGGTGCTGCATTTTGGGAAAACAAATCTTAGCAGGACTTATACACTAAATGGTAAGGTTCGAGGGAGTGTTGCTGAACAAAGAGACCTTGGAGTGCAGGTTCATAGCTCCTTGAAAGTGGAGTCGCAGGTAGATAGGATAGTGCAGAAGGCATTTGGTATGCTTTCCTTTATTGGTCAGAGTATTGAGTACAGGAGTTGGGAGGTCATGTTGTGGCTGTACAGGATATTGGTTAGGCCACTGTTGGAATATTGCGTGCAATTCTGGTCTTCTTCCTTTCGAAAAGATGTTGTGAAACTTGAAAGGGTTCAGAAAAGATTTACAAGAATGTTGCCAGAGTTGGAGGGTTTGAGCTATAGGGAGAGGCTGAACAGGCTGGGGCTGTTTTCCCTGGAGCGTCGGAGGCTGAGGGGTGACCTTGTAGAGGTTTACAAAATTAGGAGGGGTGTGGATAGGATAAATAGACAAGGTCTTTTCCCTGGGGTCGGAGAGTCCAGAATTAGAGGGCGTAGGTTTAGGGTGAGAGGAGATAGATATAGAAGAGACCTAAGGGGCAACCTTTTCACACAGACGGTGGTACGTGTATGGAATGAGCTGCCAGAGAAAGTGGTGGAGGCTGGTACAATTGCAACATTTAAGAGGCATTTGGATGGGTATATGAATGGGAAGGGTTTGGAGGGATATGGGCCAGGTGCTGGCAGGTGGGACTAGATTGGGTTGGAATATCTGGTTGGCATGGATGGGTTGGACCGAAGGGCCAGTTTCCATGCTGTACATCTCTATGACTCTAATTGGGTAGAACTCAGGAATTAGAAAGACAGAGTCACTATAGTGGGATCATTTTATAGGACTCTCAGTATTCAATGGGAGATAGGGAAACAGGTCTGTAAGCAGATCATGGAAAGATGCAAATCAACATGGTTGTTGTTGGGACAGGAGTTGGTTGCATTTGGAAAATAATTGATTTATTAAAGATTGTCAACATGGCTTTATATAGGGGAGGTCTTGTGGGTGATTTTAACTCATTGATTGGGACTCCCTTACTGCCAGGGGCTTGGATGGGGAAGAATTTGTTGGGTGCATCCAGGAGAGTTTCTTGAAACAATATGTAGATTATCCAACCAGGCATGGGGTTGTACTAGACCCAATACTGTGGAATAACCCTGGCCAGGTGGTCAAAGTTTCAGTGGGGGCACATTTTGGAAACAGTGACCATAATTCCATAAGCTTTAAGATAGTTATGGATAAGGATAAGGCTGGACCTCAGATAAAAGTGCTAAACTGGGGAAGACTAAATACAACAGGCTGAAATGGAGAATTGAGTTGAATTGAATTGAATTTATTGTCATGTGTACCAAGACACAGTGAAAAGCTTTGTCTTGTGAGCAATATGGGCAGATCACATCGTAAAGTAACACATATATAAGTAAATAGTAGGTAAACAGTGGCAAAAACAAAAACACAGGTACAGACAAATGTTAAGAGTTTGTGAGTCCATTCAGTATTCTAACAGTAGGGTAGAAACTGGCTGGTGCGTGTGTTCAGGCTTCTGTACCTTCTCCTCAATGGTAGAGGTTGTTGAAAAACATTGCCAGGTAGAATGGATCTTTGAGAATGCTGGCAGCCTTTCCTTGACAATGGGCCTGGTAAATGGATTCTATAGATAGGAGATTGGCCTTTGTGATTGTCTGGGCCGAGTTCATCACTCTCTGTAACCGTCTCCGATCTTGAATGGTACAGTTGCCATACCAGGTAGTGATACATCCAGACAGAATGCTCTCAATGGCGCACCGATAAAAGTGGGCAAAAGTATTTGCCATCATGCCAAATTTCCTGAGCTGCCTGAGGAAGAAGAGATGTTGTTGGGCCTTTGTAACCAGTGCATCCACATGAAGAGTCCAAGAAAGCTTGTTGCGGATGACCACTCTCAGGAGCTTGACACTCTCAACTCGTTCCTCCTCTGAGCTGTTAATGTGTAGGGAGGCATGAGTAACATCCTGCCGAAAGTCAATAATGAGTTCCTTGGTTTTACTGGCACTGAGAGCTAGGTTGTTCTCAGTGCACCATTTTTCCAGGTCTTCCACCTCCCGTCTGTAATCTGTTTTGTCATCTGAGATTTGATTGACTATGGTGGTGTCATCAGTGAACTTGTAAATGGCAGTAGCCGGGTATTTGGTGATGCAGTCATGGGTATGCAGTAATTACAGTAGGGGGCTGAGTATGCACCCCTGGGGGGCTCCAGTGTTGAGTGTTTTTGACCCCAATCTTCACTGTGGGTCAGGAAACGAGGATCCAGTTGCAGAGACTGGGGCTTAATCTGAGATCACTAAGTTTAGTAATCAGTCTCAAAGGGATAATAGAGTTGAAGGCTGAAATGTAGTAAATGAGTAGGATTCTTACATAGCTGTTCTTGGTGTCAAGATGTTCTAGGGAAGAGTCAAGGGCAAGTGATATGGAATTTGACGTGAATCTGTTGATCCGATAGGAAAATTGGAGTGGGTCAAGAATAGTTGGGAGGTTGGAGTTGATTAATGCCATGACCAGCCTTTCAAAGCATTGCATTACCACTGAAGTTAGGGCCACTGGGTGGCAGCCATTGAAACATGCTGCATGAGCCTTCTTAGGTACAGGATGATGTTGCCCCTCTTGAAACAGGCAGGGACAGTGACCTGTGGCAGGGAGGGGTTGAAGATGTCTAAGAAGACCTCTGCCAGTTGATCTGTGCTTGCTCTGAGTGCACGGCCTGGCACTCCATCTGGTCACATCGCTTTCCTTGGATTCACGTGAAGGAAAACTGATCTGACCTCTGATACAGTGACTGTTGGGATAGATTGGTCAGGACTTGTTGGAATAGGTGTTACCTCTCCACCATAATTCTGCTCAAAGCAAGCATAGAAGGCATTGAGATGATCTGGGAGGCAAATGTCATCATCTGCTATCTTGTACTGTCTCTTTTTAGAACCTGTGATGTCATTCAGTGCTTGCCATAGTGGCTGGGTATCTGTCTGGGTCTCTAGTTTGGATCGGTGTTGTTTTGGGAGTAGCGTTTTGAGGGTGAATACACATCTGTCATGTGGGGGGTTGTTGAAGGCCAATTGATTGGAGTTAAGGACCATCATGTTCCTGTGAGGGTGAAAGATAATGATGGCAAGATTCAGGAACCCTGATTGACAAGTGATATTGAAAGTTTAGTCAAAAAGTGAAAGGAAGCGTATAGAAGGCTTAGGCATTTGAAATCAGAAAAGATCCTTGAGGAACATAAAGCAAGCAGGGTAGAACTAAACAAGGAATTAGTCAGACTAAAAAGGGCCATAAAATGTCTCTGGCAAGTAGAATTAAGGAGAATTGCGAGGTATTTTGTACATGTATAAGGAGCAAGAGGTAGCTCAGGAAAGTATAGGTCCACACAGGACAAAGAAGAGAATTTATGCATGGAGTTAGTGAAAGTGAGTGAGGCCTTTACTAAGTATTTCGCAACAGTATTCACCAGGAGACTGGAGAATAGCCAATGCCATTCCTTTGTTTAAGAAGAGCAATAGAATAATCCAGGAAATTATAAACCCATGAGGTTTATATTAAAGGGAGAGAAATTATTAGAGAAGATTCTTGGGGACAAGAGTTGGTTGCATTTGGAAAATAATTGACTTATTAAAGATAGCCAGCATGGCTTTGTATTGGGGAGGTCTTGTCTCACAAATTTTATTGAGTTTTTTGAGTACGTGACGAAGGTGATTGAGGAGAGCAGGGCAGTGGATGTTGCTTGTGTAGACTTAGTAAAGCATTTGACAAGGTCCCTCATGTAGACTTGTCCAGAAGGTCAAGTCACATGGGATCCACAGTGAGTTTGTCAGTTGGATACCAAAATTAGCTTGATCACTGAAGACAGAGGGAGTTGTGGAGGGGTATTTTCTGACTGGAGATCTCTGACCAGTGGTATTCTGCTAGGATAAGTGCAGGAACCACTGTTGTTTGTAATATATATAAATGATGTGGATGAAAATGTAGGTGGTCTGATTAGTAAGTTAGCAAACAATACGAAAATTGGTGGACTTGGAGATAGTGAGGAGGATATCAAAGGATACAGCAGAATATAGATCAGTTGGACAGGTGGGTGCTGAAATGACAGATGGAGTCTACTTTGGACAAGTGTGGGATAATGTATTTTGGGATGCCAAATGAAACAGTATAGTATACAGACCCTTAAGAGCATTGATATAAAATCATGACAAACTGTACAGTGCAGAAAGAGGCTATTTTACCCTTTGGGTTCTCACCAATCCTCCAAAAAGCATCTCACCCAGACCTATACCCCAGCCCTATCTCTGTAACCCCTCATTTACCATAGCTAACCTACCTAGCCTGCACATTTCTTGGACACTGTGGGGTAATTTATCATGGCCAAACCACCCAACTTGCACATCTTTGGACTGTGGGTGGAAACTGGAGCACCCGGAGGAAGCCAGTGCAGATACAAGCATAGCAAACTCCACAAGGACAGTCATCCAAAGCTGGAATCAAATTCTGGTCCCTGCTGATGTGGGACAGCAGTGCTAACCACTGAGCTGTCATGCAAAACCTCATTGGAGTATTTCTTGAAGGAATGCACACAGATGTTTGGTACATCAACAAGTCTGCCTAATAGCCTCCATGTCAGAGGCTATAACACAGAGCTTATAGAACCTTCTTTGCACAATGAAAGTGGTGAGAACATCCATGGTAACACTGCTGGACTGAACAATGATGGTGAGTCTTCTGGCTGCTGTTTCAGTTTTCATTACAACACAGAAGCAGAGGGATTTTGGCGTCCAAGTCCATAGGTCCCTGAAAATGGCACAGGTAGATAAGGTAGTAAAGAAAGCATATAGCTGTATATTTTGTTGTATAAAACTGCATAAAGTTGTATAAAACTGCAACATGACTTTTACAACTGCAAGCCACATTCTAAATTGTGTGCAGTTGTCACCACACTATAGAAAAAACGTGATGGCTTTGGAGAGGGTGAAGAAGGGGTTTACCAGGATGTTGTCTGGATTGGAGGGTAGTAGCTATAAGGAAAGGTTGGACAAACTTGGTTTGTTTTCACTAAAGTGCTGAAAGCTGAAGAGTGACCTGATAGATGTACATACAACTATGAGAGGCCTGGGTAGGGTGGAGAGTAGGAGTCTTTTTTCTAAGCTGGAAATCTCAAATGCCAGTAGGTTTAAAGTTGAGAATGTGCAAGGAAAATTTTTTTAGCGAGTCATAGATGCCAGAGAGGTGGTAGAAGCAGATACAGTGGAATCATTTAAAAGGCACTTAGGCAGGTACATGAACAGGCAATAGAGGGATATGGACCATGTTCTGGCAGATGGGAATATTTTAGAATGGCATCATGGTTGGCAGAGGCATGGTACGCTGAAGGGCCTGGTCCAGTGGTGTACTTTGTTCTTTGTTTACAGTCTTTGGAGTCAACCATTTTGCAAGGATAAGGGACTGAGCTTTCAGCTTTTTCCCATACAATATTTCTGATGGTGATAAGCCACATTGGAGGGGAGTGAACAGGTAGTTCAGCAAAGCCTTACACAAGACAGTGTTGCTTTTCGAAAGAAATTTAACAATTTATACCCTAAATATGTGTTCTTATTGAATGTGGCATACTTGGCAAGTTGTTGCATTTCCCGAAATGGCTGAAAATGTGTCAAAGCACTCATTAATAATATATGATCCATTGTCCTATGTGACCACATCAAGGATCCTGTCATTGGGAATAATTCAAGTCAGGCCTTGGATATCTGCATCAACGCTGGCAATATATAATTATTTTTACCTCAATTTACTATGAGGCACCATGCAATGGGATAAGATCATCAGCTCCCACTTGTTCCCATGTTTCAGTACAGAAGGTAGTAAAACTAATGGCTTTCTGTGTATTGCAGAATTAGCTCTGAGACCTTCGATTTGTTTTGAGATCCCTGGCCACCATACAGAAGCTTGAGCTCTGACTCGGCATTTGGTAGTATCTAAATGTCTCTTGCAGAATTTGTCAAGGGTGTCAGCTCTGAGTGAAGACAAAATGACTAATCAGCCATCAGACATGAATAACTCATGTATAGTAGTGAAATGTTGTGAATGTTTGTACTAAGTCATCATAGTCAAGCCATTCAGTTTATTAACTCACTACATTCAGCACAGCATTGATGGACAGCCTTGCATTTTGAGCTTTCTTGTACTATGATTTGACTGAATCAGTATTTTTGCTGGTCTCTGTGCTTCTGTGGCTTGTGTGTGTGAACTAAGTTCAACAGCAAATTTCATCTGTCATTGTAAAGCTGTCCATGGTTACTCTGGAGAAGACAACTGCTAACATTTACAGCTTCATTTGCATGTAATTGGTCTCATAGGCAAATCTCAAAAGACTAAGATGTTTCCATGGATTCACCTTTGCCAACTCTTTCTTATCTAAGAAGGAAGCGAATGGTTTGTGATCAGTCTGTATAAAAAACTTTGAGACTAGTTATGTAATGTGAAAATTGCTCACATTTTCTTTTGACTGAGAGAGCCTCTTTCTCAATGATTGCAAAACTTGTTTTAAAGTCAGACAATGCTCTGGACGCTGGTCTCCTGTAACCCTCTGTTTGGTCTGTACCCATGGCTGAAACAAATGTAACAATAGTTGGGAATGAATGAATGTCTACAGGATATCTGTGGAAATCAACATGACTTTGATTCTTTAAAAAGCATTTTCTTGAACTGAGTTCCCAAAACCAGTCAGTTATCTTTTTTTTTAACTGCGGCAAGAGTTCAATCATGGTTGTAGTTTGAGGCAAGAATTTGACCATCTAATTTAGCCTATCTAAAGATCTTTGCAAATTATGTTCTGCTTTTGGGTAGGAACCTCTTCAAAAGCTCTCATCTTCTGTGGATTTAGCCTTGTCCAACACTCTTTTGTCAATAGAATGTCTCAGGACGCAAATAGTTCCTTTGGAAAACTGACGATTCTCATGAAGAATAGCCCTCTAGCTGATAAGTGTTTTCATACTCTGGTTGCATATTCTTGTACATTCACCATATGTTATTATGTCGTCCATGTGGTAGATGGTGCAATTCAATCTTTATAATATAGGATGTAGTATGTTGGATGATTTCTGAGGCAGAGGAAATCCCAAATGATGGCCTCTTAAAATAATATCTACCAAATGAGATAATGGTTGTGGTGAGCATTCTCAATCATTATCCACTATGAGCTGCCAAAACCCACTGAAGCCTTCAAGTTTTGGTTATATTTCCTACCTTTTGACAATTTGGATATATTGTAAAATATATCCTAATAGATTCTGTGTTTTTTTGGTACAGCAACAATGCTCAAGTATCATTCTTGGCTTTGTCATTAGTGAATTGATGCCCATCTTGGGCATTTCTGATCATTGTTTTGAACTTGATTTTCAGAGAGTGAGGATTTTTTCCGGGTATGTAGAAATATAATGGTTTGATTTTATTTTCTTGGTGTGATGCTATATTTTGTACTGAGTTTTCCCTGTCCTGTGAACAACTTTGACTGTGCCTTTTTCAAAAGCACTTTTCTCTCTGTTATGTTGCTCTTCAATCCATGAAGAGATTTATGAATGAAACGTGTTTTCTTTTTTCGGGCTGAAGTGCTTTGATGCTGGATGACAAGAGTGTGGTCTGCAAGATGGTCATTTCAATAGAAAAGTTTTTAAACATTCCTTGAATCATAGAAATTATTTCATCTGTCTCATTTAACAACAAATAAGTTGGTCAGTAGGTTGTATCTTTATTCTTTTCATCTATTCAATGACATTCAGTCCTGTATTAAGCTTGAAATGATCTGGCCCAGAGTGAACCACATGGTCAGAGAGAGGGAGATTGCACCAGAGTGAGACTGAGACAGAGTGCGTAACAAGGAATTCATGTCAAAATGGGAATTTGGGGTGGGGGAAAGATTTACTTTAATTAAAGTCTGAGAAATCATGTCTCCAAAGCAAGAGGTGAGTAGGGGAGGAAATAAGGTTTGGATTGAGAAACCTACCTGTACTGAGACAGTGGCACTGTGACATCATGATTGCAGGAAAAGTAGCTAATTGGGGATTAGATTTGGCCAGTGTTTCCAATGTTTCGAGTGAAATTTGTTTATTTAGTTTGTGGTAAGTCCCTAGATGTTAAGTCTCTCTTTTCCTGAGAACTAGCTTGTTAAGTTTTCATTAGTTATTTAGAGTAACTCGATAGTTATTTAGAGTAACAGGATAGCAGGTCAGAAGGGCCAAGTTGAGTGTATATACTGTAGTATGTGTGAGGTCTTGGACATGTTGTGTCACCCAGACAAGCACACTTACAGGACATGTCACCATCTGCGTATGATTAAGCGTCGGCTTTAAAACTTTAGAACTAGAGCAGTGGCTAGAGTCTTTGTTGTGTATCCATGAATCAGAACTCTATATGGATAGCATGTATAGGAAGGGAGTCACACAATGGATGAGAAGTGTACAAGCAGTGAGGGAACGACTGACTACCAGGCAGTCTAAGAAAACCAGACAGATAGTGTTGGACAATAGCTGGGTCTACCTTGCTTGCTAATTGGTATTGCGTTTTGGTGACAAGTGAGGTCAGTGGTTTCTCAGGGGAGTGGAACCAGATGCAAGTCTATGGCATAACAAGTGACTCAGGGGAGGAGGAAGAAGATTGGAAAAGCAATAGTTGTAGCGAATTCTAAAGTCATGAATCACATAGTCATTCCTGTGAGAGTAAACATGACTCCCTGTTGTCAGAGTTACGCATCAGAGCTACTGAAGGATGTTATTCTTGAAAGAGAAGTTGAGGAGATTGGGGCCAATGGCAAAGGTAAAAGAAGATATGGTCCTGAAGGCAGTTTTCATGGAATTAGTGAGGAAATTAAAAAATAGGACCTCAAGAGTAGTAATCTCAGAATTTCTCCCAGTGCCATGAACTAGTGAGCAGAAGAACAGGATGATAGATCAATTTCAATGAGTGGCTGAAGAACTGGCATGAAAGGGAGGGCATCAGATTTCTGATCAATTAAAAAAAATCTGGGGTAGGTATGATCTGTACAGACTGGACAGGTTACAACTTAATAGTACTGATATCCTCACAGTATTTGCGAGTGCTGTTGAGGTCAATTTAAACCATCCTGGCAGGGGGTGGTGGGGGTGGTGGGTGAAGTAAGTGAAGTTGGTAGACAGCTGTTAAAAATATACCAGGAAAACTAGAATTCAAGAAAAACATTGAAAGAGCGATGATGTCAAAAATACAAAGCAAAGAACACTACCTGAATGCACACAGCATTCCACAACAAGATAAATTAATCAAAGGCACAAATAGAGATACCCGGAGGTGGTGTAACTGCTATTACAGACTCATGGTGACCCGGACTGTGAACCTCATTGATGATGATCTAATTGAGTTTAATCAGCATGGATTTGTGAATGGGAAATTGTTTTTGATAAATTTAGAGTTTTTTTTAAGATATTGCTTATAGAACTGATAAAGGAAAGCCGATGGGTGTAGTATACTTAGATTTTCAGAAGGCTGTTGATTAAAGGCCCCCAGAGGAAGCAGCATTAAAAAATTAAAACATGTAGGTCTGAGATAAGGAGAATTTCTATTACTCAGGGGATTGTGAACCTTTGGAATTCCTTATTACTGAGGGCTGGAAGTTCAGTATGTTCCTTCGGTATATTTAAGGAAGAGGTTAATAGGTTACAATTGCTAATTGTTTACAAGGTTATGAGAATGAATGGGTAAAATACATTGCTGTATTTGATCATCTATGATCATGTTGAATAGCAGGGCAGCATTGAGGTGTTGAATGGCCACCTCCTTTCCTATGGTATAGCTGAGTTATGTCATGTTTGACTCAGATGAACTAGATTAGAGTTCTAATCTAGACTCTGAACTCCAGCATCTGCAGTCCTCACTTTTGCCTAGTTGATTCAGATGAACTGCCTATTTCCCCTAGGAGCAGTTGTGGCTTATTTTCTGAAAGAGGAATGTCATCATCTAAGGATATATGTTCTACTGGAAGTATATCTTAGGAATCACAATTTTCTTTCGTGGTGTTTTGGTATAAAGCATTGACTTATTTATGAATGTAACCAGTGTTGGTTCTTTTTTTTAAAATTATTCTGTAAATATCCCAATTGCTTCCAAACTAACATTCTTGCAATAGAGCTTGTCATTTGATTCTGTGTGAATTTTTGTTTCACATCATCATAGAGTCACAGAATGTACAGTGGGGAAACAGACCCTTCAGTCCAACTTATCCACACTGACTAAATATCCTAAACTAATCTAGTCCCATTTGCCAACACTTGACCCATATTCCTCTAAACGCTTCCTATTCATATACTCCATCCAGATGCTTTTTAAATGTTGTAATTGTACCAGCCTCTACCACTTCCTCTGGCAGCTCATGCACACAACACCCTCTGCATGAAAAAGTCACCCTTTAAGTCCCTTTTTAAGTCCAGTTCTGGATTTCCCCAACCCAGGGAAAAGACCTTATCAATTTATCCTATCCATGCCCCTCAGGATTTTATAAACCTCTATAAGGTCACCCCTCAGTCTCTGATGGTCCAGGGAAAACAGCCGCAGCCTATTCAGCCTCTCCCTATAGCTCAAACCCTCCAACCCTGGCAACATCCTTGGAGATCTTTTCTGAACCCTTTCGAGTTTCACAACTTATACATTGATGTACAGTGATGGCGAACCTGAGGACTGCAGATGCTGGAGATCAGAATCTAGATTAGAATGGAGCTGGAAAAGCACAGCAGGTCAGGCAGCATCCGAGGAGCAGGAAAATCGACTTTTCGGGCAAAAACCCTTCATCAGGAATGAGCATTCCTGATGTATAGTGATGCCTAATGTCAAAAGATTTGCACAACTTGCACTTGTTTGTCATGTAATTAGAGTGCCTTATGAAGTTGATAGGCTCTAATCATCCTGTGGAATAAATGTCTTCTATTCACCAGATTTTCTATCTGTTCTTTTCGGAATTGCAACTTCTAGGATACACATTTCCAGTATGAGTACTTCCTTCTATTGTGAAAGGTCTAAAAATGATTTAATCAGAAATGCCAATGAACAATCTGTCTCTAATTATTTCTGGTTGTAATGCAAGATTCACACACTGGATAAAGATCATTGGTGACCTTGGAAACAGGTTCTCCTGCAGGCAGTATTTCTTTTTAATCTTGCTCTTTCCATGATACAATTGGTTCTGAAAGTAAATGTCAAATGCTTTTAAGATATCATTGAACGTACCAATACTTCTTTTACTTTTCAGTCATAAATAACATGGTCTGCAAATGCTCTCACAGAACAATGAAGTGTACTAACTTGTTCTGCTTGTGATTTGGCATTTATGCCTGAAACAATTCTGTATTTCATGCTATGCTCTCAGCTGATAGTAATACCGGACAAGTCAGATCCTAGGGTGGAACTTGCCTGGGTAGACTGTGAGTTTTGTTTACCATGATCATTTGTTGAACAGAATCACAAGAAGCTGCTAATGTATTTTTAGCAAAGCAACATAAAAGTTTATTATACAAAAGTAAACCACAAAATATATTGCATTAAAACTTTGGGAATAATCTCATTGCAAACATCAGAAAGAAAGATTCGTGCAGTTTTTTCTCAGTAGTACAATTACAGGTATTCAAATCTCCTGAAGAGTCACCCATCTCTCTATGCTAAAGTTTCTTTCTCAACTGCATTGGTGTAATTGGTTTCTTTTGGCAGATTTCTGCAGTACATTCACTTGAAACTATCACCTTTAGCTAAATGTCTTTCATCGAGATTCTTTAAACAAAATAACTGAGCTCACTTATTATTGAACATGGATTCGCCAACACATGTCTTCAACAACCTTGTAGAATTCCTTCTCTTCATCACCAACACCACCACCACCATCAACACCACATCTCGCTGGACGTTGTAAAGCTCTAGTCAGCAAACATATTAGCAGTTACCCCTAAGGATGTTGCTGGTTAATTAATCAAACTCAGCTGGCTTTCAGTAAATGATTTTTGATCTAATTTTTCAAAATGAATTTTCAAACTTTTTGAAGCAAAGAACAGTTTAGATCTTCTCAGCACTGCAAACCAAAATCCATTTCCTTCACTTTAAAACCAATTCCCCATAAAACAAAACTACATTATAAACCTTCATCATACAGAATTTGTTTCTCTCATGCTGACCAATTTAGTTATTCATCTGATGTAACCTTGATTCTGCCTGCAAGTGTAAAAATGGTATCTACCTCATTGCTTAAATTAAATTGTTCACTTTAAGTTTTGAAAATTTTCAAAAAGTCATGTATAATTCAGCTGCATCTTCAGTGTTTCTCTAAGTTTGAATTGTAGTTTCAATTCAATTGCAATAAAGCTTGTTGGAGAATTTCCAGCTTTAAGCCTTTGTCATGGAAATTAAGATTTCAATTACTCATAAAGCAAGATGAATCATCTTATAAACTGTTAAGGTTTTAAGAAGCTGTTGCAATATTAAGAGTATTAGGGAGACAGTGGCCAAATAGTATTATCATTAGACTATAATTTCAGAGAGCCAGGTAATGTTCTAGGGACCTGGGTTAGAATCCCGCCATTCCTAATAAAGGGCTTTTGTCCAAAATGTCGATTCTCCTGCTCCTCAGATGTTGCCTGTGTTCCGGACTAAGCCAGACTACTCAAAACATTCTTAAGCAGGCAGCTCAACTTTGCAATTTGTTCCGGTAAGTGTACAGTGAAAATTACCTGGAGTAAGTTAGCTAGGTTGACTACTAGATTTTAAAACAGACATTTATTCACAAAATTACACAAGGAAACACAAAAAAAACAGAATAAAGAACCCCTACAGAACCTAGCCTATCCAACTAGACTTAATTATGCTGTTCAAATATATACAAACTCCCTTTAAAAGCCATTATAAATAGAACACATGCTTACAGGTTGAAGTTGAAGGGCAGAAAGAGAGAGAGTGAGTTTCCATATGGTTTCATGTTGAACTCCTCACTAGGTCAGACTGAACTAAACTGCTCAGCTCAGCTAGAGAGCTGACCACTCCCCTTTCTTTATTCAGGTCACTTCTAAAACATAACCACTTTGGCCTGAAGTCTCATCTATTTACATATAAACTAAAGGCCTCTGAAAATCCTTTTCACCTCAGTACCAAACCAGACTGATCGGAGCCCGGCCTGGTTTATTACCCCTCTGAAAAAAATCAAGGACAGAGTCTCATTGAGCCAAGAAACAGCAGTTAGAAAAAGAAGGAACTAGCTTTGTGACACCTGACCTGCTGTGCTTTTCCAGTACCACACTCTCGACTCTAATCTCCAGCATTTGCAGTCTTTACTTTCGCCTAGTTGAATCCCTCCATGGCAGTTTGTGGTATTTGAATTTTTAAAAAATCTGAAATTAAGGATCTAATGATGACCATGAATCAATTGTCAGGAAAAATCCATCTGATTCAATGTGATCCTTCAGGGAAGGAAACTACTGTTCTTACCTCATCTGGCCTCCGAACCCACAGCTATATGGTTGACTCTCATCTTCCTTGTGGGTAATTGCAGATGGCCTAGCCAGGAATGGCCAAGTCCTGTGAATGAAAAAAAAAACTTCTATTTTCAATATTCTTCTTTGGAAAATTTTCTGGATTTTAGATTGTTACTGATTTTATAATCATTAAATTGCAAATACCAAATTCCAACTGGGTCACACCCATTTTAGATGAAGAAAATTGAATTGCAAATTTTCATATCTTTAAATATTTTTTGGTTAAGCAATGAAATTGGCTGTTTTAAATAAAAAATATTTTTATATCTTTGACTTCTACATTCTAATCTCTCAAATCATCTATTTGGTTTGAAGAATTTCTTAAAATTAAGGAGCAATCCCAATTTTGAAGAAATTTTACTCCAGTTTATCATAACAATTTTGATCAGTGTTAAGACTATTCTTAAGATAAATAGAACAATTTAAACCTCATTTCAGCTTCCCAGTCCAGAATTTTTGCAATAACTATAACTATTTTCATCCTTCCTCTCAAGAACGGAGCATACTTCTGGAATGAGTCTGATGTTTTTTCTTTGGTTCGGAACTCAGATTTTCCACCTTCTATCTTTAGTGATTCTGCTTCCGGTCCTTACACTTTTTTTTCTGAGTTTCCTTCTGTGTGTTTTGCAATTCAGTTCTTGCTGCTGTAGCCCTTCCAGTCCAGGCTGACCAACTGTTGGCTGGATCTGTGCTCCTTTGTAAAAAGCTTCTGAGTTCTTCAAGAGGCAATTACATTTTTAATTTTATTTTTCTTCAATTTTTACTTTGCATGGCTATGGACTGTTGCATTGCTGATGATTTCTTATCTTTAGAAGTAGCTCACACCACATTGCCAGCATGTTGTAAGGGATATCTGCAGCTTCTTCCTGGTTCTGTTTGGATCTCCTTTGGGTGGGTATATTATCATCAATAAGATTGCAATTTACAACAGCGAAAGAACAGAAAACCATATGAAGACTAGATGAGAGATATTGTTATCTCCTTCACGATAGTAGCTGGGTCCAGCTGCTCATAAACTAGAATCTAACTGCAGACTGACAAGTTCCTCCCAGAGATTATCACTTATACATCATTGACTGGAGCCACACAAACCTTCCTCGGTCAATTCAATCAGGCCAACTGCCTGACCTTTGGTAAGGGCAATTGATGAGTGAACATTTATCCAGGTTTGGGGAGTAAGTAGATTGCGCAGGTTTTGATTGGGGAAGATAGGATTTGCAAATTCTAGTTGGAAGGGAAAGTATTTCATTTTTTGATTCAGCTTTAATTCTTCAGCTTTAATTCACCTTTAATTCTTCACAATTTGTGGCTCATCATGGTTAAAATTTAGATAGGGAGGGGGAACACCATTTCCTGTAGTGAAGGTCAATTCTATACAGTCATCTGTGAGATATGCCTTAAATATCTATTCTCATCCACACACTGGAAAAATAGTCTACTCTTCAAATATTGTATAAATATTCAAACAATAAACAAAAACAAACTAGTATAGTCTAAAAATAAGATTAAAATACTCCCATACTGAGAAAAGACATCATGTTATAGAATAATAAACGAAAGTCAATCTTTTTAGCCTGAAATATCCTTTCCCTGATGAATGCCATTTAACACGTAAAACACTGGTAGGTGGCTTAATGTATCATGAAACTGTCCAAGTGCACTTTGATCATTAATTTTGTTATGGCTGCATATTCAAACATTATTTCAATTTTGAGTTTAAATTTTGATGTTGACAATTATGATTAAAGAAGGGATGATTCTTTTTTGAAATCAACCTCTGAACTGGATCTAGATATACCTGCACAAAAATGAAGTCCATAAATCAGTTCTTCAGATGAACATTAGTCTGATTTAATCTCTGAACTTAATAAAGCCTACAACATGTATTGGAAACCGAAATAGCTGGAGAAACCCACCAGGTCTGACAGCATCTGTCAAGAGAAACCAGAGTTAATGTTTTGGGTCCAATGAGCCTTCTTCAGAACTGAGTAGCTTTCTCTCTACAGATGCTGTCAGACCTGTTGAATTTCTCCAAATATTACTTTTTTTTTGTTTCAGATTTCAAGCATCTACAGTTTTTTTTGTTTTTGGCTTATAAGATGTAAATTTGGCTTATAGAATTTTGCAATCGAGAAGCAAGTTTTTATCCCTTCAAGACTATTTAAGGTATTCTCTAATCAAATCATCTAGTCCTAGCCTATTCACCAGCTTACTTTTCATATTCCTCCTATTCGCACATTATTTATGAATTGTGATTAAATAATAGTTTGTTACAGAGAATGGTACTTTCCAATCAACTAGGAGAAAGTGAGGACTGCAGATGCTGGAGATCAGAGCTGAAAATGTGGTGCTGGAAAAGCGCAGCAGGTCAGGCAGCATCCAAGGAGCAGGAGAATCGATGTTTCGGGCATAAGTCCTTTTCCTGAAGAAGGGCTCATGCCCAAAACTTTCCAATCATGTCCAAAAATTTCCACCTCATCTATCATGAGGTGTCTATCAGTGTCTTGTGCATGACATTTTGTTGCAATAGCCCACATTTAACATGAGCAAGGTATTTCCCAGTGAATATTTCATTAGATTTTATTCCTCATACTTCAGCTCAAAATAATTTACTGAAAGTGCAAACTGATACCAGGATCAGGGCATCTGGGTCTTGACAAAGGACGTGCCTAATGGCACGTGATTAGAATTAGACTTAAGGGTAACAAAGGAATGTACAATGAACAAGGATATAGGTTGAATTAAAGTCAAACATAGATACAGAATGTCATGGAGACATACAGCACAGAAACAGACCCTTAGGTCCAACTAATCCATGCCGACCATATTCCCAAACTAACCATATCCCACTTGCCTTAACCTCCCTCAACCTCCTACACTTCAGAGAAAAAAGTTCTAGCCTAGCCATCCTATTTTTATAAATCAAACTCTCCATCCTGGTAATATTCTGGTAAATCTTTCTGAACCCTCTCCAATTTAATAATATCCTTCGTGTAGCAAAGCAATTAGGACTGCACACTATACTCCAGCTGAGGCCTCACCAATGCCCTGTCCAACCTCAATATAATGTCCCAACTCCTAAACACAAAGACACAGAAAGGAAAAGTTAACAAAAAAACTGATCAAAATCCTGAAGAACATTTTACTGCTTGCAGAAATAAGACTGCATAGATCCAATTGTTCCTGCTCAGGCCGAGTGATATTGAAGAAATAGATCTAATCCATAAAATCTTTAAACTTGTTCTGTGCTGTTCAACAGCATTACTCACATTCTGTAGTTATTTTGATTAATTTTTAAAGCTGAAGTGCAACAATTTCCTGAAACGCATGGAGAGGTGTGTAGTAAGCTGGCACTTTTACAATGTTAATGACAGAGCTGTGCAAATCTTGGTACGAATTGCTGGTCAATTTGCACATTAAAGATAATTTTATTAGACTCTGTTATTTCGGCAAAACACTGATCAGTTGGCACTTTTGTGCTTAGAAGGGTTGCATTTGTGTAGTTACATTACTGTCTAGATCCAAGTTACTGTGGCAGCATACATTTTTATAAGCATGTTGTAGCCTGGATGGTGATAGTAGAGGCTCCAACATACCTACACATCTTTTCAAGACTATATTCTGTGCTAAGTATGTTTTGATAAATGGTTCCTCTTTGAGAAACTGCAGGCCTTTGTATCCTGCTGCAGCATGTTAGATTAGCCCTAAATAGACAAACTCCCAATGAGTTGCTCCAAATATTGAAATTAGACTGACATCAAAATTATAGCAGGGTCAGTCCACTTCACACAGGGAGGGCATAGCTTATTTTCCTCAAGATTTCACCCATTGAAAAAATCTCTGTTACAGCATCATAAAGTAAATTAATGTAAATGTTTAAAAGTTGTTTTATACACATATTTTGTTTTGTAAACAGAAAAGAAGACTGCCAAGAAGACTGAGAATACGAGTGT
This sequence comes from Hemiscyllium ocellatum, assembly GCF_020745735.1. NCBI lineage: Eukaryota > Metazoa > Chordata > Chondrichthyes > Orectolobiformes > Hemiscylliidae > Hemiscyllium > Hemiscyllium ocellatum. The sequence continues at coordinate 60,117,224 of NC_083407.1, read as the reverse complement.
TGAAGAATCCAAAAGGACATTTGCCCCGATCATCCTGAAGGAGTTGACTGACCTGCAGGTTATGGATGGTAGCCAAGTAAGAATGACAGTGGAAGTGGCAGGTGAGGCAAGCATTGTGAGCAGATAGTACTGACCCAACTGTCCCACAGGACCACATGATGTAAGAGAGCACACCCTACAAAGTCTACTGGCAATGCATCTGCGACAGAACTCCATTGCTAATCCCGTACGCAACATGTGAGCCACACAAATACCTGGCAATGACCCAATTACAACTACCTTTCTCTTTTCTCCCCTCTCTTGGACGGCTCCCTGTACCACAATGCTAAAAAAAGTAATAAGATGGGCAAAGATGAAATATGAAGGTAAGCTAGCTAGTAATATAAAACAAAAAGGAGTATTTTAAGTATCTAAAAGGTAAGAGAGGCAACAGCAGACATTGGACCGCTGGAACACGAGGCTGGAGAAGTAGTAATCGGGAAAAAAGAAATGGGGAAGGAACTGAACATGTACTTTGTATCTGTTTTCCCACTGGAAGGTGCCAACAGCATACCTGAACTTTGAGAGTCAAGGGGGCAGAGGTGAGTGTAGTGGCCATCACTGAGAGAAGCTGAAAGGTCTGAAGGTGGATAAATCACCTTGAATGGATGGACTACACCCCAGGGTTCTGACTGAGATAGCCAAGGAAATTGTAAAGGAATTAGTGGTGATTTTTCATGAATGACTGAGTCAAGGAAGGTCCCAGAGGTTTGGGAAATGACTAATGTAACACCCTGTTTAAGAAGCGAGGGAGGCAGAAGACAGAACTATAGGGTGTTGGCCTGACTTTGGTAGTTGGTAAGATTTTAGACTCCATTATTAAAGATGAGATTGCTGAGAATTTGTTACTGCATGGTTAAATAGACAGCTTCATCAAGAGGAGGTCATGCCTGACAAATCGGTTAGAATTTTTTGAGGAGGTAATAAATAAATTAGACAAGGAAGAGCCAGTTTATGTGATCTTTTTTGATTTCCAGATAGCCTTTGACAATGTGCTGCACAGAGGGCTGCTAACTTAGATAGTGTTAGCAGCAAGGTACTGCCATGGATAGAGGATTGGCTGACTGGCAGAGAGGAGAGATAATAGGTCTTTTTCAGGATGACAGCTGATGACTAGCCGAGTTCCACAGAGTTCTATGTTGGGACCACAGCTATTTACATTCTACAATAGTAATCTGGAAGAAGGATCTGAGGGCATGGTTGCTAAATTTGCAGATGACACAAAGATAGGTAGTGGGATAGGTAGTGTTGTGGAAGTAAGGATGCTGCAGAAAGACTTGAATATGCTAGGTGAGTAGGCAAAGAAGTGACAGATGGAGTACGATGTGGTAAAGTGTGCAATTATGCATTTTGGTAGGAAGAATAGAGGTGTAGATATTTTCTAAATGGGGAAAGGCTTCAGTAATCTGAAGCACAAAGGCACTTGAGAGTCCTAGTTCAGGATTCTCTTTAGGTTAGCTTGCAAGTTCGGTTGGCATTTAGGAAGGCAAATGCAATGTTATCATTAATTTCAACAAGAGTAGATTTCAAGATTAGGGATGTACTGCTGAGTCTAGATAAGGCTCTGGTCAGACCACATTTGGAATATTGTGAGCAATTTTAAGAAATGAAATACTGGCAGTGGAGGGGGTCCAGAAGAGATTAATGAGAATAATCCCTGGGATGCAGGGCTTGTCATATGAGGACAGTTGAGGACTCTGGGTCTGTACTCAATGGAGTTTAGAAGAATGAGGGGAATCATAGAATCCCTCTACTGTGGATGTAATTGACACTAACAGAATAACTGAGAGGCGAGGATAGAGTGCACATGGAGAAGATACTTCCACTAGTAGGAGAGACTAAGATCTAACAACACAGCCCCAGAGTGAAGGGACAAACCTTTACAACTGAGATGAGGAGGAGTTTCTTTAGCCAGAAGGTGGTCACTCTGTGAAACCCAGTGCTGCACAGGGCTGTGGAGACCAAGTCATTGGGTGTAGTTAAGACAGTGGTAGATAGGTTATTGAATAGTAAAGAATCAAGGATTAGGGCGAGAAGTTTGGCGAATTGGGTTGAGAAACAAATCAGCCGTGATCAAATGTCAGAGCATACTCAGTGGGCTGAATGGCCTAAATTTTGTTCCTATATCTTATTGCCTTATGATATAACACTATGCAGAGAAAGAAATAATACATGCAAATTGTGACTAGCCTGAAATGGCACTTAAATTTTTAAAAATACAAGAAAATGTTAATGTGAAAGATCATTGATTAGTCAGTATATCACAACTATTGCTCATCAATTATTAAAATGATGTTTAAAATTGAGTGTGTAATTCCTATACAAATACTTTTGTGGTCTGCACCAGTTTCACAAGAAAAGCAGCCTTTATTTTGTAGAGTTAAGGGAAAGAAATAGTAAATTACATTTGTATAGCACCTTTTACAGCCTCAGTAGCTACCACAGCCAAAGAAGTGCTTTTGAAATGACAGCTGATTTGCATGCAGCAAGCTTCAACAAAGAACAAAATGATTGTGACCTGATAATATAATTATATGACATTAAAAGAGGGATTAAAACTGACAAAGGCATTATTGATAACTCCCTTGCTTTTCTTCAGAATTGTGGCATGGGATTTTCTTTTCCACCTGAGAAGGTTAAAAAAAAAAGGTTTAAACTCAGTGCTGCACTGGAATGGCAGCCTGGAAATTTGAGTGAAACTTGAATCCACTACTTTTTGATTCCTGTCGAGGCAAGAGCCAAGTCACAAGAAAAGCCAAAAAAAAACTATATTCTGCTCCTTTGGCAAAATTGTGTTAAATTTCTATCATTGGCTGTAAAATTAATGTATTTGTAACAAATATTTTAACTCATACTTATTTGTGATTTAATAGCTTTGTCACCACTAAGAATTTCGGCAGCTGGAAAGTTCAAATATACAAATCATTTCTTAGTTGCAAGATTTTCTGTCTGCTCTTTGTTCATACTAATAGGTGTATTCAATCCATCAGGTAATCCACCTCCAGAAATTATCTGGCTCCATAATGGGAAAGAAATTCAGGAATCAGAAGACTTTCAGTTTGAGAAGAATGGAAACGAATTCAGTCTTTTTATTCAGGAGGTTTTTCCTGAAGATACAGGAAAGTATACATGTGAAGCTTGGAATGACTATGGGGAAGCGCAGTCACAGGCAATACTCACTGTGCAAGGTACTATTCTTCCTGATTTGTATTCCAATTGTAGAAGTACTAACTGAGCATGCTTACATGTGGAGGCTATACTGCATGCATTGCCCTTTGCATTTAAAGAGGATGATAGCCTTAAAGGTATGCATTTGAAAATGTGGAGAAAATGATTTATTGTGCTACTTATTAGCTTTAAATGATTTTGCAACTTTGTTTTAAAGAGGCAATGTTTAAAGCTGCTTTAAGTTGGAAGTCTATATAATTGGATTTGAAAACAATATGAACCACTCCATTGTCTTGTAAGGTCACCTCAAAATACAATATAATTATGTTCAGCCAGCACAGAATAAATTGCTTTCAGTGATACAATATTTTAGAAGCATAGGAAACTTTTAACAATGCACTCACCATATCATATTCATGTCACAGAAGTACATACGTTTTGGGGTTTTGAGGGATTCCTTTTGTTAGTTCATTTAACACAAGAACTGACCTAAGACAGCTATTGTAAACAACTGGAAAATATATTCGCTCTCATTATTTTTACAATCTAGACATTAACCACATCCTAGTCAGGGGCAACGTTGCATAAGAAGGAGCCCACACAGACTACAGAGCCTGCCTGAATTGTCAAAAATTAATTTAAATAGCAGAAAAACCAAATTAATATTGATGAGATGACATTCCACCTACAAGATCATTCTTTGAACACTCTCTGCAAATAGATTTTTGTGTCCAGGTTGTAAAGACAAAAGTTTTCTCAACTAATTCTTAGTAATAGGAGAAAGTGAGGACTGCAGATGCTGGAGACCAGAGTCAAGTGTGTGGTGTTGGAAAAGTACAGCAGGTCAGGCAGCATCGAGGAGCAGGAGAATCTACATCACAGGCATAGGCCCTTTATAAATTCCTGATGAAGGGCTTACGTCTGAAACATCAACTCTCCTGCTCCTCAGATGCTGCCAGACTGGCTGTGCTTTTTCCAACGCTATACTTTTTGACTGTAATTCTTAATAACAGTACATTAACTTTATTACAAAATATGTTTGGAATGTTAGAAGTAGAAGAAAACTATACAGCCTGTTAAGCTGGCTCCACCACCAATGTGGTCATGGCTATTCTTGGCTTCACCTCCATTGTGCCAACCTAGTGAGCCTTCATCATACTGTCTCGAATGCAAGTATATCCTTCCTTAAATATGGAATTCAAAATTGCACAAAGTATTTCAGGCATGATCTCAAAGAAGCCCTGTGCAATTGTAGCCAGTCTTCTTTATTCTTCCAGTCCAATCCCTTTGAAATAAAGGCCAACATGCCATTTGCTTTCTGAGTTGCTGATGTACCTGCATGCGAACTCTTTGTGTTCCTTGTACAAGTACACCTAAATTTGTGCAAAATGTAACAAGTTTCATACCTTTTTAAAAAAAGAATGCCACTCTTCTATTCTTCCAACCTCAAATTAATCTCACATTTCCCCACATTACATTGTATTTTGTTTCCTACACAATTGACGTCCTATATATCTTTCCAGCTTTCTTTTACACATTCTTCATTTCCACTTAACTTTATTTCTTCAGCAAACTTAAACACAATGTTTTCTGCCTCTTTGTCCTATTTGTAAACAGTGGATTCAATTCCTGTATGGGCTCAGATACAAAGGTAAAAACAGGTAAAAACGATGACTGCAGATGCTGGAAACCAGATTCTGGATTAGTGGTGCTGGAAGAGCACAGCAGTTCAGGCAGCATCTGAGGAGCAGTAAAATTGACATTTCGGGCAAAAACCCTTCATCAGGAATACAAGCAGAGAGCCTGAAGGGTGGAGAGAAAGTGAGAGGAGGGTGGGGGTGAAGAGAAAGTAGCAAAGAGTACAATAGGTGGATGGGGGAAGGGATGAAGGTGATAGGTTGGGGGGAGGGTGGAGTGGATAGGTGGAGAAGATAGGCAGGTAGGACAAGTCAAGGGGACAGTGCTGAGCTGGAAGTTTGGAACTGGGGTGAGGTGGGGGAAGGGGAAATGAGGAAACTTTTGAAGCCCACATTGATGCCCTGGGGTTGAAGTGTTCCATGGCGGAAGATGAGGCATTCTTCCTCCAGGCTTCTGGTGGTGAGGGAGCAGCGGTGAAGGAGGCCCAGGACCTCCATGTCCTCGGCAGAGTGGGAAGGGGAGTTGAAATGTTGGGCCACAGGGCGGTATGGTTGATTGGTGCGGGTGTCCCAGAGATGTTCCCTAAACTCTCCCCTAGCCTGAGGTGTGATGACCTTCTCTAAAGATAGAGAAGTCCTGTGTTCCTCTGGGTCTACAGCAGGCTTACTTTTTACTTTATTGCTATGGAGGCAGTTGGATCAGACTGTTCCCATCTACAATATAAAGTTACACTCTGCAGCCAAATCCTAAAGGTACAAAATTCTCAGGATGACCTATCTTGGCCATCTCACATACCCTCAGTTGAAGCTGAGTTACTTGCACCTGGTATATTGCATTCATGGATAATGTCATTATAAAAGCACAAGGAAACGGAAAACAGATAAAAAGAGCATATATAAGCAGTGACTCGTAATTTTGATTACATTTTAAACAGTTGAGGTCTTGGATGAATTAGATTTTTATATCCAATCTGTATCATAAAAATAAGTCATTTGGCTTAACTGATTCAGACCTGCATTTACATTCAAATTAACCTCCTCCTTCATTTCTCCTTTATTTATGTACTTTGCTTACCTTTAAATACACCTGTGGCATTTGCCTCACCTACTACTTCCTATAGCACATTCCATATTTTTTCTACTCCATGGTCAAGGGTTTTCTCATGAATTCCCTGTTAGATTTATGAGTAACTATTTCTATGTTTTGGTCCCTACTTTTGGTCTTTCCCCCATGTTCCTACAAATTGGGCTTTATCTACATCACAGAAACTGCAACGGTTCAAGAAGGCAATTAAATACCATCTTCTCAAGAACAATTGGGGATTATCAGTAAATGACACTCACATGACATGAGTAAATGAAATTGTTAAAGTATTTTTTCCATATCTACCCTAGCCAACTATTTCATTAATTTAAATATCTTTACCAGGTCACTTGTCAGCTGTCAGCCTTCTCTACAACAGAAAAGAAATCTAGCCTGATAGGTCTTTTGGGCTAGTTCTAACCTCTTCTTTAGGCGTGATAACTATTATTAATTTCTGTGCTTTCACCAGTGCCACTATGTTATTTTTGTAAATGGAGATCTAGAACTACACACATAATTGACAAATGTGGCCTCACTAACCTACCACATAAGTTTAACATGATTTCCCAGCTTTTCAATTTGATCTTTTTTATGGCTTTATAAACCTGTGTTGCAACTTATAGTGATTTTCACTGGAATGTAGGAGGTTGAGGGATGACCTTATAGAGGTTTATAAAATCATGAAGGGCATAAATAAGATGAATAGCAAAGGTCTTTTCTCTAGATTTGAGGAGTTCAAAACTAGAAGGCATAAATTTAAGGTGAGAGGAGAAAGATTTAAAAGGGACTTGAGGGGCAACGTTTTCACACAGATGGTGGTTTGTATGTAGAATGAACTGCCAGAGGAAGTGGTAGATGAAGGTACAGTTACAACATTTAAAAGACATTTGGACAGATACATGAGTAGGAAAGGTTTGGAAGGAAATGAGCCAGGAACAGGCAAATGGGACAAGTTTAGCTTGGGAAACTTGGTTGGCATGGATAAGTTTTTTTTAGATTACTTACAGTGTGGAAACAGGCTCTTTGGCCCAACAAGTCCACACCGACCCACCGAAGCGCAACCCACCCAGACCCATTCCCCTACACCTACACCTAACACTATGCAATTTAGCATGTTCACCTATCCTGCACATTTTTTGGACTGTGGGAGGAAACTGGAGCACCCAGAGGAAACCCACGCAGACACGGGAGAATGTGCAAACTCCACACAGTCAGTTGCCTGAGATGGGAATTGACCCGGGTCTCTGGTGCTGTGAGGCAGCAGTGCTAACCACTGTGCCACCGTGCCACCCACAAAGTTGGACTGCAATGTCGTTTACCTGCTGTATGACTCTATCACTCTATACCTTTGCTCTTTTACCCTTTCAGATTTATTATCCAAATAATGTGTGGACTCCTTATTCTTCTTATCAAAGTGGACCACCAGAATTATTTATATTTAAAGTTAATTGCTATTTAGCAAGTTAATTACTGACCATGGTTCAGTTTACTTGTTACCTCATCCCTTCATAAACATTAGATATTCCAAAACATTGTTTCCTGTTTTTTCTAACTCACAACAATTCCTGTTCCCTTTTTGTACTATGCTTCCTGACTCACATTGGCTCCTGAAGAAGTAATCTCTCCTCATTAAAATTTTTGTCCTTGTTTTCAAATCCCACCATATCCTTGCCATTCCCTGTCTCTGTAATATTCTCTAGTCCTATAGCTATTTGAAATTGCTGTTCTCTTTTATTGCCTTTTGTGCATTCCCAATTAAATTTGCTTCATCATTGATGGCCAGTTGCATAGGCCACAAACTCTACAAGACACTCCCTTAACTTTTCTGCCACTTTACTTCACTCTCCTCCTTCAACACACTGTTTAAGACTTCTTTTTGACCAAGCTAGTGATCACCTACTTAACATGTCTGATCTGGTTTGGTCTCATACTTTGTTTTATAATGTTCTTGTGAAACACCTTGGGAGATTTTATTCCACTAAAGATGATATATAAATAACATTATAGTTGGTGCTCTTCTAATCCGTATCCTTATTACCTCTAAATTTGACTATTTCAGCACAGATCATGGGGCACTGACAAGGTTGATCTTCCATAAACTCGAGGTCTTCCAAAATTCTGTTGCCTGTGACCTAACTCAGCTAAATCCCATTCACCCCCCATTCTCAGTGAACTATACTGGCTCCTGCTTAAGCAACAACCTAACTTTTTCAGTTCATTCATAATTCTCATTTTGTGGTCCAGTCCTTTCATGGCCTGTATCTTCCTGTTTCTATAATCTTAAATCCCACTGAGCTACTCAAATTCTGGCCTCTTCAGCTTCGTGGTTTTAATTGTTCAGCCATGAGCACTGGGATTCAGTCCCTAAACCTCACCACTTTTCAACTTCATTTTCCTCTTTGAGTCATTTCATTAAAACCTACCTCTTTGACCAAATTTTAGATCATTTTCCTGACCCTCTTCTGTTTGGCTCAGAGTTAAATTTGGTTTTGTGGATCACTAAATCTCTTTAAAATTTTGTCTCCTTTGCAAAGAGTTCCAGTTTTCCACTTTTGAAGATTTTGCTTTGGAACGTCATCAAAACCTCTCTGACTTGAACTGTCTCAACAACTACTCATGTTTTAGTAGCATGATCTCTTCTCCAGAGACCAAGAAATCCTAAGACTCCCAAGTGTCTAATCACAAGCACAAATTCAGTTTTTATCACAAAATCTCTCTTAAGCTACAACTTTTCCCAGCTACAACAAGCAAATACTGCTTCTGGGCTTTCTTCTCCCATCTCTCCGCTGCATTGAATTACCAGCAGTTTTTTTAGCCCTGACGTTTTTCCATAGCACAGAGCCAGTGCTCTCAAGGACATCTCCTCATCAGCAGAACTGCTAACTAGATTCTGTCTAGAGCCGCTTGTTGCTCTCTCCCAGAATGTAACTAATTTCTCACAGAAAGCATGTAACTAAATTAAAACCAGCAAACCTTCTTAAGCTCCAGCCATACCTAGACTAACATAACCTGACCTGGATTGTCCTTAATCTGAACTTCAGGGTTTACTGAATGCACTTAACCCTAAGTTAGTGCAGATGCCACATCTCCACCTCGAAGCAAACTATTTATGTTTTATGGTTTCATCTTTTGTCCTTCGTCTCTATTCATCAAACATGAACCCTCTGAACTGCTAATTTTTACATGTTCTGGCTATCAATAAAGCACAACAATTTAATTACTTTGCCTTTCTCGATCCTCAAGAAACAAAGCCCCTGAACCTTGACATGTATCAGACTTCAAAGTGCATCAATTGCATTTCTCTTATTCAGAGTCAAAAAGTGTGGTGCTGGAAAAGCACAGCAGGTCAGGCAGCATCCAAGGAGCAGGAAAATCGACGTTTCAGGCAAAAGCCCTTCATCAGGAATGCTCGAAACATCGACTCTTCTGCTCCTCGGATGCTGCCTGACCTGCTGTGCTTTTCCAGTGCCACACTTTTTGACTTTGACCTCCAGCATCTGCAGTCCTCACTTTCTCCCTACATTTCTCTTATTGTCCACTGTTCATTTTAATGTTAGAAATTATTGTTTTATAAACACCAAAACACATGAACCATGTGTCAAGAGTGTGGTGCTGGAAAAGCACAGCAGGTCGAACAGCATCCGAGGAGCAGGGGAATCGCCATTTCGGGCGTAAGCCCTTCATCAGGAATGAGGCTTGTGGACTGGGGGTCACTGAGAGATAAATGGGAGGGGTGTCAGGCTTGGGGGAAGGTAGCTGAGAATGCAATAGGTAGATGGAAGTGGGGGAGAAGGTGATAGATCGGAGAGGAGGGTGAAGTGGGTAGATGAGAAAGGTGATGGACAGGTCAGGAGGGCAGTGTCGAGTTAAGTCAATTTGCTGAGTGGTGACATCTATGCTCCATTGATGCTTCCATGTGAGTATCACAGTGGCAATTGATTTTCAGAAAACTATTTCAGATTTGATGGTGCCACACTCCAATGGAGGTAAAATTTCATTGTTCTAAATAGTCTTCGCAATTGTAACATAACTCTTACATTGATGAGTCACAGAGGTTTATCTATAATGAAGAATTTGGAAATAGGGTTGCCAGCTCTGGTTGTATATATTTCTGGCGATTGTATCAAATTGCTTCCTCCCTTCAAAACGTACAAAAGGTCACTCCTACCACCACCCTCACTGGGTAATAACTTCCTGTTGTTCTCACTCCAGGCTATTGGAAAGCCGAATGTGTCTTAATTATCCAACTAGTCAATGCTTAATTGTTAGTCAACTGGCCTTTTTACCCAATCACTAACACTTTTATAATTAATAAAATGAAAAATTAAAAGGAAAAAAAAAGTAAGCACAACATGTTCATATTCCTAATGATTTTTCTCCTGGAGTTGCTTATGAAGTTTTAGTTCCTGTGACTACAGGACAATGCTGGAAGGTTGGCAGCCATACTTGGAAGTATATTGTGAAACAGGAATCAATTTAATGTTGTGCACTGTCCGAAGTGTTTTTATCAGACAAAAATCATATAGAAGTCTCTTATGATTCTGTAGAGCCCCAGGATGGGATACAACCCTGGTTCATCAGCAAGCCGAAGGCTGTGACTTCGACTTTAGGGGGACATGCCCTCATTTCATGTGCCATCGCTGGAGATCCATTCCCAACTGTGCAGTGGTTGAAAGATGGGAAGGAGGTTATCATTGATGAAGGCTGCAAAGTCCTCCAAAATGAGGATGTGTTTACACTGTTCATCAAGAATGTCCAGCTTCATCATGCTGGGCAATATGAAATAAGGCTGAAGTATGTTTAACTTGCATTCTCTTTAAGTATTTATTCTGTTATTCATACAACATATGCAACAATCTCAATGTGTTTTGGCGTTCACGTTATAGATTGATCATAAATGTACTTAAAGAAAATATTTATGAGTTCGCTATAAATTGTAAATTGCAGATAAGTTCTATCTACATAATTCATTTTGTACTTACCATATATATGTTCATCAAGTTTTATTTATAATTGTAATGTGTTATCTTCATGAATTGCAGTCCATTTTATTCATTTGATCTGACTCAATTATTTGACCACAGAATATTGCCTTTAGCAAAATTTGTCTAAATCTTGAACAATTTTTTAAAAATTTGATTTACCATTGTCACATATACCTAGGTACAGTAAAAAATTCTGTTTTGCATACAGTACAGGCAGATCATAGCATATGTAGTTTATTAGGGTAATAGAACAGAGCAAAGAATACAATATTACAACTGCAGAGAAGGTGCACATAGAGCAAAATCAACAGTAGATTTTAAATTTGACAGGTCCATTCAAAAGTCTAATAGGAGCAGGAAAGAAGCTGTCTTTGAATCTGTTGGTTTGTGTATTTATGATTTTCTATCTTCTGCCTGATGGAAGAGGTTGGAAGAGCTTAAAACCAGGATGAGAGGGATCTTTAATTATGTTGGCTGCCTTCCTGAGGCAACAAGAAGTGTACGTGGAGTCAATGGATAGAAGGTTGGCTACGTAATGGACTGGGTTGTGTTCACAACTCTCTGTAGTTTCTTATGGCCCTGGACAAAACAGTTGCCGTACCAAACCATGATGTATACTATGGGTTCCATAGTGCTTTCTATGATTTATTTATACTAGCGCAGTGGCCTGGAGTTTCCATTCAATCTCACAATTCTCGGTACAAGGTCTCCCAAGGTCAGTGTAATTATTGTAGAAGTTTGGTCTCGTACATTTTTAGTAATTCAAAAGGGCAAGTCAGTGGGAATTCTCATGCTTCCCAAGAAAATTCCTTCAAGGAACTTATAATCAGATCCGGTCTACATTTATGTAAGTGAACATTAAAACTTTATTAAACATAACTATATACAAGGCTTAATAAATCCACATATACTCTGGATACAGACTAAGGTACAGACTACAAACTAAATATTCAGTTCTATGTGAACTAATATTATTTTGCCAAAGCTCCTTATGCATGTTCAGGAGCTAAAAAATCAAACAACACCAGGTTATAGTCCAACAGGTTTATTTGAAATTGAAAGCTTTCAGAGCTTTGCTCATTCCTCAGGCACGGTATGATAGAGAGGCATAAGACACAGTTTTTATAAGTAAAAAGTTAATAACTTTGAAACTAGCTGACCTTGTTGAATCCTTTAATCGGTTAGGAGGTAGACTGCTGATTAAAATGCAAAATCCAGATTCCTTTTAAATCTTTGTCTCTCGATAATTAAAGGTTTTATCAATGCCTAAGAGGTGATATCTCAGGTTAGACAATGCACTTTAATCAATGTACATTGATAAAGCCTTTAATTATCTCAGGACAAAGATTTAAAAGGAATCTGGATTTTGCATTTTAATCAGCAGTCTACCTCCTAACCGATTAAAGGATTCAACAAGGTCAGCTAGTTTCAAAGTTATTAACTTTTTACTTATAAATACTGTGTCTTATGCCTCTCTATCATACCGTGCCTGAAGAATGAGCAAAGCTCTGAAAGCTTCCAATTTCAAATAAACCTGTTGGACTATAACCTGATGTTGTTTGATTTTTGGCCTTGACCACCCCTGTCCAACTCCGCATCTCCATATCAAAGTAAAGGTGTAGTTATCCTTTATTCCAAATCCACAATGTGAAGGCGGAGGTGCAGTGTGATGGCAGCTCCTCTGCAGGCAGGTTTATTTTCTGAACTCCATCTTTTCAGAGCTCCACCTTTTTTCAGAACAACTCCATCAGAAGATATTTTATGAAGTTTCAGGGTAGCACTGTGGTCTGCAGGCTGGATGACAATTGGCATTATTTCCCCGTGTGTTTCGAAGCCCTCTTTTTAAACAAAAGATTATCCTTCTTCTGCAGATGATCTTCATAATTAACAAGGGTTTGCTTTTGTCTGATAATCTTCTACAAACTTAAACAAAGGTTGTTATTCTCTCTCAACATGTTGTCTTTCATACATGAGATCACTCAGCAATTACAGCAGAAGGTTTCCTGAGTTACTGCTTTATGATACTCTTGGTATTCGGAATATTTCCTCCATCTGTCTATCTCTTTGTCGTGTGAATTGTATGAGAACATTTCATTTTCCACATAGGATTATTGGATCTCCGCAGATCAGCAATTTATGAATGTTGAATATTTGGATAACATTTTATTAGCTGCTTGTCATTGTTAAACTAACATTATCCCAAAATCTTGGCCATCTCCTTGGAGAGTTGCAGATTCCAGTGGTTTGTTGCGATTTTTCCTTGCTTTAGGTTAACAGGTCCTGTTACTGTTCTGCAAAACCATGTAAAGATGATATATTCTGTGGCAAGAGTAACATTCAGCTTTGCTGGCTAGGCAGGGTTGGCATCGATATGAAGCTTTCATGCCACAGGAGTGGCACTCTCTTCACTTTGTGGCTCTTGTCTTCCCTGCCCACTGATTAATAATGAGGATTGATTCAGATTCAGCAGACTGATCCTCGGAAAGTTCTCTGCATCCTGAGATAATGAAATTTCTGGTGCTGTGCCCTGCTTGTGATAATGTAACATCATCTTTAGATGGCAAAGCCTCTGATAGGTTTCATCCTGCGCCTCTATTACAATGTAGTTCTATATGGTGTCGTCTTTCAAGGTTCCCTATCGGCAAATATCTGCAAGATAATTAAAAATCATTTTTAAAAGAACTGATGTTTTTCCTGGCTCCTGGTTGCACCGGTTAAACTTTGCCCAGTCTATCATGGGATTTTGTTGTAAACTGAAGTCAAAAGCATTATTTGCATCATTTCCAGATTCTTCTGCTGTGTCTTGGTTGGTGAGAATGGTTTCGTCTCTTAGACAACAATGCACTGACCTGGTCTTTGACTGGCTTTTTGTCAATTCCTGAAGCAATTTGGTAACTGGTAAACACCTAGCTTACCCACACATTGCCTGGCCAGTACCCCCTGCATTCTCTAGAGGGTCCAGTAAAGGCAAGGCTCATTATATCGGGTGTTCTATTACAACTGCAATACATCTTTACTTGTCTTTAATCTCTTTTGCAGTTATCTTTATTATTATATAAAGACAACTGACCTACTGAATTTATTACTTACCCTCATAAATTGATTTTCTTTAAGAACCATTCCATCCTGGACTGTCTTGGTGATTGCTTATGTCCTGGTTTCTTTTCATGGAACTATGTTCCACTGGATTCTGTTCTTTGGTACCTACTAATGGGCAAAATGCCAGCTCCTCCACAGACAGTTAGCTTCACTAAGATGGCACTGCCAGTGGATCTCTCTGGGTCGACTCTAGTTAATTGTACCAGACCTTCAGTGCCTTCACCAATGGGGAGGCAATTATATATTGGTTTTGTCACTAGACTAGCAATCCAGTGACCCTGGTAAGGTTCTAAGGACCATGGCAGATGATGGAATTGAATTCGATAAAATCTGGAATGATGACCATGAAACCATTGTCAGAAGACCCCATCTGCTTCACTATTGTGTTGTGTGATTCTCTGACCGTGTGAAGTGACTTCAAACAGATCTAACAACTCGAGATTGATCATCCATGGGCCCTAGCAAGAGCAGAATCGTACACACACACAATCTGGAATCTCACAGCAGGACATATTCCTCCTCACTATAGTGATACCATTATTCGAGGGCATGCCAGAAGCAGCACCAGGTATAACTAAACATGAAGTGTCAATCTGGTGAGCTACAACAAAGGACACCTTGCATGCTGACAATTTAAAAAGCAGGTGATAGATAAAGATTCCACAACCAATGATATCATTCTGTTTCGTTGTGAAAAAGGGGCACGTGGACTGGGGTCAAGGTCCCTCATTCCCCTTATGCCTTACATGGATGCTGAGTACCAATGGCTAGAATGATGGAGTGCAGACTTATGAGCGTATCTAGCAAACGGTGTGTATTTTGGACCTGGCTCTGCATTGCAGCCATCAACCTGTCCATGGAGGCAGCGAGACACTGCCATGCTCAGAGGGAGCACGGTACAAACGTGGTGTCCTCCAAACTTTGCGTCAGTTTGCCCAGTGCCTCTGACAGCCCTGTCTACTGCTCCTGTGCATTTGGCTGCAATTTTTGATGATCAACATTCTGGTACCATCTCCTGAATAGAGTCGAGAAATTGACTGGCCTGCCGCACTCTTCTAAGTAGTGTCAGTGACCTGGAGGTGTGCCAGTAATGTACTCACCAGAATGTGCTTCCAACTCCAATCTAGCCAATGTACCCACTGAGGTGAAAAAGGAGACAATGACTTGTGAGGCCATTTTCTTGAAGATGGAGACTGTGCAAAACCCACTGGTGCCATGAGAAGGCAAAAGAGAGAATGAGTTGTGAAGCAGTGATAGATGTTTGGGCATGTTAAAAATACATGCACAGTGACACAGCACAGCACAACACTTGACAATGAATTTTATTTGGTTGCAAGGACATGGAGTTCTCGGCATCACAGCATGAGTGGGATCTATCCTCTCCCGCTAAGGCAAGGATTCACACCATGTAGAGGTGAGAGGACAGATGTCTGGCTCCCTATCTCCAATTTCTCTCTATCCTAATGTGGGTGATTTGTTCCTGGAAGGAAACAAAGAGAGTAATTTAGTGAGTTGAAAGAGGCTGGCACAGCTGTTGGTGCAAGTGGGAAAAAGATGGCGAGGTTTTCCCTGTGAGAGTTAGCTAGTGCAGGGAGACTGCAGGGTTAGTAGTGTGGAGAATTTGGGCTGGGTGAGAATGACCAGTGCAAGATGCTGCAGGCAACATTGAATGCGGTCGACCATGATCCATCATGGAAAGTGGGGCAAAAGCAGAGGTAGAATGAGTGTAAGAGACCAGGAGGAAAATGATGGCACTTAACTTTTCAGAAAGTAAAACGTCATTAACCTTGTTTCTACATTAGGAGAAAGCAAATGCTAGAGATCAGAGTCGAGAGTGTGGTGCTGGAAAAGCACAGCAGGTCAGGCAGCATTCGAGGAGCAGGAAAATCGACATTTTGGGCCAGAGCCCTTCATCAGGAATGAGCCATCCTTGGAAGAGGCTTCGGAGTCAGGTTGAAACCAACTAGGAGAAAGTAAGGCCTACAGATGCTGGAGATCAGAGTTGAGAGTGTGTTGATGGAAAAGCACAGCAGATCAGGCAGTATCCGAGGAGCAGGAGAATTGATGTTACGGGCTGATGGAATGATGATATCATTAGGAATGACTTCTTTCTACATTGCTGACCATTTCTCTGGACTGTGAACACTTCATTGACTCAGGTGGCATCTTCAGACCAGGCGAGCAATGTCTGGTTTCATGGTCTCTTCTACTGGTCCTGAGGAAAGAGGATGACCTCCAGGTCCCTGTTGGTGAAGCAGGGAACTAACTTTCCTTTCTCAACCATCTCAGGAACAATTCTTCCCAGAAGGAATCATGTAGGGCAGTTCCTGGCTACCCTGGTGCACAGCTGCAGTTTAAACATTGTGCCAGGAACCCTGGGAGATCATGGCAATGGTGAGTAATTCTGCCTGTGGCAATTGCACGATAGTGCAAGCTGGTTGTCATAGAGGCATGGGGCAGAACCAATCAGATGAGATAATGATAAAACACACCAGACGTCACAGAGTGAAACACTGCAGAAAACTTCCTAAACCTGACTCTTGGCCAATTTTTAATAAAATTTATCCCTTGGAAACTCAGGAGTTGAGTCAGGAGATATTTACCACTAATGTTTCATTCTGTGAATAAATCTATTCAAGTAAAGACTGGTTTTGAATTCTTCCTTCACCAGTTGGCTCTCCTTGACTATGCTGCTCTGTCACTCACTATGGCTTTGTCGGAAATTTGAGGAAGAGTTGATCAATTCCTGCAGGTTGTTAATGGTCTTTACTTTGTTACTGACAACCTCAATCCTCAAATCTTTTGGACGCTGCATTAATAAGTACAAAGAGTTATTTCTTTTGCAGAGGAAGCGTTAGCAGCCAGATTGTATCTCATCCTACAATCTAACCCAGCTAATTGTAGTAGGCTTGTTATGCTTTGATAAATAGTTCACTCTTGATATGTGAACCGCTGTGCACGGATGTTGCTCGGATTGTGATGGACAGATAGCAATTATTTATAACCAAAATGAGTAAACAATTTGGCTTTTTTAAAATTGCTAGCATTTGCTACATTTTTAAATGTATTTACTAATATAGTTATTCAGAATTGTCATTTTACTTGTTTAAAAACTATCCTTGTATTATTTTGCTTAACCCCTAAACCCTCAATCTCTTTCTTTCACAAATATCAGAAACCAAGTTGGCAAGTGTAGCTGCCACGTGTCTCTACTGGTCAAAGAATGCTCCCTTTCCAGAGAAGAAGCCAAGGAAGAGTAAGTATGTTTCCCACATTACTTGGGAGTGTTCTATTTTTGCATGACTGTACTAAGGTCAGCCAGTTTTATCTGGAAAAGATTCAAAATTAATCCCCAGAAGTGACCAAACAAATTGTTTACATCACACAGCTGTACCATAATACATGGGCCAGGCAGAGTCTGTTTCACTTTTTCTCATGCCCATACATGGTCACTGAAGTCATCAGTGATGCAGTACAGTAATAGATCGTGTTCGTTTCATAAGCCTTTCCCTTTTATAAACATTCTTCAGCCCGGGGCCGTTCTCTAGCTTTTAAATTAACCTCTTGTTAATTCTCTCCCTTTTTTGCTGGTAACAGTAAGGAGCAATTGAATGCCAGCATCGTTGAAGCGAAGGAGTCCAGTGGTGATGGCATAGAGAGTTTTGTGAGACCAAACAGTGCCAAAAAGAGCATAGCTGAAACAAAAGGAAACACAGAGGAGGAGAAAACATTCCGGGGGGTGCTTAGGAGAAAAGTTGAAACCAAAGAACAGTCAGCAGAGCAACTCAAACAGCAAGAGGCTGAGCAAAAAGACTTCCGTTGCGTGCTGGGGAAAAAAGTGATCACCAAAAGCTTTTCTGAGGAAGAATTGAAGGAACAATCAGCAGAACAAATGAACTTCCGAGACTCACTTTCCAGACATGTTAAAACAACTAATGCATTTGAAGAAGAGAAAAAGATTTCTAGTCCCCAGCAGGTGGATTTTCGGGCAGTACTCGGTAAGAAGAACTGTCCTAAAATATCACAAGACATGATCACACTAAAGCAAATGCAGCCTGACATCAGGAGTGCTCTAAGCGCAGAGAAACAAGATTCAACTGGCAAAGATGCTAATAATGACGCTGGAAGCCTTCAACCTGTAAAAGTGGACTTAAATGATAATGGCGATTGTAAAAATGGATGTTCATGTATCGATGGTGGAGTAATTGATCAGAAATCCGAAAGCACAGGAAATGCACCTGTTTTTAAGGAAACATTAAAAGATACTCAGGTAGTAGATGGTGAACGTTTATTGTTGCAGTGTCGAGTTACTGCTGAACCAGCTCCAATCGTCACCTGGACTATAAATGGAAAGGCCATCAAGTCATCCAAGTTCATTAATATATCACAAGAAGGTAACTGATTTCCAAGGATGAATGGAGATTTAATTTAGATCTTAATAAACATTCACAGTATGTTATACTTAATATGAAAAATTGTTCACTAAAATTTATTAATAGCATTTCAGTTACTTGTTGAACTTGAGAAACTTTCATCTCTATTCAAGTTTTTAGAACCCTGAAGACTATAGATATTTATTGTTCAACACCAGGTTATCATCCTAGTGTTTCCAAATAAACTTGTTGGACTGTAACCTGGCATTGTGTGATTTTTAATTTTGTCCACCCCAGTCCAATACTGACACCTCCAAGTCATATTTATTGTTCAGTAATTATCTTTGATGTAACTGCACATCAGTATTACAAATGTCAAAATGTTCCTTCAACCAACTTTTATTTTGTAATATGTGACATTTGAATAATAAAGATCTAAGAAAAGTTTATAACATTTTTATTAAGTTGAAGTTGATGAATATTGGTTCTAAAAAGTTGTGTATAAAGGGTTAAGTGTATTTGAAACTTCCATATGGATTGTGAACTCTCAAAAGCTTTTATTTATGTCAGGATCACTTTGTACCCTTGCAATTGAGGAGGTCCTGCCTGAAGATGAAGGCCTTTACAAGTGCATAGCTGAGAATTCTGCAGGGAAAATGGAATGTTCTTGCTCAGTCACTGTGGCTGGTAAGTGTATTCAGCAGCCTGAGACCTCACAATGGAAAACATTCCTCTACATGCAACGCTGTTTGTCTTTTCTTCCTGTCATTAAACTGCAAAATGAAAAACAAAATTCCTTCCACCAGCCTGTGGCAAAAACAACTTATTACACAAGGTTAAAGCACGGTTTCTCTCAGATAAACAAATGTCTAATAGCACAAAGCAAAATGAAAATAATCTCCAAGAGTTGAATAAAGAAGCCTGAAAAATGTTCAGGTATGATGTTAACAATATAGAACCAGTAGGTTTTCGTATAAGTTAAAATCTCACCCTTTGTGTTCTAAATGAACGAGGCTGTCGATTAGTCTATACATATTTATCAGAATAATTTCATTTTATGATAATATCATAATAAGATTGTAAATTAACAGAGACCAAAGCAATTTCTTATCATTATAAAAACTTAATGTATTCACCAAAGAGCCAGTTAAAACTAAAACCATTAAGCAGCATTGGATGTACAGAAAAGTTTTTGATATCTTAAAAAAGATACAATTTTACTACTCTTATATAATTCTCTGACCTGCAACAGAAGATAAATATTTATTAATCAAGTTATTTTAAAATTATTCTTTTTCAGATGCAGCTGCCCTGAAGACTCCCCAAACTGCTGAGAAAACATCAAAGAAGGCGATGTCCACCCTTAGTCCCACTTCAGACGGTGGTAAGTCACAACCATTTATCCAGCCAGTTTCCAAATAAGGAATGGATTATGCTTTCAGCTCTTTTCCCATTAGTTAGAGGCTATTCACTGAAGAAGTTGTTATCTTCAATGTTGATATATGATGCTGTTTTAACCTTTGGAACAGGATATATGATTTTCTCCTTTATAAAACAAAATATGCTATGAATGTTAAATATTAAAAGCTAATGTAAAGGAGTTTGAAGTTAAAATTATTCATCATTTTTGATTTAAAATGTTCTGAATTAAAGTTCTTTAAAAGAAACTAAGTTTGCACATTTCAAAAGTCTGTCAAATTTATCACTTGTTTAAAAAAACTTAATTCATGCAATTTTTTTCTTCATGATGAATTAAGAATTTTTTAAACAAGTGATAAATTTGACAGACTTTTGAAATGTGCAAACTTAGTTTCTTTCAAAGAACTTTAATTCAGAACATTTTAAATCAAAAATGATGAATAATCCAAAACAGAACTTTTATAAAGAAAGAGAATGATAGTATAATTTGCCTCTCTGCAGTAGTAAATGCAATATTGTCATTGAAACTTAAATAAAATTGATATCACAGTCACAATAATCTCTACCTTCTTGTATCTTTCTGATAAATGAAGGTCACTGATAAGGTCAATTACTCCCACCAGATAGTCTTGTTTGAATGGAATATGAGTCTAAGAATTAAACCTATTAATCTATGTATGGAATGATACATCATAAAAAGAGGCCACTCAGCCTCTTAATCCTGTATTTCACAGAACAATCAGTTATTTCCAGTCCTCTGATCTTTCCACATAGTCCTGTTTACTTTTTGCCTTTCAAGTACCTATTTATTTCCATCCTGAAAATTATTATTAAATCTGCTTTCACCAGCATGCATACAAGTGTATTCAATAACAGCTTTCTGCCTATAGCAAATGCCCTATCTCACTTCAGGTCTTTTGTCAATCATTTTAAATCCACAACCTCCAATTGTCTATCTTTCTTCCATGGAAATAGTTTCTTCCATTTTGTGAATCAAAATTCTTCCAGATGGCTAAACATTATCAGCTTAACCATCAGCTGTAAGAACAGCCCTTGCATCTCCAGTTCATCTACACAACTGAAGTCACTCATTCCTGGAGCCATCCTCATGAATCCTTTCTGTGCTCCCTGTCAGGCTTTGATGTCCTTTTTAAAATGTGATGTGCAGAAGTAAACACAATAATCCAAATGAACTATTAGCACAATGTTTTTTTTTGCTGCTACTAAGAAAGCCACGGATCATATTTACCTCTTCAACAGAAAACAAAAAAAAATGGCAAATGCTGGAAATCAAAATGATGCCAGAAATTGCTGGGAAAACTCAGCAGGTCTTGCAGCATCTGTGAAGAGAAAGCAGAGTTAACATTTTGGATCCAGTGACTTCAGAACTGCAGAATGGTTCAGAACTCAAAGAGTTCTGAAGAAAGGTCATTAGACCTGAAATGTTAACTCTGCTTTCTCTCCTCAGATGCTGCCAGATCTACTGAGTTTTCCCAGCAATTTCTGATTTTATTTCCTTTAGAGCCTTCTCAACTCATCCTACCACCTTCAAAGATTTATGGACATTCTCAGGACTCTGTTCCTACACTTCCTCTCAAATCTCACACTCAGTTGTATTGCCTCCTTATTTTTCCTAGCAAATGTATCATTTCTCACTCCTTTCTTGATGTTAATAGCAACTGACAAGTGTCTGCTGTTTTAACCACTCTGTATGTGTCCTTCTGAAGTCTGTTCCTATCCTCCTCATTGCTTATTACACTTCTCAGTTTTGAGGCATCTGCAAACTTTGTTAATTTGCATTGTACACCCAGGTTCAGATTATTCGTACATACTTATTAAAACAGTGGTACTTACACTGGGGATCTGTCTGTCAGTCAGGCACTAACAAGTCTGGAACTTGTTGACTGCAGGAGCACTCAGCCAATGTTGCAGGCTAGCCTGCATGTATCGATACCAGTTCCCAGACCAGAGAAATAGGGAAGGGTTATAAGTAGGAAGGTCATCTGTCTGGAAAAAAACAATGGGCAAATTACACAGTAATGGTTGATATGAATGGCATGATATGATGAAAGGTGATAAACCAATATCAAGGCAATCACATGTGACATGGGAACAGCTAAAATGCGAATGAGTTCAATGGTCAATCCTTGTGGAGCCCCAAGAAAATAACAGTTTGCTATTTGTCTTTTAGCCAATTTTTCATCTGCACTGTCCTTCTCCCTCTGCTTCCATAGGCTTTAACTGTTCAAATTGGTTAATTTTGTGGTACTTTGTAAAATTTCTTTTGAATATTTTAACAGAAGCACTATCCTCATAAACCATACTTCAGCAAATAACTCAGTCAACTTCTGCATAACTGATATGCCTTTAACAAATCCTAACAGATTTGCAGAAATTCGACCATATCTCTTCAGCTGACAATGAATTTTTGCGCAGATTGTTGCCTTTAAAAGTTTACTATTACCAATGTCAGGATGGCTGTAATTGCCAGGTTTATTCCTCTGTCCTTGTTTATGAATAGCATTTGACATTCCCAATCCACTGGCCCTTTTGAACCACTGCCATTGATAAGGATGATACAACTCCACAGATGCCAGTATCCCTTCATCACCCCTTAGCACTGATCCAACTCACTCAGAGCCAGCTCTCAGAGTGAACAGTGCTTCTGACACTCCTGATTTTATCTGTCAGCCAGAGCTCCCTGATATGACCAATTAACAGCCCCAATCAGGGAACTCATGTTCTTTAGATTAGATTAGATTAGATTACTTACAATGTGGAAACAGGGCCTTTGGCCCAACAAGTCCACACCCACCCGCCGAAGCGCAACCCACCCATACATTTACCCCTTACCTAACACTACGGGCAATTTAGTATGGCCAATTCACCTGACCCGCACATCCTTGGACTGTGGGAAGAAACCCTCCCACTATGACCTCCACTTGGCTGACCTTGTTACCATCATTACAAAGGAGAATTAGAAAAATTGGCCACATACTCAATAACTTCCACTCTTACTTCCCTCAGCAATCTAGGTTACATACTATCTGGTGACTTTTCTACTTTGCAGCTTAATCTTCAACCAAAGCTCCCCTAGTGCACATTTTGATTTGCTGAATGCCAGGGGTTGCAGAATTAAGCCACAACCCTGCAAGTTTTAAATAAGATCTTTAAAAAAATGTTTCTATTCACAATGAAATACACAGTATGCACAAAACAAGAATAAACCATTGAACACTGCAGCAATTCACATTTTTGTAACTTACCTTCAGAACCTTTAACAGTTAAATATCAATATTATTACTCGTGTGAAGAAGGTAGGGTTCCACTCCATCACTATATGCAGGATGTGTGATCACCACCACTAGAGCAACAGCTTATAGTTTAAGTAGTGCCTTCAATATAATAAAAGTGCTTTAGAGACATTACCTAACAAAATAAGACACTGATTCTCACAGGAAATTTGAGGGAAGGTGACCAAAACAACCTGGTTAATTTTAAGCATTGTCTTAAAGATAGAAAGTAAAAAATGAGGTCTGCAGATGCTGGAGATCACAGCTGAAAATGTGTTGCTGGTCAAAGCACAGCAGGCCAGGCAGTATCTCAGGAATAGGGAATTCGACGTTTCGAGCATAAGCCCTTCATCAGGAATGAGAGAGAGTAGCCAAGCAGGCTAAGATAAAAGGTAGGGAGGAGGGACTTGGGGGAGGGGCGATGGAGGTGGGATAGGTGGAAGGAGGTCAAGGTGAGGGTGATAGGCCGGAGTGGGGTGGGGGCGGAGAGGTCAGTGAGGAGATTGCAGGTTAGGAGGGCGGTGCTGAGTTGAGGGAACCGACTGAGACAAGGTGGGGGGAGGGGAAATGAGGAAACTGGAGAAATCTGAATTCATACCTTGTGGTTGGAGGGTTCCCAGGCGGAAGATGAGGCGCTCCTCCTCCAGCCGTCGTGTTGTTATGTTCTGCCGGTGGAGGAGTCCAAGGACCTGCATGTCCTCGGTGGAGTGGGAGGGAGAGTTAAAGTGTTGAGCCACGGGGTGGTTGGTTGGTTGGTCCGGGCGGCCCAGAGGTGTTCTCTGAAGCGTTCCGCAAGTAAGCGGCCTGTCTCCCCAATATAGAGGAGGCCACATCGGGTGCAGCGGATGCAATAGATGATGTGTGTGGAGGTGCAGGTGAACTTGTGGCGGATAGGGAAGGATCCCTTGGGGCCTTGGAGGGAAGTGAGTGTGGAGGTGTGGGCGCAAGTTTTACGTTTCCTGCGGTTGCAGGGGAAAGTGCCGGGGGTGGAGGTTGGGTTGGTGGGGGGTGTGGATCTGACGAGGGAGTCACGAAGGGAGTGGTCCTTGCGGAACGCTGATAGGGGAGGGGAGGGAAATATATCCTTGGTGGTGGGGTCCGTTTGGAGGTGGCGGAAATGACGGCGGATGATACGTTGTATGCAGAGGTTGGTGGGGTGGTAGGTGAGAACCAGTGGGGTTCTGTCTTGGTGGCGGTTGGAGGAGCGGGGCTCAAGGGCGGAGGAGCGGGAAGTAGAGGAGATGCGGTGGAGGGCATCGTCGATCACGTCTGGGGGGAATCTGCGGTCCTTGAAGAAGGAGGCCATCTGGGCTGTGCAGTGTTGGAACTGGTCCTCCTGGGAGCAGATGCGGCGGAGACGAAGGAATTGGGAATATGGGATGGAGTTTTTGCAGGGGGCAGGGTGGGAGGAGATGTAGTCCAGGTAGCTGTGGGAGTCAGTCGGTTTATAGTAGATGTCTGTGTTGAGTCGGTTGCCCGAGATAGAGATGGAAAGGTCTAGGAAGGGGAGGGAGGAGTCTGAGACAGTCCAGGTGAATTTGAGGTCGGGATGGAAGGTGTTAGTAAAGTTGATGAACTGTTCAACCTCCTCGTGGGAGCACGAGGCAGCGCCGATACAGTCATCGATGTAGTGGAGGAAAAGGTGGGGGGTGGTGCCACAAGGTATGAATTCAGATTTCTCCAGTTTCCTCATTTCCCCTCCCCCCACCTTGTCTCAGTCGGTTCCCTCAACTCAGCACCGCCCTCCTAACCTGCAATCTCCTTCCTGACCTCTCCGCCCCCACCCCACTCCGGCCTATCACCCTCACCTTGACCTCCTTCCACCTATCCACCTCCATCGCCCCTCCCCCAAGTCCCTCCTCCCTACCTTTTATCTTAGCCTGCTTGGCTACTCTCTCTCATTCCTGATGAAGGGCTTATGCTCGAAACATCGAATTCCCTATTCCTGAGATGCTGCCTGGCCTGCTGTGCTTTGACCAGCAACACATTTTCAGCTTAAAGATAGAAAGCCAAGAGATCGAGGCAGAACCCTTCAAGGTGACAATTCCAGAATTAAGGGCCCAGGTAGAGTAATTAAGGGCCAATGGTAGAGTAATTAAAATAGTGGTGATTCCGAGGCAGGCATTAGAGGAGCACATATACCTGAACGCAATTAGGAGTGAAGTGGGTAATTTAGGAAGGGGAGAAGCTGTGCGATGACTTGAAAACAAGGATGAAAATGTTAAATCCAAAGTATTGTTTAACGAGGACATTTCTGTCAATGAGCACCAGGATGTTGGGGGAACTGGATTTGGTAGGAATTAGTAGAGCATGGACAAAGCAGAATTTTGGTTTATGAAGGGTAAGAACTGGGAAGCAGATCAGATGTGCATTAGAGCAGTCAGTTCTGGGGGTCACAAGAGCATGGATAAGAGCTTCAGCAGTGGGTACACTAAATTGGTGGCAGGGTTGGGCAGTACTACAAAGGTGGAAATGGGTGGGGTAAGTGATAGCATAGATATGTGTTTGAAATCCCATCCATTGTCAAGTGATATATCGAGATTGCAAATAAACTGGTTCATCTTTAGATAACTTCCAGAGAGTTGGTAACTGCAGGACAAGAGCTTTGAGTGAGAACCAAAGATAATATCTTTATTCTTTCCAGTACATAACTGGAGAAATTTCTACGCATCCAATACAAGATATCAGATAAGCAGTTTGATAATATACTGATGGCGGTCAGGCCAAGTGAGGTGGCGGTGACACAGGGCTGGGTAAAATGTGGAAGCTGTTATGTTTTTGAATGGTGTTGCCAAGGTACAGCATGGAGATGAGAATCATAAAATCCCTGCATTGCAGAAAAAGGCCATTTGACACATCATAGCTGCACTGACACCATCCCCTCCACCCTCACAAAGAGCATCCCACCCGTACTGACCATCCAAACCCTACATATCAATGTTTTACCATGGATAGTCCCCTTAACCTGCATGTCCCTGGACACCATGGGACACATTAGCATGGCCAATCCACCGAACCGACACATCTTTGGATCGTGGGAGGAAACTGGAGCACACTGCAGAAACCTACACAGACACAGAGAGAACGTGCAAACTCCACACAGCCAGTTACCCAGGGCTGGAATTGAACCGGGTCCCTGATGCTTTGAGGCAGCTGTGCTAACCACTGCAGCACCATGTCATCCTAAATCAGAGGGGTTTTAAATAGAACCTTGGGAAGCATTGGGGTAATTGTGTGGGACTGGGAAGAAAGCTATTTATGATGATTGTTTTGCTCCTGTTGGGTAGGTAAGGTCAGAACAGTGCATGTGTAATCCCACTCAGCCGAATGGCAATAGAGAGGGTTTGGAGGAGAATGGTGTAATTAACTGTGTCAAGAACTAAAGATACGTTGAGAAAGATGAGAAGGGAATTATTTGTCTTTGCATTTGTATCCTGGCTAAGTGCCATCTGAGGAGAAAGTGAGGACTGCAAATGCTGGAGATCAGAGCTGAAAATGTGTTGCTAGAAACGCACAGCAGGTCAGGCAGCATCCAAGGAGCAGGAGAATCGGGGTTTTGGGCAAAGCCCTTCTTATGCCCGTAACGTCGATTCTCCTGCTCCTTGGATGCTGCCTGACCTGCTGTGCTTTTCCAGCAACACATTTTTCAGCTAAGTGCTATCTTAGTACTGTGACAGGGTAGGGAACCTAATTGGAGGGATTCAAACATAAAATTTTAGGACACACATGGGAACAAACTTGGAAAGAGACAACACATTCAAGGGTTTTATAAAAAAAAGAGGTTGTAGTTGTAACAAAACAAAAATAGAAAGTGCTGGAGAAATTCAGCAGATCTGGCAGCATCAGTGAACAGGGAATCAAAGTTAACATTTTGAGTCTGATATGACACTTCCTTGGAACTACTAAAAAAGAAAGCCCGCACAGAAGCTGCAACAGTATGGGAGAATTCCCAGGGCAGAATACACAGGAAATTAATCGACCGCAGTTCAGGAAAGTATTACAAAAAATCAAAGGCACTTGCAGGGTTTGGGAAGAAATGTGCTTTCTGAAAATTCACCAATGGAAAATGTATGAAGAAGCAGAGTGCAGTTCATACCATGAAAGAACTCCAATGCAAGTGTCAGTGATACTACTATCTACGAAATGAGAAATTCCAAGTTTGGAGGCTATGGGGGTGTCTTTGTTCTCTCACCCTCAGAATGCCCTTCAATCTTCCTTGTGTCCATTAGATTCACCCCAAATGGTTTGTAGACCTCAAAATGGATCTCCAGTACAGCCTGTAAATACATTTCAAGGTATTATTGTTGGATTACTGGTTCTTCCTGACCTTGGGTGTTCGTTATCAAATGTTGGTGATTGGAAGGAGTACCATAAAAGATCTTTGGGGTGATGTTGAGAGCAAGGAATAATACCTTTAACTTTAAGTTAGTTGCTGAATATTTGGGAAGAAAGCTACGTCACAGTCAGATCACAGGAAATTGGTGTCTAGGTCGGCATAACTCTAGAGAGCATCTTCTCTGATTTATCATTATGGTTATGTACAATAAAACATTTGGTGTTCAGTCACAAGCCTTCATATTATTACATTTGATAAAGCCTGCAGAGCAACCTCCTCTCAATTTGTGCACGTTAGTTGTGAGATGTTAGAAGGAGCCCAGGCCAGAATCTATTCCAAATCCTTTCATGTTTAAAGAGCTGTTTATTATACAGTGTTAATTCAGCAATTTTTTTCATATTGAATATACTTTCCAAAACTTTGCAAGATTGCAATTTTGTGGTATAATTTAGTTGCATTGTGTTAATGGAAACGATTTTATAATTATAATACATAGAATTTTCCTATATTTCAAACTTGCAAGTTAGGTTTCAGGTATAACCTGAATAAGTGATTTAGGAATAAGACCATAAGAACTAAGAATAGGAGTAGATCATTTGACCCCTTCAACTTGCTGCACCATTCAGTAGGATCATGGCTGATCCCCCATTCCTCCTTTCCACTTTGCTGTGTTTTCCCCATAACCCTTGATTCCCCTTCTGATCAAGAATCCATCTATCTCAGCCTTAAATATACACAAGTAGTCTTCCCCCACAACAAGGAATTCCAAAGACTCATGACCCTCTGAGGGAAGAAATCCCTCCTTGATCTAGACTCTTAAGAATCCTAATTGTTTCAATCACCTCTCATTCTTCTAAATGCCAATGAATAGAATTCCAGCCGATTCGATCCTTGCTCATAGGACAGTCCTGACATACCAGGGATCATCCTAGCAAGCCTTGTCTGGTCTGCCTGCAATGCATTAATATCTTTCCCTAAATAAGGAGACCAAATCTGCTTTCAGTACTCCAGATGTGATCTCATCAGCACTTGTATCAGTTGCAGTAAGACTTCTGTACTCTTGTGCTCTTGAGTATGTCCAGTGATCTAGTGTCCACTGCTCACTGATGAAGAGAATTCCAAATACCAACAACTAAGAGAAACTGTTCCATCTCATCTCTCCTTTACATGGGTCCACTTTTGGAAAGAGATTGACAACTTCATTCATGAGCATTATGCCTTTACCCAGAGAATTCCTAGCTGTCTTGCTGATCTCCAGCTGCTGTCTCTTCAGTAATTACCTACAAAAGTAAAAAACCTAGGACAGTTCTCCGACCAGACAAGGAGCCAGACACAGCATGGAGGAGGTGAACTAATTAGTCAAATTAATGTTATACAATTCAAATCTAGTTAATTCCAATTCCAATTATCTAGCAGTTTTAACACAGACACTTTAAAAAAAATTCTTACATGATTTCAATTCACCAAATTATAAAGGATTTTACAGCACACAGCCTGTGTTTATTTGACCCCAGAACCCTACGTTAATATTAATGTAATGTGTGAGCCTCCTCCATCTAACTACATCTGCTCTTATCAGCATCTCCTTCTATTTCTTTCTCCTTCATGTACTTAGCTAGCTGTCTCTTAAATGTATTCATACCATTTGCATAATTTGTATGAAGCAACTTCCAAGAATAGACAGAAATGATTTAAAACAATCTGAGACCACTAATAGCAATATCACCGCTCTGAACAGAATGTTCAATTTCAAGACAACATTATTTTGTTAAAAGGGACTATAGCTCATAAATATGTGTGATTGCTAAATGTTGTAAAGGGATGCTTTTGTATGTTTGTCTCTCTGTTTCTTTTGTTAAAACTGTTGACTTATGGTTAACCTTGATGAAAAACATTTTGTGTTGTCTGCTTAAAACATTGGTGTAGCTTCACTTCATGTTTACTCCCACATAGTGTAGTACTTTTTCCAGATGTCTGCTTGTAAACAAATGAGTTTATCCATCTTAATACTAGGTAGTTCAAAAGTCAATGTTATTAAATTGGAATAGGTAACGCTTGGATGTCCAGTCTACCTGGCTACTTAATCAATTGATAGCAGTTGGCCATAAAACAATTGCTATGAAGTGTCAGTGACTTTTTGGACAGTAATCATTTATGATGACAGTTTAACAACCTATGTATTCAGCCACTTCCTTGACAGATATTTATAGCCATTTTCAATATTACCAAAAAAGGGCATCTCTCAAATTGTAGCTTTAACCTTTACATGCCCCCACAAAATATGAACAAGCAGCAGACTTTTGTTCAGTAAAATATTCCAAAGAAACTGTACAGCCTGAAGACATGAACACTTGAGATGGAAAATGAGTATTCAGTTAAATATTTTAATTGAGACAAACAATGTATTGCAAGCAAAACACAAAGTGTGCCTAACTTCATCATTAACTTCAGAAACAAGTGTTCAGGTTTAACCTACTGTCAGATGTTTTATATCTGTTTTTATTTGGGCACTGCATGATGTCACAATTCAGCCGAGTTCACAAAGATTTTCCTAATTTCAAAATGACAAATTATAGAGTTTCTGCTGAAAAAAGATACGTAGAAAAATGCAGCAATATTTTACTGAACTTGAGAAGAGGAAGTTTGATGAAGTGAAACCAGAAGTTAATCTTTGGATCACTTTGCTCTTGGCAATGTCACTATTTTTATAAACATTCTAGTTTATGACTGCTAATCATATAGCGTTAGGAGATCTTGTTACCTCGTTCCAAAGGCCAATTGTTATTCAAAAAAAAGCCAAAGTTGATTCATCAGGCTTTTAGATTTGTCTGAGAAAATTTATATAAGCAGGTTATATGAGGATTAGTCACAATCATTAGATGACATTTTTGAGATCTGATGTGAACATCACACTGAACATCTGACTCACCTGCATGAACCCTGGAAGTACTGGTAACATGTGCCATGTGGAAAGAAGGCCTTAACTAACCAATTTGCCAAAAGCAATTGCAATCCACATTGTGGTTTTGTCTTGTCAAATAAAGATGATCAATATTCCTGTTGAATTTCTAAAACAGGCTGAGCAAACGTAAGAGAACAGAAATGGTTACAGTCAACAACATTTGCACCCACAACCGTACCTTATATCTGCCCTTATGGGCTGATGAGAAGGATTCCCTTTGAGGAAAGCATATTCTAACTATGTTAGTCAGATGGTTAAAAGATGTAATTAATAGCAGTGGCTCTTCAGATGTTCTTTCAGTTGGCACATCATCACCACACGAACTAAGACACTTGGAATAATCAAAAAATAACATGGCAGATTTTATTCTTGTACAGCTTTAAATTATAGAGTGAGGCTTGGAATGAAATTATTTTCATCAAGACTCATAAGCTTTCAATTTAATACCCAATACAGCCTCGTGAAAAATATATTCTGAATTTATGTGGATGCGTGCCTAGTATCCGGACATGAATAACTTAATAATTAACTGTTTCTACTTTGACAGTGTAATAGTGAGTGTAACAAGGTCCGCCAGTTGTTCGTCATAGAATATGGGTTTCCTGATTGGGACTGTTAATCTGGGCCGATCAGGAATCTCTGTCTGACGGTTAAGAACAGGAGTGTCAAAGGCTAGTATTCTGTTCTTTCTGAGATCTGGCTCTGAGGGAGTTGGATCAGTATCACAGACACTCCATGTGTAAATTGAAAGTAATTTGGTAACGGGATACCAGCCTCTGCAGAGTTAGTGGGGATGAGAGTAGCATTAATGATGGAAACATATAAAAGCACCTACTAGCTGGCTTTATCATTGGAAAGTTTGGCAAGCAGAGCACACATTGCAGGGTATCCCAATGGAAGAGGACACCCTCACCAGTCTGACTGAACTTGGGGCACACCACTTGGGTGAAGGCAATTGCATAGCCCCGCTCAGGACATATTCTGAATAGAGGGACTCTAGGTCAGCCCACAGCAAAACCCCAAATCAAAGCCAAGCCTCAACCAAATGCTTAAAATTTTCTTCAGGATCCATTCCAGCAAGCCTTTGCAGGGGTTGCCATTATGCAGACTCAAGGCAGCAAAAGAGTTCTACTAGACCTAAATTGAGTAAGAGACCTAATCGGCCAATATCCAGGAGAATACGTGCTCTGGAAAGTCCACCTACATTTGGTTTGGAACAGTTAAATTGCATAGCAACATCCAAATAAGAATCAATCAAAATAAACATCTGGATAAATGGTCACCTGGTTCTAACGGACGTCAATATCAAGGCAGCCGTTTCAGTGATCACAAAATCAGTTCTTAAGAAAGTTTACTCTGGACTCAACCTTTAGGTTTGTGCAAGACCTTGGCTACACTGAGAACCTATACTGGGGAACCTTTACAGATTAAGGGTACAACTGCAGTTCCAGTCTCTTATGAGAAGCAACTGGTTCAGATACCGTTGACTGTAATAAAAGGCTCGGGCCCAAGCTTGATAGGAGAAATTGGTTGAGAAAAATTCATCAAGATTGGCTCAACATTTTTTGATTAGCAAATGGCTGCCTGAATGAATTCTATGATCTTCTATTAATTAAATACTGGGGCATTTATCAGGAAGGCCTAGAGACAAAGAAGTCAAGAGTGTGGTGCTGGAATCCTAATGAAGGGCTTTTGCCTGAAACATCAATTCTCCTCCTCCTCAAATGCTGCCTGACCTGCTGTGCTTTTCCAGCACCACACTCTCAACTCTGATCTCCAGTATCTGCAATCCTCACTTTCTCCTCGTGACAAAGGAGCCAAGGCCAACTTGCCTGTTGACCAGGAAGCAATTTCACGATTCTGCAAGGCCCACCCAGTGCCATTGGGCTGTGAAGGAATCATCAAACCAGCCCAGTTCATGGAATGGGCAGCATCAGTCATACAGACTGTGGATCCTAATGGATTGGTTTGCCTTTGAGGGGATTTTAAACAAACGGAAAACCACTTTTTGCAGCTGATTAAATACCCAAAGTTTGGATGTCATATTTGACTTTTTGTAATTATCTTTTCCTTAATTTATCAATTAGATTTTCAATATATAGGTTTTCAAGGTGATGAGTAGATGAAGAAGAACTATTACCTCTAACTAGTAGATCTAAATTATCAATAATAGATTTATAATCATGGGCAAAAACATCTAGATGAGCATAAAAGTTTTCATTTGTCAAGTTGTCAGGATCTAGACTGTTGCATGTGAAATGGTGGTAGAAACTGATTCCATTTAAGAGTAGTTCAGCAGGCACTTGAGCATTTTCAGGATTACGCTAATAAAGGGATTGTGGAGCTAAGCATGACTGCTCATAGAACCAACTAACACAAATCAGGCAGTATAGCCTCATTTGATACTATATTCTTCAAACAAGAAGTACTGGAGACTGAGCCAATTCAGCTTACCAAGAAACCAAATACTTGGCATTTGACAATAATCTCTAAAAGGAATAGGCCAGCTGAAGACCTAATCAAATGGATGAAACTTGGCCAGAAATCTCCCTCTCAACCTCATGGAACGTCAGCTGGCCCTCTCTATCATTCTTTTGGTTTCTGAATGTGGGCAACATTCAGATGTGCTGGTGGGCTTTATCCTTGAATTGCTACACCTACGGTGGTCCCACATATTAAGGTAATCCAGAGAATTTTTCACCACCTCTATTCTTGTTTGCACCTTCAATCTTCTGTTTAGGGCCTATGTTACAAGTCAGAGCAATGGACAATTTTGCTGCAGTTCAGGGATGCCTGCTTTTAGTATTTTAGGCCTGTTTCTAATTTGTACCACTTGGATTGATGGTTGTGCCACCCTACATTAGGGAACATTGCTACAATGTGGCGATGAAACTTGGTTATCACTTTAAGAGTGTGCATGACTTAATCTTACTGATGTCTTCTTATTATATTGTTAATGAATCCAAATGCTCTGCCAATGAAATAACCAATGGGATGTGTCTGTGGATAGCTGTAAAACTAAAAGGTTTGGCTATGCTTTGCAAAAAGGATACCAAATTATTGAAATGTATAATAGGCAACTGATCTAATTATTGATTCCGATTAGTTTTGTGGATAGGAGGGAGAGGTGAACTGAATTATTCTTACTGTCCCCCTCTCCAGTCCATAAAAAGGGCTGATTTTTATAATCTTTATATTGTTTTCTTTCCCTTTTAGTATAGGCTGTCGTGTATTTCCCCAAGCTTTCACAATAGTTCTTGGATTTAGGATTGTATACAGAACTAGATCACACAAACACAGATCTTAGCTCAACCTCAAACATATTTAATAAAATAAACCTTGTCATGTCATGTTACAAAGCCTCTTAACTTGTCTCAATGACACACCTTGCTGAGTTTAGATTAGAGTGGTGCTGGAAAAGCACAGCCAGTCAGGCAGCATCTGAGGAGCAGGAAAATCGATGTTTCAGGCAAAAGCCCTTCATCAGGACATTGATTTTCCTGCATTTCGGATGCTGCTTGACCGGCTGTGCTTTTCCAGCACCACTCTAATCTAGACTCTGACTTCCAGCATCTGCAATCGTCACTTTTGCCTAGTTGCCACATTGCTGAGTTTGTCTGATTTAAATCCTTCTGCTGTTTAACCTCAGCTCCCACCTACCACGTGTCGTAGGAAAGAAAACTTAATAGATAAACCAAAGGCAGAACCTCATGTTTCTACTCAAAGCTGGATTTGATTGTTAAGCTAAGGTCACCGTAACCCTCTCAGCTCCAAAACCCCTCAACTTTGACCAATAACTTACAATCCTCCGTATGGTTGGTCCTTCTGATGATAACTGAAGCTCCACAAGCCAGGCCAAGCATTACTGACCCTCCTTGGTGCCTGCAGAACCCTGTCCCCACCAGACCAAGATTACAATGATTTAGTGGAACACTTACAGTTCTCATTTTGGCAGGTCGGTCTGGCGTTGATTGTTGGCCTGTGTGAAATTACCCAGTTCTGTCCCTTCTTCTAGTAAAAGTTGCTTCAATTTTGCCCCTTTTTATAGTGTTTCATATCAAACATATCACAACCACGTCAAACGTTTTCCCAATGATCACGATGGCTAAGAGTAAATTCTCCTTTGTGTGTTTCAGACAGTCTAGCCAGGTATGATAAATGAAACAATGCGATCCTTTTCCATGCAATCCTAACAACCTGATCAGTTTTATGTTTCTACTCTTGGTTTGGAGATGAAATGACAACAGCACCTAGCCCTCAAATGGGCAAAGGTTTGAAATATCCACGACTCTTCTCAATGGGAAGATTCATTAAAGTAACAGTGGCTAGATTCAAAAACTATTGTATGAGGAGATCAGTCTCTTAATTGCATGAGACAATGGCAGAATTGCACTGCAATAGTCATCAGAGAAAGTTGAAACCCTCATGCTGAGCTCTTGTATGTATTTGTGCTGAGGGATGGTTTTAATTTACAGCACTATATCCATGGGGTTTGAAGTTCTTTTTCATATTCCATCGAGTCCACTGGGAGAGCATTCTGATTCTGCAGAGAAAATCCACAACTTAAGCTATCAGAATGAGTTCACGTGAATTAGAAAATCTAATAAATTGGCAGCCAATTCAGGTTCTTTCAGGTGGCTAGCATAGAAGGCTCCCTTTTGCAGGGGGTCAGATGCAGTCAAATTGTTGGTGGAGGTGTAAGCTGGAGTTGGTCCATTTCACAGGCAAAATATGGGTTTCTTTCATACTGTTATGAGATATTGAGATCAGAGCCAGGAGTTTAGTTAAACCTGGAGCTGGTTGCCAAACCGTGCTGTCTTCTGATGTTGCAAGCAGATGGTTGAACAAAAGCCATAGGTGTATAATTAAAGGGCATAATTTAAATAGATCAGCAGATTCAAACATGTGACTAAGAGATAGGGTTCAGCTAACAAGGTAGGTTTAGGTGTGCTGACCAGTGTTTGCCTGGGTAGGCTGAATGGCCTACCCTGTTGTTACACTCTTCAGTCTGTGGATTGAGAATGGAGTCTGTCCTGGTCATAACTTTACTATACAGTCACTAAAGTGGAGCCATGTTGTTTTGCAGGCTCCAGGCTCAATACATTGGGGAACTTTTAGCTCCAGTATTTTGAGGTTCCCCACTTGGGTTGGATTTCTTCCCTGCTCCATATTAGCTTGTCAGAGATCAGTTGTTATACCTTTTGATCTGCCAACATGGGCTCTTCTGTCCACCTACATCTTGGACTGTTTGTGGGTTACTGTCCAGTTGACCCCCCCCCCCCTCTGAAAAATATTATAAATTTCCTCAGGACAGTGTCCACATTCTCCCACTGCTCTTGGGTCAGGCGTGCCAACCTGGCATTTACAATTGCATGGTATACCAGCCAGACAGCTGCTGTTTCAATTGGGAACTGTTCCAGACCCTCTTTCTCACCTGATCCCTCCTGGTTACACTCAAATAGCTCCACCCTGTGGTAGACACTCACTGGTTGACTGAGCTCTGTGTGCTTCAACGCCCTGTGTTAGCCTCAGTAGCAGAGCTTCAATGCTTCAGACCTTACCCTGAGCTACCTTATCCCAATGACTTTTTTTTTGCCACCAGCATGGTCTTTTCACCCACCTCAGCTTTCTGCCACACTGCAGAATTTACCTGAAAGGATTTACTTGTCCAGCTTATCTGGACTGAATCCGAGAGTCTACTCTAACTCTTGAGTCTGTAGGTCCCCTCATTTCTTTTAAGAGAGACAAAGCCTCTTCAGCTAATAGTTGAAGTTATAGATCTTGAAATATAAATTTATAAATGGATAACCACTAAAGTATGAGAAAGACAAGAATGAGAGGGTGGTAGCACCTACTGCAGGATAGGCTTTGAGCAGCAGTTTGTTCAATTAATCTGTAGAATTTGAATAATCCATGTGGTACTTGGGAAATCAGTAAGAAAATTGAAGTATTTGAAAATGGAGATGACAGAGATGTAGATACATAATGCTACAGCAAGAGACCAAGAAAAAGGCTTTTGGAACTGATGCATTGGTAGTTTTTCAAATTCAGAGCTTCCTGGATGACAAAAAAAATTAGAGAGTAAGATAAAACACAAAAAAAAAGGAGAGCATATGACTGATGTCAGTTTGATACTACAGTACAAGTAAGTCAACAGATTTGAAGGATTGCATCATCCCTTAGTGAGGCAAGTAAGGATGAAAATTATAAAGGTACTGAACTTAATCTACAAATCCTCCTTGGATATGGAGGAGTGGAGCCTTCTTCAAACACCTTCTTCAATTTGCCTTTAATAATCAATCAGCAACTACAGGTCAGTCAGTTTAACCTCTGTAGTGGGAAAACGTTTAGAAACAGTAATCCCAGAAAAAAATATAAGGCACCTGGACAATTATAGGTAAATCAAGCAAAGCCAGCATAAATGTTTTAAAGGCAAATGAGTTTAACTAACTTGACCAAGGTTTTTGATAAGGTATCAGAGATTTAATGAGGACAATCCAGTTGGTGTGGAATAAATGGACTTCCAAATGGTGTTTGATAAAGTGCTACTTACTAAGCTTTGAAGGAAAATTGATGACCATGGACCATAGTGTAGTATCAGCATGGATATGAAATTAGTTAAGTAGGACTGAAAATAAACATTAGTGATGGATGATTGTTTGTTATACTGAAGGAAGGTATGCAGTGGTATTCCCCAAGAATCAATGCAAGCTCCACTGCTTTCCACACTATACATTAAAGACTTGGACATGGTGTACAGAGAGCAATTTTGATGCTTGCAGGTAAAACAAATTTTGGAATTAGTAAACATTCGGAATGGTAGTGATAGACAAAGGATGGTTGACAGAATGATCAAAGAAAGGATAATGCAGTAAAGTTTGAGATAGTAGGATTTTGGAGAAAGAATGAGGAGAGCCAATATAAACAAAAGGGTTCAGATCTAAAAAGGGTGCAGGAACAGAGGGAGTCGGGGATTACATATTGCAGGTAGCATGACAAGTAGAGAAAGCGGTTAAGGAAAAACAATATGGGATCCTGAGTTTCTTAAATTGAGGCTGTGCACATGGATCCTCTTGGATACGAGGTAAGTTGGCCTCGTAGGTGAAGGAAGTGGTAAGCAGTATGTTGGCAAGAGGGTATGAGGGGCCATGGTCTTTGTCTAGAGAAGCATCAGATGGCAAAGGAGATATATGGGGTTATAGGGACAGATAGAGGGCATTAGGTAGCATAGATTGACATGGGGAGTTTACTGGTTGGGTGAGGAAATGGTAGGGTGAGGGCTAGGGGGGCCTTTTACACTTTATGGTTTTATTTTAATTTTTGGAAAAAGTGCTGGAGCCCCAAGGCAGGTATTCCAATCAGCCTACCTCAGCAACTGGCAGCCTTCTCAGTTCTTTATGAGTCACCTGACCCAACTTTCAAGTTAGCCCATTGCCTCCCCAACGCAAACGAAAAATGGGGAGTGCGGGCAGCTATTTTTGAAAGTCAGATCCAAGTGTTCAGGAATTCCTTTTCCTCTGGGCTGTTAACTCAGGAAAGGGCTTTAGAGTACAAATGTAAGGAAGTAATGCCAAATCTTCATAAAATACTGATTCTGCCATGACTAGAAATATAAACATTTGGAGCTGAATATTCTGTATTCAGTATTTATGTAGTAACTTTAATTCCTTGTTTTAATATCAAAAGTACACTAAAAATAGAGTACTTTTTGTTTACTAATTTACTTTTTTGCAGGGAATGTCATGAGATAACATTAGTTCATTTAGTAGGAACAGTAAGGGATAATCAGTCTAAAAGCGTTGGATTTTAAAATCCGTTATGCTTTCTGTAATATTTTGAGATAAATTAATGATTAAAATATTACTAATTAAAGAGAAGATGAGAACACAATTAGGCCATTTAGCCCTTGAGTCTGTCCCACCTTTCAATCAGATCATGGCTGATGCTTAACTTAGATCCTTATGCCCACCATTGTTCCATTTCTCCTAACACTTTTTTTTAACAAAGGATACAGTAATAGGATGATAAGAGAATATATGTGCTAACGCACCTACTCACTTGAAGGGAGAGGTCATTGGTGGCAGTGTTTGCATCACGGTTTTAAGTCAGATAGTGACAACTTTATGAAGGTCATTATATCCTCCCTGTGTCCTGTGTTTGATGTTTTTAAATAATAAGTGAATTGGATGGAATCAGTTCACATCACATAAAGAAAAAATGGTAATTGAGAAGTCTGAACCATGCTACAAATTTAGTTCAACGTGACCTTTTGACACTCATCTTGTGGATGGCGAGTCTGTCCTAATAATCTTCTGTTTTGTATAAATGTAATAAATAGTAGAACCCAAAAACAAGAGATCAATTGTTCAGAATTATATGTTCCATCACAGTGAGGAATGATATTTGTTTGCTCAAATATTTTCAAGTGAATTAACTTTTAAATGCTGCGCAATCATTGAAACAGTCACTCAATCGATGCTAAAATGATTGTCTTGGTGTCCTCAGTTTATCCTTTGTCCTTTCTTTTAGTTCAGGCCACCATAAAAAAGAAACCAACTCCAAAAACTCCTCCCAAACCAGGTAAGATGTTCCTTAGTAAGAAGGTAAGTTTAACTTTGTTTCCTTTTCTTCTTTGCTAAACTAACATGTAACAACTTGTGTTATTACAAATTTTTGGTAACATTTCCCTCCCTTTGCTACAGTCTGCAACCGTCTAAGTAAAAGAACTCCAATAACCTGACCCCTAGTGAAGAACTTGTTTCTTACTTTCCACATTTGTACTTGTTGTGGAAAATTGACTCTAACATATCCCAGCTGGTGAATAATTTACAATTGATTAAACAAGAAACTTAAATTTCACCAACTATTTCCTCGTCTTCGTTATCAGATCAACTAAAATATCCTCAGACAGTCAGCTGGGACTCTCTGGGGTATTTGTTTATTCAATCCACTATGAGCTTTTGAACTTAAGGGAATGAAGCCAGCAAGTTCAAACGTAAGTCTATTGAGACTAAATTAAAACACTTCAGCACAGGTATGTGGATCAGTCATGCAACTGTTTTATAGTTGATGAATTTAATGAACAGTGGAGCAAAATGAATAGCTTATTGAAATAAAAAAAAACAGAAAACTGCATCAACTGAAAATTTGATGTGAATATAGAACTGCACAGCATGTTAGTATCTGAAAGAGAAAAGACAAGTTCAAAGTTCGGGAATATTATCTTTGTCAGAGCTAATGAAGTTCAATTGAATTAATATTTTTCAGTTGTAACTCAAAAATTGTAAGAGAATTTTTAAAAATGCACAACCTAACTCTTGAGGATCATTTTGTTTTTGGCAAACAATTTCAATTTTTTTTTAATTCATTGAATATAGGCAACACTGGCAAGCCTGGTATTTATTACCAGTCTGTGTTAGTCTGAGTTGGTGGTCCTTTCATTTGAAGGCAAGTTGATATGACAAGATGACTTGATGCTCTTCCAGCACCACTAATCCAAAATCTGGTTTCCAGCATCTGCAGTCATTGTTTTTACCGACTTGATCAGCCAGTTCAGGGGGTATGTAACCACATTTGTGTGGGACTGAAGTTTCATGTAGGCCATATTAGGTGCAGTAATTAGTGAACCATTCAGACCTCTAGCCAATTAAATCCTTACCCAGTCTGGCCTACGTATGACTTCAGGTCCACAGCAATGTTGTTGATTCCTGACCACTCTCTGAAATGGTCCAGCCAAGCTACTCAGTTCCAGAACAATTAGGGCAATAAATACTGACCTACCAAAAATCAGAAACTTATATCTCTACTGAGCAAAGCCTGAAGAACCCATCAGTATGAATAGTGTAATGTCATAACTTAAGTATAGTAAATTATTTATTAAGAGGGAGCTGCTAAATATAATTATAATTTATTTTGTTACAAACACATGTTTGCTCAGTCATATATTTTCATACAAGGTATATGGTTTTCCATAATAAAGTTGATATATAATACAGTCTTGGCAAGTATGCAAAGCAGTGCCAAATTGGATTGTTTATGTTATCAATATAATGTCACAAAATGTCAGATTTTTGTTATATTTTGACAAGGAAAGCACGTGGTGAATTTTGTTTTATTAAACAAAAATTATACCAGTTATGGTGTCAGTAAAATATTCAAAGGCAATTTACACATCTTCAGGTTAATAAGCCTGTACAGATACTGATTTAGGCTTCTCCATTTAAGTAGCATGAGACTATATTGATTCATTAACGGACCAAATTCTCTATTTTGAACAAAACTGTCAGACAAAATCATCAAGCATTTTCTCATTCTGTTGTTTAATATTTTAAATAAAACTTCCATGAAATCGTTTCATAATCATTGTGAATACTTCTTCTGAGAACACAATGTTTTGGTGAGTAAATTGTCCAACTGGAAGATTGAGCTACAGCATAATTGTCAGTTTTTAAAGCATGAATTAAAAATCAAAACATTTTCATTCTTTCATAACCTTCTCCAGTTTTATTAATGCAAAAAGTATCTTTCCAAATTTATGAAAATTGACCTGGTGATAAAAAGCAAACAACTTTTCTTTATCTTCCAATGTGATGTTCATTTCCAACAGCTATTCCACCACAGATACTTCAATGTCCAGGAAGCATGAAAGTCCGTGCAGGAGAATCTGTGGAACTGCTTTGCAAGCTCACCGGAACACAACCACTCAGCTATACATGGCTAAAGTTTAGAAAACAGGTAATGTTTTATCCATTTATTTTGTATTTACATTTTAAGTCAGAAACAGCTTAGCTGCTGAGTTCACTTTAGAAGGAAAATATATTAGCCCACATGGATATCTATTCCAACAAGGCCATTAGACCACAAGGTGGAGGAACATAAATAGGCCATTCAGCCCATTGAGTATTTTCTGCCATTCAGTGAGAGCATGACCGATCTGATTATCCTCAATTTCACTTCATTGGCTTTTCCTGTTACTCTTAATTCCTTTACTGACTGAAAATTTGCCATTTTCAGACTTATTAAACTTAATGACCTAACCTTGATAACTCTTTGGGGTAAAGAATTTCACAGATTCCTTTTGAGAGAAGAAATTCCTCCTCATCTTTGTCCTAATTGCCCTCAGATCCAAGACTCTACCACCTAGAGAATCAACCGCTTCCTATCTACCCTAAGAAGGCCGTAAACACCTTATATGT
The DNA here is from genome assembly GCF_020745735.1 of Hemiscyllium ocellatum. Lineage (NCBI taxonomy): Eukaryota > Metazoa > Chordata > Chondrichthyes > Orectolobiformes > Hemiscylliidae > Hemiscyllium > Hemiscyllium ocellatum. Next base: position 60,075,634 of record NC_083407.1, on the reverse strand, counting down.
TTCAATAAGTTAATCGCTCATTCTTCTAAATTCCAGTGAGTACAGGCTGAACCTACTCAACCTGCCTTCGTAAGATATTAGCATGGGTTTCTGGACTCATGAAATCAAATGAAATTACCATTATGCTACAGCTTTCCTCCATAATATATTTTAAAAATGTAAAGATGGAATAGTTTTAACCCAGAAAGAATACTATCAACCCTGTGTGAGTTATTATTCCATATCAGAGATACCTCCTTTAATCCCATTACTTTACTTTGTCTACATGTAAACATTAATATTTCTCTTGTGTACTTTCCTTTTCTCAACTGTTATGCCATTCAGTTTTCTTGAGCATTGTTAAAAATGCACAGGTTGTATTGTTTGCAAAGCTGTTCTATAGACAGTGCGCTTTTGAAAGTTTCTGAAGTTTAATGATCTGTAACTGATCAACAAACATCCATATAATAGTCAACTCCAGAATTTATCTAATTGCAACAATAACTTATATCAGAAAACAGTTGTGTTCTGAAATTTCCCAAAGCATTATAATGCACAAGTGAACCCTTGTGTTATCAGCAAATACTGGGCTCATATGTTAAATGGGGCAAGGATGAGGAATTGGGAGACCTTGTAAGAACTGCGGACTACAGAAATAATTTGTAAAGTAAAGTAATATAGGGTTGGGACTGAAATAGAGAGAGCCGGCAGGCAACAGGACAACGGGAAAATGTCAGCTGAGATGATTTGTCTTCAAGAAATGGAGTCTGAAATCGCCTTTATTCTCCAGAGTTCTAGATAGTGTATTAAGTGAAGTATCCAAAGACTAATGATTTCTTTCGATACAAAATTTCAGGACAAATAATAGTTTTCACAATAATATGTTTGTGCCAAGTCATTGTACTATTTAAAATAAATATAAATTTAAGTTTTGCTTTGAAATATAGTTGGTAATCTGTATTGAACTATTTTTCCTTATATAGTTGAACTTGTAAAGATTAGTTCTTTTATCAAATGTTTAATACTCATTATGGTTAAGAAAACATAAATTTGTTTCAGGCTATTACCTTATAGCTAGCAAAGAAAATAATTTTTTGTGTAATCAGTTTGAGTAGAATCAGAAACCCAGACACCAGAAGTGATAAAGAAAGCAGCTTAACTCTCTGCATTACCCTGGCCTTTAAATTAAATGATTAATATAGTGATGTAGTAAATCTATGTATGAATAGCCATTTTCTGAGGGTACATTGCTGATCATGAGCTTTGCATTGCCGCAACACATTTCAAACAATCGTGACTGTGTTGACTGACATGCATTAGCAAAAGCTGAAACACCCTATTACCAACATGCTCAAGCAATTGTCCTCAAGGTTTGGGAAGCCTCTGATGTTTTCTGAAATCATCTCCAAAATAGAGATTAAACCAGTCATGTCAGTTTACTTGCCAATATTTTTTTACACATCAAAATAAAAGTTTTCTAAATCCATCCTTCATTTTGTTCTCTTATTAGATTAAGGAAAGTGATCACATAAAAATAGAGAATACAGACATCAGCAGTAAGCTAATCATCTCTTCAGCTAAGCATGAAGACTGTGGCTGTTACAATTTACTTGTAGAAAATAAGTTCGGAAGCAAACAAGTTCAAGTTAACCTCACAGTTGTCGGTAAGTTGTTTAAGTCATCGTTGATACTTTGCTCAATGTGTAATTTGAGCAAAATCATTGCTTGTTAAGATGTTTTTGAATTAATTAATACTCATTTACTCAGAAAACTGTTGGGATATATATGTAAGAGTGATTTGCTTCAACCCTTATTTTAAGAAAAGGCATCCTTCTTCCAAATTATTGCTATGACAGAGCAATCTTTGCACTGTTTTACAGTTAGATGCTAAGTACTTGTATCAAGCAAGATTTGTAGAATCATCTGTATTCATTGTTCTAAAAAATCTTGTTAAACAAAGCAATCTAACTAACCAAAAGACAATATTGGATTTAATCTTATCACTCAAAACTGGATGGTTTGGTGTTACAATGAGGTTAAAATGGCAAAGTCTGGAACAAGACTCACTCCATCTCAAACCTGCCCACTTCCAATGTTATGGAGATGGAACAAGGTTTGGGTGTCTTAGTCACTCTTTATTAACCCTTGGTGACAATGCTTCAAGTCTTCTGGTCTTTGAATCATTGGAGAACTGAGATATGTTGGAAGATACATTTGAGGAAGTCAGTACTTAGATCTTTTCATGGGTATTGACTGGGAAGTTTAAACTTCTATTAGATCGTTCCTCTCTGTCCATGCCCTCCACAAATGTCTCTGACTCTATGTTACTGTTGAAGACTTCTGACAGTTCCAAGGTCCCTTCGTGGATAATTATCCAGGAAACTTTGGACAGAGTAGGTCCTAGTCTAACATCCGAGTTAATCCCTAACAATGTCCTCCAGCCATACCTTGAAGCTCCTGTCCTGACCTGGGATGACCACCCCCATAACCCAGCTGGACTTTCCCTACCTGAAAACCTGAACATCCTCCCCACCAGACTTGACAACATGTCTGAACAACTAACCTCCTCCACTCCATCAGACTTAACCAGCTACCACTCAACTACACACTGGCTCAATTACCATGCATCTACCCTCCACTCCTATCCAACTACACCCCACTCCACCCACTTGACTACTCCCCCAAGTGGACCCAGCTACCTTTAACTGAACATAGAGTCATACAGCACAGAAACAGATCCTTCAGTCCAACCAGTCCATGCCGAATATAATCCCAAACTAAACTAGTTCCGCCTGCCTGCTCTACTCCCCATCAAACCTAATCCCCACCCAAATGACTACACACACCCTCATCTCACTAATCAATGCACCTCACCACTTTACCCAGCACACCCACCTGCCCATCTTACCCTCTCACCAAGCCACCTTTCCCAGCATATCCACTCACCTCACCCACCTACCCGACTTATCCTCTCATCTCATCACCTTACCCAACATACCCACTCACCTCACTCACCTACCTATCTTACCCTCTCACCTCATCCACCTTACCCAATATACCCACTCACCTCATCCACCTACCCATCACACCCTCTTGCCCGGTTCACCATTCAGCCATTCACTCATATTAATGGAAATAGTGAACCTTTAAATACAGTTAGTGCTGGAAGGAGAAAACATAACCTCCTGATCTACTTAATTCAAGTGAAATTCCCCAGGGGACATTGTGCTATGTGTCTCTGTGATAGTCAGGATCTGAAGATGGCTGATGTGCAGCAGTTTCCAGACCCCTGGCCACCCAGAGAGCCTCTACACTAGACAGGCACATTTACAATTTCCTTCTCACTTCCCAGTAAACCAATCTATTCTAATTGGCTTTGTCCTGATAAAGCAGGCTCCCCACCGAAAAGACCTCTGGAAAAGAGCCCCACTGAAAAATATTTAAAAGAACCTGCTAGTTAAATTCTGAAGGACTTCTGGGAACTCAATTCTTCCTCCCAGACTAAACTCTCTCAGGCTAGGTGGCTTCCAGTTTCCCCAAGTTTTCCACCAGAGAGTAAAAACTCATCTTAGTTTATCTTTCATTCATAGAATTGGTTTCAGATCATGACTGTGCAGAGGAACAGCAGTGAAGAGAAGTATAAAAGTGAAGGAAGAAGGGCATCAAAATAAGGAAATGACAAAAAGAGTCAGGAGGGCTTTTCAGAACTTTTTAATGTTTCCTGGTACTACTTCACAAAGCTATTTCTGGATTTTCATGATGAAGAAAGACATGTTCTTTCATGGCCAGGAGTGGAGTAAGGTTGATGATGGGCAGAAGCAGGTGGGCTAGGAGTACATGGTCAGGTACAGGTCAAGCAGCATGGCAAGAATATTGGGGGTTGTGGGGGCGGGGGGGGGGGTTGTGGGGAGGTCAGGGTTGACATGTGGGACAGGGTCACAGCTAGTACACTTGTCCCATCCTCTGGGTCATGCAATTTTTCTATCCTTCTCTCTTTTCCTGTCACAGTTTCTCTCACAGTTGCTGCCATTTTCTTTGCCATGGGCACACATTCATATCTATCTCCCCATGTATAATTCACTTTCACTCTTTTAGCTTTAGTCTTTCTCTCTTTCTTTCCATATGTCTCACACATTCCTTGTCCCTTTTTTTTTTGATTTAGTTTTCTTTCTGTTTCTCTTCCTTTTCAAAATCATAGGAGAATGGAGGCAATGCAGCCAAGGCCATGGTTTAGAGATTGTGAATAGCAGAGCAAATGTCACCATGACTATTACCTTTTGATCTGAATAGTAAAAGGGGTTCATACAATGCCACGAGTTGATAGGGTTACACAATACAGACAGATAATGGAGTCTATCCAGGGCGATAGTATAATATGAAACAGATTCCATCTCAGTCATGACCACTTTTTAATTTAATTTAATTTGAAAAGAAACAAAAAAGGCTCAGAAAGTAAATTTGAAAAAATCTCTGTTTGCATAGTCTGCTTCCATTAATCCTTTTGATGGAGTCTGTACCTAGAACATTTAGTAACATGCTCAGCACTTTCTAGTGTGATATGTATTTGATGTATCTGGTTAACTAGTTTGTTCAACTTTATTCTTTATAAATATAACTGATTATGTTTTATTGTAAGATTGTTAAAACATTTCTAAAGCCCTCGTTTGCTGTTCAAATAACAGAGATGCTTCCACAAAGTGATTGTCCTATAAAAAGTAAAATGCTTAAAACACTCTTACAGAAACATTGAAAATTAGTAGCTGTATGGCTTTTCCTGTTGGAGGGAAACTTCAATTATAGCCTTTTATGGTTTCAGTTTCTTCAAATGATTTATTTAAAAAGAATGGTGCTGTCAATAGTCTCAACATGGATTTTATCCAAGTTGGCTTGTTGATTGCTAAGTGCTTTGGTGGCTGTGAAACCGAGGAGGAGAGTTGAATTAGTGGGTGTCTGTTCTTCATCTGTCACTCAGGCATCTAAACATCTAATTGTATATTTCTTATAAAAATGCAGGAAATGCAGTTCTCTAAATAAAATCTATAATAGTTTAGCAACAACTTTTGCCATCAAAGTATGGATTTATATATTTTTGGCATTGTTTTACAGCACCAAAGTAAAAATTGCCCACAAAATTGCAGGAATGAGGAATCCCACAGCAAGCACGGTGTGCTAAATATTTTGCCACACCCTTTAGCTCCATGGGCTAATAACTGCACAGGGAGGTCAAAGAGGCATCTGGCACCATCGGTGGATAATTGTAGCAACAACCTTACCATTTTAACCAACAAAATTCAAGAATAAAAGAACAAAGGAATAATGGAGAAGGAAATAGGGTTATTATAGTTAATAGAGAAATGAAGAGATGGAAAGAAAGTTGAATAAAGGAAGAAAGTGAGCTATTATTTTCCCAACAAATTATTAGCTGACATGATACAGTTGACGATTGGATTCCCAAACAGATGATCACAAGTTACATCCAAAGTTTCAAATAACATTAGAATCTATCTACTCTCATTGATTGAATTTAGTTGATTTTCAAATGGTCCAATAACAGGAGTCTTGTGAAGTAAGGAAGCGAGGAAATAATTTCACCCTGGAGAAAACTGGTTTCAGTTGGTCAGATAGTGCAGTATTGCTAGTGACTCTTATAAGGTCCGTGACCTCAATTAGATTGCTTTCTTAGCAAAATGAGATATTACTTTATGGTTGCGAGGAATAAGCCTGAGATGATATTAGTTGGAGACTGAAATTCTGTCTTTATCATGTGCATGCTTTAGATTTTAGTTGCTGTCAAGAAGAGAAATGGGTGCAGTAAAGGAGACAGACCTTGGGGAGGATTTTGAGAAGTTTCAGTCGAGACAGATTGGCAAATGTTCACCAGAGCTGAAAATGTGTTGCTGGAACAACGCAGCAGGTCAGGCAGCATCCAAGGAACAGGAGAATCGACGTTTCAGGCATAAGCCCTTCTTCAGGAATAGGAAAGTGTGTCCAGCAGGCTAAGGTAAAAGGTAGGGAGGAGGGACTTGGGGGAGGGGTGTTGGAGATGTGATAGGTGGAAGGAGGTCAAGGTGAGGGTGATAGACCGGAGTGGGGTGGGGGCAGAGAGGTCAGGAAGAAGATTGCAGGTTAGGAGGGCGGTGCTGAGTTCGAGGGTTGGGACTGAGACAAGGTGAGGGGAGGGGAAATGAGGAAACTGGAGAAATCTGAGTTCATCCCTTGTGGTTGGAGGGTTCCTAGGTGGAAGATGAGGTGCTCTTCCTCCAACCGTCGTGTTGCTATGGAAGAGCGATGGAGGAGTCCAAGGACCTGCATGTGCTTGGTGGAGTGGGAGGAGGAGTTGAAGTGTTGAGCCACGGGGTGGTTGGTTTGGTTGGTTCGGGTGTCCCAGAGGTGCTCTCTGAAACGTTCCACAAGTTACATTTTCAGCTCTGATCTCCAGTATCTGCAGTCCTCACTTTCTTCTCGAAAACATTCACCAGAGTCAAAGAGGTGTGGCTGACAGAAAAATCTCCATGGAGATTCAATACTATAGGCCCAGTGAAACCTTTGCCTGCTGAAAACAGATATTCATTCGAACATTGGCATATAGAGGATCCAATCTGCTAAAGTAAGGGTTTTTCAGTTCTAGAAGGGACTGATAGTCTTGCAGAGATGGATCTATATCTTATTTGGGTCAACTTTGTTCCCATGAAGCATTAGAGCAGCATGGAGCACCTCACATTCCAATCCGGCTGTGGGCTGACACTGACTCCAGTTTATCCAGCCATATTCAAGACCCCCTTCCACAATTTGTATGAAATCCTATAGGCAGCCAATTATTCTGCTGCATTCATATGGCTTTCTTATTATTTTGACCCCATAGTTTATTGTAAAATCAAATGAACGTGATAGAAGCATGGATGGCATCTGTATAGAATGAGTTGTACTGTTAATATGTGAATAATTTAATATAATTTGATTGCTTTTGGAAGAGGACAATATACATTTAATAGAATAGTTCCAAAGATGAGGGATTGTAATTACATACATAAAGTTGAGAAGTTTAGGTTGTTCTTCTGAGAGGTGAAGGGGAGAGTTGATTCATGTGTTTAAAATCACAAAGGATTCTGATCTTGTAAAAAAATTAGATTGGGGCCAGTTAACCTTAACGTAGTGTGATGCTGAATAAGTCCAGCAGTCTGGGTACCAGCTGAAATAATTTTTGTGAATTGAGGTAATTCAGGTTATTACTGTCTCCTTTCCTTGTCCCAGGGTCATATCATCATTAGTAACCCTTGGACAATGAAACACAATATGAAAGAATGAGAGAAAAGCACAACTCTCCCTAATAACTTGGAGTCAGATTGGCAAAGGAACCAGAGGTGGCATCAGGAAAGATGTTCATCAATCAGTTGTTCAGAGATGGAATGCACTATCTGATAGGATTCAATAGTAGCCTTTGAAAGGCAATTGGGCTAATAGAGAAAGAGAAAGAAATGCAAGATCTAGTCAAAGTGTAATTGAGTGAAAACTGAAAATTCAGACACGATGGGCCAAATTACTGTTCTGTTTTAATAATCCACAGAATCGTGAAATAAATGATGAGCCCTCCAGTTAGAAAGAATGGTGGTGGTTAACAAAGGAAACAATGACACTGAGAAATTTGGAGGAGTATGTAGTAAGGACACAGAGTTACAAAATGGAAATCATGTAATATAGTAGCCTTATTTTTAATGAGCAGAAGTCTGGGCAGTACAGTGGCTCAGTGGTCAGCACTGCTGCTTCACAGCATGACGGACCTGGGTTTGATTCCAACCTCGGGCGACTGTCTGCGTGGAGTTTGCACATTCTCCCCCTGTCTGCGTGGGATTCCTCTGGATGCTCCAATTTCCTCCTGCAGTCCAGAGATGTGCAGGTTAGGTGAATTACCCATAGTGCTCAATAATGTATTAGTTAGGGGAAGGGGTTTGGGTGGGATACTCTTTAGAGGGTCAGTGTGGACTTGTTAAGGCTGAAAGGCCTGTTTCCACACAATAGGGATTCTGTTATCTATTCTAACAATATATTATATGGAATGGTAGGGCTCTGAGTGGTGTTGTCCAGCAGAGAGACTTAGGGGCTCAGGTACAGAATGTTTTGAATGCTTGCATCATAGGAGACAGCGTGGTTAAGAAGGTATTTAGCACGCTTGCCTTTATTGCTCGGATCATTGAGTATAGGAGTTGGGACATTATGCTGAGGTTGTACAGGACATTGTGAGTCCACGTTTGGAGTATGGTGTACGGATCTGGTCGCCCTGTCATTGGGAGGATATTATTAAATTGGACAAGTTTAGAAAAGATTTACCAGGGTGTTATTGGAACCGGTCGGTTTGCATTATAAAAATAGGCTGGGACTTTTTCACTGGAGCATAGGAGATTAAGGGGTGACCTTATGGACATTTATAAAATCATGAGGGGCATGGATAAGGTGAATAGTAAAGATCTTTTCCCTAGGGTGAGGGGGTTGAAAATTAAGAGGCATGTTTTGAAGGTGGGAGCAAAATATTTTCAGAAGAATATTTTACACAGAGAGCAGATAGTGGGTGGAATGAACTGCCCGAGGAAATGATAGATGTAGGTATTGATGTAACATTTAAAAGACATTTGGAGAAGTACTTGAATTGGAAAGTTTGAAGGGATATGGGCCAAACACAGGGGACTAGTTTAGTTTGGAAAATCAGGTCGACATGGACAAGGAGGACTGAAGGGTCTATTTCCATGCTGTACGACTGTATGACATTATGACTGACAATACTTAAAAAGAGATTTGAATTCCCAGTGATGGATTCAAAAGCACACTTGACAAGACTATAGGTTTTAAGATTTTCACTTAATGAACAAGCAAGAAACAGATGCTGCAGTCAACTATATGGTCTATCTATCCTGCTGTTCAATTCAGTATGTTTACTGCTGACCTTTGGATTCAATTTCACTTTCCCACCCACTGCCAATATCCCTTGTTTTATGGAGAGACCAATAAACACATCTGCCTCAGTTTTCAATGTATTTAATGAGCAAGAATTCACAATTTTGTGCATTAGGAAGTTCCAAAGATTTGCAACCCTTTAAGCAAGACAATCTTTGCTCATCTCAGTCCTAATGATTGGACTCGTATCCTGAGGCTGTGCCCCCTTGTTTCAGTTTTCCTGACCAGTGGAAACAACCACACAGTATCCAACCTAACAACACCCATCAGTCTAATAGAGTCTTAGAATCATACAGCACTGAAACAGACCCTTTGTTCCAACTAATCCATGCCAACCATGTTCGCAAACTAAACTAGTCCCACTTACCACCCCACCAGCTTCCACATCCAAAGGATCATAAACTGCCATTTCTTTCCCTCCCCTCCTCCATCAGTATTCCACAGGGACCATTCTTTCCAGGAAACCTAGTCCACTCCCAGTGCCACTTCACACTGTGGTACCTTCAGAAGGTGCTGCAGAAGGTACAACACTTGCCTGTTTACTTCCTCCTTCCTCACTATCCAAGACGCCAGACACACCTTCCAGGTGAAGTGGAATTTACCTGCTCTTCATTCAATCTAATCCATTCGATTCGCTACTCGCAATGTGGTCTCCTGCTACCTTGGTGAGACAAAACACATACTGGGTGACTGCTTTGTGAAGCACCTCCACTCTATCCATAAAAATGTTCCTGAGCTTCCAGTTGCCGATCACTTCAATATACCACCATGCTCCAATGCCAACATTTCTGTCTCAGACCAGCCTCAGTAGTCCAGTAAAGCTCAACGCAAGCTGGAGTTGTTGTAACATCTTATCTTCCACTTAGGCACTTTACAATACTTAACACTCAACATTGAGTTTCACTGTATCAGAGTGTGAATACTTTCCTCCAAGCTTTTATATATATATATATATTATATATATATATATATATATATATATATATAAACTCTCTCTCTCTCTCTTTCTCTCTCTCATTCCTCCAGCTTGGCCATCTCCTAGTTTACTATTAGCAATCCCTTTCTCTGTTTCCTTCGTTCGCTCTGGGCACCATCTCTATCTACTTGGCTCACTCCTTTCACCCCCATTATCAGCATAAATATCATATTTCCCAGCCACTTGTAGCTCTGATGAAGGGTCACTGGACTCAAATGTTAACTCTGTTTTTCTCTCTCCAGATGCTGCCAGACCTGTTGAGTTTCTCCACCACTTTCTGTTTTTGTTTCAGATTCACAGCGTCAGCAAATCTTTGTTTCATTCTCCTTTTGTAAAACTAGGTTTACTTAGAACATAGAACATTGAAAAGTACAGCACAGAACAGGCCCTTTGGCCCACTGTGTTGTTCCTACACACTGTCAAGAATCCTGTCTTTAATCCTATATTCAGCATTCGAGTTCGACCTCCCAAAATGCATCACTTCGCATTTATCCAGGTTGAACTCCATCTGCCATTACTCAGCCCAGCTCTGCATTTTGTCTATGTCGCACTGCAACCTGCAGTAGCCCTCGATACTATTGACGATACCTCCAACCTTTGTGTCATCTGCTGACTTACTAACCCACCCCTCAACCTCCTCATCCAAGTCATTTATAAAAACTACAAAGAGCTGAGGCTCAAGAACAGAGCCCTGTGCGAACCCACTCAACACAGACCTCCAGGCAGAATACTTTCCATCTACAACCACTCTCTGCCTTCTGTCAGCCAGCCAATTCTGAATCCAGATAGCCAAATCTTCCTGTATCCCATACTTCCTGACTTTATGAATGAGCCTACCATGGGGAACCCTATCAAATGCCTTGCTGAAGTCCATATAAATCACACCCACTGCTCGACCGTCGTCGACCTGTCTTGACACCTCCTCAAAGAACTCAGTAAGATTTGTGAGGCATGACCTGCCCCTCACAAAGCCATGCTGACTGCCTTTAATCACGCTGTGCTTTGCCAAATAGTCATAAATCCTATCCCTCAGAATTCTTTTCAAAACTTTGCTGACCACAGACATAAGACTGACTGGTCTGTAATTGCCAGGGATTTCCCTGTTACCCTTCTTGAAAAGAGGAACAACATTCGCCTCCTTCCAATCCTTCAGTACGACTCCTGTGGAGAGTGAGGAGGCAAATATCCTCGCTAGCAGCTTAGCAACCTCCTTTCTCATTTCCCAGAGCAGTCTAGGATAAATCTGGGTCTGGCTCTGGAGACTTATCAATCTTAATGTTTGCCAAAATTTCCAGCACATCAGCTTCATCAGTCTTGATCTGGTCAAGACTGTACCCCAGCTCCTCTAAGCTTTCATTTATAACAAGTTCCCTTTCCTTGGTGAAAACCGAAGCAAAAAACTCATTTAGGGCTTCCCCTATCTGCTCAGGCTCCACACATAAGTTCCCTACACTATCCCTGATCAGCTCTACCTTCTCCCTGATCATTCTCTTATTCCTCATGAATGAGTAAAATGCCTTTAGGTTCCCCTTAATCCTTCTTGCAAAGCCTTTTTCATTCCCTCTCCTGGCTCTCCTCAGTCCAATTCTGAGCTCCTTTCTCACAAGCCTGTGATCCTCTGAAGCTGTACTAGATCCTTGCTTCCTTCACCTTACATAAGCTGCCTTCTTCCTTTTGACGAGAAGTTCCTCTTTCTTGTAATCCAAACTTCCTTAACCTTACCCCTTCTTACCTGTCTCAGAGGAACAAATTTGTGCTTCACTTGCAACAACTGCTCCTTAAATAGTCTCCACATATCTGATGTGCCCTTTCTGTGGAACAATTGCTCGCAGTCTGTACCTCTCAACTCCTGTCTGATAGCTTCATAATTTCCTTTTCCCCAATTAAATATCTTCCCTTGGTAATTGCTCCTTTCCCTCTCTAAGGCTATGCTAAATGTGAGGCAGTTGTGATCACTTTCACCAAAGTGCTCTCCCACCACGAGATCTGACACCTGTCCTGGCTCATTGCAGAGCACCAAATCCAAAATGGCCTCTCCCCTCGTTTGTCTGTCTACATTGTGAGTAAGGAAACCCTCCTGAACACACCTGACAAAAATGGCTCCATCCAAACCATCTGCACTAAGGAGGTTTCAGTTGATATTGAGAAAGTTGAAATCACCCACAACAACAACCCTGCTTCTTTTGCATTTTTCCAGAATCTGCTCGCATATGAGATCTTCAATCTCTCTACTGCTATTAGGTGGTCTGTACAAAACCCCCATTGCGGTGGCTGTTCTCTTGTTGTTCCGAACTTCCACCCATATTGACTCAGTAGACAAAACTTCCTCAAATTTCATATCTGTTGCTGTGATGCACTGTCTGATTAGCAATGCTATACCCCCTCCTCTTTTTCCACCCTCCCTGTTCTTTCTAAACATTCTAAACCCTGGAACATCAAGCAACCACTCCTGCCCCTGTGAAACCCACATCTCTGTTATGACCACAACATCTTAGCCCCAAGTACAAATCCATGCTCTAAGTTCGACAGTCTTATTCTGGACCCTCCTTGCATTAAAGCAGATACACTTAAACCGATCCCTTTGTTTCATCATGTGAGAAACCTTCCTAATAGATTTAATATATCCTGTCACTGTACCATCTGCAACAGACCCCCTCTCAGACATGTGGCTCTGATTCCCACCCCCCTGCCAAACTAGTTTAAACCCTCCTGAATCACACGAGCAAATCTCCCACCCAGGACATTTGTGCCCCTCCAGTTCAGGTGCAACCCATCCTTCATGTACACTTTCCCCAGATGTATCCCAATGGTCAAGGTATGTGAAGCCCTCCTTCCTGCACCAGCCTCCCAACCACATGTTAAGCTGCAGTTGTGCTGCTCTTCAGCTTCCAACCTGACTCTCTGTAGTCACTTTTCAGATCCGCAATCCCTTTCCTGGCTATATCATTGGTGCCAATATGTACCACGATTTCTGGCTGCTTACCCTCCTCCTTCAGAATCCTGCAAACCCAATCGGCGACATCCCAGACCCTGGCACCAGGGAGGCAACATACCTTCCGGGAGTCCTGTTCCTGACCACAAAATCTCCTGTCAATCCATCTAATTATTGAGTCCCCTACCACCAGTGCTTTTCTATTCTCCCTCCTTGTGGTAAAAATTGAGGTCTGCAAATGCTGGAGATCAGAGCTGAAAATGTGTTGCTGGTTAAAGCGCAGCAGGTCGGGTAGCATCCAAGGAACAGGAAATTCGACGTTTCGGGCAAAAGCCCTGATGAAGGGCTTTTGCCCGAAACGTCAAATTTCCTGTTCCTTGGATGCTGCCTGACCTGCTGCGCTTTAACCAGCAACACATTTTCAGCGCTATTCTCCTCCCTTCCCTTCTGAGCCACAGTGCCAGGCTCAGTGCCAGAGACCTGACAACTATGGCTTTCCCCTGGTAGGCTGTCCCCACCAGCAGTATCCAAAATGGTATACTTATTGCTGAGGGGAACAGCCACAAGGGATCCCTACTCTGATCATTGGTTCCCCTTCCTCCCCCTGACAGTAACCCAGCTGTCCTTATCCTGTGTCTGGGGAGTGACCACCTTCCTGTACATCCTCTCAATTTCTCCCTCAGCCTCCCGCACGATCTGTAGTTCATCCAGCTGCAGCTCCAGTTCCCTAACTTGATTTTGGAGTTGGGTGCACTTCCCGCAGATGTAGTCAGCAGAGACATGTGAAGTGTCTCTCACCTGCCATATTCTGCAGGAGGAACATGTAACTGCCCTAACATCCATATCCCGCTACTCTGAGCTACTTATTCTAACCAACCACACTTTTAGTGCCTTGTTAGGGCTTCCTTATTAATAGATTCTAACATTTTTCAAAAAAGCAACATTCACTAAACGTTGCTTACTTAGCAACTAATACAGTAAACTACAGAAAATTTAAGCACCTTTTAACTTCACAGAACTGGAAACCCCACCATGTGTATATACATTACACCACACTCTGAAGCATTGTAGTGTTTACAGGTTCCAGTCCAAAGTTACTCCCAGCCTCTAACAGGCTTGCTTATTTTTATTTCACTAATTCACAAAATCTAGTTTTCTTAGAAAGGAATTCCCCTAATCTTCTGAGAATCCTCAAACAGATCATTTGCAGAATTCCTGGCTCCTAACTACACCAGGGAAAATTTTCCAGTGTCCTTAAAAATCTAGTTTCTGTTTTTTCAACCAGAGAACAAGGTTCCACCCACACTCTGCTGGTAGCCATCAGAGAAAGTCTTTTTACTGCTGTTTCCTTGAGTCTTTCTCTTTGACTCTTTCTCTATCTCACTGTCTGTCCAGGGTTTCCCTGTCAGAACATTTCTCTGCACCAAAGCCAGATGTTCTTTTCTTTCTGTCCGATGTGAAGGCTGGCAATTGGGATACAATAGGAATTGTGCCATATCCCTGATGCCCATGATAACCAGGCCACATAGGCTTTATGTCAAATAGAACTGGTAAGAAATTATATGCCCTTCTCCGTTATTCTATTTTATTTTGAATTACAGGAGATAGATTAAAACATAGCCTTATCTCTTAAAATGGCCACCCAAGTGGACAAGGTTGTTAAGAAAGCATATGGTGTTTTGGCTTTCACTAACAGGGGGGTTGAGTTTAAGAGTCATGAGATCTTGTTGCAGCTTTATAAAACTTTAGTTAGACTGCACTTGGAATATTGCATCCAGTTCTGGTCGCCCTATTATAGGAAAGATGTGGATGCTTTGGAGAGGGTTCAGAGGATGTTTACCAGGATGCTGCCTGGACTGGAGGGCTTATCTTATGAGGAGAGGTTGACTGAGCTCGGACTTTTTTCATTGGCGAAAAGGAGGAGGTATGGGGACCTATTTGAGGTATACAAGATAATGAGAGGCATAGATAGTGTCGATAGCCAGAGACTATTTCCCAGAGCAGAAGTGGCTAACATGAGGGGTCATAGTTTTAAGCTGGTTGGAGGAAAGTATAGAGGGGATGTCAGAGGCGGGTTCTTTACACAGAGAGTTGTGAGAGCATGGAATGCATTGCCACCAGCAGTTGTGGAAGCAAGGTCATTGGGGACATTTAAGAGACTGCTGGACATACATATGGTCACAGAAATTTGAGGGTGCATACATGAGGATCAATGGTCAGCACAACATCGTGGTCTGAAGGGCTTGTTCTGTGCTATACTGTTCTATGTTCTATGTTCTATAGCCACCTTATTATCCCATGTACAAGGGCGAGAATTAAAAATCCACTTTGGATCCACTTGGACATTCAGAAATTGTGAACTCACTTCAGAAAATAAGCAGACACTATATTGGCAGTGAAGTGGTGAAATGGATCTAATCTTGCAGGCTGGTAGGAAACAGAAATGCGGAGAGTATGCTTCTGTTTATACTGCGTCCTTTCTGTGACCTGATTGTTTATGGCCACTTATAAATTGCGAACATCCATCTGCATTTGGTGTTTTTCATGTCAGTAGTCCTGTACATTAGAACAATGGCATGCAAACTTTGACATACAACCAAATTTGTATTAAAATTAAACACTGATTCATTTGAGGCTTTCATAGCCAACAATGCTAGACTAATCCTCTTTAAAAAGAGGTATCAAGGCTTAAATCCAAAAGCTACCAATGTGCCCACCCGAGTGGCAGAGAAAGCAAAACATTTTGCCTCAGAATCCTAAAATTAGGATTGGACAAACACCTTGAAATTAAATCATTCATTCAATTCAACCACTTAATAAAGCAGCGTGGTTAAATCTGATCTTTCCCAATCTTGAGATTTTGCTTGAATCTCAGCAAATGCCATCCAAAAGAATTACAGTTCCCGCAACTGCAGATATGTTGAATACTTTAAAAAAGATACACAATTTCAACTCGCATGTGATGGATTAGAATTTATTCTTAAATTCCATGACACATAACAAGCTAGATGTAACTGACACCAATTACACATCTTAGTTAGAATGCCATGATGGAGCAATTGGAGTGGAAATTAGAATCTGCCAAAGACACAGAAGAAAGTGCTTCATTGCCTTCATCGTAAGTTCATGAGTCATAGGGAATCAATTTCCTTCAGATTTCCAGACCAAATCTGCCTTTTAGGCATCATCATTTGAACAGGAATGAAAACAAAATTTTGCTGTTTTTGGTGGTGTGAAAAATATGACCACTAAGTATTTTTCTCTCTTTATCAGTGTAAATATCTTCTTACAAATATTCGTTCCTTGGATTTTTATCTGTTACAAAATGGTATAATTATAGATGCTAGTCTTTGAGATAGGGATGCAGTAAAGATAGCCAAACAGTCTTTCTTCATTCAAGTTTGTTATTTTTATGTAGAAATAAAATTCAGCACAAGAAAATGAGACAAACAGCCTGTGGTTTCTACTCTATGAAACCCTCATTGGAGGAATTAAGAAGAGGGGAGAAAAGAAACAGATTGTGGGTTTGGGCATTTTGTCAACTATTCTTCAGTGATGTCACAAAGTATCAGGGATAAGGGAGAAGTGACTCTGAGGCAATAGGCAGGAGGAGAGAATGCAAGGTCTGAGCAACCAGTTCTTGGATTTGAATGCTATTCTAAAATCTAGAATAAGAAAATTCTTCTCAGGATGTAACATTACCAGAAAAACAGACAATTGTTAACTTAAAATGCAAACAAACAAGGTTTATTAGCCAATAAAGATTAATACTTAACATTTCAATAGTCAAACGTAGAACTGTATCAGATTGTCTTTGCCAACAGGATTTCTGCAGTCTTCTTGGTTCTTTCAGTCATTGGCTCATGCCATCCTTCAAGCTTCTAGTTTAGCCACTTTGATGCACATCTCATTTGCAGTTTTAAGACTACAACTTTAGTGGATCCTTTCTTGACCCACAACTTCCCAATTGACCTACATGTGACACAGTTGATTGCTGCTGTGTACTGTACTGGTTGTCTCTCTGGTTCAGACTGTTTTCTCAAACTGTTAGCTGATAATACTGGATTTTCATTCTGATCTCTACCATCGATTTTACAGTAATCCTCAACATGTGACAGTTGCCTTTGTTATGACTGAGTTCTTTTACAAGCCCTCAACCAATGACAAACACATGTTGACTGATAATGTACCACACAAATGCCAACTTTCTAGAAAACTTTTATAACTGTCTCCAAACTCTCCCTCCCAATAAATTTCTCCCTGCAAAGGCTATCATTTGACAAGTGCAAAAGTCCTCAGTAAGTTTATCTATTTTATATTCATTTTGCAGGTAGCCTTTACAACCTTTACCTAAGCACGTGCAACTAAGTCAATGTAGATAACAGATTCTAACCAAATATTTGTACCTCTTGACCAATAGAAAGAATGCTCCTGGCTTCCTTGCAATAGTCAAGCCCGAGCATTCATTAATTCCAAAGATGAAAGTTTTTTTCTTATGAAGAGAAAGTGAACAGTTTAGACCTATACTCACTAGAATTTGTGTTGCAGACGTTTCATCCCCTATCTAGGTGACATCCTCAGTGCTTGGGAGCCTCCTGTGAAACGCTTCTGTGATGTTTCCTCCAGCATTTATAGTGATTTGTACCTGCCACTTCCAGTTGTCAGTTCCAGCTGTCCGCTGCAGTGGCCGGTATATTGAGTCCAGGTCGATGTGCTTATTGATTGAATCTGTGGATGAATGCCATGCCTCTAGGAATTCCCTGGCTGTTCTCTGTTTGGCTTATCCTATAATCGTAGTATTGTCCCAGTCGAACTCATGTTGCTTGTCATCTGACTGTGTGGCTACTAAGGATAGCTGGCCATGTAGTTTCATACGTAAAAACAATGACTGCAGATGCTGGAAACCAGATTCTGGATCAGTGGGGCTGGAAGAGCACAGCAGTTCAGGCAGCATCCAACAAGCACCGAAATCGACGTTTCGGGCAAAAGCCCTTCATCAAGAATAAAGGCAGTGAGCCTGAAGTGTGGAGAGTTAAGCTAGGGGAGGGTGGGGTGGGGAGAGAGTAACATAGAGTACAATGGGTGAGTGGGGGAGGGGATGAAGGTGATAGGTCAGGGAGGAGAGGGTGGAGTGGATAGGTGGAAAAGGAGACCGGCAGGTAGGACAAGTCCGGACAAGTCATGGGGACAGTGCTGAGCTAGAAGTTTGGAACTCGGGTGAGGTGGGGGAAGGGGAAATGAGAAAGCTGTTGAAGTCCACATTGATGCCCTGGGATTGAAGTGTTCCGAGGCGGAAGATGAGGCATTCTTCCTCCAGGCATCTGGTGGTGAGGGAGCGGCGGTGAAGGAGGCCCAGGACCTCCATGTCCTCGGCAGAGTGGGAGGGGGAGTTAAAATGTTGGGCCACGGGGCGGTGTGGTTGATTGGTGCGGGGTCTCAGAGAGGTTCCCTAAAGTGCTCTGCTAGGAGGTGCCCAGTCTCCCCAATGTAGAGGAGACCGCATCAGGAGCAATGGATACAATAAATGATGAGGTGTGGCCACAGGTTTTACAGTTCCTGTGGTGGCAGGGGAAAGTGCCAGGATGGGAGGGTGGGTTGTAGGGGGGCGTGGATCTGACCAGGTAGTCACGGAGGCAACGGTCTTTGCGGAAGGTGGAAAGGGGTGGGGAGGGTGGTGGAGTCTTTTTGGAGGTGGTGGAAATGCCGGCGGATGATTTGGTTTATGCAAAGGTTTGTCGGGTGGAAGGTGAGCACCAGGGGTTTCCTACCATCAAGCCAATTGTGTATCCAATCTGCCAGCTCCCCCTGGAATCCATGCAATCCAACCTTCCAGAGCAGCCTACCATGTGGAGCCTTATCAAAGGTCTTGCTAAAATCTGTATCCACTATGTCTGCTGCCCTGCCCTCATCAACCTTCCTAGTTACTTCATCATAGAATTCTAACAAATTTGTGAGGCATAATCTCCCATGCACAAAGCCGTGCTGAGTACTCCTAAACAATTCCTGTCTTTCCTAATGCGTGTATATCTTATCTCAGAATCTTCTCAAGTAACTTACCCACCATAGATGTTCGGCTTACTGGTCTGTAGTTCCCAGATTTTTCTTTGCAGCCCTTCTTGATAAGGGCACAACATTCGCTACTCTCTAGCCTTCTAGGAACTCACCCGTGGCTAACGAAGATACAAAAATACCAGCCAGGGCCCCTGCAATTTCTTCTCTAGCCTCTTGTAGTGTTCTTGAATATATCTGGTCAGTACCAGGAGATTTATCCACCTTCATACATTCTAATACATCCAACACCTCCGCTACTGTGATTTGGACTGTCCCCAAGATATCACCACTTGCTTCTCCAAGTTTTGACGTCTTCACGTCTTCATTGCCTTTGTTGCTTTCCCAATTCCCGAAACCTCTCTAGTTTTTCCTTCTTTACATCTTTTAATCTGAAGTGGTCGTGTGTGCCCAAGGTTTTGATCATGTATTCTAATCTCTCATGAGATGTCAGACTTTGTTTTATAAAGTTTGAGTTTTATTACATTAAAGGCACCACATATATGTGTTGTTAAATTGTTGATTAAGTAATTTGAGAAGTGTAGTACACAGCAAGTGCACATATTGGGGAATAGGATGGACAGGATCCTGACTGGAACGACAGGCCA
The DNA here is from genome assembly GCF_020745735.1 of Hemiscyllium ocellatum. Lineage (NCBI taxonomy): Eukaryota > Metazoa > Chordata > Chondrichthyes > Orectolobiformes > Hemiscylliidae > Hemiscyllium > Hemiscyllium ocellatum. The sequence goes on along the minus strand of NC_083407.1, from coordinate 60,056,145 downwards.
TTGTTTTCTGGCAATCCTCACCAGAAAATGGCTCCTTACACAAAATATCCCACAAATCAATAATTCCCATCAATCAGAAAAGAAGAAATCAGCTAAGCAAAAGCAGGGAAGGACAGCAAGAGAAGCAAATTGCACAGTAAGTTGGAAAAATGTAAAAAGAAAAGAGCCACGGAAAGAAAAGACAGAGAGAAAAGCAAAATCAAGGCATACAAGACAGAAACAATAATCTTTAAAATGACAGGCATATAACAAGTTAGCAGCCCTCCAGATCTATTTTGCGCTATCACATTTAGTCAACATTTGTCCATGATGTGCAATGCCATGGAAATTCACTTGATTTATATGTTTTTATTAACAAATTTTAAAGTGATTATATCAAAGAAGATATAATCAGTGATACACAGTATTTTGATGACTTGGAGACAATGGATACTGATAAATTTACCAGAATAATAGTATCTATTTAAGAAGTATTTTTACTGTTTTCTCTTTTTGATTGCAGTACTCTGTTGATTTCATATGAGTAGATTAGCATCATTTTTCACAACCATGGAAAATTCCTTTTCTTGTTTTAATTTGTTATTTTATCTTATTCATTTTTAAAGTTCACTTGCAGCATGTGGGTGTTGCCAGCTGGCCAGAATTTTACTGCCTATCCCTAGCTGCCCTTGAGAAAGTGATGGTAAATGCCTTCTTGAACCATAAGTAGACAAACAATGTATTAGGGAGGAATTTCAGGATTTTGACCCAGAAACAATGAAGGAACAGCGATATACTTCCAGGTCAGGATGATGAGTGGCTTGGAGGGCAACCTATGGGTGGTAGTGTTCGCATAAATTTCCTGGACGTTGTTGTGGGTCTGAAAGGTGCTGTCTAAAGATCTTTGGTGAATTTCTGCAGTGTCTTTCGGTAGATAGCACACACTGCTGTTACTGAGTGTCAGTGGTGAAGGGAGTGGATGCTTGTGGATGTGGTGCCAGTCAAGAGGGATGCTTTATCCTGAATGGTGTCAAGCTTCTTGAGAGTTGTTGGAGCTGCACTCATCCAGGCAAGTGAGGGGTATTCCATCATGCTCCTAGCTTTTGTCTTGGAGATGGTGGACAGGCTTTGGAGAGTCAAGAGATGAGTTACTCTCTGCAGTATTCTAGACTCTGCTCTTGTAGTCACTGTATTTACATGACTTTTTGGTCTGGTTACCCCATTCATAATGGGAAATTCAGTGATAGTAACACCATTGAATGTCAAGTGGCAGTAATTAGATTGTCTCTTATTGGAAATGGCCATTGCCTGGCATTTGTGAGTCGCAAATGTTACTTGCCAATTTTCAGCCCAACCCTGGATATTTTCCAGATCTTGTTGCATTTGAACATGAATTGCTTCACGATCTGAGGAGTCGCAAATGGTGCTGAATATTGTGCAATCATTGGTGAATATCCCTATTTCTGACCTTGTGATGGAAGGAAGGTCATTGATGAAACAGCATCTAAGACCCCATTATTTTTGTATCTAATTCTTCAGCATTTTTAATGTGCCTTCAGAGTAGTACAATATCTTGTTGTCCAGAAATCTAATTGAAAAGGAACTCCAAAGTTGTAAAAGCCTCAATTAATATTTTGTATGTCCACATGGAAATAGCATATAGGGAAGTGAGAAGGAACCAAACTAAATGGAATGTATTGGAGTGTGGGCAGCACAGTGGCACAGTGGTTAGCACTGCTGCCTCACAGCGCCAGAGACCCGGGTTCAATTCCTGCCTCAGGCAACTGACTGTGTGGGTTTCCTCCGGGTGCTCCGGTTTCCTCCCACAGTCCAAAGATGTGCGGGTCAGGTGAATTGGCCATGCAAAATTGCCCGTAGTGTTAGGTCAGGAGTAAATGTATGGGTATGGGTGGGTGGACTTGTTGGGCCGAAGGGCCTGTTTCCACACTGTAAGTAATCTAATCTATTCTAAGCTGATATGTGATAAGTAGTAATTTGGGTTGTTCATGAGCAATGCTGTTTATATCCTTGTTCAACAAATTATGTTGTCTGTTTTTAAAATTTGTTACCATCGTGTAGAAATACAATATGATTTAGGCAACGTGTTTGCCAAATCAGGTTAAAAATGCTTAATCCATTAGGAATGTCTTTTTCAGGCTGTATTTTATAAACATCAAAAGAAATTTCTATTTGTAGACTTATTAATACGTTCATGTGGAAAGTTATTTTCCAATGAAAAATAATACTGTGCTATTTTCTTCTGAGAGTTTTCAAATTCTCCATCTGGGCAGTTGCCAAAAAAAACCACATTAATTGCTTTTGGGAAAACTATGTAATCTTCAAAATGTTGTTCGATGGCTTCATTACCCCAGAGTGAGATAGATGCTAGGGCACCGAGTAAATTTAAGGAGGAGATAGTCAGATTTTTAATTAGTAATGGGTCGAAGGGTTATGGAGAGCAAACAGGAAAGTGGAGTTGAGGCGGAGATGAGATTAGTCATGATTGTATTGAATGACTGTGCAAGCTCAAGAGGATGAATTGCCTATCCATGCTCCTAGTTGTTGTGTTGTTATGTTCTTGTGTTTAATCTTTAAAGGAACAAAATTGTCCAATGCAGGTTCAGATAGGGAGTAGAAAAGGTTGTATCTCTGTGAATATCTGATCTATTTCAGTATCCATTTACATCCACACACTGATACAAAGAGTTTGGAATGTAGAAAGCCTTTTCTTTAGAGAGGTTTATCCTCAGAGAGAGTCATTGATCATTATGGATTGAGTTGGTGAGGAATTTCCGCACCCAGAGGGTTGACAATCTTTCGAATTCTCTAACTCCTAGGACAGTGGTTGCTCAGTTGTTGAGGACACTCAAGGCTGAGATAGATAGATTTCAGATTTTTGGATTCTGGAGAATCAAGGCATTGGGGATCACACATGAAAATGGAATTATGGTTAAAATCAACCGTGATCTTTTGGATTGGTGAAATTGACGTTAAGGTCATGTGGCAATATTCCCACTCTATTTCTTCTGTTATGCAATCAACTATACATTGCACATAATAGGCAGAATGTTGTACTCTCTCTACAGCAAGCTTGGTGGGAGGATCTTTTAATCAGGCAAATGGGAACCCTGCTAAGTAAATGAATCCACCCGAATACAATGACAGGAGGACCCATGTATGGCAGGCCATCTGAATGTAGTCTTGTTGAAAATTCAAACTATTCCCTTTGGCAGGTCCTTTTGATTGTTGTTTTTCATATTTCTGACTTTTAGTTTTAATAGATCTGTTGACAGTTGCAATGAGTTCATCTACTTTTTAACACACTTTTATGCCTGCTTTTTAACAATTCCAAAGGACAACTTACTTCTTCCAAAGCCAAACTTACTTCTCCATAATATGTCCTGGGACCAGATCCAAAAAGGTGTCTTGCATCTCCGAAAAAATACCCCGGCTATCAAAACAAATGAGCCATTGCTAGACCTGCTGTACCAGTTCTAATCTGTCATTATGGACTCCATACCTAGTTGTTTGGGGAGGTGATAGCCTAGTGGTATTATCACTAAACTATTAATCCAAAGATATAATGTCTTGGGGACCAAGGTTCAGGTCCTGCCATGGCAGAGAGCGCTATTTGAATTCAATATGTGTCATAAGGGTCTAATGATGGCCATGAAACCATTGCTAATTGCCACCTGGTTCGCTAATGTCCTTTAGGGAAGGTGATCTGCCACCCTTTTGCGGTCTGGCCTACTCAAAACTCCAGACCCACAGTAATTTGATTACTTCTCAACTGCTCGCTGGGGAAATTAGGGATGGCAAATAAGTACTGGCCTGGCCAGCAGCATCCACATCCCGTGAATGAATTTTAAAAAGTCACCAAAATAATACCTAAGTGGAGGCAGTTGCTGTTTCTAAGGGTAGTTGGCTGTGTGAAATGCCTCTAACATTTTGGGATCAAAAAAGTTACTCTCTGTCATTGCAAAAATCTAGGTCATGGTGCATAAATGGTGTGAATAGTATAAAAGCATCTAAGTGGAAGTTAAATAAGCACGTGAGAGCGAAAGGAACAGTGATATGCTGGGAAGTTAAATGAGACAAAGCTTATATGAAACATAAACCTCACAATGATTGAATAGATTGGCCGTTTAGGGACATGTTAATTATATTATTGAGATTAGGGATATAAATGGAGGCAGTGTTCCTCTTATGTTTCCTGCTGCTATTGGACTTCTGAGGGCCATGCATGACAGTTATTTCCAGAACTGAAAATCAATGCATCCATCCACACACATGGCATGCAAGGAACCTTCCACAAGGCTGCAGTTTGAAGGGAGTAAGAGCTGGAAGGCATCAAGCTCAATTAAGATAATGGTTGTCGCATTCACTTTACATTTTAATGCTATATGGTTCATTATAAGAGTTGCATATCTTATTATAAAGAAGAAATTCTATAATTTGTAGGAACATAGGAACAAGAGAAGGCTATTCAGCCCCTCATGTCTGTTTCACCATTCAGGGAGGTCATGGTTGACCTGTAGCCTAATTTCACATACCTGTCTTTGGCCCATATCCCTTAATACTTTTGCTTAGAAAAATTCTTCTTTCTCAAATTTAAAATTAACAATTGATCTAACATCAACTGCCCTTTGTGGAAGAGAGTTCCAAACATTCATCACCCTTTGTGTGGCAGGGTGCTTCCTAATACCTCTCCTGAGCAGTCTGGCCTAAATCTCAGACTATGCCCTCTGGTTCTAGAATCTCCAACCAATGGAACTAGTTTGTCTACCCTGTGTAATCCTTTTTCCTGTTAACATTGTGAAGACTTCGGTCAAATCACCCTTAACCTTGTAAATTCTAGAAAAAACAGCCTAATTTATATAATCTCTCTTCATAATTGAATTCCAGGTATCATTCTTGTAAACCTACATTGTACTGTCTCCAAGGCTAATATATCCTTCCAACGGTGTGGTGCCTGCATCTGCTTTCTGCATCTAAATGGGATTTAACCAGGGTTTGTATAGCTACAGCATAACATCTATGTCCTTGCACTCAAAGTCCTCTAGATCAAATGCCCAGCATTCCATTAGCCACCTTGATTATGTTCTGCACTTCTCTGTGGCATTATAAAGATCTCTGCAGCTGAACCCCCAAATCTTTTTGGACACCGACTGTATTTAACTTCATACCACCAAGAAAGTACCCTGCTCATTTGTAATTGGCTATTAACTATGAAGAGAGACTTGCTGGGCGTAACTTAGAGAGATGGCAGGTTGCATTTTGTGAATAAATATAATATTAAGTAAAAGATAGGTCCCTGGTTTCCTACTTCACAGCTCAACACCAAAAGTTTAATATGGCCTGTTTCTGAGCTATATATTCCAAGTAATTAATTTTTAAAAATTAGTTGGATTCATTTTCACTCTACCGAAGAGGTATTGGGAAATCTAAGAGAAATTCGCACAAGTCATCCTCAACCATCACTCAGATGTTCAGAACAAGCTGCCAGAGCTCACAAACACATTACCCAAGGGAATCTTTGGGTGACTTGCCTTGTTATTTGTCAAGCTCAGCTATGACTCAGGATAGGAGATAGTGCTAAATGGATTGATCATAGCTGTCAAGTGTACTGCGGAGCCAAAAAAAGTCATGCGGCCCATTAAAGCACTCCATTAACCAGAACCAAAACGTATATGTTTGTTGAATGGCTGCCACTGCTCGCCTGCATCTATAATCAGAAAAGTTTAACAAAACAGATCTGAACCTACTTTCCAAAATGGGTATTTAAACAAGCATTTGGAAGCAACCTCATATTAGGAAGCCTCTCTAAGGAGGCTGAAATGTGACCTGATTTCAGGATCTTTGGAGAACAAGCTATTGTGCCCGAGGATTCGACTTTCAAACCTGTTTGCACTTACTTAACAGTTGCCAATTATTCCTCTTAACTGGGACAAAGTAAACTGAAGCTATTTGAACTTGTCTTCAACAATTAATCAACCATCAGATAATTCCATTCCAAGGGCTTTGAAGTTAATTATCCTTTCCTCAGGATATGAGCTAGTTTCTTGACAGATGCTCAGAATTAATCTACTATATTAACTTTAACATAAGGAGAAAATCCATTCAGATTTTGGCTGCAAGAATAGTTATCAATTAATTATCTAAGTTGTTTGTTTTTTGTCAGTCCTTCCCTTTTAAACTTCTTTCATTAGGAGCTCATGAATTTCTTTCTACAGATTGTCTTAGGAATTTTGGAAGTTAACAGTAGTCAATCAAAAAATGTGAGACATACATTGCACATCTGTCAAACACAATTTCCAGTTAGGTTGATTTACAGAAATTTTGAATTTCTTTTATTAGTCAGACTAAAGTTTCAAGTAGAGGACAATATATCAGATTTTGGCTTGTTTTCTTGTCAGCCTATGTTTACATAGTGCACCTCAAAAATCATAAAGAAACCTGTTTAGACTTCGATGTCTTACTGTTATATTGTTTTACTTGAAGATACAAAAACCCTTTGAAAGAACGAAATGCAATCAGAAATAAGAAATGAAGCCATTAAAGTATTTTATGTGATGATTCCCAGAATGACAGATCTGTCTAGCACTCACAACTTTGCTTTCACTTCTAATGATAATAGAATAATAAGTGTGATTTAACCTGAAGTGCCCCACGCCAACCTTTTCTACTGTAAAGCTTTATCTATGTTTACACACGCTTCTCCTGTAAATGCAGCAAATTGAGCAAGCTGCTGGCATCAAATGAGTACCCTGCTATATCTCCTTGTTTTGGGAAAGCAGGAAATTGATGTGACTCCATGCGGAGTCAACTGCCAGTCAGGCTGTGGGGAAGAGGTCTATTCAGCATATGGACTGAATAGTATTATAGATTTCTGATTGAGCCATTTTCTAAGGACTTCCCAGGAGTCCCTACAAGATTCATCTGTTGGATTGCTCTCTAGCTGCACATGGGGTGAAGCATGTGCACTATACACTCCAGTTATATGTACAAAATAATTGCCATCTGATCCTGTTTGTATTATGTGAATCAAACTTGGAAGGTTCAATTAGTTTCCTACCTGAAGCCACAAAGTTTGAAAGTCCTGAAAACCATTTTCAGTAAGGCAGCTGTCAGAGATCCAGCATTGAAAGGACAGTAAGTCGCTCAACATTATTTTCAAGCCACAAATCTTCTATCCATGTCAATTCTGCACTCTCATACTTCTGTAATTTACAAAATTAAAACTATGATGAGGTACATAAGGCAAAATGTTAAATTTGAATATTGTCGTTAAAGTACACCGAAAACTGATCTTCTTCCATTTAGATTTGTAAAAATGTTTCTGTTAAAATTTTCTTTTTCTATACATAGACAGACCTGAACCACCAGCTGGAAAACCATGCTCTTCTGATATTCGTAATTCTACCCTGACCCTGTCGTGGTATGGTCCCACATACGATGGTGGGAGTATTGTTCAATCCTACAATGTGGAAACTTGGAATTCCGTGGAGACACAATGGACAAATCTAACTACCTGTCGCAGCACATCCTGCACAGTGTGTGATCTAAATCCTGACAAAGAATACAAATTCCGTGTTCGAGCTGTAAATGTTTATGGAACTAGCGAACCAAGTCAAGAATCTGATTTGGTCAGATTGGGGGTCAAAGAAGGTTAGCTCTACCTGAAGGAAGTAAACTAACCTACACAAAGCTTTCACCTTTCACTGGAACATAGCTGGCAGATGTGCACATTAAATGTTTTAAAGATTTTTCATTATCATCTTTTGTTTAACCCTGTTAAATAATATTGTTTCAAGTTGGACTTTTTTTATATTATGTTGGTCTCTAAATGCTGCGCTGTGGTAAGAACGATTGTGCACAAAATCTGAGGTTAATGCTACAGGAACGTGCAGGCCGGGCCACTCAACCCTTCAGTGATATCATGGTTGATCTGATTACTGTACATAGTATTTCACTTCTGGCACGTCAAGAACTTGTCTGCACGCCACCATCTTGAAAGTATTTAAGGATTCTGTGTCCCTTTGGGGAAGAGAAATCCAAAGACTCAAATCTCTCTGAGAAAGAAATTCTTCTTATCTCCTTAAATGCACAACAGTGACACCTAGTTCTAGATTCTGCAGAAAACATCCTTTCCATATATTTCAATCAATTCATGTCTTAATCTTCTAAAGTTGTCAGTCCAACATTTCCTTGTAAGACAACTTGCCAGTTCCAAGTATTAGTCCAGTAAATCTTTTCTTAACTACTTCAATTGCATTTATATGGTCTCACCAGTGCACCATGTGACTGAAGTTAAAAGTTTCTACTTTCGTATTCAGTTCCCTGTGTACAAACATATACTTATTGTACCTGCTTACAAATCTGTTGCAATTTTATGTTATAGAACACCCAAGTCTCTTGCATCTTAGACATCTGCAACCTTTTAATATTTAGATAGAAATGCAGTGGCAGACATTTAAGGGGATATTTCAGAACAAATGAAATAGATGCATTCTAATAGGAAAGAAAATTCCCAAGGAAAGTCCTGCCATCTAAGAACACTGGAGGTGGTATCAAACTTAGAGAAAGCATATAAATATGTCAGGTCACAGGTCTGAAGATTTGGCAGAAAAAACTGCACAGGATGACTACAAGATTAATACAGAGAAATACTTAGAGTCCAAAGGAGAGTTAACTGGGAATTTAAGAACAAATAAACAAAAGTTTATTTTGGACATTTTAAAATTGAAAGCACCTAAAACAAAAGGAGCATTGGTCCTATAGAAAGTGAGTTTGGGGGAATTAATAATGGAAAATTAAGAATGGCAGATTAACTCAATAGATATTTTGCATTGGCCTTCATTACTGAGGATACAAATGTCATCCCAGAAATAGTGATTAATCAGGAAATGGAGGAACTCAAGACAATTTGAATAATCAGGGAAATAGTACTGAGCAAATTATTGAAACTGCAATTTGACTTGTCCTGAGTCACGACTAAATAGAGTCCTAATAGGGAATGGATAGTGAGTTGTTAATGCATTGGTTTTAATTTTCCAAAATTTCCTAGATTTGGAGAAGAAATTTCTAAACAGCAAATGCAAATGTATCTCGTGTATTCAAAAAGGGATGGAGACTCAAAGCAAGAAAGTACGAGCTTTTTGCTTAACATCTCTTATCGGTAACATGTTAGAAGCTATTATTAATGATATTCCAGCAAGGTACTTGAATAGGTTCAAGATAATCAGGCAAGGTCTATATGGTTTTGTCCAAGGGAAATCAGGTTGAATCAATTTATTGGCATTCTTTGAGGCAGTAACATGTGCTGTGGATAAAGAGGAAACTGGTGAATGTACTATACTTTCCAAAAGTTATTAAATAAGGTGCTATATCAAAGGTTACAAGGGAAAATAAAACCTCATGGTGTAGGGGGTAACGTATCAGCATTTATAGAATATATAATGGGGTCATTCTCAGGTTGGCAAGATGGAATGCGTGATGTGCCAAAGGGATCAGTGTTGGGGTCTCAACATTTTGCAATTTATATAAAAGAAGTGGATGACGATACCAAAGGTAGAGTTGCTACTTTTTTCTCATCACATAAAGATAGTGGGAAAAGAAGTGGTGAAGAGAACATAAGGAGGCTACAAAGGGATGTGAGAAAATGTGAAATGAAAGATTTGGAAAAATATCCATTTTGGCAGGAATAATTTTTTAAAATGTATTATCTAAATGCTGAGAGATTGCAGGACTTTGAGATGTAGAAGGATCTGAATGTACTGGTGCGTGAATTGCAAACACTTAGTAAGCAGGTATGACAGCAACTAACTATTTATTGCACAAGAAATTGAATACAAAGTGCAGATGTTACACCTCAGTTACACAGGACTTAAGTGAGACCTCATGATTGCGTTTATTTAAGGTTAAAATATTCATTGTGGGTCCCCTCTTATCTCACTCAAACTGAATGTAAAATTCAATCTTATTATGGTTGCTGCTACCCTTGGGTGCCTTCACAATTAAATCATTAATTAATCCTATCCCATTGCACAATTTCCTTAATACTCACCTGGACAAAATTGTTCATGTGATTGTTCAAGTTTGTAAAATTAAATTCTTCCGTGATTATCACCATGCCTTTCTAACAAGTTTCCATTATAAGATCATAGAATTCCTACAATATGGAAGCAGGCCATTAGGCTCACACTCCAAAGAACATCCCACCCAGATGCATGCACTACTGTATCCGTGTAATGCTGATATCCCATGGTTAATCCACTTACCCTGCACATCCTGGATACTATGGGCAATTTAGCATGGCCAATCCCCCTAACCTGCACAACTTTAGGGGGCGCAGTGGCTCAGTGATTAGCATTGCTGCTCTACAGTACCAGGGACCTTGGTTTGCTTACAGCCTCAGATGACTGTCTGCCTGGAGTTACATATTCTCCCCATGTCTGCATAGGTTTCCTACAGGTGCTCCGGTTTCCTCCCACAGTCCAAAAATGTGGGTAGCATGCTGTTTGGAGGGTCGGTGTGGACTTGATGGTCCAAATGGTCTGCCTCTACATTATAGGGATTCTATTCTTTCTTTCTTGATATTCCATCCTACTGTATGGGTTACTGTTAGTAAGCCTGTACATCATTCTCATAAGTGACTTCTCAATTTATTATTTCTCATCTCTTCTCAAACTGCTTCTACATCCTGGTTTTCTGAATTTATGTCATCCCTCTTTATTGTGCTAATACCATCATTAACTAACAGAGCCATCCCTCCATCTTTTCCTAGCTTTCAATCTTTCCTCAATATCTTGGATCCTTCAATATTCAGATTTCAATTTATATCATCTGCAGTTATGTTCTGGAATGATTATCAGATCATACTTTTTTATATTTCTAATTGTACTGTCAGTTCATTTGTTTTCATTCAAATGTATTCAGATACGAAACCTTTAGTTTAGTCCTTTTATTGTTTTTGTAACCTGTAATCTTATTTGTTGATTTGTTGATTCTTAGATTTGTACTCTCTAACATTCCTGTCCTGAACTATTCTTCATTTCTCATGTTGATGTTTTTTTCTCTTGTCTCTATTTTTTGATTTACTATATCGTCTCAAATTTGACCCCTCACCTCACAACGAAAGAAAATCGTGTTTCTTATTTCATAAAAATGTAAGTTGTTAATGTGAAGCAGATGCTTCATTCATGGTCATGATGTTACAGAGATGTTGACAGCTATAAAAGTGGCCAAAAAACCATTTGATGTTCAAACTGTGGACTAAAACTAAGGAAGTTCATACAAATTTTATGGAATTTCTGTCAACATTTACATGTGTTTTAAATAAAATGCTTGAAAAAATGTATTAGCTGTCAACCTTTCATACTTTGAAATATGTTCTTTTAGAATAAAAATTGTCATCTCATATTTTGGTCTAACTTAGTTTTGTTTAATTTTAAGATCGCAAAGATGAAGCTGATCTGTCTGACGATGGTAAATATTATTTTATATTTTGCTCATTTACTAATTAGAATAAAGTCAGTATTATTATTTAAAACCAAAAAACTTACTTTTCAGATGAAAAAGAAGGTGAACCAGATTATCGTGATGTTAACATCAACACAAGTGAGAAGGTTGCAGAATATTATGATATATTGGAAAAAATAGGAACGTGAGTGCCCCTGATAATATGACAATAGTAACCGATTACAAATCAATAATAGATTCCATTAAACAGCACAAACTTATACGAAATGTGTTGTGATATTCTCTACAGGGGAAAATTTGGACAAGTTTTTAAACTTGTTGAAAAGAAAACTAGAAAAGTTTGGGCAGGAAAGTTTTTCAAGGCCTTTTCCGCGAAAGATAAAGAAAATGTAAGGCAAGAAATCAGTATTATGAATTGTCTGCACCACCCAAAGCTTGTTCAATGTGTTGATGCCTTTGAATCCAAGTCAGACATAGTTATGGTCCTGGAAATGTGAGTAATAACTAATTCTTTCATTTGATTTTTATTTCTGTGCATGTTGTTATGAATGATCAATAAGTGATTGTTTGATTTTAAAAAGTTGAGGGATTGACAGTGAACAGTCTCTCAGATAACTAGCTTGTTTGGAATGTAAGACAAGGCCAAACATTGTTTGTAACTGAATATGTTGACACTAATAGAGCCGTGCTTGTATTTTGAGATGGGGGTAATAGAGATTATTGTGCCCTGCATGTACCCTAGGGTGACAATTCTGAATATAAGCAGCCATTCATAGAGCTTGCCAAAGTGCAAGATCTACATTATTTTAACTCCAGCCCCCAATCTTCCCATTTTGTTGTCCTGAGGGTGGGCCAAGCACACAAGAGTTGAGCCAATCAATGCCAGTAAAATTTCTATATATATATATATATCAACACATGACTTCCCAATCATTACCCTTTGCTCTTTCACCGTCTATTGCCCCCTGAGACAGATCTCTGAAGGCATGGTGGGATGAAATAAAATAAAGCTTTAAGTTTATATCACAGACAACTATATCAGCAAAACAAAACACTGATAACATTTAAACCCCTTCAAGTACCAGTGAAACGGAGAATAGGTATAATCGGGTAACAGTGGTGTACTATATTTATTAGTGCTGGGGCATCAATTTTTTTTATATATTGCATGCATGACTTGTTTGGAGGGATTGAAAGTAAGGTTTCTAAATTTGCTCATGACATAAAGAAACTAAGTTGTGATGAAGACTTAAGGACGCTTCAAAGGAATGTGAACATGTTAGAAAAAAGGCAAAAGAATTGAGTATAAATGGGCCATAATGTGAGAAAATGTGCAATTGTCCCTTTTGGCAAGGATTTTGAAAAAGCATATTATCGAAATGGTGAGAGAATGTTAAGTTTCAAGACGCAGAAGAATCTGAGTATACTTGCGTGTGAATTGCAAAGGTTAGTTTGTAATCACAGAAAGTAGATAGGAAAGCTTGTAGAATGTTTTTGTCTGTTGCAAGGGAAATTGAATACAAACGTTAGGGAGGTTGTGCTTCAATTATATACTGTATTGCTGAGATCATTTCTAGAGCACAGTGCACTGTATTGTTCCCCTCATTTGACAAATAAATGCATTGGTAGCAGTTCAGAGAAAATTTACTCGATCTAATTACATGGAATGGATGAGTTGTCATAACGAGGAAATGTTGAATAGGCCTGGATTTTTACCTATTGGTGTTATGAAGAGTAAAAAGCAGCCTGACTAAAACTTATAAGATTCTGAAGGATCTTGACAGGGTGTATTTGGAAAGGATATTTTCTATTAGCCAATAGTCTAAAACTAAGGTTCACTATCTAAAAATAAGAAGTCAGCCATTTAAGAGAGAGGAGGAGAATGTTTTTCTCACTGAAGGTTATGAGTTTTTCGATCCCTCTTACTCAGCAGGTGGTAAAAGCAGTGCCCTTGACGACTTTTAAAGCAGAGGTGGATAGATTCTTGATAAGCAAGGCATGAAACGGTTATTGGTCTAAGTGAGAATATGGAATAAATAAATCAATTATTATCTTATTAAATGATGGGGCATGCTGGAGGGGCTGATTAGCCAACTCGTGCTCCTAATTTGTATGTTTGAAATTACTTAATCCCTTATGAAAACAAATATTTTCTTCCAACTCATCCCTTATTAAAACAATAATCTGTCTTCATAGCCCTGTGTCGAAGACAACAGATTACATCTTTATTCATTCACAAGATGAAGGTGTCGCTGGCTAGACCAGCATTTATTGCCCATTCCTAATTGCTCAGAGCACAGTCAAGAGTCAACCATATTGCCGTGGGTCTGGAGTCACAAGTAGGACAGACAGGTTAGAATGACAGTTTCCTTCCTTAAAAACATCAGTTTACCAGATGGGTTTTTCCTGACAAATGACAATTCATGGTCATCATTAAGTTCCTAATTCCAGAATTTTGTTGAATTCAAATTGCACCGTTTGCCATGGTGGGATTCGACTCTTGATCCCCAGAACACTAACTGGGTCTCTGGAATAATACCTAGCAATACTACATCTCAACTGTCATCTCCCCTTTATAACCATTTGAAGCTGCCAATTAACTGTGAATTTACAAGCCTCCAACTATGATTGTTGACAAATTGATTGATTGATTTCCACGTGTACTGAAGTACAGTGTAAAGCTTTGTTTTTGAGCAGTACAGGCAGATCATAGTAATCAAGTATGTTGCTGGTGGATCCAAAGAAAGGGAATTCATAGAATGCTTACAGGATGGCTTTTTGGAACAGCTTGTGATGGAGCCCACAAGGAACTAGGCTATTCTGGACTTGGTGCTATGTAACAAACCAGACTTTATAAAAGATCTTAAAGTCAGGGAACACTTAGGAGGCAGCGATTATAATGTGTTCAGTCTGGAGTTTGAAAGAGAGAAGGCAAAATTGGATGTAATGGTATTGCAGTTAAATAAATAAAGGTAATTACAGGGGCATGAGAGAGGAACTGACGAAAATTGACTGGAAGCAGATCCTAATGGGGGAGACAGTAGAGAACACTAGCAGGAGTTTCTGGGTATAATTGAGGACACAGTATAGAGGTACATCCCCAAGAAAACAAAGATTACCAGGGTGGGGTGGGGGATGGTGGCAGTGTGGGGTTAGACAACCATAGCTGACGAAGGAACTCAGGAAATGTAAAAAGAGAGAGCCTATAAAGTGGCCAAGAGCACTGGGAAATCAAGGTAAAAACAATGACTGCAGATGCTGGAAACCAGACTCTGGATCAGTGGTGCTGGAAGAGCACAGCAGTTCAGGCAGCATCCAACGAGCAGCGAAATCAACGTTTTGGGCAAAAGCCCTTCATCAGGAATAAAAGCAGAGAGACTGAAGCGTGGAGAGATAAGCTTGGGGAGGTTGTGGGTGGGGAGAGAGTAGCATAGAGTACAATGGGTGAGTGGGGAGGAGATGAAGTTGATAGGTCAGTGAGGAAAGGGTGGAGTGGATAGGTGGAAAAAGAGACAGGCAGGTCGGACAAGTCCGGACAAGTCATGGTGACAGTGCTGAGCTGGAAGTTTGAAACTAGGATAAGGTGGGGGAAGGGGAAATGAGGAAACTGTTGAAGTCCTGGGGTTGAAGTGTTCCGAGGCGGAAGATGAGGTGTTCTTCCTCCAGGTGTCTGTTGGTGAGGGAGCGGCGGTGAAGGAGGCCCAGGACCTCCATGTCCTTGGCAGAGTGGGAGGGGGAGTTGAAATATTGAGCCACGGCGCGGTGTGGTTGATTGGTGCGGGTGTCTCGGAGATGTTCCCTAAAGCGGTCTGCTAGGAGGCGTCCAGTCTCCCAAATGTAGAGGAGACTGCATTGGGAGCAACAGATACAATAAATGATATTAGTGGATGTGCAGGTAAAACTTTGATGGATGTGGAAGGCTCCTTTAGGGCCTTGGATAGAGGTGAGGGAGGAGGTGTGGGCACAAGTTTTACAGTTCCTGCGGTGGCAGGGGAAAGTGCCAGGATGGGAGGGTGTGTCGTAGGGGGACGTGGACCTGACCAGTTAGTCACGGAGGGAATGGTCTTTGCGGAAGGCGGAAAGTGGTGGGGAGGGAAATATATCCCTGTGGTGGAGTCTTTTTGGAGGTGGCAGAAATGTCGGCGGATGATTTGGTTTATGCGAAGGTTTGTAGGGTGGAAGGTGAGCACCAGGGGCGTTCTGTCCTTGTTACGGTTGGAGGGGTGGGGTCTGAGGGCGGAGGTGCGGGATGTGGACGAGATGCGTTGGAGGGCATCTTTAGCCATGTGGGAAGGGAAATTGTGGTCTCTAAAGAAGGAGGTCATCTGGTGTGTTCTATGGTGGAACTGGTCCTCCTGGGAGCAGATATGGCGGAAGTGGAGGAATTGGGAATACGGGATGGCATTTTTGCAAGAGATAGGGTGGGAAGAGGTGTAATCCAGGTAGCTGTGGAGTTGGTGGGTTTGTAAAAAATGTCAGTGTCAAGTCGGTCGTCATTAATGGCGATCGATCAGAAGATTGGGAAGGCTACAAAAACAAACAGAGGATAACAAAGAGAGAAATAAGCAAGGAGAGGGTCAAATATGAAGGTAAGCTAGCCAGTAATATTAGAAATGATCGTAAAAGTTTGTTTCATTACAGAAGAAACAAACAAGAGGCAAAAATAGAGATTGAGCTGCTCCAAATTGATGCTGGAAGGCTAGTGATTGGACATAAGGAAATAGCTGAAGAATTTAATAAATACTTTGTGTCAGTCTTCACAGTGGAAGACGTGAGTGATATCCCAAAAATTAAGGAGAGTCAAGGGGCAGAGTTGAGCATGGTGGCCATTACAAAGGAAAAAGTACTTGATAAGCTAGTTGGTGTAAAAACTGATAAATCTCCTGGCCTGGATGGGCTACATCCCAGAGTTCTGAGGGAGGTGGCTGAAGAAATAGCAGAGGCATTGGTTGTAATCTTTCAAAAATCACTGGGTTCAGGGAAAGTCCCTGATGCTTGGAAAATCGCTGAAGTAACCCCCTTGTTCAAGAAAGGACCAAGACAAAAGATGGAAAATTATAGGCCAATTAGCCTAACCTCAGGTGTAGGTAAAATTCTAGAATCCATTGTTAAGGATGAGATTTCTAAATTCTTGGAAGTGCAGAGTTTAATTAGAACAAGTCAGCATGGATTTAGTAAGAGGAGGTCATGCCTGACAAACTTGTTAGAGTTCTTTGAAGTAGTAACAGGTAGGTTAGACCAGGGAAACCCAATGGATGTTACCTACCTAGGCTTCCAAAAGGCCTTTGATAAGGTGACTCATGGGAGGCTGCTGAGTAAGATGAGGGCCCATGGTGTTCAAGGTGAGCTACTGGTATAGATTGAGGATTGGTTGTCAGACAGGAGGCAGAGAATTGGGATAAAAGATTCTTTTTCAGAATGGCAACTAGTGACAAGTGGTGTTCCACAGGGTTCAGTATCGGGGACCCCAGCTGTTCACTTTATATAGAAATGTGGATGAAGAGACTGGGGGCATTCTGGCGAAGTTCACCAATGATACAAAGTTAGGCCGACAGACAGGTAGTTCTGAGGAGGTGGAAGGCTACAGAAAGATTTAGACAGTTTAGGAGAATGGTCCAAGAAAAAGCCGATGAAATTCAATGTGAGCAAATGCGAGGTCTTGCACTTTGGAAAAAAGAACACAGGCATGGACTATTTTATAAATGGTGACAAAATTCTTAAACCAAAGGGATCTGGGAGTGGTACTAGAGGATTATCTAAAGGTTGACTTGCAGGTTGAGTTTAGGGTTAAGAAAGCAAATGTAATGTTGTCATTTATTTCAAGAGGGTTGGAATGTAAAAGCAGTGAGGTTCTACTTAGACTTAATAAAGCTCTGGTTAGGCCCCATTTAGAATACTGTGTCCAGTTTTGGGCCCCACACCTCAGGAAGGACATACTTGTACTGGAGCGTGTCCAGCGGAGATTCACACGGATGTTCCCTGGAATGGTAGGCTTAACAGCTGAGGATCCTGGAACTGTATTCATTAGAGTTCAGCAGGTTGAGGGGAGACCTAATAGAAACTTGCAAGATAATGCATGGCTTAGAAATGGTGGACGCTGGGAAATTGGTTCTGTCAGGTGAGGATACTAAGACTCGTGGGCACAGCCTTAGAATTAGAGGGGGTCAATTTAGAATGGAAATGAGGAGACATTTCTTCAGCCAGAGAGTGGTGGACCTGTGGAATTCATTGCCACAGAGCGCAGTGGAGGCCAGGGCGTTAAACATCTTCAAGGAAGAGATTGATAAATTCTTAAGCTTGCAAGAATTAAGGGCTAAGGGGAGAGTGAGGGTAAGTGGCATTGAAATGCCCATCAGCCATGGTTGAATGGCAGAGTGGACTCAATGGGCCGAATGGCCTTACTTCCAGTCCTATTTCTTATGGTCTTATGTCCTTAAAAGAGATTGTGATAGATTATGAAAATGTCAATTTTTCTGTTGAGAAACAGTTAAACAGAAACCATCCTTTTTTTTTTTCAACTGAAGGCTCGACATATTTATTTTTAAAGAGCCTAAGGATTTTAATGACTTGACAGTTCAATAGAGCTCACCAATTTTATGCACATTTACGTCTACTCTTAACAACCCAAACTGGCATCTGACTTCTCCCAAAGGTCATCTTACCCTCCAAATAATTCCAGCAGCTTCGGATCTTTTCTTTACCTTTGTCTAAAGCCTAACATTTATGTTTCAGCAATCCCAGCAATCTGAATTGCTACTCTTGGAATGCAGGTGCATGTGTAAATTGGAGTGGGTAAAGACCATGGATGTGTGAAGTACCACGCACCTGTTGTGAAAATAGTGTGTGCAGGGTTTAAGTGTCAGGGCATCTGGAATCAGGATTCCAGTGCCAGTTTGGTTCAGCTATTATGACTTTACAAAAACTCAGGCATCAGTCACAGTTAAATTGTGCTGTGTTTCTCCTACCTGAGACTGGGTAAAGTGGCATCAACATGAGAGGACAGCCTTAACGACAGTGCTAGGAGGAATGGCGACAGCTAGAGCTCAGGCAGCCCAAAGATCTCCTGAGGGTCCTTGAGAAGCACTCATGCTGATCTCAATCTTCAAGAAATATGACATAAAGCAAATAGGAACCTACACTAGCCTCTTCGGGTCACCCTGCTGCTTCCTGGCACTTTTACTAGAGATCTTGGCTTCATTTAAGCCTCTTAGTTCCTGAACTTAAAATATCTCTGATTTGCCTAGAGCATCAGCAGGCCACAGCTTTCGAAAGTTAAACACTTTGGGTTTTTTGTTACTGTGTTAAAGGAGTGATACAATTGTCATTTGGTCCTGTTGTTCAGCATTTCCTTGAAAGGAGGGTCTCCCAACTCATCCTACCTTATTATAATCATTGATGGCAGGGAATTATTGGGAACGCAATGCAATTCCACAACCATTTTAACAGCTTAGCCCCTCACCTTCCCTTTTCTGTGAAGTGGTTTAAAATCAGAGTTTAGAGTTTAAGATGCAGCTCTGTACCTCATTGCACAATATCAGAATTGAGAATGGTCGATGTCAACATAGGGTGAACAAAGTGGAGAAATGTTTAATTTCTAAGCAAATGCAAGTCCAAAACAAGCCTCCAAAAAAATGTACATTTTTGAAAGAGCTGAACGTAAAAACAACACTCATTTAAATGTGGGGGCAGCAGAGATGGATTGCTTGCAGTAAAAAAATAGTAGTTTTCATCATTGGGAGTTAAGTACAAATTTGAATCAAGGTGAACGTTTTATGACAAGGCAAGGGTCATGAACAAAATATATTTGGCTGCTCCTAGTCTGGTCTACAGCAGAAAGCATCTTAGAGTCATAGAGTCATAGAGATGTACAGCATGGAAATAGACACTTCAGTCCAACACGTCCATGCCGACCAGATATCCCAATCCAATCTAGTCCCACCTGCCAGCACCCGGCCCATATCCCTCCAAACCCTTCCTATTCATATATCCATCCAAATGCCTCTTAAATGTTGCAATTGTACCAGCCTCCACCACATCCTCTGGCAGCTCATTCCATACACGTACCACGCTCTGCGTGAAAAAGTTGCCCCTTAGGTCTCTTTTATATCTTTCCCCTCTCACCCTTAACCTCCAATTCTGGACTCCCCGACCCCAGGGAAAAGACTTTGTCTATTTATCCTATCCATGCCCCTCATAATTTTGTAAACCTCTATAAGGTCACCACTCAGCCTTCGACACTCCAGGGAAAACAGCCCCAGCCTGTTCAGCCTCTCCCTATAGCTCAAATCCTCCAACCCTGGCAACATCCTTGTCAATCTTTTCTGAACCCTTTCAAGTTTCACAACATCTTTCCAATAGGAAGGAGACCAGAATTGCACACAGTATTCCAACAGTGGCCTAACCAATGTCCTGTGCAGCCCCAACATGACCTCCCAACTCTTGTACTCAATACTCTGACAATAAAGGAAAGCATACCAAACGCCTTCTTCATTATCCTATCTACTTGCGACTCCACTTCCAATGAGTTATGAACCTGCACTCCAAGGTCTCTTTGTTCAGCAACACTCCCTAAGGACCTTACCATTAAGTGTATAAGTCCTGCTAAGATTTGCTTTCCCAAAATACAGCACCTCGCATTTATCTGAATTAAGCTCCATCTGCCACTGCTCAGCCCATTGGCTCATCTGATCCAGATCCTGTTGTAATCTGAGGAAACCCTCTTCACTGTCCACTACACCTCCAATTTTGGTGTCATCTGCAAACTTACTAACTGTACCTCTTATGCTCGTATCCAAATCATTTATGTAAATGATAAAAAGTAAAGGACCCAGCACCGATCCTTGTGGCACTTCACTGGTCACAGGCCTCCAGTCTGAAAAACAACCCTCCACCACCACCCTCTGTCTTCTACCTTTGAGCCAGTTCTGTATACAAATGGCTAGTTCTCCCTGTATTCCATAAGATTTAACCTTGCTAATCAGTCTCCCATAGGAAACCTTGTCGAACGCCTTACTGAAGTCCAAATAGATCACATCTACTGATCTGCCCTCATCAATTTTCTTTGTTGCTTCAAAAAACTCAATCAAATTTGTGAGACATGATTTCCCACGCACAAAGCCTTGTTGGCTATCCTGAATCAGTCCTTGCCTTTCCAAATATATATACATCCTGTCCCTCAGGATTCTCTTCAACAACTTGCCCACCACCAAGGTCAGGCTCATTGGTCTATAGTTCCCTGGCTTGTCTTTACCGCCCTTCTTAAACAATGGCACCATGTTTGCCAACCTCCGGTCTTCCGCCACCTCACCTGGGACTATCGATGATACAAATATCTCAGCAAGAGGCCCAGCAATCACTTCTCTCATTCCTCTCCATCTAAACCTTTAACACTATGGCAGTCCCAGTCGATGTTTGGAAAGTTAAAATCCCCTACCATAACTACCCTATTATTCTTACAGATAGCTGAGATCTCCTTACAAGTTTGTTTCTCAATTTCCCTCTGACTATTGGGAGGTCTATAATACAGTCCCAATAAGGTGATCATCCCTTTCTTATTTCTCAATTCCACCCAAATAACTTCCCTGGATGTATATCCGGGAATATCTTCCCTCAGCACAGCTGTAATACTATCCCTTATCAAAAATGCCACTCCCCCTCCTCTCTTGCCTCCCTTTTTATCCTTCCTGTGTCATTTGTATCCTGGAACATTAAGCTGCCAGTCCTGCCCATCCCTGAACCATGTTTCTGTATTTGTTATGATATCCCAGTCCCATGTTCTTAACCATGCCCTGAGTTTATCTGCCTTCCCTGTTAGGCCCCTTGCATTGAAATAAATGCAGTTTAATTTATTAGCCCTACCTTGTCCCTGCCTGCCCTGACTGTTTGACTCACTTCTGTTTTCAGCTGTCTCAGATCAATCTCTTTCCTCACTATCTCCTTGAGTCCCACCCCCACCTTACTGGTTTAAATCCTCCCAAGCAGTTTTAGCAAATTTCCCTGCCAGTATATTAGACCCCTTCCAATTTAGGTGCAATCCGTCCTTCTTGTACAGGTCACTTCTACCCCAAAAGAGATTCCAGTGATCCAAAAATGTGAATCCTTCTCCCATACATCAGCTCCTCAGCCATGCATTCATCTGCTCTATCCTCCTATTCCTGCCCTCACTAGCTCATAGCACTGGGAGTAATCCAGATATTACTACCCTTGAGGACCTCCTTTTTAAATTTCTGCCTAATTCTCTGTAATCTCCCTTCAGAGTCTCAACCTTTTCCCTTCCAATGTCGTTGGTTCCAATGTGGGCATGACTTCCTGCTGTCCCATTTTCCCCGTGAGAACATTCTGCACCCTCTCTGAGACATCCTTGATCCTGGCACCAAGGAAACAACACACCATTCTGCTTTTTCTCTGCTGGCCACAGAAACGTCCGTCTGTACCTCAGACTACAGAATCACCGAACACAATTGATCTCTTGGAAACCAACGTACCCCTTGTTGCATTAGAGCCAGTCTCAATACCAGAAACTTGGCTGTTCGTGCTACGTTCCCCTGAGAATCCATCACCCCCTACATTTTCCAAAACAGCATACCTGTTTGAAATGGGTATATCCACAAAAGACTCCTGCCCTAGGTACCTACCTCTATTACTCTTCCTGGAGTTAACTCATCCATGTGACTATATCTGAGACCTCCCCCCTTCCTATAACTGCCATCCATCACATACTGTTGCTGTTGCAAGCTCCTCATCGCTTCTATCTGCCTCTCCAATTGATCCACTCGATCTGACAAGATTCGCATCCGACAGCATTTATGGCAGATATAATCTGCAGTAACCCTTAAACTCTCTTTAAACTCCCATATCTGACAAGAAGTACATATCACTGAAAAGGCCATTTTTGCTCCTTCACAATCTATAAACCCAGAAAATAACACCATCTTATTCCTCTACATACACTGCCCCAGGTTAAGTTAATAGCTATGGCTTATATTTTCAGTCTAATCAAGAGACTTATCTTCAAAAACATATAATCAAGAAAGAATCCACTATACTCACTACAGCCTTTCTCTTGGACAGACTTAAAACAACAATTAACTTATCTGATTCTGTGCTGTGAACTTCGCCCAACAGTTCCTCTAAGATTAATTGTGAATTTCACTGTTTGTTAATTTTCCCAGATGCACTCCGATGTCGAGCGATACATGAATTCAAACAGCAAAGGTGGTAACTGTGCAGGTTCTCTCTCTCTCTCTCTCTC
Organism: Hemiscyllium ocellatum; assembly: GCF_020745735.1. Classification (NCBI taxonomy): domain Eukaryota; kingdom Metazoa; phylum Chordata; class Chondrichthyes; order Orectolobiformes; family Hemiscylliidae; genus Hemiscyllium; species Hemiscyllium ocellatum. The sequence continues at coordinate 60,033,434 of NC_083407.1, read as the reverse complement.
TCTCTCTCCCTCCTGCACTGTCCACACCATGTGCTTCCTTTGTCTGCTCTTCTCCGTTTTAAACTACTGTTGTTTTGACTTTATTTTTCCAAAGTTCCAAAACAATGCGACAGCATATAAAACAGTAATTGCGGCTCCTGGATTTTGAGGAAATCACCTCCAACACCTAAAATACCTCAAACAAAGGAGCAGCTCTTACAGCCAGAAATTTTTCCCGTCCTCCATCTTGGATTACCCAGAATCCATGAGGCCATCCCAATTTTGGCACTAATTTGGCAGCCATGCTGTAAGCTGATGAAGTCACACAGTTTGAAAGTGGAATGATCTTCGGGGGATGGTATTTATGCATTCTGTCAGGATAATGGAAGATTGGCTCTGCGAAGTATCTGGGTTATTCAATATCAAATAGAGGAATGTTTGATGTAGTACCAGCATTGACTGCAAGCAATTTGTTCCATTTCCTAATGCTATTATCTATAAGTCTACAATATCCACAATACAACAAAAAGTGCACGAAGCTTCACTTGTTGAGTTGCAGTTAAATTACCTTTCCTTAGATGCAACATCTTTTGGAATATACAGTATCAATGTTGATTTGTAAATGTTAAACTAGTTGACAAGTGATCCAACCAAATTCCTTCTTTCTTACTTTACCTTGTGCTGATTTGTATTGTTGGTATGAGTCAGCCAAATTCAATTTCAGTCTTCATTAATGTGGTTGGATCTCAATGACTCTCCAAGCAATTAGATTAGATTGCTTACAGTGTGGAAACAGGCCCTTCGGCCCAACAAGTCCACACTGACCCGCCGAAGCGCAACCCACCCAGACCCATTCCCCTACATTTACCCCTTTACCTAACACTATGGGCAATTTAGCATGGCCAATTCACCTAGCCTGCACAGCTTTGGACTGTGGGAGGAAACCGGAGCACCCGGAGGAAACCCACGCAGACACGGGGAGAATGTGCAAACTCCACACAGTCAGTCGCCTGAGTCGGGAATTGAACCTGGGTCTCAGGCGCTGTGAGTCAGCAGTGCTAACCACTGTGCCACCGTGCCGCCCACAATAAATATTGTCCTAGCCACCAATACCCATATCATCTGAACAATTTTTTTAAAAAAACTGCTTTTGATCTGCAATGCTTTCGTAATATCATTGATACAAAAATGTTCATTCTTATTTTCTTCAGAAGCAGAAAACGGTTTATTTAGTAGAGAAGGTATAATTCTTAGATGTTTCATCCCTTTAAATGACACTGCCAGAACTCTACACTGAAATTCTTGTGAGTTATTTCCTCTTAGTAATCAAAGTTTACATTACTGAACTGTTAAATTTCAATTAGACTATGAGAAACCTGCTCTTGCACCTGACCATGCTGAGTGCATCAATGTACCAACGCTTTACAAGTGCAATCACATTCTCTTATGTGCATTGTCAGTTGATTTCCAATGTACATATAGAAGAACAAGTACATGTGGTTTGTCCATTTTTATAATCTCTTTCACCTCTTCGTGGAACTTCACTTCTTCCAATTGTGAGATCAGAGTAAATTTCTAGCGAAAAAATTCCAGCAGTGTTGGGCATAATGGCACATAGAGGGCAGACCAGGCAAGGACAGCAGATTTCCTTCTGTCGTGTGTTTCTTTAATTATCAACAATGGCTTCATGGTCATCCTTTCAAATTCTTTGAATTAATATTCCATCCCCTATTGTGGTGGGATTCAAACTCAGACCTCTAGAACATTGCCTGGGTCTCTGGATTACTAGTTCAGCAATGACACTACTATGCCACATCCTCCCCTGTGAAATGTAGAAAGATTAATGACAGAAGCATAACCAGCCAAAAAAGTCTGTTTATCTCTTGGTCCAGAGCCCTGTCGGTGACAAATCGCACATGCATATCCAAATGCAGTAAAGTTGCTGTCCCTGACACCTTTTCAGGCGGTGAGTTCCTGATGATCACCATCCACTGGATGAAAACAATTAACCCTCACCTCCTCTCTAATCCTTCTAAAATTTACTTTAAATCTATGCTTCATGCTTATTGATATCTCTGAAGGGAAATCGGTCCTTCATATTGACTATTTATACAGCTGAATTCAATCTTCCTTCAATTTTCTCTGTTTCAAAGAAAACAGCTCCAGCCCGTGAAGTATTTCCTCATGGCTAAAAGTCTCCATTCCTAGCAATGCCATTGTAAATCTTTTGTTGCACCCTGTCGAGTGAAATCACATCCTGTGATGCAGGGACTGGAACAGGGCACAGTACTGAAACAGCTGACTATATGTTTTATATGTTTATACAATTCCAACAGAGCTTCCCTTCTCTTATACTCTAGGCCCCACCAAACAAACTAAAGTATGCTGTCTGCCTTCTTGATACATTATCTATCTTTTGAGTTATCTTCAGGGATATGCAGCACAAAGTCCAAAGTCCCTTTGTTCATCAACACTCGTCAGCATCCTACTGTTTATTTTTTCCCACTGTTCCATGGGATGTAAGCTTTGCTAGAGAGACCAGATTTATTCTTAATCCTTGATTGGCCTTGAGACAATAGTGGTGAGCAATCTGCCATCATTTGGTATGATGACATTCCTGTGCTTTGTTTGCCCTTCACAAATCCCATTGGCTCACACTTCTCTGGAGAGAATGGCTTCTGCTATGTTTATGTCTATATGACTTATCCAATGCTACATTTTTCGATCTTACCATCAATCTCAAAGACTTTTTTCGTATCATCTGCAAACTGCTTCATCATGCACCTGTACATGAATGTCTCATAATGCAAACAATGCGTTCAGATGACCCATGACCTCCAGGGTTGTAACAGAAATATTGACATTTTTACATGAGCATGGATAAAATCTTTCCAGATTCTGAACTTTGCAAACTGCAGAGCTGGAACACACAGTATTCACGCAGCCAGGCCTTAAACAATCAACTGAAAATGTGTTGCTGGAAAAGCGCAGCAGGTCAGGCAGCATCCAAGGAACAGGAAATTCGACGTTTCGGGCATAAGCCCTTCATCAGGCTTATGCCTGAAACATTGAATTTCCTGTTCCTTGGATGCTGCCTGACCTGCTGCGCTTTTCCAGCAACGCATTTTCAGCTCTGATACTCCAGCATCTGCAGACCTCACTTTCTCCTTAAACAATCAACTTCCTGTAGAAACCAGACAGGCCTGGTCAGGTGCTAACAACCACATTGTTTCAGAATGAACCATTGTTTCTACCTCCAGTGAATCTGCTTTGTTAGAAGAATGCTACATAGACTTGTGGTACCCAACTCAATTGGAGGCCAGAGCCAGAGAATGAAAAGGACAACACTTAACAGCCAAAGGTTTAAAAACTACATTCTGTGACCTCCAGTTATTGAAAGTCACCACCACATTGGGTCTTCCTGCTGTCGTCCAATGCTAGTATTGGACACAAACCACAGAATCTTTGAGAAGGGCACAAAGAAAGGGATAAAAGGGGCATTCTAGAGCCCCAGCTATTTTGCTTTTTGCACTTTAATGGTATCCCCAGAGAGCATCTTATATTGGCAACTGAACAACACAGTATCTCCAGCTTCTTGCATCTCGTGGTGAGGATCATCAGACTGACCAGGCCCAGAAGACCATCTTGTTGAGATGACCCAAAGACCAGAATCACACACTAGATGAGAGGGGACACCCAAATCAATCACTGTAGATCCTGAAACATCAGCCAACCCTCAAAGACTGAGGAATGGCCAAACCTAGCCTTATTGGACAGGTATTACCAATCTTTAAAGACAACCTGTTCAAAAAAATCAGTAGGGACCTGTAAATAGGGTAGAGCAAATCCTCAGAAGCTAGTGTAGATTTGAGATTGTTTACTGAAGTCTCCTGTAAAGAGATTGATAGAGTTTAATTAAAATGTAATAGTAGAATTTGATAAATATTCTTTTCCCTTGATAAAGTATTCAATAAAGTTGTGTTGGGCCTTTACCTGACTCTTGTCCCCTTTGTCTATCTCATCATGTAGTGCACCTGGGTTAAAAAGGGTTACTTCATACTGGTCAAGTTTTGTCAGGGTATATTTACCCATTCTTTCAATTTGCAATTATATCATTCCTGTTATCATAACATCCTGCAGCCATAACCCTTTGCTTCTCCCCCCCCAAGCAACATTTCATTTCAATTTGCCACTTTGTCATATAATTGTAGTCAGAGTGGTTCAGCACGGAAACAGGTCCTTTGGTCCAACTTGCCCGTGCCGACCGGATATCCTAAATAAATCAAGTCCCATTTGTCAGCATTAAACTCATTTCCCTCTAAACCCTTCCTATTCATATACCCATCCAGATGTCTTTTAAATGCTATAATTGTACCAGCCTCCACCTGGCAGCTTATTCCATACACGTTTCACCCTTTGTGTGACAAAGCTGTCCCTTAAGGTCCCCTTAAATCTTTCCCCTTTCACCTTAAACCTATGCCCTTCAGATTTGGATTCCCCCACTCCAGAGAAAAGACCTTTTCTATTTACTGTACCCATGCCCCACATGATTTTATAAACTTCTGTATGGTCACCCCTCGGCCTCTGATGCTCCAGGGAAACTAGCCCCAGTCAGTTCAGCCTCTGCCTATAGCTCAAACCATCCAACCCTGGCAACATCCTTGCAAGTCTTTTCTGAACCCTCTCAGGTTTCACAACATTCTTCCTATAGCTTTGTCTTAGATCATATGAGCTTTTCACTTGCTGACTTGTTGTAAATAGAGAGGTACTGGCAAAACACAGCAGGCGAGGCAGCTTCCGAGGAGCAGGAGAATCGACGTTTCAGGCATAAGCCCTTCTTCAGGAAGGACCTTTGCCCGAAACATCGATTCTCCTGCTCCTCGGATGCTGCCTGGCCTGCTGTGTTTTTCCAGCACCACACGTTTCAACTCTGGTCTCCAGCATCTGCAGTCCTCACTTTCTCCTTGTTGTAAATAGGACCTTGTAAGTACTTTGCTAAAGTCAATTTAAACTATGTCAAACATACTACCTTCATTGATCTTCCCTGTAACCTCCACAAAATATTCAATCAAGTTTTTTGTATATGACCTTCCTTTAATCAATCCATGCTGTCTTTAATAAACAAATGCTCTTTAGATGATAATGTTCTGCCTCTCAAGGTTTTTTTTAATTACATGCCCACCCAAGGTTAAATTGACTGACTAGCAATTACTTTGTTCTTGTGTTCTCCCTTTTTAAATAATAGCCCAGTATTAGCCATCTTCTAGTACCAGGTTTGTAGATTAAGAGGATTGGAAAACAATAGTCAGAAACTCCAGTATTAGTTCCCTTAGCTGCCTGAGATACATTTCATCTAAGCTTGATGATTTATTCACTTTCACATCACCTTTCTTGTGATCAACGTGCACAGTTCCAAGTAACCTAATTATACATAACAAGTTATGGCTTGTAGCATTATACTTCTGAGTATCATGCAGTTCAACAGTACATTAAGGTTAAATTAGATTGAGAATGAATAGGAGCAAGGTCATCCACAACTGTTCCGGGGAGGTGCTGGTCGGTCTGAAGAGTTTCAGTAGCTGTTTCTGCAGTTTGCTTGACTTTCTTTCAATGGCTTTGGAAGGCATTTTCCCTACCCAGACATATTCTTACTTCTTCTGACAGTGTGATGCCAATAGGAAATTTTCAACGCAGGTCCATTCATTGAAGGCCTCTCAACAGTAGGTATGTCATATGGGGATATCCTTGTGTGTCTATGATCATAATGGGAAGAAGAAGCAACAACTTGGATGGAGTAAAGGAAAGTAAGATGTCAAAAAGGACGATAGAAAATCTTATCCCCCAACACAGGATATAGGAACAGCAGAAGTTACATGAGAACCCTAATGGGGATGTATATAACAAGAGTCTGCTTGATCAGAAAGACAGGAGCTAAAGTCTAAACCCACACGTTAAATATGCATCTATTTATTAGTATGCTGTTAAATGTCTGTGCTTTTTCTCATTGTTTTATCCAACGTAACTTTGTGTCTCTCAGAGTTTCAGGTGGGGAGTTATTTGAGAGAATAATCGATGAGGACTTTGAGTTGACTGAGAGAGAATGCATCAAATATATGCTACAAATTAATGAAGGTGTGCAGTTCATCCACAAACAGGGGATTGTACATCTGGACTTAAAGCCAGAAAACATCATGTGTGTCAACAAAACAGGAGCAAGGATAAAACTTATTGATTTTGGACTTGCAAGAAGATTAGGTAATGACTTTACGAGAATACCACTTTGTCATATTTTGTTTTGTATGAATTAGTCACCCCACTGGATCCATATGGCTGAAACAGTTTTTTTTAAATCCTTGTTAGTCAAAGTGATTTATGATAGCTCTTTTACACAATAGGCTTCCAGGGACTGCCAATTCAGTTTTCAGGTAACTAGAAAGAATGTGCCATGATGCAAAAGTCTTAGGCTTCCCCTTCTCATCTGTTCAGGATCTTCCCCGTTCCCACTGCCCATCCTTCTCCTAGTCCCTCACAATTAACATAAACAGACATTCTACATGCGTGAATAAGTTATTCACAAACTTTTCCTTGACTTTTAGTAGTAAAACAAACAAAACACTTGCATTTATATAAATTAAAATGACAAATCTATGGCTCCTGGGGAAATTTGAGCCATTAAATGAAAATAAAAAAGGAAGGAAAATATTGAACCAATGGCTGGTATGGACCTGTATTGTTTTTGATGGTCCACAAGGACCTGCACTCCTGCCATCACAAGAGTTCTGTCAAAACAAGGTTAGATTGACATGTCTTTAAAAACTGTTGATTATTGCTACTTGTTGCTTTGTAGAAATGGATAGAGCATGCACAGTACACATCATGCCCATTTGTATTTAAAAATTGTAACTTGGCTTCTCTGACCAGGTGATACCCCAACTTGTGTCTGTAAGTAGCCTCCTGCTTATTCCTATCTATAGCAGCATCTGCTCAAGGTGAGCGCTCACCAGAAGAAGACTGGGTCACTTTCCAGCTAATACGCAGAATGGCAGATGATGTTGATCTTCATTATCACTGCCATGAGGTTCAGGCTTGCTCCATACCAGCACCTCAGGGTAACTGGGAAAGGGAACAGCAGAATTGTGCATGTTTGCAACTGACAGTTAGAAGGGACTTGCAGCTACAGGCAATGGGCAGGAATGGCTCTTTTAATGACAGCATTTAATGTTTGTCAAGTGGGTCCTCAAGGCCTCATTAGCATATTCAAAGAATGACTGATTAAGCTGAGCTTCAGTCTACAGTGTAACTCCTACTGATGTCAAGTATGTTTGCAGCACAAATAATGGCAGGCTTCCATCTTATCTCCCAAACAAATGCATTTAATCCCAACACACGATTAAAAAGAAGAGCAAGAGAGGTACCTTTGGTGTCCCAGTCTATATTTATCTCTGAACCAATGTCTCTAGTGGCATTTAAGTTAAATTTATAAAATCTTGAAATGACAGTTGGTCCCATAAATAGTAACTTTGAAACAAGCATTGTTCAAAAAACCCAACTAATCAGTTATGTCCTTTAGGGAAGAAAATATGCAAGGCTTTCTCAGTCTGGTGTGCATGCAACTCCAGATCCACGGCAATGCTGTTGACTCTCAACTGCCTTTAAAGGGCAATTCAGTATGGTCAGCAGATGTTTGCATTTGCAGTGATGCCCGCATCTCATGAACAAATAAATTACTCCGCAACAAGTGAACAGTTCATTGTCACATAGCTGTTTCCAGGATTTTGCTGTACTACATTTCCTACTTTACAACACTGTCTCAAAAGTACTTCACTGCACCAAGTGATTAGTGAAGTTCTGAGGTCATAAGAGGTATGATATAAATGCGAGTCTATTTATTTTGGGGTGGAATTTCTGTGTGCTTACTTAAAAACCCACCTGAGAAAAATGTCAAATGGGATTTGGGGAGTCAAGGAAGAGCTAAGGTGCTCCCCATATTAATATTCATGTGCATTAATCAAGTAGGCAGGCAGCAGTTGTAAATTGCTGCCAATGTAATTTCATTGATATTTGTTAGGCTTTCTAACACATTTTCTTTTGACTTCACTTATGAATTGATAAATTGCTTCATGAGTGCTTCACCTTCCCATTTATGCTCCAAACTGAGATCTCATTTCTCTCATTGTTCTGTGAGTACTTTTCCCCTTCCTTTGATCTCAGCCCATCCTCACGAAATGGAACAACTCTTTGGCAAATGCCCAATCTAGATAGCTAGCTGTAATCTTCTGTTAAGGCTGAAAATTAACTAGCTTGCTTTTGCAATGAGGTACTAATTTGCTGAGCTCAATTGTTTCAGCAGAAGTAGGATTGGAGCATAACTTGGGTTTTTTATGCTGTTTCTTCCAGAAAGTGCAACATCATTAAAGGTTCTATTTGGTACACCTGAATTTGTGGCTCCTGAAGTTATCAACTATGAACCAATTGGGTATGCAACAGATATGTGGAGCATAGGAGTCATCTGCTATATCTTGTAAGTAAAGTCAATTGCAACTGTGACGTGAACTTAATTATATCATGAATATGTGAAAACTCGCAGAGATATAACACTTATATTTTTGCCAAAGTAAATATCCATTTTTCAATGGATCGTCTCACATATCTTTAATTAAATGTTTATCACTAATGCAGATACATTTCTTTATATTTTGTAACCAAAGGAAATAGTGCTGAGCAATAATCCAACAGATCCCATATCTTTGCAGAAACCACATGTAATCTTTATTATATCAAAATAAGTGGAATGAAAACCTGATGTGTTTTACAAGAGGCAGATGATAAAAGTGGAAATTTTTCTGGTGTTTTTGAATTTAGAGTAGATTAGTAGGTTTATTTAAATTACTAATTAATGCATTGATGAAAATAGGAGTAGATACCTTAATACTAACAACCCAATTCGGGATCTATATTTGATTTCTGGTTGTATATTAATAGGCACATTTTTCTGGGAACTTGCTGAACCTTATAAACACAGGAAGAGGCTGGATAGGCTGGCACCTCTTCACTGGAGCATTGGAGTCTGAGGGGTGACCTTACAAAGGTTTCTAAAATCATGAGGAGCACAGATGAGGTGAAGAGCAAAAGTCTTTTCCCTAGGGTTAGAAAGTTCAAAACTGGAGTGCATATTTTAAGGTGAAAGGAGAAAGATTTAAAAGGGACCTGAGGGACAATGTTTTCACGCAGAACATTGTTCATGTGTGGAATGAACTGCCTGAGAAAGCCCTTCATCAGGCTTGTGCCCGAAACGTCGAATCTCCTGTTCCTTGGATGCTGCCTGACCTGCTGCGTTTTAACCAGCAACACATTTTCAGCTCTGATCTCCAGCATCTGCAGACCTCACTTTTTACTGTAAATCTAATTAGAGAATATGACTGCAAAAGATTTAAGTATATTCTTCTCAGTTAATCCAAAAATGTGCAACTTTATTGGAAAGAAGTCTTATTTTGAAGTCCTTTAAAGTTATCAGAGCTTTATCGTTGAATAGCTTTCAGTACCAAACAACATCTTCAGGAAATATTTTTAAGGATATTAAACAATGATGAACTTTTCTTGAACATATTGATGTATAGTTTATACTATTAATATCTGTGAATATTTTGTGTCATGCTTTCTTTTATTGTAAGTAAAATTAGTTCTGTGGCCTGTGCAATCTCATCAAAGTTAAATATCTGCAATTGCATAGGACATGTTTACTGCAAAACTTTGGTTTCGAGCAAAAGAAAATTCACTTAAGAGGCAAAATTGTTTGATATTGCATCATACAAAATTACAATTATACCTTTCTGAGAAGATGTAGCTAATATAGAACATAGAAAAATACAGCACAGAACAGGTCCTTTAGCCCACTATGTTGTGCTGAGATTTAATCCTAATGTAAAACATAGTAACTTAACCTACACACCCCTCAACTCACAGCTATCCATGTGCATGTCTAGCAGTCGCTCAAATGTCTCCAATGACTCTGCTTCCACCACCACAGCTGGCAACGCATTCCATACATTCACAACTCTCTGTGTAAAGAACCTACCTCTGATGTCTCTTTTATACCTTCCTCCTAATATCTTCAAACTATGACTTCTCATACCAGTCAATCCTGCCCTTGGGAAAAGTCTCTGGCTATTCACTCTATCTATTCCCTTCATTATTTTGTACAACTCGATCAGGTCTCCTCTCTTCCTCTTTCTCTCCATTAGCTAATTAGCTACAAGAACTTCTGTTGCATCAGTTTGAGAAGAAAACTGTCTAAAAATACCTGTATTTGTCTCACTTTTGGATAAAGTGCTTGCTGTACTAATGGTGTAAATAAGTTGCATTTTATAAATTTAATTAGAGCTTAGGATATATTTTTTCTGTTGTTGAAGTTCACATTCCAGCTGTCAATGCATTATTTCTAGTTAACTACATGTATGTATAAGACCTTAATGGCCAAGAATTTATAAGAGTAGGACATTATCTGGCATGCTCTACTTGTTAGATTATTTTCCTTATCTTCAGCTCATAACCAATTTGGACTGTATATTGCTGGAGATGTTACTAAAAATGGCATGGTGAGATCAACAGTGTCCCTGAAGTCTTGATGAATGGTAAAGTCAAAAATTCTTCTCCCTGACCTATGAGATATAAGAATAGAGAAATAAAGGCATGGTAGAGAAACAAACTCAGTGAATCTGGGTAATATTGGAAGCAGAAAGGGAAACTAAGAAGAAGGAAATAAATAATTAATTAATAGAGTCAGAAAATACAGAAAAATTTTGTTTTAAAGTTAAAGTTTTCATTGCTTATTTTTTAATATCTTTAGGAATGACGTGCTGCTGTCAGGAATATATCTCTATAACTTCAGTTATTCATTTTTTGAGGCAGAGAGGTTACTCAGCACAGAAGGTATATAAATCTTATCGTAAAGAGATCTTGACTTATACAGTTACCAGAACTTTTTTTTATGTTTAATTAATTTTAATAGATCAAATGTCGTAATTTTGTTTGAAGTCGTTTTGGGCATTAATCGTCAGCTCCCATAAATGGGATGCTAAAGGCAAATTGGTGGAAATCATCCACCAACTTGTGGTGACTTACAACTCATGGGCCTTTTTTTCTCTCAGCAGAAGTTCCTAGCTATTTACAAACTAATGACACTGAGTACATAAAATTCACTATCACTTTCCCAGCTAATTTAAAATCACCGTGTTTGGCCATTTTAAGATTAATTCTGATGTGGAATCCATCACAAAGAAAACTAATGTTGTTAACCTGTCTTGAACTGTTCATGTTAGCTGGGTGAATTAGTTTTAGAAATTATGGGACAAGAAATTGGAATTTTTTGCATTTGTTAATTTATGGTCCTTCAGTCCTCCAAAACAGTGTTCTCAATGTGCACGTACATTTTGGTATAAACTGCGTGAGATGCCATATCGGTCAGTGCATTAATGCATGCGAGGAGAAAGTGAGGTCTGCAGATGCTGGAGTATCAGTGCTGAAAATGTGTTGCTGGAAAAGCGCAGCAGGTCAGGCAGCATCCATGGAACAGGAAATTCGACGTTTCGGGCATAAGCCCTTCATCAAGCATTCCTGATGAAGGGCTTATGCCCGAAACATCGAATTTCCTGTTCCTTGGATGCTGCCTGACCTGCTGCGCTTTTCCAGCAACACATTTTCAGCATTAATCAATGCACATTGTACAACTTTTGTAGTTACACACAGCAAGCAGATTAGTATGCAATGCTGATTTGAGATCAGCAGTGTCATATGAAGCTCAACCCTGAAGCTAGATCCTTATTCTTAGCCTCACACAACTGAGCAACCTAAAGATCCACATCAGCAATATTTAAAGAACTTGTCAACTACTTTCACATTAGTTACTAGTTGATTCTCTTGGCTGATGGTATAAATCTGAAGTGCTTGGTGCTGTCTGTACGAGTTTAAAGGTGTAAAAATCTACATGGAATTCTGTGCCATGAATTGAAAGAGGTATTCCTTTGTGATATGTCAAAACTTGGAGAATGAGCAAGTTGTTTGACAAGGGAAGATGCAGTGGTAGAAATGGGTTCTCAGGAGAAAGTAATTTCTGTGCACAATTTCCAAGGAGAAAATTTCCTACCTGAAACTCACTAAGAAACAATGAGTAACTGCTATGCTTTTCATTAAAAGATGGCACCTCCTTCTTTGCAGCCTCTGCCATAGCACTATTGATGACTCCTTCCATCACTTTGATGAGGGTAAACTGATGGGACAGTAATTGACGTGGTTGAGTTTGTTTGCTTATGTCCAGGCCATACCTGTGTAATTTTTATATTGTCAGGAAGCTGCCATGTTGTAGCTGGATTGGAGCAGATTGGCTAGGACTACAGCTAGTTCTGGATCCCAAGACCTCAAGCAGAACATTATCAGATCCCATGGTCTTTTCAGTATCCTGTGCCTTCAGCTGTTTTTTGATATCACACAAGATGAATCGAATTGAGTTCTGTGAAACCACACTGAATGCCTTCTAGCTTGTCGGTCATGACCCTTTACTTCCTGACATTTTATCTCCAACTTGCCAACTTCACTTGGATCCCATGGGCATTTAGTTTACCATAAATTTGCCATACAAAACCTTGTCAGGACTTTTGTTAAAATTCCCATAAAGTATTTACAAGTTTCTATGCTCATTGACTCTCCTCTATACTTTGTCAAAAAAATCATTTCAGGTTCATCAGATAGAACTTTGCCTTGTATTCCTTTCTAAATGATATTGTGCTTCAGAATACTTTAATAAATTTGGCAACCATTGAGGTTATATTGAGTGGTCTGAAATTACTAAGTCTATGCCATCTTCTGTTTTTACACAACAGTATGACTGTAGTGGTCTTCCCACTCCAAATCCATAGATAGAGAGAATTGCAAAACAATAGTCAAAGCCTTCATTATTTCTCCTCTTCTTTCCCTTAGCAACCCAGGATACATTTCATCCAGACCTGACTTTTATTTAATGATGCTAGACATCTTAATATTTTGCTTTCACTATTAATATCCCAACCAATGGTTCACTCCTGAACTGCAAAGATAGCTTCATCCCTTTTTTTTAATGAAAATGGGTGGATAACATTCATCAAGAATCACACAATACCTTTGGACTCTTATTGTCCCAACCTTTTCTTATCAATCTTTATATTTGAAGCCTTTACTGAATTGCTTCCCAATATCTTTTCATGACCTCTTTGTTTTACTAATTTCCTTATTAATTTCATCCTGCAATTTCTATACTACTCTAATCTTCCTGCAATTTTGAATTCTTGGCATCTAACATGAGCTTTTTTTTTGCCTTACTTTATATGGTATGTTACTTGGCATCTCAGAGTGCTAGAGAGATGTTGAGTAGTTACTAGATTTGTAAATCCCACTCTTTTTGGTAGCCTCGTACTTGTTCAGGAAACAACAGTCTTAACTTGCAGGGTAACCACATTCAGAAAAATACTATTTTTTTTGCCAAAAGTATACTTTCTTCACAATTTTTTTAAAAATCAGAAAACATTTCAAGTTGAATATTACAGAAATTGCAATAAATTTTAACCTGTCTCCACACACCATGTCCTTTGCAATGTGATTGTGATAGTCTTAATATTTTCAAAATACTTTTAATGTCAGGTATACAGCTGATTAGCAAAACATTTCAAGTTGGAAATTATATAACGTGCCTGAGGTGCCTTGATGCATTTTTAATACTTGTAATTTCCCATGTACATTCTTTGAAAGGTACACTTCCTGAGGGGTTCTACAGTTTCAGCTCCTGAGTGTGTTAGGCTAAAAGGCCTTAAATAGTGACTTTTTTCCCAGCTGCTAAGGTCTCAGCATTGCAGATGCTCCTCAGTTACTCTAGTTACCGCTCAAGCTTCAATGTCCAGAGCTGAAGCTGCCTTACTTCAAATGCCAGCTCCCATTTTCATTGCATTCATTTTCTGGAGTATATGTGCATTCATTTTCCTCTGAAGACTGCTCATCAAAGTGCTCGTATGAGTCTTTTGCACTCGGATTTGAGTTTGACTTCACTATCCAGGAAGCTGACACCTAAATTATTCTTCCACCCCTCTGGTGCCTAGTCTCTCAGCAATTCATGTCTCTGAGTTATCATCCTCTGATTTACATGCAATGGAGTATCTCAGTTGAGTGACAACGACCTAGATTTTTGCAGACACAGTTAGACATGATAGTAAAGAATGTATTTGGTGCACTTGCCTTTATTGGTCAGTGCTTTAAATACAGGGGTAGGAGGTCGTGTTGCAGTTGTATAGGACATTGGTTAAACCACTTTTGGAATACTGAGTTCAATTCTGGTCTCCTCACTAAAGGAAAGATGTTGTGAAACATTAAAGTGTTCAAAAAAGATTTTACAAGGATGCTGCTGCGACTGGAGGTTTTGAGTTATAGAGGCTGAATAGGCTGGGGCTATTTCCCTCCACCGTCGGAGGCTGAGGGGTGACCTTATGGAGGGCATGGATAGAATGAATAGTTGAAATCTTTTCCCCATGGTTGGGGGAGTCCAAAACTAGAGGGCAAAGGTTGAGGGTGAGAGAGGAAAGAAATAAGAGGAACCTAAGGGATAACTTTTTAACACAGGGGATGGTGCATGTGTGAAATGAGCTGCTAGAGGAAATGGTGGAGGATGGTACAACTACAACATTTAAAAGGCATCTGGATGGGTTTGTGAACAGGAAGGGTTTAGATGCATAATGGCTAAATGCTGGCAAATGGGACTAGATCAACTTAAAATATTAGATCAGCATGAATGAGTTGGATTCAAGGGTTTGTTCCATGCTGTGCATCTCTATGACTCTTACTTTTCTGTTAAAGGAACGGAGGCAGGCAGTGATTTTCAATTAGGAAAGCTCAAACCCAGCTGGTTCGATTGAATGCAATACCTTCATAGCTTTTGAATTGATTATCCATGCATCTTTGATCTGTTTGTTGAACTGAAGAGAGAATAAATTCTTCCTCCATTTATTTTGAGCAAAATAATTTAGTAAGTAGCAGTTAGTTCATACAACTAGATGTTATTAACTTTATTCATGCTACGAAGCATATTGTGTGGAAAAGTAAACATAGTGATGTAAAGTGTGAGATTTCTTAATATTTTCATTTTGTTTATTTTTGTGTTTGGCTTTTTAAATTTGAACTCAAAACATTTGTGTTTTCTGTATCCCTAAAGGGGTTTAATGATTAACTTGTAAGCATTTTTATAGCCATTATGTTTTTCTTCCAAAAAAGGTTTGAGAAAAGTAGTTTTAGGGGTTAATAAGAATTGATTTCCTTTAGGAGAATTTGAGTGAACAAACAGGGTAGAGCTTTAAATTTTCAGAGTTGAGACTTTTTGCAGGGCTTGGAAAAATACCCATAGCTTAGAATAAGAAGCTTTTTTTGGTTTCATTTAACTGCTGTTCTACAGAAGTTATGGCTGGAACCAAATGTTTAAGCAGTATCTCTGAGGAAGAGAAAAGATAGTTTAGAATTGTTAAGAATAGGTTACCTTCGTGTAAGTTGAAGTTCCAGACCAAAAGTGTTTGGTTTAAAACATGAAGGAGATATTTAAAGCTAAGAAAATTTTAATTCCATTTCTGATAAATCAAGGAAGAGACAATCGGTTTCTCATGGCCAATAATTGAAGCCACAGCTAAGTCAAAGTTTATGTAAGATAAACGAGGGATTTCTATCTACTGTTTGAGTACTGTAATGGGATGCTATTAAGATTGGTGTGATTATGTTTGTTGCAATGTTTGTGTTTTATGTGCAAGTTGTTTGTTTCATGCTATTTTATCATATTTATCTTGTGCACAATAAGCTTATATTTTGTTGTTAAAAGCAAGTCTCCAACATTGCACGCTTTTGTTTCAGTAAGAGACCACCTTGTTAAAACCTGAAATCTGACTTGTCCAGTAATAACATCAGTTGGGCTCATAACAGCTCAGTAGTAGCCACTATTTTACAACGATTAGATTTTGAAATATCAATGATTTTTTTTAACTATTTCAGTCATAACTTGAACATTGTGTCCAATATTATTTTTGGAAGAATTAGGTAGAAGAAAACCAGCCTTTTATTTATCATCAGGTATATGAATATGAATATTATTATGTAATAATATGAATGATATGAAAATTATTGGATATGAATAATATAATAAAATTAATGTTAGTGCAAGACAAAGAATGTTAAAATATGGGGAATGAATGTTATACTGTGTGCCTCAAATATTAAGCAAAAAGTAGTTTACATATAAAACATTTTTTTTGGCTTTGACAGATGAGTTTAAAAATCTTGGCACACTTTATCCAAAAGGAAATGATGTTTATGAGTGCATCTGATATATTTTTAATCCCCCAAAAAACAGTGTTTACGATTTTGTGTCTGAAAAAGATCCAAACTTAATTAAGTGGGTGTAAGAGCTCAGATAAAGGGAAATCATGTAAATACAACTGAAGATGATAATAAACTTAAGATTATTCTAAAACAAGCTGAAACCATAAAGAATTCAGAGTGTTTTAGTAAGGAGCCATTGGCTTGCACCCAGTGCCAGCTGCTCCTTTGACTGTCTGAAGATAAATCAGTTTATTTTTGCATTCCGGATGGAAAATTGTTTCCATAGTAAGTATCCACTCTTACCAGTTATTAACTTTAAAAGGATATAAAAAGGAGCATAGTACCCATTCCAAATTTATACACTCCATGCTGAAGCAAATTTAACGAACCTGATAAAGTAAATGAAGGTTAACTCTACTTGTTAAATGGAAAATCAATTTTAATGCCATAAATATTTTGCAGCTTTTCCCCTGTTTTAATTAGATTAGATTACTTACAGTGTGGAAACAGGCCCTTCGGCCCAACAAGTCCACACCGACCCGCCGAAGCACAACCTACCCATACCCCTACATTTACCCCTTTACCTAACATACAGTCAATTTAGCATGGCCAATTCACCTGACCCGCACATCTTTGGACTGTGGGAGGAAACCGGAGCACCCGGAGGAAACCCACGCAGACACGGGGAGAATGTGCAAACTCCACACAGTCAGTCGCCCGAGTCAGGAATTGAACCCGGGTGTCTGGCGCTGTGAGGCAGCAGTGCTAACCACTGTGCCACCGTGCCGCCTGAATACTATATTTCAAGTGTTTTCGAGTCAACTGAATTCTTGAATTAGATGGGAAAGTCTGTTGCATGGTAGCTTTTTCATTCAGTGTTGCACACATGAACGCCCCCTCCAGAGAGACTTCCTGTGGAATCTAAATTTGGATCCACCCTTATAAATTTGAAAAAGAATTATATTAAATTTTCATGTGTATATAGTATGTAACTGAAAGCAAACTATTGCAATCATTTTCGGGACAACTTTACAATTTCTATATATGCAAGGCAACTCTGCAACAATGCAGCACAAAATGACTAATGTGAAGCAAAAGTAAAATTAGTGGATACGTTTTTCCAACTTTGAACATTATGAGCAATGGTGTGTCAATTGAAAACATATAGCATGCTTGAAAAATCAGACGCCAAAGAAGAAAGAAGTCCAATTTTGTAACTAAGTTTTGAACAGTAAGATGTTAATCTTGCTAGAGAGCAGCGAGAGGTTTATTGCATGCATTTGCATTTCATTACTGCCTAATTGCACCTCATTAACATGCACTTACTTAACATCCTATGTGCCAGACAGAAACGAGGCAATTATGACCTGCGTTGCTTTCCAATCAAAAATCATTGCAACCACATCCAGAGTGAGCAGAGTTAAACATCGCACACACCAGGTTATACTTCAACAGGTTTATTTGGAAATACTAGCTTTTGAGGCACTGCCTCTTCATCAGGTGGTTCTTCACCACCTGATAAAGAACCAGCGTTTCGAAAGCTAGTGCTTCCAAATAAACCTGTTAGAGTATAACTTGGTGTTGTTTGATTTTTAACTTTATCCACCCCAGTCCAGCATCGGCTCCTCCAAATCAGAATGAGCAGAGTCAGTGTTTTATTTTACCTGAGCATTCTGCTTATGAGTGATGTGGGGACCCTCAAGGGGCAACTGTGTTAATCAGACAATTTCACAGTACAGGTTGAAGATATCTGTGACCACAACAACTTGCAAATGAGGTGCATGAGATACTGTGTGGAATACAAATCCTGGGCACAAACAATCTTTACCATGTTATTGATCATAATAAATGGATTATATATAGCTGTTAACCAGAAGAAATCATGGATGCCCTTGAAAGTGTCTTCTGCAGTCCACAATGTGCAAAGATAATCCAAGATCTCATAGGCTGCAAAAGGGCATGGAGCTGGTTTCCTCTCACCTTGAACTCATCAATATGTACTGAGATGCAGTGCTGCCTTCCTTGGTTGGGTGAAAATGAGAGGCAAGGTTTCAATAAACCTATCACACTTACACTCTTCTCCTATATTTGCATGACATGGTTTTTGCTTTATACATCAGAATAAGTTGCACTATGTCAAAGGTTCATGTTGCATAATTCCTTGGCTGTCATTGTCAGGGTATTCCATATCCCACTGTATTATGGACAACATTGATAAACCATCATTTGTCAAAATGCTGATTGCTCAAATTACGAAGAATGCATCTTATTCCTGATAACTCCCCACACAGGTTCATTGGAAGCATAACTAATAGATACAGTGACAGCAGAAGTTGTTGTCAGTTTGGGTGCAGTGTAACAAAGGTGCAGAAAAATTGAGGAGGAACAAATGAGCCAACCTTTCCCAGGACCCTCAGCAATCTCCAGCAGCTGCTAAACAGCCTTTGCATAAAGAAGTCACCGATGAAGGACAGTCAGGAGGAGGACCTACTGGAGACCCAGAGTCTACCATTTTGATGCCATTTCCTCCAGATGGGTAAGGTGCATTGATACCACAGACTGCAGATGTCCCAGGATGCCATCACAGAACTGTACCACCTACTGGACTGGGACCTGCAACCTATCCCATTTAACAAGACATTTAAATTTATATGCAAATGGCTGAATCCATGAATCCACTGGGGATTGCTTCCAAGGACCCAGTGTAGACCTGTATGCAATCGCATAACCCACAAGTGTACCAAGGAAGTTACTGATGCAGTTTGTGTCAGTCACAGCTGTGCTTCATCTTTTTTCCCTATGATGAGGTCAGTGCTGCAGCGCTGGCTTGTCAGATTTTTCAATGTAGCCAGCTTCCACCATGTGCAGGACACTGTTTAGTCCACACACGCACACGCACACACATGCACACGCACACACCTTGAGTGAGCCGTATCATAATTGCAGCAGATGTCTTTAATAGAGAAAAGTTCTATTGCATCAGTGAACAAGTACAAATCATCTGTAATCATCAGTTTTAGGAGCCTAAGCCAAGGAACGTGGGAGCTTTCCTATTGCCTATATCCTTGAGAACTCCCATGTTCCTTCTTTTCAAGAGCCGGCTACCTTCCAAGGGTGGTTACTAGATGACATGGGACTACCTTGCAATCATGGTTGGTAATTCCATTGTAGAATCTCTTGACTCAGGTTACGTGTACATAAAATGCAGATCATTCTTCCATGAGAGCTGTTGAGGAGTGGATGATATCTCAAAATCTAAGGACAGTAGTCATTTGTCAAGTCCAGGGTCACAGTCATCAGCCAGGGGCTACCATCACAGTAAGTCAAGGTCATCATCCAATCTCAGTCCAGGAACTTGCTGCAGTAAGTTCATCATTTGGACCAAACAGCTAAGGGGGTCCATGCCCGTACAATCCGGGCAGTGGGCAACAGCCAGTCCTGCAGAGCCAATGCAGTCAATCTGGGGATTCAGAAGACATGAGTCTGAGTGGTGCACAGAAGTCAACCAAGGGTCTGGTCACACATTAGTCAGGGTTGTCTTTCCAAGTCAGTCAAGGTGGATTATTAGGATGTTGTATTATGATGGGGACTCTGGGGAAGTCAGTTGTGGAGATCAAAGGCTGTACAGTGGAATACACAGGTCGTGAATCGGGGAAGCTCAGCATATAAGGGTGGGAGATGGTAGATTCTAGATTAGAGTGTTGCTGGAAAAGCACAGCAGTTCAGGCAGCATCCGAGGAGCAGGAAAATCGACGTTTCGGGCAAAAGCCCTTCATCAGGAATATTCCTCTATTACTGATGAAGGGTTTTTGCCTGAAACGTCAAGTTTCCTGCTCCTCAGATGCTGCCTGAACTGCTGTGCTTTTCTAGCACCACTCTAATCTAGAATCTGGTTTCTAGCATCTGCAGTCATTGTTTTTGCCTGGGAGATGGTAGAGCATGGGAGGATAAGCGGTACAGTAGAAAAGACGGGATCATCAACAATCATCACTAATCTGACACCAATGAGGGTCAGCGCATAACCATGTTTAAATGACTCAGCTGTTTGCCTGGGGCTCAAGGAGTAAAGTGGAGTGATGAGCAATTAAATAAAGTAGTTGGGTAGGAACATGGATAAGACCAATCCAATGGAAGAGTAAGGCAGAAAGGAACATTTTTCTAGGGTGGAGAGGGTTACTTAGGTAGAATGAGCCTGAGAAACACTCGATGAAGCATGTATCTGTGTTGCCTTCCAGCCTCATCCAAAGCATAAATGTGCAGTCAGGATGAGAAATGGCCACCACCACAGGCAGAGTGAATACAGAAAGTGTTTATTTCTGCTCCCCTTTGAGAGCACAGGCTCTAAATGTGAGTAAAGTGAGACCTTTCAAGGGGAATGACATTAACACTTACTGACACTTACACAGTACGGGTTATGGATACGTGTTATCACATAATCCTGTATGTGGACTTTATGCATTGACCAACTTTGTCAACTGAAACACCTGGTCACAAGCAATCTTGTTTGTATTATTTAACACTGCAAATTGGTCTCAGTAATGTCTCTAAAACACGAGTAATGTCAGGCAAGCTGTAAAGATTTATCTTATTTGCAATCACCTTCCAAACTTTCCTAGCTTGTATCAGATACAAGTACTGTCCACTTCATACCTGGCATACAAAAATCCAACTTTTTAAAAAATGTATCTTCTTGAGATGTGGTGTCACTGGTTAGACCAGCATTTATTGTCCAGATGGCAGTTAACAGTCATCCACATTGCTGTGAGTGTGGAGTCTCGTGTAGATCAGACCAGATAAGGATGACAGATTTCCTTCCCTAAGTATCATTATTCTATATGCAATTCTGCCTTTGGATAATGTAGGAGTTGGGGTGAAGGGAAAAGTTCCTAAAATTTCTGCATGTACAATGTATCTGTGCCAAATGGTTTAAAGGAACTTAGGTCTGAGTCAGATCATCAATGCGCAAGGTCCTTGTAGGGGAACCCATTAATCTTCCTTGTTGGAGAACTCTATATCACAATGTTGTGAGGACACAAGTTACTCATGAATGCTGCAACTGCTAAATAATCCCATTGCCAAGGAGCCACTCTCTGTTTCTGATAATGCCCACGTAGGCTCTTTGGAACCATCCCTAGTGGATCCAAATACAGAAGCAGTTGCAGCCGCTGCTGTAAGCGTGTCCTCAAGTATAAATGAGAAGCAGATGCATATGGAAGCCCAAGATCAGCATCGACCTCCAGTGGATGAGGAGCAGCCTCCTATTGCAGAGGTTCCTGCCAAAGCTGGCCTCGTGAAGGATTGAGAGAAGGTCCGTGACACTACACTGCCTGGAAGTGGTGTCCATTCATTATTAGACGTACCCAGTGTGAAGTCAACAAGGGCCATAAGATGTCTCCTGTCAATGTGGGGAAAATGAAAATGTTTAGGGTGGCACGGTGGCACAGTGGTTAGCACTGCTGCCTCACAGCGCCTGTAGACCCGGGTTCAATTCCCGACTCAGGCGACTGACTGTGTGGAGTTTGCACGTTCTCCCCGTGTCTGCGTGGGTTTCCTCCGGGTGCTCCGGTTTCCTCCCACAATCCAAAGATGTGCGGGTCAGGTGAATTGGCCAAGCTAAATTGCCCGTAGTGTTAGGTAAGGGGTAAATGTAGGGGTATGGGTGGGTTGCGGTTCGGCGGGTCGGTGTGGACTTGTTGGGCCGAAGGGCCTGTTTCCACACTGTAAGTCTAATCTAATCTAATCAGATTCCATTTCTAGGATTTTGTTGTAATACGGTACAGGTAGAGGATACTGCTTAATTCTTAGATTGTCATCTCCTGACAACTGGAGGACACAATACCAAGTGAAAGTATGAATTTTGCACAAAGAATGACTGCTTCTCTACTCTCTACTCTTGTAGTTGCAGCTAAAGTGGCATTCACTCACACAGCTGATGATAAAAAGTGAACATCAATTTACAAATGTGACGATGTATTTACAATCAGATTTAACCCATACAATCTATGTGCCATCATACTCTTTTCTTTCTCTTTTCCCTCCTACAAGCTTTAGGTTCAGTCCTGGGGTGTGGACCTTGCCGTAAACTGTTAGCCTTGGAGTTTTGGATGAGCAATCCCTGAGTCTTAGTAGCTACAGGACTCAGACACGCTGAGTGTGCTGGCCAGATTCACTCTTCCAGAGGATTGAGGGTCACAGTCAGTGTAGAGCTGGAGGACCTGGTACCTCTGGAACAGGTCCCAGATGGAAGTCTACTGGCACCATCCTGCCTCCCTGTGAGGAGGAGGCACCCAGAATGATGCCAAGATACCTAGTCCCTCTGTCACCTGTTCACGCTGAGTACCAATGGCTAATGCAGCTGTCTGCAGATCTGTACACACATCCAGTAAGTATTGACCTGGGTCAGCATGGCAACTGCCAACCTGTCAATGGAGGCAGCCAAGTACAGTTGTGTTGGTAGACTCCTCTGACCTGAATCAGTTTATCGAGTACAGTACTTCTGATAATCCTGCATGCTGCTGCTGTATTGATTGTGAATTTGAATAAAGTTATTAATGGTCAAAACCATGGGAGTTCTCTCCTGTCTGGAGCTAGCCAGTTGCCTGATCTGAATGCCAATGACCTGAAATGTTTCTCCTTTGGCAGCTGAAGAGACATGACAGTGCTGTGCTCACCAGAACATGTTCTCACCTCTAATCTAACTAATGTAACTATTGATCTGGCAGGATCTGGGCTGTTGGCGGGTGCTGGAGACAGGAGGGTGCTTTCCCTGAGACTTGTGAGTTCTTGTTCAGAGGTGGAGGTGGAGATGGTGTCCTGAGGGACTGTTCTCTACAGGACTGAGACAGCTGGAGATTGTAGGAGACAAGAGCAGGAATGAGTTGTAAATTA
The DNA here is from genome assembly GCF_020745735.1 of Hemiscyllium ocellatum. Classification (NCBI taxonomy): domain Eukaryota; kingdom Metazoa; phylum Chordata; class Chondrichthyes; order Orectolobiformes; family Hemiscylliidae; genus Hemiscyllium; species Hemiscyllium ocellatum. The sequence goes on along the minus strand of NC_083407.1, from coordinate 60,010,193 downwards.
GCGGTTGACATTTGAGAATGTCACATACATGTTCACGGTGGCAGTGATAGGAAAACTGTATCGCATATGATAATAACTGTGTCTTGGAGGTCTCGATGTCACCATATTGAGTGGCCTTTGTCCTCTCCTGCTCGAGTAAGGGTCTCCTTTTTGTTTGTGCGGGTTTGGAGCTGGATGGTGGACACCTGTGTTGCCTTTCTGTGTCCTGTTGTTGGGCTATTTTCTGCTGGAATGAGACACAGAAAAACATGAATGTGCTCTGCACAGCTGTTAATGTTGGTGCAAGAGTTGAAAGATAGTGAAGTGTCTCCACTAAGTAACGAAGCACTGCAGAGGGCATGCAGCATTAATAGTCAAGGGGATTGGGTTAGGGGTGAGAGTGACTGAAGGTAGATGTTGTTTGAAATTATAACAATGGAGGACCATGAGCTTTGATTGGAGGGGGGTGCAATGGCAGAGTTAGCATAATTATGAAGTAACAGAATGAAGAGGGTCGCACTTACACTTGTGGAGCACAGAGAGTCATTAACCTCCTTCATGTTGGGTGTTCCTCCAGACCATGGACATTGCACTGACTCATGACAGCTATGGACGAGGTAGTTGCTGATCTCTCGTCTGGCAGTCCTAAGATGAAAGAATGGCCCCAGTCTCCACCACTCTGATTTCCAGGTCCTTGTTGTCAAAGCGGGTGCCGATTTCCCTTTGGCAGATGTGTCCTTTAGAACAGCACAGTTCCTGGCTGGCAGTGTTTGAGCTGATGCACTGCTTGGATTTTAACATGACATCAGCAGCATGATTCCCAGAACATCCTGATGGTGGCATGCACTTTATTCCAGGCATGTTCATACTCCAGCTGCCTCTTTCGAGCATGGAGGCAGGGTGGTACCACTAAAAAGATAGCCAGAAGAGAAAACCCCTCCCGCGTCCTCTCCCCCTTCTCCCAGAGTCTCCTCTCAGGACACCCCTCCACCCCCACCTGCAAACCAAAGTTCAAGTTCAAGCCTAGGTGAAAATTCATCTGGCCAGGACACACGCAGCATGTCTGGGGCCTCTACCCCTCCTTCTCACCCCCACCCCCCGGTGATGCCTGCCCCAAAACCCCAAGGCCAGCAGGGACCACTAATCAAACAACAAAGGAACACTATTGCTGCGGCGTACATGGATTTCCAGAAGGGGTTTGATACAGTGGCACACAGCAGACCTGTGAAGTAAGTTGTTGGTCATGATTTCAAAGAGACCATAGCAGCAAGAATACAAAATTAGTTGAGTGATAGGAAATGGGGCAATGTTCAATTGATACTTTTCTCATTAGAGAAAGCATTATATTGGAGTTTTCCAGGGGTCGGTGTTGAACCCTTACTTTTCCTGATCTACATTAATGATCCAGCTTTCGTGTGCAGGAGGTATGACACAAAACTTGGAAAAATTGTGAACTGTGAGGCGAATTGTGCGCAACTCCAAAAGGACATGGACAAATCGGTGGAGCAGATGGATAGTTAGCAGATGAGGTTCAATGCAGTGAAGTGTGAGGCAGAGCATTTTTATGAAAAGGACATTGAAAGACAATTAAAAGTAGGGTGTGCAGGAGCAGAGAGCAGAGTATATGTACACAGATCATTGAAAGTGGCAGGACAAGTACATAACAACATGAAAACCAGGAGCCGGAGTAGGCCATCTGGCCCTTCGAGCCTGCTCCGCCATTCAATAATATCATGGCTGATCTTTTCGTGGCCTCAGCTCCACTTACCCATCCTCTCACTGTAACCCTTATTTCTTTTACTGTTCAAAAAAAAATCTATCTTAGCTTTAAAAACATTTACTGAGGAAGCGTCAATTACTTCACTGGGAAAGGGATTCCAGAGATTCACAATCCTCTGGGTGGATAAGTTCCTTCTCAGTTCAGTCTTAAATCTGATTCCCCTAATTTTGAGGCTATGCCGTCTTGTCCTGGTTTCATCTCCCAGTAGAAACATCCTCTGTACTTCTATCTTATCTATTCCCTTAATAATTTTATATGTTTCCATAAGATCCCCCCTCATTCTTCTAAATTCCAATGAACATAATTCCAGTCTACTCAGTCTCACCTCATTAGCCAACGTCCTCAACTCTAGAATCAGAGAGAGCAGTAAGTAAAGCAGACAGTATCCTTAGCTTTATGAATAAGGGCGCGGAATTCAAGAGCTAGGTGGTGATTTTGAAATTGTATAAAACACTTGTTAGACCTTAGCTGGGGTGTTGTATTCAGCTGTGGCTCCACGTCACAGAAAATTCATGAATGCATTGGCGAGAGTGCAGAAGCGATTTATAAAATGGTTCCAGGATGAGAGATATCAGTTGCAAGAATAGATTGAAGAAGTCAACACTATTCGCTTTGGAGAGTATCAAGGCTGAGGGAATCTGATAAAGATTTACAAATCATTAGCATAGCTGGATAATGTAGATATGGAGAAACTGTTCCTATTCATAAAAGGAAAAAGCAGTGAGAGGGCATGGATTTCAAGTGACATGCAAATGAAGCAAGGGTGATGTGAGAAAATAGGGTGTGGAATGCAATGCCTGGAAATGTTTTGGAGGCAGGTTCAGTAGAGGCATTCAAGAGGGAATTGGATAATTATTTAGATAGAAATGGTGTGCAGGGATATGAGGAAAAGGCAGGACTTTGACACAAGGTAATAGTATCAGTGCAGGCATGATAGGCCAACCAGCCTCTTCTCTTCCATATTAATCGTTTGATGCTTCTTCATACTTCAACCAAACCTCAGGTATATAGCATTGTCTGCCATATATAGTTATTCAATGACTCCACACCCTTATTGAAGTTGGGATGGTGGTGATTGTCAGTAAGCCCCTTCTTCAGTACCCCTTATCCTTGCGTACTGTCCCATCTCATAGCCTTGTATGTTGAACTTGCCCGATTCACAATTATTGTCCTCCTCTGCATATCAGTACGATGCCTTCAATCCACGTCGCCAACATAATAAAAATAAAATACTGTTAATACTGGAAATACGAATCTCAGTAAATGCTGCCTAACATGCTGAGTTTCTCCAGCACTAACTTCCCCAGTTTCCCCACCACTGCACTGGTCCATGATAACACCCCTTGACTTTCAATAAACGAGCCCCTGGATTGACATGGCCCACTCCCCTGACTGACTTGAAAGAAAGCACTAACTGATGAGTAATCCAACCCCTGGCTGATCTTTGTTCAGCTCCCGAACTGATTAGCACTAATCCCTGGATTGCTTGTACTGCACCTGCAGGATTGGTCATGGCTCAATCCTAGGACAGTAATGATGTGGACTGTCTGATTCTGAGCCCAAACTGATTGACTGTGTCCATGTCCCTAGACTGAGATTGAGTGGTAACCTTGACATAATGCACTAGGTATCTCTATGCTAACGACAACCACCTCCACCCCTCTCCCCACAGTAAATTGACTGAGGTCTACTTCCCATTGCCTTTTGAGACATGTCTATTTGGTTGAAGAACATGTAGTACATTTGCCATGTAATCTGTTAATGCATGCTGGCAATTGTGATATAGACATAACTTGATACTGTACGTCGATGTCTATCACAGGCTGCCTGGATTTGTGTTTGCATTAGCAGGCAAGGCAGAATTACTGTGAGACTATACGTTCTGAATGCGATGGTGAGGCAAGGCAGAAATGCTGTGCTCATCCATGTAGGCACAAAGAAAGTGAACACAAAAAGAGCGAGCTGAGAGCTGAACTGCCTCAATACGTGAGATAGGTGCTTTCCTTATACACAAAGTGGCGCGAAAGCAACATTGCAATATAAGGTGTCATTACATTCCAAGGTGCAGTATTGAAGTGGATAACTGTATAAGTGAGTCGATGTCTTGCCATAGTTGGTGTAGTGAGGTTGGTGAGTGGCTGATGCTAACCTCTGTGAAAGAAGGATTCTGTGGCTTCTGCCTGAAATATTCAGCACTGCTGGCCAAGATGGAGGCCTGGAGGAATAGAGGGCAAGCTTTAGCTGTTGAATACCTGCTTATAGTTTAATGTTGGGAATTGTCTCTATCTAATTTCTGTCTACCACACGGACGAATAGTAAATTACATATAAATGTGGTAAGAATAGGTAATAATGAGATGTGAGTGCATGGAAATAGGCCTCTCACTGGTGATATTCTCATCTTGCCATTCAAACTTTGTGTGTGGAAAATTCTTGACATTAAGAATTTCATTTTCTGAATCTCACCATGTTGTCCCAATTGAGTCATCATTGCGGGGTTGGAAAACGCCAATCCATAGAAACATTCAGCAAGGAATTAAGTGCCATGATGAAAGAACCATGGGCTCTTTCTGGATGTTTGAGTTATAAAATCATCCTAATTTGACTTGTTTCTCCAGCTTGTGATAACAACTTTTTAAAATCACAGGATGACAAGGCTGCCAACGTTCACTATTCATCCCAGATTGTGGTTAGGGTGATGGTGGTGACCTGCCTTCCTGAATTGCTGCAGTCTTTGGAGTAAAGGGACACTTACAGCCTTGATAAGGCAATGTGACATTGTTAGAAAAGTTTCCAGTTAATAGTGTTTTATCAATTTTGTTTTAAGCTGAATCCAGGAAGACAGCATAGAATCCTGAATTGTAATAAACTGAGTTGTCATCAAGCTATTTCCTAAAATCTATCCCTTTTTGAACCACTTCCAATTACAAAGGGTTTCCAAGATCTGATTAGGTAGCAAGCTGCAAATAATCATTAGAGTGGTCTTTTACATGTTAAATAACTTAATGTCAAATCTTCTCTCAATGTGTTTTAGGTCATTTTTCAGACTGCAAAAAGAAAAATAAAGCAACTGAAAAATGTACATGCAACTAATGGTATAAATCTATATATTGAATGATTTATAAGTAAAATAATACTTTTTATATCAGAATAAGTCCACCTAATAAATTAGTTATGCAAGGAGCATTTTATAAATCTATGTTCTGTGATTACGCACACATATTATACTTTCAGTTGATGGTTTTGTTTTAAAAGAACCTGATTTAAGTTGCACAAATATAACTTGGTGGTTGTGATTAAATAATATAACACCAAACATTGACATGGTCACAGATTTAATGTACTTTCCAGGTTTAGAAGTGGCATAACATATTGTGACAGCCATTGTGTTTGCTGTATAGCTCCCAAATTTCATATTGGTACTTTTTCATCAGAACCAAAAAGACTAAGGGTTGATATGACAGAGATTTTCAAGCTAATGTAGATCTGAGATGGGATAAATGGTGATAGATCACTCAGATTGATCAATGGGACAGAAATAAATTAAAACAAATTTCAGAATTTCATAAAATCAACTAACAGGAAGTTCACAAAAAAGACCTTTATGAAAAGTATGGTTAGAATGTCAAATTTGCTACTGTAAAAATGTAGTTACAAAATTATGGAATTATTAAAAGTGGGATTAGACCAGAGGTTTTTCTCAGGGCAGTATTGGTTAAGACTATTGTCAATTTCTTTATTATTGTTATGGAAGTCAGAGAATCCCTACAGTACTGGAAAAAGCCATTCGGCCCGTTGAGTCTCTGAAGAGCATCTCACACAGATCCATCCCATAACCTCACATTTACCATGGCTAATTCAATTAACCTACACATCCCTGACACAACAGACAATTTAGAATGACCAATCCATCTAATCTGCAAATCTTTGAACTTTGGGAGGAAAGCAGAACACTTGGAAAAAATCCACACAGACAGGAGGAAAACATGCAAACTCCAAGCAGACAGTCAGCCAAGGTTGGCATCGTACACAGGTCCCTGACGCTGTGAGGTAGTAGTGCTAACCACTGAGCCAATGTGTCTTCAAGCATGCTAAAATTCCAAGACACAATGCTGACATCTGAATCAAACGATGCACAGTTTTACACTGTTTCTCAGTCTCAATTTTCTTATGGTTTGCTCTTAAATAGAAAGCTCTTTAAATGTCTGTATCATTCTATTTGCCTCCACTATCATCATTGAATCACTTTTGAAACTTTGCCTATTCTCTGGGAGATCCATCATGGACAATGACCCCAAGCAAAACATGGTGGACAAAGGACAAGAAAATATAGGCAGAAAAGTATAGATTCCACATTTAGAATTTTAATTTTTCCTCATTAATTTGAAATCTTATCCTCCTCAATATTTGGTAGATATTGACAGTATGCACAAAGGAAACCTACCCAGGTAAATATGGGATGAACAATTCTGACTAATAATCTGAGCTTTGGCCACATTTGTATCAGTCAACATCCAAGGCTTTTTTTGGTGAAAAATAGGCAGGAACCTTATGAAGAAGTACTCTATGTCTGCTCATGATTATCATTTCTCACTGCAATAATATGCTTTGAAAAGACCTATGGCAAAATAAGAAAGTATTAATCATTTATTTAGTAAAACAAAATAATGATATTCTATCAATTTTAATGCTGCTCAGTCTCCAATTCTGTGGTGAAAATATTGACTTGCCTAAAAAATCGTCAACAACACATTTTCTCATACAGCAATTTGTTTCTTGTTAAAAAAATGTTTGTAATGATGATTCTGTTTGTAAGTGAAACAGTGTAAATTATTGGAACATAAATACTATAGTTTGTGTAGCAACGTATATATATTGTGCTAATCATCTCAGAACAGCATTTGGAATTTCATTTGATTATGTCATTTTCTAGAAATAATGAGAAGTTTTGCAAAGCTGCCAGCAAGGTAACAAGTCTTTATAAAGGACTAATCTTGCTAAGTTTCTATTTTAAACATGCTACATAGTCTGATATTCATTTTGTACATTAGGGTCAGTGGACTGTCTCCATTCATGGGTGATAATGACAATGAAACTCTTGCCAATGTAACATCTGCTACCTGGGACTTTGATGATGATGCTTTTGATGAAATTTCTGATGATGCCAAAGACTTCATCAATCACCTTCTGAAAAAAGACATGAAGTAAAGATTTTACAATATTTTCTTTTCGTTACTACATTGCTGATCAAATGCCAATTGAGATATCAATATCACATTGCAAAAGGTAATCATGTCTTAATATTATGTTCCTACATCACCAGACATCGTATGAACTGTGATCAGTGCCTTGAGCATAAGTGGCTGAAAAAAGATGTTAACAACATGGCAGTGAAAAAACTTTCAAAGGAAAGAATGAAGAAGTACATGGCCAGGAGGAAATGGCAGGTACAATTAACCAAACACAGACAGAGATAACTGTAATTACAATGACACTGAGACATACCTACCCATCTGAAATATCTCACAAAGTATTAAATAAAATTCAGTAAAGTAGCATTTTTATTCTTTTTATTTGAATCCTTCTTTTCTCCTTCCTTCCGTAAGATGCTGCTTCCAGGTGTTCATCTAAACAAAGTAATGCAGTGGAGTATTGCAGCCATCACTCTTGTGACCAGTATTCACAGAGGCCCCTGAACTGTTTTTGTACATAGGGTTGGCATAAGAACTACCCTCACCTGATATTTTCACTAGATACACTCACTTGGGTTTGTTTATGTTTTCCCCCTCCCTACCTTGGATCAGCATTTGTTGCCAAATCAAACCAAAAATTTGAAGCAGAGAACGTATTGACCTTTATGGCAAGAAACGTTACTGTTGCTGAACAAAGCACTTCCATTTTTTAACATCCATGTTAGCATGCAGTGTTAGCAGTCAACTCAAGCATTAGCTAGTGAGGTGCATGAAAAGGTTGATTTCAGTCTATCCATGGAATGTTTCTTACCCAATCAAAAGGTGTGGCACTGGAAAAACACAACAGGTCAGGCAGCATCCAAGGAGCAGGAGAATCGACGTTTCGGGCATAAGCCCTTCATCAGGAATGTATTTCTTAACCACCATAGCACATCACTGTGGTGTTTACAATGGGTACTTTCTTTGTAATTTCATATTTTAGGAGATGGACTGTACTACAAGTGGTGTCGAAACTGCTGAAATGCATTTAGAATAGTCTTTTTTCAAATAATTATAATAGAGATGATACAATGCCCGATCCTAACAATGAAACAACAAAGTACCATTCATTTTACTATATAGTGGCTGAGATTGAAAACTTATTTCAATGTACACCACACTTAGAATACAATTATTTTTCTTTTCCAGTCATCAGCAACAAATTGCTCTTCTTCCCCATTAATCCACCATTTCCCTTTTGAAAGTCATGTGTCCTATGTTATGCACAGTGGAAAGACATTGCTATCCATCATAAGTTGGATTATTTTCTCATGATTTGTCCATCGTCTGCTGATTTTTTTGCAAAGATTTCCCTATTTCTTTCAGTATTGCCTTCTGAATTGAATGAAGAGAGTCACAAGGTCATACAGCACGAAAACAGACCCTTCCGCCCAACTCGTCCATGCTGGCCAGGTTTCCTAAACGAGTTCCATTTGCCTGCATTTGGCCTATATCCCTCTAAATCTTTCCTATCCATGTACCTGTCCAAATGTCTTTTAAATGTTGTAATTGTACTCACCTCTACCACTTGCACTGGCAGCTCATTTCATAAACACACCACCTTCTGTATGAGAAAGTTGCCCCCCAGAACCCTTTTAAACCTATCCTCTCGCTCTCTAGTTTTGGACTCCTCTACCCTGGGGAAAAGACCTTGGCTGGTCACCTTATCTATTCCCCTCATGATTTTATAGATATCTATAAGGTGAGCCCTCAACCTCCTGTGATCCAGTGGAAACAAGTCATTGCCTCTCCTTATAACTCAGACCCTGCGGTCTCGGAACATCCTTGTTAATCTTTTTTGCATCCTATCCAGGTTAATAACATCCATCCTACAGTAGGGCGAGCAGAGTTGTACGCAATACTCAAAATGTGGCTTGACCAATGTCTGGTACAGAAGGAACATGACGTCCCTATTCCTGTACTAAGTGCTCTGACTAATGAGGCAAGCATACCAAAGACCTTCTTCACCACTGTGTCTATCTGTGATGCCACTTTCAAAGAGCTATATACCTGCAAGCCAAGGTCTCTCTGTTAGATAACACTGCCCAGGACCCTTCCATTAGATGGATTGGCCATGCTAATTTGCCCTGTAGTGTTGTTATGGACCAGGCCAGAACCCCTCAAAACATTGCAAGAAAGTAGCTCAGACCCCAACTTTGCAGGTTATTTTAAGCAGGCGTAAAGTAGATATTTCAGGAGAGAATCAACTAGTCAAACCACTTAGCTTTAAACAAAACAGAATTTATTTACAAGAGGTACTAAATGAAACACAAACAACAGAATACTGAATACTGAATAACTTTAACCTATCCGAAAGCCCAACAGATCATTCCAACATAATGATGCTGGTCCAAATACTTACAACAAGCCCCGCAAACACCCCTTGGCACAAAAGGTATTATCAAACACAGGTTCTTACGGGGTAGAAGACAGAGAGAGAGAGAGTACCAGCCTGGACCTGCTTCTGGGTCCAACAGCTTTTACACCACTCTGCTAAAAAAAAAGAGAAAAGCTGAGCTGGGAGAACTGACCACACCCCTTTCATTGTATGAGTGTCTTTTTATAAAAACTTAAAAGCCTTCTGCCTGAGGCAATCTGTGTTAGCTGTTATCAAATTGGCCCTAAAACCCTTCAACCTCCAGGCTTTTCAGAGTCTGTGTCATTTACAACCTCTCTGAAAAAAGCAAGGATTCACATAACCTTGTTAAAGGAGCAGCTTTGTCACACCTGCCCCCCCCCCCCCCCCCCCCCCCCCGCCCCCACTTAAAAACAAATGAACCATCAATTTTCAAAGGTGCCTTAATTTTAAAATCCTTGAAATTTTGTTAATACTCTAAAACACATATATACATTACATTGACTATAAACGTGCAAACATGCACAACTACATTCTGCTTCAGTCTGGTGTACTCCTGTTCGCCAATGCCTCCATTTCTCTTTCGAGTCTCGACAATGCGTCCTGCCACATGCACAATTTTCAAATTGAATGGCTGTAACAACAAGCTACATCTAAACAGGCTGGAAATTTTGTCCTTAAATTTCTGCACAAACTTCAATAGGTTATGATCAGTATATATGATTGATTCAGATGCATTACTGGTCACATAAGCACTGAAATGTTGTAATGCCAACACCAAGCTCAAAGTCTCCTCCTCAACGGTCAAATATTTCTGCTGATGAATGTTCAACTTCCTGGAGAAATACTCAATAGGTCTTTCTAACTTCTTATAATTTTCTTGCAAGAGCACAGTACCAACACCCACTTCACTTGCATTGATAGCCACCTTGAATGGTTTTGCGTAATTAGATCTGGCCAATCCTGGGGCACTGGTTAACACAGATTTCAGGCTGTCAAATGCCTTCAGACAGTCCGCTGTCCACTGAAACCTCTTGCCTTTCTTTAGCAATTCAGTGAGTGGAGTAGCCATTCTGCTGAAATTTGGTACAAATTTTCAATAAAATCCACTCAATCCCAAGAACTGCTCTTTTTGATAATGGTATGGGAAACTCCCCAATTAACTTTGTTTTTGCAAACCATGGGGCCATTTGTCCGTGTCCAGTAACATAGTCCAGGAAGGTGACTTGGGCTTTGGCAAATTCACTTTTAGCCAGGTTTATCACCAAGCCTGCCTTCCAAAATCGATTAAACAAATCTGATAAATGCTGTAAATGTTCCTTCCATGTCTGACTAAAAATCACCAGGTTATCTATATACATGACACGGTTGGGTAATTGGGCAATAACATCATTGATTAGTCTCTGAAATGTGGCTGAAACATCTTTCATGCCAAATGGCGTGACTTTAAACTGATACAGTCCAATCAGCATTACAAAAACCAAAATAGTCTTTTGACAAAGATACCTGCCAATATCCTCTGAGCAACTTCAATTTAGAAATATAAGTTGCTTGTCCCACCTTCTCAATACAGTCTTCCAGATGCAGAATTGGATATGCATCAGTCCTTGTAACTCACTGACTTTGCAATAGTCCACACATAACCATTGGGTACAGTTTAGTTTTGGCACCATTACGATGGGTGAACTCCAGTCATTGTTACTCACTTTGATTACATTGTCTTGGAGCATGCGTTTAATCTCCATCTGAACCTGTGCCAACTTTAGAGGGCCATGCTTATAAGGATGTTGCTTGATCAGAACAGCATCTCCTATATCTACGTCCTGCATAATTAGGTTAATATTTCCCAGCTTATTTACACTTATCTCCCCATATGAGAGTAATAACTCTGTCAGGTCATTTTGATTTTTCTTTGGAAGGTAACTCAATAATTTATCCCAATAATTTATCCCAATTTTTGACAACTTCCTCATTGTCCAATTTAATTTAAGGAATGTCCAATTCAGATGCCTCTGAATCTGGTTCTTCCCTCTGTGTTGGAATCATTAACACCTTCTCCTCTTGCTTTCCTTCCCTATCAAAATACTTTTTGAGCGTATTCACACAACATACTCTGTGAGATTTCTTTCTGTCTGGAGTAGTCCTATCAAGTAGTCCACCTCACTCAATTTCCTTTCGTCTTGCTTTTAAAGGTTCACCTATCACTGGAAGTAACACTAATACCTTATCCCCAACAGCAAAATTGGCAATTTTTGATTTCTTGCCTGCTTCCTATTTCATTCTATGCTGTGATACTTCTAAATGCTGTCCAGCCAAATCCCCAGCCCTATTTAATCATTCCTTAAAATTTGATCACATAGTCCAATAATGTGGTCTGTGAATACTGACTTACCAATTTCTCTTTAATCAATTTTAATGGTCCTCTTACTTCATGCCCAAAAACTAATTCAAATGGACTGAATTTGGTTGATTCATTTGATCCATCTCTGATCGCAAGAAGCACAAATGGAATCCCCTTATCCCGGTCATCTGGATGGTCCTGACTAGAAGTCCTCAACAGGGTCTTTAATGTCTGATGCCACCTTTCTCGCGCTCCCTGTGATTCTGGATCAGATGCAGTTGATTTGAATTGTTTTATTCCTAAGATGTCCATAACTTACTTGAATAATGTTGATGTGAAGTTTGAACCTTGATCTGATTATGTCTCTGTCGGTAGCCATATCTAGTGAAAAATTTGAGTATTCCTTGACAATCCTTTTAGCTGTGACATTGCATAATGGGACAGCTCTGAAAATCTAGTCAACACATCCATTATTGTGAACAAATATTGATTCCCAAATTTTGTTTGAAGTAGGGGATCTACACAATCAATTAAGACCCTTGTAAAAGGTTTCTCAAATGCAGGAATTGGTACTAAAGGTTCAGGATTTATTACTGCCAATTACCAATTACCTGACATGTATGACAAAATTCAGCTATGTCTGGCAAAATTCAGCTATATGTAGTCCAGGCCAGTAAAAGTGTTTTTGTATTTTAGCTTGTGTTTTCCTCACTCCTAAATGACCCCCAAGTGTTAGTTCATGCACCACTTGCAACATTTCCTTCCTATACCCTATTGGCAATATAATATGATGAACTTCTGCCCATTTCTCATTTGCCTGAATGTATGATGGTCTCCATTTCTTCATTAAGACATCATTTTTAAGAAATAGCATTCAGGGACACATTTGGATTTGTTTTCTATGTATGCCTTTTGGTACAATTGCTTTAGGTTTTCATCTTTCTGCTGTAAATCAGTTAACTTATCTGAGCTAAAGGTGTCTACAATGACACCTATCTGTTCCTGGTTTGTCTCAACCATCTAATCAAACAGGGTCTCTGCTAATTTCACTTTGAATTTCTTATCTGTACTCTTTGATCTCTCCTGTTCCAATTGGTGACTTTGTGAACTCATTACCACATAGTCAAGAAAAATATCAGAATATGTGTCCTGCAACAGTTTAGTTGCCTGAGTTTCCACTGGCTTTTCAACCACAGGATAGTGGTTGGGTACCAGCCTGGATAGAAGTCAGAGAGAGGGTACCAGCCTGGACCTGCTTCTGGGTCCAGCAGCCTTTCTTTTCACTATTGCTTTAAAAAAAACCAAACCAGAGAAAATCTGAGCTGGGAGAACTGACCACACCCCATTCATTGTACCAGTTTTTTAAAACTTAAAAGCCTTCTGCCGGAGGCAGTCTGAGTTGTGTACTATCAAATTGGCCCTAAAACTCTTCAACCTCCAGACTTTTCAGAGTCTGTATTGTTTACAACCTTGTTAAAGGAGCAGCTTTGTCACAGTGTCCAGAAATGTCAGGCCAGGTGGAGAAGCCGTGGAAAATTGTCAGGATTCTATGATGCTATGATTAACAATATAAGTTCTGCCATTGTCTGTCTTGCCAAAATGCAACAGTTCACATTTACCAAATTAAGCTCCATCTTCCATTCCTCAGCCCACTGGCCAAGTTGATCAAGATCCCATTGTACACTAGATACCCTACTTCACTGTCCATGTACCATCAATGTTGGTGTCATCTGCAAAGTTATGAACCATGCTTCCAATATTCTCATCCAAATCACTTACATAAATGATGAACAAAAATGGACCCAGCACTAATCCTTGGAGTACATCACTGGTCACAGGCCTCCGGTCTGAACAACAAGGCTCTACTACTAGCCTCTGACTCCTACCGTCAAGTTGTTTGCTCTCCCTGATCCAATGTGATCTAACCTTACTAACCAGTTTACCATTTTTGAAAGCCTTGCTAAAGTCCATGTCTACCTCTCTGCATCATCAGTCTGAATGGTCACCTCTTTAAAAACCTTAATCAAGTCTGTGAGACATGATCTCCCATGCACAAAACCATGCTGACAATCCCTAATGAGTCCTCTCCCCTTTCTAAATGTATGTAGATCCTGTCTCTCAGAATCCCCTCCAACAACTTCACCATTACTGACATTAAGCTCACTGATATGTAGTTCCCTAGCTTTTCCTTGCAGCTTTCCTAAACAAAGGCACAACATTAGCTACCCTCCAGTCACCCATGGGGGTCAGTGATACACATAGCTCTGTTAGGAACCCACAAGTTCTTCCCTAGCTTCCCACAATGACCTTGGATTGACTTGCTCAGGTCTTGGGTATTTCTCTATCTTTATGTATATTAAAACCTCCACTACTCCCTCTTTTGTAATGTGAACTCTTTTCAAGTAATCACCATTTATTTCTCTGAGTCCCCTACCTTCCATATCTTTCTCCACAGTAAATACTGAAGCGAAATAGTTGTTTAGAACCTCACCATCTCCTGTGTTTCCAAACATAGACAGCCCCATTGCTCTTAAGGGGCCCTATTCTCTGCTTCATTTTGGCCATAATATACTTGTAGAATCTCTTTTAATTTTTCTTAATCTTATCTACCAAAGCTATCTCATTTCCCTTTTTTGCCCTCCTGATTTTCCTTATAATTATACTCTGACACCAATATTCCTCAAGGAATTCACTTGATCCCAGCTGTCTATGTCTATATATAACATAGCCTCTTTCTTTTAATTTAAAAGAATAATAGAATGATGGTGATTGGTCCCAAAATTGGGGGACAACACACCATTCTGGAGTTTTGCCTGTGGCCGCAGGAATGCTTGCCTGTGCCCTGACTAGATAGTCCCTATCACAATTGCTCATTTGGACTTTGCCATACTCTCCTTTATGGTGCCAAAGGCCTAGTTGCTGCTGCTAGTTTCACATGAAAGGTTACCCCCAATAATATTCAAACAGTAAACTCATATGAGAGAGCATTAGCCACAGGAGACTCCTGCACTACCTGCCTGGCGGTCACCCATTTAGCTGACTGTACCTGCAGTGTGACCACCTGCTAACACACTCTCTGCCTCCTGTATGTTCCTCAGTGCTTCCAACGGCAATTCCGACTGATCCATGTGATCTGAGAGGAGCTGCAGCCAGACACACTTTTGTAGACATAGTCTGGGGGACACTCAACTGCTCCCTGACTTCCCATATCTCACAGCAGGAGCATATCACTGCACTGAGTGCCATCTCTGCCTCTTTCACAGCTAGTGGACTTTGTTGGGGGAGGAAGGTCTTAGCCTTACCTTGTTGATGCTCATTCTCTTCAACAAAGCCTGGTATTCACCTTAGATCTAACCAGCAGCGCCTTCCAAAAGTGGCCGGAACAAAACACAGCAATGCCTCCCTCCCTCACTTGCTGAAACTCCCACACTTAGCTCAACTCCCAGTGATTGCACTCTCTTGCTGCTTGCACTCTGTGAAGGGAACTCTTATTTTTATTTTCCATTTCTTCAACACCAGTCCCAGCAGGAATTTAAATCCCAGTCCATAACTCTGTTTCTCTCCCCACAGATTTTAAAACATATTTATTTTTTAAAGATACTCATGAGATTGCTCTCTAGCTTCTGCCTGTAATCGATACAGAATCACTAGAGTTTCAATAAAACCAATTGATATTTTACGGCCAAAATCATCTTTGGCTTTAGTTCTACAACTAGTGTATTTCTCTGATTTGCATAGCTAAGCTTCCTCCTGCCTGTTGCAGGCAGATTTCCCATTTACAGATCTGCCTGAAATTTCTATCAAGTTAGTGAAGGAGTCATGTCAGATCGCAGACTGAAATCTAGCTTGATAGATCATATTTTGTTTTGGTTTGTTTTTAATGAGGTGGTGCCTTACTGAAACATAAGCAGACAATATTGCAGGTTTGCTTTTCGCAATAAAACAGAAGTTTATTAAGTAAAAGTAATGAAAAAAATAGAATAAACCAGACTATTTACTTGTAACAAAATATAAAGATGTTGAAACACACAATATAACCTAATCATTACCAAAAAACACTCCTGTACAGTATCCAAAAGCAGCCCTTGTACAGGACCCACACCAGAAAATCACTCTCCAGCACATCCATGAATTTAATTTTGCTTTAACTCCCAGTCTGGAAATTCTGATTGCCTATCCCAAGAGCTATCATACTCCTGACCGTAGATGTTCTTGGTTCAAACAACCTCTTCAGGATGTTATCCAAACACTTCTCGTCTGGGACTATCACTAACTCCTTACTTGAAGATAATCTAGTGTTAACAAATCTAGCTTTCCTTTCTTGCCACCAGTTCAAATTACAAAATTCCAAACTTAACACATAACATATTAAAAATATACATGTATCTCATAGTCTATATCACACTTTGTCAGACAAAATTTCAAATCATTAAGTTCTTTTGTGATTTATAGAAAACAGGACATGCAGTCAGAGCAATAGGACGGCTGTCTTCTATGGCAATGTTAGCTGGTCTGAGTGGGAGGAAGACTTCACTGGGAAATGCGCCCACCAGTCCTCCAGATTCTGCTGAAAAGCCAGAAGCCGAAGGTAATAAAAATTAGGGCTTTTTGACATTTTTCAGTCATGTTTACATGAAGAATATAAATCAGTACTGCAGCCAGGCAATTAACACATTTGTTACTTCTTTATGTTTCAATTATTACATACCTCCCAAAAATACACAATGTAGTTTGAGCAATAAGCTCATTAGAACTAAAATGTTGCTGTAAAATAATAAATCTGGCATGATGATCCAAGAATCTTGCCTGTTCTTAAAACACAGAATTCCTGCATACAGCTGTGGCCTCCCAACCCAGTGAAGAATTTGATTCATAATCCAACATTTTGCTGGCAGCCTGAGAAAATGACCCTTAAAAGGGTTTTTCAAGATTTAAGTTTGCTGTCAATAAAATTCCCCAGTGGCAGGATATGGACGGGAAGCCTACCTTGACATGCCTTCCCCTAATTTCCAGTGACAGTGTTTCAGAATGAAGTATAATGGCATTTGCACTTCATATTTAAATACTGAGGAAAATTTCTGAAAATTAGTCTGAATAGAAATACCAGAATTCATTTGGAGCACAGCACAAGGCTAAATGGGGACATAGCTACAGATGTTGATCCAGAACAGAAAATGCTACAGGATTTCTACTGTCTGTCAGTTTGATAAAACAGTTTTGTCAACTGTGATGCTGAAATACACCTTGCCCCTGAAATACACCTTACTCCTGACATTGTATTGCAGTATCATAAAACATATCTTCTGCACTTTTATTTTCATATGGTTATACAAATAACAGAATAATGATCATGTCACTACTTAAATCATACAAGCAACCCTACTTCTGATCAATCTGCAGTATTAATGAAGACTATTATGTTGTTACATGTTCTTTACAACTTCTTGTTCGTGAAGAATGTGACAAGTGTATGTATGGACATTTGTACTTCCATCAATAAATGGCATAAATGATACATGCATAGATTTCCTTGTTAGCAGTGACACATTAAACTGGGATGAGTGTTAATCCCTGTAATCCCCCTTTTGCTCAATTGCCAACAGTTTAAACAGTTTTATGCGCAACATAATTGTATCAACAGGTTCGGAGATAGCACCGTTTGGAGATTCAGTTTGTAATTTTCAAAGGCTTGGGACTACTGTACATTTAATGTTACCATTTAGCTGATATTTAATCTTCAACCAGTGGAAAATGGGAGAACTTACCAAACAAGCCTCAATACAAATTAGTGTAAGGACATTGTGTTTCAATAAGCATGCATTAACAGTGACAATCTTTGTTTTTAGGTCAGTCTCTTGACAACTAGTATAAAGTGTAACACATATCTCAGCTACTTCAACATTGGCATTTGCCCAGTATGTGCGGGTATTATGGTTTCACATAGTGACCTAAAATGGACATTCTATTTCAATGTTTTGTCTTTCCTTATCTCAGCTGATGAAGCCAAGATGCTTCTTGAGGCAGTTTCCGAAGAACGGCAAAGTTTTAAGCCTTATTTCTCCAAGACTTTTGAAGACACTGAAGTTGTTGAAGGGAGTGCTGCTCGCTTTGACTGCAAGATTGAGGGTAAATTCAGTTTCTGATTGAGATTCAGAATACATCAGTAGAAGTTTGTATTATCTTACATTAAGAAGCAGAAGAGTACATTGTTAATGTAAAACTACTCTATTTGGATCAACTTTGGTGAATAAGTGAAACTTTTTAAGAGGAACAATTGCATTCTCAAATCCATACACTGAGATCAAAGCCGTTCTGTATCATGGAACCTTTATCCAGATTAGTGAATGCAATGAATTTTGTTGGCGACAAATTTGAAATACACAATGCAAAGTACATTGTCATATAAAAATGTTAAATTACCATTCCTGTTATAAAGCTCTACTTGTGTTTTTTTTAATTGATGAATAATATAATGCAATTTAACCTGAGAAGCTTATGCAGAAGAGACCATATGATCCATTACCCAAGCAAGCCAAAACTAATCCCTACACCCTACTGACACCCCATAACAATACATCATCCACGGTTTACATTTTTATTCAGTTTCCTCTGAAAAGGTTTTGCAATCTCTTCCATAGTCACTCTCTGCAGCAATGTGTTCAGTAATCTCACAGACAATTGTAAAAAGAAACTTCTCAACTTCATCCCCCATCTCTTAGTGACAATTTTACCTTTATACCATTGGCACAGAAGGCTAAACAGAGGAAATAGTTCTCTTATTCATACTAAATAAAACATCTGTAATTTTAAACACTGCTTGAGTGAAAATGGTTGCACTCGCTCTTGCCTTACTTTAGAACTACAGTTTTCCATCCCTTGTGTCAGCCTGCTGAATAGAAAATAATTTCTTCAATCTGAAAAATGTTTGTTTGCTCTCTTAGTTTATTGTATGTAAGAACGAGGCACAGGAGTAGATCATTTGGTGCCTCGTGCCTGTTATGCTGCTCAGTAGTGCTGAATGTCCCACTTAACTATCTACTTTATGAACTTTGAGGAAGTTAATATTCGGGAACTCCTCCCTTGCAATTACATCATGAAAACTAACCATTTCTAGTCTGGATCTAACTCTCTATTGCAATGTTGATGTGCCACTTCTGCTAACTTGCTATATTTCCTGATAGAACATAGAACGGTATAGCACAACAGCTTGCCCTTCAGCCCACCTTATCTGCGCCAACCAAGATGCCATCTAAACTAATCTCATCTGACTGTACATGGTCTGTACTCCTCTACTCTCTGCCTGTTCATGTGTCTGTCTAAATGCCTCGTAAATGTGGCTGTTTTATCCACTTCTACCACCTCTCCAGCAGGATGTTTCAAATACCTACTACTCTGTGACAAAAAAAATGCCTCGTACATCTCCTTTAAACTTGCCCTTTCTCACCTAAAGCCTATGCTCCACTAGTATTTGGCATTTCTGCCCTGGGAAAAAGAATCCAACTATCCACCCTATCCATGCCTCTCATAATTTTATGTAGTTCTATCAGGTCACCCTTCACCTTTAGCAAGAACAATCCAAGCTTCTCTTTGGAGCTAATACATTCCAATCCAGGCAACATCCTAGTAAATCTCTGTTGCATCTTCTCCCAAGTCTCCACATCCTTTCTATAATGTAGTGACAGGACCTGCGCACAATTCTCTAATTGTGGCATAACTGAAGTTTATACAACTTCAACATAACTTGTTAACTTTTATACTCAGGTCACCAACTGACGAAGGTAAGCATGGTTTATGCCATCTTTACTACTTTATCCATTTGTGTTAACACCTTCAGTAAGCTATGGATTTGCACCCCAATTCCCCTCTGTACATCAGTGCTCCGAAGGGTCCTGCCATTTCCTGTATACTTTCCTTTAGCATCTGATCTCCCAAAATGCATCAGCTCACATTTGTCCAAATTAAACTCCATCTGCCATTTCTCCATCCAAGTTTTCAATTGATCTGTATGCTGCTGTATCCTTTGACAATCCATCTTCCTATCCAAAACTCTATCAATTTTCGTGTTGTCTGGAATCTTACTGATCAGACCACCTACATTTTCACCCAAATCATTTATATACATATTTCAAGCAACAGAGGTCCTAGCTCTGATCTTTGGGGAATAGCCAGACAGAAAAATAGCCTCCACAACTACCCTCTGTCTTCTATGACAAATCCAACTCACTCTGAATCCTATGTGATTTAATCTTCTGGCCAGCCTATCGTGAAGGACCTTGTCAAATCTTTAGTAAAGTCCATGTAAACAACAACCACTGTCCTACTATCATCAATCATCTTTGTTATTTCCTCAAAAAACTGAATCAAATTTGTGAGACACGACCTGCCCCCACAAAGTCATGCTGACTACCTTTAATAAGTCTATTATTTTCCAAATGTAAATAAACCCTGTTCCTCAGAATCTTATCCACTAATTTGCCACCCCTGATGTAAGGCCTACCGGTCTATAATTTCTTGAATCATTCCGTTGCCTTTCTTAAACAAAGGTACATTGGCTATTCTCCAATCTCTCGGGTCTTTGCATGTGGCTAAAGAGGATACAAAGATCTCGGTCAAGGCCCCAGCAATTTGCTCCCTTGCCTACCTCAGTATCCTGGGATAGGTCCCATCAGGTCCTGGGTAGTTATCTACCCTAACATTTTTCACAACAACCAAAATTTCCTCCTCCTTAATATCAGCATGCCCTGGAATATCAACATACCCCTCCCTAATCTTACCATCATCCACATCCTTTTCCTTGGTGAATGCCAATGCAAACTACTCATTAAGGACCCCACTCACATTTGCTGGTTCCATGCATAAATTCACTTGTTGTCTTTAAATGGACCTACCTTTTTCCTAGCTACATTTCTGCACCTAATATCCATAAAATGCTTTGGGATTCACCTTAATCCTACTCACCAAGGACTTTAATGACCCCTTTTAGCCCTCCTAATTCCTTGTTTAAATTCTTACCTTCTTCCTTTGTGTTCCTCAAGGACCTTGTCTGATATCATTTTTTTAAACCTTACATCTGCTTCCTTTTCTCCTATTTGACTAATCTTACAATCATATCATTCAGGGGATTCCTGAACTTGCCCATCCTAATCTTTCATTTTCAAAGGAACATGCTGGTTCTGAAGTATAAACAATTGGCCTTTAAAAGATTCCAAATGGTGTATGTTGATGTACCATCCCCATTTAACTTCTCCAGTTCCTGCCTAATACTGCCGTAATTAGCCTTCCCCTAATCTAGCACTTTCATCTGTGGACCAGTCTAATTCTTATCCGTAACTATCTTAAAACTAGCGGAATTTTGATCACTGTTCTTAAATTGAGCCCCCCCGAATCTTCAATCACCTTGCCAAGCTTTTTCTTCAATACAAAGTCTATTATCTCATTGGACAACCTACGTACTGTTTCAAGAATCCCTCCTGGATACACCTAACATATTCTGCTCCTGGTACTAAGGGAGTCCTAGTCAACATTGGTGAAGTTGAAATTGCTCAAAGCAACAACCCTAATGTTTTTACATCATTCCATGATCTGTCTACCTATATTCAAACAAGTATTCTTCTGACAAATATTATTCTTTTCCAATTTGTATTTCAACCAAAATGAACAACCAGCAGGTGAAAGTGTTGAACTCTGAGCAAAAGTGACTGGAGCATTAAATGCTTAATCTTGCCGTTCATATCTGTAAATACTTGATTAGAGTATATAAAATCTCTTAGGGTAACCGTGAATTTAAAAAAAGATTAATTCATTTCATTAAGACAGCAGGCCAAATTTCTGACCAATAGAAGTATTGCTCCAAGCCTCAAGGGTGAGGGTGCTGGATTCTGGAATGCATTTTCATCACAGAACAGAGATGCTAAAATAGAACATTATAGCCAAAAGTTCAATCATTTTCAGATAAGAATTATTGTAAATTGGAGTATCAATCCATCACTCACAACAGGTAATTATTTAATATCTATGAATATTTCTAACAGCATAATTGTGTATTTTTCATAGGCTACCCAGATCCTGAAGTTATGTGGTTCAAGGGTGAACAGCCCATCAAGGAGTCTCGCCACTATCAAATTGAATATGATGAAGACGGAAACTGTTCATTGATTATTTCTGATGTATCTGCACATGATGATGGCAAATATACTTGCAAGGCCATCAACAGCCTAGGAGAGGCAACCTGGACATCCGAGCTCATTGTGGAAACAATGGAAGAAGGCGGGATGAGTAACACTGAATCAAATTAAAAGTGTTACTTGTTAGGAGGTGCATTTGTCTGTTGTTAGATTCTATACTGCTAGAACTCATGTGAAATGAGTTGACTACTCAAAGTTCTTTGTTAATTTCCAAGGAATGGAAGGTGTTTATGGATATATGTATTCTATACCTATGAAATCACCGTAGAATATTGCAGTTGTGTGCAGAAATTTAAGATTAGAATCCACACACTTACCTAACGATGATATATTTCCATGTGAACACCACAGCATATGTACTATATTTTAATGGTTCAACTTCACCCACATTTACCAATTTAGAGCAATAATCACTTCCTTTCTCAGAGGATTTTCAAATTCCTTGGACTCAGTGCTTCTAAGAGAAAGTGAGGACTGCAGATGCTGGAGATCAGTGCTGAAAGTGAGTTGCTGGAAAAGCGCAGCAGGTCAAGTAGTATCCAAGGAGCAGGAGAATTGACGTTTCGGGCATGAGCCCTTCTTCAGGAATGGCTTCCTGAAGAAGGGTTCATGCCCGAAACGTCGATTCTCCTGCTCCTTGGATGCTGCCTGACCTGCTGCGCTTTTCCAGTAACACATTTTCAGCTCAATGCTTCTAAACCAGTTATTTTGAAACCTGCCATTTAACCATTGGTTCATTGACCCAGTCCTTTGTGCATCTCTGTTTGCATGTATGAGAGGCTGATGAATCTTTGTTTATGGATCTCATCTGCCTGTCTCATTTGCAGCTGTATGGAACCTTCTGTGATCTAAAATATTTTAAACACATATTTTGTTTACATTACACTGCACCTTTTTAAAAATGTTTTCACAGTGCTTTTCATGTGTCACTTAAGTTTATGGTGTTGTCAATAATACAGTTGATGCTTTTCCTTGTTTTGTTATGTGATCTCAGACAGGAGTTCAGCACCCAACCTCTTCTCACCAAATATCTATTAATTGTTATTACTTACACAAAAATACAGCTTGATTTCTGATTTAAAATAAAACTCTAAGAATATAAACATCACAGAAAAGTAATATTGGTTACCAAATCCTGCTGTTTGAGAATTAAAATTATTTTTAATGTGCTGTCTCACATTACAATGTGCGCTTTGAATCTAAACCCAAGATTGAGATTGGAACTCAAAAATAATTCACTTCATACAATCTGAAAGTAAGGATAATATGATATATGACATGTGGACATTGCAAAGTGGATTGTTACATAGTACTAAACTAAAAATTCAAGTTGAGAAAATACATTGGTGAACTTTTTTAAAAATTTAACTACACAACAAATTCATAGACATATGAATTGTCTATTTGTTTATGATACATTAGAAAGATCCTGCACTTAACTCAAAAGCCCAGAACCTCTGAGTAACCTCATGGCATGAATGTTAACTGACAATGAGCAAGATTGGAAATACCAGCCCTTGCCTTATCGCTTTATGCTAATTGTGCTGAACATTTCAATGAGCAATTTGGGTCTCATTTAGAGTCATAGAGATGTGTAGCATGGAAACAGACCCTTCGGTCCAACTCATACATGCCAAACAACTATCTCAACCCAATCTAGTCACACTTGCCAGCACCCAGCCCATTTCCCTCCAAACCCTTCCTATTCTTATACCCATCCAGATGCCTTTTAAATGTTGCAATTGTACCAGCCTCCACCACTTCCTCTGGCAGTTCATTCCATACACATACCGCCCTCTGTGTGAAAATGTTGCTCTATAGATTTCTTTTATATCTTGCCCCCTCACCCTAAATCTATGCCCTCTAGTTAATACTTTATCTATTTATCCTATCCGTGCCCCTCATAATTTTGTAAACCTCTATAAGGTCACCCCTCAGCCTCCAACGCTCCAGGGAAAACAGCCTCAGCCTGTTCAGCTTCTCCCCATAGCTCAAATCTTCCAACCCTGGCAACATGCTTGTAAATCTTTTCTGAACCCTTTCAAGTTTCACAACATCCTTCTGATAGGAAGGAGACCAGAATTGCACGCAATCTCCCAACAGTGGCCTAACCAATATCTTGTACAGCTGCAAAATGACCTCCCAACACCTATACTCAACACTCTGACCAATAAAGGAAAGCATACCAAATGCTTTCTTCACTATCCTATCGATTTGTGACTCTACTTTCATGGAGCTATGAATCCGCACTCCAAGGTCTCTTTGTTCAGCAACACTACCTAGGACCTTCCCATTAAGTGTATAAGTCCTGCTAAGATTTGCTTTCCCAAAATGCAGCACCTCGCATTTATCTAAATTAAACTCCACCTGCCACTCTTAAGCCCATTGGTTCATCTGATCAAAATCCCACTGTAATATGAGGTAACCTCCTTTGCTGTCCACTATACCTCCAATCTTAGTGTCATCTGCAAACTTATTAACTATACATCTTATGCTCACATCCAAATTATTTATTTCAATTTCTTTTTTGTATTTTCAGTTAAATTTTGTGTTATTGTTTTCAGGTTTCTAATCTATCCCAGTGAGCTTCTCCTGCATCAGAACAAGGACAATGAATCACTTTTTCAGTGGAAAAGAGATATACTCTTTACTGAATGACAGAATCTCCTTGAGTTGTTATAGTGACAGTCTCGTCCTTTGTCTCCCTCAATATCTTACGATAGATCTCAACAGGCCCTGGGATTTACTTACCTTAATGTTTATCATCATATTCAATGCCACCTCCTTTTGAATATCAATATAACCCTCCCTAATTTTATCATCATTCATATCCTAATTAATACCGATGTGAGTACTCATTAAAAACCTCACACACTTTCGCTGGCTTTAGTCATAAATTCCCTCCTTTGTCCTTTAGTGGACATACCATTTTCCTAGGTACACTCCTGCTCCTAATAGACATATGTGCCTTGGGTTTCTCCTTAATACCATGTGCCAAGGACTTTGCATGGTGCCTTTTAGTCTTCATAATTTTTTGGTTAACTTCTTGCTTAAGTATCCTGTTTCCTTTACTTTCAGTTTCCAAAACATTTCATATGCTTCCATTTTCTTTTTTATTAACTTTCATTAGTTCCTGTCCTCCAGGGTTCCTGAATTTTGCCATCCTTATGTTTCATCCTTCTGAGAACATGCTGATCCTGAGCTCTGATCAACTGGCCTTTAAAAGCTTCCCACGCGGCAGATGTGGATTTAGCCTCAGACCTATGCCTCCAATCTAATTTCTCCAGTTCCTGCCTAATGTATTTGTAATTAGCCATGGGATTAGTTCAGTTTAGGAAACCTTGTCAGCAAGATTTCAAAATAAGCAAGTTGGCCCAAAGGGCCTGTTTCTGTGCTGTGACTAGCATCAATCAAGGACCAATCTTAACCTTATCTGTAACTATCTTAAAATGTATAGACTAATGATCACTGTTCCTAAAATGCTCCTCACTGAATCTTTGATTACTTGACCAGGCTCATTCTCCAATCTTAGTAAATCCCCTTCCCTCGTTGGGCTATCTATGTATTGTTTAAAGAAACCCTCCTGGATGCATCTAACAAATTCTGCCCCATCTAAGCCCTTGGCACTAAGGGAGTCCCAGTCAACATTGGGCAAGTTAAAATAACCCACTACAACAAACCTGGACCACAACCTTTGGCTCACCCTCCCTTTCAGAATGTTGGTGTTTTTAGATCTTTCCATGTCTGCTTACGTATCTGGTCCTTTATCTCCTGCTGCCTATTGAGAGGCCTATAGTGATTGCATCTTTCTTATTCCTAAATTCTACCCATAAGGCCTCACTAGATGAGCCCTCCATAATGTCCTCCCTTAATGCAGCTATGACATTCTCCTTAATTGGTAATGCAACTCCCCATCCCTTTTGCATCTCTCTCAATCAGTCCTGAAACATTGAACATGCCTAAAATGTTGACCAGCTAGTCCTGCCTTCCTCTGAACTAAGTTTCTGTAATAACTACAATATCATGGTCCCATGTACTAATTTAGGCTCTAATCTCATTTGTCTTTCCTGTTACACACTGTGTTTTAAAATAAATACATTTCAGACCCCAGACCTGCCTTGTTCATTAATCTGACCCTACTTGTTCTTCTTTTTAGACTTACTTGACTTGTCTTATCTTCAATTACTCTACATGCTGACCTACTGCTCTGAATCCTCCCATGCTGACAAAATCTAGTGCCACTTGGGAGAGTTTAAACTAGAAAGCTTCTCTGCAAGGATATTGGTGCCCCTACAGTTAGGTATAATCCATCTTTCTTGTACAAGTCCCTCCTGCCCTGGAAGATATTCTAGATATCTGAAGCCCTCCTTCCTACATCAACTCTTTAGCCATACATTCTACTGTACTACCTTCCTATTTCTGGTCCCATTAGTGCATGGCAACAGATTACAATCCTAAAGGTCATGCTTTTCAAGTTTCTACCTAACTCTGTAATTTCCTTTTGCATGACTTCATCTCTCTTTCTACCCATGTCATTCACACCAAATATGGACCAGGACCTCTTGGCTGCTACTCCTCCCCTTCTGTGCCACTCAGAGATATCATTGAGCCTGGCACCAGGGAGGCACATGATTCTGCAGTCATGCTTGCAGCAACAGAAATGCCCATCTATGCCCTTGATTATAGAATTCCCCATCACTACCATTCACCTACACCTCGACCTTCCCTGCTACACAACCACACTAGTCTTGTGCTGCTGACCTGGATGCTGCTGCTACTTTCCCCTGAGAGGTCATCATCCTCACCTCCCAAAACCATATATCTGTTGGAGAGTGGAATAGCCACAGGGAACTCCTGTACTGCCTGCCGTTCCTGGTGGTCACCCATCTGTCTGGCTGAACCTTTGATCTGACCACATCCCTGAAACTCTTATCTATAAAATCGGTGCCTCCAGTATGCTCCTCGGTGAGTCACCTGCCACTCCAACTGATTCATGTAGTCTGAGAGGAGCTGTAGGTGGATATAGTTGTCAGGAACATTTGATTTCTCCCTGACTTCCCACATCACACAGGAGGAGTATACTGCTCCATTAACTGCCCTTACTGCCCCTCTAGGAACTACTGGATTAAAAGAAAAGTAAAAACCTTATCTTGCAGTCCCTTAATGTCACTCAGCTCCTCAGTGACATCTGACACTCACCAAAGCCTGTACATTGACATCAGCAGCAATACTTTGACCTTACTGCTGAGGATTTGCTGTTTCTAAGCAGCAACTAAATTTTCTAACAGCCCCACCCCCTCTTTTTTGCTTCAATGAGGGAGAGAAACATTAATGCAATGTTTGGGCCTTCATTGATCTTTGACACCGGGTCCTCCACGATCCCCATCTCAATTGTGGTTGACCAGCCGATTTCTCCCAGAATTCTCCTCAGTCACATCTCACTGCTTCCCTCTATAGAGAAATAGTTGAACATTTTTAAATTTTAAGTGAGTTGGATTGGCAACCAAATTTTAATTTGGTAATCATCCTAATTTCCAATAATGTATTGTAAAATTAAGAACCTGTTCCAAATTGTAGCATGAAAATTGATATAATTAATATCTATACTAATTATTACAAATTTCACTGTGCTTATGAAATCATAATTCAGTTACATCTTTCGTTGATATATTTGCAGATTATCCTTGCTATATTCCAAAGAACAGCATTTTTTAAAACATCTTCTATTGTATGAATACGGTTGGGTCCCTGTTTCAGATGCCTAAACTAATCTTGAAACCCTGCACACCATAAGTTATCCTGACTTCACTAAGTTATTTTTTTTTCAGAAAATGGCTGAATTATTCAACTGACTTATTTCACCCTGTAATATATATTTATTCAGATATCTTCAAGAATCATAATTTTTTTTCTTGTTTTGCTAAAAAAAACACTAACCTCCACTGAAATTTTCACTTTGAAGCTGGAACTGTATATTTGTATCCTTACCAGTTTCATTTTTTAAGGTGATTCAAAGCAATTATTTAGCGATACACATTGAAATGATAATAATGTTGACCCTTGCGGCCTCAAGTAGCAACTTCTACAAAATCAAGAAGCTTTGATTGTTTCCAATTTTGAACATCCTTACCCTAACATTGTCAATTGCATTTCTGTGAGTGTAACTGACTAGTTGCTATCCAAATTGAAAGACAGGGAGAGGTAAGTGCGATCTCATTGTGTTTGAACTGGCTCCATGATATGAGGCCTGATGAACCAAGTAAACCCATAATAGAATACCTGAGCCATCCAGAATACTTCATGGCATCTAAATGATTGACTAGCCAACATAGTTCAGTAATATACAGAGGAACCACGATTATCTGGAATTTAATTATTGGAATTTTGGATTATCTGGCAAGATCGCAAGACGCTTGGCTAAACTATGTTATCTGGCATTCAATTAACGGAATGAAATACTCCCCATCTGTGTCCTTTGGATAATCAAGGTTCCTCTGTAGTTTGAAAAGACACCAAGTCTATTGTTCTAATGCTGTAATGGGTCTAGTGATTCTAGCACACCAAATATGGGAGTCTTACCAGTGCTGTATACTAGTATGAAATGTTTTCATTGGCTAAGTTTCAGGAACACTTGTGTGCACAGTTGGTTCTAAATTTTTTCCAATTTGTGATTAAGCTTTCTGCATCTGAATAAATATACTGCATCCCTATGAAAAAGTATGCACGCTTCATCTGATTTCTGTTTATCCAATATATTCAGTCAGGCTCGAAATCTGATTCACTTGCACTTGTAAACTACAGAGGAACCCAGTTCTCCTCAGGCAAAAGGAATTTGTTCAGGCATTGCACCTTTTCAACAAAACAAAAGCTTGGGTTATGACCATCCTCTGTTGCAGATCTCATGGCAATATCTCAACCAGAATCTCAAACTTAGCTTTTCTTAAATTTAAACAAAGGCTTTGGGATAACTGCACTCTGGTATATTTCTCATGCAATATGAATCGTTTTTCCTGTTGAAATTTGGTATTCTTGAAATAACCTGCTCACCAATGACCAACCATTTTTAGCTGCTTTGTCAATGATCTCTCTTTCCAAACTAGGAAGTAGAGAAGTTTCAAAAATGACTGCACAGCATTCATTGCCATTCACAATTCCTCAAATAGCATAGCAGTCTGTGTCGATATGCAGTAGGGTCTAGACAATGCTCAGGATTGAGCTGATAAGTGGCAAGCAATACTCATGCCATGTAAGTGACCATCTCCAGCAAAAGAACATTAACAAATCTCCACAGATGATCAATGAAATTACTATTGCTGAACATCATACCATCAACATTCTGAGGGTTTCCATCGACCAGAAACTGAACTGGACCTAAATACTGTGGCTACAAAAGTAGGTCATCAACAGAGAAATCTGCAGCATGTAATTCACCACATGATTCCACAAAATCTGTCCACGAGCTAGAAGTATGAAAGAATATTTTGCACTTGTATGAATGAGAACAGCTCTAGCATTATTCAGGAGACCATCTAGGACAAGCAGCCGGCTGATCATCCCATATTACCCATCTCAAACTTGCACTCCCCTCACCACAAGCACACAAAAATATTGGTGTGTACCATGCACTGCAGAAACTCAAAAGGTTCCTTCAACACAACCATCCACACCCATAAACTCTAACACTTAGAAGGACAAGGGCAACAGACACATGTAAACACTCCCACTTGCAAGTTCCCTCCAAGTCACACATTATCCTGACATGAAAATGTATCACTGTTCCTTCGTTGTTGCTGAGTTAAACATCTGGAACTCCCTGTCAAACAATACTGTGCATATACCTATACACCATATGGACTCCAGCTTCACAAAGGCAATTCACCACCATTTTCTTAAGAGCAATAAGGGATGGGCAAAAAATGGTAACCTTAAAAGCAATGCTTCTGCTGAATAAGTGTAAAAGAATTGTAATACTCTATCAAAGTAGTAGGTTCCACATATAGCAGGCATCTGGCTTAAACTAAATGCACGCTCCTATGCATACATCCATGAGTATGTCAATGTATGTGCACACAATTTATATTAATTAAGTCACAAAGTGTTGATATTTTTGTACTGAAATTGAAAGTGAATGCAGAATTTGAAGACCTCCATAAGAAGCATGAATGGTTGTGACAGTTGGAGAGACAGGGATGGCTGTTATTAAACACGGGCTTTTATGTGTGCAAATATTTTATGATCCAATATTACCTCCACTATATTCAGTAACGCACCAATTCTGTGACGTTAGTGTGTGTGTCTCTTTCAACTTTAGCCAGTTTTTATAGTGAATTTTTTTTTGTTTAAGAATTGGTTAGGTTTTAATAGATCTCATGCACTCTAATCCAACAATACTGCACCGTAGTGTGGCATTATCTTAAATATTATAGGTTAATTTGAGCCATTTGGAGATGTGAGTTAAAAGGCCTTTGTTTCAGATTTAACTGAAGTGTACTGTGGTTCATGAGGCCAGAACATTCTCCAAGCCATCATAAAATATACCAGGTTTTAGGTTTCAACAAATGATCAATTTAATAGCAACTTTAAATTCCCACTGCTGTCATATTGATAAATGAATGCAATTATGGATTTTAAAACATACATGCTATTCTATCAAAATAAATTCAATTCAGCCAAATGCCAACAAATTATTTCAACTATAAGCAAGAAAGAACCACATTTTTGATTTGGTAATAGCTTTTCCGTAATAATAGCTGGTGAAACAGGTATAGACAATTTTTATAACATTTATGATGTTAGCAACTACCAAATCTTTGTATTTTGGAAAGCAGTAATTAAAGAAATGGATAACACTTCATTCTTTTTTTTAAAAAAACTTTTTATACCATTTTGTCTCCTCCTGAAGGTGTCACCTCAGAATAGGCTACAGTTTACAATCAAGTGTGAAGTCCTTGATATCTCATTCATGTATGACCTTTCTTCAGGTGCAAATGTAGACAGTGGGCATCAGTGAGTTATTTGAAGTAAAAAGCTGTCAGAGAAAACCTTGATCCAACACTTTACCAATGTCTACACACTTGCCGCTGGTTTTCAATCCTTGCCAGGATCTTGACTAATCCCTTCCTGCCCTCAGGGCTCCCAATCTACACTACTGTGCCATCTGAGGTCAGCTAACTCAGCATATGCCAGTGGTCAATTCTGGGATCACCAGATTCAATAGAGTCATAGAGATGTACAGCACGGAAACAGACCCTTTGGTCCAACCTGTCCATGCCGACCAGATATCCCAACCCAATCTAGTCCCAACTGCCAGCACCAGGCCCATATCCCTCCAAACCCTTCCTATTCATATACCCTTTCAAATGCCTCTAAGTGTTGCAATTGTACCAGCCTCCACCACATCCTCTGGCAGCTCATTCCATAAACATACCACCCTCTGCGTGAAAAACTTGCCCCTTAGGTCTCTTTTATATCTTTCCTCTCTCACCTTAAACCTATGCCCTTAAGTTCTGGACTCCCCGATCCCAGGGAAAAGACTTTGTCTATTTATCCTATCCATGCCCCTCATAATTTTGTAAACCTCCAAAAGGTCACCCCTCAGCCTCCGGGGAAAACAGCCCTAGCCTGTTCAGCCTCTCCTTATAGCTCAAATCCTCCAACCCTTGCAACATCCTTGTAAATCTTTTCTGAACTCTTTCAAATTTCACAACATCTTTCCAATAGAAAGGAGACCAGAATTGCACGCAATATTCCAACAGTGGCTGAACCAATGTCCTGTGCAGCCGCAACATGACCTCCCAACTCCTGTACTCAGTACTCTGCCCAATAAAGGAAAGCATACCAAACACCTTCTTCACTATCCTATCTACCTGCGACTCCACTTTCAAGGAACTATGAACCTGCACTCCAAGGTCACTTTGTTCAGCAACACTCCCTAGGACTTTACCATTAAGTGTATAAGTCCTGCTAAGATTTGCTTTCCCAAAATGCAGCACCTCGCATTTATCTGAGTTAAACTCCATCTGCCACTTCTCAGCCCATTGGCCCATCTGGTCCAGATCCTGTTGTAATCTGAGGTAACCCTCTTCACTTCCACTACACCTCCAATTTTGATGTCATCTGTAAACTTACTAACTGTACCTCTTATGCTTGCATCCAAATCATTTATGTAAATGACAAAAAGTAGAGGGCCCAGCACCGATCCTTGTGGCACTCCATTGGTCACAGGCCTCCAGTCTGAAAAACAACCCTTCACCACCACCCTCTGTCTTCTACCTTTGAGCCAGTTCTGTATCCAAATGGCTAGTTCTCCCTTTATTCCATGAGATCTGACCTTGCTAATCAGTCTCCCATGGGAAACCTTGTCAAATGCCTTACTGAAGTCTATATAGATCACATCTACTACTCTGCCCTCATCAATCTTCTTTGTTACTGCTTCAAAAAACTCAATCAAGTTTGTGAGACATGATTTCCCACGCACAAAGCCATGTTGACTATTCCTAATCAGTCCTTGCTTTTCCAAATATATGTTCATCTTGTCCCTCAGGATTCCCTCCAACAACTTGCCCACCACTGAGGTCAGGCTCACTGGTCTATAGTTCCCTGGCTTGTCTTTACTGCCATTCTTAAACAGTGGCACCATGTTTGCCAACCTCCAGTCTTCAGGCATCTCCCTTGTGACTATCGATGATACAAATATCTCAGCAAAAGGCCCAGCAATGACTTCTCTAGCTTCCCACAGAGTTCTCGGGTACACCTGATCAGGTCCTGGGGATTTATCCACCTTTAACCATTTCAAGACATCCAGCACTTCCTCCTCTGTAATCTGGTCATTTTGCAAGAAATCACCATCTATTTCCATTCAGTCTATATCTTCCATATCCTTTTTCACAGTAAACACTGATGCAAAATATTCATTTAGTGTCTCCCCCATTTTCTGTGGCCCCACACAAAGGCAGCCTTGCTGATCTTCGAGGGGCCCTATTCACTCCCTAGTTACCCTTTTGTCCTTAATATATTTGTAAAACCCTTTGGATTCTCTGTCATTCTATTTGCCAACGCTATCGCATGTCCCTTTTTTGCCCTTCTGATTTCCCTCTTAAGTATACATCTACTTCCTTTATACTCTTCTAAGGATTGACTCGAATTTTGCAAAACTGCACAATGAGGTATACACACTTACCCAGTCACCAAGACATTCCATTTTCATGGTTTGATTTTCTTCTCAACAATTGCATTGCATTATCTGGTCACGGAGATAGAAAAGTGGCTATTGCTAATCATACGCCAGTGCTACTAATGATGTATTCACCAGGCTTGTGTAAACATAGAATGCTCCCGCGAGGAGGTTGAGCAATTCATCAACTTCACCAACACATTCCACCCTGACCCTAAATTTACCTGGACCATCTCTGACACCTCCGTCCGCTTCCTGGACCTCTCCATCTCCATTAATGACGACCGACTTGACACTGAGATTTTTTACAAACCCAACGACTCTCACAGCTGCCTGGATTACACCTCTTCCCACCCTACCTCTTGCAAAAATGCCATCCCGTATTCCCAATTCCTCCGCCTCCACCGTATCTGCTCCCAGGAGGACCAGTTCCACCATAGAACACACCAGGTGGCTTCCTTCTTTAGAGACCGCAATTTCCCTTCCCACGTGGTTAAAGATGCCCTCCAACACATCTCATCCATATCCCGCACCTCCGCCCTCAGACCCCACCCCTCCAACCATAACAAGGACATAAAGCCCCTGGTGCTCACCTTCCACCCTACAAACCTTTGCATAAACCAAATCATCCGCCGACATTTCCACCACCTCCAAAAAGACCCCAACAGCAGGGATATATTTCCCTCCCCACCCCTTTCCGCCTTCTGCAAAGAACGTTCCTTCCGTGAATACCTGGTCAGGTCCATGCCCCCCTACAACCCACCCTCCCATCCTGGCACTGAGGAACCACAGAAACTGTAAAATCTGTGCCCACACCTCCTCCCTCACCTCTATCCAAGGCCCTAAAGGAGCCTTCCACATCCATCAAAGTTTTACCTGCACATCCACTAATATCATTTATTGTATCCGTTGCTCCCGATGCGGTCTCCTCTACATTGGGGAGACTAGGCGCCTCCTAGCAGAGAGCTTTAGGGAACATCTCTGGGACACCTGCACCAATCAACCACACCGCCCCATGGCCCAACATTTTAACTTCCCCTCCCACTCTGCCGAGGACCTGGAGGTCCTGGGCCGCCTTCACCACCGCTCCCTCACCACCACACGCCTGGAGGAAGAACGCCTCATCTTCTGCCTTGGAACACTTCAACCCCAGGGCATCAATGTGGACTTCAACAGTTTCCTCATTTCCCCTTCCCCCACCTCACCGAGTTCCAAAGTTCCAGCTCAGCACTATCCCCACGACTTGTCCTACCTGCTTATCTCCTTTTCCACCTATCCACTCCACCCACTCCTCCATGACCTATCACCTTCATCCCATCCCCCACTCACCCGTTGTATTCTATGCTACTTTCTCCCCACCCCAACCATCCTCTAGCTTTTCTCTCCACGCTTCAGGCTCACTGCCTTTATTCCTGATGAAGGGCTTTTGCCCGAAACGTTGATTTCGCTGCACTTTGGATGCTGCCTGAACTGCTGTGCTCTTCCAGCACCACTAGTCCAGAATCTGGTTTCCAGCATCTGCCGTCATTGTTTTTACCCCATAGTCTCAAGTGTGTTTATCCACCAATTTTCTTGCTCTTGCTTATGGAAAACAACATTTTTTGAGGGAAGAATTTAATGCCTTCTGGCATTTCTCAATTAAAGAAGGGATTTGGACTGAAATAGCTCCACAGAGGCTGGTATCCCATCACCAAGTCACCCGTTATTTCCACATGGAGAATCCTTGACACTGGTCCAGCTTCATCAGAGCCAGCTCACAGAGTGAACAGAACCTCTGACTCACTTGTTCTTTTTCTTTTTGTATTTTTTTGCTTATTTCCCACCGCCTTCCACCCCCCCCCCCCCCCCACCCCCCAACTCCCACAGCACCCATGTTGTGTGTGTGCAGCTGTGGGACACAGTGAAAGAACAAGGTGCACAAATCTATATGCAGTTTCCATACCAGGAAGAAAGGAGACACCCAAGTGGCCAGTGACAAGCAGTGCCCTTCACATTAAAGGGCAATGCTGAGTGATCAAACAGTGAAGGGGAGGGCAGGGATTAAATCAGGTGTGAGACACAGTGAGAGACACAAGGTGCACAAATCTTTATTCAGTTTCCACCACCAGGAAACACCCGAGTGGCCAGTGACAAACGGTGCCCTTCACATCAGGTACCTGTTCTTTTTTTTATTTTATTAAACAAATTACAAATCAGTTTACATAAAACAGTTAACATTTACAGCTGTATACAACACAATTTTACAAGGGAGAGGAGCAGCAAAGCCAGGCCCCAACCCCTACCGTTCAACTATTTTACAGGGAGATGAGGACAAACCTCAAATCCCAGTTTCACATATAAAAGACAGTGACAATGACATTTGTACATAAAAGGACAATCCAGTTACATAAAAAAGTGCATACAATACAAACCCAGCAAGTCCCTGCCCCTCCCACCTTCCAGCCATTCTAAGACAGCCCGCCCCTACACACCTTCCGGCTCTCGGTCCACCCCATGCCTCTTCCAGTTCTCGGTCCGCCCTGACACACCTTTCAACCACATCCAGGGCAGCCTGCCCCGATACCCACAATGGTCAGGACGGCCTACCCATCTTCCGGCTTCACTAACCACCCTCAGCACCTTTCGGCCACCTCTGGGGCAGCCCGCCCCGGTACCTGCCCGGGGTGACAGCGCTGAGGACAGGTACCCACCTTCTGACTCTCGGTCTGCCGCTACGTACCATTGGGCTCTCACCCACACCGATGCACCGTCCGGCCAGTGGGCTATCCTGGCACACCTTCCGGCCACCTCTAGGACAGCCCGTCCCCTTCCTTGGGACGACAGCGTGTAGGGTAGCCCACAAGCCTTCCAGATCTCAGCCTGCCCTACGCGCCTTCTGGCTCTCGGCTGCTCTGACACACCTTTCGACCACCTCTAGGACAGCCCGTCCCGATCACCCCTTCTCAGGACAACAGCGCTCAAATCGGCCTACCCACCATCTGGCTCTTGGGGCAACTGGCATCAGGGTGGCCTACCCACCCTCCAGCTTTCAGGACAGCCAACCAACCTTCAGGTTCAGAGGATGGCCTATCCAACCTCTGACTCTCAGGGTGACAGCTTTCAGGACGACCCATGAGCCTCTCAGCTCACAGTAAGGACTGCCAGACCCAGGGACAAACAAGACAGTGCAGGTGATAACCCAACAAACACCACAATACAGTTAACTGCCACACAAAAAAAGTCCTTTCTGGTGCACAGAGTCCAGATATAGAGTCTTCAGAATACAGAGTCCATTCCTTGAAATGGAGTCCACTCCAGTTTTTGAGGTGCATTGTCCAAAATGGAGTCAACTCCGAACCTCAGAGTCCACTTCTGAAGGCAGCAAATGCACACCCCACAGCACACGGGTATTCAGTCTCCATGGAGTCCTGGCCCAGCCTTGGAAAACCAGGTCCACTCACAGGAATATAGTATATTGTACAGGTGCTGTTAACTCACAGGGGTTTGGTCCACTGCTGAAAGAGAGGTCTTCACCCAAACTCCAGGATGCAGCAAGTGCTCACCTCCCAGCACACACACAGACATTCAATCTTCAGAGGCCCAGTCCCAGGTCTAGGCCTCAGGGACCTGTTCTCTTTTTTTTGGCACACACTGATCCAGCTCCCTTAAGAGCCAGCTCTCAGAGTCAACAGAACCTCTAACACTCCTGTTTTTTATTCTTTTCTTACCCCCACACTACCACCTAACTGTGGTAGCATTTAGTTTTTTCCCCAGCACCCATGTTGTGTGTGTGCAGGTGTGAGACACAGTGAGAGACACAAGGTATGAATCTTTATTCAATTTCCACCACCAGGAAGAAAGGAAACACCCGCGTGACCAGTGACAAGCAGTGCCCTACACAAAAGGCAATCTGTGTGATCAAACAGTGATGGCGGGGGGGATCCAAGATGGCGGCGACCCAGCAAGTCTGAATCTACAGTGCTCCTCCCAAGACTTGGGCAATGTGGGTCACCCACCCCCACCACACTCACCAAATCATTTAAAATAGCTGTTTAATTTAATTAGTTGTTTAGTATTGAATTTAAACAATTTAATCTTCAGTTAAAATGACTAAAGGGGAGGGAGCCCACATCTCTCAGCAAGCAGGAACCCCTCCCCCACCCTCTCCAGCTGCAGCAGAGGTGAACACAGCCACCCCGGGGGACTTAAGTATGGTGGCAAGCCTTGTGGAAATTATCTCCAAACTGGATGCGAAGATCAACGCTTTTATTGAAGAATCCCGAAGTCAATGGGACTCACTCTCGGCCGTGCTGCAAAAGCACGACCGAGACATTAAGGAAATTGAGCACCGAGTCGGAGGGCAGAGCTAAAGGCCATGACCTCTGAAACTACAGCACAATCGGCCGTGGATCGGGTCCGGACTCTTGAACAACGAGTCCGGACTTTAGAGAACCACACTGACAACCTCAAAGAATCGAGGTCGTTGAAAAAATATTCGTTTGCTGCGTCTTCCTGAACGGGAAGAGGAAGGCCAGCTTACAGTGTTCCTTGAACAGTGGCTTCCACAGCTTTTAAATCTGGAGGCTGGATCAGGTCAGGTAAGGGTGGAATGGGCCTACCGGGTTGCAATATGTGGGCTCGACTCGAACCAGAGCCCCCATCCGGTCCTGTTCCGGCGGAAGAGCTATAGGGAGAGGCAGATACTCCTAGAAGCCTCTAGTAATCTTGGAAAAGATCCCCAAGCCATGATCTATAAAGGATCCAAGATCATGTTATTCTATTTTCCCCAGCTCTGGTCTGAAAGACGAAGGCATTCGCTGAGACAAAGAAGTGTTTAAGGGACTTAAATATTCAGTACTCCTTACGCTACCCAGCGACACTACGCTTTAACCATGAAGGATCCGTGTATAACTTCGGATCTCTGGAAAAGGCCAAGGAATTTTTGGACTCTCTTAGGTAAATTGTAAGAGATAATTGATGTTGGCTTGCCTTCCCCCCACTCCAGTTTATATCCCCTCTATTTTTTATCTTACTGTTTAATATTATCTTGGGGGGTGGGGAGAGGGATTTATTTATTTGTTCTCTAATTAACGATTTTCTCCCCCACCTTGGTTTTTTTTTGTTATTCTATATATATATGGGCCGGGGGGTCTAATTAATGTTGGTGGGGGGGAGGTGGTTACCTTATTCTATTTTACCTCTGTCTCTAGGAGCGGGGTTGTTTTCCCTTGTTATTTTGTATTATTATATTTAATTATTACTTGTTGAGGTTGTAATTTTATAGTTATATATGTTTACACATGGTATTAACATTACCAAATATATCCAGGTGTTGGTGGGGGTGGGGGTGGGGGTGGGGGTGGGGGTGGGGGTGGGGGTGGGGGTAGGGTGCCCACTGTTAACTCAAGCTCTGTAGTATATTTGAATTTTCCTCATCATATTGAAGAGCGCCTGGGTCAAGGGTGGGGCATTGGTTGGGAGAGGATACGATGGACCTTTGGAAAGGAAGTGATACCCCCTGGGAACAAGGGACAAAATCTCCATTTAAATACGTTTTATATTTTTTTTATTTAGAAATAGTTTTTTATTATACTGTTGTGAGTGTATTAGAGAGCCTTTATTTTTGTGAATTTTATATGCTCTATGCTTGGGATGTTCTGGATAGGGTTTCCCCTCCTGAGGGGTCTCGGATTTGCCCGGACAATTATGGTTGATCAGTCAGATAAGTGGTGCACCTGGAATGTCAAGGGGAGTATTTTGCCAGTCAAAAGGAAGAAAATATTATCAAATCTCAAGGAAGAAAGGGTTGATATAGCTCTCCTATAGGAGACACATCTGTTCAATAAAGAACACTTGAAATTACAACAGGGTGGATTTGATCAGGCCTTTTTTTCTTCTTTTAGCTCAAAAAGCAGGGAGTTGTTATTCTTACTCAGAAGAATTTCCCTTTCAAAATCCTAGTCAGATAAAAGACGAATCTGGACGATATATTCTGATTAAAGCCCTTATAAATGGAGAGGAATATGGGATTTTAAATTTGTATTGCTCCCCAGCATATCCTTTTAAGTTTATAACGGAAGCCTTCTCAAAATTGATGGCTATCGGTGCTCGTCATAAAATTATTGTATTATGGATCCAGAAATAGATCGGATTCCCAAGAGCATTGCAGGAGTATCTCCCAGATCTAGACAATTGATGGATTTGAACAAAGAATTAGGATTAGTAGATGTATGGAGCTGTCTTCATCCATAGGTTAGAGATTTTTCTTTTTACTCCAATCCACATAAATGTCATACCAGAATTGATATGTTTTTTGCCCCCTCGATTTTTTTAAATTCCATATCATCCTGTAAAATAGGTAGTATAACAATTTCTGATCATGCTGCTGTATATATGGAAATCAAGGCGAGGAACAATGGGACATCCCCTCGGCATTGGCATGTGGACCCCTTCCTGATGAAAGATAGCAAATTTGTAAAGTCCTTCTCTCAAGAATTTAAAACTTTTTTAGAAATTAATTTAGGTACGGTTAACAACCCATCAATGATGTGGGAGACCATCAAAGCTTACACGCGAAGTTTGATCATCTCATACTCAATGACCCAGAAAAAATTAAAGGGAGAACAACAGCGTCTGCTCGAAGCTTGCTTAAAAGAGGCTGAAGCAGCATATGCTGACAGATCTTCTATTATCAAATTGCAAAGGATTACGGCCCTTAGGACAGCTCTAAACACCACGCTTACCCAAACAGCTAAGAGGGAAATATTATTTGTAAAACAAAGATTATATGAATTTGGCGATAAACCTGGTAGATACTTAGCATTTCTTGCAAAGAAAGAAAAGGCCCCTCAAACTATCATGTCTATCAAGGAAAGTACGGGTATTTTGACTCATGATCATAAAAGGATTAACGCAATCTTTAGAACATTTTATTCTGATTTATATAAATCGCAGGATTGTGAAGACAGGACTAGAAGGATGCAGTTATTTTTTAAAAATTGGACCTTTCCGGACCTAACTCCGGAACAGGTATCGGTCTTAAATGCTCCCCTAACAGTCCAAGAAATACTTGATGCAATCAGGCAACTTCAGAGCGGTAAGGCACTGGGCCCAGATAGTTTTCAAGCTAATTTCTATAAAGAATTTACAGGAATATTGGCTGGTCCACTTATGGACATGTATAACTATTCATACAGTCAGGGCTGTCTCCCGCCTTCATTGAAAGAGGCAAATATCTCTCTTATCCTTAAAAAAGGAAAGGACCCAGAAGATTGCGTGTCATACAGACCAATATCCTTGCTAAATGTAGATTTTAAAATCCTTTCTAAAATGTTAGCATTGAGACTAAAAAGGGTATTGCCTCATAATATAAAGGAGGATCAAACGGGGTTTATTAAGGGCCGTAGATCATCCAATAATATTAGAAGGGTTTTGAATATGATTCAAGCCTGTCATCAGGGAAAGATACCAGGAGTAGTAGTCGCATTAGACGTGGAAAAGGCATTCAATAGGGTTGAATGGTCATATTTGTTTTACACATTGGAAAGGTTTCGCGTTGGAAAGGTGTTTACCAAATGGGTCTCAACATTGTATAGTGATCCCATAGCAGTTGTGGTTACCAATGGATTAGGCTCGGATAGCTTCAGTGTGGATAGGGGCTGCCGTTAGGGATGTCCTCGCTCGCCATTGTTATTTATGCTAATAATTGAACCACTAGCAGAAGCTATATGGGCTGATCCTAATATAACAGCCCTGAGGATTGGTACAGGTAAACATAAAATTACCCTATTCCTCAGATCGATTGGCAAAATTTAAGGCAGGAGCATCTCCAATGTGTCCCAAATGTAAAATAGAGATGGGCACTCTTGTACATTGCCTATGGACCTGTCATAAGATCCATAGATACTGGACTAAAGCAGCAAGTACCCTGACAGAAATTTTAGGAAAGGAAATTAAAGTGAACCCTGTATCTCTCCTTTTGGGCTTTTCGAACTTACCCTCCCTGGATATGCATGGGAAGGGATTATTTTCTATTCTCTCTTTCTGTGCAAGGAAAAATATTTTGGTAAATTGGGTGGCTGAGGGCCCCCCTGGACTTTCAAATTGGCACAGATTAATTATGGAATGTATTCCCTTTTACTTCCTTACAAATATGGTGCACTGAAAGACCGAATTATTTCATAAAATATGGCAGCCCTTCTTGAATTATATAAATACAGATATTTCAGCTATACTAACAAGGGCTTTTATTTAATTGATTTGGAGATGCCGGTGTTGGACTGGGGTGTACAAAGTTAAAAATCACACAACACCAGGTTATAGTCCAACAGGTTGAATTGGAAGCACAGTAGTTTTTGGAGCAACCCCGAAAGATAGTGTGCTTCCAATTAATCTTGTTGGACTATAACCTGGTGTTGGGTGATTTTTAACTTTATTTAATTGAGATTGCGAACCTGGCTGGTCCAGGTCCCCTTGGGAGAGGAAGCCCGCACGAATGCAGGTTTTGTTACATTTGATGTTAACACATTCAGAGCATGTATCTCACTATCCAATTTCTGTGTTATCAGTTGGTTTTATTTCTTTCTCTTATTTGAATAATGTAAGAGACTTAATTATACACTCTGGTTAGTTGTAGGTTAGATCAGCAGTTAGTTGATTTTTGTTTTTTTTTCTCTCGGTATTTTTCTTTTGTTAAATTTTGTTATTATTTATTTAAGATTTAATTGTATATCAATGTTTGTACTTGAGAGTTTTTTTATTTTTGTAAACTTGTAAAAATGTTAAATTTCCAATAAAAATAGCTATACATTAAAAAAAGTGAAGGGGAGGGCAGGGATTAAATCAAAATAGAGTTGGAGGGAGAAGGGACCTGTTTTTTCTTCTTTTTTCTTTTTTTCTTTTTCTTTTTCTCTTTTTCTTTTTTTCTCTCTTTATAAATTAACCCCCACACTACCGCCTAACTGCGGTAGTGCTTAATTTTTCCCCAGCACCCATGGTGTGTGTGTGCAGGTGTGAGATACAGTGAGAGACACAAAGTGCACGAATCTTTATTCAATTTCCACCACCAGGAAGATAGGAAAACACCCAGGTGGCCAGTGACAAGCAGTGTCCTTCACATCAAAGGGCAAATGCTGTGTGATCAAACAGTGAAGGGGAGGGCAGGGACACAATCAAAATAGAGTTAGAGGGGGAAGGGACCTGTTCTTTTTCTTTTTTTTTTGGTCCAGTGACAAGCAGTGCCCTTCACATCAAAGGGCAATGCTGTGTGAACACTCCTGTTTATTTTTTTTTATTTTTTTTCTTCTTTTTTTCTTTTTTTTAACCCCCACACTACCGCCTAACTGCGGTAGTGCTTATTTTTTCCCCAGCACCCATGGTGTGTGTGTGTGCGCAAGTGTGAGATGCAGTGAGAGACACAAAGTGCACGAATCTTTATTCAATTTCCACCACTAGGAAGATAGGAAAACACTCGGGTGGCCAGTGACAAGCAGTGCCCTTCACATCAAAGGGCAAATGCTGTGTGATCAAACAGTGAAGGGGAGGGCAGGGACTCAATCAAAATAGAGTTAGAGGGGGAAGGGACCTGTTCTTACCTGTCAGCCAGGGCTCTCTGATTGGACCAGATTAACAGTCGCAATCAGGAAACTCCTAGCTGACCTCATTTCAATCATACACTCATCCACCTCTGAGTCTGAAGACATAGGGTATTCTGATGGAAATTGATACTTTTGCCAGTCCAACTGAACTTGGGAACACCAGCTGAGTGAAGGCAACTGCATTGCCTCACTCAGGACATATCCTGAACAGAGAGACTCTAGGTCAGCCTACAGCAAAATACCAAATCAAAGCCAAGCTTCAGCCAAAGTGTTACCATTGCCTTAAGAATCTGGGCTAGCAAGCCATTGTACTTGCCGCCAGCATGCGGACTCATGACAGCAAAATAGTCCCATTATACCCAAACTAATTAAGAAAACTCATAGGCCAGTACCCACCAGAGTTGCTAATGGGGAGAAGACACTGCACCAGGTTAAATTTGATCTTCCGGAACCCAGAGGGGAGGATGAAACATCATCAGGAATGGCAATGTTGGACACAAGATTCTGCTACTTCAGAGGATGAAAGTTTGGTGTAGAAACCATTGGAATAGCCCAGCATGGGTAAGAGGCATGGTTGATACAAGGTCCAGTGATGTATGAAGTTCGGGTAGGTATGACAGTCCTGAATGAGCACGTGGACCATAGGAAAGCTACAAACTCACAAACGGTGTGAGAGCAAAATGTGCCTAGCTCCTCGACTGTCTTTGCGACTGCTCTGGAACCCAGGTGTTCTCTCCCTCCATCAAGCATTGAAAATACCTCCAAATCTGAGATGGACACGGTGGATATCGTCATCTTGATGCCTTTGTAGAGAGGAGAATGAATTTCTTGAGATGCTCCAGGCACAAAACGTTAGCTATTCTGCATTACACACCGCCTGTGTCAGAGGCAGAGTTAGAGGAACCTAACCTGGTACTGAAATGCTCCAAGAGGACCTACAAAGAAAAGACCTGACCAATGTCTTCATAGCCCTGTGAGCTGGCCTAGAGTCGCTCTGTTCAGGATATGTCCTGAATGAGGCTTTGCAATTGCCTTCACTCAAGTGGTGTTCCCCAAGCACCATCGGACTGGCAAAGGTATCCATTTCCATTGGAATTCCCTGCAATTCATGCTCCATTTACTGCATTATCCAATGATAAAGCCAATTGAAGGGCCTGTTTGAAGCCCAGTTGGGCTTCAGTGAGTAGGCATCTTTGCATGCTTACATCATTAATCTCACTCTCATCGTCCCTGAAATAACTCCACAAAGGCCAGTCTCCTATCACCAATTAACCTTTTACTTCCATGCAGAAAGTGCTTGACACTGAGCTAGCTCCCTCAGAGCCAGCTCTCGGAGTGAACAGGGTGTCTGACACTCCTGTTTATATCTGTCAGCCAGGGCTCCCTGATTGCACCAGGTTAACTGACCCAATCAGGAAGCTCATGTTCTGAGAGCTCCACCTGGCTGACCTCATTCTAAACATTACATGGGCCTTTGAATTGCATCTGACAATTTTTTGCATCAAACATTATCAGACATACAGCAGGCTGCATATTGACTCTGATAGTTTTTCTTCCTCAAGTGCTCTCACTTGAAACATGCAATTACTTTTAAAATTTGTCAATTGAGATTGTGTTCTTTTGATCTGCTTGTGCCACACATGCTGTGCTTTGTAAGGAGATGTCCTGCTTGTGGCCGCAGACAAGAAACCCTCCAGACCATTTCCAGCAGGTTTAAGGCCCCTCCCACTGGAATCATCTCCTCCCGCAGATCCCACTCAAACCAGTCCAACATAGGAGTCAGATGATTTCCCACATCCTTCTTGAACAAATGGCTGCAGAACAGCACAGACATGGCGTCACATTTGCTAGTGCCATTTAAACACAGCCAAATTTGGCTAGGTCCTTCTGCTGGCAGTAACCACTCTGTAGGAGGTTATAAAACTATTTTGGACTTGAGTTGAATTATTCGATCTCTGGTAAGAAGCAGAATATGTTGTGAATTCCTGCTTCAGTCATTTCTTTCTGTGATGTATAGTATTGCATTTAAAGGGAGACTTTTTAACTCCCTCTCTCTGACAGTAACCAGACTTGGATAGGTTCGTTTCAAGGTGGCAGGCTGCCTGCCTGGCTCAGGGAGGAGCATTCTGAAT
The DNA here is from genome assembly GCF_020745735.1 of Hemiscyllium ocellatum. Taxonomy (NCBI): domain Eukaryota; kingdom Metazoa; phylum Chordata; class Chondrichthyes; order Orectolobiformes; family Hemiscylliidae; genus Hemiscyllium; species Hemiscyllium ocellatum. Next base: position 59,965,443 of record NC_083407.1, on the reverse strand, counting down.
GAATTTAAAATATCATGTCAATAGGGGTCCAAAGCTGACTTACTGGGAGAAGACTCTACTCAATAGAATGTGTCACTAAGGAAAACAGGGACCTCACACTGCATGAATCAGTATACTATTGTGATGCTGAGTGATAGGATTGTTTCTCCTAGCCTACGCAACCTCTCCAATCACGAATTGCAAATTCCCCAATGGTTATCACCCAGTGACTTATCAAAGCTTAATATTGTATCAGGTCAAATGCTAGAAACTGTATTAAGATGGGTCCATTCGCCAAGCTCTCAAAATGATCCCAGGCAGTTCACCTATGGGTTCTGGCAGCTGACCAATGACATAATAAAACATCCCATAATATGTCCTCCGTATTGTCCATGAATTGACAATTTCCTGATGAACCTTAACATATCACTAAGCTTCTAAATTTGGGCGATGAAGCAAATGCAGCTATTCTCAAAAATCTATATGAATCTTTGTAACAGTGTCATTCCATAGCACACTGCCATAGAAGGATCTCCCATCTCTGGGCTCTGTTTGTCTCCAAGTCAGAAGACAACCAAAAAGCCTTGGAGATCCCTGGGAATGGAACCCAGGCTGCCATACAACAAAGGAAGAATGGAGAGAGATTCAGAGGCAGATTCTCTCAAAGACTATGTGCAGCAAAAGACTTAAGTTTTATCACATAATTCACCTCTTACTCCAAATCAGCTGGTTCACAAACTCAACCTCTTTAGGCAACATCGAAAATGCAATTGCATTAGGGATCTTGTCATGCAGTGGTAGTGCTGGTAGTGCCAGTAACCCTGAGCCAACAGGCCTGGATTCAAGTCCCACCCCTTCTGGACTTCTGTAATAACATCTCTGAACAGGTTAATCAGGAATATATCTATGCAATTGCATTGCTTCTGGGCCTGTTTCTTAATTAGAGAGTCACATCTTTAAACATGGGGTGGTGGTGATACAGTGGTAGAGTTGCTGGACTAATAAGCCAGACCCTTAGCATAATATTCTGGGGATATGGGTTCAAATCCCACCGTGGCAATTAGTGAAGTTTAAAATTAATTAAAAATTCGGAATTTAAAAAATGTTAGCTTCATGTAACCATTGACAATTGTTGTAAAAAAGATATCTGGTTTATTAATTACCTTTAGGGGTAGGAAATATGTCATCTTGATCTGGCCCACATATCACTCCTGACCCACAGCAATGGAATTGTCTCTAAACTGCTCTTTGGGTAATTAGGGATAGCCAATAAATGCCGGTCTAGTCAGTGATGATCACATTCTATGAAAAAATAAATAACATATCTGGGTTTGTTCATGACATAAAGTAAGGTGGTATTAGAAGCAGTGCAGATGGAAATGTAATGGTACGAAGCCATATTGGTAGTTACACAAATGCCAAGTGAAGTTTTGTGAAAATGTGAAGTCATCAGCTTTGATCAGATTTGTTCCTTCAAAATGTCAAAATCTCAAAACAGTGGACTTCCTAAGAAACTTGTGTTTCACAGTATATTGATCATTAAAATATCATAACATTTACAGAGTTACAAAATCAAAAAAGCTAATAGAATGCTTGCCTTTATAGCTAAGGGAGATTCATAGCTGAGTACTCAGGGGCAGAAGTCATGCTGCAGCTACGCAAATCCTGAGTTGACCAAACCTGGGACACTGTGAGTTGTTCAGCCTGTTGACCTTGGAGAGAGTGCAGTGTAGATTTAAAGAAGAATGACTTCAATGGTTAACTTAGATGGAGAAATTACATAAATGAGAATGGCATTGCCTGGAATTCCAAAGCTTCACTAGTGAGTTGATTGAAGGTTCCCAGATACAATCAGGAGCAGTATGAGTAAATCAAAATGATTTACAGTGGTTGAGGAAACTAGAACTAGTTGTATTTTGTGAATGCAAAGAATTGGGTGAGGGGAGGTGTTTATGACACTATGGCTTAAATCAGCAAGGGTCAATCCCATCTGAGTGGGCAGTAGGCTTTAATACGAAGGCCAGCAGCTCAGCAAGCCTTAGTAGTGCCATCACTAATGGTGGCCATTACTGAAGCTGCACCTGAAAGAAAAGAGAGATTCATTGACTGTGTGCAGTTGAAGTTGGGACTGAGAACCCCGGGATTTGTCAAGAGATGTATTAGCTGATGGGGAGAAGCTGAGGGAACTATTGTATTACGGGTGGCCATTGAGTTTCGTGGGAAGAACTTGGACTCTTTTTTTTGGGAGATGGTCATTGCTGACATTTGTGCAATGCTAATGTTACTTGACACTAGTCAGCCCAAATTATCCATCATCTTTCATCAGACATTGACTGCTTCAGGATCTGTGGTCTTTTTACAAATGGAACTAAACTCCATACAATTCTCAATGAACATCTGTTTCTGAATTTAAGATGGTGGGAAGATCATTAATGAAGGGGCTGAAGGAGCTGGTTGGACCATAGACACTACCCTGTAGTAATTATGGAATCACTGCCCCCAGAACATCATAACCATCTTCTGCAGCCAGTCCTTCAGTCAAAATATATTCAACTTTAAAAACAGACAGTGAGAGTTAATGTTACAGGTCATGGTGCAGAAAGAAGCAGGAGAAGTGGCAAAAAGTGACAGATAATCTGATGAGCCAGCCATCAGTTATTTGGTGGTTGAGTCTTGTGGCCAGTCCTTCAGCAAGAATGCATTTAACTTAAAAGAAGCTAATATTTATGAGGTGAGGCTGTTTCTAATGAATATTTTTCAGAAATTAGTCAATCTGCCTCCCAGCATTCCACAGGACTGGGGAAACCAGACATATGTGTTTTTTGACTATTTTCCCAAACACTTGTTAGAGGCAACGAATCAGGCGATACGTATGCATCTATAAATTGTAGAATTTTAAATATAATGACAGATTTGAAGTTTTGCATCTGAACATGTTCCACATTTCTGACCAGTGCTATTCTTAGAGAATCCTTTTTGATTATAGTAAAGCTGACCTGATAGAATAAGCAGATTTTTTTCAGGATTTTTAAATACATAATCTTCTCATGAGGAATTTACATCAGTTGTCAATCCATGGTGATTCTTGTTTGAAAATAAAACAACTCATCATTTTTATCTTAAATTTCTTGGTTTCCAAGAGTCTAGGAGATGAAGGAGCTGGTGTGACTTGAGGTTCCTCTTTTATTCTCCTGAAAACAATACTTGTTAATCTGGAAATTCCCTCTACCAATTGTATCAATTTGTGGTTCCAAAATTCACTTTTCTGTGGCAGACTGCAGATGGAGAAGACACTGGTGTTATTATGGAGGACATCTTGGTGGTGAATAGAAATTTAATTTAGAGGGGATGGAAGTGATGACTTACTTGCATTGTCACTGGGCTATTAATCCAAACACCCAGTGAATGTTATGGTCACAGAGGTTCGAATCCTGTCATGCCATGAATTCAATAGATATCTGGAAATAAGAATCTAATAATGACCAAGAAACCACTACTGATTCTGGGGGAAAATCCATCTGGTTCACAAATGTCCTTCAGGGAATGAAATCTGCCATCCTCACCTAGTCTGGCCTACATGTGACTCCAGACCCTCAGCAATGTGGTTGACTCTCAACTGCCCGTTGAATTGGCCGCGGCAAAGTACTCATTTATATCAATTGCTACAAAGTCTCAACAAAGAAATTAAACTAGACACCTGGCAGTGACCTAGCCCCTGGAAAAAACAATGGCAAAAACAGCCCAATCAACATGTAAATTCTTCCTTACTGACCTCTGGGAGCTAGTGCCAAAACTTGGAGAGTTGTCTTATGGACTAGTCAAACAACAGCTTGATATAGTTATTCTCATGGAATCATACCTTATAAACAATGTCTCAAACACCACCCATCATATCCCAGGATATGTTCTGTCCCACCATCAGGATGGACTGGGCAGAGGTGGCAGCACAGTGGCATACAGTCGGGAGAGAGTTGCTCTGCAAGTCCTCAACATTGACTCCGGACTCCATGAAGTCTCAGGGCTTCAGGTTAAACATGGCGAAGGCGACCTCCTGCTAATTTCCATTTACCGCCCCCCTCGGCTAAAGAATCAGTACTCCTCCATGATGAATAACTCTTGGAGGAAGCTCTGAGGAGGGGCAAGGGTGCAGAATGTACCTTACTGGGGGATATCAATACCAAGAGTGGATTGGCAGCAATATTACCGATTGAGTTGGTCGTGTCCATAAGGGCATAGCTGCTAGACTGAGTCTGCAGCAGGTGGTGAGGGAACCAACAAGAGGGAAAAACATACTTGACCTCATCTTTGCCAATCTGTCGGCAACAGATGCAACAGTCCATGACAGTATCAGTAAGAGCGACCACCACACAGTCCTCGTGGAGACAAAGTCCCACTTTCACAATGAGAATAACCACAATCGTGTTGTGTGGCACTTTCACCCGTGTTGCACAGACTTCGAACACATTTAACAACTCAAGACTGGGCGTCCATGAAGCGCTGTGGGCAGCAACAGCAGCAGAATTGTACTCCAGCACAATGTGTTACCTCATGGCCCAGCATATGCCCCATTCAACCATTACCAACAAGCCAAGGGATCAACAATTCAATGAAGAATTCAGGAGGGCATGGTGGGTTAAAATCCTGGAATTCCATCCTTAACGGCATTGCGGGTCTACCTACAGTACATGGACTGCAATGGTTCAAGAAGGCAGCCCACCACCACCTTCTCAGGAGCAACTACAGGCAGGCAGTAAACGCTGTTCAGCCGGCAATGCTCACATGCAACAAATGAATAAAGAAAAAAGTTCATTCTGGTCAACGAAATCACTGAATTTGATAACAGTCAGATTCACTCCAAGACAGTATTCAGAAAGGAGGATAAAATTGATAACAATAAAGCATCACGTTTCTAAATTAATTGTCAAGTTACTTTTGCCAATAAATTACTATGAAAATATTGCATGCTTATTTACCATAGCCTCTTGTATGCTGTGATGTTGCAGTACCAAGTATTAACCACTGGAGGCCATCTATGAGCTACGCAAATGAGAGTAGAGCCGAAGCAGAAGCAGCTCTCAGATTGATCAAAGACAGAATCTGTTTAGTTAGAGCTAAGAAACCACAGAGGTACCATGTACTTGCTGTACATTACAGTCTAACAATTAAGGGGAAGCGATGAAGCAGAATAAATTTGCAAGCTAATTTTAGAGAAATGTAAGAATTATGGAGTAATTGTAATGGAAAGACTTTAATTATCCTAATTTACACTGTGATGTTATTGGAAAAAAATTGCCAGAGGGGGCAGAAGTTCTGAGGGGGAACTCAGGAGAATTTTTCACATCAGGATGGTTCCAGTCCAACAAGAAAGGAGGCACTTGGGAATGAGATGTGCCAAGTGAATTAAGTATCAGGGAACATTGTCATGCCACTAAGGCAGTGACATTGTATAAGGTTTAGGTTGGCAATGGAAAAGCACAAGGAGTAATCCAGAGTAAAGTTAATTAATTGGGGAAAGGCAAATCTCAATGTGGTGAGAATGGATCAGGTTTAGGTAAATTTGATCATGGCTTGGCAGGCAAAATGGTAAATTAACATTTGGGCTGCCTTTAAAGAAGTGATGGTTGGGGTATAGTCAATGTATGTTAGCACATGGAGATCAAGTCCAGAGTTCCATGAGTGTCAAGAGATTAAAAATGAGTCAGAAACAGGCAGATGATAAGGGTAGAGTGGATAATACAATTGAGAATCAGGCTCAATTTAAAATTTTTTTTAAAAGGTTATTAAAGCTGAAAAACATAATGTGAGGGATGGCACGGTGGCTCAGTGGTTAGCACTGCTGCCTCACAGCACCATGGACCCGGGTTCAATTCCTGCCTCAGGAGACTGTCTGTGTGGAGTTTGCACATCCTCCCCTTGTCTGCATGGGTTTTCTCCGGGTGCTCCAGTTTCCTCCCACAATCCAAAGATGTCCAGGTTAGTTGGATTGGCCTAACAAAATTGCCCATAGTGTTAGGTGCATTGGTAAGGGGTAAGGGGTAAGATAGGGGAATCGGTCTGGATGGGTTACTGTTCGGATAGCCGAAGGGCCTGTTTCCATACTGTAGGAATCTAATCTAAAAGACTGGCAGCTAACTTAAAAATGAAATCCAAAAGTCTTCACTCAGCTATAAATTGTAAATGGGTGGCAAAGGAAAGCGGAGAGTTAAATATGGACTTAAAAGGGAATTTATGCATTAAGGCAGAGAACACAGCCAAGACATGAAATCAATCCAAGATACAAATTAAAAAGAACAAAGTAAGTTACAGCACAGGAACAGGCCCTTTGGCCCTCCAAGCCTGCGCTGATCCAGATCCACTTTTTGTCATTTACATAAATGATTTGGATGTGAGCATAAGAGGTACAGTTAATAAGTTTGCAGATGACACCAAAATTGAAGGTGTAGTGGACAGTGACTAGGGTTATCTCAGATTACAACAGGAACTTGACCAGATGGGCCAATGGGCTGAAAAGTGGCAGATGGAGTTTAATTCAGATAAATGTGAGGAGCCGCATTTTGGGAAAGCAAATCTTAGCAGAACTCATACACTTAATGGTAAGGTCCGAGGGAGTGTTGCTGAACAGAGAGACCTTGGAGTGCAGGTTCATAATTCCTTGAAAGTGGAGAGGCAGGTAGATAGGATAGTGAAGAAGGCATTTGGTATGCTTTCCTTTATTGGGCAGAGTATTGAGTACAGGAGTTGGGAGGTCATGTTGCGGCTGTACAGGTAATTGGTTAGGCCGCTGTTGGGAATATTGCGTGCAATTCTGGTCTCCTTCCTATCGGAAAGATGTTGTGAAACTTGAAAGGGTTCAGAAAAGACTTACAAGGATGTTGCCAGGGTTGGACGATTTGAGCTAAAGGGAGAGGTTGAACAGGCTGGGGCTGTTTTCCTTGGAGTGTTGGAGGCTAAGGGGTGACCTTATAGAGGTTTACAAAATTATGAGGGGCATGGTTTGGATAAATAGACAAAGTCTTTTCCCTGGGGTCGTGGAGTCCAGAACTAGAGGGCATAGGTTTAGGGTGAGAGGGGAAAGATATAAAAGAGATGTGAGGGTCAACTTTTTCACACAGAGGGTGATATGGAATGAGCTGCCAGAGGATGTGGTGGAGGCTGGTACAATTGCAACATTTGAAGGGCATTTGGATGGGTATATGAATAGGAAAGGTTTGGAGGGATATGGGCCAAGTGCTGGCAGGTGGGACTAGATTGGGTTGGGATATGTGGTTCGCATGGACGGGTTGGACCGAAGAGTCTGTTTCCATGCTATACATCTCTATGACTCTATGACTTTATCAAAACCTGTTAACTATTTTGTAAGGATCTGAATCCCACTGCTCCCTCCCCATTCATGTATCTGTCGAGATACATTTTAAATGACATTATTGAGCCCACCTCTACCACAGCCTCTGGCAATACGTTCCAGGTACGCAACACCTTCTGTGTAAAGAACCTTCCACACATATCTCCCCTAAACTTTTCCCTTCTCACCTTGACCTCTTGACCACTAGTAATTTAGTCCCCCACTCTGGCAAAAAAACTTCTTGCTATCCATCCTGTCTATACCTCTCATGATTTTATAGACCGAAATCAAAGCCCCCTCAACTAACGAAAATAATCTTAATCTACTCAACCTCTCTTCAGATCTCCACACGAGACAACATCCTGGTGAACCTCCTCTGCAGCCTCTCCAAAGCATCCACATCCTTCTAGTGCTGACCAGAACTGTACGCAGTATTCCAAATGTGGCTGAACCAAAGTCCTATGCAACTGTAACATGACCTGCCAACTCTTGTACTCAATACCCTGCTCGATGAAGGAAAGCATGCTGTATGCCTTCTTGACCACTCTATTGGCCTTCAGAGTAGAATGGACTGAACACCCAAATCTCTCTGTACATCAATTTTTCCCAGGGCTTTTCCATTTAGATTAGATTAGATTACTTAAGGTGTGGAAACAGGCCCTTTGGCCCAACAAGTCCTCACCAACCCGCCGAAGCGCAACCCACCCATACCCCTATATTTACCCCTTACCTAACACTATGGGCAATTTAGCATGGCCAATTCACCTGACCCGCACATCTTTGGACTGTGGGAGGAAACCGAAGCACCCGGAGGAAACCCACGCAGACACGGGGAGAACGTGCAAACTCCACACAGTCAGTCGCCTGAGTCGGGAATTGAACCTGAATCTCAGGCGCTGTGAGGCAGCAGTGCTAACCACTGTGCCACCGTGCCACCCACCAACTATTTACCATATAGTTCGCTCTAGAAATAGATCTTCCAAAATGCATCACCTCACATTTGCCTGAATTGAACTCCATCTGCCATATCTCTGCCCAAATCTCCAATCTATTTATATTCTGCTGCATTCTCTGACAGTCCTTTTCACTATCTGTTATCCCATTAATCTTACTGTCATCTGCAAACTTGCTAATCAGACCACCTATACATTCCTCCAAATCATTCATGTATATCACAAACATATCTCAAACAAATAGTGGTCCCAGCACAGATCCCTGTGGAACACCACTGGTCACAGGTCTCCATTTTGAGAAACTCCCTTCCACCACTTACTCTCTGTCTCCTGTTGCCCAGCCAGTTCTCTATCTATCTAGTTAATACACCCTGGATCCCATGCAACTTCACTTTCTCCATTAGTCTACCATGGGAAACATTATCAAATGCCTTACTGATGTCGATGTATATGATATCTACAACCTTTCCCTCATCAATCAACTTTGTCACTTTCTCAAAGAATTCTATTATGTTGGTAAGACATGACCTTCCCTGCACAAAACCATGCTGCCTATCACTGATAAGCCCATTTTCTTTCAAATGTAAATAGATCCTATCCCTCAGTATCTTCTCCAGCAGCTTCCCCACTACTGACATCAGGCCCACTAGTCTATAATATTAAATAAATTCTACTCTGTGCAGTTTTGGTTTCAGTATCTAAGGAAGGATCTTCTGGCAATGGAAGGAGTGTAACAAAAGTATACTGAACTGATTCCTGGGATGACAGCACTGAAATGAGGAGGGAGACTGGATCACTTAGGATTTATTCACTGGAGGTTAGAAGAATGAGAGAAATGTCATAGAAACCTATAACATTCTAACCACACTGGATAGGTAAATGCAGGAAGAATGTTTCCAATGACTGCAGAGTCCAGCATTAGGGGTTACAGTTCCAGGATATAGAGTAGGCCATTTAATACTGAGATGAGGCAAAATTTCTTCATCCAGAGAGTCGTGGGTCTGTGAAAATCTCTGCCACAGAAAATGGTTAAGGCCAAATCATTGAATGGTTTCAAGGAAAAATCAGATATAGCTCTTAGGACTAAAGGGATCAAAGGGTATGAGGAAAAAACAGGAACAAACAGAATGACCAGCCATGATTTTATTGAATGGTGGAGTAATCTCAAAGGGCCCAATTACTTGTTGGTGCTCCTACGTTCTATGTTTCCATGTTCCGCTAAACATTTTGCATTTGTCTTTACCAAGGAAGAAATTGCTGACCAGGTCATGGCTAAACAAAGATAGTTGACACACTTGGAGAGTTATAGAGTCATACAGTAAGGAAATAGACCGTTTGGTCCAACTAGTCCATTCAAAACATAATCCCAAACTAAACTAATCCAACCTGCCTGCTCCTGGTCCACATCCCTCCAAACCTTTCCTATTTACGTACTTATGTAAATGTCTTTTAAACATTGTAAGTGGCTTAAAAATTAGAATTAATTTATTGTCAAATTTACTCACATGAGTATAGTAAAAAGTTTACAAGTCGCCACTTACGATGCCATCTTGGTAGTAAGGTACCCCGGTACAGATTTTTAAATTAGAAAATAAAAATAAAAAGTCCATTATTAAGTACGAAAGTACAAAATATGGGAATGAATTAGAAAAAAAAGTAAAGAAATAAAATTACTCAATGAAGAGGAGACATTGGAGAGACTGTTTAAGGTGATAAATCACCAGGACCAGATAAGTTGTATCTGAAGATAGCGGTGGAAGATGAAAGTTTTGGATGCACAGTCATAATTTTACAGAAGACTGGAGAATTGAAAATGTTACAAACGTGTTCAAAAAATTGTATAAGCATAATGATGGCTCAGTGGTTAGCACTGCTGCCTTACAGTGCCAAGAGCCTGGGTTCGATTCCAGCCTCAGGCGACTGTCTGTGTGGAGTTTGCACATTCTCCTTAGGTCTGCGTGGGTTCCCTCCAGATGCTCCCATTTCCTTCCATAGAACAAAGATGTGCAAGTTAGGTGGATTGGCCACACTAAATTGCTCATAGAACATAGAACAATGCAGCGCAGAACAGGCCCTTTGGCCCTTGATGTTGTGCCGACCTGTGAACTAGTCTAAGCTTATCCCCCTACACTATCCAATCATCATCCATGTGCTTATCCAATGATTGCTAAATCTCTCAAATGTGGCTTTGTTAACTACATTGGCAGGTAGGGCATTCCACGCCCTTACCACTCTCTGAGTAAAGAACCTACCTCTGACATCTGGCTTAAATCTATCTCCCCTCAGTTTGTAGTTATGCCGTCTTGTACAAGCTGACGTCATCATCCTCGGAAAAAGACTTTCAATGTCTATCCTATCTAATCCTCTGATCATCTTGTATGTCTCTATCAAATCCCCTGCTAGCCTTCTTCTTTCCAATGAGAACACACCCAAGTCTCTCAGCCTTTCATCATAAGACCTTCCCTCTAGTCCAGGCAACATCCTGATCAATCTCCTCTGCACCTTTTCCAATGCTTCCACATCCTTCCCGAAATAAGGCGACCAGAACTGTATACAATATTCCAACTGCGGCCACACTAGCGTTTTGTACAGTGATGGCACGACATTACAGCTCCGGAACTCAATCCCTCTAACAATAAAAACCAACACATTATATGTATTCTAAACAGCACTATCAACCTGGGTGGTAACTTTCAGGGATCTATGTACATGGACTATAAGATCCCACTGCACCTCCATACTACCAAGAATCTTTCCATTGACCCAGTACTCTGCCTTCCTGTTTTTCTTCCCAAAGTGCATCACCTCACATTTATCTGCATTGAACTCCATTTGCCACCACTCAGCCCAATTCTGGAGTTTATCCAAGTCCCCCGCAACTTGCAACATTCTCCTACACTGTCCACTACTCCACCAACTTTAATGTCGTCTGCAAACTTACTAATCCAGCATCTAAGTCATTTATAAAAATGACAAATATCAGTGGTCCCAAAATAGATCCTTGTGGCACACCACTAGTAACCGGACTCCAGGCTGAATATTTTCCATCAACCACCACTCGCTACCTTCTTACAGAAAGCCAGTTTTTAAACCAAACTGCTAAATCACCCTCAATCCCATGCCTCTGCATTTTCTCCAACAGCCTACCATGTGGAACCTTATCAAAGACTTTACTGAAGTCCATGTACACCACGTCAACTGCTCTACCTCATCCACATGCTTGGTTACCTTCTCAAAAAACTCAATGAGATTTGTGAGACATGACCTGTCCTTAACAAAGCCATGAAATCAAATTGTATCTGAAATCAAATTGTTGCTTGCGAGATCATTATACATCCTATCTCTTATAATCCTTTCCAAAGCTTTTCCTATGACACACATGAAGGTCACTGGTTTATAATTACCTGGGTCATCTCTACTGTCCTTCTTGAACAAGGGCACAACGTTTACAATCCTCCAGTCCTCTGGTATTAAACCTGTAGACAATGACGATTCAAAGATCAAAGCCAAAAGCTCCACCATCTCCTTCCTAGCTTCCCAGAGGATCCTCGGAGAAATCCCATCCGGCCCAGGGGACTTGTCTACCTTCACTCCTTCTCGCATTGATAACACCTATTCCTTACTAACCTTGATCTTTTCTAGTCTAATATCTCATATCTCATTCTTCTCCTCTACAATATTATCCTTTTCCTGAATGAAAACCAATGAGAAATATTCATTTAGCATCTCTCCGATCTCCACATACAACTTCGTACTTCTATCTTTGAATGGTCCTAATCCTACCCCAGTCATCCTTTTATTCCTCACATACCTAAGGAAGATTGCTCATGTCCTCTCTTTGTTCTTCTTAATTCTCTTTAAATCCTTCCTAGCTAATCTGTAACCCTCCATCACCTCATCTGAGCCATCTCGTCTCATCGTCACATACACCATCTTCTTCTGTTTAACAAGAGATGCAATTTCTGTAGTAAACCACGGTTCCCTTACCTTATTGCTTCCTCCCTGCCTGACAGGGACATACTTATCAAGGACATGCAATATCTGTTCCTTAAACCAGCTCCACATTTCGATTGTCCCCTGCATTTTGCTAGCCCATTCTATGCATCCTAAGTCTTGCCTAATTGCATTATAATTGCCCTTGCCCCGTTAATAATTCTTGGTTAGTGGTGCTGGAAGAGCACAGCAGTTCAGGCAGCATCCGAAGAACAGTAAAATCGATGTTTCAGGCAAAAGCCCTTCATCAGGAATAGGGGCCTTGTAGAGAGAGGAGGAAAACTTCTTCAAGGCGGCATCTTTACAAGAGGATTTGTAGAGATGAAGGGCTTTTGCCCGAAATTCGATTTTACTGCTCCTCGGATGCTGCCTGAACTGCTGTGCTCTTCCAGCACCACTAATCCAGAATCTGGTTTCCAGCATCTGCAGTCATTGTTTTTACCATTAATAATTCTTGTCCTGTGATATGTACCTATCCCTTTCCATCGCTAAACTAAACATAACTGAATTATAGTCACTCTCTCCAAAGTGCTCATCGACAACTAAATCAAACATCTGGTCTGGTTCATTACCAAGCACCAGATCCAATGTGGCCTCCCCTCTTGTCAGCCCTCTGACATACTGTGTCAGGAAACCCTTCTGTACACATTGGACAAAAACTGATCTATCCGACATCCTAGAGTTATTGCATTTCCAGTCAATGTTGGGGAAGTTAAAATCCATCATAATGTCCAAGCTGGGTGGATTAGCCATGGGAAATGCAAGCATTCAGGGATAGAGTAGGGGGTGGTTCTGGTGGGATGCTTTTGGAGGGTTGTGTGGACTAATTGTGCAGAATGGCCTGCTTCCACACTGTAGGGATTCTAAGATCAGCAACTACAAGCCAGTTAGTTTAAGCTCAGTGGTGTGGAAGCTTTGAGAAATGATTTAGACTACCATAAGGTGCAAAGACAGAAATTATTGGGACTATCATCAGGCTTCATTCTTCTTCACTGAAAGAGTTCACTACACCTATATTATTTTTCGGTTTAAATTACAGGTGGCAAGGACACTCATATTAAACTTGCAGAGTTCTTCTCAATGTGCAGACATCTGATGTCATCGAAGTCTAATCGTCCATTTTAGCCTGAGGCCTGAGTAAGTTAGTAGATTGGCAGCATGTACCTGGATGCACCAGGAATCACTTTGGATTAAAGATCTAGGGCATAGCCACAAGCTACATGCGAGAAAATAACAGCAGCATCAACAAGACAAAAATGTTATTTATTTTGCACAGTTTCATGTTGGAATTTTGTTTTAAAATGGGAGCTGGGAAAAGAGTCTGGATGATTGAGCAGGGTAGTTGAGCATAGGATGTTCTAACTGATCTCCTCCATCCCTTATTCCTTGTCAACATAAAGCACCAAAGAATAACTTCCTGCTGGCCAATTTTATTGGGTCGGCATCTGTTACCCACCAACCTTCTGCACTGTGGTCAGTAAGTCAGCAAACAACACACTAATGAGGGCTGACTATTAAAATCGAGACTACAACCTCACTTCCAAATTACAGATCTAGTCCTAATTTTAAATTTATGACCTTTTGAACTAACTTTCAACTAATGTGTCTTTGTGCGTTTCCTCGGAGTACTCCAATTTCCTCCCAAATTCCAAAGATGTGCAGGCTAGGTGGACTGGACGTGTTAAATTGCCCAGAGTGTCCATGGATGTGTAGTTTGGGTGCATTAGCAAGGGGAAACGCAGGGTTATAGGGATAGGGTGAAATGCTCTTCGGAGGGTTGACGTGGACTCGATGAGTTGAATGGCTTGCTTTCACACCTGGGATTCTCTGAACCTTCCCATCAGAGGAAATGTATTCTTCCCATGTTCTTTACAAAATCACTTTGCCATAGCAAAAAGCTTTAATGAAATCAGCCCACCCTCCCCCATCCCATCTTCCAAACTCAAGGCCAAACAAACATTTTTTTCGCCCCTGCTGTGATTTAACTCTTTACACTTTGGTACAATTCCAGTAAATTAGCATTAAGACGATAAGACAGTAAGATATAGGAGCAGAAATTAGGCCATTCAGCCCATCGAGTCTGTTCCACCATTCAATCATGTCTGATAGGATTTACAACTCCTGCTGTGCCCACTTTTTCACCATAACCCTTGATCACCTTGACAATCAAGAACTTATCTATCTCTGTTTTCAATATACTCAATGACCTGGCCTCCGCAGCCTTCTGTGGCAATAAATTCCATAGATTCACCCTTCTCTGGCTGAAGACATTTCTCCTTATCTCTGTTCTTAAAGGGTTTTCCCTTTACTCGAAAGCTTAGTCATTGGGTCCTCATCCCTCCTGCCAATGGAAACATCTTCTCAGCATCCACTCTGGCCAGGCCATTCAGTATTTTGTAAGTTTCAATTAGTTCCCCCCTCATTCTTCTTAACTCTATCAAACATAGTCCCAAAGTCCTCAAATGCTCCTCAGATGTTAAGCCTTTCATTCCTGGGTTCATTCTCGTGAATCTTCTCTAGACCCACTTCAGGGCTAGTACATCCTTCCTGAGGTATGGGTCCCAAAATTGCTCACAATATTCTAAATGTGGTCTGACCAGAGCCTTAAAAAGCCTCAGAAGTACATCCCCTGCTTTTATATTCTAGTCCTCTCGCGATGAATGACATTGTATTTGCCTTCCTAACTACCAACTCAACCTGTAGGTTTACCTTAAGAGAAACCTGACTAGAACTCCCAAGTCCCTTTGCACTTCAGATTTCTGAATTTTTTCCCGATTTAGAAAATAGTCCATGCCTCAATTCTTCCTACCAAAGTGTATGACCTCACACTTTCCCACACTGTATTTCATCTGTCACTTCTCTGTCCTCTCTCTTAACCTGTGCAAATCCTTCTGCAGCCTCCCTGCTTTCTTAATATTATCTGTCCCTCCACCTATTTTTGTATCATATGAAAACTTAGCCAGAATGCCCTCAGTTCATTCATCCAGATCTTTGATGTATAAAGTGAAATGTTGTGGTCCCAATACCGACCATTGTAGAACACTACTTTGTCACCGGCTGCCATCTTGAGAAGGACTCTTTTATCCCCACTCTCGGCTTTCTGCCAGACAGCCAAACATCTATCCATGCTTCTAACACCATGGGCCCTTATCTTACTCAACAGCCTCGTTTGCGGCACCATATCAATGGCCTTCTGGAGGTCCAGATAGATAACATGCATTGGCTCTCCTTGGTCTAATCTGTTTGTTAACTCCTCAAATAATTCTAACAGATTTGACAGGCATGACATTCCCTTGATGAAACCATGCTGACCTTGCCCTAACATACACTTCAAAATATTCAAAAATCTCATCCTTCACAATGGAGTCCAAAATCTTACAAACAAATGAGGTAAGGCTAATTGGCCTGTAATTTCCCATCTTTTGTCTCACTCCCTTTTTAACCAGGGGGGTTACATGAGCAATTTTCCAGTCTTCTCGGACATCCCTGACTCCCATGGTACCTAAGAAATCAATGCTAAAGCCTCCATGATCTATTCAAATATCTCCTTCAGAACTCTAGGATGTAGTCCATCTTGTCCAGGTGATTTATCGACTTGCAGAGCTTGCAGTTTTTCTAGCACTTTCTCCTCGGTGATGGCCACCATACTCAGTTCTGCCCCTCACTCTCTTAAATTTTTGGGATGTTACTCATGGAGGAGAAAGTGAAGACTGCAGATGCTGGAGATCAGAGTCAAAAAGTGTGGAGCTGGAAAAGCACAGCCAGTCAGGCAGCTTCCAAGGTGGGATATTGTTCATGTCTTCCAGAGTTAGTATGTTACATGATAACACTTTTGGCTGACTATCCATGAATATTACCTAGTTAAAGAGATCAGTGCTAGAAGAAAGAATGAAAGACAAATGGAAAGTCATAAAATCATTGAACTTTCTTCTGTTCATAGTGCACACTGGTAAATAATTACAAATTATCCAGACAGATAATCTGTCTGGATTAAGCTTGTCTGTGCAGTTAAAATCCACTAGAGGTCCTCATGATACTTCTTAACTTTCTCAATAAATATAAAAAGCTGAGGTGCAATGTTTCCAGCCACTGATGAAAATGGCTAATGATGAGTCAGTTGGGAAAATATGACGAGATTCTTCAAAACATACTCCAATTTCCACTCAAGATTTCAACAGTGAAACAGGAATCTCGCTAGCGAGCAGCGAGTGTCTAATTTACATGCTTTTCCATCTCATTATTACCTATTTTCACTTTCTTTATATGTATTTAAAAATGAAACACCAATAATTGTGGCATGAAAGTCATAGCAGGAATCTAGCAACTCCACCTCACCACTTCCTCCTCTGGACCTCCATTTTTGACCAGCAGTGACTGACACCTCAGGACACACTCCAAGGACACACCCCTGTCCACAGAGGTTGACATCAGTCATGTCCCAGTCTCACCACTTTATCATGGTACATCCCTGACTCACTTAGAATAAGTTCACCATTTTAATACTGCACTTTGGAGTGCACCATCACCACCATTCACACAGCTCATGCATTGGAACAAGATGCATTTCAGGGCTCAAAGTACGCTCCCTTTGTGTTCATTTGCTTTGTATTTACTTGGATGCTCACTTCATGTCGGCCTTGCTTTGACTTTTTGCATATTGTCATAACGTTCAGAATTTATAGCCTCACAGTACTTCAATCTTGTCACACCATAGCTCAACAGCTTGTCATGATTGTCAACATTGATCTGTCAAGTGGGTGGACATTTGCTTTAGTGCATTATGCTAAGTCAATCTCACAACTATAGCATGTGTCAGAAGCTCAAATAGCAAATGTACTGCATATTTTCAGTAAAATGATCATGATTCAATGTTTATTGGGAATAATCCTCAGTCAAGTCAAGACGGATTGTTCTTAGTCGGGGGTCCCAACACAGTCAGAGGACAGTGTCCAATCTCACATCAGAGCCTTGGATATGACCAGTCAGTCACTTGAGGCATTCACAGCCAAAGGTTCCACATCAATACAGTCCAGGAAGTGGGCCCTGACCAGTTCTGCAGGTCTGCTGCACCCAGGCAGGAGATTAATGGTAGCTCAGTTGGGACCTAAGTCTGGTCATTCACAACTGTCCTCCCAAGTCAGTCACAAAGTTCAAGGTTTCCATTCACTGAAAGTCAAGAAAGGTTATTAGGATCCAGTGTTGTGCTGGGCAAATTGAGGAGATTGGAGGCAGAACACTGGAGTACAGAGAAGATAATAATTGTGATGTGTGGGTTGTAGTGCAACTCAATATGTAAGGTTGAGAGACAATTGTTGGATGAGTCCATGGGGAAGTTCAGAACTGATGGGGTCAACAGTGATGAAAGGATAATGAAGATTTAGTGTCAACTGGACTAACACGCTGAGGCTGTGACTCGCTCTGCGAAACCTGACGTCTGCTGCATTCCAACTTCATCTGAATCATAAGTGCGTGGTGGAAATGAGAAATGGCTGCCACCACACCAAGTGAGGATGGTGAAGGTGTATTTTTTTCAGTCAGTGGATCTGGGCTTTGCTTATGAGAAATGTGATGACTTTCAAGGAGAAATTACATTAATCAGGCACTTTCATGGTACAGGTTTAAAATATCTGGAATGTGAAATGCATACAGTGACCAACCATGTTAACTATGTAGGTTACAAAAGCGGGATATAAGTAGTCTTGCCTATGTCGCTGGTTCTTACAGATTAAATACAGTTATAACTGTGAAGCAGAGGTAATCGCAGGTAACTTGCAGGCCAGTCCATAAAGACAATCTAAGTTGCATAAGCTGCACAAGGACTGATCTCCCAACATGCTTTTATACGCATTGCTGCCTTTTTGAGTGATATCGGGTGGAGGTACACTGGAGGAAGTGATGTCTAAGTAATGCTACCACACTTAGAATCTTCTATTGTATTTGCATGATGTGGCATTAATCAGAATAAGTTCCTTATATCAAAGATCAATGTAGAAGCTTCAATAGGGGCTCCTCCATGTACCACTGTATCAAGAAATGTGCTTAACTATCATATGTCAAGCCACAGACAAAATATTTTAGAACAAAATATGTGTGTGAATGTATCTCTGGTTGAAAGGTCATTCACACAGAATCTGAATAGAAGCATAACTAGGAAACTACCCCTTATCTAAGGCTGACATTAATGCAGAGACTCAACATCACATCCAATCTGTGAGCACCACCACTGGGCACCTAAGGATGACAGTCTTTAATGTCCATGTTATCTGTGCTGTGTATAAGGCAGTCCTCCTTCAGACTCTTCTTTACGACTCCAAAACTTGGACTATATTTAGACGCCACCTTAAGACTACTGAGAAGTACCATCAATACTATTGAAGACAGCTTCTCCACATCAGCTGAGAGACATAGTACTAATGTTAATGTCCTTGAAGCAGCTGGTAGCACCAACATTGAGGTCATGATCATCCAAAACCAATTTTGCTGGGCAGGCCACGTGCCATCTATTCACCACAATATCCAGACTGTTTCATTATGGAGCAATGTAGGAAAGAACAGACTGTGATAAATAAACTTAATTATGTAACGTAGTGAAGAGATTGGAGGAGAATAGAGATCACACGTCCTATTTCTTTTCCTCCCGCAAGGTTTTTAGAAGGGTTATGCACAAATTTGAGGATTGAACCTCAATACTGACATAATTTTGTATCTGATCTAGGTACTCGAAATTCGCAGATTTTCTCTCTGATTGGGATTTATTTGTGTGATTGACATTTCCACTGAAATGCCTAATGAATACATACCACATGTTTTTCAGATTTTGAGTATGTTACTCACTGAATTTAATAACAAACACTACATGGTTCCAGAATGAAAAAAAACTGAATTTACCAGAGTAGCCACAGGGTGTTAGAATTAATGATTAGAGGTAGGACTAGAAGTTAAGTTTATGATTAGTGGTTTGAGTTCTTAGTTAGAGTTAAAGAAAGAATCTGCTTTAAACAACATTGTCACCAGATGTGCCCCAATAAATGTCTTAAGAGATATAAAAAAAATGATAGTACCTGAAACTGGGCATGTAAGATCCTACAGATTCAAGCTTTTTCAGCTAAGCAGTTTAAATATGTCTTCAGTGAATAAAATCTAGAGATTATACTTTTTTGCGTAACAGTACAGTACGTAGCATATATGGATATAACAACCAAAGATCATCTTAGCAAATTAAAATGTTATGTGCTCGAGATTCAGCTATTATTAAATTGTGAAACCTGACAAAATCTACCATTGTCCATTAGCTAGTTATGGAAAATACTCCAGTAGCAAAATATAATAAAATTAAGAGATTGTTCACCAAACAATCAGTATTACATTAACTATTTCTATGGGCAGAGAAGTACTTAAAGATGTTTCCAGATCTTCAGTGTGAGATTGATGAAGATAAGATTGACACAGAAGTACTCCCCTCACCATTGACACAAAAACAGCAGTGTGTACTATTGATAAGATGATTTGGAGATGCCGAAGTAAAAATCACTCAACACCATACTGTTATGCACCTGATGAATGAGTGGCGCTCCGAAAGTTAGTGTGCTTCCAGTTAAACCTGTTGGACTATAACTTGGTGTTGTGTGATTTTTAACTCAGTCTATAAGATGAATTACAACAACTCACCTTGGCTTGGTCAACACCACTTTCCAACTTCATGACCTCTACCACTTAGAAAGGCAAGTGCAGCAAATACATGAAAGCATCATCACCTGCAAGTTCTCCTCCAAACCATTCACTATCCTAATGATAAATATATTGCCTTTCCTTTAATTTACCTGGTTCAAACTCTTGGAATTCCCTTCACTGTAGCAAGTTGGATGTATGTAGACTCTAAAAACTAGAATGTTTCAAGAAGACAGCTTCCAACCAACTTTTCAGGAGCAATTCAATACATTTATACAATTCAATACAGCACAGGAAAAGGACCTTTGGCCTATCAAGCCTGTGCCAATTCTTAACCCTTACTTAGACCTACTACTTATTGCTAGACGTGGTTTCAATCCTTTGTACGTCTCCCATTCATGTGTTCATGTAGATACTCTTTAAATGTTACTAATATGCTTGCTTCCACCAACTTCTCTGGCTGGGCTTTCCAGGCACTCAGCACCCTCTGAGTGAAAAACTTACCCCGCACTTCTCCAAAAATCCCCTTTCACCATGAATCTGTGTGCTCTTGTAGTTAACCTTTCATGGGAAAAAGCCTCTGACTATCCTCACCATCTATGCATCTCATAATTTAGTAGACCTCTATCAGATCACCCCTCAGCTGCCGTATTTAAAGTGAAAACAAGCTGAGTTATCCAACCTTTTCCTCATAACAAACATTCCAGACCAGACAACTGTAACATAATTTGCCAACTTTTATATTTGATGTCCCAACTGGTGAAGGTAAGCGTGCTGTATGCCACCTTGACCACCTTATTCACCTGTGTTGCCACTTTCAGGGATCTGTGGACCTGAATGCCCAGATCCCTCTGTGTGTCAGTGCTCTTGAAGGGTTCTGCCATTTATTGGACAATTCAAACCTAAATTCGCTTTTCTAAAGTGCATCATCTCACATTTGTCTGGGTTAAGTTCCACCTGCCATTTCTCTGCCCAAATCTGCAATCTATCTATATCCCACTGTAACCTTTGACAACCTTTTCACCATCTGCAACTCCACCAACTTTGATGTCATCCACAAATTTACTAATCAGACCACCTACATTTTCCTCCAGATCATTTACATATATTACAATTAAGGTCCCAGCACTAATCCCTGCAGAACACTACTAGTTCCTGAACTCCATTCCAAAATGTGTATTCACACATTTTTCCCTAATCTCGACATTCCTTGGTGAATATTGATGTAAAGTGCTCATTAAGGATCTCATGCATTTCCTCTGGCTCCATACATAAGCTTCCTCCTTTATCCTTGAGTGGGTCTTCTCTTTCCTTAGCTAAATTTGGTTTGAGTAAAAAGTGCTGGCCTACCCAGAGAAACCTACATACCATGAATAAATTTTAAAAAGAACAGAGATGGGTGGAGGAGAACTGACTGATGTCCTCTTCCTTTGATGCTATTTTGCCACTGGTGAGTAAGTGGGCATATCAATGTCCAATCAGCAACTATCTAAGCTCCTGAAGTGGTCCACTAGAACCATTTCTTGCGCCTGCACGTATTTTGCCTAAGTTGTAGGAGAGAACTGAAGACCATCTAATAAATTCTGTCAGCCTTCAAGTAGTCTCCTTGTTGAGGACTCCTTGGTCTACGAAAGAACCACCCACCACTCAAACACTTGGCAGCATGACCACGGCAACAGCTGTCCACCAGGAACTGCCAGCCTGCTAGATAACCTGAGTGCCTGGCTGAACCATACTCTTACTACTTTTCAAGGAGCTCTATCTTTGAGGTGAACCCTCCATTCAGCTGCCTTGGTATTGGCTACCAACAGTGGGACTCAATTGGATGGTGGCCCTGGTGGCAGAGAAATAATTGCCACTGGCCAAAGTGAGGTCAATGCCCACTGCACTTTGGAGGCGAGGCTTCTGCCACCTGCACCAAATTGAGCTCATTATAACAAGCTCATTTGAAAATGAGTAACCTCTTCAAGAAGTGTGAAAATGCCAAAGTTAGCATATCTTTAAGGAATCCATGCTGACAGTTCTAATTAGTCCATACATTTCTATATCCTGACTAATGTTTCAGACAGATGAAACACATGGCACTTTTGAACCTGACATTGGTTAAATAACTTCAAGATCATTTCTTCACCTTCGTACCATGAAATACTAGCAAGCCCACAGGAGGAAACTAAAATGTGATCTGGTTTAAGCAAACAAAATCAATTAGCTCATATAGTCCAGCTATTACTCTGACTTTTTGAAAATACACAGAGTACAATAAAAACAGAAAATACAGGAAATCATAACCTGATTTTGTCCATCATGGTGTTACGAATGAGGTTATTATGTGGCATTGCCAGTTAACTCAAGGCAAGTCCTACAATCTGCATCATGATATGATTTCAAGCATATCACCAATTTGACAAGACATTCACAGTCAAATGGCTTGACTGATTTACAAAACACCAAGTGAAGTCCTGAACAACTCACTAGTTCAAAGACAATTTAGAAGATGAACCAAGACACTCTATCCAATAGCAAACCAGCTGCAGAAACTGAGGGATGCGAGTGACATAAAGGAAAAGCTTTACAGGCATTCTACAAGAAAAGAACTTTATAGTTTGATAGTCTTATAGAAAGGAACATTGGCACAGTTCAGCCAACAGGTTGGTTGGCCCTATCTTTTCACTACCACTCTTCAGGGAAGAAAATCTGTGTCCTTACTTGGTCTGGCCTTCATGTGACTCCAGACCCACAGCAACGTAGTTGATTCCTAACTGCTCTCTGGGCAATTAGGGATAGGCAATAAACACCAGACTAGCCAGCAATGCTTATATTCCATGAATGAATAAAAACAAAAGGTAAAGGGCAACATTTACTTAATAAAGAAAAACAGTAAATGAGTAATATATAGTCAGACATAATAGCTGAGAGTGGGACTGCATTTAGAAGGAATGAGTGATACTTTTGTGCCCATAGTTCCGTGTAAGAAGCTAACTGAAACATCATCTGAGCTGGAAATATTTCCACAGTTGGTAACTAGGATCAGTTTACTACAACCAAACCCCAATATTGCTCTTACTAATGTATGCAGACTGTCCGATTGACCTGGGAAGAGAAGAAAGGAGGGCAGAGACCTATCTGAATTCTCTTAGTATTTTTTATTGCAAAAATATCCTTTACTCATTGAAGGAAATCTTTGCTACATGCATTATTAATAAAGCTGTTCAAATCTATATCTCTTTACTTACAGAGAACAAATTAAACCTTGAAGGTCACTATTCTCTATATTTACAGTCAACTTCTTGGCACTTTGCTGAGGCAACTTCAGGGCCCTGGCGGCATGGTGGCTCAGTGGTTAGCACTGCTGCCCCACCGTATCAGGGACCTGGGTTCAATTCCAACCTTGGGCAACTGTCTGTGTGAAGTTTGCACATTTTCTCCATGTCTATGTGGGTTTCCTCCAGGTACTCCGGTTTCCTCCCACAGTCCAAAGATGTGCAGCTTGGGTGAATTGGCCACGCTAAATTGCCCACAGTGTGAGGTGCATTAGTCAGAGGGAAATGGGTTACTCTTCAAAGGGTCAGTAAGGAATTGTTGGGCCGTAGAACCTGTTTCCAATCTAATCTAATCGGTTACTGAATGGACCCCTGTTATCCTTTGGCAAAAGGACTTTACATTATGGGTTTTCCCCACTCCGCCATGGCGGCAGTTACCCCAAGCTTCAGCATGTCACTCAGCATGTGGTCCAAGACCTTGGAATGTGCCAGTTTGCAACACCCAGTTGGGGTCAACTCCTTCAGTTGGAAGACCAGCAGGTTTCAAGCAGACCAAAGGGCATCTCTCACCAAGTTGATAGCCCTCCAGGCACAGGTGATGGTCGTCTCGGTGTGCATTCCAGGGAACAGAACAAACAGCACGGAGTCCCACATCACAGAGCTGCTCGGGACAAACCTCAACAAACACCTCTGAGCTCCTCTCCAGACTTCCTTTGCATAGGTATACACCAGAAGGAGGTGTGTGACTGTCCCATCCCCTCCAGAGCTGCTTCAAGGGCAGTGTGCAATGACATAGAGAATCCAGGCAAGCATAAAAGATTTCACAGGCAGAGCACCATCAGCCAAGCCATGTCCTGGTGCTTGTTTGAAAGTTCTAATGATGAGCCATTTTGATAAATGACTTTGACAGTCTGCACAGGGAACAGCTTAACAGGATCCACCCTCTCCTTTTCCCGAAGGATGTCAAGGACGCTAAATGCTGACCACTTCTTGATGGACTTGTAGTCAAATGTGTTTTCCTTCACAAATTTCTCTGCGAAGGACGGGTGATACAGAATGGTCCAACTACTTGGAGCATTCCGTGGCAGGAAGGCCAGGTCCACCCTTCCCAATACCAGGGACAGGTAGAGTCTCAGTACATAGTGACACTAGGTGTTTGCGTACTAGGGATCCACACACAGCTTGATGCAGCCACACATGAAAGTGGCCATCAGGATGAAGGTAACATTGGGTGTGTTTTTTCCCCCTTTGTCCATATCTTTGTATCTGGTGTCCCTTTGGACATGGTCCATCTTTGATCTCCACATGAAATGAAAGATGACCTGGATGACTGCAGTGGTGTAGGCTCAGGGAATAGGCCAAACCTGAACCATGTACAAAAACACTGAGAGTACGTCACACCTGATGACCAGGTTTCTACCCACCATGTAGGGCAAGTGGTGCTCCCATCTGCCTGGTTTCTGCCTCACCTTGCACACCCTTTTAGTATTGCTTTGGGATTTGCTTGGCTTTCCAGAAGGGTCTATGAAAATAATCAAATTCACTGAAGTCCAGTCCTCCCCAGTTCGGGTGCACTTCACTGTCCAGCTAACAAATGATGAAAGTGGAGCAGTATGAGTGTCTTAACTCTTGCTTTAGTCACAGTAAGTTCAAAAATACATTAAAGTTTAAAGTCTCTAGTTTGCTATTAATTGAATTTCATAACAACACCATAGAAACCATATGCATAAAGAATTCCAAAAGCACTTTATGTGTCAGTCAGTTAATGCCACACAAGTATGTTGGCCTTTGCTTTTCACACTCTTTTATGTAATTTTTTGCCTATTTTTACAATGATCTGGATTTTGTACAGCAGTGAAGTGATGACACTTACCATTGAGCTCTTACGAAGCATCTTTGTGATGTGCATTTCTGCTTTCTCAAAATGTTTTCTTATTCCTGTGACAGATCAAATGCCTCTCCAACATCCATCGATAAAGTTGTTACCAAGGTGCCTAAAAGACTTTCCAGAAATGTCAAGCAAAAACCCAGGAAGTAAAAACAGCAATTATCCATCACATTTTAATAATTTTAACAAGGGCAAATTTAAAGAAAAGGACAAGCATAGGGAATTAAGATGGAAGCTGAAATATCATGGAGAAGCCTTCATTGCACAAAACATCTGTTGTCTTTAATCACACTACCAATATAAAATGATTTTATTCAGGAGAAGTTTAGTGACAATTATAAACTTAACAGGCCATTAAAGACCGATCGTACCTCATTCAACAAAGTTTAACATTTTCAAGGATTTTTACAGTGAGACTAGGGTAAAAGATGAAGTACATGTCAATGTAAATGGTTGAGTGAAGAGTTCTACCAATGTATTTTGCAATTTATTTTAACAGTGAAGGAAAAATGTTTCACTGACAACACAAGATTTCTATGTTTAATGGCACATGTGTGAACAAAAGAAGTTGCTGTCAGTTTCACATTTGAACTGATGGTGAATGCTGATGGTTTCACTGTAATTGTAATCACAAACCCAAGGCCACGATCTTGGAAGTTATGGTTAAACCCTATATTTGACATTCTGAACATCTTACATACCAATACTATCTAATGAGCAAAACCTTTTAATAGTGTATCTTCCTGTATCCAGAGTGTTATAAGGACATTTAAATCACTTGTTACCAATTCCCTTTCATATTCATAAAAATAAATTCTGTACCTGTAAAATGAATCTTCTGATTGGATATAAGCCCATTTGGAAATGACATGGTGCAGGAAGAGAACATAATCAAATTTAAGCACAAAGAATTTGCATGTCATTATGAAACAAGTCTCGATAAAGTAATAGATGTTAGATGTATGTGTGGATGGTGGTTCTGTTTGACATACCTGTCCTCAAATTATTGTGCAGCAGTAGAAAGTGTATAATCCATGCTGTCCATTCATTTGAAGAAACTGCATAGTTGACAGCTTTAACTGTCAGACAACAGGACCTCCTCAATCCCAAGACAATTTTACATACCAACAAACAACTAGATACCATTCACATTCCTCTTAGGAAAGATATTACCATGAAATATTTACAGAATGCTCTGAGAGTTATCCAGATATTTAGAATAAGGCTTCAACATAAATGGTAAATTGAGGGACTACTCTGATGGATGCCAGTGCCTTTTTATCACTGAATTCACATTGTCTGACTGTGTGGAAGCTATATTCAGCCTTGTCTTTGTGGATTAAATAACAATAAAGTAATAGAGAGTAATAAGGATATTAAAGTGAAGGCTTTATGACAGCTGGAAAGGGTTCATTGACCTGTCTACCCCACTAATGATGCTGCAAATAAGCTGAAGGATCAGAGCGGACTCCTTTTTGAATTTGTACGGAATACCAATGGAATATTTGGTGGTTCATTGGTATAATCTATATACTTTTACAATTTCAGGAATCCTGTCATTTTGTAATACAGTGTGCCCTTCATAAGCTGTTTCTAGTGGCCTGTGGGCAGGATGTGCAATGAATCTATAAAGCAAACAGAGAAGAGGGGATTAAATTGATTAGATCTGAATAGTGACAAATCACAAAGTATGATTATCTCACTCTCTTTCAGGTGCATGCAGGCCAACTTCTTGCTGCACGCTAATTACAATGATTTCTGCATGTAGCCACCACTGCCCAAGCTATTCACCACTGCCCAAGCAATTCACCGCTGCCCAAGCTATTCACCACTGCACAAGGTAGTCACCACTGCCCATGTTATTCGCCGCTGTCCATGCTATTCACCACTATCCATGCTATTCATCGCTGCCCATGTTATTCACCACTACCCATTCTATTCACCACTGCACAAGCTATTCACCACTACCCATGCTATTCACCACTGCCCATGCTATTCACCACCCCACAAGCTATTCACCACTGCCCATGCTATTCACCACTGCCCATTCTGTTCACCACCGCACAAGCTATTCACCACTACCCATGCTATCCACCATTGCCCATTCTATTCGCCACTGCACAAGCTACTCACCACTGCCCATGTTATTCCCCACTGCCCATGCTATTCACCACTACCCAAGCTATTCACCACTGCCCAAGCTTTTCACCACTGCCCCAGCTATTCACCACCATACATGCTATTCATCACTGCCCACGCTATTCAGCACTTCCCATGCTATTCTCCACTGCCCATGCTATTCACCTCTAACCATGTTATTCATCACTGCCCATGCTACTCACAACTGCGCATGCTATTCACCATTGCCCATGTTATTCATAACTGCCCAAGATTTTCTCCACTGCCCAAGTTATTCACCACAACCATGCTATTCACCATATCCATGGTATTCACCACTGCCCATGCTATTCACCATTGCCCATGTTATTCACTACTGCCCATGCTATACAACACTGCCCATGCTATTCAGTACTTCCTATGATATACACCACCACCCATGCTATTCACCACTTTCCATGTTATTCACCATTGCCCATGCTATTCACCACTGCACATGCTATTCACCACTACCCATAGTATTCATCACCACCCATGCTATTCTCCACTGCCCATGCTAATCTCCACTGCCCATGCTATTCACCGCTGCCCATGCTATTCACTACCACCCATGCTATTCACTTCTGCACAAGTTATTCACCATTGCACATGCTATTTACCACTGTGCATGCTATTCACCACTACCCATGCTATTCACCACTGCACACGTTATTCCCTAATACCCATGCTATTCACCACTGCCCACGCTATTCACAACTACCCATGGCATATACCACTGCACAAGCGATTCACCACCACCCATGCTATTCACCATTTCCCATGCGATTCACCACTACCCATGCTATTTACCACATCTCATGCTATTCACCACTGCCCATGCTATTCACCACTGCCCAAGCTATTCACCACTGCCCAAGCTATTCGCCACTGCCCATGCTATACAACACTGCCCATGCTATTCACCACTGCCCAAGCTATTCACCACTGCCCAAGCTATTCATCACTTCCCATGCTATTCAGCACCACCCATGCTATTCACCACTACCCATGCCATACAACACTGCACAAGAGATTCATAACCACCCATGCTATTCCCCACTGCCCCTGCTATTCCCCACTACCCATGCTATTCACTACTTCCCATGCTATTCACTGCTGCCCATATTATTCACCAGTTCCCATGCGATTCACCACTGCCCATGCTATTCACCACTTCCCATGCTATTTACCACTACCCAAGCTATTCACCACTGCCCATGCTATTCACCACTTCCCATGCTATTTACCACTGCCCATGCTATTCACCACTGCCCATGCTATTCACCACTTCCCATGCTATTTACCACTACCCATGCTATTCACCACTGCTCATGCTATTTAGCACTACACATGCTATTCACCACCACACAAGCAATTTACCAATGCACATGCTATTCAACACTATCCAAGCTATTCACCACTATCCAAGCTATTCATCACTGGCCCTGCTATTCACCACTGTCCATGCTATTCACCACTGCCCTTGCTATTCACCACTGCACAAGCTACTCACCACTACCCATGCTATTCACCACCATCCATGCTATTCACCACTGCACAAGCTATTCACCACTGTATATGCTATTCACCAGAGCACATGCTATTCCACACTCCCCATGCTATTCACTACAACCCACGCTATACACCACTGCCCATGCTGTTCACCACTGTCCATGTTATTCACCACTGCACATGCTAATCACCACTGCCCATGCTATTCACTAGTAACCATGCTATTCACCACTGCCCATGTTATTCACCACTGCCCATGCTATTCACCACTGCCCATGCTATTCACCACGGCCCATGTTATTCATCACTGCACATGCTATTTCCCACTACCCATGCTATTCACCACTGCCCATGCTATTCACCACTGCCCATGCTATACAGCACTGCCCATGCTATTCACCACTACCCATGCCATACACCACTGCACAAGTGATTCATAACCACACATGCTATTCACCACTGCCCATGCTATTCACCATTGCCCATGCTATTCACTACTTCCCATGCTATTCGCCACTACCCATGCTATTCCCCACTACCCATGCTATTCCCCACTACCCATGCTATTCACCATTGCCCAAGCTATTCCCCACTGCCCAAACTATTCACCACACCCATGCTATTCACCACTCCCCATGCTATTCACCCCTGCCCAAGCTATTCACCACAACCATGCAATTCACCACTCCCCATGCTATTCACCACTGCCCAAGCTATTCACCATTGCCCATGTTATTCATCACTGCCCACGCTATTCAGCACTTCCCATGCTATTCTCCACTGCCCATGCTATTCACCTCTAACCATGTTATTCATCACTGCCCATGCTACTCACAACTGCCCATGCTATTCACCATTGCCCATGTTATTCATAACTGCCCAAGATTTTCTCCACTGCCCAAGTTATTCACCACAACCATGCTATTCACCATATCCATGGTATTCACCACTGCCCATGCTATTCACCATTGCCCATGTTATTCACTACTGCCCATGCTATACAACACTGCCCATGCTATTCAGTACTTCCTATGATATACACCACCACCCATGCTATTCACCACTTTCCATGTTATTCACCATTGCCCATGCTATTCACCACTGCACATGCTATTCACCACTACCCATAGTATTCATCACCACCCATGCTATTCTCCACTGCCCATGCTAATCTCCACTGCCCATGCTATTCACCGCTGCCCATGCTATTCACTACCACCCATGCTATTCACTTCTGCACAAGTTATTCACCATTGCACATGCTATTTACCACTGTGCATGCTATTCACCACTACCCATGCTATTCACCACTGCACACGTTATTCCCTAATACCCATGCTATTCACCACTGCCCACGCTATTCACAACTACCCATGGCATATACCACTGCACAAGCGATTCACCACCACCCATGCTATTCACCATTTCCCATGCGATTCACCACTACCCATGCTATTTACCACATCTCATGCTATTCACCACTGCCCATGCTATTCACCACGGCCCATGTTATTCATCACTGCACATGCTATTTCCCACTACCCATGCTATTCACCACTGCCCATGCTATTCACCACTGCCCATGCTATACAGCACTGCCCATGCTATTCACCACTACCCATGCCATACACCACTGCACAAGTGATTCATAACCACACATGCTATTCACCACTGCCCATGCTATTCACCATTGCCCATGCTATTCACTACTTCCCATGCTATTCGCCACTACCCATGCTATTCCCCACTACCCATGCTATTCCCCACTACCCATGCTATTCACCATTGCCCAAGCTATTCCCCACTGCCCAAACTATTCACCACACCCATGCTATTCACCACTCCCCATGCTATTCACCACTGCCCAAGCTATTCATTACTGACCAAGCTATTCACCACCACCCATGCTATTCACCCCTGCCCAAGCTATTCACCACAACCATGCAATTCACCACTCCCCATGCTATTCACCACTGCCCAAGCTATTCACCATTGCCCATGTTATTCACCACTGCCCATGCTATTCACCACCACCCATGCTATTCACCACTGCCCATGCTATTCACCACCACCCATGCTATTCACCACTGCCCAAGCTATTCACCACTACACATGCTATTCACCACTGCCCAAGCTATACACCACTGCTCATGCTATATCACCACTGCCCATGCTATATCACCACTGCCCATGCTATTCACCACTGCCCAACGTATTCACCTCTTCCCTTGCCATTCACCACTGCCCATGCTATTCACCACTTCCCATGCTATTCACCACTGTCTATGCTTGTTAATGGAAAGTGGGTTGTGATTGCGGAGGGTCCTATGATCTTTGGAAAGAAGGTGATACATTGAGTGGTTTGGTGCATGTAGGAACAGACAGAAAAACCACCCTGCTGCCAGTTCTTTAGATTCCAATGTGCAAAGGCACCTCTCGGATATCACATCACTCGTCCAATTTCTTCTCGAATAGATTGCATTGTGGCCTCCTGCTGAGAGCCCCTTTTCCTTCTGCTCTCTTGCAGCAGTGTGTCCTGCTTTGCTCAGTCTCTTGATCAAGAGGACAGCCTCCTGGTCCATACATTGTTTACACAATGGGCTTCTGCACAAGCATCTAACTCACTTTAAAAAATACTTCCATAGCTTCCACACCGTTCCCTGCAAACTACTGAAAAATGAACCAACCGTAGAGATTGTGTGAAGGAATATGTAGATGAGCCTCTTAAGTTCACTGTAATGTAGTCTCGTGTTAATGTTCTACTAAGATCCTGGACCGACCAGAGCATGTTGCTGTATAGCCTTAACGTCATGTGCAATAAAACAATGAAGTCAGTTTCTCAGTTACTAAAAAAGCTTGGCCTGAGTTTGTACCAAGCCCTGAAGAACCCACGTTTGAACATGAGCGAATATGACGGTGACATGGACACATCAGTCTAAGATTGGCAGTGTTTTCATCTTAGATTAATTTGAAGCACTATGAGGGAAGCTTGAACAATGATCAAAAAGATCTTCAGACAACTTTCTGAAGATAGTAGCTCGACGTCACGTGGAAGTGAAACAAAGTAGTTACAGACTTAAAAACGTGTTGCTGGAAAAGTGCAGCAGGTCAGGCAGCATCAAAGGAACAGGAGAATCAACGTTTCAGGCATAAGCCCTTCTTCTCCAGCATCTGCAGTCCTCACTTTCTCCTAGTTGATTTTAACCTACTGCAAATCCTCTTGCAAGGATGCCTTTCTTGAAGAAGCTCTCCTCCTCCCTCTACAAGGATCTCAGTGAGTCCTTCTCTCACTGCTCCCCCCAGGTCATCTCCTCTGCCCTGAAGCTCTTCAGCCACGTCCTCAAACAGACTCGCTACCATAGCCACATCTCCTTCCTCAGCACCTGTCTACGGAACAGACAGATTCCTGAAGAAGGGCTTATGCCCGAAACGTCGATTCTCCTGTTCCTTTGATGCTGCCTGACTTGCTGCGCTTTTCCAGCAACACATTTTTTAAGCTCTGATCTCCAGCATCTGCAGTCCTCACTTTCTCCTAGTTACAAACTTACCCAACGTGAGGTAACAAGAGACATATTTCAAACTGGCTGCATGTCCTGAATGGCTGCAGTCAAAAGCCCAGTATCAGCATTTGGGTACAGAAGATGCAGTGCCAGACGTACAGAGTTGTCTCAGGTCTCCACTTCAAGCAACAACAGCTCCAGGTCAAAATCTTTTTACATGCAGTGAGTCCTTTTGCCAAAGAGATGCTGCATGGTAATAATTGCTGATCTGGCCAGCGAAATCAACATGGACTGAATGATTTTTTTAAAAGGTAATGCAATCAGATTCATACTGGTCACTGATAAGTGTCTGGAAAGCTTTGCAACAAAAGGGTAAGTATGTGCCAGAGACAGGTTCTGAGCTTAGTTACTGAGTCGAGTTACACTGACACTGTCGATCAGTTTCTTTGCATGTCTATATATTTGAATGGACTAATAAGAAGTGATGCTCTCAGTGACATCAGAGACATAGGAAATCAACTTTTTAAGACCTGGACAATCCCTGGCATTGTCATATCTAGGAATGATTCAGCTGCATACCTTACTGCAGCTTGAGAAATGCAGTCTGTGCAAACATGAATCGTCTGATAGATAGTGTTATTTATATTTGGGTCATGAAATGTAGATATGACAGTGCAAGCAGATGGGTCAGGAATATTGCCAATGTAGGTTTTTCTATTTTGTAATCCACTAAAGGGTCTTCTCCACTTCCCCGGAAAAGTAAAAACAAGATGATTCCCATGGACAAAATCCACGAAGATTCTGGAAACGGATTTGGGACAAAATTGGTACTGATCAAACAATGATTAAATTAAGTGATCTAAGAGTAACAAGCAGAATTTTTTTGTTTGAAAGATGCAAGAAAGACGCCTAACTAAGGGGTTACAAACTTCCATTGCAGTTTCCAGGTCTTACAGTTTATGGCAAAAATTCTGCATGATTGCAGTCCGAGCTCAGCTGTGGGTGTGGAAGTGAACATCACTTCTCTTTTGAGTCGGGGTCAAGTTTCTTACAGAATTACCCAATTCTCGGCTCACTATATATGCACAGGTATGGAGCATAGTGAACCAATTGGCAGGGCGGGCAGGAAGTCAACTCACCCATTATTACATTGAGGGGTCATATGCCTGACCACATAGTGAAAGAGACCTCGCCAGGTGTCTGCAAATCGAGATCATCATTCAGGACAGCTGCAGTAAAACAACCGGCCATTTCATCCTTCCACGGTTTGTCTGCCTGCCTTACCCAGACGGACGTTCAGTCTTAGCCAACATCCCAGAATGGATTTGAATTGAATTAGCTTCATTGTCACGTGCATTCAAATGAGTGCAGTGAAAAGTCTACAATATCACCACTTATGGAACCATATTAAGTACAAGAGTGAAAAAATAATAATTAAAAGTCCAGCATAAAAAGAAAAACAAAAATATGCACTTGAATTACAGTCCTTTTCAGGCAAGTCCATCTCAGCAACGAGCCTCAAAATCACCAAGTCAAATCTCGAGGTCACGCCAGGTTTCTAAACTGGAGCCATTGCCTTCAGTCCGTAACAGTCTCTAGTCTGGGACTTACCTCCCCATGACTGTCTCTAGTCTGGAACTTACTTCTCCATGACAGACTCTCATCTGGGACTCACCTCCCCGCGACAGTCTTTCGTCTGGGACTCACCTCCCCATGATGGTCTTTAGTCTGGGTCTTACCACCCCGCGACAGTTTCTAGTCTGGGACTTATCTACCCGCAACAGTCTCTCGCCTGGGACTCACCCTCCCTGCAACAGTCTCTAGTCTGGGACTCACCTCCCCACGACAGTCTCTAGTCTGGGACTTACCTCCCTGCGACAGTCTCTAGTCTGGAACTCACCTCCCCACGACAGTCTCTAGTCTGGGACTCACCTCCCCGTGACAGTCTCTAGTCTGGGACTTACCTTCCCGTGACAGTCTCTAGTCTGGGACTGAACTCCCTGTTACAGTGTCTTGTCTGGGAATCACCTCCCCATGACAGTCTCATGTCTATAACTTACCTCGCCGTGACAGTCTCTCATCTGGGACCTACCTCCCCGTGACAGTCTCTAGTCTGGGACTTACCTCCCCATGACTGTCTCCAGTCTGGGACTTACCTCCCTGTGACAGTCTCTCGTCTGGGACTTACCTTGTCGTGACAGGCTCTGATCTTTGAGTTACTTCCCCATGACAGTCTCTAATCTGGGACTAACCTCCCCGGGGCAGTTCTAGTCTGGGACTTACTTCCCCGGGGCAGTCTCTAGTCTGGGACTGACCTCCCCGTGACAGTCTCTAGTCTGGGACTTACCTACCCGTGACAGTCTCTAGTCGGGGACTGACCTCCCCACAACAGTATCTAGTCTGGGACTTATCTCCCCGCGACGGTCTTTAGTCGGGTGCTGACCTCCCCGTGACAGTGTCTAGTCTGGGACTTACCTCCCAGCGACAGTCTCTCGTCTGGAAATTACCTCCCCGTGACAGTCTCTTGTTGGAGACATACCTCCCCGTGACTGCCTCTAGTCTGGGACATTCCTCCCCGTGACAGTCTCTACTCTGGGACTTACCTCCCCGTGACAGTCTCTAGTCTGGGACTTACCTCCCCATGACAGTCTCTAGTCTGGGAATTACCCCCCATGACAGTCTCTAGTCAGAGACGTACCTACCCTGCGACAGTCTCTCATCTGGGACTTACCTCCCCGTGACAGTCTCTAGGCTGACTCGTACCTCCCGGTGACAGTCTCTAGTCTGGAACTTACCTCCCCGTGACAGTGTCTAGTCGGAGACTTTCCTACCCTGCGACAGTCTCCAGAATGGGACTTACCTCCCCGCGATGGTCTCTAGTCTAGGACTTACCTGCCCGTGACAGTCTCTAGTCTGACTCGTACCTCCCCGTGACAGTTTCTAGTCTACGACTCACCTCCATGTGCCAGTCTCTAGAGTCGACCTGCCTCCCCTTGACAGTCTCCAGTTTGGGCCCTGTCTCCACGACTTTCCTCCTGTCCCAGCCTCCGGTCTGGCACTGACAACTGACAGTCCAGGAATTGCTTCCTCCACTCCCCTCTGAGTAAGTTTAAAATTAAATGTTTGAGAAAAATCTCCAGAAAAGAGAAAAGAAGACCAATGCCTGTTACCTTCCGGCCTCCCTCCCCCGCTCATCCTCTGTGCCCTCTGCAACTTAGACTACCACCACTTGATCTATTTTCATTGCCTGTATGCAAGGACACCCAGATCCACTTGTACAGCCAATTTATCACTGTTTAATTAATACTCTTCCCTCTGTTTCACAGAATGAAGTGTACAACTTCACATTTAGCCATACTGTGTTGCACCTGCCATGTGTATGCCCACTCACTCTCCCGGTCTAAATAACATTGATGCCCCCATGCCTCCACTTCACAATTCACGGTCCCATGGTGTTTTGTGTTGTCAGCAAAATTGCAAATGTTGCATTTGGTTCCCACATCCAGATCATTTATAAACGTCACAAATAGCATTGATCCTTGCGGCACATAAATAATGCATGGAAAATGTCCCACTTATCCCTCCCCTCTAATCCCACTTGCCAACCAATTCCATGAACAATATATTACCTCTTATCCCATGTGCTTACATTTTGCCCACCGACCTGTTTTTGTCCCCTGAAAGTCCAATCACACCTCATCCACCAGTTCTCTTATCTTTCCTGTGAGTTACACCATGAAAAAACTTCAGTAGTTTGGTTAAGCATGATATGCCTTTCAGAAAATTATGCTGGTTTTGTTTGATCCTGATAATGCTTTCCAAACATTCTGTTATCACCTCTTTTATAATAGACACCAATATTTACCCCCCTACTGATGTTAGGCTAATTGATCTATCATTCTCTGTTTTTCTCCCACTCCCCTCTTAAATAGTGGAGTTACATTTACCATCCTCCAAAGGGCGCTAATGAGACAGTGCTAGTTCTCCAGCGTGATTTCCTGTCATTGTTGCTCAATTTTTAAATGAAAGTTTATAAAAAATTGAAACTTAATTACATGAGAGTTTGGAACTATATCAGTGTTTGGAGTATCACTGTGATCTAATTAAACAGTATACATTTACAGCTCAAAAGATGCCTATTCAGTTTATTATGTCTATGTTAACCCTGACTGGCTTAATCCAAACTAATCCTATTGTTCCACCCTTCTGTAGCCATCTCAACAAAAGTGCATCAGCAAAATTAATTCCTTATAATTTAGAAAGGTTTGAAACAAAACTTATCATGTGATAACAAATGGGATTCCAGTTCAAAAACATACTTCCCTTCAATTAATGCTTTCAGTTAAGTGACAGCTGAAAGTGGCTTAATACCTTTTAAATTCATATTAAAAGTATATTAATTGCAACCTGTCTCCAATCAGGGCAATCAATTTTGTTCTTTTGAGTCTGAGATATATAAAGCTTAAGGCCAATTCAACAACAGTTCAAACCTTATACAGTACGCTTTAACAACTATCAGTCATTATAAAATTTCCAGGACCCAATCCAACAGAAGTTAGAGGTCTGCCCAGAAATGAAATATTCTAACAGACGACATACTAACAGGCCACCTCTGCATCCACTGGTTAGCATAATGATTCCCAAGGCCATGCCCAATCTGGTGACTTGAACACTAGACAGTGGGGTGCCCCTTTCAGAGTGATTGGAGATGCTGAGGTAGGCAGGACAGCAGGGAAGTGGCATTTATATTCCATCCCTAGTTGCCCTTTAGAAGGTGGTGGTGAGTTGCCTTCATGAGACACTGCTATCCATTTGAAATAGGTAGATCCACAGTGATGTTAGAGAGGGATCTCCAGGATTTTGAGCCAATGACATTGAAGGAACGGTTATATATTTCCATGTTAGGACAGTGAGTAGCTTGGAGGAAAGCTTGCAGGTAGTGCTGCTCCAAAATCTGCCTTTGTCCTTCTCGATAATCATAGTTGTGAGTGGTTGGAAGGTGTATCCAAGTCACCTTGGGGAATGTCTGCAGTGCACTTTGTAGATAGTGTGCATCAATGCTACTTGGCATAGGTGGTGGAGGGATTGAACATTTGTGGATGTGGTGCGAGTCAAGTGGGTTGCATTGTCCTAAATGGTGCTAAGCTTTTTGAGGGTTATTGAAGCTGTCTCCTCCAAGCAAGAGGGAAGTATTCCATCACACTCCTGACTTGCTGCATTTGGGCATGGACTGCTTCAGAATCTGAGGAGTTCCAAATGATGCTGAAAATTGTCCAGTCATTAGCAAAAACAAACTATTTCTGATCTTACAATGAAGAGAAGGTAATTGATGAAGCAGCTGAGCACATTTGGGCCCAGGACATTATCCTTAAGAATTGTCCTGTTGTGATATCTGGGAGTTGAAATAACTGATCTCCGACAACCTTTGTGACAAATATTACTTCAACCAGCGGAGAGTTCCCACCTGATTTCCATTAATTTGGGTTTTGCTAGGGCTCCTTGATGCTACACTCAGACAAGTGCAGCCTTGCAGTCAATGGAAGTTCATTCTCACCTCAGCTCTGGAATTCAGCTTATTTGTCCACGTTTAGACCAAAGTTATAATGAGTTTAGGAACTGAATGGCTTTGGTGGAACCCAAACTGAGTGTCAGTAAGAGCATGCAGGTTCTTACTAAGCATGTGCTGCTTGATAGCACTGTTGAAATCCCATTGCATTACTTTGCCAATGTCCAGGAGTAAATGTTGGAAAAGGTAATAGGCCAGGTTGGATTTGACCTGTTTGTTTGAAGGACACACCTGAGAAATTTCCACATTGTAGGCTATGTGTTGTAGCTGTACTGGAGCAGCTGGATTAGGGTTTGGCAAGGTTTGGAGTACAAGTCTTCAGTAGTATTGCCAGAATGTTGTCAGTGCCCAGTATGCAGTGCCTTAAGCCATTTTGGGACATTACGTGAAGTGACTCAAATTGGCTGAAGGCTAAAATTGTGATGTTTGGCACCTTCCAGAGCAGACCAGGATGAGCATATGACTGAAGATTTTTGAAATCTAATGGTAAGATTCTTGGGAGGGTAGATGAGCAGACAGATCTCAGTGTCCATGTACACAAATCCCTGAAAGTTGCCACCCAGATTGACAGGGTTGTTAAGAAGGCATACAGTGTTTTGGCCTTTATTAATAGAGGGATTGAGTTCTGGAACCAGGATGTTATGCTGCAGCTTTACAAAGTACGGCCACACTTGGAGTATTGTGTACAGTCTGGTCACCGCATTATAAGAAGGATGTGGAAACTTTGGAAAGGGTGCAGAGGAGATTTACTAGGATGTTGCCTGGTATGGAAGGAATGTCTTACGAGGAAAGGCTGAGGGCCTTGAGGCTGTTCTCGTTGGAGAGAAGAAGGTTGAGAGGTGACTTAATAGAGACATACAAGATAATCAGAGGGTTAGATAGGGTGGACAGGGAGAGCCATTTTCCAAGTATGGGAACAGCAAACATAAGGGGACACGACTTTAAAGTGAGGGGAGCTAGGTATAAGACAGATGTCAGAGGTAGTTTCTTTACTCAGAGAGTAGTAAGGGAATGGAATGCTTTGCCTGCAAAGGTAGTAGATTCACCAAGTTTAAGTGCATTTAAGTCGTCATTGGACAGGCATATGGACGTACATGGAATAGTGTAGGTGGGATGGGCTTCAGATTGGTATGACAGGGGGGTGCAACATCAAGGGCTGAAGGGCATGTACTGCGCTGTTATGTTCTATGTTCTATGTTCTATGTTCTACTATCTTTTATGCTAAGGTTCTAGGCCCCCTCATCATTGAGAGAGGGGATGTTTGTGGAGCCTCCTCTTCCACTGAATTGTTTCATTGTCCACTATCGTCCTCAACTGAATGTGACAGGACTACAGAGCATAGGTCTGAACCATTCATTGTGGAAGTATTCAACCCTGTCTGTCATTTGCTGCTTACCCTGTTTAACATGTAAGTAATCCTATGTTGTATCTTCACCAAGTTGGCACCTCATTTTAGGTATGGTTGCTGTTGCTCCAGGCATGCCCTCCTGTATACTTCATCGAATCAGGGTTAAACCCCAGTCTTGATGGTAATTGTACTGAGAGGTATATGCTTAGCCATGAATTTGCATAGTGTGTTGGAGTATGATTCTGCTGCAGCTGCTAGCTCAAGCACCTCATGAATACCCAGTCTTAAGTTGCTCGATCTGTTCAAAGTCTATCCCATTGAGCAAAGTGATAGTGCCACACAGCACAATGGAAGCTTTTCTCAATGTGAAGACGCGATTTCATCTCCACAAGGACTGTGTCACAGTGACGCTTCCTGAGACAATCATTGACAGATCCATCTGTGGCAGGGAGATTGATGAGGATGAAGTGATTATGTTTTTCCATTTTATCAGCTCCTTCACCTGCTGCAGGCCTAGTCTAGCAGCTACATCATTTACAACTGAGCAGCTCAATCAGTAGTTGTGCTGCTGAATGACTCTTCATGGTGAAAGTTGAATGTCCCCAACCAGAGTACATTCTGTACTCTTGGTACCCTCGCCACTCCCTCTAAATGGAGTACAGCATGAAGAAATACTGTTTTGTCAGCCAAGCAAGGGGCAGTACATGATATTCACCTGCCTAGTTTAACTTAATGCCTTAAAACCTCAAAGAGTCTGGAGTCAATGTTTAGGACTCCCAGGACAACTCTCTCCTGACTTCGTACCACTGTTCCATCACCTCTGCTGGTTCTGTACTGTTGGTGGAATAGAACATACTAAGGTATAGTGATGGTGTTGTCTGGATCATTGTCTCTAAGGTATGATTCTGTGAGTATGATAAGTCTGGTTGTTGTTTGACTATTCTATGAGACAATATTCCCAAACTCCTAGATGTTAGTAAGGAGAACTTTGCAGGGTTGGCAGGGCTGAGTTTGCCCTTGTTGTTTCCAGTGTCTATGTTGATGCCAAGTGTTCCATTTGGTTTTATTTCTTTTTAAGACATTTTAGCATTTTGATACAGCTGAACAGCTTCTAAGGCCATTTCAGAGGGCAGTGAAGAGTTCAACATATTGCTCTTAGTGTCATTCAAGTGGAGAGAACCTGAGGAGGGACTGCTACAATCTTTGACTCATGTAGCACGGTAACAGGGACATTGAGAAAAGGAACTATTGGGCAACTGGCCTGTTGCCAGGAGATCTCTTCCCACTTGATTCCTTCTTTCCAATTTTATGGTGGGTGGGTGGGATGACACAAGGAATATCCTGACAATGTTTGCATTTTGATCTTAAGTGGATTCTTTCTTGTCCCCAAAAAAGAGTAAATGATCTCAAAACATTTACACCATTACCCTCTCTACAGATGACGCTGAATATTTCCAGCACTTCCGGGTTTTATTTCAGATTTTCAGCATCTAGGGTATTTTATATTTAGCTTCATTGTCCCCACTGCTGTGGGCTCAGTAACTGCTGCTGTTTAGAACTGCCTCTGATAAAAGCGAATGGAGGCAGGAATGTATTTGGGACCTGACCTGACACAGAAATGTCAAATTTGCTTTCAGCCTTACCCCAAATCCACCTCTGCAGTGTTGGCAAGCTTCTGCCCAAATGTCTGCTGGTTAGAAGTTTATATGCAATGCATTAACTACTATGAGTAAGCTTAGAAGTGACAGCATTCATAACCATCTATCAAGTAATGAAGAACATATTCTTTGTGAAAACAAGTTGGCCATTTTTTTCTTTTGTTTTGATAGAGAGAGTGGTGCATGCCATTTCACTGTGAAATCATGCATCGCATCACTGCAACAATAAATTTCAGCACAACTTTTCTTTTGCAAAAAAGATTTAATCTGGATTTCAGCCATTCAAAAGTAGTGAGTGAAATTTTTCATTAGCTGGAGCCACTCCAAAACACAGGAGGACACCTAGATTTGGCAACATCAACAGTACTAGCTGGCAGTGAGAGAAATCAAATGAAGAACTGCGATTTTCCTAGGATGGCCACTGCAGTTCCCTTGTCGTATTTGCCATCTGTACCAGTGTGTGGCACTGTGTAAGGGTTGGTCAAGATATTCTTATGCCACTATTTCTCTGATATTTTTGTCTTGGACTAATCTAGTGATTACTGGTAGGGGATACATCACTATAGAAAATCTACAGAGGAGGCCCTGTTCTTACATAACAAAGAAGTTTATTCCATGTTTGCAATAAATATAATTACATTTGGTCAGGCATAATTACCAGGTCCTAGGGAGGTGGTGCAATAACATCTGCACCCTCTGAAAGCTGGAATAAATTCCTTGTCTTTCACCACACAATATAGAACATAAAACATTACAGCGCAGTACAGGACCTTTGGCCCTCGATGTTGCGCCGCCCTGTCATACCAATCTGAAGCCCATCTAACCTACACTATTCCATGTACATCCATATGCTTGTCCAATGAGGTACTTAAATGCACTTAAAGTTGGTGAATCTACTATCATTGCAGGCAAAGCATTTCATACCCTTACTACTCTCTGAGTAAAGAATCTACCTCTGACATCTGTCCGATATCTATTCACCCCTCAATTCAAAACTATGCCCCCTCATGCTCGCCGTCACCACACTTGGAAAAAGGCTCTTCCTGTCCACCCTATTTAACCCTCTGATTATCTTATATGACTCTATTAAGTCACCTCTTAACCTTCTTTTCTCCAATGAAAACAGTCTCAAGTCCCTCAGCCTTTCCTTGTAAGACCTTCCCTCCATACCAGGCAATATCCTTGTAAATCTCCTCTGCACCCTTTCCAAAACTTCCACAACCTTCTTATAATGCAGTGACCAGAACTGTACACAGTACTCCAAGTGC
Source organism: Hemiscyllium ocellatum (assembly GCF_020745735.1). Taxonomy (NCBI): domain Eukaryota; kingdom Metazoa; phylum Chordata; class Chondrichthyes; order Orectolobiformes; family Hemiscylliidae; genus Hemiscyllium; species Hemiscyllium ocellatum. The sequence goes on along the minus strand of NC_083407.1, from coordinate 59,923,351 downwards.
GGCCGCACCAGAGTTTTGTACAGCTGTCGCATAACCTCATGGTTCCGGAACTCGATCCCTCTATTAATAAAAGCTAAAATACTGTATACCTTCTTAACAACCCTGTCAACCTGGGTGGCAACTTTCAAGGATCTATGTACCTGGATATTCCATTAAAATCCATTTGCCAACTCTCAGCACAGCTCTGTATGTGTGATCTCAGTGGAATGGTTATAGCCAATGTAATATGAACATTAACCTCTTCAGCACCATTACCTTACACAATATTTCCCCCTAAGCTTTTATTCCCCATAGGTAACCCACTTAACAATCATGTACATAACTATTTTACATTTCCCATTCCCCCATCTATCCCCCGAGTCTCTGACTTGTAAATGAAGGTTGTCTGGATATTTCATACTTTCTTCAGACTTGGAAAGTGTTAAGTGTCCTGTTTGAGGTCTGTTGAACCAGGAACTGTCAACAGTTGTGGATCATTTCTTCACTGGAGGAGGATTTATCTCTCAGATATCCTTAGTAGAGGATATTGGTCCTTGTATATGTTATTGTTGATCCACTATTCTATCTGGATGGCCCTTAATCTCATGCATTTCCTACTGCAAATGAAGTAAATTTGATCAGAATCTCAGCCTTGTTACTAGAACGTTGCTACTTAATGAGCTCCATCTCTGTCACTGTTATTAACTGTTCTTAACCACATCATTGGTCTTTAAAGATTGATCATGGCCATCGCTGCTAAGCAAAAATAAGCACAGGTGATCTTAAAAGTCTCACCTGCCGACCACAATTCACAAAGACAATCCAAGGCCTCACGAGCTGCACATAGGCATGGAATTATTTCCTTTCATTTCAAAATGTAAGTATTTGCTAAACATGCTGCTTTGCTTGTATGATGTGGGTGTGGATGAAGGGGGATGATGTTTCAGTAAGCCTGCCCCAGTTTCAACATCCTTCTGTATTTGCATGATATGGTTGTGCTGGGTACATCAGAACAATGTGTTTAAGAGGTCTTTAGGCAGACATGTGAACAGCAATGAATAGAGGGATACAGACCATATGCAGGCAGTTGGGATTACTTTAGAATGGCATTATAGGTTGGACAGATGTGTTGGGTTGAAGGGCCTGTTCCTGCGCAGTATTGTTCTATGTTCTATGCTCTGTATTGAATTGAATTGATTTGAATTAGCTGTATTGCCATATGTACTCAAATGAGTACAATGAAAAGGGTATAAGCCACTATTTATAGCACCATCTTAAGGTGCATTGGTACCAAGGTATGAATAGGAAGGTTTTGGAGGGATATGGCTCGGGTGCTGGCAAGTGGGACTAGATTGGGTTGGGATATCTGGTTGGTATGGACAGGTTGGACCAAAGGATCTGTTTCCATGCTGTACATCTCTATGACTCTATAACTCTATGAACAGTGTGACTATAGATTAGAAAAATCAAGAAGCAAAGTTAAATAGACAAACATCACAGCCTCTCTCCCAAGAGCCTCCACAGCAGATCAACACAGTGGCCTCCACGTGATCTGACCACTGGCTGCTGCCATGTTCCATGCTGGGCCACTGTCCCCTCTCCCTCACCAGGCTGCTACCCATGCTCTGCACTGGGCCAATGATCGCCACTATCCCCACTCCAGCCATTGGTGTCTCCGCTGACCCCACTTTGGAAGTCGGGAGTCGAAGACTGGGGCTGGGTGTCAGAGACTGAGAAAAGGGAGGAGAAAGAGATTATAGAAAAGAAGAAAAAGAGTGGACCAAGTGGAGGAGCTCTGGCTGGAACATCCTACCTTGCTGCCAGTGGATGACCAGTGGATCCAGCCGCAGATCATCGTCACTGTGGTCATGGCTCCTTCATGGCATGGCACTAAGGAGGGCTCACCTGTCTAGGTTCATTCCTGAAGCTACAGTTAATACGAGTCAATGAGACTGGTGATGATGTGAAGTAACAATACATTTACAAATGTTATATTTATGTCCAGTGGTGTCACCTTTGTCACCTCTGTGCCCTCAGAAGCTTTTCATTTTTGTTTCCCTCCCACTATATGTATGTGAAGGGTTATTCATGGCTGGCAGTGAGTGACCTAATGCGTAACTGAGCTTTAAATCTGAGCCTGGCTACTGATGCCCCTGATGACCCTGGCAATGGTAAGTACAAAGTAGTGCAAGCACAGCACTGTAGAGTCATACATAATAAGCCTAGCAGGACATCATTGCTTGAGGTAACTAGTTACAACTCATGGAGAAAATGTTTCATGCAACTCCCCAAAATTGACAAGTCAGCTGACCTTTGGGAAGATTCAACCTTATGTGTGGCTTATCTATTTCCCTTTCTTAGCCCATGGTCTTACTCAAGGCTTCTTTCCAGTTTCTGAATGAAATTTTACTTTTAGTTTGTTGGGCTTATCTTTTGACTGCTTCCTTGGCTGATACCGTCTCCCTGATAATCATTGTGTTTTAGCTGCTGACAACTGTGTATGTCTTCTTGAATTTGTTATCCTGTGAAAGTGGTCAGCTCACTTGCTTCAAATATTTTCTTCTAGATTTTTTCTCATTTTTGTAAAATGGAGATCCACACTGCTGGAGTTGTGTTGAAGGCAGAAACTTTAGAGGTGTTTAAGGGACTTTTAGATAAGCACATGAATATGCAAGGAATGGAGGGATATGCACCATGGACAGGCAGAAGAGATTAGTTTAATTTTGTATCATGTTCAGCACAACATTGTGAACCAAAGGCACCTGTTCCTATGCTGTACTGTTCTATGTACAATGTGGTGTTTTCCAAGATGACCACTGCTGGCACCTTGTGGTGTTTGTCACTTCTATCATTATGTAGCACTGGATAAGGATTGCTTGAAGTAATTCTCTGTCAGCAATCTTCCAATTTGGCCTTTGTCTATCAAATGATTAATTTAAGATTCGTGGTGGAGTATACACCAGTGTAATGTATGTGCAGAAGAGGTCCTGCTCTTAGATAACAAGAAGATTTGTTGTATGAATGCAAGAACTGCAGCTACATTTGATCAGTCATAAATACTAGAACTTATGGCACTGGGATAAGTACATCCGCTCCCTTTGAAAGCTGGACTAGAACACCTTGTCTCCATGCAAAGACAGTGTGTGACATCACTAAACATGAACTCATTCAGAACCATTACCTTACATGACTAAGTAATGAGATTGACATTTCAAAATAGTCAGCATAGTTCAATTTTAATCTTTATTTTACTTTCACAGGTATAGCCAACAGATCAAAACTCAAAAAGCAGAAAAGAAACAACAGAACTGTGAAAAGAAGCAAGTTTTAGAAAGAAGTAGCTCAGTTATAAAATGTATTCCTGTCTCTCAAATTCTAGACTGTCTCCACCTTTTAATGACATTAGCATGAGTTGAAACATCCATGTTCAACTTGGATTTGTTCCAAGAAGGATGGTCACTTTTTGTTTTAACTTTGGGCCTCTCTCTGCTGCTCGTCTTCTTTCAGGCGCTATGGGCTGTTCACAAGCTTCTGCTGCCTTCCAGGAGTTTTATTTCCTTCACCATGTTCTTTAGGTTGGTTCAGCTGGTAAAAGTCTTGCTGTCGAGTCAGATGTTTGCATTTATTCTCCACTTTTGGGAGGAGGCAATAGTCTGATGGTATTATCACTAGACTATTAACCCAGAGATCAAGGTAATGTCAAGTTCAAATCGCACTATAGCAGATGGTGGAACTTGAATTCAATACACATCTGGGATTAAGAGTCCCATGATGGCCATGAAACTGTTACCAATTGTGGCAAAAAATCCATCTGGTTCGTTAATGTCCTTTAGGGAAGGAAAGCTGCCATTCTTATCTCGTCTGGCCTATATGTGACTCCAGACCCATAGAAACTCATTGGGCAATTAGGCATGGCAATAAATATTGGCCTAGCCAGTGACGTCCAAATCCGATTAATGAATTAAAAAAAAACTTGATATGTTAATGGCATGACATAACACTGAAGGTGTGTAGCTTTGTTGGAGATACTTTCTTTTGAATGAACAATTAATCTGAAACTTTCTCTCCTTTTCTGGTGATTCAGATGATGATGTCCCTTTTTTCTCCAGGACCATACTATATTTTATTTTTGATTTTCACTCAATCACTCATTTGCTCACTCATTTACTCACATGATTCACTTATTTTTTCTATGGAAGTGTCCTTACACTCTATGGGATGTCAAACTAAGTAGCTCTACTCCTGCTCAGACTTCCATCATTCTACTTTCCTGACCTTCCTGTATGCTGGCTTTTTTCCAGCTTTTGAAAATAACATCCTGCACTACAATCCCACTGGCCCTTTTTGGACCCATCATTGCTGAGGTGCCGATCAGAATCTTTGTTATTCCATTGTTCCTATAAGGACACTCAGTCATAGGTTCCAAAACAAGCTGCAGAGAGAGGAGAAAGTGAGGACTGCAGATGCTGGAGATTAGAGTCGAGAGTATGGTGCTGGAAAAGCACAGCAGGTCAGGCATCATCCAAGGACCAGGAGAATCGACGTTTCAGGCATAAGTTCTTCATCAGGAATGCCCGAAGATGCAGATAGTCCTGCTTTCAATACAAGAGAATGGAAAGCAATAATGACAACATGATTGACCACTCCTACTCCATGACATTAAGGAGGTTTATAATAGAAAATGCTCACATTTTTCTTTCCTAATGTTATTGAAGGAAGTTACATTGGCAACAATGCTGATATCCATTTGCATAAGCATTTTCATCTGAGCTCACAGTTTCTATCACACTATTTTGAGGCTTGAGATTCTTGTTCACTTTTTCCCCTCACCCACCAATGACTACTTTAAGCTCCCTACTCTTCACTTTGCCCCATTGATCCTTATTTCTATCCATCATAACCTTTTATCTTACCTCTGCATAACCTCCTGCACTAAGCTTGATTCTCCCTTAACAAGTCCATCAGTATCTTCCAACCTTCATTATCATTCTATGACAGGCTCATTATCGCACTCAATCATACTTCCTAAAGAGTGATGTCCCTGAACGCCCCTTTATTTACTGACACTGGCTTTCTTTCCTAGTGTACTCAATGTTAGTTAATCTTGACAACTTTCTTCCTATTTTCCAAGCCCAATGATCACAACAATCTCCCTCAAATGGATGGTGACACCATGCCCATTGGCAAAGCCTCTCTGCTTTATTTTCCTTCCTCTATCTGACCCTATTCTCCAAGTCAGCAGCATGACAACAGCAGCTCATCACAAAGTTCAACCAGACACTACGTACATGCTTGGCATATTTGGTGAATGGAGGAATGTTAAGGGTTGTTTTTAAGAGCTAATATTGTTCAACAATTCAGTCTACTTTGCATTTGTAATTTAGCTACAATTTACTGTTAAAATTAAGCTTATTTCAGTTTCACTCATGGATAAACAAGCTTCTTACTGGAGAAGCAGCTTTTGTTAGTTGATCGGTAGCTAATTTGGACCAAATTTTCCAGCTAGCAATGTGATTGCTCTGTAGAGTTTCAGTTAGTATAAATGCAAGTGGTTTTGCTAAGCTCACAAGGTCAGCAGCACAATGACAGCAGCTTGTCTCTGCTTCCATTGAGTGTGAGCTTGGGAATTTGGTCAGCAAAAGATTCACTGCAGTGAGGGAGAAGGCCCAGTCGAAACAACTGACAGACTAAAGATCAGAAAGCTTAAGTAACAATAAGAAGTCATAAGCGAGTACCTGGTCAATATTATCTTTTAGCTTTAAATTTTACATTTTATTAATACTAGTGTTATGAAGGAGTAGGTGTGTACTGTAGCTTTAAGAGAGAGAGGAAGCTAGTAAGGACTGACTGAAAGCAAAGAGTGTCCTGAACAATTTAAAAATATAACACTTGGTCAAAACAATTAGCTGGCGTTGTTTTGCCATGGAACCAAAACAAATTCAAGTTCAGCCAATCAGGTTAAATTATGCCCCAGATACCAAAATCCAATCAAATTTGAATTTTACTGTTTGAGGTGACATCAAACCAATGATGTGATCTGATGTCTTGGGGTATAAAACAAAACATTTTGAACAGTTGGGGGAGAACTGCTAAGAAAACCAACAAGTATAGATGTTAGCTGAATTACTCTCTGACAGGTACCTGCTCATATGAAAAATCCGTAATGCAGAATACTGAAGAAAAGACGACAGAGGAAGATACAAAGAGAAGATTCAACAGCTGGCTGGTTTTGAAATTTGGATTTTTTTTTGTAAATCTTAATTGAGGTTTCTATCGAACCAGCATTGTAGAGTGGGAGGTAAAAGATAGGTTTAAGAGAAAGGAGTTGTAAATAGTGGTTTAATGTTCTCTTATGGACTTAAAGAATAAAGTAGTTAATTTTTACTTTAAATAGTGACCTCTGGATTAGCTCTTTGCCTCTCGAAATTTTACAGATTACTGCGCAAGATGAGTTTCTCTGTGTGCTTGGTTTAAATTAGCAGAGGGGTTTACCCTGTGTCATAATATGCTAGATGTGTTAAGAGGTAAGATATTTCATAAAAGCAGGAAGGTTTATTAGTATTGATAATTGTTGCTAACAGTATCAAGCTTATTAAATAGATAACGAAATGGTAAGGCTCCTCCAACCTTATATCCCACGTTATGTAAGTACTTCAATATTCTTCTCATGTGCTGGATAGAGTCAAAACGTGTGGTGCTGGAAAAGCACAGCTGCTCAGGCAGCATCTGAGGTGCAGAAAAGTTGACATTTTGAGCATAAGCTCTTCATCAGGAATAGGGGAAGGCCCAAGGGGACTGAGAGAGAAATGGGAGGGGGGTGGGGCTGCAGGGAAGATAACTAGGAATGCGATAGGTAGAGGAAGATGGGGGGGTGATGGTGATAGGTTGGAGCAGAGGGTGGAGTGTATAGGTGGGAAAGAAAATGGACATGTATGACAGATCAAGAAGGCGGTGCCAAGTTGATGGGTTGGGTCTGGGGTAAGGTGGGGGGAGGCAAGATGAGGAAACTGGTGAAATCAATATTGATCTCCTGTGGTTGGAGGATCACATGGCGGAAGATGAGGCATTCTTTCTCCAGGCTTTGGATGGTTAGGGTTTAGTGGTGGCAGAGGCCAAGGACTTGCATGTCCTTGGCAGAACGCGAGGGAGAGATGAAGTATTCACCTACAGGGGTTGTTTAGTGTGTGAGTCCCAGAGATGTTCTCTGAAACATTCTGCAAATTGGTGTCCTGTCTACCCAATGTAGAGGAGACCACATCAGGAGCAACAGACACAGTAGATGGCGTGTTTGAATGTGCAGGAAAATCTCTGCCAGATGTGGAAGAATCCTTTGGGACCTTGGATGGAAGTGAGGGGGGAGGGAGGTGGGGGCGCAGGTTAAACTTCTCTTGCAGTGGCAAGGGAAGGTGCTGGGGGTGTAGGGTGGGTTGGTGGAGAGCATGGGCCTAACAAGACACTCGTGGAGAAAATGGTCTCTCCTAACATAGATAGGGCTGGGGAGAGAAATATATCTCTAGTGGTGGGGTCTGTTTGCAGATGGTGTAAATGGCGGAGGATGATGTGTTGTATCTGGAGGTTGGTGGAGTGGAAGGTGAGGCAGAACAAAGAGACCTTGGAGTGCAGGTTCATAGTTCCTCGAAAGTGGAGTCGCAGGTAGATAGGATAGTGAAGAAGGCATTTGGTATGCTTTCCTTTATTGGTCAGAGGATTGAGTACAGGAATTGGGAGGTCATGTTGCGGCTGTACAGGACATTGGTTAGGCCACTGTTGGAATATTCATGCAATTCTTGTCTCCTTCCTATCGGAAAGATGTTGTGAAACTTGAAAGGGTTCAGAAAAGATTCACATGGATGTTGCCAGGGTTGGAGGATTTGAGCTACAGGGAGAGGCTGAACAGGCTGGGACTGTTTTTCCTGCAGTGTCGGAGGCTGAGGGGTGACCTTATAGAGGTTTATAAAATTATGAGGGGCATGGATAGGTAAATAGACAAAGGGTGAGCAGGGTAAGATATGAAAGAGACCTAAGGTGCAACTTTTTCACACAGAGGGTGGTATGTGTATGGAATGAGCTGCTAGAGGAAGTGGTGAAAGCTGGTACAATTGCAATATTTAAAAGGCATCTGGATGGGTATATGAACAGGGAATGTTTGGAGCAATAGAAGGGACTATATTAGGTTCAGCTACGTGGACCAAAGGGTCTGTTTCCATGCTGTACATCTTTATGACTCTATGGATGGATGCTGTACATCTTTATGACTCTATGGATGGTGGTGGTGGTGGTCTGGGGGTGGGGGGGGGGGGGGAAGAGTGGGATTTGGGGGAAGGTTCTATCCTTGATAGAGGGGTGGGGTTCAAAGGCAAAGGTGTGGAAAGTGGAGGAGATGTGCTGGAGGCCATCATTGACTACATAGGAGGGTCCATGCCCCCCACCAACCCACCCTCCACTCCTGGCATCTTCCCCTGCAAAAAGCGTAAAAACCTGTGCCCACTCCTCCTCCCTCACCTCCATACAAGACCCCAAAGGGTCGTACCACATCCAGCAAAGATTTTCCTGCACTTTCACACACATTATCTACAGTGTCCATTGCTCTCGATGCGGTCTTCTCTACACTGGGGAGACAGGACGCTAACTTGTGCAACGTTTCAGAGAACATCTCTGGAACACACGCAATAAACAACACCACCGCTTTGTGGCTGAATACATCAACTCTCCCTCCCAATCCACCTTGGGATCCTCCAGCCATACAGGATCAATGTTGATTTCAACAGTCTCCTCATCTCCCCTCCTCCCATTTTATTCCATTTCAACCCTCCAACCCGACACCACCCTATTGAACTGCCCTACCTGTCCATCTTCTTTCCCACTTATCCGCTTCCCCCTCCACTCCAACCTATCACCATCACCCCCAGCCTTCATCGACCAATCGCATTCCAAACTACCTTGCTCCCAGCCCCACACTCCTCCCACTTATCTCTCAGCTGCCTTGCATCCCCTACATTCCTGATGAAGAGCTTATGCTCAAAATGTCAATTCTCCTGCTTCTCGGATGCTGCCTGAGCAGCTGTGCTTTTCCAGCACCACACATTTTGAGTCTGATCTCCAGCATCTGCAGTCCTCACTTTCTGGTCGGTGTGGAGGGGTTGGACCGAAGGGTCTGTTTCCATGCTGTATATCTTTATAACTCAATGACTCTATGCTGGATCATTATTTGCACTGGAAGTGTTTAGAGTTGCAGTAGCTTGAGATCTGGCTTTCGGAGTTAAACAGCAGCAGGTGTCACTCTGGTGTACCCGTGAAGCTGAGGTACCCCCGACAGTTTTCAAGTATGCAGCAAAAGAGGGGAATGGGTGACCACAAGACAGACAGAAAGAAACAGGTAGATCATGATGACGCTGTTGAATGCATCTTAATCTCCAACCAGTATCCAGTTCTGACAATTGATGAGTGAACATTCATCTAGGCAGTACAGCCAGAGCCAAGTCCTTGGTGCCATGGGTTACTCAACTGTATGGGGTGAGGGGCATACCTGAGAAACCTAAAGAGCAATAGTGTTTGATTGTTCAACATTTAAGGGAATAGGTCAGCATTTTCACAATGGCAGGAATGAATTCAGAAAGGTATTAGATTAGATTAGATTACTTACAGTGTGGAAACAGGCCCTTCGGCCCAACAAGTCCACACCGACCCGCCACCCACCCATACCCCTACATATACCCCTTACCTAACACTATGGGCAATTTAGCATGGCCAATTCACCTGACCCGCACATCTTTGGACTGTGGGAGGAAACCGGAGCACCCGGAGGAAACCCACGCAGACACGGGGAGAACGTGCAAACTCCACACAGTCAGTTGCCTGAGGCGGGAATTGAACCCAGATCCCTGGCGCTGTGAGGCAGCAGTGCTAACCACTGTGCCACCGTGCCGCCCGGGGAATGTGGTCTTCTTGGTGCCAGGGTCAAAAATACCACAGCTAGCTGAAGAATACTCAGAGAGGGGGAGAGTGGACGTCCAGCATCCATGGTTCACATTGGTATGAACGAAATAAGCAGAAAGGGGAATATCATAATGCAATCAGAATTCAAGGTCCTATGTAGGAAATTACTAAGCAGGACCTCAAAAGTAGTCATTTCCAAATCATTTCCAGTACAATGGGCAAATGATTATACTAACAGGAAGATAAAACAGACAGTCCCATCTGTTGTTATTACTGGATAAGTCAGATCCCAGACAGAAATCTGGCTTCATAAATCATATTTGATTTGCTTTGAAGTTAACAAAGTTGTCTCTCACTGAAACATAAGCATAGATTCTGATTTACTACAAAGACAGAAGTTTAATAACAGAAGAAATTAAGATAGAATGAATCAAAGATACAAATTCAAATATTATTAAGCACCAATCATCTACTGTCATTAATCACAAAACACGCCTTTATAAATTGGAAAGAAACAAACAATTTTGCATCAGTATTTACTATGGAAAATGATATGGAAGATATAGAATGTAGGGAAATAGATGGTGACATCTTGTAAAATGTCCATACTCCAGAGAAGGAAGTGCTAGATGCCTTGAAAAGAGTAAAGGTAGATAAATCCCCAGGACGTGATCAGGTGTACTATGGGAACTCTATGGGAATCTAGAGAAGTGATTGCTGGGCCTCTTGCTGAGATACTTGTATCATCCATAGTCATAGGTGAGGTGCCGGAAGACTGGAAGTTGGCTAACGTGGTGCCACTGTTTAAGAAGGGTAGTAAGGACAAGCCAGGGAACTATAGACCAGTGAACCTGACATCGGTGGTGGGCAAGTTGTTGGAGGGAATCCTGAGGGACAGGATATACATGTATTTGGAAAGGCAAGGACTGATTAGGAATAGTCAACATGGCTTTGTGTGTGGGAAATCATGTCTCACAAACTTGATTGGGATTTTTGAGGAAGTAACAAAGAAGATTGATGAGGGCAGAGCTGTAGATGTGATCCATATGGACTTCAGTAAGGCGTTCAACAAGGTTCCCCATGGGAGACTGATTAGCAAGGTTAGACCTCGTGGAATATAGGCAGAACTAGCGATTTGGATACAGAACTGGCTCAAAGGTAGAAGAGCCAGGGTGGTGGTGGAGGGTTGTTTTTCAGACTGGAGGCCTGTGACCAGTGGAGTGCCACAAGGATCGGTGCTGGGCCCTCTACTTTTTGTCATTTACATAAATGATTTGGATGCAAGCATAAGAGGTACAGTTAGTAAGTTTGCAGATGACACCAAAATTGGAGGTGTAGTGGACAGTGAAGAGAGTTACCTCAGATTACAACAGGATCTGGACCAGATGGGCCAATGGGCTGAGAAGTGGCAGATGGAGTTTAATTCAGATAAACGCGAGGTGCTGCATTTTGGGAAAGCAAATCTTAGCAGGACTTATACACTTAATGGTAAGGCCCTAGGGAGTATTGCTGAACAAAGTGACCTTAGAGTGCAGGTTCATAGCTCCTTGAAGGTGGAGTCGCAGGTAGATAGGATAGCGAAGAAGGTGTTTGGTATGCTTTCCTTTATTGGTCAGAATATTGAGTACAGGAGTTGGGAGGTTATGTTGCGGCTGTACAGGACATTGGTTAGGCCACTGTTTCGTGTAATTCTGGTCTCCTTCCTATCGGAAAGATGTTGTGAAACTTGAAAGGGTTCAGAAAAGATTTACAAGGATGTTGCCAGGGTTGGAGGATTGGAGCTATAGGGAGAGGCTGAACAGGCTGGGGCTCTTTTCCCTGGAGTGTCGGAGGCTGAGGGGTGACCTTATAGAGGTTTACAAAATTATGAAGGGCATAGATAGGGTAAATAGGCAAAGTCTTTTCCCTGGGGTCAGGGAGTCCAGAACTAGAGGGCATAGGTTTAGGAGGAGAGGGAAAAGATATAAAAGAGACCTAAGGGGCAACTTTTCCACACAAAGGTGATACGTGTATGGAATGAGCTGCAGGAGGAAGTGGTGGAGGCTGGTACGATTGCAACATTTAAAGGCATTTGGATGGGTATATGAATAGGAAGGATTTGGAGGGATATGGGTCGGGTGCTGGCAGGTGGGACTAGATTGGGTTGGGATATCTGGTCGGCATGGACAGGTTGGACCGAAGAGTCTGTTTCCATGCTGTACATCTCTATGACTCTAACTTCTGCATCATTCCCAAAACACCCCACTGGTAAAATAGCACAAACGCCACTTGTTTAACACTTACATCAGAGACCTTGTATCTAATACCACTCAGTAAGTTCAATTCACTTGTGACTTCATCCTTTAAATTCAAACTGCAGATAGATTCTTACTTGAGCTATTATAATCCTGCTAAAATGTATTCAGCTTTAAGTAACCGCTTCATGGATTATGCGAACACTTCTGGTCTTGGGCTAACACTAACTTTTCACTCTAACATAACCTAATTCATGATATATCCCTCCATTCTCAGGAATATTCATTTACACAGCCATCCTATATGTAGACTTCACATGACTGCTCCAAACTCAAAGAGAAAATAAAAGAAACCTCTCTCTCTAAAAGATCGGTGTTTCCCTTATGCTTATAAGAAATCCTCTTATGACCTTCTAAACTGGAGTTTGTTTATCTTGTTTGGTTGTAAAACTCTGTCAGTGTACAAAAAGAAACCATTAAAACTGTTTTAAAGAAAACACAATGGCTACAAAAACTCAGGTTAGTAACTCAAAAATCAGAAACCCAGGTTTCTACCATTTATATCACATTACATAGCTGGAAAGATTGAGCAAGATAGAGGGTTTTAGATTCGTGAGATATTTGAGAGAAAGATGGGATTTATATTGGCTGGACAGATCGCACCTGACTCTGTTTCTAGCGAGATACTTGCTGACGCTTTTGGAGAGGATTTAATCTAATTTGGCAGGATGTGGATATCAAAGTAATATCAGAGAGCGATACCAAGATGTGCAGAATAATGAAGGAGATGGATAGCACCAGGATAAAGAATAACTAACTAACAAGAGGGTTGGAGTAAATGGGGAAGTAATAAAATCCTAATCAGGATTACTGGCATTTATAGGCATGCACAGAGTGTGGTAAATATACTGATGAGTTACTAGTTCAGATTACTATGCAGAAATACAATGTTGTGGCTATAACAGAGACCCGGCTTAAAACAGGGCAAGACTAGGTTTTAAATATTCCTCAGTGCAGAGTGGAATTTAGCAGCCAGATGTGAGATAGCCAGGACAGTTGATGTGTGAATAACTCTCTGAATGCCTGTTATCGAACCTTGTGCAGACTTCACGATCAATTGAATTATGCATGTTCTACTCAATTTTTCAGAATCTACTCCAATAAAACCAAGGTTCATTTCAGGGATTATTGAGGGTTTTCCAAAAAACAGTAAATTAATTTCTTTATGATTTCTTTCTGTGGAATGAGACAGAGCAGAAATGTTCCTTTTGGCTTGACAATGATACTGCAGGTTACTAACCATTGTGTCAGCCCTCCTACTCAGTTTGTCTCTATTCCCTGGATTTACATGGAAGCAGACTTGATGTCAGACTTAGTTGAATTTATCACATACCAATGAGTAATCTGTGATAAGACATCCAAATATTGCCTGTAGGTAAGTGGTTTCACGGAAATTTGACAAAACCTGATACTCAAGATGTTGAAATCTTTGAGTGTATTTTCCAGGTAAGCCTCCCAGGTCGTAATGATTTGTGGTGTTCCACCAAACCTTTCCCCCTTTGTCTTACATCATATGTTAACATGTAAAATATCTAAAAGTTTTGATAAGTTTGTGTGGAGCCACAGAAAATGGGGGAAATACTAAATGAATATTTTGCATCAGTATTTACTGTGGAAAAGGATATGGAAGATATAGACTGTAGGGAAATAGATGGTGACATTTTGCAAAATGTCCAGACCACAGAGGAGGAAGTGCTGGATGTCTTGAAATAGTTAAAAGTGAATAAATCCCCAGGACCTGATCAGGTGTACCCGAGAACTCTGTGGGAAGCTAGAGAAGTGATTGCTGGGCCTCTTGCTGAAGTATTTGTATCATTGCTGAAAATGTGTTGCTGGAAAAGCGCAGCAGGTCAGGCAGCATCCAAGGAGCAGGAGAATCAACGTTTCGGGCATAAGCCTTTCTTCAGGAATGAGGAAAGTGTGCCAAGCAGGCTAAGATAAAAGATAGGGAGGAGGGACTTGGGGAGGGGCATTGGAAACGCGATAGGCGGAAGGAGGTTAAGGTGAGGGTGATAGGCCAGAGTGGGGTGGGGGCATAGAGGTCAGGAAGAAAATTGCAGGTTAGGAAGGCGGTGCTGAGTTCAAGGGTTGGGACTGAGACAAGGTGGGGGGAGGGGAAATGAAGAAATATTTGTCTCATTGACAGCATATAGTGACTGACACAAAGATAATTTAATTTAAAGCAGTCAGAAAAATAAGGACATAGGAGAATAGACTTACTAGCAGAAGTAAGCCATTTGGCCCTTTAATTACCATTTGACAATATTATGGTTGATCTGGCTATGGTCTCAACTCTACTATCATGTCTATCCCCTATCACCCTTGACTCTCATCTAAATCAGCTTTGACCAAATTTAATGATTCAGACTCCAATCCTTTCTGGGAAAGAGAATTACACAGACTACCAACCTTCTGAAAGAAAATAATTCTCTTCATCTCCATTTTATTCCTAAATGTATCTCCTAGTTCTATTCTCCCCCACAAGAGGAAACAACTTCCCAGTATTCATTCAACCAACTTCCTTCAGGATCTTTTATGTTTCCATAAGATGACTTTTCATTCTGTGAACTTTTTTTGTAAGATAAGCCTTTCATCATGAGTGAACTGAACCTTCTCTGAACTGATTCCAATGCAATTACATTATTTTCAAATTTGGAGACCAAAACTATGCACAATACCTCAGATGTGGTCACACTAAGGCTGTGTATAGCAGTAGCAAAATTTCCCTACTGTTGTATTCCATTCCCAGAATTACAAAATGCTAAATACATTAAGATTTAAATAGTTTTTAACAGTGATTAAATTTGTCAGTTACAGTCTAAGAGAAGTTTTCTGCACTGCAAGAGGCAGGCTGCTGCCAGTTCACCTTGTCCCAGCAGACTGTGGATATTGACTGCTTTCCAAGGGCCTCAAACATTTATTTTATTGCCCTTTTTTACTATTTCAGACCTATTACAAATGTGTGAATCAGTGACATATTTTCCACACATGCTCAAAAGTGGTTGGATTTTCCTGTCTGGTGCTCATTCTGACATCAAGTTTAAAATTTTTATTTAAAGATTGTTTTTGATCTTTGAGTTTTGCCTTACATTTTTGATTTCTGGAGTTTTGTTCCTTCAAATTGGGCTATAGCTCGGGGCATTATTCTCTGCTTAAAATAAAGCAACTGGATCATTTTTTCCATGAGACATAATTTAAGCCAAAAGTTTTAAATTTCACAGTCATTTAGAAAATTTTGCTGACATTATTTTTGTCGACCACAGTTATATGTATATCCAACAAATATTTTAGATATGTGGACATCATATGAAGATATGATATATTTTTGATGAAGTTGAATGAATATTTTTTAGAAAGAAAATGCCTTTATAATAACATCTGAAATCCATTTACTGAAAGGCCGTGGCAATACATGAGCTTGGTTAAAAATAAATTTCAATTGCGCAATTTAACCTCTTAGGTTTGAAGCAATGCTGTGGTTGTGAGTTGGTGCACACGATTTAGATGTACTGTGTGGAAAGGAATTTAATTATAAAATATTTGTACAGTTGCAGCATATGAAATTTAGTAGCAAAACATGGATATATGTTTTCCGCCTTGAAAATTTAGTTATTGATGCATGTTACAACAGGTTGGGCAAGGACTGGGAAAACAGATGCTTCAACAAATGGGTGTTAAGCAAGGATGTCAACTGTTCACCATCTAGGTTAAAGTAATCTCGTTTGTGATGTTAAATTAAATCGTGATTTACAGGTTCTGTTTCAAAAATTACATATGAAGTCACTGGTGGAAGGATGGGTGGAATCATTGGCTTCACAGCATGCTGGCTTATCCCATAGAGATCTGACTCTTTTCTACTCAAATGTTGAGATTGCTTGATGACAGAAATTTCTCAACGTAGATCTGCCTCGGGCTGATTTTTCTGAGATTGGCCATCAGATTGTCTTTGTATCTGAGACTGTAACATTCTATTGTGCTGGTTCCCATATTCAGCTGACTTTGGAATGCTGCATATGGGAGAATCCTCCATGTGAACCTGAATCTGATCAAGTTGCAGGTAGGTCTTAAGAAACAAATGTGGAATGCATCTGTAGATACTGGTGAGAAAACAGAGATAATGTTTCGAGTCCAGTGACCCTTCTTCAGAACGTAGACTTCAGCATCCACAGTTCTTTGTTTTATTTTATTGAAATGCATCTAATTGCTTTGTGTGACACCAGCAGGTTGTCCATTCGTCAAAATCATAGAGAAGTGGACTCAGAACAACAGCCTGCTGTTTGTTTTGATACAAACTTCACGTTCCATGTCTGTCTGTCCTTTCTCCCATCCTTGTTTCCAGGGATTGGGCCATGGGGTTTGCCATTGCCTTCTAAAAGATGTCTGACCAGGAAACTCTCCCACCCTTACTGTATAACATCAGGTGAATTGGAAGGATGAATAAGCTGTTAATCGATCTGATTGGCCTTGTAATGAATGCATCTTCCATGGTCAACATATTGTCGTGTGGAATCTGATCCCACAGCTTCCAGCCCAGAGTGAAGAATGTTACTCCAGGTCTACAAAGATATGTAACTGTTGGTAGGAAGGTATGTCTTTCAAGAACACATTTGTCAGGACACCTGAATTGACTTAAAATTTTCTTAAAAATGATCAAAAATGCCAGAGTTTTTTTTTGCTAGTAATCTTCCAGCCTAAGGATTTTGGTGTTTATTAAGGAAGAGTCAGTGAGCTAACTTTGAACATTATAGACATACACAATCTGAACATTTGCAATAATGTAACAGGAAAGTTTTCTAGAAAGCTATACTTGCCAAAAATGGACACAAAATGCAAGACGTTGAAGTTTCGTATTTGTCATAAATTTGTCACTATGCTCTTAAATAATCCTTGATGTTTACTGAGAACCGTCTGCTTTACAAACACTTTGCTTCAATTAAAATATCATCTTATCTGAAAGTTCATACTTTAAAGTGTTGAACATAAATATATTGTTAAATTGCTCATTGCAAACATGTGGTGTTCAGCATTTTGAACTCCATACAATCTTGAATTTCAAGTAAATACCTAATTAAACATGGAAATTCACAGCAATCCACAAATTCACCCATCACTCATCACCTAGGGACCAATTGATTTCCATTTGATTCATCTTTCTGGTGAAAAAGAAATAGGCAAATGAAACATGAAAGCTCAATGTATGTTAGACGAATGTTAACAAATTCTATTGACCTTTCATTGTAGTACAATGATTTCTTTATCCAGTTTATCAAGGTGCATATCAGGGAATCAGCAACAACAACACAGGATGTGCAATAACATTCCATCTTTCTTTGGAAAAAGAACTTTTCACTGATACACATCACATGATGAGAATGTCACCTTGTTTCCTGTTCTTAATATAATAGCAGAAGCTGTTGTGCTGAGACAGAAATCCATCAGGAAGTCATCAAATCCACTATAACAGAACTAAGCCAACATGATAATAAGCAACCCTTAAACTTATGCATCTGAGTTAATTTGTGTAAAATTTTCGTACATTGCCATAATTTTCATTTTCACATGGTAAAAAACCAAAATTTGTAAGTCTGTCTGGATTTTTACATCCGAAAAACCCAACTAATTTTTTTTTGAGGGAAAACCAAGTAAAGTACTACAGAAACTGAAAAAATAAAGTTAAAAATCACACAAAACCAAGTTATAGTTGAAGAAACCTGTTGGACTATAACCTGGTGATGTGTGATTTTTAACTTTGTCCACCCCCGTCCAACACCTCCACATCATGAAAAAAAACTGAAAAGTGGAGAACGACTCTTGCAAATCTGTTCCGATTCCACATTCAGCTGAGAATACAATCTCCTGGAAATTTGATTTGATAAATCCTTGCAGTTTACTTAGAACTCTCTCCTTTACAAAACCTTTGCTTCAACTAAAGCATCATCTCATCTGAAAGAAACTACATACTTGTGGCAGAAGAGGCTTAGAAAATTATACATTGTAATTACATTTATTTTACTCTATATCTAAGCTTATGTGTATGATAGTATGTGAGTTGAGTGAGTGAGTCGTTAATCTCCAGGGCAAATGGGTAACAACAGAAAGGAACTCACAAAAATCCTGCTGCTGGAATTTTTAAAATAGGAACAATCATTCTGAGTGTATAAAAACATATGCTCCTCCTGTACAAAGCACATTGAACACAGGTAGTAAAAAAAACACAGAACTTCTGTCTGTGACATTACAAATATGTTGCAAATGAAAGGTTTATAAGATTGTTACATTTTGGAGTTGTGTCATTCATTTTGGGTAAACGAAAGGGGTCACGCAACCTGTTCTGTAGTTTGTTTGACATAAGACCTCAGTGAGATATCTGTTAAAGATTAAAGATAAGGCTAGGTTGCCTTGCTGGAAGGAATGTAGAAGGCGTTCACATTCCAAGTCAGTAGCGTCTATGTTGATAGTGGTTAGATTACCAATTTCCAAAGTCCAAGGATGATGCTGAGAATATTTGGGGATAATAAAAGGGCTTATTTTAAACTGTCCACTTATTTCCAAAGCACAATGGAGTTGGAATTTAAATAATAGCTAATTAACATTTGTTTTTGGATATGATTTGATTTATTATTATCCCATGTACCTAAATACAGTGAAAGGTTTCATTTTGTGTGCAGTACAGGTAGATCACAACATAAAAAGATTATAAACTGAACAGAGCAAGGAAGTCAAAGTTACAGCTGCAAAGAAGGGGTACAAAAAACAAGATCAACATTAGATGTGAAATTTGAGAGGTCCATTGAGAAGCCTAATAACAGCAGGGAAGAAGCATTGAGGCCAATGTGATTCATATTGCCATGGAGTTGGGATTTGAGAATGAGACAGTGTTTATGAAACCTTTGAAGCAAAGGATTACAAGCTTTCCTAAAATATCACTGAACCTTCCAAACAGGTTAGTCTGCCAGGATCCAGGAGAGAGGAAGAACAGTTAGAGGCAAACATCTCTATGGTTTCTATGCAAGGAAACAAGCGAGAGCTCATGTTCAGATTGAAAAAACAATTTCAGGAGAATTGCAAATAAAGCTGGAAGATTCATCTAACTTGAGTTGGAGAAAGAAACTTCAGGGAAATTCCTCACCATGAAAAATAGTTTTGGGATTAAGAGTTACCAAGCTTGGAGAGGGAAAGAGTGGAAATAAACCCACAAGAACTAAGAATCCCTTCAGTCAGTTCAGAAACAAAATAAGGGATAAATGTGAAGTAGGATTTTTAGTGATGTTAAAAGTAGACGAGGACAGTGTGTTGGTAGTTTGAAATATAAACTGCCAGTGCAATTAGAGAATGGCACTCTGAGGTTATTTGCCACTGCAAAGGTCTCAAAATATGAAATCATGTTATATCATCTTTCCAGCTTTTAAGAGAAAGTTCAAGTTTCTAACAGGGATTTTAACAAGTAGATGTCCCATGGCTACAGTAAATTGGCTGTTTTCTAACAACGGGTCATTATATTTGTAATATGCGTTTCTGCTGATATAGTTGCCAAACAGTGGCCTCCAAGTTGCACTTAGGTTGCAATATGCAGCTGCCTGTGTTTTTTTAATTGGATAATACTTTGTTTTTCTATACTGGGCACCTCTTTATGTACTAATGAAAATAATTAAAAAGTGGAGCTGAATTAAAATAATCCAGTCTATTTTAGTGCAGAAAGTTAAATTGCTGTCAGTAAGTATAAGCCTGAGGTTTGTTACTCTATATTTGCTATTGATGAGTGCTTGCAAATTTCTGGCTCCAAATCAATCTGCAAATTCTCCTCACCAGCAGCAAAGAACCTGCAAGTAATCTTAGCATGAAATGGCTGTTTTCATTTGCCTTTTGACAGGATGTCCAAAATATGATGTATTGTCTCAAAATTTTAGTTATAGTGGATTAATGGATAATTAGTTAGTTATAGTTAAAGAGAGTCAGTTAGATAATTTGAGAATATTCCAGTTATATTGCTATATTATTCAAATATGATTTAAGAACTATATTTTAATGTGTAAGTATACTTATTCATCCTGAGCTCCACTGCCAAACAACTACTATCAGTGTACCAAAGCAACAATGTGTCATTCCATAACGCATTGTGAAATGCAAGAAATACATTCAAAGAATGCATTTGTGACTAAAAGCTGCGATTTGTTTTGAACTTCTGGAAGCCCGAAGACATAATATCCCTAATCTTTTCAATTCTCCCACTCCCATTCCCTTTAACTCCTCCAAAGTCTATACTCTCCTATGCACTCCCACCTCACAGCACTGTATTCTCTTCCCTTCCCACCCATTCAAATTCACCTATACTTCAAAACTTAAAAAAAACCCTCCATCACTGTAGACTCACAACCCTTAATGTGTCGTGGGTAGTGCCATAGAAGATTGGTTCTTATCGATAAACAAGGTAATAAATATTCCAAAAGACTAACTGAAGACCACAAACAAAAGTTTCAAATTTCAGAAAGCAGACATGCCTTATTACATTTCCAAATGCGTGCTACATCCAGTTTAATTATACCTCATCCTTTCTGTATTGTTGCATCACAATAATCACTCAACTGGGATTACTGATATCGGTTGAAACATTGTATTTTACTCAAACATGCAATAACTCCTGTTGGGTTTGTTTTCTGATCACATTTAAGTTGCTTTGTGGTACTTCATCTGTTCTATGTGTTCTGAGCACAGGGCTAGAGATTGCTGGTTTCTAAAAATATACTGAGATGCAAAAACACAAATTGCAAATAATCTGTTTAAAATGATTGGGTACTTGGACCCCAAGGGCGACAAAATAGAATACAGGTGATACAAGCACTTGGTAAACAACCAGCAAAAGACTTGAAAGGAGAACCTAAAGTGAGCAAATACAAACTCCAAAGAACTGTAGATGCTGGATCTCAGAAACAAATACAGAAATTGCTGAAAAAGCTCAGCAGGTCTGGCAGCATCTGTGGAGTTAACATTTTGGTTCCTGTGACCCTTTTTCAGACCCTTGAAGTGGGGGTGGCAGAGCAGAGTTAGCAAGGCTGTGGGCAGGGAGTTGGTGGCATCGGGAGTGTTGATGCCCAATTCTCTGTCATTAAACCTCTAAAACTGATCACTACTCCAAGATGTTACTTGTGTGCAGCTGAGTGCAGAAGTTCTGAATTTGCAGCGTGTCATTCAGGGTTCTGCTACAGACAATATTGAAGACAATCCCATGTTTAGTCCTTTCCTACTTACATCCGTAATTCTTCTGACACTCTACAAAAAGACCATTTTGTACACTGTCAAGGCAGCCGAGGGAAGGTTAATGACCAGGTTTGCAAGCAGGGGCCTACAGATCTTTCCTGGACAGTGTGATGTAGAGGTGGGACCTTCTTTCTCTCGCCAGGACCAACAGTGGAGGCCATAACACCAGACCATGGCATTCTGGTCCACGTTTGCCACCCTGGAGGGGTGGAGGAATGCACAATAATTATAGAATCCATACAATGTGGAAGCAGGCTATTCGACCCCCCAACTCCACACCAACTCTTCAAAGAGCAGTCAATCTAGACCCAACACCAACACCACCACCTCCCCCCCCCACACACACACCTTGTCCCCATAACGCTGCATGTCCCATGTCAATGTCCAATCCACCTAAACTGGATGCAGTTGGCAATTTAACGTGGCCAATCCATCTAACCTGCACATCTTTGGACTATGGAAGGAAATCGGAGCATCTGGAGGAATCCCATGCAAAAATGGGAAGAATGTGTAAACTCCATGCAGACAGTTACTGAGGTTGGAATCAAATCTGGGTCTCTGGTGCTGTGAGGCAGCAGTGCTAACCACTGAGCCAGTATGCCACCCTGTTGGGAGGCAAAATAGGAAGAAGGTCAGCAAGGTGGTGGTGCAATGGTTATGTCTCTGGACTAATAATACAGAACCGCTGGTTCATGTACCAGGGACACGTGTTCAACTCCCACAAAAAGTTTGAGTCTAATAGAAATTTGGAGTGAAAAGCTAGCTCAATAGTGACATTGTCAATTGTCGTAAAAATCCATCTGGTTCACCAGTGCCCTTAAGTAAGGAAATCTGCAGACCTTACATCGTCTAGCCTCCTGTGACTAAAGATTCACAGCAATATGGTTGACTTTTAACTGCCCTCTGGGCGATTAGGGATAGGCAATAAATTGGCTTAGCCAGTAACACTCTCAGCCTGTGAACAAATAAAAGAAAACTGCAAACACAAGTACCACTACCTTCATTCCGAAACCCCTCACTTTGCTGCTTTTCCTACTGCACTCAGCTCCCAACAAGGTTCATGCTCTACTATTCCCATTGTTTTCTGCAATGTCATTTCTCACTCACTGTAACTCCCCAAACCAAACACCACCACTCCCCACCTCTACCAAACGTATTAGTGCCACCTACTTTCACTAATATCTTCCCTTTTCTCATTTCAGAAAAAATCAAGACAAGTGGTGGGCTGTCTGACATTCAGCTCCTGGCCCTCATGTGGAGAGTATCTTGACTCTGACCATGTTGAATAGCTGACTAACCATGTCCTAACCCCCACTCTGTTACTGGAGGCTTCCCTTGCCTTACTGAGACAGGACCCCCCCCAACCAATGACTACATCCCTTGACTTGACTGAGGACTGCTGACAACCATTGACAAGCTTCATGTCTTTGTGTGTGTACTAAATGACCTGGCAGTGCATCATTACTGTGTGCTTGGTCTCTCAATGGGCAAGGCACAAAAAGGTAAGGCAAAACACATCAAAGATGCTGTGGACATCCAGTTGCTTCAAAGTGAGTGAGTGCTAAGAGAGCAAATGAACAGGCCAGAGACACAACTTGGTTCAGTCCATGAGTTGGGTGTGTGACTGAGCGTGAAGTGTCCTTGTTGCAGCATTACAATAATAGATGCCGTTGGCCACACTGAGGTGCAACTTTGAAATGGAGAAAGATATGGTAAATGAATCAGAGATGTGCCTTGAAGTTGGCACATGTTGGATGACAGGTGAAGCAACTGGTGAGCTGAAGTTTTCAAGTATCTGCTCTGACTTCCATGTCAAGAATTCTCAACACTCAGTTTTTTTCATAGTTGGAGTCACAGAGGCAGAGAAATGTACAGCACAGAAACAGACTCTTCGGTCCAAGTCATCTATAATGACCAGATATCCTAAATAAATTTAGTTTCATTTGTCAGCATTTGGCCCATACCCCTCTAAACAATTCGTATTCATATAACCAATCAGATGCCCTTTAAATGTTGTAATTGTACCAGTCTCCACCACTTCCTCTGCAGCTCATACCATACACACACCACTCTCTGCCTGAATGAGTTGTCCCTTAGATCCCTTTTAAGTCTTTCCCCTCTCATGCTAAACCTATGCCCTCCCCAATCCCTGGTAAAAGACCATGTCTAATTACCCTACCCATGTCCTTCATGATTTTATAAACTTCCATAAGGTCACCCCAGTTGGTGGTCAGATAGAAAAACACATGTTAGTGAGGTGCAACGTGCAGTTAAAGTGACTGCTAACAATAAATAAACACCCTCAATCAGCAAATCACTGCTCCCATTGTGAGAATCTCACCTTGATGCCTAGAACTTAGTCAGAAGGTGTTGAGGTGCTGATATTGGACTGGGGTGGACACAGTTTAAAATCACACAACACCAAGTTATAGTCCAACCGGTTTATTTGGAAGTATTAGCTTTCAGAGCGTTGCTCCTTCGTCAGGTAACAGTGCTGTCCCACTAGTTACCTGATGAAGAAGCTCTGCAAGCTAATACTTCCAAATAAATATGTGGGACTATAAGCTGTTGTTGTGTGATGTTTAACTTAGTCAGAAGATGCATTGAGTTGTTATCTCAACAAGACAGACCTCACTAGATTTCTCATGCAATTCTGCCACATATCTCACTGTAGCCCATTTCACTCAGGCTCATATAATATTCTGCCCTCAGGTTTCAAGCAGCATCTTAAATGCATAAAGCAAGGTACAGAGGCAGGGAGGATTGATAAATTAACAAATGGTCAAAACTGTTCAAAGTGAATTTTGGATAGTGTGAAATATTTTACTTTAAATCTAAGAAATATAGAACAGATGATTTTCTAAATGGTGAGAAACTGGAAACAGTGGAAGCCCAAAACAATCTGAGAGTCAAGGTACATCAATCATTAAAATGTCATGAACAAGTACATTAAATACCCAAAAAACCGAATGGAATGACAGCCACTAAATCTGGACGACTTGAAAACAAGCGGTTAGAGTCTTCAAGGGCCATACAAAGCCTTGATTTGACCTCACCCAGAGTATTGTGAACAATTCTGGGCACCGCACCAGAGGAAGTAATACTGCATTGGAAAGAGTACAGTTCAGATCTACCAGATGGATAGTTAAGATTCATGGTGTTAAATTTGAAAAATTACTTAGTCTGTCATTGAATACCTTGGAACTTGGAATGTTAGGGATTGTTTTGATGAAAATGTTTAAGATACTATGGAAACTGATAAGAATTAGAGAAAGAAACTATGTACACTTCCTGTGGACTCTTGGATTAGTTAACATGAGCTTAATGTCAAAGTCAGGCACTTCAGGAAACACATCTAGACACAAAGGGTGGTATAAATTTGGAACGCTCTTCTGAGAATTGCAGTTGATGCTGGATTTTGCATTTTGTTAACCTGAAGTAGTAATGGGTACAGAGTAATAGCCAGTATATGGAGTCAGGCCACTGATCAGCCATGATATCATTCATGGGCGGAATAGACTTGAAGGCTATATGATCTACTTCTGTTCTTATGTTTCTAAGGACAACAGATGTAAGCTGTGCATCTCCAACCTCCTGCCTAATTAACCTGTTCCTGTTAATGTCAGCACCAAGGAGATGGATAACATAGAGAGGGGAAAACAGAAATTAATAATGCAGCAAGGAAAATTATTTGTAGAAAAAACATTGCAGTCAACCGAAAATAAATGTAAGATTGACACAGTTAGGACTGCATACAAGTGAAATTGGGATATTATGCAATCTTGGAATACAGATCAGAAAATATTCTCATTGGAAAAACAAAACTGTATCTTGCAATTAGCAAATAACAGAAATTAAAGTTTCTACACTACAATTATTTTCAATTATAGAGTTGAAAGATAATGTTTACTTATATAACATGGAGGTTATTCTGCCATTTATTTAGATCTTAAGATGAATAAAATTGGTAATAGTGTGCAATACAGAGAGATGCCTTATGAAATATCTATGAGGTACATCATGTTATCTATAAAGCTGTAAAATGGCTTGAAATATTTATATATGTATGTATGTAATTTGCAAAGCATTCATACTTATTCCCTATTTCTTACAACAGAAGGTTTTCTTTGTGTCTTTTAAATATCCAGTTAACGGTTAGGATAATGGAAAAGATCTTTATTTCCGATAGGTGACAGCTATCCAACTTTTTCAATGTTATTATCACAGAGTTTCATTGAGCTTTGCTGCTCAACTAGCTTGAGCTCATAACCATGATAATGAAAAATGTGAAGAATCATCTTAAAAAAAATTATTTATATAACATTGTCAACTTCCTCAGGATATCCTAAATTCCTTCATAGCCAATGAGTTATTTTTGTGTGTATCCACTGTTGTTTTGTAGACAAGTGCAGTAGGTAATTTGTGTACAGAAAAATCCCACAAAAAAGAACTAGTTTGAAATAAATGACCAATTAATCTTTTTTGTTAGAATTGGTTGGAGTATAAATGCTGGCTTCAACATTTGGAGAACTCATCTGTTCTTTTTTCAAGCACAAGATCTTTTACATCCACCTATTACTGCTCTGTTCCTGTTTAAACAAAGAACAAAGAACAACACAGCACAGGAACAGGCCCTTCAGCCCTTCAAACTCCTCAACTTCCTGCGTTCCAGTGAAACCAAACCCAGTCTATCCAACCTTTCTTCATCGCTAAACTCCTTTGTACCAGGCAACATCCTGGTAAACCTTTTATGTACCCTGTCCAAAGTACCCACATCCTTCTGGTAATGTGGCGACCAGAACTGTATTCAATGTGCAGTTTAATGTGCAGATTGGAGAGAGGAGTGGCGATTTACTTCTTTAAGTAAAGTTTTCTGGGAATATTCTCTAACAATTTGGAATGTATTTTCATATCTTGATTCTCTTTGATTCCAGCCAAATGGTTAAATTTGCAATTTGCCACTCTAGTTTCCTTATCTAATGCTTTGGGCATCTGCTTTAGAATATGTGCCAAAGGGAATGTAATTTTACTGTGCTGCATTGTGTTACAATGTTGTAATAATAATCCATCTATTTATTGTTCTTATGCAATAACTGTAGTCATTAGTGAATGGCAATGACCATGATGACTAAATTTTATCCAATAGACAGGAAGTAATGTTCCCACATGTGATTTAGCATTTAGTCAGGCTTAGCCACGCATAGCTATGTATGAATCAGATGTTGAAGTATTCACCTTATGTTTTGACTAATGCTGTTTTATTTGGCATACCTTACACCATGTATAATGCAGTGTGGAATTAGTCCCTCCTACCTTGAGTGAAGTTTTGAATGTGTAAATGTGACTGAACAGGATATCGTGGTTATAAGGACAGGTTAGGAACTGAATTTTGGGACAACAAATCACTGTCCAAACCGTTCAATTAAAATAGAAAGGAGAGTTGGAAGCTAATTGCAATTATATTAAAGAACATTCTTATGAAAATTGCTGAATCTTTTAGGAATATGTGATTTAGAAAATTGTCTACCTATTATAAAATATATCATTGATCATTTTTAAATGTTTCAATGACAATTAGAAGAGTTGAAATGCATGAACTTCCAAGAAATATAAGGGGAAATGGCTGTTAATAGTGTTATGCAAATTGTAGTAATATGCAGTTTTCAGAAGTTTGATTTCTGTAGGTTATTTCTGCTAGCAGCAAACAAAAGTTTAGATTTTATGCATCTGCTATAATGACCGTTTAATACTTCTCTTAACAGTTAATGAGCCTCTCAGCCTAGTACAAATATTAATCCAGTTGTGTAATGTGCAATGTTTTAGGTAATAAAATCCTAATTAACAATGAATTCCTGCAAGTTCTTACCAATATGCTCTGGAGTGATGCAATCCAACCCACAAATAGTCATAAGATCATTTTTTAGTGATATTGTTTGAATGATAACTATTGCTTAGGACAGTAAAGCCATGCTGTTCTTCATATCTTACCATGGGAGAGTTTAATTTCAAAGAAGAGAGAAACCAGGACTTTGATTTTTTTCAATATTTTATTTGAAAGCTCTCTTATCTAACAGTGCAGCACTCCTTCAATACAGCATTGAAGTATGAGTCTGGGTTACCTACTGCAGTTTCTGAAGTGAAGCTTGAACTTGTGACTTTTTGATGCAGTGATGTGAGTGTTACCATTGTGTAAAGATTGAGGCTCCTATGTATTCAAAGTTTCTAGTTGTGAAGAAGGTTGACTAGACTCCAGTTGTTAACTCTGCTTTCTGTCCACAGATGTTGCCAGGCCTGCTGACTTTCTACAGCTATTTCTATTTTTGTCTCAGAACTTCAGCATCCACAGTTCTTTGTTTTATTTTATTAGAAAATGAGTGAACCAAGACATTAGACTACTGATAGAGTGAACTCTATGCTAGGGTAGTCTTTGACAAAATATGAATATGCCAGAATCATAAACTGGGATACGAGCAAGAAAAAAAATGTAGGAATGTCATAGCACAGACCAAAACAATTAGAAAATAGAACGTTACAGCCCAGTTCCCTCAGCACTTCCTCATAAGACCTCTGTTGGCCTTTGATGTTGTGCCAACTTGTGAAAATAATCTGATGCCCATCTAACCTACACCATTCCATTATTATCCATATGTATGTCTAATGCTCACTTAAATGCACTTAATTTCAATGAGTCTACTACCATTGCAGGCAGGCCATTCCACACCCCTACTACTCTCTGAGTAAAGAAACTACCCCTAATATCTATCCTAAATCTATCACCCCTCAATTTAAAGCTATGTACCCTCATGTTAGTCTTTACCATCTGAAGAAAAAGGCTCTCACTGTCCATCCTATCTAACCTTCTGATTATCTTATACATGTTAATTAAGGCACCTCTCAACTGTCTTCTCTCCAACGAAAATAGCATCAGTTCCCTCAGCCCTTCCTTATAAGACCTCCTTCCATACCAGGCAATATCCTAGTAAATCTCCTCTGAACACTTTCCAAAGCTTCCACATCCTTCCTTTAATGCAGTGACCAGAACTGCAATACTCCAGATGTGGCCTTACCAGTGTCTTGAACAGCTGAAGCATTACCTTATGGCTCCTAAACTCCATCCTGCTACCAATAAATGCCAACACACCATATGTCTTCTTAACAACCCCATCAACCTGGGTGGCAACTTTCAGGGATTTATGCACCAAGCCACTGATATCTCTCTGTTCATCTACACTGCCAAAAATTTTACCATTAGCCCAGTACTCTGTATTCCTGTTACTTCTTCTGAAGTGAATTACCTCACACTTTTCCTCATTAAACTCCATTTGCCACTTCTCAGCCCAGCTCTGCATCTTATCTATGTGCTTCTGTAACGCACAACATCCTTCGGCACTATCCACAACTCTGTCTACCTTAGTGTCATTTGCAAATTTACTAACCCATCCTTCTACACCCTCGTCCAGGACATTTATAAGAATGACAAACAGCAGAGGCCCCAAAACAGATCCTTGTAGTACCCCACTAGTAACTGATTTCCAGGATGAACATTTCACCTCAACCACCACCCTCTGTCTTCTTACAACTAGCCAATTTCGGATCCAATCCACTAAATCACCTTCAATTCTGAAACTCTGTAATTTGTGCATAGTCTACCATGTGGAACCTTATCACTTTACTGAAGTCCATATATACTACATCAACCGCTTTTCCTTTATCCACTTGTTTTGTCACCTTCTCAAAGAACTCAATAACGTTAGTAAGGCATGACCTATCCTTCACCAAACTGTGTTGATTATCTCTAATCAAATTATTCCTTTCCAGGTGATTATAAATCTATCTCTTATAACATTTTCCATACCTTGCCCACGACTGGCCTATAATTACCAGGGTTGTTCCAATTCCCCTTCTTGAACAAGGGGACAACATTTGCTATCCTCCAGTTTTCTGGCATTACTCCTGTCAACAATGATGACATCAAGATCAAAGCCAAAGGCTCTGCAATCACCTCCCAGACTTCCCAGAGAATCTGAGGATAAATCCTATCCAGTCCAGGGGTCTTATCTATTTTCAGATTTTTCAAAATTGTTCAAACCTCCTCTTTGTCAACCTCAATCCCATCTAATCTAGTAGCCTGTATCTCCATATTCTCATTAACATTGCCCTTTTCCAATGTGAATACTGACAAAAAGTATTAGATTAGATTAGATTTACAGTGTGGAAACAGGCCCTTCGGCCCAACAAGTCCACACCGACCCGCCGAAGCGCAACCCACCCATACCCCTACATTTACCCCTCACCTAACACTACGGGCAATTTAGCATGGCCAATTCACCTGACCCGCACATCTTTGTGACTGTGGGAGGAAACCGGAGCACCCGGAGGAAACCCACGCAGACACAGGGAGAACGTGCAGACTCCACACAGTCAGTCGCCTGAGTCGGGAATTGAACCCGGGTCTCTGGCGCTGTGAGGCAACAGTGCTAACCACTGTGCCACCGTTCATTAAGCGCTCCCCCATGTTCCACGCACAACTTTCCACTACTATCTTCAATTGGCCCTAATCTTTCTCTAAGGTAAAAACAATGACTGCAGATGCTGGAAACCAGATTCTGGATCAGTGGTGCTGGAAGAGCACAGCAGTTCAGGCAGCATCCAACGAGCAGCAAAATCGATGTTTCGGGCAAAAGCCCTTCATTCCTGCTGAAGGGCTTTTGCCCGAAACGTCGATTTCGCTGCTCGTTGGATGCTGCCTGAACTGCTGTGCTCTTCCAGCACCACTGACCCAGAACCTAATCTTTCTCTAGTCATACTTTTATTCCTGATATCCCTATAGAAGGCTTTAGGGCTTTCCTTGATCCTACCCACTAACAACTGCTCATGTCCCCTCCTGGCCCTTCTTAGCCCTCTCTATAGATCTTTTCTGGCTAACTCATAACTCTCAAGCCCCTGAACTAAGCCTTCATGCCTCATCCTCACATAAGCCTCTTCTTCCTCTTGACAAGAACTTTAACTTCTTTAGTAAACCATGGCTCCCTCTCTCGACAACTACCTCCCTGCTGATATATATTTACTTATCAAGGACCTGCAGTAGCTGTTCCTTGAATAAGTTCCACATTTCAAGTGTGTTCATCCCTGCAATTTCCTTCCCCATCCTAATGTATCCTAAATCGTGCCTAATCGTATCATAATTGCTTTCCCCCAGTTAAACCTCTTTCCCTGCAGTATATACCTATCCCTGCCCATTGCTATTGTAAACTTAGCCGAATTGTGGTCACAATCACCAAAGTGCTCACCTACCTCCAAATCTAACACCTGGTCGGGTTCATTCCCAGTAACAATTCCAATATGGCATCTCCTCATGTTAGCCTGTCTACATACTGTTTCAGGAAACCCTTCTGCGCACATTGAACAAAAACTGACCCATCTAAACTACTTGAACTGTAGTATTCCCAGTCAATATTGGGGAAGTTATAGACCCCATAACAACTACCATGTTACTCTTGCTCCTATTGAGAAACATTTTTGCTATTCTTTCCTCTACATCACTGGAACCAATCTGAGGCCTACAGAAAACTCCCAGCAGGGCGACCTTTCCTTTCCTGTTTCTAACCTCAGCCCAAGCTATCTCAGTGGATGAGTCCTCCAATTTATCTCAGCTGCTGTAATATGGCCTTTGATTAACAATGCCACACCCCCCACTTTTACCATCATCTCTGTTCTTGCTGAAACATCTAAATCCCGGAATCTGCAACAATTTTTCCTGTCCCTCCTCTAGCCATGTCTCTGAACTGGGAGAAAATGAGGACTGCAGATGCTGGAGATCAGAGTTGAAAAATGTGTTGCTGGAAAAGTGCAGCAGGTCAGGCAGCATCCAAGAAGCAGGAGAATCGACGTTTCGGGCATGAGCCCTTCTTCAGGAATGAAGAGGGTGTGCCAAGCAGGCTAAGATAAAAGGTAGGGAGGAGGGACTTGGGGGAGGGGCGTTGGGAATGTGATAGGTGGAAGGAGGTTAAGGTGAGGGTGTTAGGCCAGAGAGGAGGGGGGGGGGGGTGCGAGAGGTTGGGAAGAAGACTGCGGGTCAAGAAGGTGGTGCTGAGTCCGAAGGTTGGGACTGAGATAAGATGGGGGGAGGGGAAATGAGGAAGCTGGAGAAATCTGCATTCATCCCTTGTGGTTGGAGGGTTCCTAGGCGGAAGATGAGGCGCTCTTCCTCCATGCGTCGTGTTGCCATGGTCTGGCAATAGAGGAGGCCAAGGACCTGTATGTCCTTGGTGGAGAGGGAGGGAGAGTTAAAGTGTTCAGCCACAGGGCGGTTGGGTTGGTTGGTGCGGGTGTCCCAGAGGTGTTCTCTGAAACGTTCCGCAAGTAGGCGGCCTGTCTCCCCAATGTAGAGGAAGCCACATTGGGTGCAGCGGATGCAGTAAATGATGTGTGTTGAGGTGCAGGTGAATTTGTGAGGGATATGGAAGGATCCCTTGGGGCCTTGGAGGGAAGTGAGGGGGGAGGTGCGGGCGCAAGTTTTGCATTTCTTGCGGTTGCAGGGGAAGGTGCCGGGAGTGGAAGTTGGGTTGGTGGGGGGTGTGGACCTGACAAGGGAGTCGTGGAGGAAGTGGTCTTTCTGGAACACTGATAGGGGAGGGGAGGGAAATATATCTCTGGTGGTGGTGTTTGGAGGTGGCGGAAATGATGAAGGATGTTACGATGTATGTGGAGGTTGGTGGGGTAGTAGGTGAGGACAAGTGGGGTTCTGTCATGGTGGTGATTGGAGGGGCGGGGTTCAAGGGCGGAAGAGCGGGAAGTGGAGGAGATGCGGTGGAGAGCATCGTCAACCACGTCTGAGGGGAAATTGAAGTGTTTGAAGAAGGAGGCCATCTGGGTTGTTCAGTATTGGAATTGGTCCTCCTGGGAGCAGCTGCGGCAGAGGCAAAGGAATTGGGAATATGGGATGGCGTTTTTACAGAGGGCAGGGTGGGAGGAGGTGTAATCTAGGTAGCTGTGGGAGTCGGTCAGTTTATGTCTCTGAACTGGCCACAACATCGAAATCCCAGGTACTAATCCATGCTGTGGGTTCATCTACCTTATTCTGGATGCTCCTGGCATTGAAGTACACACATTTCAAACCAACATCGTGATTGCTGGTGCCAACTCGCAACGTTGTTAACCTATTCCTGGCCTCACTACCCTCAACCTCCTGTTCACTGGAACCTCAATTCAGTAGTTTCTGTCCATAGTTTCTTGCTTTGTTTCACTTGGATTTTTTTCTTGTTTTTCGAAAACAGTCACAATATGAATTTCCTTTACCAAACACTCCATGCTTCAACAATATGTTGCAAAAGACATTTTCTCTTTCGCTTTCTCCTCACTTTGTGACATTTCAATTTGATAGTTCTTTGCAGTTGCTTCCTCAACTGGAAGAAACTGCCTAGCCCCTGATTAACATGAACAGTGATGAGATTGGAAAAATCACATACTCAATGTTTGAAAAAAATTTCCAATTTTTAATTCAAAATTTTAATAGTGAGTTGTGAGTCCTGCTACTGAGTGGCAAGGGGCTTCTTTGCATTAATATCTCATTATTGCCTATTCCCACCTCATTTATATATAAGTTGTCATATTATATCTGGTGCCCTGATGGTTCTAGCTCGCTCTTTGCTCTTACAGACCTCTGCGTTGGCTAGCACTGCCCTGCAGCTCTGGACATGCTCGATGGTGACCCCTCTGCAAACAGAGGTTGGCATTTGAAGTGCACCAGCCTCACCACATCATCATGGTACATTTCCATCACACTTAAAATAGTGTTCCTCACTTTAATATTGCACCTTGGAGCTCACTGACAACTTCCATTGTAATGTTGTTACCAAGCCACATTGTTTACTGAAGTACCCATCTCTTGTACCATTACAGGATGCATCTAAGGCTCTTCATTTACTCTCTTAGCAGTCACTTTGTACCTACTTGGATGTTCACAGTATCTGTGTGTGTCTTGCCTTTTTCAGCAATACCAGCTCTTACAAGCTCAATGTATGTCTGTATTGCCTTGTCTGTTAGTAGAGACACAAAAGCAGGCAGCTTGTCACTGTAGGCAGCAGTGAACAGTCAAGGGGTGGACATGTTGCTGTCTGGCATTATTCTATAATAATGTCACACAAACATCGTGTGCTAACAGTTTAGACAGCAAGCACACTGAATGAACTTCAACCAAAGACTGAGGGGATTTGTCCTAGGCCAACTCAAAGGCACTCAAAGGGGTGTCACCACCATCAGTTCAGGAGCATTGCCTAATCTCAATCCAAGGACTTGGACATGGTTAGTTGATTATTTGGGATGGTCAAGGTGTGGGATTTCATGTGGTTGCAGTCTTGGGAATAGGCCATGGTCAGCCTGCAGGTCAAGTGCAACCAGTAGTGGTAAGAAAGTTGGGGAACTTCACAGTGTTGAGTCAAGGATCTGGTCACTCATAAGTTGGGCCTGTCCTTTCGAGTTGTTCAGGAGGATGGGCCACCATTATTCCTGGAGGTCTGTTCACGGAAAGTCAAGGTGTGTTATCAGAGGCCTGTGCTTTTGGTGGGGACACTGGAGACGTCAGTTGTGGGGATTGGCTGCTGCATGTGGGATGCAGAGAGGACAATATTCATAAAGGGAGCAATTAAACATACAAGTGTGGAACATGATAGAGTATTGTAGAGCATGTGTTATTGTGTGGAGGTGGGGGAAATATTGTCATTGACAGTCACCAGCATCTTGGCCTCAACTGGGGTCAATGTATCATGATGATGAACATAACTAAGCTGTAGGCCTGGGGTTAAGGGGACAAAGTGGGGAGACAAAAACTTAAATAAAAGAATTGGGTGGGAACGTGTGGAAGTTCAAACCTGGTGGGGTTGAAAGTGACTGCAAAGACATAAAGAAAGTGAATATTTGGGGGGTTGACTTGGATTGATAGGCTGAGCCTGTGACACGCTTTATGAAAAGACAATGTTGTTGAGGAGAATATTAAGATACAGGGCTATTAGACTAGATAGGATTGAGGTTCATAAGGAGGAAGTGTTGGCAATTCTGGAAAGTGTGAAAATAAGTAAGTCCCCTGGTCTGGATGGGATACTCTGGGAAGCTAGGGAGGAGATTGCAGAGCCTTTGGATTTGATCTTTATTTTGTCATTGTCTACAGGAATAGTGCCAGAAAACCAGAGGATATCAAACGTTGTCCCCTTGTTCAAGAAAGAGAGTAGAGATGACCCTGATAATTATAGACTAGTGAGCCTTACTTCTATTGTGGATAAAGTTTTGGAAAGGATTATAAGAGATAGGATTATAAGAGAAAGGAATAACTTGATTAGGGTAGTCAGCACGGTTTTGTAAAGGGTAGGTCATGCCTCGCAAACCTCATTGAGTTCTTTGAGAAGGTGACCAAACAGGTGGTTGAGGGTAAAGTAGTTGATGAGGTGTATATGGATTTCAGTAAATAAGGTTTAATAAGGTTTTCCACGGTAGCTATTGTAGAAAATATGGAGTCGTGGGATTGAGGGTGATTTAGTGGTTTGGATCAGAAATTGGCTCATTGTAAGAAGAAGACAGAGGGTGGTGGTTGAGGGGAAATGTTCATCCTGGAGTTCAGTTACTAGTGGGGTACCACAAGGATCTGTTTTGGGGCCACTGCTGCTTGTCATTTTTATAAATGGCCTTTAGGAGGGCATAGAAGGATGGTTAGCAAATTTGCAGATGACACTAATGTCGGTGGAGTTGTGGACATTGCAGAAGGATGATGCAGCTTACAGAGGGACATAAATAAGCTGTAGAGCTGGTCTGAGAGGAGTTTAATGTGGAAAAGTGTGAGGTGATTTACTTTGGAAGGAGTAACAGGAATACAGAGTACTGGGCTAACGGTAAGATTCTTGGTATTGTAGATGAGCAGAGAGATCTCAGTGTCCACGTACATAGATGCCACCCAGGTTGATAGGGTTGTTAAAAAGATGCATGATGTGTTAGCTTTTATCAGTAAAGGGATTGAGTTTCACAGCCTTGAGGTAATGTTGCAGCAGTACAAAACTCTGGTGCGGCTGCACTTGGAGTATTACGTACAGTTCTGGTCACCGCATTATAGGAAGTATGTGGCAGCATTGGAAAGGGTTCAGAGGAGATTTATTAGGATGTTGCCTGGTATGGAGGGAATGCCTTATGAGGAAAGACTGCGGGACTTGGGGCTGTTCGCTTGAGAGAAAGTGATTAAGAGGTGACTTAATAGAGGCATACAAGATGATCAGAGGATTAGATAGGGTTGACAGTGAGATCCTTTTCCCTTGAATGGTGATGGCTAGCATGAGGGGACATAGCTTTAAATTGAGGGGTGATAAATATAGGACAGATGTCAGAGATAGATTCTTTAGTCTGAGAGTAGTAAGGGCCTGGAATGCCCTGCCTGCAACAGTAGTGGTCTCGCCAACATTAGGGGCATTTAAATGGTCATTGGATAAACATATGGATGATAATGGAATAATATATATGTTAGATGGGCTTTAGATTGGTTTCACATGTCAGGGCAACATCGAGCGCTGACGGGCCGGTACTGCGCTGTAATGTTCTAGATATCTGTGTTGCCTTCTATTCTCATCTGAATTGCAAATGTGCAACAGAAATAAAAATGGTTTCCACAACAGCTGAAGTGGTGGAATCGGGGCTTTTATTTCTAAGAAGGTGGGCTCCACATATAAGTGATACAAGAGTCTTCAAGAGCCAATTGCTTTATTGAGGCACTTAGGACGTACAGGTGAAAGACATCTGTAATCACAGAATTGTACTTGCGACCTACATGCAATGATCAATGATGAAGAATACTAATCCTGTTCACAAGTAATCTTGCCCCTGCCATTAGTCATTACAAATTGGCCACAGTAATTTCTGTGAAGGTGAAGCAATCACAG
The DNA here is from genome assembly GCF_020745735.1 of Hemiscyllium ocellatum. Classification (NCBI taxonomy): domain Eukaryota; kingdom Metazoa; phylum Chordata; class Chondrichthyes; order Orectolobiformes; family Hemiscylliidae; genus Hemiscyllium; species Hemiscyllium ocellatum. The sequence goes on along the minus strand of NC_083407.1, from coordinate 59,886,972 downwards.
ACAACATTTAAAGGAGTCTCCTGTGGACTGAAATTAACAAAGGCAATCCAACATTCCTTGGGCTACTTAACAATGCAGAGATGCTTTCATCTCACCTTGACTCTAAGTATCTTGTGGCACAGTGACCTTTAAGACAGGAGACTCAGGTTCAAGTCCCATATGCTCCAGAGATGGCAATAATACCTCTGAATAGGTTGATTATTAAATATCTCTGCCAATATTCCCTTATATGTTAAGCTGCATTTCTTGGTGGTGTGGGAGGGAGAGTAGGCACAGGGCAAGGTTTCAGCAATCCACAACACTTGCAATCTCCTAATGTATGTGCATGAACATGGGTCGATCAACTTCCATACAGAATATACTGCATAGTCATTGTGTATTGTGCTCTGCACAACTGGAGTAGGCAAGGAGTGGATATGATGGATACTGAAGAGCTGGGAGATTGGCAGCAGTCTTCTGAGGAGAAAGATGATTAGGAGGGCCATCACCTTCAGAATGGGAATGTTGCAGCGTTAGGTGCAACAAGATAGACAACACTTATTTGACTAGGAGAAAGTGAGGACTGCAGATGCTGGAGATCAGAGCTGAAAAATGTGTTGCTGGAAAAGCGCAGCAGGTCAGGCAGCATCTAAGGAGCAGGAGAATCGCCATTTTGGGCATAAGCCCTTCTTCTGAAGAAGGGCTTATGCCCGAAATGTAGATTCTCCTTCTCCTTGGATGCTGCCTGCCTGCTGCGCCTTTCCAGCAACACATTTTTCAACACTTATTTGACACCAGCTTCCAATAGATCTGAGGTGGGTGAAGTCATCATTCATTGACTGCAAATGTGTTGCTGTGAAGGCAAACAAGTCCCTGTTCCCAGAAGCAAATGCAACTTTTTTTTGTTTATGCCTTCTTCACTTTTCCTGTTGTTTAATCAAACTTAACGGTTTCAATTGTTGTGACCTATGATGCTCCCAAATTGAACAATGATAATGTCATGGTGCACAGCATTGATAAAGAGTAGCATTCCTTCAGATAGTGTCCTAACATGGGATGGCACTAAGGATGGGTAACCTCTGTAGCTATGTACAGGAACAGCAGTTCAGAGAGATGATGATGAGAGGCAGGACATTTACAATTGTGAGATTCTGTTTCTGAAGAAGATTGACTCATGCCATGCATTCCCTCAGAAGCTTTTTGTTTTAGTTTCCCTCCTACTTTGTTAATTGTGAAGGACTATTCATGGCTGACAGCAGCAGGACTTTACATATGGTGCCGATATTGTGAATCGCAGAAGGAGCTGGCAAAGGTGAGCACTTCTGCCACTGGCGAGTGCATGACAGAACAGAAGTGGCTCCGTAGAGGTGTGGTGCAAATATGTTAAGGCAAACAGTAGAGAATTACTTGAGATACCTTATTTGAGCACACAGAGAAACCTTCCAAGAAACTCCACAAAATTGACATTTATCTGATTTTTGGGAGACTTCAGCCCAATGTCACTAGATCAAATATATTCATAGTTTAAAAACCTCTACTAAAATTCTCTCAGCCTTTTGTGATCGAATTTAAATCGTCTTAAGACTCACTCCTTTACTAAACTTTCTATCTCTGCTTCAGGCTGAATAGCTTTCTAATCATTGAATGTCCTAATTAACAGAATTTCTAAGCTAACATAGCACTTCAACTGTAAATTAACCAATGTTTTATTTAAATTCATCATTACTTATTCATTCTTGTGCTTTTTGTGCCTAGATATGAAACCAAGCATGTTATTCTTTTTTTCTTCTGGTTTGTACCTTGTACATTCTTTCCTGGCCTTATCCTTTTGAACATTTTAGGCAAATCTGTTCCTTTGAGCATCTCTCCATTAAATATCTACCCCCAATCTTTGTTTTCCTTTCAAAACATAATTTCTCACATTTAAAAAGATGAAATTGTCATCTGCTCTACAAGTTTTACTCCGATCTTCTGGTCAGAGGTATTTTTAGAAATTCATTCGTGGAATGAGAGCATTGATGGCTGGGTCAGTATTTATTCTGGATCAGTGGTGCTGGAAGAGCACAGCAGTTCAGGCAATATCCAACGAGCAGCAAAATCGACGTTTCGGGCAAAAGCCCTTCATTGGAAATAAAGGCAGTGAGCCTGAAGCGTGGAGAGATAAGCTTGGGGAGGGTGGGGGTGTGGAGAGAGTAGCACAGAGTACAATGGGTGAGTGGGGGAGGAGATTAAGTTGATAGGTCAGGGAGGAGAGGGTGGCGTGGATAGGTGGAAAAGGAGCTAGGCGGGTCGGACAAGTCCGGACAAGTCATGGGGACAGTGGCTGGAAGTTTGAAACTAGGATGAGGTGGGGGAAGGGGAAATGAGGAAGCTATTGAAGTCCACATTGATGCCCTGGGGTTGAAGTGTTCCGAGGCAGAAGATGAGGCGTTCTTCCTCCAGGCATCTGGTGGTGAGGGAGCGGCGGTGAAGGAGGCCCAGGACTTCCATGTCCTCGGCAGAGTGGGAGGGGGAGTTGAAATGTTGGGCCACGGGGCGGTGTGGTTGATTGGTTCAGGTGTCTCGGAGATGTTCCCTAAAGTGCTCTGCTAGGAGGCGCCCAGTCTCCCCAATGTAGAGGAGACTGCATTGGGAGCAATGCATACAATAAATGATATTAGTGGATGTGCAGGTAAAACTTTATTGCCATCCCTAGTTGGCTTTGAGAAGATGGTGGTGAATGCCTTGTTACACCACTGCAGTCTATTTACGTATGTATATCTACAATGTTATGAAGGAAGTAGTTACAGAATTATGACCCAGTGACATTGAAGGAATGGCAATATATTTCCAAATCAGGAGAAGTGGCTTGGCGGGGAATTTGCAGGTGGTAGTGTTCCCATGTGTCTATACATCCTTCTGATCGTAGTGGCCATGGGTTTGGAACGTGCTGTCTAAGAATCTTTGGTGAATTTTTGTACTGCATCGTGTAGGTGGTGCACATTGCTGCTATTGAGTGTCAGTATGGAGGGAATGGATATTTGTGAATGTGGTGCCAATCAAGTCGTCCTGGATGTTGTCAGGTTTCTTGAGTATTGTCGGAGCTGCACTTAACCAGGCAGTTGGGGAGTATTCCATCACACTCCTTATTTGTGTCTTGTAGGACAGCCAGGAAGTGAGACACTGTTGCAGAATTCCTCACCTCTGAATTGCTCTTGTAACCACTGTAGTTACATGGTAAGTCCAATTATGATTTTGGTTCATGATAACCCCATGATGTTGAAGTGTGTATGATGAAATCTTTACTGGGCCATTTACTTCAATGTACAAAAACTTGTTAAATATGTTATTTGCATTCCAACATGGGTACATAAAAATAACAATGAACTATTAGTACAAGTGAGTCATAATTAGCACTAATGCAAAAATAAAGGCCGGCCACTTGTTCAGATTACACAGAAACTTCATAATCAAAATGGCATGCATCCAGCATCTCAAATTGAGGCGTGGTTCTTCCGCAATTGCCCCTTTACCCTATTTGGCTCAGTGCTGCCACCCTTTGACTCTGAGTCAAAGGACTGTCATTTGAAGTCTCATCTTTGGAATTGAACTCATATGTCCCCCTGAGTGAAGCCCTAAAGAAGTGCAGCATCATTCCATTTTTTTTGCCTTTTGGTGGATATATTAAATCAAGACCCAGCTTCTTCTCCATGTGCATAGAAACGATGCCATGACATTATTCTGAAGGAGAGCAGGCGAGAAATATCCTGTTGATTTCTCATGAGTAAAACAAAATACCTGGTAATTATTGTGTTGGCTGTTTGTGAGAGCTTGCTGTGCTCACATTAGATGCCACCTCCTACCGTGCCATAGTGAGTACACTTCAAAATTGTTTAATAGAAGAACCAGGGGTGGGAATAGGCCATTCAGCCCCTCCAGCCTGCTCTACATCTCACCTCAGTGTCAATTCCACTTTCCTGTACACATTCCATAACCCATTAATCTCCTCTTTAAATGTACACTAAATCCCGACATCCATTGCGTTCTGGGGTAGTGAATTTCACAGATTCATAACCTTTTGAGAGAAGTAACTCCTCCTCATCTCTATCTTACATCTGCTGCTCCTTATCCTAAAACTATGACCTTTCTTTCTACTTCTCTTTCCCCAGACATTAACTTTGTCAATTTCCTTTAGCAGTTTATATACCTCAACTAGTCTCTTATTCTTCTAAACTCTGGACAGTATAGGCCGAAAATCTCTCTTCATAAAACAAATCCCTCACCCCTGGAATCAGTCTAGTGAACTTCCTTTGAGCTGCCTCCAGTTCAACTACACCTATCCTCAAATAAGGGGACCAAAACTTTACACAAAACTCCAGGTGCAGTCTCACTCATGCCTTGTACAGTTGCAATAACTCTATTTGTCTTCCTTATTACCTGCCGAACCCGCGTCCCCGTTTTCAAGCAATTCATGCATGAGGACACCCAGATCTATCTGTCCCGAAGCAGTCTGAAGTTTCTCTTCATTTAGATAATACATTGACTTTTTATTCTTCTTTCCAAAATGGATAACCTCACACTTATCCACCCTCAACTCCATCTGCCACATTTTGGCCCATCTACCTAACCTATCCTACCTAATCCATATGTAAGTTTCCTATTTCTTCATTGCAATTTACTTTCCCACCTATATTAGTGTTACCCACAAATTTGGCTATAAACGTATAGTATCCCCGCATCCAAGTCACAAATACCTGATGAAGGAGCAGCGCTCTGAAAGCTAGTGCCTCCAATTAAACCTGTTGGACTATAACCTGGTGTTGTGTGATTTTTAACTTTGTACATCCCTGTCCAACACCGGCATCTCCAAATCTTAACTAAACTGGGAAATTACATTCAACCCTAAGTGATCTTTAATCGGTTGCAAATTGGCTCGGACTTTGAGGGTGTGAGGGGCACTATATAAATGCAAGTCCGTCTGGTACTTGGTGTTTCTTGAGGATGTGGAAGGCGTCAAATAAACTTTTTCCCAAATTCACCAAATTGCAATACATTTAGTTAGCAAGAAGAACATAAGTCCCTATAGTCCGTGCAGAATACAGATAGAATTGAGTCCGCACTCAAAACTGAAGTTTATTTTGTTGTGGAAGGTGTGAGAGAGATTGATTGAAAGCACACACAGTAACTGAGCATTGACTACGTCCCCCGTCGGATTTGAAAACCTCACAATGCGGCAATCTTTAAACAAATTGTTCTGCCGGCCGGGGAACTACAAATCCCAGCAAGCTTTCCCCCAGCCATTCCAGTCCCTCTGTGCGTGGTGCGCAAACGCTGCTTGGGCTGGAGGAGCTAGCTGGCAGTGTGTCTGTGATCAAAGCTCTTATTGTGTGAATGGGGCTGGGGATTAGCTGGCTGCAGTGCTCCAGCTGAATCATGCATTGCACACACGGGGAGTGGTGCCCAGACTGTGTAAGAAACAGCTAGAGCCGACCCCGTGCCTCCGTCCGACAGGAAAGGGGTTGGAGGAGAAGAATGAGAGAGCAGCCAGTCTGCCAGCGCTTGCAGTCGCTGCTATGATGGTGGAGGGAGATCTGCACATACATTGTGGGGTTTGGTGTTAACTGCTGTGAGAGGTTCCAGGCGGGGAGACAGACACACACAGAGAGAGAGAAAGAGTGCTGAAGACGGGAGGCGCTGAGGAAGATCGCAGCAGGATTGTGGCTTTCGTTTTGTGCTGCATTTTAACCCAGTGTTCGCAAAGAAAGGAAGGCTGGAAATCGGCTCGGACCGGGGGTGACGACCATGGGAAACGCCGGGAGTATAGATTCCCAGCACACGGACCTGCGGGCTCACTCCCTGCCCCTGAAACTGCCAATGCCCGAGCCCGGTGAGCTGGAGGAGAGGTTTGTGGTGGTCCTGGTGAGTGCATTCTCTTCACTCGCGTTACCTACCAGAAAGTTTTCCTTTCCATTTAGTGAGCCAAGTCACCGGATGATCATTTCCCTCTGCAATCTATCCCGATCATGAACCGGTTTTCATTCTTCCCGGCTCTCCCTCCCCATAATTAACTTCCCTGGAGTTGCTTTTGCTGGATTTGGCATCAGAAGGAGTTTGGGGAGGGGGAGGGCGATGAATCAAAAGGTTAGCAGCCATATGCTTCACATCTCAGGTCAGTGATTTGAATCTGATCAACACCAGCTCTGCTCACTGATTATTCCACACGTACACCCTGAGGTCTGAGCGCCCTTACACCACGTAATTAATGTTTAATCGAGATTAAGGCTAAACCCAGATTTCTTTGGTGCGGTGTGTTTTATTGGTTTGCTGAAGAAGCCCCAAAAGGGACTATCCAAAGGTTAAAATTGGTCTTGAATTCTGTGCAGTAGCTTTCAAACAAGGCACGAAGTGAACCAGCCCTTCCGATATTCATTGGAAATGAGTAAGGGCATGTTTTGAATTAGGGAAATGTTCATTCCAGAATCAGCTTTGTGTGTGTGTGTGTGTGAAATACATCTGTGTGAGTGTGGATGTGTCCACGCTGCAGCGGGCGCGGCCCTCCTGTTTCGAGTTTGATGGATTTTGTAAACATCAGCTGTTGCAGAAAAAGAGTAATGTCTTGGGTTTCTGTTTGTTTTCCTGAATTGACTGTTTCCTCCAGTGTATCCATACCCGGCCAAACCCTGTACTTGACCTTGGAAACCAGAACTACTGAGATCTGCCAATCTTATTGCCGTGAACTTTATTTTCAGCCAATTAATAAAATATTAAACGCTGTTTCTAATTTACCAACTATGATATTTGTGTTTCTTAGAGAAGGGTTGTTTAGATGGTGTGATGGCAGGACAGTTCATGATGAAAAGGTGAAAGGTCACACTTAGTGGAGGGAGAAGTGACCACACAATCCCAAACTTCAGAGTAATCATTTGAATTCAGCTCCACCAATATGTCCATTGTTGGAATACCATTTGAATCTTGGGTCTCCCAAAACCCTCTCATTGGGGTGTTACTTACGTTGAAAACCTCAACATGAAGAGTTGATTGTAATTGGAAGCAAATGTACAGGAGAAAAACATGACATGAAAGATGAATCAGAGGTCCAAGTGAAATCTTTTCCTGGATCCTACTGGGTAACTGTAGGGCTTTGTTGAAGGGCTTATGCCCAAAATGTTGATTCTCCTGCTCCTCAGATTCTGCCTGGCCTGCTGTGCTTTTCCAGTGCCACACTTTTCGACTCTGATCTCCCGCATCTGCAGATCTCATTTTCTCCTTTTGTTGAACCTTGTCAACACTGCTACAAGGACCAATGTTTTCAATAAGGCATTATGGATATGGCCCTTGTGAAGATCTTGGATATTGGTTTGTTTCAGTCTTGTGTCTTTGACTGTGGAACACCTTGAGACATAATGATAGACACTATAGAAAGAAAATTTGGTGCAAAGGAGATTGAGGGGAAATTTGATAAAAGTGTATTAGATTGAGAGGTTTAGGTAAGATAGACAAAGGACAGCTGTTCCCATTAGCTGATGATGGAAGGATGAAGAGATACAGATTTAAAGCTTAAAGCTTCCAGATTTAAAAAGGCACAAAAGAGATGTGAGGAAGAACCTTTTTACACAGTGAGTGGCAATGACCTGGTGCCCCACTATAACAGTGTTAATGTTGGATTCCTGCATTTTCTCTGTTGCAGATCTTTAAGTAACCAACGTACAGTTTCTTACCTTCTACTTCCCTTTCTTCAACATTTGCCAATTTCTAATCCCATGAGGTGTTTCCAAAATCTCGGGAATTTTGGAAAATTGAAACCAATGTATCTGTTATCTCAGCAGGCACTTCTTTTAAAGCTTCAGATTTTTCCTCTTTCCCCTAAAGCTTTTCTTTCTCTTTAAAATATATCTTTGTTATTAAATATTTCCTTAAATATCTGCCACTGTATCTCAAATTGACCTACCCCTTAATCTAATTTCCCATTTGTTTTACCTAGCTCGGACCTCACACTGTCATTATTGCCCTTATTTAAGTTTAAAACAGTAGTCTTAGATCCACTATATTCTCCTTCAAACTGACTAAGAAATTCAATCAGATTATGATTACAACTACCTTGTGGCACATTTACTACAATATCCTTTGTTTAATCCTGTCTCAGTACCTAAGCTAGAATAGCCTGCTTTGTGGTTGGCTGTGAAACCTGCTGCTCTAAGACACCATCCTGAAAACATTCTATTGACTCATCTTTGAGATTTTGTTTGTCAGTTAGATGTTTTTGTGCTACATGTAGCTTAAAATCATCCATACATTTCTCATAAGTCTCTATTACTTTTTCCTCTGTACTCCGTCCTACAAGTGGTTACTGTTAGGGCATGTATAAACTACTCTGACAAGTGACTTCTAACCCTTACTGTTTCTTACCTGTAACCAAACTGACTCTTTCACATGATGTTTGGCTGAAGTTGTAACATTTTTCCAGCTTATTGGGTTACTGAACTGTCCCTTGGATAAGTGATGACTACCACCATCTTCTTTGACTAGTGTGAGTCTCATATAAATTGGCTTGTCTTTTACTACCTCAAATATGCTGTTTCTTTGTCTCTGGACGACAACTGCTTTTGTAAAGAAAAAGAACAAGTTGCGTTCGAATCAAATGTTTGTAATTATTTCCCACCCCTCCCAGCCAAGTGTATAATTTGGATTTGGTTCAATTAGCAATGCTTCAGATAGAGTTTCATTCCCAAGCATAGAAATTGTTCATATTTCTTTTAGCAATAATTGTGTAATTTGATTAATAAGTAGTCCGATACTTCTACCAGTACTTTACAATGTTAGTTTCCATGGGTGATTTAGGTGCTTTCACAAGTAGGAATTAAAAATCATATTTCATCTACCTTTCCTTCATAAAATATTTTTCTCATTACGTTGGACATGGAGTCACTTTTCACTTCCCAGTAATGTGATAGCTGCCTACAGGTAGTTCCCATATAGCTCGTGGCATCACACATTGCATTGTAGAATTGATTGACACAGTTCCTCTGTGCTATTAACAGCTTAACAATAGGGGTATTATACATTTAACTTGTGATACGTAGAAATGTAAACCATGTTTTTTTTGAAAGGTGAATGGTGAATTATTGGCTTTAATGTAAAGTTGTGAATGAGAAATGTAATTCACTAGTGCTATAGAACTTGTGTGAGTTTTATGTTAGACTTGCATTTGTCATTGGGTTAAAATCCTGGCACTCCCTTCCAAGCAGCATATTGGGTGTACCTACAGTAAATGGAATGCCACAGTTCAAAAAGGCAGCTCACCATCACTTTTTTTAATGGGTAATCAGGGATGGACTAGAAATGAATAAATATAACTAAACTGCAGGCATTCTTGACTCTAAGTTGGGAGATATGTTCTCTCTTCCAGTGTTCCTTTTTCCATTTCTGCGATCATCACCTCCCTTCTGAAAATAAACAATTCTTGACCTCCCATTCTAGCAAGCTCCCATTTCATCTCCAAACTCCCTTCCTCTCCAAAGTCCTTGAATGTGTGGTTACCTCTCAACTTTTATCCCTCAGAAAATACGCAACATTACTTTGATGCATTTGTTTGCAAATTGGCTGCCACATTTCATTACATTAGCAATTATATTTGAAAAAGTATTTCATTATCTGTGAAACTCTGGCACATTTTCCAGTCTGTAAATACAAAAATTCTGAAGAAAAGACATACCAGACTTGAAATATGAACTCCGTCTCTCCACAGGTGGCACTAGACTTGCTGAGTTTCTCTAGCGTTCTCTGCTTGTTTCGCTTTTACTCTAAAAATACAACCTGTTTCATTCATTAAAAGAAAAACAATGATGCTTCATTCAATGTAATTTTCATACAAAGCAAATTTTTGTACTTAGCAAATGTTCTTAAAGATCCTTTCAAATCAATGAATCAAATATGTTGTGATCTCTCCAATCTGGAATGTTTGGGACTAAATAATTTCTGGATTTTGGAATTTTCTGAACTTCAGAAGCCTAACCACAAGTATGTGAACTGGAAAACACTGCAGATATAAATAATTATTTCAAGCATAAAACAGTGATAAACATAAAACAATGGTAAAGGTAGTTACATTTATCCAAATACTATACCTTCCTTGCTTCTCTTTTCAAAGTACTGTACTAGAATGTGCTTGTATCTACTCAGAAAATTTAGTACAACTGGTGCTTCCTGGAGAAATTACAGTGTAATTTTAAAGTCCCTCCATGTGCAGTGAAATAACTGAAGTAAAAAAAAATCAGTTACTGGATATCAATGGAATCTTTATTGTTATGCTGTTAAACAGAAAACATAAATGATGATAAGTCTGTTAAGCTTTTGTATAAAACACCTTAGAGAATTTTGAGGTTCTAAGATAGCTTGGGTTTAACATGACATCAGTAAATAGCTGAAGGTTTGTTCATGTTTTAATGTTCCCTTAATTCTTATGTATTGTAAAATTTAAAACTGCAGGGTCTGAATATTAATGTGAGCATTATTTCAATATAAATTGTTTACCAATTGATTTTAATTTGATTAATACCATATTAAGAAAAGGTAGATCAGAAAAGCAATCTCTCCTATCTAATTAGGTCGCTCTCCCTTTTTATGAAATGTTCACTTTCAGAAGTATTACAGACAAGTTATGTTTCCTTTATGCAAAAATATGAAGCATTGAACTGAAAAGTTTCTTCATTCCATTTAATTTTCTTCTATCAGAACAGGTACAGTTAAGGATGTTCTGATTTATTTATTCGCATGAGATGAATTTCCCATGTTAAATGTTTAGACAATGAGATGATCTGCAAAATTTCTCTCTGTTCCCAAGTGTATGAAAGTTACAGGATATGAATTTAACATTTGTATCTATTATCCAATGCTAACTGCTGGCATTCCACAGAAAGACATCTGTTAGTTACAAACAATCTATTTTATAGAATCATTGAATGACATTGTACAGAAGGAGACCATTCTGCCTGTTGTGCCTGTGACAGCACTTTCATACAGTTGTCAATAAGTTTTTCTCCTTCAGGTATTAATCCAGTTCTCTTTTTAGTTTTATATGAAATGTGTTTTTTCAGCACATTACAAATCACAACTAGATGTCTTTAAATTATTAATTTTTTTTTCTCTAATGTCACCTTGATGTATTTTGCCAATTTCCTTTAAATCTGGTGCCCAACCATTCTGCAATTGGAAACCATTTCTTCTAATTGATTCATGATTATGAGGACCTCTACCAAATCTCCTTATGATTTCTTCACCCTAGGAATAACATGTCAGCTTCTTCACTCTGTCCACATAATTGTAATCCTCCTTTTCCCTGGCACTATTCTGGAAAATGTCTCCACCTTCTCGAACGTCTTGATGTCATTCTTAACATGTGGTATTCAGAACTGGACACAGCAACCATCCAAGGCCTAACCAGTGTTTTGTAAAAGTTTTAGTATATCCTTCATGCTCTTTCCAATCTCTTCCTCTACTCACTGCAACCAAAGATATTCATTTTTGAAACAATTTAACTTGCCATGTTGCCTTAAACGGTCTGTCATTTTAACAGTCTGAGTTTCAAACTCACACAATTCTTTTGGTATAGAAATATTTCATTCTGGAAAGGCCTAGCTATAGTTTTTTAAAATTTATTCTCCTTATTCATAGACTTGTCAGCTAAGCGTAGTAGTTCTCTCAATCTATCAGTCTGCTCCCATCAATGAAAACTTAGATGAAATTATCCATAATTCTAAATTTCAGGAAATACAACCCTAGTTTGTGCAGTAACTTCTTGTAATTTAATCTTTAGATTCCATATATCAATCTGGTAATCTACACATTATTCCCACCAAGATCAATGTATCATTAATGAGGTGTGGTACTCAAAGCTGCTTATAATATTTGAGGTGTGATCTGACTAGTGCTTTTATTAAAAGATGACAATCAGCTTAGGACTATCTGCTTATTTGGGAAATTCTTTTAATGTAAAAATGTCTTGTACCAATAAATCCAACATTGTATTCTATGCTACATGACAACAATAACTTACATAGCACCTTTAATAAAGTAAAACTTCTTAACATGGAGAATGTTATCAAACAAAATTTGACATAGAACCACATAAGGAGAAATTAGGACAGCTAACATTAAACTTGGTGAACAAAGTGGGTTTAAGGAGAGTAGAGCTGATAGAGATATATGGAAATAATTCCAGTGTTTAGGGCTGAAGAAATGGCTGTCAGGGTGTTGAGAAAGAAACCTGCGATGTAAAAGAGGTCAGAGTTCATGGAGAGCATATACTATTACTGTATTTGTTGCAAATGAACCTGCCTTATGAACATCTGTGGGCTAGTGCCAAAATTAGGAGAGCTATCTCCAAGACTGGGTAAGCATCAGTTTGATGGAATCACACTTGACAGACACTGTCCCGTACAACCATATATAGGTATGTTCTGTCCCACTGGCAGCACCAACCCAGCAGAGGTAGCAGCACAATCCTATACTGTTGGGAAAGAGTGTCCTAGGGGTCGTCTTTATTGAGTCCAGATCCCATGATGTGAAGAGCATCAGGTCAAACAGGGACAAGGAAACATCCTGCTGATTCCCACAGATAAGCCCCATACCACTTTGCCATGTTGAACACAACTTGAAGGAGGCACAGAGAGTGGTAAGGGTGCAGAGTTTACTTTGGTTGGGGGACTTGAATGTTCACCACCAAGAGTTGCCACTAGCTGAGCTGGTCGAATCCTGAAGGACATAGCTGGGTCTGCATCAGTTGGTGAGGGAGCCAACAAGATAAGAACAAATAATAACATATTTGATGTCATTCTTACCAATTTGCCTACCAGAGATGCATCTTTCCATGACTGACTCAGTAGAACTGACTATTGCACAATCGTTGTGGAGACAGTGTCCTGTCTTCACATTGACAATAACCTCCATCGTGTTGTGTGGCACTATCACTGTGCTAAATAGGATAGATTTTGAACAGATCTAGCAACTCACAAGTGTGGGCCATCATCAGCAGGAGAATTGTACTCCAACACAATCTGAAAGTTTATGGCCCTACATATCCCCCACTCACCCATTGTCATCAAGCCAGGGGATCAACCCTGGTTTAATGAAGGGTGCAGGAAAGTATCTCAGGAGCAGCACCAGGGATCCTAACAAAAATATTTCGACTGGTGAAGCTAAAAACAGGACTACGTGCATACCAAACAGTATTACCAGCAAGTGATAGATAGAGCTAAGCCATTCCACAACAACTGGTCATCTTTAAGTTCAGTATTCCTGTTACATCTGATTGTGAATGTTAGTGGACAATTAAACAGTTCACGAAAGGAGGCTGTACAAATATTCCCATCCTCAATGATCAGGCACCCAAATACCTCAGTGCAAAAGACAAGGCAGAGGGTTTTTCAATAACTTTTAGCCAGAGTGCAGAGTGGATCATCTATCTTGGAAGATCCCAACATCACTCATGCCAGTTTTCGGTTAATTTGAAACACTCCACATGATATCAAGATATGGCTGAAGACAATGGATACTGCAGAGAATATGGGCCCTCACAACATTGCGGCAATAGTACTGATGACTTGTGCCATAGAACCTGTTGTTCCCCTACTCAAGCTGTTTGAGTACAATTACAATACTGGCATCTACCCAACAATATGGAAAATTGCCCAGCTATACCCTGTATGCAAAGAAAAGCAGGACGCGTCCAACGCAGCCAATTACTGACTCATTAGTCTAGTCTTGATCACAGTAATGAAAGGTGTTATCAATAGTGCTATCAAGCAGCATTTGCTTCATGGTAACCTGCTCACTGACACCCAGTTTGGGTTCCGCCAGGGCTATTCAACACGTGAACCTCATTACAGCCTTAGTTCGCATGGACAAACGAGCTGAATTCCAGCAGTGAGGAGAGAGTGATAACCCTTGATATCAAGGTCATATTTGATAGAATGTGGCATGAGGGAACCCTGGCAAAACTGGAAGCCATGGAAAACAAAGGAAAAACTTGCAGTTGGTTGGGGTCATAACTGGTGCACAGCAAATTTATTGTGGTTGTTGGAATTCAGCCATCTCAGCCTGAGGACATCACTAAAGATGTTCCTCAGGCTGGTGTCTCAATCCTGACCATTTTTAATTGCTTCATCAATGACCTTACTTCCCAAAAGGTCAGATGTGGGGATGTTCTCTTATGATTGTCCAATGCATGTATCGTTTCCGACTCTCAGACACTGAAACAGTCGATGTTCAAGTCTTATTCCATTTAGACAATATCCAGGCTTGGGCTGCAAATTGTCAAGTAACATTTGCAACATATAAGTGCCAAGTATGACCATCTCTTAAAATCTAACCATCAGCCCATGACATTCAATGACATTACCATCATTGAATTCCTTGGTGTCAGAATTTGGGGGTCATCATTGGACCAGAAACTGAACAGGACTAGCCATATAAAGATTGTGACTACAAGAGCAGGTTAGAGGCTACAATCCTGCAGTGAGTAACTCACCTCCTGACCCCTCAAAGCCCTTCCACCAGGCACACAATAGGAGTATGATGGAATATTCCCCACTTGCCTGGATTGAGTGCAATTTCAATAGTACTAAAGATGCTTGACAATGCAGCCAACTTGATTGGTGCCCACACAGTAGCAGAAGCCCGTACCATTTACAAGATGCAATGCAGAAATTCACAAAAGACTCTAAGACAACACCTTCCAAACCCGTGACTACCATCGAGAAGGATGAGGGTAGCAAATGAACACCAACACTTCCAAGTTTCCTGCCAATCCACTTACCATCCTGACTTGGAAATATATTGCCGTTCATTCAGTGTTGCTGGGTCAAAATTATAGAATATCCTCTTTGTGGTATTGTGTAGTGTAGCTACAGCAAATGGACAGCATCGCCTCATGAAGGCAATTCACCTCTACCTTAAGGGCACATAGGAATAAGCAGTAAATGCTGGCCTCGCCAGTGACATGATTCTGTGAATGAATAATTTTGAAAAAATGCAGTGTTTTAGCTGAAGGAATGATTATTGGGCCTTACCAGGTTCTCTAACCATCTAACCAGGTTCTAGTGGTTCTCTAACATCAATTAGGGAAGGAAACCTGCCAATCTTACCTGGTCAGGCAGCAATGTTGTTGATTCTTAACTGACCTATGACAAACAAAGGGTAAGAAATAAATGCTGATGTCGCCAGTGACATATACACCCCAGAGCCCAAAAAGTAAGTATCCTGGCAAGGTGCATGATGAATCATAATCATAGTTCTCCAGAAATGAATGGGTGATATTTGGATAGTGATGGTCGTGGCTTTTGGGAATATTTCTTATTCCTCAGTTTTTTTGCGGCATAATATGAATGTTGAGATTTTTTGAGACTGCAGAAAGATCCATACTGTGTCCATAAATTTGGATGGCTGTGGAGACAGTGGGATGGCTGTTGGTGTAATGGATAGTGGCCTACCTGCGACAAGTGGTAAGAGTGAGAGAGTCTCCTGGTCGGTCTTGCACGATACAGAATGGTGCCCCTCAATGACATCTTCTAGTGACAGGCCAGTGACCTGCTCCAGGCGAAATCTAGCTATTGAAACAGTCACAAGCATGTGCTTTGTCTGCTTCATATGCCATTAGGCATGGAATACAAAAGGAAAAAGACATGGCACTAGGATGAAATGAACAGTTCTTTAAAAGAAAGATGTTGCACCATTGTAGCACCTTTCACAATATCAAAATGTTACAAAGACCTTTAAAGCCGATTAAGCACTTGTTGAAGTGTGATTATTTTTAGAATGTCAAGAAAATAAAGCAGCCCTGATATGATGAGCCAAATTACTTCCTGTGCTCATGATTCCTATAATAACATGTTGCAAATTAAATAGTTGAGATCACACACCCTAAGGTCTGGTGATTTTAATTCTATCATGTGGAGAAAAACCTTTATAGCTTAACTCAAGTGTGCAGGGCAATACTTTTGGGCACTTGATATTTTTACACCTTTAGGCAGTTTATATAAAGTTTGTATAAAGCAACAAAACTGCTATTAACCAGCCATTTATGTTGTATGGTGAAAGATGGTTATCATTGTATTGGTGTTGTTGACACAGGAATCTGTTACTTTTAGTTAAAACCAGGCTACCTTTCCAAATATTTTTGTCAATATTTTGAAATTGGGCTCTTCATTTACAACTTTTGCCTGTGGTAGTCATTGAAGAGTTGGATTGTTCAGCATCATGCTGTTGAAATGCCAAAGTTAGTCACTGTTTTGTGATTTATTGACAAATAGTGTTAATCTCTTGAAAACATCAATCTTACTGACAAACTATGGGCTGTGTTTAAGAGGATTAGTGTATTCATTTTCTAAATCCATCTATTACATTAAAAATGTATTCACAAAGTGAAAATATCAAGTCCTTGCAAAACTGTTACATCTTGAGTCTAGATTGTATATTCATCCAAAAGATACGACTCTGCGGTCTCCACTTTGTCCATTTTGTATCTCCATCATGTGCAGCAATTCAAGACCATTCATCTAATAATCCAGACAGGCCTCACTGGTATTACCTTTGAGACAAGGTTGTATGGTACACCTGCAGAAAAGTAAGGTTTGAACAAGTAATTCAAATCATTCCTACATATTCTGCAATTTTGTATTGCAGTCTGGGAAGTCTGCAGGATGCTGACTAGATGCTCCATTCTAGAGGACTCACTGCAGAGTCTCCTGGCAAGAGAGTCTCCTTTCCCTCCATGACCTGCCTCCCCTAACAGCATGGTATTGGACAGCACTACCAATGTAAGAAGATGAATCTGCTTTTTAAAAGTGAATTTCACTTAGCACAGCAACTAAGTGGATGCTACATTTGCGGAGTAAATGAGAATCTGAACAGGTGTTGTGCAAACTCCTTGAGGGCTGAGAAAGATGATCAAATGGTCTGATGTTTGTATTTGGAGAACCATGTGGCCTCTTCAAACCAAACCAAACCAAACCAAACCACCTGCCAAGATAAGAAAGTGAACCAACAGCAACAGCCCACGCATTGACAGAACCTCTATCCCAATCATGTGGTTGAGGGGTGTTAAACATTTTGCTCCTTGACCAAACTAAGCCTAGAGACTACACATTTACATAATTATCAAGTAAATTGCAAGTACATAAAAAGCCGTGTTAAAACACTCCTCCTGCAAGTACTCAATAATCTTAATGTGCAATTGATTAATAAATTCTTAATTTACAAAATAAGTGGCTTGGATGATATGTTCTGTTCAGTAGATTTTATAATGCTGGTATTAATTGTGTTGGAGAAATGTTCTGAAGGTCTGGTCTTTTTGGATATACTGTATACGTTTTAAAGGCACTTCTTAAATTTGACTGTTTTTCACTTACCTCTCCTTATAATCCAACTTAATAATTAAAACGAAACACCAACCATCTCAGTTTCTTTCTCAAAGACTATTTTTTATTGTGATCCAATGATAAGAATTTTTCATTTTTTATATTCTTTGGTGATTTTGCGGAAAAGGACAAAACGCTTTTGCTCCTAAAAAGGGTTTGTTTGCAAATTAAAGAATGAAGTTCTGATTGGGGAAGCTGAGTATTAAAGTCACCTGCGTTTTAATTTGCGCTTCATTTAGCAAGCCAGCTGCTACTTGCTCCTCCTACTGGTATAGTCAGCTGACTGTGTTTTCAGCAGGATTCAAGCTGTCTCAGCATCTGTTTTGTGAGCTGTAGGAGTTCCTATTATCTGCCTGTACCCAACAGGCATTTCCCTGCAAGATCACACCCCCCACCCCCCACTACCATCTATCTACACCCTTTAGTAGTTGCACCATTATTAAAAGTGGTTGATGGGGCTGTCTCCCTATAATTGGGTGCCTTCTGAGAGGCAGCCACTGAGCTCTCAGCCTCAAATTGCTAGTGATGATGTGAAGGAGCATAGGTAACTGAAAGGAATATCTGTGGGGCATGTTGCTGGAGTGTCATGGATTACCTGTAGGCTTACGTAGAAAAGGTCTTTTTGTGCTGATTTGAAAAAAAGGTAAAATAACAGAGCCATCAGTATGATGAAGTGCCTTATCCCTAGAGTAGCCTCCATCAGCCAGCTGTAACTGCATGGCACATTAACATCACTGTTTTGTTATGGAAAAGGTTAAGTTAACTACAGTTCATCCACATTTGGAGCTTCTGCTATTTAATGCAATTTGAATGCAAACTAAAATGACATGGCATTAGAAAGATCTTAAACAGTTTGTTACAGTAATCAGTGTAAATTATAATGTAAAAACATAATATTATTCCTTTCTTTAATAGGGTGGTTACATTAATAGAACCAAAAGGGACGAGTTTGCTTGGCTTTGTGTATGTTCCTGGCTTTGTCTTTAAATTTTTCATTGTTTTTAAGGAAGCAATTGCACTTTACTAAAGGAAGCAAATTTTGGTTATATGGTTTGTTTAATTTTTTTAATAACACTACATGGAAAGGATGATGTTAACATATTTCTTTGGATGTTGTGTACACTTGTCCTAAAGAGCCTTTTAACATTCTTTCTTTTGTGTGTTGATGCTGTTGTTTTAATTCAGAACTGTGAGTAGTAATTCTATAGATTGCTAACAGTTTGATATGGTGGTAGTAACTGTGCAGTGTGCACATAATTGAATATTCATGCTATCCAATAAAGTAATTATTAGTCAATTGTGTAAAAACTGTTTGTTTACTTTTTGTAGATAAGAAATTCATGATTCACAATAGTAAGCTTTGAAACAGTTCTGTTTTGCTGAAAGTTTTTAAAGAATTTTATTGTGTTTTCCTTTTAAAAAGAAATTCTCTAGTTTTCCAACACTTGCACGGTCTAGAGTGGCATTGTTTCTTAGGTCAAACATTGGTGCCTGTATGATGCAGTCTCAATGCTACCCTGTATGTTAACTTGCATAGTGATTGCCACAATAATCAGATTCTTGTTGAAACCGATGTCTTGAAGTTTATTAATAACCCAATTGCACTGCTATAATATTGCAAATTTTTACATAGCCTGGAGAGCTGTGCATTAGTAAGTCAGATCACATGGGATTCAGGAAGAGCTAGCCAATTAGATACAGTGGGTATGAAGGCAGGAGAGAAGGTTTGAGAGTTTTTCAGACTGGAGGCCTCTGCCCAGCAGTCTGCTGCAAGGATCAATGCTGGGTCCACTGTTGTTCATCATTTTTATGAACAATTTGGATGAGAATAAAGAAGGCATGGTTAGTAAGTTTGCAGATGACACCAAACTTGGTGGTATAGCGGACAATTGGGTGGAAAAAGAAATCTGAGTACATCAGGATCTTGAACACCTGGGCTTGTGCGCCAAGGAATGGCCAAAGGTGTTTAATTCAAATTAAATGTGAATTATTGCATTTTGGTAAGACAAACCAGGGCAGGACTTCAACGGTTACTGGTAGGGCCCTGGGGAGTGTTGTTGAATAGAGACCTAGGGTTGTAGATACACCGTTCCTTGACAGTGGCATCATGGGTAGACAGGTTGGTGAGGGAGGTGTTTGGCATGTTTGCCTTCATTGGTCAGTGCAGTGAGTGCAGGAATTGGGACGTCATGCTACAGCTGTGCAAGACATTGGTGAGGCTGTTTTTGGCATAAAGTATATAATTGTGGTCGCCTTCCTACAGGAAGGATTTAGAACTGGAGAGAGTACAAGGAAGATTTACAAAGATTTTGCCAAGACTGGAGAGTTATGGGCAGAGGCTAGATGGACTGGGACTTTTTTCCCTGGTGTGTAAAAGACTGAGGAGTGACCTTTTTAATACTGGCTTATAAGGTCATGAGAAGCATAGATAAGGTGAATAGTCAAGGCATTTTCCCCAGGGTAGGGGAGATCAAACTAGAGGGCATAAATTTAAGATGAGAGGGGAAAGATTTAAAATGGACCTGAAGGGCAACTTTTTCTTAGAGGGTAGTGCGTGTAAGGACTGAGCTGCAAGAGGAAGTGAGAGAGACAAGTAAAATTACAACATTTGAAAAGCCGTTTAGACAGGCACATGGATAGGAAAGGTGTAGTGGGATATGGGCCAAATGCAGGCAAGTGGATCTAGTTCGGTTCAGGAAACATGGTTGGCAAGAATGAGTTGGGCTAAAGGGTCTTTTTCTGTGCTATATGACTGAACACGCTACACTGACACTATTGCAGAGAGCAACTGAAGGTGTGGTGGGTAACTTATTTTTTTAAAGTCCGACAGTTGGATATTGTGATATATTCAAATGTACACTGCCTTTCTGGTCTGGAATCTATACAGTGACACAATATAGGGAATGAATTAATTCTGTCAAAATGCATGTGTCATTTACTCTTGCCTTCAATTTGTTTGAGACTAGCCTGAAAGAATGCATTAAGCTTAGCTAAGTAAAAGATCCTGATATTGCATGATTGTGCGATATCTTTGTTGTAAAGCAGTGACTCTATTATCATGTGTATGTGGATGACCTTAGCATCAAACTCAACAATACAATAAGGTAAGAATTGCAAACGTCTGCATGAGTTGAATCCAGCAGAACCATATGCCTGATTTCACATTTATTACATCAGTTAATTCCCAATTATGTTAGTCAAACAAAAGCAGTTAATTGTATGGGGCCAGCAACATGACAGAAGATATTGCTCATAGGAACTGAAACTGGCCAGATGGATGCAACAGGAGTTATCCATTCCATCTAATATGTGATTCATTAGACTTTTGTAACTTACGAGATGTAATCGTGATAAATGCTTTTTCTGTGAAATTTTATTCTTTTGGTTTCATTTTGAAAGGTCTGGATTCTTTTTGTAGTACAGTTATGTACTAGAAAAACTGAAAAATCAAAATTATCTCCATTTTATGTTTTATGTATGTTTTTGCATTCCCTGTGCAATGATTTCAGAAATGACATTTTCTCTTTTGTAAAATTGTCAGTATTTATAAGCATTAAGGTTATTTAGATCAAATTCCAGTCTACTTCAGAGTGTGACATTGGTACTCTGGAGGCAGAAAGAAAGAACAGTGATTGGATTAGATTCTAATAACAGCATGACTTTTTTTTGCTTCATATCAAAGTCATCTACTGGCAACTTAAGTGATTTTGTTTTTGAATGTAGTTTAGAGTTGTATAGAAGTTTAGATGAGAATAAGTGAATATTAGTAAAGGGATTTTAAATATGCCTAATATGTTACTTTCACTAAAACGATGTTATCTTACAATTATACTTTTTTTTTCTCCAAGTATTTTTAAGCAGGCTTTTGTCATTGCAAAAATTCTTTCTTCCTTTTATGAATAGACTGTTAAATTGAGGTCAGATTGTGTATATATGTTTTTGTAAAAAAAATCAGGCAGGGTTATCCCTTCTGGGGTTAAAATCAGAGCTCCAGACTGTAACTGCTGTTCCCCCATCAAGAAAAAGTGAACACAGTTGCTCATTGGGATTTTCAGTGGGGTTCCCTTAATTGCCCTGAAGATGAGCTAACTGTCTAATTAAGAATGGTGGATGGGCTCTTGAAGCTGAAGCTGGCAGTTAGAGAGGCCATCCAACGTAAAGGTTGAATGCTGAAGTAGAGAGCCAGGGCTGTATTTTCACAGCCAAGGTGAGTAGCTCATTTTTGGGAAGTTCCTGACTTGGCAGACCTTCCTTGCTTTAAAGGGCCCCATCAGACTAAATTCTATTCAGTGGTTAGGGATAGGATGGAGTTAGATCTGCTGACATCTAAAGCAGATTGTAGGCAATGGGCAGAGTGGGCAGTTGCTAAGGCAGGTTGTTGAGAGGGCCCACCTTGCTTGTTGGGATTTCACCTTTTTTTTTCCCCCAAAAGGTATTGTGTCGTATAGCCACCCCCACCCCTAGGTTGCCTCTCTGTCAGCTCATGCATAATCCCCATGAACATACCATATGCCTTCAATCTCCATAGTCCTCTACAAGGGGCAGACATTTGGAGTCATGTGGAGATGAGTGAAAATCAAATGCAGATTTCACTCCTTAACACTTTGTTACAAGTTGATCTTTCTATCAAATAATCAGAAGAGGCTTTCTTTTTCATTTCTCTGTTGTCTAAGTTTTTATCCAAATTTAGGAAACAGTATCTTTTTAAATACTTTTTGAATTCGTGACACTTTCACTACCCTACAAGAGCAGTGATGCCTTCTCTGATGCATGTGAGTTAAAGGTTTGCACCAGTCAAAATAAAATCACGATATAGGTTTGCTCGCTGAACTGGAAAGTTTGTTTTCAGATGTTTCGTCACCTTACGCAGTAACGTCAGTGAGCCTCCGGATGAAGCACTGGTGGCATGGCCCACTTTCTATTTGTGTTTAGGTTTCCTTGGGTTGGTGACATCATTTCCTGTGGTGATGTCATTTACTGTTCTTTTTCTCAGGGGATGGTGAAACAAAACTAGCCACCAGCATACACGAACATCAGCTAGCCACAAAAAGACATGACCCACTCTCACTGGTATCCTTACATACAGATGAGGAAGGACACCGCTTCGACTGGGACAATGCATCCATCCTAGGACAAGCCAAATAGAAATACGCATGAGAATTCCTAGAAGCATGGCATTCCAACCAGAACTTTATCAACAAACACATTGACTTGGATCCCGTTTTCCACCCTCTGAGAAAAATAACTGGAAATGACATCACTGCAGGAAATGATGCCACAAACCCAAGGAAATCTAAACACATTAATAGAAAGCAGGCCATGCCACCAGTGCTTCATTCAGAGGCTCACTGATGATGTTACTGAGTACAATGATGAAACGTCAAAAAATAACCTCCCAGGTCAGCGAGCAAACCTATATCCAGAACCTCAGTCTTTCCAAACTTGCTAAAATGGGGTCAATTTGAGATCAGCGGTAAGTTCAAATGGCCCAGCTGAATTTGGGTACTCTACCTGTGAGCCCTGCCTTAACCAACACTCCCCACCCCACCAAATCTCTACAGCAGTAAGAATTGAATCTGCCAGAAATAGAGTTGGGACTTCTGCATCAAAGTCCCACGTGCTACTCTTAAAGATATGTGGAGTCTTCTCAATTTTGTGAAAATCCTTCACAAAGGAGAGGATGCTTCAAGATGGAGGTAACCCCTTACCAATATTTTAGAAGTTAAATGTTTTAAAAATCATGCAGCTGGGCCATTGTGTTTATGGGAATGGGGGAATTGATTGGTTTGAGAGCTTCTGTACAGATTGACTGTTGACTGCTCTTCCATGCAGGAAAATAAGGAGAACTGTTATGATTCTCCGGTTTGAGTGGAAGGCTGCCTCCACACACTTAAACTGGTCCCCACTGTCTGCAGGAGCCCATGGGTGACAAAGTCCCTCTTAGTCTCATTTAGGCTCTAAGTATGACTTAAAGGCTAATGCTTGACATCTGTGGAAATATTCCACAATACAAAATTAAGCTCACCTGTGGTGAAATTTGCTGACAATTCAAGGGGTTTCCTTGAGGGGTCTGTCGGAGCATTTGTTCTTTATTTTGAAAAGAACCTTGTTTTGCCTCATCTCATTGTGATTACCATTCTGAGCCTAGAGTTGGAAGACATAACAGTTATCTTGCTCAGGCTCCAGTGATGCCTTTGGAGTTGAGGATGATTTGAGGTCAACCTTCCAGACTTTAGTGGATGTCTTTGTCATCTGCAATTTTAACATTACGAAAAAAGCATTGGGTGTGTCCCATTCCATTTCAGCTACTTTCCCCTTGTTTTCACTAGGGTGGGACATGGTCTCTTAGGTGCCTTGCAAAATTTTATGTGAAGGTCCAGCCTCAATGTCATTTGCTATGATGTGCTACGTTTGATGATTGCTCAAATGAGTAACATTCCTAGATGTATTGTTATGAGAATGTGGGTGTACTGTACCTTTTTTAAGAGGGCTAAAAGCCAGCAGAGACAGCAACAAGTGTTCTCAATAAGATACAAAGTAACAGGTACACCACATATTGGGCGAGCTAAGGTATGTGGTTGCCTAGAAACAACAAAACAGATTCGAAATAGGCCAATCATACAAAAATTCTACTGGGAAGTATTAATTTATACCCTAAAAATACCAAACTCCAATCCAGTTTGAATTTAGTATGTTGACAATCTTGAAAGCCAATGACACAATCTGATGCTTTGGAGGTTTAAGACCAGGGGACAATTGAACAGTTGAGAGGAGAACTGCTCAGCGACCAGCATGTAAAACAACTGCCTGAAAATCCCTGTGAAGCAGAATCCCTAAGAAGAAAAGAAGACACAGGAAGATCCAAATATGAGGACTGAAAGCTGTCTGGTTTTGAGATGTGGTGTTTTGTAAATCTTAATTGAGAGTTTTATCGGACCAGTATTCTAGAAGGGAAGATAACCGATTGGTTAGAGGAAGGAATTGTAAATAGTTGTTAATTATTCTCTGTTATACTTTAAGAAATAGTTAATTTTTACTTTACCTAGTTCTTGGTCTAACAAATTTTCACAGATGACTGCATGGGATAAATCTTTTCTGTTTTGCTGGTTTTAAATTTAAGCAGGAAGGTTTACCCTGTGTCGTAACAGTACTATTTTAAAGTGGCACTGATGTGACATGAATAAAACTTTAATGTAGTCCCATGACAATGTAACACACTTTGTTTTAAACTAGCTGAGCTTCACGGATACTATAAACTCACTGCAATCTGTTGGCTGAATTGTAACATTTTGATTAACTCTGACCTTAGTCTGTAATATATCACAAACATGCAATAGTAGTTATAAATTGATTTTCCATCTAGCATCATCAAGAAGTTATTGTCATAGGAGCACTTAGTATTGTTGTTTACTATCCTTTACAAATGAGTTTTACTGCATTATCTTTTGATGTGCCGAGTACTAAAGCTTAGACTTAAAAGGGAAATGCAATGACCTTTGAACTGCGAGACAGCAGATAGGGCTGTGGGTATTTGTGCAGACCTAAATTTTGGGCTTTAATTTGTGCATTCTGATATGTGTAATAATCAATTTTTTTTTGTTAGGCATAATTCAACTAGACAAAGAACTCAATATAATGATGCTTAAAGAGTTTAGTTTTACTCATTTGTTTCTATAATTGCTTATGCACATAAATTAGCTCATTAATATTTGTAATCTAGTTGACATCATTTTAAATATTAATACTTCCCAGTAGGATTTTTGTTTGTTGTTGGGAGTATTCCTTTGGGATTGAAAAAAATCTGGTGCTGTTGCAACGTTAATGGATCAATCACAGACCATAAGGATGTCCTCTTATTTTTTTTGACTTGAGATTCTAATACTTGTTCAGATCAGCAAACTTATTCACCTGAAGAATCTTCAAGTTGAATGTAAAGTGGATGTAAAGTAGTGTGGAAAGCGACAAAGGGTACGGAGGTCATTTTGACAATGCATTATGCTACACTGCCCTCACACAAAGTGAGAGGTTCATTGAGTTTTAATGACAAGCAGTGTATCAGAAGCATCATATTGCAATAATTTACTGTAGTAAACACATTTCAATGCTTGGGCTTGATTTTGCTAGTTCTGCATGGCATAAACTTATGTCACTGGGCCTAACTAATCATAGAAGATATCCTGCATCCATTTCTCGGCAGGTGGGGAAAAGCCCCCATTGCCAAGTTAGAATCCTGGACGATGATTGTGGGATGTTTAATGCACACAGTAAGCCAATTGACACCCATCATCTTTGAGTCTCCCACTTTGTGGTAACTGAAGGATTAACTGAAATATTCAGTTATTTCCTGTGCTGAGTTTTCCAGCAGTTTCCCAGTGGAGCTTCATCACCTCGCACTGTGCTCGATTTACACTATCAAGGACCTGGTGTTGGCCAGGACTGGTAACCATTGGAAGCCATGCTCTGGTTCTTTTTTTCCGCTGCCACTGATGAGAAGATGGCAGCTTCTCAACTCCATTGTGGGGAAGACTTGTCAGTGGCCAATTACATGCCTAAAGATAACTTGATTTTTATCACACCTCCACCATGGAACTAACTGGTATCCATGCAGTTCTGCTCCCATGACTGAAACCTCTGCTGTCCCAATACCATCATGGCCCTTTGTGTTGGGTGTAGATCATGTGGGACTGGAAGTTTACATTCTCCTTGCTCCCCTTATAGACAGTGTATTTATTTACTTAGCTGATGATTTGAGGGAAGCAGTACCAGATTTGTGTGCTGAGTATGTTTTTGCAGTACCTGTTCTCACATTGCCAATGGAATACTTCTCAGCACTGAGAACCGAGAAGAGTATGAGGTGGCATTTGGCCCCAATGTTCGATTTGGCTCTGACTTTTCTGCATTTATCAATACAGCTGGAGGAAATCAAGGCACTTGTCTGTACTTTTCTAGAGTTTATAATTTTGCACTTTTTTGTAAGTTGTCTGTTTCTCTTTAGGAAATCAAATGTGCTTTTCTTTTAATTGCGATTCTTGCCTTTGTACCTCATCAGTCATTCTCAAAAAGGCAGGTTTTTCTTGACCTACTTTAATTTTGATTTAAAATTTGCTTTCTTCCAGCTTAATTAGTTTTAAATTTAGAATTGATTTCCCTTTTTCTTGTCTTTCCCCTTGCATATCCGTTTTGAACACTGAAATGGGCTGATCACTTGTGTGAGTGAGCTTCTGTTCTTTGAGTAGAAATACCTCCAAAAGTACAGTTCACGACTTTGCAGGTTCACATCAAAGGGGTTTTAAAAAAAAGTCCAAAACCACTGTCAATGCTTTCAGCTTCTAAACATTGTAATGCTGGATTGGATTTGAACTGCTTCAGTCAATTTTGTGAATATAATACCTCTTTGCTAATGGCTAGTTCTCCCTGTATTCCGTGGGATCTAACCTTGCTAACCAGTCTCTCTTGGAGAACCTTGTTGAACGCCTTACTGAAGTTCATATAGGTCACATCTTCTGCTCTGCCCTCATCAATCCTCTTTGTTACTTCAATCAAGTTTGTGAGACATGATTTCCCATGCACAAAACCATGTTGACTATCCCTAATCAGTCCTTGCCTTTCCAAATACATGTACACCCTGTCCCTTCAGATTCCTCCAACAACTTGCTCAGTCAGGCTCACTGGTCAATAGTTCCCTGGCTTGTTTTTACCGCCCTTTTTTAAACAGTGGTACTATGTTAGCCAACCTCCAGCCTTCCATCACCTCACCTGTGACTATCGATGATACAAATATCTCAGCAAGAGACCCAGCAGTCACTTCTCTAGCTTTCCACAGAGTTCTAGGGTACACCTGATCAGGTCCTGGGGATTTATCCAGAAGTTTACAAAATTATGAGGGGAATGCTTAGATAAATAGACAAAGTCCTTTCCCTGGGATGGGGGAATCCAGAACTAGAGGGCGTAGATTTAGGATGAGAGGGGAAAGATATAAAAGAAACCTACGGCGCAACTTTTTCACACAGAGGGTGGTACGTGTATGGAATGAGCTGCCAGAGGATGTGGTAGAGGCTGATACAATTGCAACATTTAAGAGGCATTTGGATGGGTATATGAAGAGGAAGGGTTTGGAGAGATATGGGCCGGGTGCTGGCAGGTGGGACTAGATTGGGTTGGGGTATCTGATCGGATTGGACGGAAAGGTCTGTTTCTATGTTGTACATCTCTGACTCTATGCTTATCAATTCAACTTGATTGATAAATTGGTTTTCTTCTAATTTTAATCAACTAAAATAAAACATAGAACTGCTCCTGCTGCAAAGGTCTGAAGAAAGATTGCTGGATTTGAAATGTTAATTCTGTTTCTCCCTCCACAGATACTGTCAGACCTGTTGAGTGAGTTACCTGGCACTTTCTGTTTTAATTTTTTTTTGTTCACGGCTTTTGTCAAATTCACATGGAACTAGGACTGTGAACCAAAGTTTTTGGAAGGCCTTGCTACTTTTCCCCTCACATTTAACATGCGTTTTGCCTAGTTTCTTCCCTGATGGAAAGGATACTGTTTCCCATATAGCTATATTTTGGGAATTTTGCTATCCAGAAAATTTGAAGTTTTTTGTTTTGTGTGATTTGATTGATTGAAATGTACAGACGACAATGCATTTCTGAGACTCCTGATTCATTGTTTTCAATAGTTCGCAAAATTCATGGCTGCTGCAAAAATGTTAATGGGTAGTTCTTCTGTACCACCTTCACAAGGGCGACGTTTTCTTTTTAAGTTGCAGTATTAGGATTTATAATTTGTTAATCCTGAGCTATATGTGGATTGAGGGGGGGAGGACAGTGGTCATTGACAGGTGAAAGATTAGATTAGATGACTTACAGTGTGGAAACAGGCCCTTCGGCCCAACAAGTCCACACCGACCCGCTGAAGCGCAACCCACCCATACCCCTACATTTACCCCTTACCTAACACTACGGGCAATTTAGCATGGCCAATTCACCTGGCCCGCACATCTTTGTGACTGTGGGAGGAAACCGGAGCACCCAGAGGAAACCCACGCAGACACGGGGAGAACGTGCAAACTCCACACAGTCGGGAATTGAACCCGGGTCTCAGGCGCTGTGAGGCAGCAGTGCTAACCACTGTGCCACCGTGCCGCCCACAGATGTTATTTAGTGACCGTTTTAAAATCTTACGTTTGCATACATTTTGATTTTACATTGTTATATCTACAAGTAAAATTGGATTGATTTCCTAAAGTAAGGAGCAGCGATTAGAATGTTAAGTTTTCTGATGAGCAGAACGATTACATGGAAGATAGACTCCCATTGCCTCATCGGGTTTACAACTACTATGTGACCAGTTTACATGAGTACTTTGGTACAGACTGTGTGCATGTTTCATAACAATGTAAAAATTGTATCTTGTACATGTTTTCTCTGCACAGACGTTGCCAGACTTGAGTTTCTTCAGCAACCTGTTTTTTAGAAAAAAAGGCATGTTGCGGTATGCCTCCTTCTGTACTGGCTTGTTAGTTACACATGAATGATCAGTTAAATTTTAATCTGGAACTTCTGATCCAGTGTCTTGCTGGAGACATAGGGAGCATTCATAGTTCTACATCACCAAAACCTTTGCCTTACTTTCCTGAATGAGGTAGCATTCCCTTTGAAGTTATGAGAATTGATGTTCAATTAGTGCCTTGAGTATGATCAGCAGATCTCTTTTACTTGTTGTAGAGGTGTTTAACTGAGTAAGCTTCACTGCCTGTAGGCAAATAAGTTGACTGAAATCTGATTTTTCTTCAGGTGTCTTGCTCAAAAAGTGACGAGACACCTTTGACTCTGATCAGGCATTTTCGCAGACAGCAGTGGACCTTCCTCTGAAATCAAGCCCTCCAGAGGATGAATCTGCCCAACCAGTTCTATGACAGATGAAAGTGAGCAGGTCTTGTCGACAGCAGTGCCATGGAGAGCACCCTGACTGTTGCCAGAAGACCACCATAATGGCAAATACCAAATCAAGCAGACAACTTTTCTGATGGTGGGTTTTTTGGAGTTTGTGGTCATGAAGTGAGGAGGTTGAGCAAAGGCAAGATGATAGCTCTCAGATCCCTCCCACATCTCTAGTCTGTGAGCTGTGTACAAATAGTGCAGATGTGCGACATCACCCAACTGACAAGCAGCCAACACTCACTTTATCAGTGGATTGCCCACTTTGTTCCTCTTGGAGCTGAGATAGATGTAGCTTTAACCATTCTGTACTTGTGTGCAAGCTCCAGTTCCTTTGTGATCACTGTCTTGAGCTATTCACAGACTTGAGGGCAAATGATTATTGGACAGAGGGTTTTGGCCCACAACGTTGACTTTGCTGCTCCTCAGATGCTTTCTGACCTGCTGCGCTTTTCAAGCTTCCCATCTATTGACAAAAGATTATTGGACAACAATTAGGTGATTGAAGTATGTCCCTTAGGACTTCAATTGATTTTTTTTCTCTAGCATTCTAAATCCAGACTAGACAGACTAAAATATATTATAACCCAGGTCAGGATTTTCATGTAGACCTGGCATTTTAGCCAAAATAGTGTCAGAATCCAGGTTCTGTAAGTTTTGTTCTCCGTTTTCAGACCGATGCCATTTCTGCAGATAGGGGAATAGAGATGGAATGTGTTTGACAAATTGGGGGCATCCAATCTCAACAGAGCAAGTTGCTTTGAGATATTAAGGGAATAATCCTGTTGGTGGGATTATGAATACAAATACTTGGTTAAACAGGAGCTTACAAACATGAGATTTAAATGTATTGAGTTGTCTTTTTTTTAAGCCATTAGTGTTGTTTGTATTGTGGAGATCACAATATATTCTTAAGCTTCCTTTACTCTTAACTTGGCTCTGAGGTCTTCTCATAGTGTGTACAAAGTAAGTAGGCATAGAAGGTGTAAGGACAAAATATAGAGTTATAGGCTATAAAAGGCTATCACTGGTTGACCTGAGTTGGCATGGTGACTATACCGGACCGTCAAGGTGTATAGACAAGTATAGCTTTTCATGGAGGGTATGAAGGCCACAGAAGGGAGTGGAGGGACATTCACTCACATGGCTTGATTCATTAATTGGGCTACGGGACAAATAGTACATTGACATGACAGCAATATAGCCTGCCAATTTACTGTCTGGACATCCTTATTAGAAAAAGGCATCAACTCTTTAGAGTGCTATATGCTGTTTGTGTGATATTCCTCTAATCCTGCAGTGAAGATCTATTAAATCTGGCAATGTTACCATACATTGTATTGAAGCTAAATGCTTCCTGATATTGGACGTTCTTCCTCATTTGCTCACAGGTTCAGTATACAGCTGAGCCAGCATCTATACATTTAACCATCTCCACCCATTCTGCTCTGTTACTGATGGCCATGAAAGAAAATTCCTTCTCTGATCTTTCAAAGCTGCTTAGCTAAATGCCACATTCAGTCATTTCTCCCACTTGGTAGAAGAGCAGTCTTAAGGTCGAACGAAAAACTGTTAGTGCCAGGTATCTTTGGAAGGCAGATGAAGAACTTCAGTGCAATTAACTGTATTTTTAAGAAAAACACTGAGAATTTGGGGAAATGAGAAAAACAAAGACCTGGAGTTTGAGTTTGGAGGAACTTGGATGTATAGTTGCAAACTGCATTCCAGTTGTCGAAACACTAGACTGTTCTCATTTCTATTATACTTGTTGTATAATTTGCAATTTGGCTTATCTCCAACTGCTTTATATCACAGCAATATTGCAATAATGGACAGCTTTTAAGCACTTCCACATGAATGCAACGAATGTTATCTTTCAAGGAAAGAACCGTGACAGTTACCACTGGAGAACCGCAAAATGGTTTAGTGATGGGAGAGAGTTGGATAGCGTGCATTTGTGATTGTCAATCAAATTAGGAGCTTCTTAGCCCAAACTCCTAAATCCTGAGATGGGAATAACCATCCCAATCTTAAACTTTTTAAAAATGAGTCCAGTGTTGTTCCTCGTGCTTCATTGAGCGTGATGTTGTGAACATTTTCAGTGCCAAGACTGCCCTTTTTCCATCAGCAACAGATAATTAAATGAGTTAGTACAATGAAAGTATTTTTTTTTGCTTTGTGCAACAGCAAAATGTCTGAACTGAGGTTCTTGGCCAAGAGTAACCACTTTTATTGAGAGAAACTTGTGAGAAAAGCTTTAAATTATTGTCACCAATTTAACTTTATTAGATTTGTCTGCTGTTTATAGACTAGTACATATAATGCTTAGCCTTCACTTTCCATTTAGCATTAATTATTAATCACAGAACAGGTGTACAACATTTAAAAGGGGTAAGGGGAATTGTAGGAAGTTATGGTCCATGCTGGAACCAATGATAGATGTAGGAAAAGGTTGAGGTCCTATACATTTTTAGAAGTGAGAGAATAAGGAGGACCTCAAAAATACTGATGTCAATTATTCACTTGTTTTGCATGCTAATAAATATAGGAGCAGTAATGTTTTATATATGTACTACATGTATAGACTCCTGAGACATTAGGAACAGTTCTGGAATAGGACCTTTACATTATGGATAGGACAGAACTCAACAAGGGTGGGATTGTTGTCCTTGTAGGAATGTATTTTGTGTAGGTGAATGATGTACTTTGTCATTTTCTTTTGTTAGCCCACATAATGTACCTCTAAATCAGGTTTGTTCTAAGTCAGATATCTAGAATTTTACTCGCACTGTGCATACTAATACATCTCAGACTTGCACATACAGTCTGGGTTAAATACTTTACTCAGTAAATAATGTAACAGAAATCTAACTGGTTGACTGTTGGACTGACTAGCAACTGAACATTCAAAGAGTAAAATCAGAATCTTTTATTCCAGACAGTCATGAATGTGATATCATCTCGTTGCCTTAAAAGTCTGATGCCTACTTGAGATCTCTACAGTTGTTCAACTGGAAAGGTTTAAATTTAATTTGGCAGGGTTAGGAGGGCACCAAAGTGAATTGCTATTTCACTTTATCTATCCTCCCTGAGAAGCTGAATGAGTTGGACTGTGCTAGAATGAAGAACAAAACAGAAATGCGACAGAACAAGATACTGTATATACTAGAGTAATAGTCGATCTTATATAAAAATCAAACCCCTATTTTGACCAACTAATCTGGAATTTACCATACATCTGGTGTAAAAGTCGACCCTAGTTCTTCACCGATAACAAACACTGATCAATGTTTGAGACAGTGTGCCGGCCATCACATCCCGCTCCAGCTTTCCAATCTGCTGGTTGTTCCACTCCATTCTTGATCTTCAGACAGCTGGCTGTTGTGTTCGGCTCCGGGTTTTCAGAATTACTGTGATTTGTTTATTTTTCTTAATTCGTTTAGGATCAGTTGGGTTTCTGCTAGTCATACTGGATGAATTTTGGTGGGCATGGATTTCAGCCCCTCAAAAACAGTATCCATGTAATAGTCGACCCTATAAATTTAATTTTAAAAAGTAGTCAAAAAATTTGACTTTCTGATATATACGGCCTTTGGAAAATGCGCAACAGACTAAGTTGGGTTTGGAGTGCATATCCTCAAATGCCTGAAGTATGAGAAATAAAGCTGGTGAGCTGTAGGTATAAGTAGCCAGATGAGTAAGATCATTGTGGCGATAGGGAACTCTGTGACTTGAACAAAGTAGCAACGTGTCATTAAGTACCATGTAACCAGAATTATGATTTAAAAATAGGGAAGGCAAACTAAAAGGGGGATTGTCATGTACAGTGTTGACTGTAGATACTAAAAGTCAGGTTGATTAACTATCATTATTGTCGAATAAGGCTGTGTAACTGTAGCTTACAAATTTTCTTTTTCCCATGCTCCAAGCATTTAAGAACAAGGAGAGGATGCAAGCCGAGGTGGTAGAATGCCTTACACTGTCCTGATGCCTCATCCTGCACTGTCATTCTGTGATTACTAGCTGTTTTTTTTATTCTTTTGAGCTCATGATCCTGAAACTGGTTCCAAATTCAGACTGTGTTTCTTCCATCAATTTGAAACAAAACTGAGATGTTCATATTAGCTTCCACTTTTTAAAATGTTTGCTTGAACAATCTAAAACTCAGGGTATGATGGAATTTTGGCATAATTCAAGTACAAAGCGCATGACTCGTAATATAGTCTGACAATGTGTGGCCTATTATTGAGTCACTTAAAGTTCTATTAAGTTTTTATGTTTACAGGAAACAGTGAACTGTTTTATGGGCCAAACATTGAGTGTTGTTAAAGTCACAAAAGGAGTAATTGCGTGTTCTGAATGTGCCATTTATTTTAAAAAAAACACTTTCTGTAGAGACAGCAAAAAATGCTATACTGGTTTCTATGGGAACGGCACAGGCAAGGTGCCTGGGAAAATAGGGCTGGGTGACCTCTGTCTCTGTTACAATGTATTTTCAAAGAGTTTCAAATTCAGTTTGATTTAACATACATGCTTAATTATACATATAACCTAGTCAGATAAGATGCAGTTTTAGTGCTACATCCATTATATTTTTCAGTGGTGTTTTTCATTTATAGCCTTATGTTTTTTTTGTCGTTCAGACATGGAAGATGTATTCATATCCACGATAAATAGGTAGCTTTACTTAAGGAGATGACATTGAGTGCATGGAGGAACTGCAGCAATTGTCCTGTCTGGTACAAAAATAAGATTGGAACAGTAGCCCAGCTATTGCTAATAAATTAGTGTTGGATTTAGCACAACTATGTTTGGTTGCTATTAGGAAGAAATATCAAAAAGAGCAACAGACCTGAGGATTGGGAGCAAACAGAAAGGCAGCTTACTATCTGGTGATTAAATGGGGAAAGGTTGAGATGCATTAGGACCAGGGGACCCTTGTACACCAATCATTGAAAGTGAGCAAGTGATGAAAAAGGCAAATAGGATGTTGGCCTTCATAGTGGGGACATTGAGTCTAGGAGCTGTGATGCCTTGCAGCAAATTGACATGGCCTTGGTGAGACCACACCTGCAATATTGTTTTGGTCTCCTTTTATCTAAAAGAATGTTTTAGCTGTGGAGGGATTGCAATGAAGGCCTACCAGGCAAAGTCTTGGAATGGCAGAACTGATGTATCAAGATGGACTATGTCAGCTAGGACTATATTCACTGGAATTTAGAAGAATGGGGGGGAGATCTCATGGAAACCTACGAAATTCTAAAAAGATTGAACAGAGTAAGTGCAGGAAGAATGTTTCTGATAGCAGTGGTTTGTGGTTTAAGGCTATGGGGTAGACCATTTAAGACTGAGATGAGAAACTTCTTCAATCAGAGTGATGAGCCCATTGAGAACAAAATATTGAATACTTTCAGGCTAAGGGAATCAAAGCGCATGGGATAAAAGCAGGAATACGATAGCAGAAAATTCCTACAGAGTGGACGCCCACCATTTGACCCAACAAGTCCATTCCGACCCTTCTAAGAGTATCCCACCCAGACCTATCCCCCTACCTTTATTACATTTCCCCTGACTAATGCACCTAGCCTACACATCCCTGAACACTATGGGCAATTCACCTAAACTGCACATCGTTTGGACTGTGGGAGGAAACCCAAGCAGACATGGGAGAATGTGCAGACTCCACACAGTCACCTGAGGCTAGAGTTGAACCCAGGTCCCTGGTGCTGTGAGGCTGCAGTGCTAACCACTGAGCCTCCCATTGGGGTGACCTATCAGCCATGATCATATTAAACAGCAGAGCAGTATCAAAGGGCCAAATAGCCAACTCATGTCCCTGTATCTTGTTAGTGTATACTGTACTACTTTGCTATTTTATGAAATACGTTTCGGAAATTTGGACTTCCTTTGGTACAACTGTAGGACAGATGTTCCTCTAGCTAGACAGTTTTCATCCCAGCACTAGATTGGAGTTGTACAGAGGGATGCCTGGGAAATTTTACACTGGGCAATTTGTCAATGTGTGGAACCCACTGAAGGTCTCCATTTTAAATTAGTGACCTTTGGAAGTTCTGACCAAATTTTAAGTTAAATAGTTACTCAGGAAAAGTTGAGCTATAAAGTACATAGTCTAACTGGCTGCAAAACTGCTAAATTGATCCCATGTGCATCTGCGCACCCCTCATGTTCCTCTGCTACTAACCCCTTGACCTGACATCCCCTAGGGACCTGATACTACAGACTAGATCAGCTACCCCAGCACCCATCTCTGCTGAATCTGACTCCAAACCAGCCCTGGGATTGCCATTTCAGGAGTCTACCTGACACAGTCACAGTTTCAAGATATGGGGTAACTAGTCAGGGTTGAAGTGAGGAAAAAGTTTCTTTGCTCAAATGGTAGTGAACCTGTGGAGGTAAAGTCACTGAATACAGTCAAGAAAGATTTTGGATTTCAAAACTTTAGACACTTTTTTTAGACAGGGTATGGGGAGATGAGGGAACATGGCATTGAGGTAAAGGGCCAGCTGCATCATATTGAATATTGGAGCAGGCTCAAAGGACTGAATGTCCTATTCCTTCCTGCTCCTCATTTCTATTTCTGACGTGCACCCCCCCTCCTGCTGCACTAGATTTCTCCTGCCCACCCCTCATAAACACTGCCTCACTTTACCTTGGCATTTTGCACTGTACGGACTTGGCCTTCTACTTCATTTCTCACAGGATCATACCCAGCTGACACTGTGTATGTCCCTTGCCTTGCAGCATCCCAATACTTAGGAATTTGTTAATCAATGCGTTAAGGGATATAATGGGAATGGGAACTTGTCCAGGCTTCCTGAACCAGAGGTAGGGACACTGGCAGTGTGCCATAAGGGCCCTAACACTTAACTTATGTACTTACCCTTTGACAAGGGGTAGGAAAGTGGCTCTTGGGACCTTTTTTTACATGTCTGCAAACAGTCGCTGATTGCTGTGAAAAAGAGAGAGGTGGTTTGCCTTCTTCTGATCATTCTGCATGTTGAAAGGGGGCAGCACAGTGACTTAGTGGTTAGCATTGCAGTCTCACAGCACCAGGGTCCCAGGTTCAATTCTAGCCTCTGGCGACTGTGCAAACTCCACATAGACATTCTCCCCTCTCCGTGTGAGTTTCCTCTGGGTGCTCCCACTTCCTCCCACAGTCCAATGATGTGCAAGTCAAGTGAATTGGTCATGCTAAGTTGCCCATAGTGTTAGGTGCATTAGTCAGAGGGGAAAAGGGTCTAGGTGGGCTACTCTAATCTAAAACAGTCTAAATAGAAGTGTTCCTTTTCCATTTCTGAGCAAATCCTGAGAGGAATTTCCTGTCAGAAATACGGAGCACCCTTCTTTTGTAAAGTTAAAATCTTTGAATGTTGTTCTGTTCTGATCATTCTATGAATGCAATCATATCATATTTAAGGTACAGCTGTGGAGCCAGAAACCATTCTAAAATTTTAAGCAATAATTAAACACAGCAGTAGGATTTTTTACCTTCAAATATTGTGATTCAACATGATATAATTAGTATGCTAAAGATGCTATATAAATACAAGTTTATTTTGTTATTTAACAACCTGCAGGAAAACCTCAAGTTCTCTCTAGTCTTTGGTGAACCATATCCACTTGAAATTCCGGAAATGGGAAGTACTGATTATGAAATCCTATGAAATTGAAGATTTAGGACAAGCAGTGAAATCATAAGGATTTTAAAATCTCATGTAGGACTTGAACTAATTGTAATATGCTTCACTTTTAGCTATCAAATTCGTAGCTGCTTAGTGTGATATTCAGGGAGGAATGGGGGAGTACATTGAATTAAAAACAAGAAAATGATGAACAGAAGAAAACCAGCTGGCTCTTCATGTCTGAAGCATAGTCACTAAACACATCCTGTCTCTCTCTCCCCACACCAATTAATCATTTAGGAGAGACAGAAAGCAGAGTAAAAGAATGCAGGGCCAATATGAAGGGATAATTCTGGAAAATTCTTCTGACTTCCTCAGGCAATTGAGACTAGTACAAGACGTCTTATTGCCCAAGTGTGGTAATAGTTAAGCCATTTACCTTTTGATATGCTGTGATCTCTTTGCAGTAAAGAACCAGACCAGTTCACTTTTGGACATGTGTGGGAAAACTAAAAACACACTGCAATGTGTTACCAGCTTGTGTAGAGGCTACTGCTTTTTCTGGGGGCTTGGTCGGTGGGGTGGGGGTGTGATAGGAAGTGAATGAAATGCCTCACAGCTCCGTTAAAGATTTTGGTACCCTCCATATAATATTAAATACCAAAAGAGGTAGTCAGTTCTTATACTTTGACATGTATTCCTTCTTGTTGAGGTTACACAGGTATTTGATATGAGTTGACCAGCTTTCCAATTCCACTGCTGAAAAATGAGGTTTAAAGTAGTTTCATAAAAGCCAAAAGAACTGCAGATACTGTAAATAAGAAACAAAAACAAATTGCTGGAAAAGCTCAGCAGGTCTGGCAGCATCTCTGGAGAGCAATCAGAGTTAACGTTTCAGGTTGAGTCACCTTTCCTCCCTTCTGAGGAAGGGTCCTTTGACCTGAAATGGTAACTCCTGATTTCTTGCAACAGAAGTTGCCAGACTAGCTGAACTTTTTAAGCAATTTCTGCTTTTGTATAAAATAATTTTGAGTTGGTTTTCCTGGGCCTTTGCTAAAATAATGCAATGGGGAGTGTTCAATGACTACTAAAATCTGCTTCCTCATTTGAGCGTGGCTGAGGAGTCTGCAAAATGTATAAGGCAGTGTGTTTTCTCTAGCAGTTAGACAAGTTCCGAGCAAAATAATCAGTGTAGAAATGAGGATCTGTAAACAATGATAGAGATAAATGGTTTGCAGTCAAAATATACTGCATTCACGACGTGTGAACACATGCTTGGCATTCATAATATCTTGTAGTTTATACAATGCAATTTGAATTACGTTTGTGTCAGTGCTGGGGCAATGGCTTTGCAGCCACAATTCGTTTGAATATTGTGCGCCTGCTCTGTTCATGCATTTTTGATTGGAACTTGATTTGTGGCTTCAATCAAATTTATGTATTGGCGTTTGCATCCCACATTAATGAAAAGTTTTTAACGTTTTTGTCATTGAAGTTTGAGAAGAGGCATTTGGCACCATGTAGAATGTTAATTATGTTCTACCAAAGAAGTCATTTGGTGTCATTATCATTTTGTAACATTAAATCTGGTAAATTTAACATTGGAGTGATATCACACTTACTAATGTATTGAAGCTCCAGTTCAGATTTCTTTAGTAACTACAACTGTGTTTTAGCAGTCAGAATAACCAATATTTCAGCAAGGGCAATCACTTTCTATTTGACTGGTACTTCACAGCCAGATATCAGAATGATTTTCGCAAACCTAATTTGTTAGGTGGCTCTTGCAGCAATATTATTATGCTTTAGGAAATCTAGACTTTTGAAAGATACCTCATTGATAAATATTCAGTGATTTTTATCAAATGAATATGTTGTTTTCAATTTCCTTTAAATGTGTGGCAACATAGTTGCAGCATAAATGAAAAAATACGTTTTTAAAAACTATAACTTTGTTATGCTCATCTTCTGTGAATGTAGTTCATGCTCCACAAACCCTGCTTTAAAATACTGTTTCTGTTGTTTTCAGCTCTGACTTGGAGTAATTGGATATTTTAATTTTAATTATTTATGTCTTATGTTTTATATTATGCCAAAACATTGCAAACTGTCAAAACTTTGGTTTCGATTTGATTATGATGAATTAACACAATCACTGGCAATTAAGGGAAACATTTCACTGCTGTAACCTGAAAGTTGTAATCATGTATTTCTATACCCAATTATGTGGGTGGTTTAATTTGGGGTATTCTTAAGTAGAGAGGACATGTTACTCATGCTTTCTTTTGAGAAAACTTGGCAGAATATTATTTAGTCGACTGACTACTTTGTAATCGTCAGTTTAAGACATTTGAATCTTTTTTCAGCATTTTTCCCTCCTCAAACTTGCTCTTCACTGTTGCAATTCTGAACTATTTTCTTGTTCTGTGTCTGTAAGTGTCCATTCTTTCCCTGAATGCTCAATGTTAATTGGCTATAATTTTAATTCTGTGCATTTCCACATGCTCTGTTTATTTATCCAAGTGAACCTGCTTCTAAAACAAATTTAAGCATCTTGCAGCATGAAGAGGTAGTAGTTCAAATGATCAAAACTGAAGCTGCCAATGTAACCTCCTTTATTCAAAGGGCGAAAAGCCAAAAAACAACTGGAGAGTTAGCTTAATATTAAGTCATGGGGGAAATGTTAGAATCTGTTATAAAGAATGTATGAGCAGAGCATTTAGAAGTAGCTAAAATAATTGAGCTGAGTCAACATGGTTTCATGAAAGGGAAATATTGTGTGCCAAATTTATTAGAATTATTTGAGGAAGTAACGCATTGGATAGATCAAGGGGAAACACTAGATGTAATATATTTGAATTTCCAAAAGGCATTTGATACTGCAAAAAAAAAGCTACTTGGTAAGATAGGAGCCTATGGTATAAGTTAGGATAAGGAGACACTTTCGGGATGATAATCTTGTGACTAGTGGTGTGCCGGTGCTTGGACCACAATTACTTACGGTGCATGTGAATGACTTGGATGAAGGAAGTGAATGCACTATAGCCAAGTTTACAAACAACACAGAAACAGGTGATGAGGAACAAATATAGTCTACAGTGATCAGTTAAATGAATGGGCAAGAACTAGGCAGATGGAACATATTGTGGGAAATCAGAGAGATGTACTGTGGCGGGAAGAATAGAGGGATCGAATATTTAAATTATTCGAAGCAGGCATTCTAGGGGTATTTGTAAGAATCATCTTCAAAGCTAGTATCCAAGTTCAGGTGGTAATGGGAAAGACAAATGGAATGATAGCCTTTATTGGGGACGGAGAATAAAAAGAAAAGTCTTGCTGAAAATATACACGACGCTAGTCAAACCACCCTTAGATAAGGGAGCCAAAACTTTTCTCACTATTTTAAGGAAAGATGTACTAGTATTGGAGACAGTCCACCGATTCTTCACAAGTTGATCCTGGGTATGGACGGACTGTTTTTGAGGCAAGGTTGAGTAACTTGGCCCCGTACTCAATGGAGTTTAGAAGAATCAGAAGAAACCCTTTTTATTGAAGCAGATAAGATGCTTACGGGAATAGAATATAGAAAATCCTTTGTCATGTGTACTTCATTGTCGAAGTACAGCGAAAAGCTTTTACACTGTCTGTCTGCCTCTTATGGCGACATCTTGGGTACAAGTACCAGATACAACAGCGGGCCTGACAGAGTGGATGAAGAAAGTTTGTTTCATTTTGTGGGAGTCTAGAACCAGAAAGCATAATGTCAGAGTAAGGAACCCCATTTTAAGACAAAGTTGAGGAATTTCTTCTTTTAAAGACTGTGAATCTATGAGATTCTTTTAGCACAGAGCTGTCAAGGTTGGATGGCTCAGTATATTCAAGGCTGAGCGAGATGTTTTAATCAGTAAGAGAATCCAAGATTATCAGGGCAAAAGGCAGGAAAATGGAGGTGACCAGCATTCCTTCTAACTTTCTTTCTAGCTGCGTGATCCATGCAGTGATCGGCTCGCTGATGCCAGCTACTCTGCGGAACCTTGGAGCTGAGTTGAGGATGATATCAGTCATGATCTCATTGAATGGTTGAACAGAATTCATGGGTTCAATGGCCTACTTCTGCTGTACATCTCATGGTCTTTGTATGTTATGACATAAAGTGTGGCCAAAGAGTTGTGGTTTAAGGAAAAAGAGCTGGCAGGAGGGTTTTCCAGAGCTACAGATCTATCTGTCAATGGTGGGGCTAATAAGTTTGAGGAATGTAGAGGACACAAGATTAGAGGAGCTAGGATGCTTTGGAGGATTATGGAATTGGAATAATTTAGAGCTAAGGAGATGTGGGGCAATGGAAGGCTTTGAAAATCAGATTGAGAATTTTGGTATGAAGGCATGATTTGCCTGGGAGTGCCTATCATAGGATAGTGAGTACAGGGATGGGGATGAAGAACCTATTATGGAGGTGGAACTAGATGGCCAGAAAAGTGGTGGAATGAGGTGAGAAATTCATTTTGGTATCAACTGTAATACCAAGTTTATGAACAGATTGTCCTAATTTCGAGCTGTTGCCAGGTAGAAGAATGGAATTGGTAATTGAAGGGACTGGAAACATATAGCAAAGAGTACAATGGGAGTGGGGATGGAGGTGATAGCTCAGAGGGGATTGTGGAGTAGATAGGTGTGAAGGGAAATTGGCAGGTAGAACAGGTCGAGGGCAGTGCTGAGCTGGAAGATTGGAACTGAGGTAAGGTGGGGAGAGGGGAAATGAGGAAATTGGTGAAGTCCACATTGATGCCCTGGGGTTGAAGTGTTCCGAGGCGGAAGTTGAGGTGTTATTCCTCCAGGTGTCGGGTGGTGAGGGAGTGGCAGTGGAGGAGGCCCAGATCCTGCATGTCCTTGGCAGAGTGGAAGGGGGAATTGAAATATTGGGCCAAGGGGTGGTGGGGTTGATTTAGCCGTTCGAGTCTATCATTCCTCAGGAGAAAATTCCACTCATCTCTGTTCTAAAATAGTGACCCTTAATTTTTAAACCGTGCACCCTATTTCTGGACAGGCCCACAAGAGGAAACCTCTTTCTACATCCATTGTATGAACACTATTCAGATTCTTATGCACTCTTCCAAATTCCAATTTAATCCGGACAACTGATATATTTTGGAAGATAAAGTGCAGGTGGAAGTTATACAGTGAATGTCAAGACCCCTGTTGTGTGTGGATATGTAAAGGCAACTGGGTGTGCAAGTCCACAGATCACTGAAGGTGGCAGTGCAGGTAGATAAGGTAGTGAA
Source organism: Hemiscyllium ocellatum (assembly GCF_020745735.1). Taxonomy (NCBI): domain Eukaryota; kingdom Metazoa; phylum Chordata; class Chondrichthyes; order Orectolobiformes; family Hemiscylliidae; genus Hemiscyllium; species Hemiscyllium ocellatum. Next base: position 59,844,741 of record NC_083407.1, on the reverse strand, counting down.
AGAAAAAACTATATGGCATGCTTGCCTTCATTGGAAGGGGCATTGAGTGTAATGACAGACAAGCTATGCTGCAGCTTCATAAACTTTAGTTAAGCCACACTTGCAGTATTGTGTACAGTTCTGGTCATCATGCTACTAGAAAGATCTGAGTGCTTTGGAGAGGGTACAGGAAAGGTTTACCAGGACGTTGTTTGGTATGGGAGAATTTAGCTATGAAGAAAGATTGGATAGACTGGGTTTCACTGGAACACAGGAGGTTGAGGGGTGACCTGATAGAAGTTTATAAGATTGTTAATAGCATGGATAGAGTGGAAATTTTGAGGCTTTTCCCTAGCTGGAGGGGTCAATTACAGGGGGACACTGGTTCTAAGTGTGAGGGGGAATGTTTTAAAGGAGATGCAAGAGGCAAGTTTTTCCACCGAGTGGTGAGTGCCTGGAATGCACTGCCAGAGAAGGTGGTGGAAGCAGACCCAATGGCATTCAAGAAGTACTTGGATAGATCCATGATTAGGAAGGCAATGGAGAGATATGGATCCTGTAAGTCAAGACCATTTTAGTGTGGAAGGGCAAAACGTGTCAGTGTAGGCTTGGAGGATTTGAAGGACCTATTCCTGTGATGCTTTGTTCTTTGCCCTTTGTTTTTATCCAGATAGTCCAGGTTTTCTTTTGTATGAGTATAGCATTCCTCATCTTCACCTTAGATAGTGAGGGCGTCTATACAATATGCCTTACCAGTCAGTTTTTAATCTACACTTCAAATATACAAAACATGGAATGTAATCTTCCTAGCCACAGAACAATATGGGCAATAGTGACAAAGTTGGGAAAGTAGGGTGAAGTTGACAGTCAGGACTTTTCTTTCAAAATTTGGTTGGAAAAAAAGTGAGAATCTTGAGTGATGGGAGTCATATTTGTATGTATTAACATCTCATTATTTAATCTTTGCTCATTTGTGTGCAGTTTTCTTTTCTCTCGCCGTCCAGACAGAAACAAGACCGTGACAATTCCTGACATGAACATCATCTGTGTGCATGCAGCAACTCCGGCTTGATGTTTGTTCCCTCTATCTTGGACTGCAGTCACAAACATCTGAGTGTACTCAATAGGCACCGAATTCACCACCACCCTGCTCCCCTGCCTTAACATCCATAGAGATTGGCATTATATACATACTAGCCTCACCACAATCAAATGGCACAACTTCAATCCACCTACAATACAATTCAGTTCTGCATTTCACTGTGTGCACCAACACCTTTCATTGCAATGCTACTGTAAGGCTGTGCAAAGGGCACATTAAAGCTCATTTGGAGGGATATGGGCCAAGCATAGGCAGGTGAGATTAGGTGAAGTTTCCGATCATGGTCTGCATGGACTGATTAGACCAAAGTGTGCAATATGCTCCTATGACACTATAACACTCTGTGAAATGCGTGCAGTACCCAACTGGGTTGCAAATCCTGGTAGCAAATAATCTTGACCAAGCTATTGGTCATTGTAGATAGAAGATGGAAGTAATCACAGGCAACCTTTAAAAATGGAACCTGCAGGTGACAGTGCACTAAGATTAATCCAAGATCTCAGACTGCAGTGAGATATAGAACTGGTTTCCTTTCAGGTTAAACTAAGTGTTCACCAACCTGCAGTATTCAGTGCTGCTATTCTTTGGGTGATGTGGGAGTGGGAAGACGAGGGTATCAGCGATCACATATCACTTAGTCTCATAGAACATAGAACAATACAGCGCAGTACAGGCCCTTCGGCCCTCTGTTGCGCTGATCCAAGTCCACCTAACCTACACTAGCCCACTTTCCTCCATATGCCTATCCAATGCCCGTTTAAGTGCCCATAAAGAGGGAGAGTCCACCACTGTTACTGGCAGGGCATTCCATGAACTCACGACTCGCTGACTCTCCTACTGTATTTGTGCATGACTAAAACATCCAAACATGGCAGCCATCGGAGGATTTATTGTTGCTATATTTCTACAATTCAGTGAAGGTGCAATGAAATTCAGGAGCAATAGATATGTCAGCAAATCCAAGAATGACTGACAGCATCCTCTAGTAGCTGCTGAACAGCTCCATTAGAGTTCACAGCTGAAAGGCCCCAGGATATACAAGAGGCTCAAAATCATCATTCATGATAGTGAGGTGCAGTGATGCTGCTGTAAAGTGAGGGTGTCCTGGGACACTGACACAGCAATGCTAATTGCTCGATGGGGGACTTGTGACCTGAATGAGCGTGGCCATACTATTCTGGTGGCTGGGAAGTTGGCAGCTGTACTAAACTGCATTTATGTAGCTGGCTGCTTCTATCATTGATGCAGATAACTTCATCAATAATAGAAGGAACTCTTCCAATGTGATCATCAGTGTCACACCATAGAAGTTTGTGGCAGGTAACCTGGAGCTAACCTGATGCTTGCGTCCTTGACCTCCCCACAAGGCTGGGTGAGATTTTTTTAATGCAGGTTTCAGAACTCTCCTCGTTACCTATGTATTTGGTTGTCATATCCTCTCTGTCAATACAGATGGAAGTATTCAGCAATGTCAGGACAACCTGGGTTTCCTGGCGCAGGTGCCAACTTTAAAGCCCAGCTGTGCACCCAGTCAAACCCTGCAATTTCCCCTCACCCATGTAGTGGGAAGGAAACCAAAAACCAACCCTTTTCAGGGGTCACCTACTTCATCGCACATACAGGAGCTTACTAGTACATCTATTGTTATAGTTTTTCTACTGACTTAAACTCCCCCACTTAATATGCCTCAAAATTCAGCCATAGAAGTCCTGTTGGCAATTAAAATTGAAGCTTGACTATGATATCAGGAAATAATTTCCATGCAGAAGTATTTGAAATCTAGCATTCATTTGTCAAGTGGCTGTTGCTAATTGACATATCTTTTTTACAAAAGATTAATCAGATCCACAGGAAAACTATTTTCAAAAATTTGGGATCAGCAACTCAGATGTTAATTATTTTTGCCATTATTAATAAAGCTTCATCACACTGTACAGCATATTTTCTGATTAGATTTGATTCCCTACAGTGTGATTGTACTGATTGACAGATCATCTCTTGGGAGATGGAGCTAAAACCAATATTGAGAGGTACGGATTAACATGGGATCTAATTCCATGTCTGAGCAGGCACAGGTGACTGAATGATCTACCTACCTGTGTTCCGATGGCCTAATTACCTGTCATTTTCTTCATAATTACGTCTGTTACGCTATCACTGAAGAAGTAAATTGCAAACTTTAACATGGGCGGCATGGTGGCTCAGTGGTTAGCACTGCTGCCTCACAGCACCAGAGTCCCAGGTTTGATGCCAGCCTCCGGCAACTGTCTGTGTGGAGTTTGCACATTCGCTCCATGTCTGCGTGGGTTTCCTCTGTGTGCTCCAGTTTCCACCCACAGTGCAAAGATGTGCAGGTCAGGTGAATTGGCCATGCTAAATTGCCCATAGTGTTAGATGCATTAGTCAGAGGGAAATGGGCCTGGGTGGGTTACTTCTCGGAGGGTCGATGTGGACAGGTTGTGCCGAAAGGGCCTGTTTCCACACTGTAGGGAATCAAATCTAATCAGAAAATATGCTGTACAATGTGATGAAGCTTTATTAATAATGGAAAAATAATAAACATCTGAGTTGCTGATCCCAAATTTTTGAAAATAGTTTTCCTGTGGATCTGATTAATCTTTTGTAAAAAAAAATATGCGGTTGGAGCAGAAGGTTTCTTTAATGGCCTTGGCACTTTTCAAAGAATTCTTTCACAGAATGTTGATGTTGCTTATCCCTTACTGCTCTTCACAGGTGATGGCGAGCTGTGTTCTTGAGCTGCTGCAATGTAAGTCAAAGATGAAGTTGCCAGGGTCCTATCAGACTATAGGGCTGCTCTCCTCATTAGAGAGATGCCAGGTGGTAGTTTAACCTGAAGGTCCCCACACCTCAGGCGAGGAGAGAAGTTGCGAGAGAAAGTCCTTCATGATAACCTCATCTAGTACAGGAAGTAAACCCGCACAGTTGGCATTTCTGCAGCACAAACTAACCGTCTGATTCCCCTATTGTATAATGTATCACTGAGCCAGGTTTTGGGTTTAGGTGTTGACCTTGGCTGGACTGGCATTTGTTGTACTGTCATGATTTTCATTGTGACCTTTAGATGTTTTACAAAATCATGAGGGGCATAGTTAAGGTGAATAGCAGAGAACTTTTCCTTGATGTGGGGGATATTCAAAACTGGAGGGCATATTTTTAAATTGAGAGCAGAAAAGTTTGAAAGTCTCATGAGGGGCAGTGTTTTCACACCAGTTGGTTCCTATGTGAAATAAACTGCCAGAGGAAGTGGTAGATGCTGGTACAATTACACCATTTAAAAGACATTTTGGGCATGTACATGAACAGGATTGGTTTAGGAGGATATGGGCTAAATGCTGGCAAGTGGGACTAATTTAGTTTGGGAACATGGCTGGTATGGACAAGTTGGACTGGGTCTGTTTCCATTGTATGACTCTAAGGGGAAACATATAGCCAGGGATCTCCTCCGCCTTCACTGCTAAAGATCTCTTCTGAACTGTGTCTCTGTGTATAAGTGAGAACAGGATTAACATTGCACTGCTTCAGTGACAAAATACGCAGCAGCATTTTCGGTCCTGGTGTCAACATAAAACATGGGCAAGGTTCCTGAGGGCTGCTAGTCCTTGTGGAATTGGAAACCTTTGGAATTAATCATATGCTCGCGAAAAAAGCAAGATGTTACCGAAAGAATCTGTAAGGGTATCATGGTTATGGGGAAAGGGCATGAAGATGGGTGTGAGAAATGTTGGATTGGCATGATCCTACTAAATGACCGTGAAGGCTCGATGGGCTGAATGGCCTAATTCTGTTCTTGTTTCTATCGTCTTATGAAAGATTTATCAAAGTTCACACTGGTGCAAGGTTGGTGCACGCTGTAAGACAAAATTATTGTAGCTGCTAACACAGCATTGTAAGAGCAGACCCAGTGACATAGCCAAGAGCTGAATCTTAACCAAAACCCTCCCCTGCTCCATCTGCAATATGTGCAGTTGAGCAGCAGGTTTCTCTCATTTTCTTTCTTTTTCAACATTTTTTGACATTTTTAAGAAGCATCAGGGCAAAATACATTTTGTACTTAAATGCATTCTGCTGGCAGAAAGGGCTTTCTTGTTTTAAAATGATTCAAAATCTTCCATTGTAATCATGATCTGTGAGGGAAACCTAGTTTTAAAATCATAGTAGGAATGGTCAGTTACTGCTTGCATTAAATGGCCCTTTTCAGGCAGGAGCATGTCTTTGTGCTCAGGTTTGGTTACCATGGTGCAGTGACACAACTGTTAGCTAAAATCACAAAAAGAAAGTCAAAATTATGTTAGCACTTTGCATGTAGCTTACTAATAGCATCTATGCCCATAGTTTCAACAATGACATGGTGGTGTTGTGTATTCATTTAAGAAATACTACCACCATGTATTCAAATAGCAGTTTGATACGATTTAGATAATTTTTGTGTGGAGAGTGTTTGTTTGCCAATCCTTCTAGCTTCTCTTGGTGATAGCTAACTTTGTTGGCAATGTGCAGAATTCATTATTAAGACTTCCAAATTTTTTTTGTTGCTCTGTACAATTTGGAAATTTTGATTCTGATGCCTTTGATTTGGCTAAATATTAGGAGATGAACTTTATTTCTGATGTAACTGGAGATTTTTGCATTCTGGGAACTAAACAGGCGGGCTAGATGTAATTCACAAGTGTTTTGGAGAAACTGATGATTTAAGTGGTAAACCTCTAATTCCATATTTTGTAAGCAGTTCATTTTGAGGAAGGATGACACTTGGTATATTTTGGGAATTAGTGCTTCCATGTAATGGTAAAGATTTTGACCCCCCTTGCCATAAAAAAGACTGGCTATTTCACATCCATCACCCTGTTTTTTTTTAAGTGCAGCTGTGAATTCATGTGTGCAGGGCGGCCATCTGTATGGTGATTTGCCATATTTTGCATGATTCAAATGGAGGAGCAAATATAGATTTTTAGCATCCTCTTTACAAAGATGTAGTTTGAAACTGGCAACAGTAAATAGCAATATACTTGTAGATTTTGAATTTTTTTTTGTATTACGCTGCAAAGTATGCAGGAAGCATCCCAAAAGACCCCCTTTGTAGCAGAAATCACAATTAGTGATAGCACAGAAGTGGACATGAGTATAATGTGAAGAGGATAAGTGGTTTGTAAGAAACATTTTGACCAATATAAGATTTGGGGTTTCTTAAAATCACAACAATAATGGGAAATACTTGTTGTGACATTGTGGCTCGACAGTTTATTTCTTTGTTTTCTAAAAAATGCGCCTGAAAATAGTTCAGTATACAATAAAGTTAGGTATTTGCACATTATTTGAAATAAATCATACATGTTTTGAAATCCATCCAAGAGACTCAGCAGAAATTTGTTTTATTTTTAAACCAGATGTTTTATTGTGCAAAAAAACCCTGAATTTTTCTCTTTATTATACATCTATACCTGCCATACTAATGCAGAGGTCCAGCTCACTGACCTCCCCCAGGAGTGTTCCAGGACCCTAAACCTGATCTGTCCAAAAGAGCGCCCCTGTGTACCCAAGTAATTTTGCAGAAGTTGGAAACTCTTGCTAGACTTATTCTGCGCACAATGTTTCCTCTGCCTAACTAATGATAATCAGACATGACTGGAGGCAGCTGTTTTTGTTTATTTGCAGCTGCTTTTGTGAACCATGGATGTGCAATTTGGACCTCCTCAGACCCCATGCAAAAATGGTAGGTGCTATATTTGGGGCCAGGCAAATACAGTTTTTGTTTTCTAGAGGCTTTTTTTTTGATAGTGGAGAGCCTGAGAAAATTCAGGCCTATGCCTAATGATCACCTCATCCCACTGTTTTCCTTGTAATGGACACGCAATTTAATACAGGAACATTGTACTGGCATGGTGGCTCAGTGGTTAGCCTTGCTGCCTTACAGTGCCAGGGACCCACCTTTGATTCCAGTCTTAAGTGACTCTGTCTGGGTGGAGTTTGCATGTTCTCTGTGTATTGTCTTGGGTTTCTGCTGGGTGCTCCAGTTTCCTCCCAAAGTCCAAAGATTTGCAAGTTAGGTGGATGAGCCATGCTAAATTGCCCTGTAGTATCTAGGGACTAGCAGGCTAGGTGAGGTAGCCACGGGAGATGTAGGGTTATGGGGATAGGGTGGGTGCTAGATCTGGGGATACTCTTCAGAGGGTTGATGCAGACTTGATGGGCCAAATGGCCTCT